>NC_088208.1:13410349-14610349 GCF_037126465.1 Ornithodoros turicata
TGAAGGAACTCAACATACTCATGGTCGTCGTGGGAAACTTCAACACAGACATTAAGCTGGCTCAGAACGACTGGTTCGCTGTCTTTATCAGGGAAGCCTTCGATTTGCTTCTAGACAGTGGTGATAAAATTCCCAAACGCTTAAGGGAAAGGTAATAGGTTATGCGATCATCAGGAGAATGGACAATCTAGTGGTTGCCAAGTATGTCAGCTACTTCAGTCTCCACAAGCCTTGCTCATCGTAAAATGCCAGCGATGAACTCATAAATCCTATCGCACCTTAGTCACTATCTGTACAGCGATTTCTGCCCTAATTATTTTCTTTTGTGTGATATAAGAAATTGCAGCAGCACCTTTGGTCAGGTATGTGAAGAAGAAGCTGCTGTCTCACATAAACGCATTAAGTTGACATCCATACAAGAACAGGGCAATACTATACAAGTGATGTTTCCAACTACATAAGGGTTCGAAAAAGGCGTACGCCGCCCGTTTTTAACCGGCAGAACGATGTCATCCGAATTCTGATTGGCTGAGAGCGTACTATGTGGGGGTTCTCCTTCAGCACCACCATCACCTCCATCGGGTTTTACAGTATGGTGATACATTACAAGGAATCAAGAAAATCCCTCAAACAGCTCGCGTCAAACAAACATGTGTAATAATAGCGCAACTTAACAATGCTAAGCGTGCAGGCCGAAACAAACACAGTACGCGAAGCGACGCACCTAGTCATGTTTGGGGAAACCGAGAGAATCAAACCAGAACTCAAACAAGTGTCGTAGACGTGGAATGGAACATGATTCACTTCGGCGCCGACTCTGAAGATAAATGCGCAATGCAAGTAATCTCTCTTTTACATAGTCGATCTACGCAACCTCAGGGTCATATGTTGTACCTGCTCAGAACGTCAAATCGATTACTTACCAGAAATAAGTATACCGCAGGTATCGATGCGCTGCAGAGGTAATGAGTCCGCAGTCACAATGAACGATAGAAGCGTGCGGTGATACCGTTAGCGATAGAGGTGTGCGCGTCGCCGGTAGCTTATATAGGCCTCACCGCTACCACCACCGCCGGTAACGAATGGTCGGCGCGTAGCCGCCGTGTCTCTTTCACGAGGTGAAGCTTGGGAAAGGTGCTTTGGGTGAAATGTTTCGGATTGGGGAAGTCTCTGGATGTGGTTTTTACAATGATTTTGTAATAATCACTCGCGTATTCAACAGGCAAGGGACATTACATGTACGCTCCTGTAACACATGTACGCTCCGTACGCTACGTACATGTACGTTACGTACACGTACATGTACGCTCCTCGACCAGTGCAGTGCCGGAGTCAAGTTGCGGTGTGTGTGTGGGGGGGGGGGGAAGACTGTTGGCCGTTCGTCCCCCCCAAGACGGCAGGTTACACATTCGTTTTCCCCTCTCCTCTCCCCAGTTACGAGCTTCGACCAAGAACCCATCCCCCTTCCCCAGAAGTGCTGCTCTGGATCCGCCCCTGTCCTATGGCAATTACGTGGAAATACTGTGGCTTTGGGAGTTAACGAGCCGCCATGGCGAATCCGAAACTACCCGACTCTGTGGCAAAATATGCCGCCTTTTGAGACATTTCGCTTGCATTCGCTCACCGAATCCTTATATACCGAGTTCTGAAAAAGTCACCTAGTTACGTACGCTTATTAATTTAATGTATGTGTTTTATCTCGACGAGGTCTCTTTCCTAATGGGGCCGGGGCCAAATATTCCAGATGCCACATATTCCAGAGAATATATATTTTTCTCCTTCAAAATTCGTCTTTCAAAACATTCTTCTCAGGCTCAAGGAAATGTTGCCAACCTGTTTTACTCTGAAGTAGAGTTCACTGACGGTATCACGTGGTTCCGCCTTCCTTCGGCTCTGCTTGCTGTCCATCTTAGTTTATTTTCTTTTTAGGTTCCTCGTTGGCGCCGTGCAGCAACTGTGGCTATGAGCGTTGTGCAGACGTGGAAAGATGCAGAGAGGACAGCAGGAGGGAGAGGGGGTCAGAGGGGTTTGGTACGCGTCCTGAGTAGACTTCAGAAGGAACTATGCCGACATTCCTCTGGAGGGAGGTGACCGAAATAAACCGTGAAAAATAAATCGTTCCGAAATAAATCGATTTATTTCGAGTGATTTATTTTAAGCCGTTTAATATTGTACGGTTTATTCTGAACGATTTATTTTTATGCGGGGATATTTGTGCGTTTATTTCGAAGCGATTTATTTTAAATGGTTTATTTCGGTATACACACCTTCTGGAAGGTCTTCGGAAAGCCCAGGGAAAACCTTAGACAGCACAGCTGGTGTTAGGGTTCGAACCCACAACCTGCCAGTCTTCAGCACGATCCTGGCTACCACCAACGAGTCCCCTTCGTCCCATTAGTCGATACTGGTCGAGTCAGTGACGTCATCAATGTCGGCTTTTTCTCCAGCGGCAGAAAACTCGAAAAATATGGCAGTCACCGTATACCGTGGTACGTGAATTGTGTTTACGTTCGGAGCGCGACGCTCAGTTACACGTATGGCGGCCTATGTCAACACCACCTCGATGGAGAAAGCCCGCGTATTGCCTCCTCTCCCTCCTTCGCTACGTGGACATATATAGTAAGAATTCGTCTGCTACTGCGATTCACCGTTCTGCGAATTCAAGAATCCGCAAATGATTGCAGCTCACCTGGAACCTACGGACCTAAATATTTAGACAAAAAGTGCAAGACGCTTTCAAGGAAATCACTTTTGAGAAAGGTTCAGACCGTTTTGCGTTTTATTTCTAAGTTCCCCCATTTAGTACGCGGGGACAGTTCAATCCCGAACTCGCAGACGACGGTGGTTCTTCTCCATGACGACGACTGTTAGTGGCGTCGGAACTATTTTTCCACTGGGGGAGCGAAAAAAAGTGCTACCAAAAACATCATCATCATCATCATCATCACTTATTTTCCTTTGGGGCTCATGCTGGCGTTATACAGTGTTGCTACGAAAAATGTAAACGTGCTCCAGGCAAATTACGACATGTGCATATTTGTACAGTAGATCTAAAATAACATTGCAGAAGTATTGTAACTAAATTGCGCTTGGTGGTGGGCTAGTTGGTATGAGTTCAGTGCGTCCGGCAGTTTGTACCTCTACGCAGTGCGTAGACTTCTACGACAAGTAATGTGTAAGTAACTTCGGGGGACTTGTCCCCGGGAATCGTCGTCGCGGCATGTACGTGTGCCGGAACTGGAAGCGAATATCGTCTGATCTGCAAGCCTTCTGCGAATAAATCAGACTTTCCTGGGGCGGTCTCGAGCTCAGCAAGAGCCTATGCAGGTGCCCTCTGACTGGGTGTCACGCTGTCGTTATCACTCTAGGGCGACTGAATAAGAAAAGCCGGGTAAATGACAACAGCGGGTAATTTTGGACATCGGTACGGTGGAAAGTGAGAAGCCAGCAATCAGGTTAACAGCTAGAATATTTTAGTATGACAGGTGAACATATACATAATATGAAGACAACAAACAAGCTGCGATATACGTATCTCTTACCAGAGGTGTGACCTTCTGCGATGTCTATGGCGTTTGATAATCCTATAACGCTGCTGCAGGCGACGACTTGATGACGCTCCCTCAACGTTGCCGCTGCCGACACATGAACACAACATCGGTGCGACGTTTCGTCTCAGTCCATCGCACTTGTCGTACTACAGGTCTTACACGCCAGCTTGATGTGGGCACCCTGGCCATAACCGGCTGAAATCTGTGGCTGCACCTCGCAAACCGCCCCTATAACAACCCCCTGTCTTCAACCAGGCTGTTTCTATGTATCCTTATTTCCCCCAGATGTCTGGTGTCTTGCGTGCCTTTCGCGATTCCCGTTTGCGCCTCTGTCCCTCCACACCACCCCGTGGATTGAGTCTGGTAATGTTCGCGCCTCCTGGTACACACTTTCGGACTGATTTATTGCCCTTTGAAACTTCGAAAGTGCACTTTGTACCACAAGCCTTGCCATGGTCAACTCCAGAACCCTGTGAACCTGACACTATTGGTCTCAAATGGTCTCCGCACACAGTGACAGTGATAGGCTCTGTGTTTATTGCTCTCTAAATTTATGGCCACCGAAAGAACACATGCACGGGCCTTCCGTTAGACCGTAGTAGATTATGATGCTGGGCTGACACTGGGGGAGCCGTGCTCCCCCATTCGTAAATGAGGGGGAGCCGTTGCTCCTCCTGCTCCCCCTGTTCCAGCGCCCCTGAACTGCTGAAAGCATGTTCGTGATTGGCAACGGCCGTTGAAAACATGATGCTGTTTGGCTGATATTTAATTGTTACGTCAAGTCGAGAAGGCGCGCACGCTTTCTGTATCTAGGTGGTGTTGCCTATGCGCAGTCGTGCTCCTGCCACAGACGACGACGATGAAGAGCTGCTCGCATGTGTTTTCTTCCTTCCTTCATGATGATGATTGTTAGAAGAAGGCGTGCCTCTGCTGCCGCGGCGGCAACTTCGGCTCCTACACTCTAAATAATTTTACACCTTAAAGGGTGTAAAAGAACATGTGCATGGCGCACACCTTTTAAGGTGTAACGGAACACCATCAAGAAATCAAGGGTGTAATTGTATGGAAGGGTGTAATGTAACCTGCAGACCATAGAAGAGGCAGCTGGAAATTATTACAGCTTCGCTGCGAAAATATAGTGTTTCTAGTTTTTACAGAAGGCACATGCTTGGTAGCTTGGAATGTCATTGTGGCTATCTTGGCATCACTCTTCGATCACAGCCATGCAAAATATTTTTTAAAAAGTCAAGAATATATTTTTCTCACACTGAACTTGTAATACTTTTCAAGTACACTACTCAGCTGTACCCTGTGTGAAGCAAAAATAGGACATTCCAGACACATGTTGCACAGCACACACATGTTATAGGTGATTGATGTGGGTATATGCGGGCATCATACATATCAGACACAATCACAAGAACTGAATAGTTATGCTTTTATTAGGTTGACATTATGCCATGCAGCATACATATCCTACATTACGTAGGCATGAAGGTATTCAAACGTATCACTTAATACAGCTTTATCACATAGTAGTAATTTTATATTTTCCAGTCATCTAACCTTGAGGGGTTAGATGACAGTGTACCAAATGTTGAGTAACTGTGCATTTGGTCTTTATATCACAACTTGTATCACAAGCTTATGTTCTGAGTACCACAAGGACTCCAACACTGCACAGGAACAGGAATACATTTAGCCTGTGAAATGGAGCCTGTCCCACCTCCAAATACACCCTCTGTTACACCCTCTGTTGCACCCTCATCACACCCTCCTGACAATGTCTCATAAAAGGGTGTAATTCACCATAGTTACACCCTCGAAAACTTTGAAGCCACGGTTCTAGGGTGTAAAATAGGTGTAATACATGAGAATACACCAATTTTACACCTTTAAAGGTGTGAAAATATTTAGAGTGTACCATTCAGTTCTACCGGCACCGTCCTAGCGTGAGGCCACGAACATCTACCCATCGGGACATTCTAGGTGCATTCTTTTCGCTTGCACCTCCTGCACCAGATCTGAACTGGGTTATTTGCGTGCTGCACTTTCCTGTTGAAAACAAAGGCATTACTAATAAAGTTCCTTTCAGCTGGAAAGTGCAGCACCCGAAAACCCGTCTTGCGTGGAGTCCAAGGTAGTGCAGTCCAGTGCAATTGAAAAGAATGCGCTTTCTGTCATCGCCGGTTACGATTGGTGCGGGGGAAACACCATATTTTCTACATTTGGTAACCCGAACGAGCAAGAACCATTCCGTCGCCCTGGCATAATGTACCATGAACGTACTCTTCACTGAGGCTTCACACCGCGACGTCTACCGTTCCCTGGCGTTCTTCAGGCTGCCGGCTCGCCCACACGGTCGCGACCCGACGCCACGGCACCATCAGCTGGCTTCTCGGCAGTTGGGCCGTGCGAACACCGCCACACATCATCAGGCATGGCGCTTATTTCAGAAACGTCAGATTTCTTTTCTTGCTAGTTAAAGAAGCTTGGAGGACGATGTGCCGAGTATGTTGAACTTCGAGGTGAATATGTCGAATTGTAATTGTAATTCAAGTGTAATTGTCTAGGGCGTGTTCTTCCTTTTTTTTCAGCCCAGAGCATTTCAGCGCACCACGGTTTGACAGGGGTGGAAAATATCTCAATTGAACAAGGTGCAGAAATCAAATTTGACATATCGCTCAACTAAAATATACTACGTGGGAAGGCAGTCATAATACAGTAAACACCGGTCCGAACAAGGCCCCTGCGAGCGGTAGCTTTCAAGGTCGATGTGGAGAGGCCTCCACCGCACACCGACCTTCTACGCTTCCACGTGGAAAACCTTAGTGCGGGTACAGCTGCGCAAGAGGCGCGCTGCACCATGATTTATGAGCGGGCTAGTGTGCTCTCTGGTTAGTGTGCGACGGAGAAAGAGCATCTAGTTCAGCTATGTCGGGTGTCCTGAGCAGTATTCTAATTTTCATGCTGTTTTGGACCAACTCTCGACAAGCGAGCGTTCAACCCATGCGATGGTGCGGCAAAGGTTTAAGTAAGTCTTACTAGTCACTTTTTCGGTTCTGTAACTTTTTTTGCAGTGTGAAGTTAGTGGTTTCTGTTACTACACTGCTGGGAGATGAAGTAAAATAGAATGGCAACGTTGCTGCAAGTAGTTGGCGAGGTTCTTCAGTTCTGCGTAGTTTTCACCCTTAGACGAACTATCGCACCTGGAGACGTGTGTATAAGACCGATACGGTAATGTTCGGCACTGCTTTACACACTACTCGGCGAACTTTATCTTCCGAAAACAGCTTACGTATTAAACAAAAAAAAGTTTCGTAGATTCGCCCTCCCTCTGCAGCTAAGCAAGCCCCAGCAACTAAGTTTTTCCCCCTTTCTTTTTTTGCAATAAACATATCTCCCCCAGCGATAGTAAGATCATCATAACATGAGCCACGCACGCCTGTTCGACGCTAACCCAGAAACAACGTTCCATTCTCACATATATCTTTTTTTTTTCTCTCACCTATACTCATCGTCATTCACAAGACCAATCACAGACTCTCCGCGACCTGCGGGTGCCCTCCCACGCACTCGCTGGTCGCCAAAGGCGCTCCGTAGCTCCCTGGTTAGACTTGTGTGAGAGACGTTTTCTTCGATTTCCAGAGAGGGCATCCAGGCATGTTTTTAACATCCGTCTTCTCCGCTTGCAATGCGTTACATCAAATTGCGGAGAAGGTACTCCACTGACTCGCGTCGGATTTTATTTTCGACGCTATTGTCGGCGATGAACAAGGAGTAAAACAGCACTGTAGTTTCGCAATGGACGAGTTCAGAAAATCCCAGTGCTCTTTGTGCACGCATTCAATCCTGGGCACTTGCTGAGCGCGGGGACGAAGCATCCTTTACATTTCGCTTTCGCCGACCTTGACACGTCGTGGACAATGGACAGGTAGAGGAGAAATTGGAACAGTTTGGAGGCCACCTGTTTCTTTCGTATTAGTAAACTCCCACAGTTCAAAGCGAAGCTAAGCACTCTCGGATTTTCTGAACTCGTCTATGTTGGCTGTGACGGATGCGACTTGGTGGGTCCTTAGCGGTAAGCATTGCGAATGGCTACCATCGGTTAAAACTTCTTTTGTGTGTTTACAGGAGTATTGTTTGAAATCTAGCAAACGTGAAACCGGCTTTTTTATTCGCACATGCATCATAAAACAACAAACTGGAACGATTATTTTTACTTTATTAGACTCCGTGCGTGAAACTCATGGGATCACGCAATTTAGGTATATACATATCGATGTTGTGCACGTCAAGAGGAGCAATATTGCTATCGCGTCCAAAAACAAGCTTTAATTTGTTCCAAATCAATGCCTCGTTCCGGGCCTTCAAAAAGTACGTATGTCTTGCCCAGAGAAAGAGAGCTTTCCTTCTTTCCCAACACAATGAACAGTTACGATTCCTCACCTCGTGAGGTGACAATTCAACACTCACTTGGTTGTTATATGTTGAAATAAATAATAAATACGTAGGTCTCGCATTTGTTGGAATTGTTTACTCCACATGTGACCTATATGCCCGCTCGTGAAACACCTGCGTCCAACCAGCCTTCCATTACAAAAAGAAACCCGCTTCGCCCGCGAGGCACCCTTATAGTGCGTTAGCATTAGGAGTACGTGTCAATATTGAAAAAGCTGTATGTATGTGTGTGCGCGCGCGTATGTGATGGTGAAGCCTCATCGAGGCGGAAGTATTACACTCTTAACTCCGTACCCTTTAGTAAAGGGTAAAAAATCGCAATATTTTACCCTCTATTTCAGAAGCTACCAGGTACCCTCTGAGCGACCCCTTTTATAAAAGTTACAAGGAAACCCACTAATTAGAGGTTACGGCCTTCAGTCCAGCACCTGCCCGTAAAGGTTACGCCAACGTGCGGCTTTTTATACAGGATGTTCATTTTTATTCGCAACAGAGTAGCGCTCATTTGGCAGGTGGGGTATGTGAATTTTTGCTAATTAGTCGATCCGTAGTTACAAACACATGCGTCAGGAAATGTCGGAAATGTTTGTAACTACGGATGGGTTAATTTGCGAAAATCAACATAACCCATCTGTCAAATGAGCGCTGGTGTGATGCGAATAAGAACAAACACCCTGTGCGTGGGATATCGACAGACATTTACAGAACACACCAAGGTACCAAAATGAACCAGCAGAAAAGGAGATCTTGAACATATGTATATTACAAAAACAGAAGTCTGTCGAGAGGTGACACATTGTGCACAAGTGCGATTCTGATGTGAGGAGAAACCATGGTCGCTTTACCATGTATGTGGAAAAAAGAACTATCTTCTAAGTGAGAAGCAATGCATAAAAGTGCGAGGAAGCTAGCGAGTCAAAACAACTGACCTATGTTTGCTAAGCTGAACACACCCAACGAAATGGAGAATTGCAGCAGAAAAAAATTTATTCCACATTCGTGTTGCAGAGGCGAGCGCAAATGGCAATACAGTATTACATAAAACGCACACAACCTTGAGGAATATGAGTGTACAGTAACGCAGGAGACACTACATTACTGCGTTATCAGCGTTGGAGGCGCTCTGGGACGAGTTTGTGAGGTACTGCATTGCGCTGGTGACGGTATGTGAACCTGCATGTGGGATCCTGGGAACACAAGTTTGGGCAATGAGAGTAACATTTACGGAACCATTCAAATCCGTACAAAGCACAAGGTACAAATCAGCATAAATGCGGGAAGGCGTTCACTCCGCGATTGAGTCTTAGAATATCGTAAGAATACAACAAGTAGGAAGCTGCGAATTATATATCTCGATGCATATATCCGCAGCTCGCAAAATGCACGCCGGTGTATTGACTTGGCGACCAAGTAAGAGCAGAAAAGTAGCAAACGTAAGTGGCGTTCATATGCAGGACCGCAAAACGCTTGCCATAATCACAACAAACATGCGCTAAGAGCTCTTGCTATCAAAATAACGCACGTACCTAGCACAAAATGTACACTTACCCAGTGTATGAAGTGTGTGAATTAGGGCTGCGGTGGTGACGTTCGTTTTCGGTTATATATTCTTTGCAATCTTCGCACTCACTACATTTTCCCCTCAGAACACCGAAAATATACTTGTTTGCTAGCGACATCTAGCTTTTCCGGTGTTCCTGACGATACTATGATAAACGCGAGGAAAACCACTGATTAAAACAGATTACACTTGTTAACGGACGGACGACGAGCGTTATGCGTTTCAAGGAAACCGCTCTCAGTGTGGATAGACCTAGACCAGGCTCGGCTACGCAGCGAAATCGGAAATCTTGGTGGTTGCGGCATTGACAATTGTTTCCCACCCTTTAGAAAGAAACATACTATCTGTATTTCAGACTGCGAACTTATAATCTGTGTTCATACAGCATTGATAACATGTAGTTGACGTATAGGTGACGCTGAAACAGATAAAAAATAACAGCGTAGATTCGCAACTGTCGTCTCGAATGGGAGGCTGAAACGCGGCATTATGCTGAAAAACAAAAGGAAAACAAACGATAAGAAACTAACAAAGAGATTATCGTTGGAGATTTCGCTTAGAAGTTACAGTGTCGGAGTAGAGGGTACATTTATAAGTTACAACAAGATGTTTTTGTTTTTTCCGAGATGTAACTTCTATTCGTGTTGTAAAGACATGACTTTGGTCGCTTTTAACCTCTAAATATACGTTACAGTGGTGTAACCTATAAGAAATCTCGAAATCTACGTCTATACAGAAGTTACATGTTTCTAAAAGTTACAATAAAAGGTACGGGTTTAAGGGTGTAGAGGACGTGTAAATGTGATATAAGAGGGTGAATATAAATGGAGCTAAATGATTTGGAATTGAAGTAGTTGAAGGTAGTTAAGAAGAAGAGGTAAGAGTAATTAAAGGTAATTAAAGCAAGAAAGTCGAATTTAAAGTTAATGAATGTAAGGTATATGTAATTCAGTGAAAGATTACATGAAAGAAAGAAATGATGAAATGAAATTAAAGATTACGGAAGGTAACCGCAGGTTACCGGAGGTAATTAAATGTAATCGAAGGTAATTAACGTGAACGAAACGGATATTGAGAGTAATTGAAGCAAGTCAACGTAATTAAAAGGAATTAAATTCAAGATTACCTGAGATAAGGCCCTTGATGCTTTCGCGCCAGAAAAATACAACCATCATCATCATTAGCAGATATAACCTGCGTTCGGTAATTAAACGGTAAGTAAAGGGTGACTAAAAGTAATTAAGGGTAATTAATGGTTAACTAAATGGGCTTACACATAGTAATTGAAAGTATCGAACGGGAAGTCAAGTATAGACCGGAGGTAGTCAACCGGAAGCGGAGAATCGGAAGTCGAGTTGGACCGGAAGTATAGTGGACAAGCGGAAGTTGGATATAGACCGGAAGCGAATACCATGGAAGCAAAGCATGGACCAGAAAAGGCGCTTAATGCTAATGCATTTCTCTCGCATTTACCGCGAAATCACCACTGATTTTTTTTTCTTCTCAACATCCCATCAGCACCCGATCCACCACACCTGGCGAGAGGAGACACGGGTGTGAGTAGTCGTCTAGGCTCTCCCTTATGACTTATTCGCCTAAAATGTTTGTTGTACCAGCTGACCCCGTTCTTATTACGCGACGAAACAACGATGCAGTCATTCAATTTATATCAATCAATTTATATTCTTTATGATTTATATCTGTGGGTCAAGTATCCTCTGTCGTGTCCTGCAGAACGAATGAGGCTTTGTCTTACCGTATTATCCCTAACACAATACTAACTTTTAAAGAATAGGCATTTGGTGCATTGCTTTCGTATCAAAATTAATTACAAACGTTGCATATGTTGATGGTTTTTACTGCGCATTTCGAAGATTTTCAGGGCATATTTCGGCACTTTTAGTGTATATTTATCCGCGTCCCTAGCAATGACACAAGGATGGAGAACTGCGTCACGAATATTTCGTAGCAAAAAGGGCTAAAAGCTGTAGTTGGTGGACCAGCAACTCATTCCTTGTTGTTTTTCCCTGTAAAGATCCCGTTGATACTGCTCGTCTTGGACGCCTCAGCACCCAAACCTTATGGGCGTGCAAGAAACACGTGATGGACTTAAATATACGACCAAAGCTGATTCGGGTATGTACGTGTGACTAACATGTCCTTTAGACTTCATTATGTCCCACATGGAGGGATGCAGAATACATGTCCAAGGCGTCTTCTGACGTGTGCGCCGGCAACCCTGGTCCACACTACGGCACTGAACGCAGCGAAAGCCGCGAACGATGGGAATGCCGGACAAGTTGTCACGTCCACACAGCAATCCACGAGAGCCGGAAAAGACGCGTAGGCGTCGAAGAACGCGGTGCGAAAGTATAGATTGCTTCGTCTTTAGACGTGGGCGCCGGCAACCCTGGTCCACACTACGGCACTGAACGCAGCGAAAGCCGCGAACGATGGGAATGCCGCACAAGTTGTCACGTCCACACAGCAATCCACGAGAGCCGGAAAAGACGCGTAGGCGTCGAAGAACGCGGTGCGAAAGTATAGATTGCTTCGTCTTTAGACGTGAGCGCCGGCAACCCTGGACCACACTACGGCACTGAACGCAGCGAAAGCCGCGAACGATGGGAATGCCGGACAAGTTGTCACGTCCACATAGCAATCCTCGAGAGCCGGAAAAGACGCGTAGGCGTCGAAGAACGCGGTGCGAAAGTATAGATTGCTTCGTCTTTAGACGTGGGCGCCGGCAACCCTGGTCCACACTACGGCACTGAACGCAGCGCAAGCCGCGAACGATGGGAATGCCGGACAAGTTGTCACGTCCACACAGCAATCCACGAGAGCCGGAAAAGACGCGTAGGCGTCGAAGAACGCGGTGCGAAGGTATAGATTGCTTCGTCTTTAGACGTGGGCGCCGGCAACCCTGGTCCACACTACGGCACTGAACGCAGCGCAAGCCGCGAACGACGGGAATGCCGGTCAAGTTGTCACGTCCACATAGCAGTCCTCGAGAGCCGGGAAAGACGCGTAGGCGTCGAAGAACGCGGTGCGAAAGTATAGATTGCTTCGTCTTTAGACGTGGGCGCCGGCAACCCTGGTCCACACTACGGCACTGAACGCAGCGCAAGCCGCGAACGACGGGAATGCCGGTCAAGTTGTCACGTCCACATAGCAATCCTCGAGAGCCGGAAAAGACGCGTAGGCGTCGAAGAACGCGGTGCGAAAGTATAGATTGCTTCGTCTTTAGACGTGGGCGCCGGCAACCCTGGTCCACACTACGGCACTGAACGCAGCGAAAGCCGCGAACGATGGGAATGCCGGACAAGTTGTCACGTCCACATAGCAATCCTCGAGAGCCGGAAAAGACGCGTAGGCGTCGAAGAACGCTGTGCGAAAGTATAGATTGCTTCGTCTTTAGACGTGGGCGCCGGCAACCCTGGTCCACACTACGGCACTGAACGCAGCGCAAGCCGCGAACGATGGGAATGCCGGACAAGTTGTCACGTCCACACAGCAATCCACGAGAGCCGGAAAAGACGCGTAGGCGTCGAAGAACGCGGTGCGAAGGTATAGATTGCTTCGTCTTTAGACGTGGGCGCCGGCAACCCTGGTCCACACTACGGCACTGAACGCAGCGCAAGCCACGAACGACGGGAATGCCGGTCAAGTTGTCACGTCCACATAGCAGTCCTCGAGAGCCGGGAAAGACGCGTAGGCGTCGAAGAACGCGGTGCGAAAGTATAGATTGCTTCGTCTTTAGACGTGGGCGCCGGCAACCCTGGTCCACACTACGGCACTGAACGCAGCGAAAGCCGCGAACGATGGGAATGCCGGACAAGTTGTCACGTCCACATAGCAATCCTCGAGAGCCGGAAAAGACGCGTAGGCGTCGAAGAACGCGGTGCGAAAGTATAGATTGCTTCGTCTTTAGACGTGGGCGCCGGCAACCCTGGTCCACACTACGGCACTGAACGCAGCGCAAGCCGCGAACGATGGGAATGCCGGACAAGTTGTCACGTCCACACAGCAATCCACGAGAGCCGGAAAAGACGCGTAGGCGTCGAAGAACGCGGTGCGAAGGTATAGATTGCTTCGTCTTTAGACGTGGGCGCCGGCAACCCTGGTCCACACTACGGCACTGAACGCAGCGCAAGCCGCGAACGACGGGAATGCCGGTCAAGTTGTCACGTCCACATAGCAGTCCTCGAGAGCCGGGAAAGACGCGTAGGCGTCGAAGAACGCGGTGCGAAAGTATAGATTGCTTCGTCTTTAGACGTGGGCGCCGGCAACCCTGGTCCACACTACGGCACTGAACGCAGCGCAAGCCGCGAACGACGGGAATGCCGGTCAAGTTGTCACGTCCACATAGCAATCCTCGAGAGCCGGAAAAGACGCGTAGGCGTCGAAGAACGCGGTGCGAAAGTATAGATTGCTTCGTCTTTAGACGTGGGCGCCGGCAACCCTGGTCCACACTACGGCACTGAACGCAGCGAAAGCCGCGAACGATGGGAATGCCGGACAAGTTGTCACGTCCACATAGCAATCCTCGAGAGCCGGAAAAGACGCGTAGGCGTCGAAGAACGCGGTGCGAAAGTATAGATTGCTTCGTCTTTAGACGTGGGCGCCGGCAACCCTGGTCCACACTACGGCACTGAACGCAGCGCAAGCCGCGAACGATGGGAATGCCGGACAAGTTGTCACGTCCACACAGCAATCCACGAGAGCCGGAAAAGACGCGTAGGCGTCGAAGAACGCGGTGCGAAGGTATAGATTGCTTCGTCTTTAGACGTGGGCGCCGGCAACCCTGGTCCACACTACGGCACTGAACGCAGCGCAAGCCGCGAACGACGGGAATGCCGGTCAAGTTGTCACGTCCACATAGCAGTCCTCGAGAGCCGGGAAAGACGCGTAGGCGTCGAAGAACGCGGTGCGAAAGTATAGATTGCTTCGTCTTTAGACGTGGGCGCCGGCAACCCTGGTCCACACTACGGCACTGAACGCAGCGCAAGCCGCGAACGACGGGAATGCCGGTCAAGTTGTCACGTCCACATAGCAATCCTCGAGAGCCGGAAAAGACGCGTAGGCGTCGAAGAACGCGGTGCGAAAGTATAGATTGCTTCGTCTTTAGACGTGGGCGCCGGCAACCCTGGTCCACACTACGGCACTGAACGCAGCGCAAGCCGCGAACGATGGGAATGCCGGACAAGTTGTCACGTCCACACAGCAATCCACGAGAGCCGGAAAAGACGCGTAGGAGTTGAAGAACGCGGTGCGAAGGTATAGATTGCTTCGTCTTTAGACGTGGGCGCCGGCAACCCTGGTCCACACTACGGCACTGAACGCAGCGCAAGCCGCGAACGACGGGAATGCCGGTCAAGTTGTCACGTCCACATAGCAATCCTCGAGAGCCGGGAAAGACGCGTAGGCGTCGAACAACGCGGCGCGAGAGTATAGATTGCTTCGTCTTTAGACGTGGGCGCCGGCAACCCTGGTCCACACTACGGCAATGAACGCAGCGCAAGCCGCGAACGACGGGAATGCCGGTCAAGTTGTCACGTCCACATAGCAATCCTCGAGAGCCGGGAAAGACGCGTAGGCGTCGAACAACGCGGCGCGAGAGTATAGATTGCTTCGTCTTTAGACGTGGGCGCCGGCAACCCTGGTCCACACTACGGCAATGAACGCAGCGCAAGCCGCGAACGACGGGAATGCCGGTCAAGTTGTCACGTCCACATAGCAATCCTCGAGAGCCGGGAAAGACGCGTAGGCGTCGAACAACGCGGCGCGAGAGTATAGATTGCTTCGTCTTTAGACGTGGGCGCCGGCAACCCTGGTCCACACTACGGCACTGAACGCAGCGAAAGCCGCGAACGATGGGAATGCCGGACAAGTTGTCACGTCCACACAGCAATCCACGAGAGCCGGAAAAGACGCGTAGGCGTCGAAGAGCGCGGTGCGAAAGTATAGATTGCTTCGTTTTTGACGTGTGCACCGGCAACCCTGGTCCACACTACGGCACTGAACGCAGCGCAAGCCGCGAACGACGGGAACGCCGGTCAAGTTGTCACGTCCACATAGCAATCCTCGAGAGCCGGGAAAGACGCGTAGGCGTCGAACAACGCGGCGCGAGAGTATAGATTGCTTCGTCTTTAGACGTGGGCGCCGGCAACCCTGGTCCACACTACGGCACTGAACGCAGCGCAAGCCGCGAACGACGGGAATGCCGGTCAAGTTGTCACGTCCACATAGCAATCCTCGAGAGCCGGGAAAGACGCGTAGGCGTCGAACAACGCGGCGCGAGAGTATAGATTGCTTCGTCTTTAGACGTGGGCGCCGGCAACCCTGGTCCACACTACGGCACTGAACGCAGCGAAAGCCGCGAACGATGGGAATGCCGGAGAAGTTGTCACGTCCACACAGCAATCCACGAGAGCCGGAAAAGACGCGTAGGCGTCGAAGAACGCGGTGCGAAAGTATAGATTGCTTCGTTTTTGACGTGTGCGCCGGCAACCCTGGTCCACACTACGGCACTGAACGCAGCGCAAGCCGCGAACGATGGGAATGCCGGAGAAGTTGTCACGTCCACACAGCAATCCACGAGAGCCGGAAAAGACGCGTAGGCGTCGAAGAACGCGGTGCGAAAGTATAGATTGCTTCGTTTTTGACGTGTGCGCCGGCAACCCTGGTCCACACTACGGCACTGAACGCAGCGCAAGCCGCGAACGATGGGAATGCCGGAGAAGTTGTCACGTCCACACAGCAATCCACGAGAGCCGGAAAAGACGCGTAGGCGTCGAAGAACGCGGTGCGAAAGTATAGATTGCTTCGTTTTTGACGTGTGCGCCGGCAACCCTGGTCCACACTACGGCACTGAACGCAGCGCAAGCCGCGAACGATGGGAATGCCGGAGAAGTTGTCACGTCCACACAGCAATCCACGAGAGCCGGAAAAGACGCGTAGGCGTCGAAGAACGCGGTGCGAAAGTATAGATTGCTTCGTTTTTGACGTGTGCGCCGGCAACCCTGGTCCACACTACGGCACTGAACGCAGCGCAAGCCGCGAACGATGGGAATGCCGGACAAGTTGTCACGTCCACACAGCAATCCACGAGAGCCGGAAAAGACGCGTAGGCGTCGAAGAACGCGGTGCGAAAGTATAGATTGCTTCGTCTTTAGACGTGGGCGCCGGCAACCCTGGTCCACACTACGGCACTGAACGCAGCGAAAGCCGCGAACGATGGGAATGCCGGACAAGTTGTCACGTCCAGATAGCAATCCTCGAGAGCCGGGAAAGACGCGTAGGCGTCGAAGAACGCGGTGCGAAAGTATAGATTGCTTCGTTTTTGACGTGTGCGCCGGCAACCCTGGTCCACACTTTGGCACTGAACGCAGCGCAAGCCGCGAACGATGGGAATGCCGGACAAGTTGTCACGTCCACACAGCAATCCACGAGAGCCGGAAAAGACGCGTAGGCGTCGAAGAACGCGGTGCGAAAGTATAGATTGCTTCGTTTTTGACGTGTGCGCCGGCAACCCTGGTCCACACTACGGCACTGAACGCAGCGCAAGCCGCGAACGATGGGAATGCCGGACAAGTTGTCACGTCCACACAGCAATCCACGAGAGCCGGAAAAGACGCGTAGGCGTCGAACAACGCGGCGCGAGAGTATAGATTGCTTCGTCTTTAGACGTGGGCGCCGGCAACCCTGGTCCACACTACGGCACTGAACGCAGCGAAAGCCGCGAACGATGGGAATGCCGGTCAAGTTGTCACGTCCAGATAGCAATCCTCGAGAGCCGGGAAAGACGCGTAGGCGTCGAACAACGCGGCGCGAGAGTATAGATTGCTTCGTCTTTAGACGTGGGCGCCGGCAACCCTGGTCCACACTACGGCACTGAACGCAGCGAAGGCCGCGAACGATGGGAATGCCGGTCAAGTTGTCACGTCCAGATAGCAATCCTCGAGAGCCGGGAAAGACGCGTAGGCGTCGAACAACGCGGCGCGAGAGTATAGATTGCTTCGTCTTTAGACGTGGGCGCCGGCAACCCTGGTCCACACTACGGCACTGAACGCAGCGAAAGCCGCGAACGATGGGAATGCCGGACAAGTTGTCACGTCCACACAGCAATCCACGAGAGCCGGAAAAGACGCGTAGGCGTCGAAGAACGCGGTGCGAAAGTATAGATTGCTTCGTCTTTAGACGTGGGCGCCGGCAACCCTGGTCCACACTACGGCACTGAACGCAGCGAAAGCCGCGAACGATGGGAATGCCGGACAAGTTGTCACGTCCACACAGCAATCCACGAGAGCCGGAAAAGACGCGTAGGCGTCGAAGAACGCGGTGCGAAAGTATAGAGTGCTTCGTTTTTGACGTGTGCGCCGGCAACCCTGGTCCACACTACGGCACTGAACGCAGCGGAAGCCGCGAACGACGGGAATGCCGGTCAAGTTGTCACGTCCACATAGCAATCCTCGAGAGCCGGGAAAGACGCGTAGGCGTCGAACAACGCGGCGCGAGAGTATAGATTGCTTCGTCTTTAGACGTGGGCGCCGGCAACCCTGGTCCACACTACGGCAATGAACGCAGCGCAAGCCGCGAACGACGGGAATGCCGGTCAAGTTGTCACGTCCACATAGCAATCCTCGAGAGCCGGGAAAGACGCGTAGGCGTCGAACAACGCGGCGCGAGAGTATAGATTGCTTCGTCTTTAGACGTGGGCGCCGGCAACCCTGGTCCACACTACGGCACTGAACGCAGCGAAAGCCGCGAACGATGGGAATGCCGGTCAAGTTGTCACGTCCACACAGCAATCCTCGAGAGCCGGGAAAGACGCGTAGGCGTCGAACAACGCGGCGCGAGAGTATAGATTGCTTCGTCTTTAGACGTGGGCGCCGGCAACCCTGGTCCACACTACGGCAATGAACGCAGCGCAAGCCGCGAACGACGGGAATGCCGGTCAAGTTGTCACGTCCACATAGCAATCCTCGAGAGCCGGGAAAGACGCGTAGGCGTCGAACAACGCGGCGCGAGAGTATAGATTGCTTCGTCTTTAGACGTGGGCGCCGGCAACCCTGGTCCACACTACGGCACTGAACGCAGCGAAAGCCGCGAACGATGGGAATGCCGGAGAAGTTGTCACGTCCACACAGCAATCCTCGAGAGCCGGGAAAGACGCGTAGGCGTCGAACAACGCGGCGCGAGAGTATAGATTGCTTCGTCTTTAGACGTGGGCGCCGGCAACCCTGGTCCACACTACGGCACTGAACGCAGCGCAAGCCGCGAACGAAGGGAATGCCGGACAAGTTGTCACGTCCACACAGCAATCCTCGAGAGCCGGGAAAGACGCGTAGGCGTCGAACAACGCGGCGCGAGAGTATAGATTGCTTCGTCTTTAGACGTGGGCGCCGGCAACCCTGGTCCACACTACGGCACTGAACGCAGCGCAAGCCGCGAACGACGGGAATGCCGGTCAAGTTGTCACGTCCACATAGCAATCCTCGAGAGCCGGGAAAGACGCGTAGGCGTCGAACAACGCGGCGCGAGAGTATAGATTGCTTCGTCTTTAGACGTGGGCGCCGGCAACCCTGGTCCACACTACGGCACTGAACGCAGCGAAAGCCGCGAACGATGGGAATGCCGGACAAGTTGTCACGTCCACACAGCAATCCACGAGAGCCGGAAAAGACGCGTAGGCGTCGAAGAACGCGGTGCGAAAGTATAGATTGCTTCGTTTTTGACGTGTGCGCCGGCAACCCTGGTCCACACTACGGCACTGAACGCAGCGCAAGCCGCGAACGACGGGAATGCCGGTCAAGTTGTCACGTCCACATAGCAATCCTCGAGAGCCGGGAAAGACGCGTAGGCGTCGAACAACGCGGCGCGAGAGTATAGATTCCTTCGTCTTTAGACGTGGGCGCCGGCAACCCTGGTCCACACTACGGCAATGAACGCAGCGCAAGCCGCGAACGACGGGAATGCCGGTCAAGTTGTCACGTCCACATAGCAATCCTCGAGAGCCGGGAAAGACGCGTAGGCGTCGAACAACGCGGCGCGAGAGTATAGATTGCTTCGTCTTTAGACGTGGGCGCCGGCAACCCTGGTCCACACTACGGCACTGAACGCAG
The DNA here is from genome assembly GCF_037126465.1 of Ornithodoros turicata. Taxonomy (NCBI): domain Eukaryota; kingdom Metazoa; phylum Arthropoda; class Arachnida; order Ixodida; family Argasidae; genus Ornithodoros; species Ornithodoros turicata. The sequence continues at coordinate 13,430,047 of NC_088208.1, forward strand.
CGAAAGCCGCGAACGATGGGAATGCCGGACAAGTTGTCACGTCCACACAGCAATCCACGAGAGCCGGAAAAGACGCGTAGGCGTCGAAGAACGCGGTGCGAAAGTATAGATTGCTTCGTTTTTGACGTGTGCGCCGGCAACACTGGTCCACACTACGGCACTGAACGCAGCGCAAGCCGCGAACGACGGGAATGCAGGTCAAGTTGTCACGTCCACATAGCAATCCTCGAGAGCCGGGAAAGACGCGTAGGCGTCGAACAACGCGGCGCGAGAGTATAGATTGCTTCGTCTTTAGACGTGGGCGCTGGCAACCCTGGTCCACACTACGGCAATGAACGCAGCGCAAGCCGCGAACGACGGGAATGCCGGTCAAGTTGTCACGTCCACTTAGCAATCCTCGAGAGCCGGGAAAGACGCGTAGGCGTCGAACAACGCGGCGCGAGAGTATAGATTGCTTCGTCTTTAGACGTGGGCGCCAGCAACCCTGGTCCACACTACGGCACTGAACGCAGCGAAAGCCGCGAACGATGGGAATGCCGGACAAGTTGTCACGTCCACACAGCAATCCACGAGAGCCGGGAAAGACGCGTAGGCGTCGAACAACGCGGCGCGAGAGTATAGATTGCTTCGTCTTTAGACGTGGGCGCCGGCAACCCTGGTCCACACTACGGCACTGAACGCAGCGCAAGCCGCGAACGACGGGAATGCCGGTCAAGTTGTCACGTCCACATAGCAATCCTCGAGAGCCGGGAAAGACGCGTAGGCGTCGAACAACGCGGCGCGAGAGTATAGATTGCTTCGTCTTTAGACGTGGGCGCCGGCAACCCTGGTCCACACTACGGCACTGAACGCAGCGAAAGCCGCGAACGATGGGAATGCCGGAGAAGTTGTCACGTCCACACAGCAATCCTCGAGAGCCGGGAAAGACGCGTAGGCGTCGAACAACGCGGCGCGAGAGTATAGATTGCTTCGTCTTTAGACGTGGGCGCCGGCAACCCTGGTCCACACTACGGCACTGAACGCAGCGCAAGCCGCGAACGAAGGGAATGCCGGACAAGTTGTCACATCCACACAGCAATCCTCGAGAGCCGGGAAAGACGCGTAGGCGTCGAACAACGCGGTGGGAGAGTATAGATTGCTTCGTCTTTAGACGTGGGCGCCGGCAACCCTGGTCCACACTACGGCACTGAACGCAGCGCAAGCCGCGAACGACGGGAATGCCGGTCAAGTTGTCACGTCCACATAGCAATCCTCGAGAGCCGGGAAAGACGCGTAGGCGTCGAACAACGCGGCGCGAGAGTATAGATTGCTTCGTCTTTAGACGTGGGCGCCGGCAACCCTGGTCCACACTACGGCACTGAACGCAGCGCAAGCCGCGAACGACGGGAATGCCGGTCAAGTTGTTACGTCCACATAGCAATCCTCGAGAGCCGGGAAAGACGCGTAGGCGTCGAACAACGCTGCGCGAGAGTATAGATTGCTTCGTCTTTAGACGTGGGCGCCGGCAACCCTGGTCCACACTACGGCACTGAACGCAGCGCAAGCCGCGAACGACGGGAATGCCGGTCAAGTTGTCACGTCCACACAGCAATCCACGAGAGCCGGAAAAGACGCGTAGGCGTCGAAGAACGCGGTGCGAAAGTATAGATTGCTTCGTTTTTGACGTGTGCGCCGGCAACCCTGGTCAACACTACGGCACTGAACGCAGCGCAAGCCGCGAACGACGGGAATGCCGGTCAAGTTGTCACGTCCACATAGCAATACTCGAGAGCCGGGAAAGACGCGTAGGCGTCGAACAACGCGGCGCGAGAGTATAGATTGCTTCGTCTTTAGACGTGGGCGCCGGCAACCCTGGTCCACACTACGGCACTGAACGCAGCGCAAGCCGCGAACGACGGGAATGCAGGTCAAGTTGTCACGTCCACATAGCAATCCTCGAGAGCCGGGAAAGACGCGTAGGCGTCGAACAACGCGGCGCGAGAGTATAGATTGCTTCGTCTTTAGACGTGGGCGCCGGCAACCCTGGTCCACACTACGGCACTGAACGCAGCGCAAGCCGCGAACGACGGGAATGCCGGACAAGTTGTCACGTCCACACAGCAATCCTCGAGAGCCGGGAAAGATGCGTAGGCGTCGAACAACGCGGCGCGAGAGTATAGATTGCTTCGTCTTTTGACGTGGGCGCCGGCAACCCTGGTCCACACTACGGCACTGAACGCAGCGCAAGCCGCGAACGACGGGAATGCCGGACAAGTTGTCACGTCCACACAGCAATCCTCGAGAGCCGGGAAAGATGCGTAGGCGTCGAACAACGCGGCGCGAGAGTATAGATTGCTTCGTCTTTTGACGTGGGCGCCGGCAACCCTGGTCCACACTACGGCACTGAACGCAGCGCAAGCCGCGAACGACGGGAATGCCGGACAAGTTGTCACGTCCACAGAGCAATCCTCGAGAGCCGGGAAAGATGCGTAAGTCGAACAACGCGGCGCGAGAGTATAGATTGCTTCGTCTTTTGACGTGGGCGCCGGCAACCCTGGTCCACACTACGGCACTGAACGCAGCGCAAGCCGCGAACGACGGGAATGCCGGACAAGTTGTCACGTCCACACAGCAATCCTCGAGAGCCGGGAAAGATGCGTAAGTCGAACAACGCGGCGCGAGAGTATAGATTGCTTCGTCTTTTGACGTGGGCGCCGGCAACCCTGGTCCACACTACGGCACTGAACGCAGCGCAAGCCGCGAACGACGGGAATGCCGGACAAGTTGTCACGTCCACACAGCAATCCTCGAGAGCCGGGAAAGATGCGTAGGCGTCGAACAACGCGGCGCGAGAGTATAGATTGCTTCGTCTTTTGACGTGGGCGCCGGCAACCCTGGTCCACACTACGGCACTGAACGCAGCGCAAGCCGCGAACGACGGGAATGCCGGACAAGTTGTCACGTCCACACAGCAATCCTCGAGAGCCGGGAAAGATGCGTAGGTGTCGAACAACGCGGCGCGAGAGTATAGATTGCTTCGTCTTTTGACGTGGGCGCCGGCAACCCTGGTCCACACTACGGCACTGAACGCAGCGCAAGCCGCGAACGACGGGAATGCCGGACAAGTTGTCACGTCCACACAGCAATCCTCGAGAGCCGGGAAAGATGCGTAGGCGTCGAACAACGCGGCGCGAGAGTATAGATTGCTTCGTCTTTTGACGTGGGCGCCGGCAACCCTGGTCCACACTACGGCACTGAACGCAGCGCAAGCCGCGAACGACGGGAATGCCGGACAAGTTGTCACGTCCACACAGCAATCCTCGAGAGCCGGGAAAGACGCGTAGGCGTCGAACAACGCGGCGCGAGAGTATAGATTGCTTCGTCTTTTGACGTGGGCGCCGGCAACCCTGGTCCACACTACGGCACTGAACGCAGCGCAAGCCGCGAACGACGGGAATGCCGGACAAGTTGTCACGTCCACACAGCAACCCACGAGAGCCGGGAAAGACGCGTAGGCGTCGAATAACGCGGCGCGAGATTATAAATTGCTTCGTATTTTACGTGGGCGCCGGCAACCCTGGTCCACACTACGGTACTGAACGTAGCGCAAGCCGCGAACGACGGGAATGCCGGACAAGTTGTCACGTCCACACAGCAACCCACGAGAGCCGGGAAAGACGCGTAGGCGTCGAATAACGCGGCGCGAGAGTATAAATTGCTTCGTATTTTACGTGGGCGCCGGCAACCCTGGTCCACACTACGGTACTGAACGCAGCGCAAGCCGCGAACGACGGGAATGCCGGACAAGTTGTCACGTCCACACAGCAATCCTCGAGAGCCGGGAAAGATGCGTAGGCGTCGAACAACGCGGCGCGAGAGTATAGATTGCTTCGTCTTTTGACGTGGGCGCCGGCAACCCTGGTCCACACTACGGCACTGAACGCGGCGCAAGCCGCGAACGACGGGAATGCCGGACAAGTTGTCACGTCCACACAGCAATCCTCGAGAGCCGGGAAAGATGCGTAGGCGTCGAACAACGCGGCGCGAGAGTATAGATTGCTTCGTCTTTTGACGTGGGCGCCGGCAACCCTGGTCCACACTACGGCACTGAACGCAGCGCAAGCCGCGAACGACGGGAATGCCGGACAAGTTGTCACGTCCACACAGCAACCCACGAGAGCCGGGAAAGACGCGTAGGCGTCGAATAACGCGGCGCGAGAGTATAAATTGCTTCGTATTTTACGTGGGCGCCGGCAACCCTGGTCCACACTACGGTACTGAACGCAGCGCAAGCCGCGAACGACGGGAATGCCGGACAAGTTGTCACGTCCACACAGCAATCCTCGAGAGCCGGGAAAGATGCGTAGGCGTCGAACAACGCGGCGCGAGAGTATAGATTGCTTCGTCTTTTGACGTGGGCGCCGGCAACCCTGGTCCACACTACGGCACTGAACGCGGCGCAAGCCGCGAACGACGGGAATGCCGGACAAGTTGTCACGTCCACACAGCAATCCTCGAGAGCCGGGAAAGATGCGTAGGCGTCGAACAACGCGGCGCGAGAGTATAGATTGCTTCGTCTTTTGACGTGGGCGCCGGCAACCCTGGTCCACACTACGGCACTGAACGCAGCGCAAGCCGCGAACGACGGGAATGCCGGACAAGTTGTCACGTCCACACAGCAACCCACGAGAGCCGGGAAAGACGCGTAGGCGTCGAATAACGCGGCGCGAGAGTATAAATTGCTTCGTATTTTACGTGGGCGCCGGCAACCCTGGTCCACACTACGGTACTGAACGCAGCGCAAGCCGCGAACGACGGGAATGCCGGACAAGTTGTCACGTCCACACAGCAATCCTCGAGAGCCGGGAAAGATGCGTAGGCGTCGAACAACGCGGCGCGAGAGTATAGATTGCTTCGTCTTTTGACGTGGGCGCCGGCAACCCTGGTCCACACTACGGCACTGAACGCAGCGCAAGCCGCGAACGACGGGAATGCCGGACAAGTTGTCACGTCCACACAGCAATCCTCGAGAGCCGGGAAAGATGCGTAGGCGTCGAACAACGCGGCGCGAGAGTATAGATTGCTTCGTCTTTTGACGTGGGCGCCGGCAACCCTGGTCCACACTACGGCACTGAACGCAGCGCAAGCCGCGAACGACGGGAATGCCGGACAAGTTGTCACGTCCACACAGCAATCCTCGAGAGCCGGGAAAGATGCGTAGGCGTCGAACAACGCGGCGCGAGAGTATAGATTGCTTCGTCTTTTGACGTGGGCGCCGGCAACCCTGGTCCACACTACGGCACTGAACGCAGCGCAAGCCGCGAACGACGGGAATGCCGGACAAGTTGTCACGTCCACACAGCAATCCTCGAGAGCCGGGAAAGACGCGTAGGCGTCGAACAACGCGGCGCGAGAGTATAGATTGCTTCGTCTTTTGACGTGGGCGCCGGCAACCCTGGTCCACACTACGGCACTGAACGCAGCGCAAGCCGCGAACGACGGGAATGCCGGACAAGTTGTCACGTCCACACAGCAACCCACGAGAGCCGGGAAAGACGCGTAGGCGTCGAATAACGCGGCGCGAGAGTATAAATTGCTTCGTATTTTACGTGGGCGCCGGCAACCCTGGTCCACACTACGGTACTGAACGCAGCGCAAGCCGCGAACGACGGGAATGCCGGAGAAGTTGTCACGTCCACACAGCAACCCACGAGAGCCGGGAAAGACGCGTAGGCGTCGAATAACGCGGCGCGAGAGTATAAATTGCTTCGTATTTTACGTGGGCGCCGGCAACCCTGGTCCACACTACGGTACTGAACGCAGCGCAAGCCGCGAACGACGGGAATGCCGGACAAGTGGTCACGTCCACACAGCAATCCACGAGAGCCGGGAAAGACGCGTAGGCGTCGAACAACGCGGCGCGAGAGTATATATTCCTTCGTCTTTTGACGTGGGCGCCGGTAAAGTCTCGCGTCAGGACCAATTAGCGCGCTCCGCGAGCGAGGATTCTGGGAAGGAAACGCCGCGAAGCAGACAACAAACATGGCGTACGTGTAACCTTGTCTACGAAATTATAATGAAGGCAGTAAGGCAGCGCGAAATGTTGTACGACAGCTGACGCGAGAGAAGCAGAAACGTGAATAATGAACAATGAAACAGAACAGTTTTCGAAGCGGAGGACGGTAGTGCCGGTTCTCCCGTCGTTCGGAGCACAGTGTGGACGAGAGGTTCGCGAAAGCCGTAAAAGCGGTGAACGAGGTTCCAGGCGTTCGCGGCTTTCGATGATGTAGTGTGGACCTAGCATAAGACCGCGTACCCACATGCGGAGAATCTGCGCGGAAACACGAACGCTGTGCGAGAAAAGCCACCTCCGTTTTGCGCCTTTTTGGGGATCCCGCCGTGCACGATTTTTAGCGGCATCCGCACATGCTCGACCAATCAGAAAATAAACGGAAGTTGCGTGCGTTCTTGTTTTCTTCCGGCCTCCCGCACGGAGAGCATTGACGGCTTCGTTGACTGCTGGAAGGTGTATCGCAGTGATGCTCGCGTTTTTTTCAGCCGGCGAATTTATGACAGAAATAAAATGCGATTGCTGCCTACACAAACATTGTTCACAAGAAAATAATGCGCTATCGATATAGCGAGTGAACACAAAGCCTGCGTTTCTTGCGTCTGCCATGTTGATTTCGCAAATGCTCAGATGTAACAAAGGAATCATTCACTACAGTCAGTAGCTCGACCTCGCTGAAATCTGGCCTCGCTGAAATGAAAGAAAAGTATTCTAGAAACGTCTGTAGGTTACTGATGCAAATAGCCTTGCCACTGAAAGTAGAAAAAAAAAAGATATTGCGTCACACAACTAACGTAGCAGGAGTTTCATGATAAGACTTGTCAACTAACGTCGATACCCAGTAAAAAAAAACTACACTCTTACCACTTTGAACTTTGTTACTGAACTCAAGACTTTTCATTCTCGCTTTCTTAGGAATGTTGCTAAATAAGGCTTCATTTTCATTATTTTCTCCCTTTTTGTTGTAATACCTATTTGATGGGTTCATTTTCAAGCTCCATTCAACAGTGCATTGTTCACTTTTGCTGTTATGTCGATGCTATCATGTCTAAGCACTTAAGGCTCATTCACACATGTGTTTCAAAAAAGCTTTGACGCCTCGGTGTTCAGATGGATGTCTTAACGTACGTGCGTGTTTCAGGATTTTTTAAACGTGGAATGGCTTTCAACTAAGACAGTCTCTCATTCTGGTGCTTATCAAAATATTTATTAATACCACCGATTGGCTGGTTCCGCCGTTGGGACTCGCTTTTGCCTGAAATCCCCTGACTAAAGAGTTAATGAATGAGTTTTAGCTAAATAGTCTCCTTGTAGTTGCATACTTGCTTCGAGAGGATGTCCGCCTTGACCTGTATAACACAACTGCAAAAACGACATCTATACTGCTCTCACAGACTTATTTTTAAAAAAATCTGTCCTGATTAAAAACAAACTGTATAATACAGATGCAGAACAGGAACCGCAGAAGTATGAAGAAGTAAGAAATGTTTACCTGCTGGCGACCACCGCACATGGTCACACACAAGATCACATTTATTTTCCCCGATTTTGTGGTTCGCTGAAAATTCCCAGCTCGTCGTTGAGCACTTTACGTGACTATGAATTCACCTAAACCTACACGGTCGTACCAAACACGCGCACAAAACGACAAAAGAAACCTGCGCGGTATTGCTGTTGCACTAGGTGTCCCGCCGGCGCAAAAAGGAAGCCACTTTTGCCCCTCCGCGAGTGCTTCTGTTGGCTGAATGGAAAGCGTTCGCGGATCTGCTCTCGAGAGCTGCGGCTCAAATCGGCTCTCAAAAAGCGCGTCGCGTCTGGGAAGACGTGGCGCCGTCTCAAGAAACTCGTGTGTGAATGAGCCTTAAGCTATATCTGGATTGAGATTGTTTTCAGTTTTTGTGTTCACTATTTCATTCGTTGTCATTACTGCCATTAGGAAGCGAAGAGAATGTGTGCGGTATTGCGCCTGTGCTACGCCTTTGCTGACGCGCTACGTGAGGTAAGAATTGACGGCGTGACACATCGGCAGGACATCGAAATGTGTTGCGACAAACATAATGTCCAGTAAGGTTTAGGAACGTCCAACAACGACGTTGTAGCGCAACGCATTTCTCATTTGTTCGTTCGGTGTTGGAAAGGTGTCAGATGATCACGAAGACTTAGAAATTCCATGTCGGTTCCAGGCTATGCATATGGTACCTTTCGCTTGATACATTTTTCCGTCTTCGCAGCCGGCATGGAATTTCTTGTCTGTGCGGAGTGTTGCGGCATCACAGCCGCACAACTCGTTGCAACAATGAAAGATGAAAGTCACTGAAACTTGAGGGCTTGTATGTGATTGTCCCTTCTATGTTGTTCCAGCCTTAGAACATCAGTTCTCTCATGTTCGTTGCAACAACTCGGAGTGTTTCCGAGGTAACGCTCAACGGTACTTTTGCCGTGTTTCCCCGAGCATCTTACTTCTGAATTCCTCAAAGAGTTTAGAGCGGTGAATGCACGAGATGCCGAGTGTCGTAAGGCGTCGATCCAAACGTGTCACGGATAGAGTCAAGAGTGACGCCGATCTCGCAATGACTAAGCTTCGAAAACACTAGTACATTGTGACGTTCAATGCACAGCTGCCGTCACTGCAGTCCTCTTGGGATCAGTTTGTGTCTGCAGTACGTAACAGCCGGCCATTTGGAGGACGCTATAATGATACATAGCTACAGTGATGAAGAGGAATTCAACGATGATGATAAAATAGCAGGCACAGAGGAAACAAGACCATGAAGCAACAGGCATTTTCGACAAACGTGCATGGACTCTCAGATTACAACTCTGCTTCTTCTTTCTTTCTTTTATATCTCGGCTAAACTTGAAACACACGGGACCACTCGTTTGGCCGCAACGAACGGAACCTAAGGATAATGGAACCTCGCTGTCCTTCGTTCTCAAATAAAATCTTGTGGTGTGCGCTGGTCAGAACGGGACAGTTAGAGGAGGAAGAGGAGGACGAGATATAGAAGAAGAAGGGTTCTTTCGGGAACACTACAAATGTTCCGAGTTGGGAAGTATGCGAGCGCGTTGGGAAGTATGGCAATATTTTGGACAAAAGAGTACCAGTAACTTTCTATGTATACGTCCCAACAACCGTGTACAGAACACGCCAGCGACGTAGTTTTCCTTCGGCTCGACACCCTAGCGCCAGGTGGAAGCGGGTTCGTTTAGAGTCACTAAATATGGAGGATAGTATAGCGACACTGAGCCACGCCGGCGAGCGAGCCCGCCATATTGAGTGAGGCGTGGCTGCGTCGCCTAGCAATGGGACGCCAGTCTCCCACTTCTCCGGTGGAGAACAACGCGCAGTATAACGTAGGGAACTGCTTTTGAATGGAGGTGACTCAACATGGACAGAGAGCTTTTGGACGGAGAGACCACCTGACACTATGGCACAATCGCGGCCTCCCAACGGTGGCTCCGGCGCGCGGTAAAGGAATACAACACTCTGTCCCCCTATCAAGTCACTCTAGGTTCGTTTACTCGTTCGAAGGGGTGGAGCCACAGGGGTGACACAAACACACCATTGTTGTAACTACCCTCAAGCGGGTGCTTTTGGCAAAGCTCTACCTTGTCCTGGTCGCACGTCATAGAAAACGCCATTTTCAGGTCATGTGACTTTGTTTCCATGTCGTTTTGCCGCTTACCGACATATTTTGAATTCTTGGAGATGAACGTATTTTGCCAGCGTAAACTATGCAGTGCTTCTTCCGCGACATGGTAGCCCATTTCTCCTTAGTTTAAGTACATCGCATCGGCTCAGTGAGTCTTAACGCGCGGTTGTCATCATATCTTTGGAAGTTGTCAACAATACGAGGCCTTATGTGCAAAACTGCGCGTTTTACTGCAAGATTATCGGATAAAAATAATTACCGTGATCGAAAGACATTCAAAACGTTGCGCAGAGACAACAACCGCATCACGGGCGCTGGTATCTTTAAGGTCAAGTGCGCCTTGACGTTTGCTGTGACGTGCGACCAGGACCTGGCCAGGATGCATTGCGTTCGCCCAGCACGCTTTGTCTACGGAGCAATACGTTGAATGCCACCCCTGTGGGTGGAGCAGTGCGCGGTAAGCGCCACCTAACCAAACCACTTCACGTTTCAAGCGATACCGAAACTGCGGCGGTGTATCGCAAATGAGCGCACTCGCCCACCCCTCCGAACGAGTGGACAAGCCCGCTTCCGCTCTCCGCTATGGTGTCATGCTCAACAAAAAGTACGCTCGCGTGTTCCGTAGTCTATTATAGGGACCTGGTGGCTTAATCGCTTTATCGTCGTTACGGTCGTTACAAGCTAACGAGTGGCGGGAAATTCAAAACGGTGGGCACGTGACACATTGCGCGTGACGTGTACCACGGCCTTCACGTATCGCGCGAAGAGCGCCGTGCACGTGTTTTATCACGTGCCCACCTTTTTAAATTTCCCGCACGCCTTTTTGAATTTCCCTCCACTCGTTAGCTTGTAACGACCGTAACGACGATGAAGCGATTAAGCCCCCTGTACATCCAATGCAGAAAGGCTACCTGTGGACTGGAGGGTGCGCTCCGGGACGTTCGTCTGTTTTTCCGGTATGACGTCATCTAACTCATCCAGGAAACTGCTTAAGCGGCTTTAGCAGTAACGGTGTTAGAGCTGCAGTGGGGCACAGTTGGCCTCTCTGCGATTTCCCTTTATTACAGTATCGGCTACCATGATCGAATCATCGCGCTCCTTCTCTGCGCTTTAGAAACTCCTTGTACAGTTCAGTGCTGAACGCTGAACGAACAGTTCAGTGCTGAACGCTTACAAGAAACTTATTCAATGTTTTGTAAGTAATACACAAAAACAATACGAACGAGCTCATCACTGGAAATAACATAACGCAATGGACGGTAACTACTTCTGAATTGCAGCTGAATTGTGAAAGAATTAAAATTATATAATGACCTCATTTGGGGGGGGGGCAAACCAACTAACGTACCCACTGCAACAATATAATAAGTTTAAATTGTTCCATTCGTTCGTTAGATACCCATATAAACACCCAACTCACCGTGATTAAAGCTATGCTAAGCCTTTGCTTTGTTTTGTTCGTGTTTCAGAATAGCACGGCGTTCAAGGATAGCCTGTTACACTGCACCGAAATTTACTGGAATTTCATGGGGATGCTGGATCCAGTTAAGTTCACTTACTTTCGTCTAGAAAACGAGCTATTACGCAGCGAAGACTTTAATGCCAAGCAAAGCTAAGGACACTACGTATGTGGTCCGTGTTCTCAAATTGTTTTCCCAAAATTTAAATGCAATGCAACTCGTCACGGACGTAAAGATCACATCAATTGAAATTACTCCGTGGTTGTGTTGTTGGGGTTCTGTTTTCCACATATACGTCATATATTTTTTCACATATATTTACCGCGTGGCCAGCATGTATCATACATGTATATGGCGTCGCGCCTCTCGCCTCTGTTCAGCAGTTGGAGCCGTTGGGACGACGTTCGCTTGCGTTTGCGTTTGGAGGATCTTAACTTATTCTGACCCGCGTGGTTACTCTCCAATTTGCTATCGTGTCTGTTACTGTCCTTAATGGCAATTAACTTGAGTGAACCGTTCAAAAAAGTCGTGCGGTCATTCGCCTCTTCGTGACGTCATGACGTCACCACGTGAATGGTACACGTGGTGTCTGAGTCGTTGGAGGCATGGTTTGAGCTGAGCGCTGAGCAGCCCTAGAAAGTTCAGCTTCTGCGGCCGCACCACACGGTACAGTCTTAATAAACAACAGAAAGCTAAAGCTGATATCGCAGATTTAGCTCAACTGAATGAGCGAGTTCATCAAATTGAACTGTTTTGACCACCACTACGTAGTTACTTTTTGCTGTAACGGGTTACTTTCCTACAAAGGTATCGTGCAACTGTAGCTAGTTCCGCTTTTGGATAGAGTAACTGTGACTAAGCTACTCAGGCACTGAAATATTTTCCACGCGTCAGTTCCCCGGTGTCTTTCTGTTTACGCTGCATTATTTCGCCATCCAGGAACTGGACGAAGCCAGGATTATCTTGGGCCAACTCCCGCCGTGCTGCTAGGGCCCACGGGAAACGTTCTCTTTATAGCGCGATATAACTATACTTGGACAATACAAGGGCAGCTTTTAAGACTAAATCCTGATCCGCACGATTCCACACCCCTCCCGTTCGTCGGCGTCTCGGTGTGACGGACGCGTGGGTTTCCAATTCACGCCCGCGCGCTTGCGACGCAGCTTTGCGAGAAAAGGCTTACAGCCAGAGTCCTGCAACATCCGCGGATGGAAGCGGCTATCCGCAAGACACTTGCGGATTCGGATGAAGATTTAGCACTTTCTGCTGTGTGCGGATCGGATGCGGATGGCTCGAGGTCGGATCGGATGCGGATAACGTGCGCGCCGATGCGGGTCGGATGCGAGTGCCAAAAATATCATACGCGCAGGGCTCCACGCCGGACCACGTGAAATGAAGCAAAAACAGATAAAACCAGAAATGCATGGGACGCGTGCAGAGCGCGTGATGCGCGCCAATGTTGCTGCATTCGTCTGCCACAAGTGTCTGCAGGCTGTAAGCGGGTACTGTTGTCTCCAACGGATTCTGCGTTCATTCATTCATAGATATCGTTGAAATGTAGAAGTCAATTTAGTGCCGTGCATAGTGTCCCAAAAATTTGTGCGAGCTACTCATTCGCAAATTTGTCTACCGGCGGCCATCGTTCTCCCCAGTAGCAACGAGATAGAGAGGGTAATGGAGAGATAAATCAGCAGCTATGTTTGAAGCCACCATGGATGACGCCATGTCGGCCTCTCCTTGCCTCGTTTGCAAACGGCGGACATTAGGGGCTCATGCGGTGGGCGTCTTCGCACGTGTACGCTTCGGAATTCAGTGGGATTTATTGGTCACGTAATGCCGCCAACAGTTTTTTTTTGCCCAAGCCTACGGAAGAGATACTATGATAGTCACATAACCGAACAATGTGATAGCATGATGTATGAATAAGACCACCTGAGAAATCACTGAGGCCGAAAGATAGCTGAATTTGGAACGTCGTGTGTCTGTCAGCACCCCGTGTTTGGCGCTGTCTGATAAGGAGGAGGAGGAGGAGTGTCGTTGGGAGGAATCCGAGAGGTCGGCCTGCCTGATTAGGCGGCATGTTTCTCGGGAATGGAAATGTGGTGGAGAGGAGGAGAGGAAAGGGTGAAGTGGAAGACCGAGCGGAATCCGCTCGGGGGGAGGATAGCTGCGTCAATGGGCCGACTTCAGGGGAACTGTGCCGGCATACACCTATTACACATCTGAGGGAAACCCAGGAAAAACCCCAGACGGCACAGCCGGCCCGCGGATTCGAACCGCGGACCTCCCAGTCTCCAAGCGCACGCGTTACCGCTGCGCCACCGGAGCTGGTGTCTGATAAGGAAGCGGCTTTATAGCGCATTCGGCTTACCGTTTTCGTGCAGAAAACGTTGCACTGGCTCGAGCGTGGACGACCCATGGCCGCTTCAACCAAACTTGCGTTGCGCACTCGCGTTTCATTGGTTCTTCGGTTCGCTCTTCGTTCGTTTTTGCCTTGACAGGAGGAGTGCGAGAGGGAAAGGGGAGGGTCGCCTACTGGCATCAAAGCTTGGAGCCTCGCCAAGGCGGTTGCGCACTCTATTCGCTCTCTATCTCGTTGTTCAATCCTCGGAAAATGCGCCGAGACGAGCGTGAATATCTGTATTCGACAGATTCAGGCGTCACCCTCCGCGCGCGTTCGAAAGCTGTTTTTTGTCTGAGGTCACACTCACGCCGAGCGCGCGCACCCTGAAATCGTCGGAACAATGCTCCATGCGTTCCGACCCTAAGTGCACGCAGTGGTACTATTACGACTGGTATTCCTCGCGTCACTCCGTCCAAAAATTGAACTTTGCGAACCTATGCATCCGTCACTTTCGAACGGGCTTGCGCCGTTTCGCAGACGGGCGCACTGAAACCAGGGATCGGAACCGGAACTGAACCCGAACCGAAAACCGGAAAAAACCCTTATTTTCTGACGAACCCGAACCGAACCGAACCCGAACAGTTTTTTTGCTTGTCCTGAGCCGAACCGGAACTGAACCGAAAAAAATTGATACGGTTACCGGTTCGGGAATCGGTTCAGAGGTGAATTAATTGTACTACTGACCGACCTTTTTTTTTTTTTTGCTCACCTGAAACGGTTATCTCACACCTTTCTCTTACAATCGTGTACGGTGAGCGTAAGCTTGTTAACCGGTTACCGAGGCCGAAAAAAGTAACTGTTCCAATCCCTATAAATGCCCGACCGCTGACAGATTTTTTTTTGTCTGTGTATGTGCGGGGGTGGGGGCGGGGGGGGGTTCTCCCTGAGCCGAACCCGAACCGAACCGATACACCTGAACCGGTTCAAGCTGATAATTTCGGTTCAGCGGAGCTAAACCCGAACCGAACCAATATGCCTGAACCCGAACCCGAACCGGACCGAAAAAAATACCGGTTCCGATCCCTGACTGAAACGCAATAGTGCAGACCAGGCTTTGGAGTGGCTTGTTTCTAAAAAAAATGTAGGTGTAAAGTAACTAAGTTACGTCCACATGGTATAGGTAATTGTACCTGTTTACACTTCAAGTAAAGTCACCGTAACTAACTCAGTTACTCTATCGCAGGCAATCTGTAGCTAGTCACTAACTAACCGGTGACTGCTTGAAGTGTGACTTTTTGAGCGTTCTTAGTGACCTTAAACTTGCGCTATAGAAATATTTGGTTAGACCTCACCTTGATTATGCTTCTGTGGTATGGAACCCCAGGGACTGTGTAGTGATGAACACACTGAGAAAATAAAGAGCTGAGCAGTGCGTTTCATTCTGTGCAACTATATGTACCATCGAACTTCCAATGTGACACTAATAAAGACACACATATCTCTACAAACGTTATACAACCTAGGCACAAAATTTCCATGTGTCATCAGACACACTCTTCAATAAAACATGAATTTGCGTCGTCCCCGCTTTGGTTAACGTTCAGCTTCATAATGTCATAATGTTCTATATCTGGCGGGCAGGTTTGGCTAAATTCGTACAACGCCGCTTCTGAGCCCACTCAAATGAATATATGTGATCATTCGAACATCATTGCTGCACGTGCCAGAGAGCCTTGAGGAACCTACGGATCTCCACTTCAAATCTTGGATAGGCGGTTCATTCTGGCACCCGTATCAGTGCACACTTCTTGTAAGATGACTGCATTGCAAAAGCACATGAACAGTTTCGCCGAGATTCGGTGGTACTTTTTCTTGTGCACTCATGGAGGAAACGAATGCTGGGGACACAATGTTTACCTTCGCAGTAACGGTCTTGTTCCCTCCTCCGCCATTCCAGCCGAAACCAGCCAGCGGTGTAGCTCGCGACCCTGTTAGATTTCCCTGACAAAAATTGTGTGCATACCCTTAGAGGTATGTATGTAGTATAAGTTTTTCGACGTGAAAACGTCTATAAGTTCGGTTTGGTAGCCAGGTCAAAATTTACGATGGAAGCAAATTATGCCGCATTTCCTGACGCGATAACTCGGTAAGTAGTAAACCGATAGAAACCAATCCAGATAGCTCACACGTGTAAGATTATAGCTAACAAGGTCATTGTGGCGGCTGACGCAATTTCTAGGTGTGGCGGGCGCGCGCGAGGAGGACGGAAATATAGGGGTACGCGTACCTTGATGGCACTCTAACTCGCGAACGCGTGAAACTGGGACGCCGATCGAAGTGCCGTTGGAAAGCGCTTAAGAGGTTCTACCTGGACCTTAAGCGATATCGGCTTCAGCTATAATAAATAACCAAAAGTGTATAAATTTGCAAAATATGATCATGATCGAAGGAAACGGCAATATGAAGAAACGGCGGCTCGAGAGGAACCCAAAAAGCTCCAAAAGTCCAGCACTGAGCGATCGAGTAAGCTATGGGAGCGCCGAAGAAGATTAGCGGCAGAGGAAAAATCGACTGCCGGCGCGCACATCGAGCAGCGTTCACACAGGGCAACTTTTCCCAGCAGCTATGAGCAATTTTCGAGTTGCCGGCAGTCGGCCGACAGCGGCAACTCGAGCCTTAAGTTTGCGCTCCCCGACCGCAAACTTAAGAAGTCGCTCGCGCACCGGCAAATCTGCGAGGGGAGCATTGCCACGTGACTCCCCGTGGCGTTGTGGTTTTGTTCATGGATTCATGGTTTCAAATCCTGCAGGCGCAGCTGAGAAATCACCTCTTTCTTTTTTTTACTCACGTCACGAAAACATGTCAATTGCCATTTTTTTGAAGGTAATAATGATAATCTAATCGCGCAGAAAAACTGACTAAAAGGAGAACCAGCCTGTGGCCAGCTCCGTACAGAGGGTGGTAAGCCATTAAGACATCCGTGACTAGGGGTGTGGATGAGCCTCGTATGCCGGAATTTTCAAGAGCTTGCAGTGAGGATTTTGATTCAGTGAAGGCCGCCCATTCCCGCGGGGTAAAATCAAACATGTGCTGCAGAAAGTAAAGGATGGCACAGAGTACCGCAGCTGTTGATGAGGTTGGATGCCAAAGGAGTCGTCCTTGCACTACGCGTTCTGATGGGATGACGAAAGCCGAGGCCGGCTTGTCGTTTCTACATGCGCCATCTGTGTACGCTTCTGCGGACGTAGAAAACTTCTCGTCTACAAGAGCATAAAAATGGGTTTGAAGGACTTGAGGGGGAACCTGATCTATTCTTTCCAGAGGGCTTGGAAGGATTACGACGATCAGTGGTACCGGCAGAGACCAGGCGGCTTCCGGCGGTGTTACGTTCTTAGCTTCGAAGCCTGTGAGACTCCGGCGTGTCCTCTGCGCTACTAGATAGAAGTCGCTTTCGGGGTGGTATCGAATTTTCCTGAGGAGCGGGTGATGGGGAATGTGAGCACGCAAACGCAGGAGGTGACGAGGCGTTTCACGTTCACGTAGAACCTCAACCGGTAGTTCACCAGCTTCAGCCAGGACATGCCGTGTTTTAGCCATTCTTGGAACTCCAATAATCAATGAATGATGAGTGGAATGGATAAAGACTAGTATTTCTTTCACTAAAATCCCGCAAAGGAGCAAAGGACTATCAGATCGTGCTGTTTTCATGTAGAACATAACGGCTCCGACACGACTCAGCCCACCCCAGTGCGTTTTCCTTTTTTTTTTTTTTTTGTATACTTCCTAGACGGCCTGAACTATCCAATGGGCTGCAGTTGAGTACGGTGACCTTTTTTTTTCGCGTAAGAAGAAATACACTTGTAGAGTTTTAAAATGGAAAAGAAGAGTGTCTCTTTTCACAGGAGGGTGTCACAAAGGCATCACTTGATACTTCCTATACACGACCTCAACTAACGAATGAGCCGCACCGGAATAGGGCGACGATCTTTTTCTCCTTCAAGAAAAATACACCTGAAGATTTTCAATATGCTACTCGCTACGAGATCGAACAGTGTCGTCGCGCTGCGGAGAAACGATGAACTACCACAGTGTGGGCGCATCGTCTGCTTCTACACGTTTATTCAGCGTCCTGTGTAGTGTAGGTGTAGTATTGGGGAAACTAACGCTATCGTTCCATCGCGGGCCAAGTGATCTTCCGGTGAATATACACTAGAATTACGGAAAAGAACCGAAACTCTGAACATCAGCCCACGAGCTATCCACACTAGAAAGGTGACAGTTTCGACACCTATAGGTCGTCTGCCAGCGATATTCGCTGCGAGATCGACTACAGGGGGCGCAACTGATCGAGAGGATATGTTCGACAAATGGCACGATTTCTTTCACTTTCCGGCGACCTCAGGTATGCGAAAACACCATCTCAAAAGTGACATTTTTTACGAGTGGTCGATATTCTCGGTCGCTTAGTTAAACAATTAATAGAGGTCAGCTTCATATTATTGCGTGAAACGAATCCTCACACAGTACTTTAGGAGCATGAATAATCTCGGGCTCCTGCGAACAACAACAACTTTCTTTTGAGATGATGGGTGGGGAGGTTCATCGCCAGGACTTCTTCGTGGTCTTCAGACTACGTTCAATATTGAGGTCTGCTATTTGTTCGACGATGGTCCAGGTAGGGGAACGGGCAACGTTCAATTTGAGCATATAAGCAGATGAGAGAGATCTATGCAGCGCAAGTTATCCTCGAGAATGCTAACTTGCCGAAAATTCGTCGTAAACTTGGCCCAAAACGCACCCCGTCTTTATGTCCTCACCACATCACCGTATTTGTTCTCATTCCACTATGCCCTTCGGTAAGCTTGATCGACCCCTTCCCTCTGACACCAGGCAAAGAAGGCACACAAATGTCGTCCGTACGTGCCAAAAGAACCCGCGGAACGGAAACTTTTTTTTTTCATGTTTGATAAGAGTTCGGGGCCAGTGTTGAAGAGAGGAAAATCTTGAGAAAAAAGCAAATATCTTACATACACACCCCTCAGAGAATGCCTACAATTTTTTCTAGCGAAATCTAAGAGGGTCGAGCTACACCACTGGCTGGTTTCGACTGGAATCGGTCTGCTGAACTTCGTCATGAAGGGTTATTTCTCCAAGGTCATTCAAGGTGTACGGTTATAGCGTAACCTCAATATTGAGTCTGGACAAGCGTTTCGCAGTTTCGTCTTTATCAATGTTCGCAACATCTCCGTTTCAGGGCATTCTGGAAGAATACAACCTGAATATAACTGCGTTCATGGCATCAGCAAGGGTATGTCACCCATACAGATATATACAGGGTGTTTATTTTTATCCTTTACATAGATGTCGTATTTGCAGTTGAGTTCTACGGCCAGGCGGTCATCCTCTCGAAGAAAGTGTGCAACTACAAGATGACTAACTACCTAAAATTCACTAACTAACTTTTTTAGTTAGGGGATTTCCGGCAAAAGCGACATAGCAGATTCAGAGACTTTCCTAGTTGCAAGCGATTTCACGTTCAAGAAATCCTTAAACGCGCACGTGCGTTAAAATATCGATATCCGAATTTTGATACACAAGTGAGCCGAAACGGAAACCGCGGCGACCACGAACGCGGGGTGTACAGCGCTCATTTCACGTCAGAGGGCCGCGTGATTTGGAGCGATGGAGATGATTGCAGCGGGTGCCGCTAAGCTGGCCAGATAGACCGCTTTCCGGCCCAGATAAGCGTTTACGCTCTTCACTCGCGCTTTTTCGGTTTCGGCTCATTTGCATATAGAAATTCGGAGATGAATATTTTGATATTTGATATTTATTTATTTTCTAAGAAACAAGTGAAAGGGAGGCTGAGGCAAGTAAGTCTCAAGGAGAGTTTTGACTTTATAACGCACGCGTCTCTTTCAGGATTGTTTAAACGTGGAATGGCGTTCAACGAGTAAGTACATTCCCTCAATCTGCTTTATCGTTTTCCCCTAAATTCTACATGTAAAAGTTAATTAATGAAACTCGGGCAAGTAGTCACCTGGTAGCTACTTTCATCGAGAGGAGTGGCAGTAAAACTCAACTGCAAAAACCCCATATATGCTGCTCTCATAGCTTTTTTATTGAAAAAAATCTGTAAAAGCTGACAATGAACACCCTGCATAGTATTGACAGCGCTGTGCCCGCTACCGAAATGACGTAACGTGATACTCGTTAATTCAGCAAAAAGTAGTGAAATAGATAGAGTAAAACCGTTACAGTTACTCATGAGAGTAACGCGATACTTTAATCGCTACTTTACTGAAACTAAAATTATTCTTTGCGTTTCTATTGTATTCGAACACGCTCGCTGCAGGCGCCCATAGTCTCTCCCATAAATAAATAAATGGATAAAGCGTATACATATTATGCTTAGATGTGTGTGTAGATATTGGAAGAGTATTTACTCTTTGCGCACAGTTACAATAAGTTGATTTCATGAAAGAACAGAATCGAGTCACACAACATGACGTCCGACCTCAGCGGCTGCCCACCGGACTCCTCTCTCCTTGTCTTATCTTCAGTAGAGCCATTCGTGGTCTGGTATGTAAGCGATGACAGTATCGTTACTTGACGCTGGCAGTCGCTACCTGCATGTCTGTTGTTCTGATAACCGCTCCATGTGTTAGTGCGGTAGTACAGCTTGGGGCAAGGGACGAAAGTTTCCGGAAAATGGCACTGGCCTGGTGAGCCTCTTCATCGAAGCGGAGCGGCCACCTGCTATAGCGATCAGACTAGAGCCCCGTGTAGCGACCGTATGGCCCGTGACATCACCAGCGCCGGTAGCGCACTTGGCGCGAGCATTGAAGCCTCGCGGCCAGTTTGGTTCTGTCCGCCGAAAGGATTACCTGTCTCTCTCTCACGCCTGTTGCCTAGTCGCAAGAACTGGTGACCCGAAATTCGAGCACCGGCCTTACCCCAGCTACAGTACCATGGCCACGACCCGTTACCCCCAATCGGTGCTCTCAGCCCGGTTCGGCTGCTCGCGGCCATCCCCGCCGTCAGCATCAAGCTGCCTGCTTTTTGGAATCGGAATCCGTCCACTTGCTTCGTCCAAGCGGTAGCTCAGTTCCATCTGTCCGGCATTACAGCGCAGGCACCAAATTATATCATGTCATCTCCGCGCTCTCTCCATCTGCCGCTGAAGAGGTGTACGTCCTCTTCCGACCGCTCCCACCTGCAACAGTTCATTTCCTCTGAAGAGCTCGGGGACAGACGCCCTACGCAGCTGTTGCGGCGTATGAAGCAATTGCTTGGTGACGGGGCCGCGTCAACAAGTGACGGTTTCATTCGGGAGCTATACCTGCAACGGCTTCCGCGCAACGTGCAAATGGTACTCGCCGCTGCCTCGAATCTTTCCACAGACGCGCTTGCTGCCCTTGCTGTCGCTGTAATGGAGGTCGCCCAACCCTCCGTCAAGAACGTGGACGTTTTGCCCCCACCTCAGCTCCTCCTACGCCTTCTCTATCAACTCCTCCAGATCCTTCGGCTTGCATGTCCGCCATGGGAACCCTCACGGGGCAAGTCAGTCACCTCACTCAACTTGCCGTGCACTTTTAGGAAAAAGGTTGTCCAAAGGGAGTCGAACGCTGCTTGATCACCCAACAGAGTGGGAGGGTGCAGCGAGAACACCGCGTCGGCGATTGGCTGTGCTAAACGGGTGTTATCCGGATTCCTCGTCCCAGAGGTGTTAGCGTGACGCCCCAACGACCTCTCCCTGCTGCTGTATAGCTGCCGTCTGTGATTCTTTACGCTCTTTACAGCTCTCACAGCTTCTGAGAGCAAAGGCTTCACTCGCTGGCATTTGCTTTGGAGTACGTGCATCTTTAAGGGAACGCACACGCCTAAAAGCCACAGACAGATGACAAAGTGTGAAATAAGCCTCAACTTGGGTGACAGCCATACCTGAAGCTGCTTCCCTTTGTTGACTCTTAATAAATACCACGAACTTATTAATTTACAAGTACAATGAAAAAAATTAAAGCTTACTGCTTCGTACCGAACACTATTTCTTGCAGAGTAGTATACCTTATGACTAGATAAACCGTCTAAGTACCTCTTCAGGGCACTTTAGTAATGAACAGCTTATAACCTTCTGGATGACGGTTAGCAACATTGCAATAAATGCTTCTATTACTGTAGTCCGAACAGGAATAGACCAATTGTGACAACACTCAAAGCCTGTGCATGCAGTGTGAACATCTTTTGTTTCAACATTGACATGAAGCTGTTACAGCGCCCGTGTAAAAGACAATGGAAGGTCATATATTCTATGCCTTGCTATATTACCGTTTTTTCAACGAAATCAGAATTATGCATTTTTGTGTATTACATGTATTTTTCATGTTCATTTAACATTGTAGAGTTTCAGCAATTATTCAGGGTAGGTTTGATGTGCTTGCATTTTTCTTTAGCTTTCTTTTCACAGAGGAGCTGTAACTGTGACCCTGTGCAACAATCAAAGTGTATTGTTTGGACCTTAATCACTAGTGATTAAGGCCCAGGTGAACGACAGGCTTTCAGCTTTGTAAGCGTCAAGCTCTGCTATGATAACGGTATGCGCTCTTACATGCGCTAGACTAGTTATGCTGCAGTATAAACCGTGTAGCCGTGTAGTGTTTCAAAATTCATGACCAGTGAGTTCTGGGTACCTTAGACGCATATACTATGCCATCGGAAACCCTTCACCAAAAGAGTGTTCCCTGAGAGGCGACCCTCATTCACTATATGTGAACATTACATCAGCTCTCTCTTCCAGGACTGTATGTACAGCTGGTTTCCCTTGGAAGAAAAGTACGGTCTGGGTTTACTGAGGTGGGCTGTTGACTACATGTCCGGCTAGAGCACTCTTCACATCACAAGACATAATAAAGCCACTTATCACGACAATGAAGTTTTGTTGTTCTTTTTCGTGCTTGTGATGTTTTTACACCAATGGGGTGTTTTCACGGTTTTAGGTAGTATGGACCAAAGTGCCCACATTTTTACCTTATTCAAATAATCTGGGTCACATGTTTGGACCACTAATAGATTGCTAGATTTTGCGTTCAGGCTTGTTATTGGCATTAAATTTGGTCATTTTGGTCATTTTTCTAACAAATTGGTTTTGTATCTGCGCTTCCTGTGTCTATGTGGTCTCAATGTGTCTGTTTGGTGTTTTGAGCACTTTTATTGAAAATATAGTGCCCATAACAGTTTCCAGCTGACTTATCTCCTTAAGCATTTATTACATCTGCAAAAATCATTTTAGGCCATAAACGACCAATTACAAACAAATCCGCAGCTGCTAACAATGTGTGCAGGATCTAATTAGCGATTAGGGGTTAATATTCGCTGAATAATTCAGATAAATAAAACAGGTGCACTGAAACAATGTATGGACATGCTGAAGATCCCAGTGAAGTTTCAATAGAAACATTCATGAGAAGGACACCATGAAACTTTGGGCTGTTCCTCAGGTATTGTGAGTGGTTGTCACTAAATAAACTTAGAATACCATACTATGAGTAGTATACTGCCACCGCACGCTTCAACCGCTTTATTCTAATCCAATAGAAGCCCATTCTAATCAAATTTTAATCCAACACACTCTAGTTGTTGTCCAACACAAGCCAATTGTAAGCCATCTGATTGTTCGTCCTTTGCTCCGCCCCTTTACGCTAATGGCTTGGCCCCGCTCTTTCACGCTTTTTGGTCCACGCCAAGCCTACTGATCGCTGATTAGTCCGCCGTAGCGACTATCCTTGCATTTGCTGACCTAGAGCGAAGGACGTCCGCTTCCTGGATGCCGGCCAATAGGAGGACATGGAGGTCAGGCACTTCCCAGGCTCGTTCTCTCGTTACTCACTTCCCAAGTCTCTGCTCTTGCCTAAGCGATGGCGCAGCGTTACCGTTGTTTCGCGTGTCACAAGGCTTCTGCCATGGTGCACCAATCTAACCCAGTGCTGAACAAGGCTTAGACAGGAGTGCAGCTACTGTTACTTCGCCTGCCGCAAGGCTTATGCCATGGCGCACCAATATAACCAACGGCCATCGCCGTCCGCCAAGATTGGAACGAGGCCGAGCAAGAGTCGCACGTGCGCCGGTTAACGGACAGCGATGCGGTTGGTTAGATTGATGCGCCATTGCAGAAGCCTTGCGGCAGGCAAAACTGTGGCAGCTGCTGGTTAACAGACGGCGAAGCAGTTGGTTAGATTGGTGCGCCATTGGTGGTTATTGTTGAAGTCGAATGTGTCGATTCGTTGTGTCCCATTCATACTGAGTGTCCCCGATTCGATGTCGCAGTTAACAAATCGATACGGGTCACGAATGAATGCACCCTGGTAGGCCAGGGTGGGCACCAATTCAACCGACACCTTAGATGGTATCTTCTCTGGAAATAACTCTTCCAGGCATGCATCCAGGTTGCCAACTAGTAGCAAACGAATACGTGATTCACTTCCGGCCAGTGTGTGGAGAGCCTTGCACTGCTGCAACTCGGTTTCGTGCCCGTGGAACAGGCTGGGGGACAAGTGATTTGCTTTATGTACAAGACGGCACTCATGATTTCCACTTTATGCGTGTGCTGCTCTTTTTCAGTCTTCATAATTATGAATTCATCGGCGGCTTGATAGAAAAAAACACCCTAATTTTCACTCCCGATATGAGTAGCTTCGGCTGTAGAAAAATGTCCAAGTTTATCTTGGAGACATGTCGATGGTCTTGCCATCCAGTGTCACGTTGTATCGCTTGGCCAGTCCACGAGCGCAAATGTTGTTTTCCGATTGAATTATTCTTCGTGAGTGTACAGACCCGCTTTATCTACGGTATTTTGCTCCGTGGTTCTGGCGTGAAGCAAAATATCCAGGTAGCTTCTTAGCAATACAAATTATTATTAATGATCTCATTCAAGTAAAAGGACTACGTTCTTGAAAAGCGAGCTGTCGAACGCGTTGATGAGGTAAACCTCGTGGTGCGTCGTCCTATCGCCCGCCTTTGTTTCGGGTAGAGAACCGTCCACACTTACGATGTGTACTTTTGTCACCGTGTATGTGGAGCTCAAATCGAGATAGTGATGCCCCAAATTCGAGGGTTGGAACTGTATGACGGAAGATATGTCAGCGACCGGGTAGAATACCTCGCATTCCCCCTTCAATATATGCCATTGCGTTCGCGGTACAGAAAATAATTGCGTTTCACACTTACCCAACAGAGCTGTGTCAGGATGTTTGACTTTAGTCCTGTCCATCTCGGAACTAAATTGTTGCCGCGCACTCGCCGTGATTTATGCTGTCGAAGATGTCCGGTTTTCTCCTCTTGCCTCGTCCGGTCCCTCCGAGATGTCGGAGAATTTCTTGGCCCGTATCTTTCGCTGATGTTTTAAGCGCTCTTTGTGACAACAGATCTGTCTCAGACAGATTTTTGGCCATGCGTTTAGCTGCAGCGACTGCCGTCTTTTTTATACATGGCAGTACGCATTTAAAGGGTGGAATACCAAATAGCTGAGAAAAGAAATTGTCTTCCCTCTGGTACAGGTGTGACCTGTATACCGTCAGAACACCAATTCCGTAGATTAGTACTGCTTTAGTGTACATGCTTCAAGTGCAACGTCAGCGTCGATCTACCGCGATTTTGCAACGGTAGCTTGTGACCCGTGTCGTCGCTGGTAGAGACGGTAATTGAGGAAATTTCGCGTTGCACTAACTTAAAGTGAACAGGTAGAAAGCTGAAACTCAGTTGTTCTTTTGTTCCATCGTAAATGTATGGAATACATTTCAGTTTCGGATGACGCCCGTTTCTCACTATGTAGGGCGTGACTAGATCAATGAATATCATAATACAGTTAATGGGAAGGTCTATGGTCACTTCGTCGACTCCCATATCATTTTCGGTAAATTCGGTTTTTGCACCGAAACCCAGTAGGTTACGCAAAATAATTGGATAATGTAATCATTTTGTGTTCCTTTGTCACGTTTCCTCGCAAGCTCAGCTAGTACCTCCTCGCCCACGCATCGTACGCGAGGGAAACCTCGGGTCGCAGACGCCCATTGATGGCGCTTACGAAATCTTCGGGTGGTTCATAGCAGTTTGGTGAAACTGAAATGCGCCGAGTTTCGGTCTCTCGAGTGTTTATGTGAATGCGGTATGTCTCCACTATGGAACTGCACGTGATGCACTTCGGGATCCTTCAACGTGGATGTGCTTCACCTGAATGAGGTCCAGGAACTCGGTTGACAAGTTGAAATTCGCCGGTAGAAAGAGCGATTAAGTGTTGTCTTTGTATTCCGCCCTGATTCTGCATCGTTCCTCGCTTTGAACAACTTGTTGAATGTGTCGGTAATTAGCGATCGGGGTTACAAAATTAGATCGTTATATATCAGTTGCACTCAGCGAACTCGCATAATAATGGCTCTTGCCTATAGCAGGCCAATAAATTGCAATACAGTCCTAAATTTCCTTTGACAGGTACGTACTCATATGCACATGTCATTGCAACAAACACACTAGAGAAGGGATAATTCGACTTATCCCCTTATTGCATACAGAGGTTCAATGGACAGGTGCCTCTTCACGAGCAGAAGATATGCGCGGTGTTCTAACCGAACGCTGTGCGAACCATCATCCCTGGACTTCTCATGTCCTGTATGCCCTCAATTAAGCCTTATATGAAGCGTCCGAAGTCAGGAACTCTTGCTGACGTCCCTTCGTCATCGGATTGTAAGGAACGATGTGTCAAGTCTGTGGAAAGTGAAGTCACGACAAGAGACCTCAAGTCAGAAGGAGCATGCACAGTCACAGTGAATGGGCTCGATGAATCCGTTCGAACAAAACCTGGAACCATGACGTAAGTGTGCACTTTAAAGAGGAAAGAGCCAGGTACTGCCAGGTGGTGGTGACAAACCATCTAGAATGGTCACATACCCGTGTAAAGATGGTGTCTATATCCCCGGCTTCAGACAGGAAAGTGGGCCTTCGCGGAGTTATGTCTCTGACATACACGTTGAAACAACGCTGACTACTGGATGGATAAATGGCAATTGAATACCCACCCTGACTAGTGCCATCACCAACATTCACAATCTAGAGGTGTGTCCTCTCGGGGACCCTGATTTCCAAAAGTACCCTGCAGCGAACCCAGAATGTGCGTGTATCGACAAAACCAGCAACTGGAGACATAAGAAGCCCCCAAGTTATGGATCAGCCATGCGTAATAAGCGATGCTTCAAAGATAAACTAGTAGGGACTTTTAGGAAAATGCGGGAATTTCACGATAAAGTTTCCGAAAGCGTGATAGGTCAGCCCCCGATTATTTTGGAGAGTGGGTTAAATCACGTTGCTGACATCTAATGTACTAGTAGCGTACAGTGTCGGAGGGCAATTACGAGCTTGTAAAACTCGCTAATGTACCAGGTAGGTGTCAAGCAGAACGAAATGCTGAGAAAATATATCGTAGCATAAACAACATCTTGGCATTTATGTAGCCGTAGATTATTTTAAATGTGCACATGGAAGGTTAGTGTGCATCCTGGGCCAACTTCAGGAGGAACTGTGCCGTCATCCGTCAGGATATGTCCATCTCCATGTGTAACAGCTACACCAATACGGTGAAAGTATTCGTTGTTGTTCACACTGTCTCCATTTTTCCCGTGGTTCATACACAGTACCCAATGGTCGATGGAGCGTGGGCGAGGTTGCAGTGCTATCATCACCACCGTATGACAAAAGTTGAACATATGTCTGAACTCCTTTTGTTGCACAGGGGTGACACAATCCCACCGTTAACCGAACTACTCTAAAGCGGGTGCTTTTTGCAAAACTGCCATTTTGTCCAAAAGTCATGTTGAGGTCATGCGACTTTTGTTTACATGTCGTTTTGCCGCTTACCGATATCTTTCCGTCGTCATACAGCCAAGAAATGAACGTATTTTCCTGGCTTAAACTAGGCGGTGCTTCTTTCATCGCATCTTTGGAAGTCGTACACAGTACAAGGCCTTATGTGCAAAACTACTCGTTTTAATGCGAAATTATTGGATACAAATAATTACCGTGATCGAAAGACATCCAAAACGTTACGCAGAAAAAAACAACCGGATTGTTTACAAACGGTTTGGTCTCCGATCTCAGGCGCCGCCACCTTTAAAGTCACGTGCGCCTTGACGTTTGCTGTGACGTGTGACAAGTACCTGTCCAGAATGCATTGCGTTCACCCAGCACACTTTCGTCTACTGAGCAATACATTGAGTGCCACTGCCACACCTGCGTTTTGTCATGCCGTAGAGGCAATCACGGCGTCGAAGCAGCAGGGCAAACAACGTGATTTGCCATGCCGTCCATGGTCGCCGTCCGTCGTTGGGAAAGTGAGTTACTTTAGCAGTAACATGAGTAAATCAAGCATGAATTAGCTCGTAACTCGAACCAGTTGCTGTTTACTGTGGCTGGTTACTCCTCTACGAAGTAACTTGCAATCCTAATTGGTTACTTTTCGCAGCGACAAGTTTCTTTACTACACGATAACTTGCAACAGAAACTGGTTATGTTTTGACCCAGTAACTTCTTCATATGACTAGTTAATTTTCTCGTCACTATCATTACCATCCTACAAAAGTAACTTGTAACTGTAATGCGTTGATTTTGTCGTGACTGTAATTACTCTTCTACAAAAATGCCTTGTAGCTGTAAAACGAGTTAATTCCATAGTGGCTGTAGTTACTATTCTGCAAAAGTAACTTGCAACTTTAATGAGTTAATTTTATAGTGGCTATATAGTTATTCTCATGCGAAGGTAACTTGCAAGTTTCAAGAGTTAATCTTGCAGTGACTATAATTACTCTCCTACACACGCAACTTGTAACTGTAACGACTTAATTTTTAGTGACTATACTTACTTTTCTACAAAATTGCAGCTATTGTATTGTCTACAGTTGTAGCAAGTGTAGCTCTTGCAATATTTCCTACGAGTCAGTTTGACCTAAACGCCGTTTTTTGGAGACTTCCAATGTCTCGCCGTTTGTCATCTCATATGCAGCCGGGAACACCTACCTCGCACTAACTCCGAATGTGCTGTTATAGGGCCCACGAGAAATCCTTTGCAACACGGTCTCTAATGGCGAATTCGGTTGTCACTTCGGGGCAACTCTTTCTTTTTTTTTTCTTTTTTTTGCCAGATCACGAGCACTCATGTTCGCTCAGTCAAAGCGAAGCAATTTTGCATGTTCGCGTGGCGCTTTCCGAGCGCCCATAATTTGTTGGCCAACACTCTTTTCGCCAAGTTCTTTGGCCCAACTATATCCGGTGTCGTCACGTCCGCTCTGCAACAGTTGCGTGTGCCCTCATTGGTCAGCACGTCGAAGCTCACGTGATTCAGCACAGGCAACGGATCCCGAAGACGGGCGACCGCGATGCCCTTAACCCGATCCAGGCGACTAAAGTCGCTAGATTCCTTACACTCACGTTAGGGTGGCAACAGTCACGTGGTCCAACTCAGGTGCCAACCTAGCAACTTCAGAGCGTTAGGCTGTGTTGCCATGAAATGATCGCCCAAATTCGCCATGACTACACATGGTGGGACCGCAGAGGTGCTAAAACAATGTGCTCGAAAGACATATCTATTCTCCCTTCTTTTTTACGGTAACTGTAAAGAACTAAGTCGTGTTAATGTAGTAAATGGTTGTAGCTATAATTGCACTTCGGAGGGCACTTGTAACTGTAACTCAGTTACTATTTCTGTAACTTTCACTGACATCTTTTGACTAATTTACCCATGAGCGATAGCTTGACAATAGCTATCCATGTTAGCTGATATGTGGCATATAGAGCTGATAAGATAAGCCTCTCAATCGGAAAGCTCCCTGGACGAAGCAGAAACAAAGATGGCGATAGTGATCTCACTTATATGTGGCCGTGGACATTCTTAGGTGGAGAACGTGGCAAGGTCTTCAATGTGATCCACTTGGTAGATCTGGAACCTACGAGACCGCGAACGTTGTAGATGAGATTCACTCCAACAACATTACTCTCCTTTCAGCACTCATCTGTATATGGCTCTGTTTTGTGATGTTTCCTGATTTCTAAGGACGAATCTGCTAACTCTGGCACCTCAGAGACGTATGACGAAGGCATTGTAGTTTGTCAATATCAACTCTGGTAGGCATATTTGTCGCCAGAACACTATAGAATGCGCCGAAGACTTGATGAAGACAGTGTAAGGTAGTATCTATGTTGTTACCACAGATTTTGTAGCTTCTATTTTTTTTTTTTTTATTGTTCTGGCAGCTACCCATCTACAGCTCGCTGTGACTTCTGGAGCTAGTGCAAAGTTTCTGCCATATTTCCCGATTTTACAAAGACGCGGTTGCTAGCTCTGGTACATCCGATAGACCTCCGGTACATCTGGTATGATAAGGCATTGCAGATGGGACAATATCAACCCTGGTATCCCTATTTGTCACCAGATCAATGTCGAAGCCGCCTAAGACTTGCTGAAGATAATGTCAGGCCGTATCCATGTTGTCGCCACAGACATTCTGGCATCTGTTCTTTATTGTTCTCGCTGCTACCCCTCTATTAAGCTGGCTGTGTTACCTGAAGCTAGTGCGAAGTTTCCGTCATACTTCGCGAGTTTGTAGGAACGTACTTGATAGCTCTCGCACCTATAGGACGTATGACAAGGCATCGTAGATTGAACAATATCGACTGTGCTATCCTTATTTGTCAGCAGACTAGTGTGCAAGCTGTCGAAAACTTGCTGAAGACAGTGTCCTGCCGTATTCATGTTGCCGCCGCAGATTTTTAGCATCTGTACTTTACTGTTCGCGCTGATACTGCTCTCGAGCTGTCTGTTTTCTGAAGCTAGTTCAAAGTTTCCGCCATATTTTCCGAGTTTATAAAGACGTAGTTGCTAGCTCTGGTACATGCGATACGGACGATAAGGCATTGCAGATGGGACAATATCAGCTCTGGTATCTCTGCTTGTCAAGAGAACAATGTGGAAGCCACCCATGACTTGCTGAAGATAGTATCAAGTCGTATCCATGTCACCACAGACTTCTTGGCATCACTCTTTTACTGTTCTCGCAGCTACCCCTCTAGCTGGCTCTGTTATCTGAAGCCAGTACAAAGTTTGCACTGTAATTTTACGCGTTTGTAGAAACGTTGTTGATAGCTCTAGGCACCTTTAGGACGTACGACAACGCATCGTGGACTGGACAATATCAACGCTGGTGTCCTTATTTGTCACCAGATTAGTGTGGAAGCCGTCGAAACCTTGCTGAAGGCAGTGTCAGGTCGTATTCATGTTGACACCGCGGATTTTTAGCATCTATACTTTATTGTTCGCGCTGATACTGCTCTCGTGCTGGCAATCTTTTCTGTAGTTCGTGCAAAGCTTGCACCGTATTTTCCGAGTTTGTAGAAACCTAGTTTTTCTACGAGTGAGCCTGAGTGAGAGTGAGTTTCTAGAGCCAAAGTGACGAGTTCCCTGGTAACTCCGCGACGTATGACAAGGCATTGCAGATTGGGCAATATCAACACTGATGTCCTTATTTGTCACCAGAACAGCGTAGAAGCCGGCGAAGACTATCTGCGAACAGAGTCAGGTTGCATCCCTAGTGTCGCCATACATTTCTTTCGGAAGCAGTTCGTGGTTGTCTTCTCAGTTACTCGTCTAGAACCTTGAAGTAGAAATAGATTGTGTTCACAACAGTATCTGCACATACTGTATCGTGCTAGGTTGTGGCTGAAGTCCCTGAAACGGTCTTTGCTCTTCTTTTGTAGGCTAAGCTATGTACGATATATGCCTGCAGCTGTAGTAGATCTTGTTTCCGAATTGGCCGCCGTGAATGCAGGATGGCTCGTGTGAGCCAGAGCCTGCAATTCGCCTCCGGAGATGACGTCCTCCGGAGTCCAGGAGCGCCGCGTGGAGGCTGCAGGTTGGACTTTCGCTCCCTGACTACCTTCTGGAAAATGGGGGTGATAAGATGAAGAGGTGATACGATGGGATGATGGATGGTGGTGAGATGATGATACGACCACAAGGCAGACGACCCGCGAGAGTCTATCGGATGAAGTCGGCCGCGAGGGCCATGACTTGCGCAGCCGTCACACGATCGACCTGGATAAGCAGGCGGCGGCTAGTGTTGTCCGTGGCTGCCAGCCGGTTTGTTCGGTAGACCTCAGCCACCAACTCACGAACTCTTTCGTCAACGGCGTCGTCGTTAACGAGAAGCAGGCAGCGCAGTAACCTGGCCACATCCACGAAGCCGAGGTGCCTGGGGTACGTGCGGAGAATTTCCCCGATAATCTCCAGGCACCCACCCATCACGGATGCCTGGTGCGGGGTTCCAGACATGCGAAGTCATGAGGGCTAGTAGTGCCCGGAGGCAGCCATCTGTCCTAGAGAAGTGCCGCAAGTTCCTTCGGATTTCCGCGAAAACGTTCCGGGCGCCTATTTCGAGGTTCCACGAAATGGCCTCTAGGATGACCAACAATCGCTCAAAACGCTTGGGATGAACAAAACGCTCGTGGAGGGCGGTTGCTGACGGCGGCGAAACAGTGGCGAGAAGAATTCCATGACTGTTGTTTTGATTAACCAACGTAGTGTTATAGTTTTATTTCCTCTTGTGTTCGTGTCCCATGGTCTTTCATATTCTCTGCTGTTCACAGTTAATTACATACAACTATCAGAACTTCCCGCTATTGCAGTGATGGTTCTCACGTATAGGAATATTAGACTTTTTATAATAAAACTTTTAATTTTGTTTATAATCATATTGATTTAAAATATCTTCTTTGATTAAAATCTGCTACTCCTTCTGCTTAATTCAAAACTTGCGTGATTATCACAAATAAAAAATTGTGATACCATTTCAATGCTATTGCATCGGATTTTTTTGTTAAGTTTTCCTCCTTCACACAGAGTCATAACATAATTCCTGACACTAATGATTTTAATAAATATATTTTCACTTGTACTTTTGTGTATGACTATCCTTTGCATGTAAACAGCCTACTGCACACCTGTTGTAGCTGGAAAGAAATTCAAGAACTAAGTCGGCCAAGGCTCAAAAATGTCGAAAGAAGTCGGCCCAGGCTGAAAAATGTGAGAGGGTAAACGCGCACGCAGCCCTCCCCCCGCCGATAAGCACGCGGACAACCTTGCGCACACGCGCCGCGCGGGGAAAAATAAGCACAGGGTTCAGGGCAGGGGTGAGGGGTCCAGGTTGCTGAGTGGACCCCCGTAGTTTCTCAACCATCTTTACTACTCATGTGCTGTGTACTGATTATCTTATTGGAAATCAGATATACGGCATGAGATAGGTAAATTGCCGAGATAAGCGACGCATCTAGCGCGGCCATCTGGTGGGAACTGTGACAATGTCCATGTTCACAACGAACGGGACAGAAAACAATCAATGGTATCGCCGCACAAAGAAAGCGAGTCTCGTTGCGGTGGCATGTTCCTAGGAATAGCTCACATATACGGCTCCGGCGGAGACGGCGGACGACCAGTTTCCCAAGAAATCCACCTTTAGGGTTGTATCAAGCTCCAAAGAAAAGGGGGAGTGATTGATTATAGAAAAGTGTATTGTGTATATTCACTGGAATACAACCAAAGTGCATTGAATAATCTCAGAAATTTCAGGGGGTGCAAGAAAGAGGTGTGTAAATGGGTACAAAAAATGCGCTGCAAGTTAAGAACAAAATAAAGCTACACGCCGCAGTCCATTCTCGCCGTTATTCATACCGACGTTTTTCAGCTGTGGTTCCGCATTGGTCGATGGAGCCTGGACGAAGTCACGGGTTCTTGCGTGGGTTTTCCTGAGAAGGCTGTCAGATTGTATGTGTCGGTACAGTACCCTTGGAAGTCGGCCTAGGATGCACATTCCCGAGGGTGTCGGTGGTGAAGTTGACCACCACTAGAAGGCCGACAACGGCGAGTCCTTTCACAACCACCCTCCCACATCATCATCATCCATTCATCTATGTTGTTGTTGTTGTTGTTGTTCACAACCACCCACAGCAGCAGGAAGGCTTCGATTTCTCGAAGTGAACACGATGTCGGTACCGAGGTTTTCAATAGGCCTCTCCCTGTTTGTAAACAAATGACGTCATAGTGTTCGACAGCGCCACCAGTTTGGTAGAGTTCAAAGCTCAATGTTCGAAGCTGGAGGTGAACAAGGTCGCGCCCGAAGTCCACGGTCTTGAGGGGATTACGATGGTCCCCGAAAAGGGCGCGACCTTCGGTCCTAATTTTCTTTCAATAGGAGGCAGCGAACAACTGCTTTTTCGTGGAACCCAGCCCTCCCATTCCGAACTTTTCCGGTTTCAGTTCGTCTAGCAACGTCATGATGACGTTTATCCGGTAGAGGTTTACTCTGACTGCAGTCATTTCGAGAGGGTAAATCTGATCCTTTCTCTTGCATCCTCTGAGCAACACCAACAACTTTGAAGGCGTCTGCGCGGGCTAATATACAAGGGGGCGTAATTGCGGATAGCTCATGAAGCCCATCACAGCCGACGGAGTGTCATCATTGGCCCATTTGTTTAGATGGGGAGACGCAGTTCTCTTCTTCTTCTTTTTTAATTATTCTAACAACAAATTTATTTTGAGGATGATTAATGGGGAGTTTCGTCTACGGCGATAGTCTAACGGATTCCTGATGATGATGTGGAGAACGAACCCCCTTCAAAATAAGTACTCCGGCTCGAAAAAGACGTAATGTTGGCAGCAGCGTTTCTGTCACAACAGTATGCATTACATTCACGAGGAAAGAAATCCCGATCGGTAAACGCATTATTAAGCCACGTTTCCATTAGGCAAACCATGTCGTAGTGTGACCACATAAACTTTACGGAGATTAATCAGTCTTCGTTCGCAAGCGACAAAATTTTGACGGACTTTGCAAAATTGATTTTGACAAAAATAGAAAGTATATGCAAAAATGGAAAGGATATGAACAAGATACAAGAATGGAGATGGTGAACCGCAACGGGAAGAAAGATCATCTACGTACAACGAGAACGAAGAACAACGGGCACCCGGAACTAGAGCTGAATGTGAACATATTTGACACAGGTGTGTCAAACTAGGGATACGTGGTACACCGTTTCCGCTTGGCGCGCCACCCTCCTTTCAGAGCCATTTATAGGAAGAGCTTGGCCATTCTCTGATCTTTTGCCGCCATACGGGTAGAGCCTATTTTGACGTAAGGGTCATCGTTGCCGCCGCCTAAAAAGCCTCAATCCAAGCAGAATCTGCTAATCAGCGGACTGGTGCGCGCCATTTTCATGCGGTCATCCGGCTGTTCGACAGCTTTGTTGTCGCACTGAATGCAGTATACAGGAATAACCGGCTTAAGACCCGCAACCGCATATAATCCCAAGCAGCACAATGTACTGAAAGTCGAGTGCAATAGGGGTGGATGGTATGTGTGTTATCAATGGTCCTTAGCTTCAAGAGTCTGTTCAAGGTCTTCCACCTACCCGTCCACCCCTATTGCACTCGACTTTCAGTACATTGTGCTGCTTAGGATAAAGGGGCCTTTGTCGTCAAACTAAAAAAAGGACAGAGGGCTTTGGAAGGACGATGTACCCACGTGTCTTCCTTCCTTGCATCCTAAACAACCATCAACATCAATATGGCGTCGACAACCGACTGACGACAGGACAACAATATAGCACGGCGAGGGGGGTCGCTTAGCCGTGATGTCGCATGACGCGCTTCAAGTTAGGCTCCTCCTAATGGGAAAACTCTCCCTATAAACGGCTCTGCCTCCTCTGAGCGGCGGTACCGCCAGTTATGCTACAACTGGTACCTGGCGCGCCTTTACATAGCGATTCATCGATTTCGAAACTCAGTAAGATCAATGAGTGTACTGCAAAAATCGGTCTTTATCGTTCTCGACAGTGTGAGACAGTGTGAGGAAGTTAAGGGTGAAGTTAAAGGGACCGAAAAGTGAAAAATAACCCCCATATTTTTGCCCACTGTCGTGCACAACATCGTTGTTTGATAAGACACAGAAAGCATTACTTCTCAATTCGGCATATTTTTTACGTATAAATATTTTGAAGATTGCCGGAACATGGACGGTGCTGCCAGCGAACGGCGAAAAAGAGCAACTTGGGTTTCAGGTCCAGGGCTCCCAGGGATTGGTCAACCCTTACCACGTGAGAGCTAATTTTGTAGAGAACGAAGCTGGCGCACATTATCTTACAGCTAAACACTATTTTAAAAATGACGCTCACTTCCATAGCTTTTACGTTAATAAAGCATTCAGCTACTTCGCCGCTACGAGCTACGATCCGCCGCGCCATCTGCAAGGTCGTCTGTGTTATCGCGTTTATTGTTTACGTCGTGGGCGGTCGTGTTGGTCGCGCGAAGAGAAGTGAATGACATGTTCGTGGTTGTTGTGTCAATTATTCGAGAGACCTACATATGAGTGGTGTGGTTTTTGTGTTCGGGGATGCAAAAATCATGTTCGTTCACCATCGGCGGCAGGCGTTTCTACCACAAGATTCAACAGGAGAGTGCGCGAAAACGAATGTGGTTCAAAGCACTCGGTTATTAGATGTAGCAGTCGTGTGGTATGTGCTGAGCTCATTTTGCTGCCGATGACTACGAAGATGCCGTAGAAGGCGAATTGCGAAGACGTCCGAAGCACACTGATGCTCAGTATCCAGTGATTTTGCTTCACCGAGGTGACGAGTTCAACACAACGTCTTAGGTACGTACAGGTGTCACACACGTATAAGTTATAATATAGCGACGACGTATTCCATCTAACGTATGTTATCCTACTTGTCCCGTACTCAACTTTGTCAACATCAACAAATTCAATTTTAGGGGCCTTCCAGTGTTGAAGTGGCGCAACACTGCTTCGTATGTGTGATCCAGGCACTCAAGTTGACATGACAGAAATAACTGAAAGCAGGTATGCAAAGTCCACAGATGGAAGCACTAGATTTGTTACGTGTTGCAGACTTTGTGACATTTTTTCTTTCTTTTAGTCTTTGGACAGGTGCAGAACATTAGTATGACGTCAACAAGAGGAGAAGAAACCGATGAGAACTACTAGCTTGTTTCAAGGGTACGAGAGTAGTTCCTGTTGAGATGGAGTTATGACTTTATGACTAAGGAACACTAATTAATTTTCTAGAGATGCATCCTCTACACTTGAATACCCAGTGCAACAGCAAACGTTCATTGTCTTTGAAGCCGCAACTACTGGAATTGTTCAATGTGTGTCAGAGCTGCAGTGAGCCATGCAAGGTTACCACATCATATTGGTCCCAAAATTTGCAGAGTTCCCCTATCTCGGACGCAACTGTCATTTCTCTTTATTGCTCTTCCGATCCTACCTTCTCAGAAATGAATATGGTTCACCATACACTGCATGGGCACTGCCTTTCTCTGCTCATGCTTTCGGTTTCTTATTCTGTTGAATAAATCTTCACTTGAGTTTGCAGCCATTACGCTGTCTACTGTGTTTGCCCCTCATCTATATTGATGTGCTCTAACGGTATAGCACATCAACATCCCAACAACCTTCCAAACAACCTTGCCTAGTCCTACTTTTGGGTGGAAACTACACGATGTGGTAACATCCACATATATAAAGTTATAGTCGACGGAGATTTGCTGTTTTTGTACAATCTTCATTGTACATTTCTTTTGTCTCACTTAGCATGCCTGAAGAAATGTTCTGATCTTCATCAAGATGACAGGTCATTGTTTGATCTGCAGCATCATTTTTCCTGTAATCTTTTCACCAACAGAGAATACAAAAGTGAACAAATGGTAAAATATAACTAGCTTGTTAAATTCAAAAGGGAAAGACGACACTGTTTATACTTCTCTCGTTTATTTTGTTGTAGGTTTTACAACTGTACGTTCAAGTACGTCAAAACATCAGAGGGCAGGAAGTCCTACTCTATTTCCTAAATCCCTGGACAATAAAAAAGAAAGATATAGTTTGAATTGGGACAAAATGTTGCTTCTGCTCTTATATTATATTTCAATTAAATGTTACGATGCATTTGTCGTGTACAGTGAAGCCAGTTTCAATTTGCAGGGCTGTCAAAAGTACTTTACAAAAGTACATCTCAATTACAGTAACAGAGAACTTATGCAATAAATTATTTAGCCATTTTGGAGTACTATGCACACCAATGGTGCATTGTTAACTTTGAACCCAGATCAAGGGTTAATAATAGTTGAAGTCAGCCCTCAAGTCCTTCTTTACAAATGTTAGTTGGCGACGTGATAATGAATCAGTTACAAGTACTCCGTTTAGCAAAACAGAGTTAATTAAGTGTTAAATCCCAATCTTGGTTCAATTATTAGTTGACATTTGGAAACGTGGTCACTAAGAAGTATACTAGAAGGTTATGAACACAATCCAGCTGAATGACACTGATGAAGATTGTCTTACTTACTCCTCACATATACAAGTGAGACATGAGTATACCCTACAAATACATCTATGCCCACAGGTTACTTAACCTTCCAGGTACAAACTAGTAATTATAATATGCTGTGACAGCAAAGAAAAAGCAATGAGAAAAACATGCAGCAAACAAGAAATGAAAATGTGCTGACAACAGTTCTACAGGTCAGCGCACTGATGGGAAAGCATCCCTAATAGCATGCATGACGCAGATCGAGATCCAGTGGAGTATTTCCTATTGTATTTTCACGGAGCACCTCATATCCTTGTGAATCGCCAACGGGTGGTAAAACGGAATTTCCTGCAGAAATAAGGGTTTTCCGTCCAGTTTGCCGTTCAAGTAGCGCGTAAAGACCACATGGCGCTGCCGTGTACGTTGCCATGCTCTTCGGTTTCTCGGATGTATGTAAAAGACACTGGCAGTACTTCGGTGTCAAAGCACAGTATTTCGGAATATTCCTTAGTTCTGATGCAATCGTCTGTCTGCTTTTCACACGCATTCTCTACTTCTCGGCAGCAAAAACCGTAGTGTCCACCGTAGTATCCGTCGGTTTGCATTTCCCGCATGAACACCTGCACGACAAAAAAACAGCGCTTGTTTCGGCTTACAAAAGTGCTTCTCCCTGATACATGGAAATTTCACAAAGCAGTCCATGTTCACGGCACGGTGAGCTACTCCTGAGGACGAATGTGACTCCGATTAATCTCTGGACGAGGAATCTTCTGCTGCGAAGAACACACTTTCCAGCACGTTAACGCACGAACAACAGTTCTGTGTGAGTGACAGTTCTCGAATGCGGAATTCCAGCGCACTTATATCCAAGAGGGTCGACATTCTCGACGTAGAAAGCGGTCACAAATGCCCACTGCCATTTTCGTTTTCGCCGGATTAGCGCCCGGAAGTGCGCGTATTACATGCGTCCTCGACAGATGGCGCGGGGTCATGCCATTGTTGACAGACTGCTCGGTTTCCTACTAGGTCCCTGGACATGCGATTATGGAAAATTCGATTACAGAAAAACTACAGCGATTTCAGCGGAGTTCTTTGACATTTGAACTTTTGAAGGTTCAAGCTTTTCGCTGAATATAAAGTTTCGATAGGTTTATATTCACTTTTCGGTCCCTTTAAGGGTGACTATGTCGAAAAGTGATACACTTGTTTCGTCTCTATGACTATTAAAAGTTGGTCGGGCCGGAAACTTATGGAACCACCCTCGTACGTCATGATGTCTCGTATTGCAACAGCATTCAGGTACTGTTTCGAGTGGCAGAACCATAGATGTTAAAATCACTTGTCATGACGCGGATGACACTCTCTTAGTTACATCCGAACTTTGTTACCGTAGTATCCCCATATTCTGTAGTCACTCACTGCTTTAGGGGTGGAGTGCGAGTCAAGGCAGAGGGGAGCTGGTGTAAATTGGGAGCACGCATTCTGCGTAGATAATGTACAGGACTTGTCATTCGGGAAAAACCGTGGACACTTACCATGAATCTGAGCTGATGTAGGGGGAACAAGTTGTGACATAATTGAATTTACAGTGAGGTACTACACATATGCATGTTAGAAGTGGATATTGGTTTAGTTTACTATTTTTGAACTCAGCTATTCAGAACATGTTGAAGACAGGCACAACACCAAATTATAGGCTTTGTGGCATTCGCGATGAGCAGAAGCATGACTGCAATGTGGATACGGGGGTATATTATAAATCATGTAGCATGATTCCATAGGAATGTGTTTTCCCATTCTTAAGATTTACCTGTACAGTATATGAGACTGCACAACAACAGGTGCACAGATCACATCAGTGTAAAGCTGCAGTGTCGTCAAGTAATTTTTAACAATCCTGCTCACAGAAATGATGCAGAACAGCATGCATACATTTTAACTTGAATGAGAAGCCTTGACCTTCAGGAGACACATGGGACACTGTTTTTTAAGTGCTATATTCACACGCAGCATCTGTGCAGATGGATAAACTCTGTGGCCATGTGATAGCTATCGACAACATAAAAGAAGGAGAGCTAGTGTAAAATGGGTGCATATTTACCCTGCTTTACTACTGTCATCAATATCCACACTGAACACATGCACACAGAAATTAACTATGCGGCCATACGTCAGGTCAGCTGTCAATAAAGTAAAAGAACGATAGCTACTGTTAATATGGGTCCGTGCTCTTCCACGTTCTCGTGTGCTCAGTGCATATATAAACGGCTGCACTGGCAGGACAAATCTGTACCCATGCTAACTTTCTTTTATGTAGTTGACAACGGTCATGTGGCCATGCACAATATTTCGATGCACTCATGCTACATTTATGGCAGAACCACATTTCCATTTTGATGTTGCATGTACCAGCTGGCTACTATTATAATTTTCAATACCATCTATTGATAAGTCTGTAGCCTATGTTTTGTTATATTTAGTGGGCCTTTGGGTGGCAGCTTCAGCATGTCACTCAAACACTGTCTGTTCACATTTCGGGTACTGTTCTCCTGGTTCGGCATGTGTGGCGCATATCAGTGTTCCCATGCAGTTTGTAGCGACGTTACATGCCCATCATCTGTTATCTCGACCTCAGGTTTTGGCTGTGAGGTTGTACCACTGCCAGTTATCAAAGAATCTCAACTGCAAGCCCTGAGGACTTTCGATACACGCCTACCGGCTCTTCAAGGACGTCTTCGACTGTTACAACAGCGCTACCTACAGCGTGTATTTACACGAACCTTCGACAGTTCATCTTCAGTGGGCCTTTGGGTGGCAGCTTCAGCATGTCACTCAAGCACTGTTTGTTCACATTTCAGGTAATACACAATGTTTATTGCTATCGTAGTGATAACCGATATCTCTTTCTACTACCCAACGGCCCAATGATTATGCTTTGTCATGGTGTGACATTTCCTCACGCTTGTTGTGTTTGTCTGGGGATATCGAGTTAAGTCCAGGACCCCGCACGCTTGAAGATATGGTGCAGGATGTATTGTCTGGGCAAAAGGCAATGGCGAATGATATCTCGGCTAACAAAACCAACCAGGAATGTACTAACAGCAGGCTTGAGAATCTTGATACCAGAATTACTGCACTAGAGGCGGCTGTAGTATCAATTGCATCTTTGAACGCATCTGTGAACGAATGTAAAGTACAGATTGCTAGTTTGCAACAGTCGCTTGCTGATATGCAAAAACTCCATGACAACCTTGAGAACCGGTCACGACGCAATAATATCATAGTGCACGGGCTACCCGAACAGGATAAGGAAACTCCGGCAATGTTACTGCAATCTGTAACCGAGTTCCTCAGATCGAAATTATAGTTAGAGGGTGTTGGCATTGAACGTTGTCATAGATTGGGTACCACTGTCACTCTTCGTACAAGACCGGTGATACTGAGACTTTTCGACTTCAGAGACAAACTTCAAATACTGAAAATCTGCCATAAGCTCAGGGGGTCGAATGTATACGTGAATGAAGATTTTTCGTCACGAGTACGTAATATCCATAAAAAGCTTTGGGATAGCGCCCGAGAAAATAGGAATAATGGCGACAGGGTTGTCCTGAGGTTTGATCACATGTACGTAAATGATGAAATGTACGTTTGGGACGATGGTGAAAATAAGGCAAGGAAGGTCACTAAATCTGTTCCGAAGCAAAGTCAGCGTTGACGGCAACAAAATGGCAGTTTATCGCTTCTCAACATAAATGTTAGGAGTATTCTTAACAAAATTGAAAGTTTCACAGCTTTCTCTACTCATATAATCCTCATATTGTGGCAGTTACCAAAACGTGGCTACATGAAGCAATATTAGATTGTGAGGTGTCCCCGCCGGAGTATAACATTATTCGCAAGGACAGCAAAACTAGAGATGGTAGCATTGCTTCTTTTTTTTTCTTTTTTTTAAGACGTACATCTTGTTGTGTTACCGGAATTAGATAATCTGGAATGTTTATTCTGTAAAGTGTATATCAATAATGTCTCTCCTGTTATCTGTACTTTATATAGACCTCCTGGATCTTCTGTAAATTACTTTCCTGTAATCAAGGATTATATCATATGTCATCATCTAGCAAATTGTAAACTCGTTTCGCTCGGTGACTTTAATTGCCCACATGTCAACCGGAGTACTTTGTTAACTGGGGATCATGACAAAATAGAGGGTGAATCTTTAATCGACCTAAGTATTGCTCTTGATTTAGTGCAGATTGTTAGAGAGCCCACTAGAACTGCTCCCGAACGTCAGGGAGCAATTTTGGATTTAGTGTTTGTGAGTAATAATCTATTTACGAGAGGGTGCTTGTACGAGATAATACATGGGCTCTCTGACCATAATGCTGCGCTCGTTAGCATTAACATCAATGTTCCTCCAGCGCCAACCGTCCGCATACCCATCCTTGACTTCGATAATGCCGCCTCAACTGCAATTATAGATGAACTAAGCTTTTCTTTTGG
This sequence comes from Ornithodoros turicata, assembly GCF_037126465.1. Taxonomy (NCBI): domain Eukaryota; kingdom Metazoa; phylum Arthropoda; class Arachnida; order Ixodida; family Argasidae; genus Ornithodoros; species Ornithodoros turicata. The sequence goes on from NC_088208.1 coordinate 13,472,467, forward strand.
CTCCTTTTGTGGTCTTGCACATACTTGTGACGCTGACTCTTTGTATACTACATTCCAAAGCATAATTAAAAAGTGCATATCTTTATTTGTCCCGTTGAAATTCAAAAGAATGACACCATCACAGCCGTGGTACACACGGGAAATTTTGCAGCTTAAGAGGCGAATTGCGAGGATGAGAGTGCGTCTGGTTGGTAGTACCAATCACATCCTAAGATGTGAATTCCATAATTTAAAATCTCAGCTTAAGCGTACCTTGAGAGAAGCTAAATTAGCGTACGAGGTTTCTTTGTCGCAGCTCATAAAAATGAACCCTAAGAAATTCTGGCGGTCCATTCTGCCCAAAAATGATCGGACTAGGTCATTTCTGATCAATGACTACCTGGAATATGATCCTCTTGTTATTGCTACTGACTTTAACAACCAGTTTGTTACTACGTTCTCGCACGACGATGGAATTTCTCCAGAATTTCATGTCACTTCTGAATTACCTGTGCTTGAGGATACCGAGATTGATTCATCAGGAATATTCAATCTACTGTTGAAGCTGGATACGAGGAAGAGCGGTGGTCCAGATTGTGTGACCAATATATTTTTATATCGGTTCGCTGAATGGGCATCTAAATACCTGCAAATCATCTTTGAGAAATCTTTAAATACAGGAGTCGTTCCCACAGCATGGAAAGTAGCAAAAGTAATTCCTATACACAAGACTGGTAGCAAACAACTGATGGCTAACTACAGACCTATCTCATTAACTTCAACATCGTGCAAAGGCTTTGAACATATTCTATGTAAGCACATTACTGATTATTTAGAAACACATTCAATTTTATCTTCTCGTCAGCACGGTTTTCGCAGGGGATTTTTCAACCGTGACACAACTGTTGGAATTCACTCACTTTCTTGCATCTGCGATTAATGATAAAACCCAAGTTGACGCTATCTTCATTGATGTGAATAAAGCCTTTGATAAGGTATGCCATGCTAATCTGATTCTAAAACTAAAAGCATTAATTAGGAATGATAGGATTGTGTACTGGATCGAGAACTATCTTTCATTGCGAACCCAGTTTGTCTCGTTTGATGGACATGACTCGACCAAATCTAGCGTCTTGTCGGGTGTCCCCCAGGGAGAGAGAGAGAGAGAAATACATGATGACGATGATATGGGGATGACTTCCGCTCATTGAGCAGAATGCTACCCCATTGCTATTGAGGGGAAAATGAGAGGATGGTGATGAGGATGATGCTGACGACGCTGACAGGGTTTTAGAGAGAGTCGATCAGGCCGGTAGTTTGCAGGAATTTGATGAAGGGTCGTAAGACGGACATCTGCTTTCGTGTGTCCCATGGTCCCAAAATGAGTGCTAGGGCCAGGGATCTGTGCTATGGCCACTGCTCTTTCTGTTATTCATAAATGATGTTGTCAGTGAGGTCTCCTCAGATATAAGATTGTATTCTAGAGTGAAATCAGTAGATGATCAAGTCAATCTTAACCAGTCACTTTTGATGTTTCATAACTGGTGTTAAAGGTGGCAACTAGATATTAACTTTTCTAAATGCGCTGTGCTGTCTTTTACCAACAGGAAGATCCCTCTTTCATTTTCTTACATACTTGACGGTCATGCAATACGTAAGGCTGATACGTATAAATATCTGGGTCTGCATTTTTCTTCCAACCTAAACTGGAAAACCCATGTAAAAATTGTTTCGTCTAATGCTGTGCAGAAGCTTGACTACTTGAAACGAACGTTAAAATTGGCCTCCACGGATACCAAGCTCCTTGCATACAAAACCTTAGTGCTTCCAATTCTGGAGTAGGCTTCTGTCGTTTGGGACCCTCATTTCAATAGTGACATTAGTGTTCTGGAATCAATTCAAAGTAAGGCAGTTAGATTTCTTATGAAACGTTACGACAGTCAGTTTTCTCCATCTTCCGCACTGAGTTCATTGGGTCTGTTTAGGGTCTGTTGGGTCTTCAAGGAGTCCAGTGGCCTGCATGAAAACAAAAAGGGAGCGAAGAGCCCGGCACTGATGTTCAGGGGAGCTCCATGGGCCAAGTACTTTGGACAAGCTGAATGGTCTATGGTCGAGGAGTTCAAGTTGGCGTCGAAGTACCCGGCGTTCACACGTGTACCGCTCACAGTCCTCGATGATATGGGGGATCGTAGCTGGGGTGCGGCAAGCTAGGCACAGGCAGAACTCCGACCTGTCGTTGCTTCATTCTCACCATAATTCATCCTCTCATATTAACCACTGTGAAATGGGGTAGTGTCCTGTGGCTACCACGGGGAAACATCCCATGTCATCATCACTTCTTCATTTATTGTTGTTGTTGTTGTCATTGGGTCTGGTTCCACTGCGGCAGAGGCGTGCCCTTGAAAGGTTAAAATTTTTGCATTTAATAGCTCATAAACAGATTAACATACGCCATGAACTTTACTTTACGTGTGCACGGCCGTCTAGTCTTCGGAACTCACACCCATTGAACATTGTTCCTATGCGTTCACGTGTAGATGTTTTTAAATATAGTTTTTTTCCTCATACAATTGATGAATGGAATAGGTTACCTGGTGCTATAAGGGAATTACCTGTGAAAGACTTCTGTAACCAAGCATGCCTGCTCCTGCTATAGCCTCATAGAGGCTGCAGTATTTGAAATAAATAAATAAATAAATAAATTTATCTGGAAGGTGCTATATGCAGTAATTGCGGTTAATCTCATTTTTAACTTTAAATGCTGTGCAATGTGAGCAAGGGAGCTCAAAGTTTCTGTACACATTGCCCTTTATTCCTATGCAATTCAGGGGGGGGGGGGATATGTTTAATGCAAAGTAAGAAAAAAGAGAAGGGAACGGTTAGCCACGGTGTGGGCTTGCTATTCCCTAATGTTTTCAAGCAAACAAAAGAAGACAGCTGGGATACAGAAAATTATGAAAAAATACAGAAGAAACGGCTCCTTCACTAATCGTTGCGCATAGGCCGCATCAGAGAATGCCAAGGAGTTTAGATTCCCGAAGTAATCGTGTCAGCGCAGACGTGACTTCAGCGTGCTGGGTAGGGCCAAGTAGCAGCGCGAGGGAAAGCTCTCGGTAGCCTAGATGAGCAGGGAGACTCGATCGGTGATCTTCGTACCGCTGGCAGGCAATGAGAATGTGTGGCACATCGGCTTCTACGTTGCACGTTGGGCAAAGAGGTGATGGGTGGGGTGCTGATTCATCTTAAGTTCAGCTCTATTGCAGTACACCTGAGATATAGTAGTGGAGTCAGCATGTGGAATGTAGCAAGGAGTTTTTCCTTGTGCGCTATTGCTCACTTATGTTCTCGTATGACCTCACCAACTAATTAAGCAGGGTATCGAGAGTGCATGCCTCCATGAAGAAAGTCATCCTTGTGGAACTACGTAATAGCCTTTGTCTGAATATAAACAAAAATCTCACGAATACAACGTTGTTGTGATGAATTATTCGACAACAGAGAACTTTTGAGAAAAGATCCCCAGAATATCTGTGCTTATACAATGCACAAAAACTGCCAGTGATTGGTCATGGTTATGTACCTGCAATAGTTAACCTCACTACTAATGATGCTTCCAAAAGGTCTCCGGCCTCCTTAGCACACTTGCTATGTAGTGTCTTTTGCAGAAGCAGCCCTACAAAAGCAGATCTACGGTTACCAGACGATAAATCAAAATTGAAGTAACCCGCTGTCTTTTTGAATGTTTTCCAATGCAGCAGTAGGCAGTATTAATGTAGCAGTATTAACACTGACGAACTGTTTTTCATTGGTCACTTCTGCTGTGGCATGCTGAAATATGCAAAAACACACATTTCAGTTTCATCTATGCTTCCATGTGAATCCAAGGAAAATGGGGACCTCGTTCGCTTTTGTTCCACTATTTTTCATAATATGGGAACGCAAAATCTGCTCAAATTTCGTGTTCAGTGTAGTGCAACAACATGCAATATTTCCATGCCTCGATAGTATCCACACAACACCCGCAAGACGCAAATGCACTTTGTGATCAGTCCTATCGCACGGTTAAATGTCTCTGGAGACGCTGCAAAGAGATGATAGATACTGGGATGGTTAAAGGGACTATGAAACGATTTTTTGCTTCGTTTTGTTCGAAAGAAGACATTTTTCTGAGACTAGAACCGAAATTTTACTTTCGTCGCGCGAGCGGATTTCTCGGGAGCGAATTTAAACGGAGCGGCGAAGGGAGGACAGCTGGCGCCGCGCCGTGGGGAGCTGCCGAGCGGAGACACAACGGGCAACTTGACGCGACCACGGCCGGCTCAGCAACACGTCATCGTGACGTGTTGCCGAGCCGAGGAATCCCACCAGGAGCATGCGCCGTAAGATCCCGCGTATGCGTTCATCGGGAGTGGAAGATTTTGGCAGTGGCGGCAGCCACAGCGCGAGCTCGCGGCATTACTTGCCATTGTGCAACGCCAGTGACGTAACGGGGAACCGAAGTGCGGTCCGTACAGTTACGCCATCGACAGGGAAATATGCGCGGGAGAGGAGGAACGCGGAAGAGACATTTCCAGCGCGCGCTCCTCGCAGAGTGGAGCGATTTCGTCCGGAAAAATTTGTGGCATATTAGTTTCTCTGCGGGAAGAACAGTTTCCATCGAAAAAAAGTATGGGGGTTCGGGAAACTTCATAGTCCCTTTAATAAACATGCCAGTAGATGACGCCCCTCGACTTCTCCATCGGGGCTCACAACAACCATCTAGCATGTTATTGCTCTTACTGTACAATGACAGGGGTGCTTACAGTGTGTATCACAGGAGATGACACTCATAATAAGCGCCAGCACAGCCAGCACTGCTTATCTGAATTTTGTCCACTGGCACATGTCGATGTCACTGTCTTTGACCACACTTTAACGGTGCTTTTACGTTTATCATGCAAGAGTTTGCAATAGCGCCTTCTAAAAATAACTGCTGCATTTCGTGCCCCCGATCAAGCGTTACGCCGCTTTTCTTACTAACCGCGCATTTAAAACGATTCTGCTTAATTTTTACCAGTTAGACTTCGAATTAGTGAAACATCACCTACCACAACTACTCTACAGATAGTTGTTTTCAGCACACGTTCACAGTTGCAACGTACTTAGCCCGATGTTAAACTAGCCCCTGCCCTAGTTTTAAAATACGTGCCATTCAAATACATGGGTCTTAAACCGCCGGTTTAAGTAGCTTGGGTGGATGATCGAAATAGAATATTTGAAGAGAATATTCGTCCCATCGCGATAAAATCCATCTCCCAGGCGCTTCTAGTAACTATATTAATCAAAACTTACCCACGATTTGATGAAAAATTCTTCGTGAACCGGGGATTATGCCTACCGGTCACAACTGCTTCTGGCAGACTCCTGCGAAATGCGCATGCGCTGTACAGGAAGCTCGCTATGTGCGGTGCCATTGGCTTCACAGCAACAGGTGGTAGACCATGGGTGGTGACTCAGGATTGGCGATGGAAAGTCTCACGTGAACGATTTAAACCCGACGTCACTAAAGCAATGGTTTAAGTAAGCTGGTGAATACGGGTACTTGTGTTTTCCAACTACATCTGAGAAATGCATTGCTTCTCCTGTATTTCAGTAGTGCACTAAGTCAAAGCTTCTTTTGGTGAACGATCCCAGTGTAGCAAGTTTAGGTAATGCGTACTTAGCATACCGGAGATCTGGAGCACCGGATCTTCAATTCATAGATTCCCCACCCTTTTTGGAAGTTCCTACATGACTCTATATGGGATTACGGCATCAGCTCCTACATGACGTAGGATCCAACATAGAAATAGGATCTTATTTGATTGTGTGACCTACGTGGAAATGGGATGCCACATCGAAATGGGACACACGTGCAAAGAGGTTCCTACACACTCAAGAAAATGGCAGGTTACAAGTTAGTGGGGTCTATATGCACGAGACCTGATTTTTGCAACCCTTTTTCGCGTTCATGCTCGACTGTTGACCGTGTGTAATTTTTGCACCTATTATTGCGCTGTGTATATAAGGAACAAATGCCCTTGCCTTACAAACTATCCTTTCCTGATATCCTTTGTAGCATAACTTCAGAGCCACTGTCATATCTCAGCGGCAAGAGACGGCAAGAGTAGCTGTATGCGATTTGCTGGTATAGTTACGCGTTCGAAGCTGAAGTTTTTGAAGAAAAACCCTTCATAAAACGCAAGTGCAGTAATGTTGAATGCGATATGCAACCGCATAATCCTATCAAATAGCATAAACGGGGAACAAATGACTCGAGTCAAAGGTAAGCCCAGGGCGTGAAGTGTCCTACACAGAGCCAGCTCAAACAATTCGCATGGGCACCTGGCAACTGATAGGCATTATTTCCTCGAGTGGTTGCAATAGGTGTTTTTCTAATGACATTTCCGCATTCGCTCTTCCGCGTTCGGTCGTATCAACGGAAGCGCAATAGTAGAGCAACTGCTGTTGTTGCTCTTGGCTAGACTATTGAAGTACCGTGTGTTCAGGAAGATAACGCGTACGTTCGAGTATGCATGCGCACAACCGTACACAAGCGGTTGCTCTAAAATGCCCGATGTATCCATGGACAAGAGTAGTTCGAACTGTTCTGTAGCTACTGTATACGATGGAAAGTAACCGTAGCAAGACAAAGGTCGTCTATTTCACGCTGTCTGTTAATGAAATACATATAGGGGCATATTTGGGTAGGGTTACTGAAAATACTGACAAAATAGCATAACTGCAGGCGAGTAGTGGATGTCCTCCATTCTTCTTCATGGCGTAAACGCATGTTTTTCTTCTTATTTTAATGTGAAAATACTGCATTTTAAGATGCTTTTGGTAGTATATTAGCATCTCACTTTCTCCAAAGGTATTCGTATACTCTGTTTAAACTACCGTTTTGGTATTTTCTACTCAGTATTGCAAATAATTTCCCTCTGTCTGTCTGCATTCACACCGTCTCCGTATTCACGACGAGTTACTCCTGTGCCCATTGTCTTTTTTTTTTCTTTCTTTCTTTTGAAGAAAGTGGTGGTGGTGCTTGTGAAAGAGTGCAGTGGTGGCTGTGGTAATGGATCGGCATGGTTCGGTATCGCAAGTACACTCTTCTTACGGGTTGTCACCCAAACCTTTTGCATGCAGGCGTTCCACCGAGGCGGCTCCTCCCGGCTAGAGGTGTGCGCCGAGGGCAATTTTGTCGGCGGCGGCGTACCTCCCATTTTTGTGCCGGCGGCGGCGCCACGCCGATCTGCTTCAATCAGCGTGACCCATAGAAATCATAAAGAGAAATAAGGAGAAATCTTATGCTTATGATTTCTATGGCGTCTCCCCTCTCAGCTCCCGTCCCGCATCTTAAGTGTTATGTAAAAGTGCGGCATGAACACGATGCCCCTTCTTATGTAGTCTTAAAAACAATGAGTTTCCAAGCTTTTAAGTATAAATTATTGCCAGCATGCTCTGAATGGACGACCGTCGGAAAAAGCAGAGTTATGTTTCGGATTTAACCAATACAAAGAACGTGTACGGGCTCTTGTACGGGCTCTTGCCACTGCCAGCCCTTGCGGTATCGGCGGCGGCGCCGCGCCGATCCCTCTGCATCAGCGGCGGCGGCGAGTCTTATGCACTCGGCGGCGGCGCATCGGCGTGGAGGCAACCTCAGGGAAACCTCAATTCCCACAACCTCGGAGCGTCATCCCGTCCGTTCCGCGCACGAAGGAGCAAGCGACACAACAGATTCAATCAAACAACATACCAGGTTTATTGTGTCTTCGAACAGCCGAGCAAACGACGAACCCTTCTTTCCGCAATTCTACAACGGCCAAGAATGCACAAGGCCAGGCTACCTGCCTTAAATAAAAAAAGGTCTCGCCTCCCGAGTTCGTAGCACGGCATGCCCGCATATCTGGCAGGTAAGAAATCTGCCACACTTCGTATTATTAACAGCACGCCAGGGTCCTCGTTAATGGCCCAAGCAGCACAATGTACTGAAAGTCGAGCGCAATAGGGGTGGCCGGTGTGTGTCTTATCAATGTTCTTTAGTTTAGTTTTTAGACGGCGGATGGCAGCGACTTCGCGACGAAGTCACGTGATAGAGCCGAGTCACGTGGGGTTCCGCTAACGGAGTGCACACGGTGAGTCCCGCCGTGCACTTCTCTCATATCCACCGTCGTTCCTCTTTGATATCGCACGCCGTAATTGCCACGAGAGTTATGGCTGAGCAGAAAGAGTGTAGTGTCCATCTGTTCCACAGAGTCTTGGAAGAGCGTTCGGCGGGTATTCTGCGTAGCGTATCGTCGTCTTCGAAGCAACTGCAGCACTGGATGGTCTACTTTATTTTTGATGACGGAACAGTTCTAGAGTGTGATGGAGAAGAAGACGCTACCTCCAAGAAACTGCGTGGGAATGCACGGGTGATAAGTCGCAGCGATGTGGAGCCTTTAAAAAAAAACATGGTGAGACATTGAACATTCAACATTGAAACGCGAGGGCACTTTAGTTTCTTTTTCTTTTTTTCTTTTTTTTTTTCTGCGCGATATGTAGGCGTCGTCCATTTTGTCCTTCTCAGACACCACAACCCCTCAAAATGAGCATGATGCTACCGTCGTCGCGTTTGTACTACCTAACGTGCGCCCGCTATATCGGGAACTTAAAGAAGAACGTCTTCTGCAATGTGCTTTCTCACGCTTTCATCCACGCTTCGTCACCGAAACCCGCGAACAACGGGGGCTCATTCACAGGCGATTCAGCAGAAGAAGCCTTATTCACATGTTGAAAATTGGAAACATAAGTGAACCTCCAAGATGTAAATACATCTAACTAAAACAAACCAATGCCACCAAACAAATTTAAAACAAAATCAATATGAAAGTGACAACAGCAACATGTGGCTAGCGCAGAAATGCAAATAACTGTAACGGGAATGTGTTACACGCGCTTTTAGATTCCTAATAAATGGTTGCTGTGGACATGTGATAAGATGAAGCCCACTTTACGTTCTGCGATGAATTTTACATAATGTTATTATAATGCAATGTAATTATGTGGCGTGTTCCTTTTTTTTCTCTCTCTTTTTTTAAGTTTACTCCTGGCGAACGAGCTAGGTCCGATTTTCTCTATTTCATGACGAGATGAGTTCCTCATGATAAAAGATCGCGCGATCGTTTCCGTACGTGGTGCAACTGAGATGGCTCGTGCTTCTAGTATATCTGCCTCACTCACCACATCTCGAGTGTTGTACCCGCCGTTTCTTATCTCTCTCTGTCTTTTTTTTTTTTTTAATCAGGTCCTTGTGCTGTTATCTTGCGTTCAGTCTTTCCCGTGTGGCGCCGACGGGGCAATCCACATTGCCGTAGCGCGCCTTCCTTCTCTGAATATTTTCTGCTGTAACCCATGCGTTCCCTGCCAACACTATAAACGTCAATGGAATTGTCCTCATTTGTCGTTCCAGAAGAAATGTTTAAGTGAGAGGTACCCGTGTCAAAGAATGTTGGGCAGATACCTCCAGGGGCGGATCCAGACCCTCGGTTGGGGGGGGGGGGCGGTTTCTTTCTCGGAGCGTGTAGTGGGGGAGAGGGAAATTCAATGTGTATGAACTGACGTTATTTGGGGGGGATGCGATCGCCCAACCGCCCCCCCCCCCAACCGCCTCCTCCCCTTGGATCCGCCACTGGATACCTCATGTATACACGCTGGAAAAGCGGGGCTTAGGTTTTACCGGCATTTAGAAAAGGCACATTGTCTCCCTCACTGTATTGTGAAGATCGGTTTTCGCTGCATAATGTTGATGATAAATGCGATCACCACAAAGGGCGTCACTTCGGTTTACGGTGATGAATGTGTTACCCGAGGGGGGAGGGGGGAGGGTCGAGGCAGCTTGCCGTTGTTGGCCGCATTCAAGTGGGCATCGTCACGACTATGTGTTACCCAATAATATGCATAACACGACAGAGACGAATAGGATGAAGAAACATTTTATGAAACCCACTAGTACGTCTCTGCACTTTTTTTTTGTGTGTGTGTGCTATAAATTTTCACTCCCATTACAACAATTGCTTTATTTCTTTAAAAAAGAAAAAAATATATGTGTGTTTTCCACGCAGGTAATAATTCGATTTCGACATTGCAACTAATGAATTGTCAACGCTCCATGGGTAACCTGCGTGCTTTTTCATGTTTCTGTCCTCGAATGAGCTGAAGTCAGGTGCAGGTCAATGTAACCATTTTCCTCCGTTCCCAGGCAGGACGGACGAAATAGCGGGACCTGTCCTGTCCAAATCGGCACGCCTGGTCACATTACGTGTTCGTGCATAGCTTAAATTAGCAATACTCACGAATTTACAGAAACAGTGGATTTCGGAGGAAGGGAGAGGAAGTGGAAATGGGGCCAATATATTGGGTGGGGCCGCCCAAACGAGCTCGGTACTTGGGACCTCGTTCGCATGTCTTTTTTTTCTTTTTTTCTTTTTTCGTGCATGAGTATTAGGAAGGTATTCTGGTATTGCATTATATGCGGCAGGTGGTTGCACGGTTTGTTGACTGGTGTAGGTCTTAAGACATTTCGCAGCGCCATGTTCGCTGGCTACGGTGACGCCCCTACAATAATACTCGTCTTCTATCGCGACCACGAGGTATTTGTTTCATGTTTGAGGCGAAGACGAGAAATCTGTCATTCCTCATAAACATATTCACTGGTGCCGTCACTACTCATCCGACTTTCCAAAACCTGATTATGTCTGTATCTGCCATTCACATTGAGATGCATACCACTGCCCGTGACGATTGATGTCATTGATGTGTGCTGATGCCATTCCGTGATTAACTGAATATGCTGTGAGTGAAGGCTGTCTGGCGTAGTTGTAGTCATTCTACATTGCGCGTAGCGAGTGTCGTTTTAGCGCGCACTTTTTTAAATTTTTGTACACTCAGTGTTCTTTGTGCACTAATCCATCAAAACGCACCTCCGAAGCTTAGAATACGCTGCATAATGTAAAACCCCGAGACTAGGGAACACGAAAGGACAGACACAAACACGAAGTCTCAAGTCTCTCTCTTCGTGTTCCCTACTCTCGGGGTTTTACATTATGCATCATCTTCACCAGCTCGCTTGCTTCCTAGCCGTTTTTTTTTTGTTTTTTTTTTTTTCATTAGAATACGCGTTCACATCGATGCAGATTATCATCTTTCTATATAACTTGTGGCGTTGTAAGAGAATCCTCTTAAGGTCAGATTTCGATCATTTATAAAACATAAGTGAACATAGATAGCTGCACTTGTCGACGCTTAAGTTCTGCACACTTGGCACATTCATTTTTTTTTCTCGTAACCCAAGTAATGAACTGTCTCACTTTACACGCAGAAACTATTGAAGGAGGGTGCTCGTCTCTCGAAAGAAGCCATCAGAGAAGCGGTGGACAAAATGAACCTGAATTGCGAGAAGTATGACCTTGTCGGCAACAACTGCCAGCACTGGATCAAAAGGCTGCTCGTAAAGCTGGATGTACCAGTGTCTGACGTCGATATAAAAGAAGCCACTGCCATTGGAAGCGGCGTAGTTGCAGGAGTCGTAGCTACAGCTGCAGTTACAGCCTTGTTCAAGTCCGCGTCTGGCAAATGAAAAACTAAAGACCTTCAGGGTTGCCTGCCTCGATAATTAAATATGTTATATCGACGTTCATCGCCTGAGCATTGACACACAGCCCTAGCAGAAATATCTGAGTGTGATAACTGTTGTAGAAAAACTGTCGGTCATGAGCGAAATCAGTTAATCGAGTCCAGCAAACTTCTTCTTTTCTGTGAAAGATGAAAGACACTGAAAAGGTTAGCCAGCTGTAGGACTCGAACCCACATCTTGTAGGTTTGCGGTTCAGGTCCTTACCAATTGGGCTAAGCTGACACACCTCGCCTACGACTTCCATGGGTTCGTCATCTGAAGGGAAAACCCAACCACTCTCTCTCTCTCTCACTCATCCTCCTTTCACTCTTACATTTTTGCTCACTCGTACGCACATTCATACGACGGGATCGACACAAGCGGCAACTGTTGAACATGAGAGAAGCGATGTTCTGAGGCTGGAACGACATAGAAAGGACAAATAGATGCAAAGGCAAATTTGGCTTTGCCAATTTGCCAAAGCCAAAATTTGAGGCTTTGTATGTATTTGCCCTTTCTATCTTGTTCCAGCCTCAGAACATTATTTCTCTCAAGTTTCTACAGGTATTGAGTCGTGTGTTGTGTGCCGTGCCTCTGGGTGTCCAAACATATAGGTTTTTACGTTATGGAGGACGGGTATATATTCCTTCGACGACATCAAGTAATATGTGCCCTCTAATTATTGTACTGCGCCTGTGTTTTGCTCATTTGGATTACCTATGATGTTTTGTACTGTACGTGTCCTGGCATATGCATGGTCTTTAAGCTCTTTTCTTCAGTTTTGTGTTTTTGCTGTGCCTCGTGAAGGCTTTCCGTTCATGAAGGACATGAAATCGTTCGTTTACATTGCCTTGTCGTTCGGTTGGTGTGTTGTCTCGTATCATATCTTATTTTCGGCTCTGTATTGTACATGTTTTTACAGTGCTGTATATCTAACTCAGATAGTGCCCCAACTGCAACGGTCCTCTACCTTTCTGCGGCACTACACCAAGCCATTAATATCTTTATTAGTTTTGTTATTACTACGATGATGATGATGATGATGATGCTCGATTGATGTAAAAAGGATTAGCCATGTTATTAAGCACGTTCTTTGTATTTTCACGACCCAACGTCGGTGCGTCGGAGGCGTCCGACTCGCCCGGGCCGTCTCCCGACCATGGTCCGGCATACGGTTTGCCACACGGGGATGTTAATGGCCCGTTGTCGGCAGCCTGTATTGTACCCCAACGATTTGCCGAGGCGCAGCCAATGCACACTTACGGGTACCTCCTTTCCCTTCACGAGAGTTAATTTGTGAGATTTTTAACAACAGAATCAATGTGTCATTGCAGAAAACTCTTTATTACATCATAGTCTCCAGCTACATGGGTCCTTTATGGCATCACTTCACCAGAAATGAAAAAAATGAGTGTTACATTGAAAGTATACAACCACCAGTCCCGCATATGTACTTTTTACTTCACAAATATTCACTTAGCAGAGCTTATATGGAACAGAGGTAGAAGTTGTAACTCGTTGCCAATTAAGTTGGACTCATGAAAGATGGAAGTCACTGAAAAGGTTAGCCAGAACATAAATGAACCTCTGTATGCAATAAGTTGATAAGTCAACTTATCTCCTTTTTGCTATCTTTTGCTGCAAGGACATCTTCATACCAGTATGTACCTGCCAGTGAAAGTTTAGAACCCTATTGTTATTTGCTACAGTATGGTGAAAAACAGGAAATGCATGGGTGTCAATCGGACAGACAATAAGATCAGGCGCCTTTTCTCGGTTTGGGGTTTTTCGACTTATCCCTTTATTGCAAACAGAGGTTCAGTTGTCTCAAGTTCTACTGTGCAAGAACAGTAATGTACTGTGCAAGAATTTATTAGAATTGTGCAAGAACTCTGCGGTTTCACGTCAGCTCAGACAGGGAGATCCCATTAACCTCCTGGATGTTCATTATTTTTTGATATTGCGAAGCTCCTCGTACATGATGATCAACAGGGGTAAAATTAATCGTAACAAACAAACAAGTTTCAACTAACAGATTTCAAACGCAGTTACACGTAACAAAACGTAATGAAAATTGACGTGAAGTTCCTACGCTACTTTAGAAATGTAACAAATTGTCTTCTATTTACTTGCTACTCAATATGTCTACTATTTACTTCTTGACCTGTCAATGTGGTTAATTCAGACCTTGCTATCACAATGGGCGATTGAAGACGTTTCAAATCTGTCTTGATATATAAAGACGAGATCAAAATCTGCTACGACGAAAGAAGCCCATGTTTATAGGTTTCTTTAGGGAGGTATTTCATTATTTTGTTCTCGTAATAGGGTACATGAAAGGAGCACAGAGCAAGTTTATGCTCTATGAGTTGTGCCCTACGCACATATCGTAGAATCGTGCCAAGTTTTAACCCTACTACACAATGCCCTTTATCATTATGAATACACTGCTTATCGTTAAGATGCACGACTCCTGAGCTTCCTAATGCACGGCTAAAACACAATTTGTAACGTTCACCGTGTAACAACAAGGGAGTTGGACGCGCTGTGCGCCAGTCATCTCGCATCTCAATTCATGGAAGGGGGGGGGGGTGGACAGCGATCCTATATTATTGTTTACATGACCAAAAGCAGACCTTTTGCTTAACTCCCTGCTTCTCACTCTTACCTATGCAAGGAACCTGACAACCAGCTTTGATGCCTGTCTCCTGGAACGAGTAGTAAACGTGCATGAAGCCGCCAGTGTCCAATTGCACAGGTTGGGACTGAAGAAGGCCGAAAGTACGGTTCGCTGAATATCAGAAGAAGAAAAAAAAAACTCACTGTAACTTCACTGTAAAGATTACGTTCACTGTATAGCTCTCGCATACCGCCATGGCTCGCAGTCCCTAGAGTTTTCATTTAGTCACTGTTTCACTAATTGGGCTTTCTCGTTTAGGAATCTTAGCGGCAGCTAAGGCAACGTGGATCCTCGTTGATCTGCACTGTTAAAACAGAGCTTCACCACATAGCACGCTCCTAGCCAACCATCATACCGAATAATATCATTCTGTGTCCTGATTTGTTCAAAACAGGGGGGAGGCGCCTACACGGGACAAGATAATCTGTCCCAGATAGGCGCCTCCTCCCATTTTCAACAAATCAATGCACAGAATGATATCATTTGGAATGATGGTTGGCTAGGAGAGTGCACTGCGGTGAAGTTCTGTTTTAACAGTGTGCGTGCAGGATGTAAATGTAATGTTCAAAATGAACGTCGTCCACTGCATATAATAAAGCGCGGCTTCGTGTCTTTGCTCTGAGAACATTCAAGGATTGTTCCTCGCGACGCTTCTTAAATAGTACTCCAGCACATGACACGATCGAGCCGAATTACCGCGCAAAGTGATACCGTTGTCCCTCTTTAATTGAGGAGAAAGCAGGTTAGGAAAAGGCGTACTCTTCCAACTCTCTCGAAATCAAGACAGAGAAAGGTGTCAACCGGAATAATGCGGTGACATGCGATCAATCTGCGTTCTAAGAGCGTAAGAACGCAATACCAGATGAAATGCAAGCTGACAGCCCCAAATCTTGGCTATGTTGAAAGGTTGGGACTCCGGCTTTGTGACATCGTCAAAACGAACGGAAGGCAAATGAAGGCAACTTAAATTGGATGCAGCCCTCCGACCGGGAAAACTGAGGTAGGTTTCTCCGGATTTCCGGAAACACATTCCGGGTGCCTGTTTGGAGGTTCCAGGATATGGCCTCTACACTCTTAATTTTTTTAAACCCTTTAGGGTGTATAAAGGGTGTAATCCAAAAGTGCGATAACTCACTCCCTTTAGGGTGTAATATAACACCCTTTTCCACTGACTACATCCTTTTTGGAGGGTGTAGTCAGTGGAAAAGGGTCTTATATTACACCCTAAAGGGAGTGAGTTATCGCACTTTTGGATTACACCCTTTATACACCCTAAAGGGTTTAAAAAAATTAAGAGTGTAGAATGACTAGCAGGACGCTTCCCAGCAAACCAGATACATCCAGCAAATATCCGTAAGATATCTCGCCCGGGACGTTTGGATATCTAGTGGAGTTTGCCACAGATCCGTTTTACATCCATGCGATATCCCTGCGACTAGCATTTCTGCCATGTTGGTAGATCCACTGAAAGTCCCTGCGACGTCCGTCACGGATATTTGGATATATACCGGAGATTACGAATATCGTACATATTTAGCTTTTAACAATTTTGAGCATCAGATATTTAGTGTTTGTAGAGTGCGTAGAGACCACTGCAACTGTGTTCCAGCAAATAATATTTATTGTGTGTTTTAACCCATTTGATACTATTGGGAACAAAAACATTACCTTAGCCTAACAGGATTCATCACAGTACAGCAACACCGTGGGACACGCCAGCATAAGTGCCGAACCCTGCCCGCCTCACTTGGACCACTTGGAAAAACCCGCAGTAACCTCTATTTGCGAGCTGGATGGAACATATACTAAAATACAAATCGTTACACACACGTTCGTTAGGGGTAGCGTGGCGTAAACCATTTGTAACGGTGACGAGGATGTATCTTCGCAATTCCTGTGTTTCTGCATCAACCCACAGTACACCCAACAACATTTCTGACATCCCTTCCTATCAACTACTGTGTTTTTAATTCAGGTTACCGTCTCTATAAGGACAAACAAATATTTCCTGGATCTCCCATAGACATCCCTAGGATCTGCAGGCTGCTTGGCATGGGACATTCAAACATCCAGAGTGCGATATCCTTCCAACATACCTGGGACATCTGTTGTTTACTGGAGTAAGCCCAAAACGCAATGAAATTGTGCGATATCCCATAGATATCCTATGGATGTCGAGATATTCAGGACGTTCGTGACCTTGTAGGGATGTCCCATGGATATTAATGGTTTGCTGGGCAATTGGATGTAGCGGGATCTGGCGGCGGCCAAAAAATCGCGACAAAGATTCCATGTCTGATCGGGACCAGAGTTGGGAGACAGTAAATGGTTCGTTAGGGTAAACTGTACCCAGTACTTTGTCATCGTTTCTTGGATGACTCTCACTCACTAATGTCAACGTCTGGAGTCCCTGCTTGTAGTATCAAACGTGTGCGATACCGAAGAGATATAAATAAGACTAGACATTAAGAACAACCGCTACCTGTGCAGTGTACGGATTATTTTGTTTGACATTAGAGACACGACATAAGATAGGTAAACTACTGAGGTATACGACATGGTTAGCACAGCCATCTGGCGGAAAAGGAGGTAACGATGACAATGTCCATAAACTGTTCTCAACGAAGAGGACGCAAAACAATCGATGGTATCGTCGCACAAGGAAAGCGAGTTTCATTGCGCTCGTTCACAGGTTCCTATAGGGATAGTTCACACGTCCGGCTCTGGCGGGGACTGCGAACAATCAGTTTCCCAAGGGTGTTTACGAAGAGTTTACTAAGTATGTGGTGTTCAAAGTTTGAAAAAGGGGGCGGATGGGGGGGAAGATTGATTCTGGAAACGTGTATTCAGTATTCAGATATTCACTGGTATATATAGCCCAATTGTCTTGAGCAATCTCAGAAATTTCAGGACGTGCAAGAAACAGGGGCGTAAAGGGGTGTACAAAGACTGGGCAGGGAAATCCTTGCGGGGAAAAACGGTAAGGCGAGACGCTTAATTGTCGCAGTTGTTCACACACTAAAAAATTTCACACCTCTTTAGGTGTTAAAAGGGCGTATTGCACAATTTACGCCCCCACAGTTAACTGTCTAACACCCATTTGAGTGTAAAGTGGGTGTATCTTGCTGTTTACGCCCTTCTAGCTGCTTTTTACACCCTTCCGTGAGAAGGTCATCAGGCCCATAGGGTGTAAAAGGCGGGTCAGCTGCACACAGCATTTCTGTAATTTTAGCAGCGATGGGACTTAGCACCTTAGCTTCTGTTCGTTCTGTGCTGTGAGGATGGTCCATGCACTCCAGTGTTTTTAAGTGTCGCACTGAACATCATGCACAGCACTTAGAACTGCACAGAATTAAATGATATGCAAATGATTCCAGCCGACTTTTTACCCAGGCTAACTACCAAGACCCTATATATATACAGTGTGGTGCAGGGAAAGTAGACCAGTGCCTAAGAGAGCGATACACAGATTCCTGACGCGATATATTTATGGTACCAGAGTTAAACAGGTGTTACTGTTGACGTGCACCTGTATGTAACTCAAGTACCACAAGTATAGCCTCAGGTTTCCGTTGGTTGCCCATTGGGATCTGCCACTTTCCTTGGGAAACCCTGTCTAGTACGTTCCCAGTGGTCATTAATGGGACGAACCAGGTACACCGTTCTAGGGGGTGTAACTGCTTACACCCTACAGAGTTATCAAACACCATTTTTACACTGGAAAGGGTGTAAAAAAGTTTAGTGCGCACACTGCCTCTTTTGGCCCGTTGGTCCATACGCGGCCCTCATTGGTCGATGGAGTTTGGGCGACGTCACGGCTTTGCATGGGTTTTCCACAGGAGTTTTCAGATCATATATGCCTGCACAGTTCCCTTGGGAGGCGGCCTAGGACGCACATTCCCCCAGGGCGTCACTCGTGAAGTTGACCACCACTATGAGGCCGACAACGGCGAGACCTTTCACAACCAGTCACGGCAGCAGGAAGGCTTCAAATCCTCGAAGTGAACACGACGTCAGTACCAGTCGGCACTTTCAATTCACTATACCCATTTCGAGAGAACAAGCCTGATTCTTTCTTGTGTAGCCTCCGAGCAGCACCAACAACTTTGGAGGCGCGCTTTTCCGGCCGAACATACGGGGGCGTAACTGCGGATGACTCATGAAACTCATCACAGCCGACGGACTGTCATCATTGGCTGGCCCTCCCGCTTTGTTGCGAAAGGAAGTTGTAGTTTTCTTTCGTCTTTTTTAATATCAACAGCAACTTTATTTTAAGGTGATGAATGGGGAGTTTCAACGCCAGGGGCGATAGTCTTCCCCATTGCTGATGATGATGTGGGGGATGAACCCCCTTCGCACTAAGTACTCCCCCTCCAAGAAACAATGTTGGCGGCAGCGTTTCTGACACAACGGAATAATTACATTCACAAGGAAAGAAGTCCCGATCGGTAAACGCAGCCACGTTTCCGTGAGGTAAATAATGTCGTAGCGTGAACACATCAGCTTTAGAGGAGATAAACCTCTACTCCAGAAACGTCGTCATGACGGTGGTAGACAGACTGAAACTGAAGCAAGTTGGAATGAGAAGGCTGGGTTAGAGTCACTAAATAGGGAGCAGGGTAGAGACACTGAGCCACACCGGCAAGCGCAACCGCCATCTTGAGTCCGCAGCGGCGGCGTCGCCTCGAAATGGAACGCCATTCTCCCCCTTCTCCGCCGGAGAACGGCGCGCCAGCTCGCGACCGAGGAAACCGGTTTTGGATGGAGGGGACTCAACATGGACGGCGCGTTCTTCGAAGGGGAAACCACGTGACACGATCAGACCAATCGCGGACACGGAACGGCGGCTCCGGCGCGGGAAAGGAATGCGATGACTCTAGGTTCCACGAATAGACACTCGTTCGCTGCCTCCTGTTGAAAGAAAAGTAGGACCGACGGTCGCGTCCCTTTCAGGGATCGTCGTAATTTCCTCAAGACTGCGGCCTTCGGGCGCGACCTTGTTCGCCCCCTAGCCTCCAGCGGATAGTTCGCACTCGCGTGCTATGACGTCATTTGTTTGTTTTGTTTTGTTTAGAAATACTACTGGCCGCCCGTTGGAGACCCAAGTAGGAGTGTGCAAAATATACAGAAATTACAAACAGCAGGGTTATAGAAAGGTACAACCTCAACATACACCTGCGTGCATACAAGTTTGGATACGTCTTGAGATAGAAATACAAGTGCAACGTACATAAACGGAGCTTATCTACTGAAACGGAGAGGTCTATTATTCTGCGATTCGCAAACAACAAACTTTTGTCGCATTTTGCGAAACTCGTTTTGCCAAAAAAGAAATAGAAAGTGTATGCAAAAATGGAAAGCAAGATAGAAGAATAGAGAATGGTGAACCGCAACGAGAAGAGAGAACAATGAGAACAAAGATCAACGAGCACCCGACTAGACCTACGTGCTGTTTTTCTCCTGCCGCACAACACTCTTCTACAGCGACGGCGACGCCGCCAGTTCTGCTGACAGTGCAACCAGCCGCGGCTTTACATTTTGGTTCATTGATTTCGACACTCTGTGAAATTCATGAATGCCCTGCAAAAATAGGAACAAGCTCTGTCTTCATCGTCTGAACTACACTGCCCCCCCCCCCTCGGAAAAGTGCGTATAAACTATATACTCCCCCACTGTAGCTCAGCCAGCCCCTGCGAACGAGTCGCCTAGGACTCTACGCGGTAAGGTGAGCTGACACTGCAGCGGCCAGGGACTCTGTTCTATAGAGTAAGGAAGGGAAGGTGATCTCTCGGACTCACACAGTATTACCGTACATTCTGGTCATCTGGATGCTCTTGTAATGGGACAAGAAGTGTAGGGGAAATGGGTTCACATTGAAACAGTCAACTTTTCTGGCCCACTTCCAACGCAAGCAGCTCCACCTTTCGATGTTCCACACATTCCTATCGTAGAACGAATCACCCCCGCACCCCGAGACAACGAACGGTGGTGTCCGGAATCGAAAGCAAATTTTCTGTGACTACACTTGCTGTCCGTGTGCACAAGAAGCACCGAAGTTGGCATCTGCTTCTATAGGTTCTTCTTTCATAGTCGTAAATTCCCAAACACTGGTAGCTTATCTGGCGTGTAGCGTGTCTTGCCTACCTCGGCGGAAAAATAGCGTTCACCAGTGCCGCTAGGCGGCGAATCAAAACACGTGCTTCAATTTGCAAATGTAAAGTGCACATCGTGGAGAAGGGCAAGACACAGCGAACATGGAGCATATGAAATCATCTGACGTACACGAATAACTGGCGCCCAAATGCTGTTGTGGATGACGCTATTGCTGTCTGGTGTGAAGCATACGAAGCGAACCAGACATGGGTTCAGTGCAAGGTATGTATAGGCTGGTCACATTGTAGTAACAAAAACCTATATTATATGTTTGCCATGACTGCAGGGCATATCCCTGGTTCGTGCCTTGCGCAATAACCAATAGACCTTTCCCTGTTTGTGAACAAATGACGTCATACTGTTCGACAGCGCCACCGATTTGGTAGAGTTGAACTACGCCCAAAGCTAGGGGCGAACAGGGTCGCGCCCGAAAGCCACGGTCTTGAAGGGATTCCCGTGGTCTCTAAAAGGGACGCGACCTTCGGTCCTACTTTTCTGTCAATACGCCCCGTGCAGCGCCTATAGGGGGGCCACAAGCGAATCCCCTAGCGGGAGGAGCTCGCACTTTTTCCGGGGCTCGCAGCACATTCCGCGGTGTTGCCTGTATGCGGCCTGCTGCATCATGTTTACCGTAAGCAGCATGATATTCCGAACACAAAAGCTGTAAGATATGGACGGTATATGGAGCAGTGTGAAAAATCATCCAGTTTGAGAAATACTACGACTGCAGAGCGCAGAGATATAATATTACTGTATGTATAATACTACTGCATCAGCCATGCCTGTGTTGCACGCCGGATGGTGTTATCGTGAAAGACAATGAGATATTGATTCATTGATTCTCCTTCATTTATTATTATTGTTGTTGTTGTACTTCTACATACAGAGCTGGCGTGCCCATTCTCACATGCAAACATGGACATAGTGGACCACAATAGAGGGACATTATATATTCCCAGAATGGTCAAAATGAAAGGCTAAAGGTGCAGGTGCAGCTTTCACTATACGTGCTTGAACTCAAGAAATTCTCGTTTTATGTGTATTCGACAAAACAAAAATTCAAGTCTTGCGTTCCCAAACTTGGAGTTTTATGTAACGCAACAACAGATAAACTAATGACTATGAATGGGTAAATTCGCACCTTGTGCACATCCTTAGCGAAGCCGTGGAAACCGTGAAGACCATGGAAGCTACTGCAAATGTTTTGTAATTAATAATTACGTTTTTAGTATTATGTTATATTGTTGGAAATAAAAAATCTGATGCATGGTTCCTAATTTTATTCAAGAGTGTAACATGACTGCATGATACACAGGGTTGCAAATAACCGCCATAAAAAAATCTTTAAAAATGCTTTAAAAGTCTCCGTCCTAACTCACCATTTTCCTCATAATCGTGAAGTACGACGACGTGCTAATAATTCGTAGTAATTCGTACATGGCATTAAATTTACGCCCCATGACACGTAGGTTTCCTTGATGATGTATAGTGTCATGAGTTAAACAACAGAGCTTGACCGATGCAATTATTGGCCTGAGCGTTTTTGGAATGATGTTGAGGAATACAAGCCGAGATTTTACGCTATACATTGTGGAGCCCTCTTCAGTTTCAAGAAGCAATTTCCTTTTCAATGAAAATTATTTGGTAAAAAACTATAAAATGCTTTAAATCACGATTAGCACCAGTGACTAAAATCGCGATTAAAATCAAGATGATATAAATCCCGCAACCCTGATGGTACATCAAATGAAGAAGGGCATGCTTATGTTGGGAATGTAAGACAGGTTGTGTCAATTTCTGACACCTCAGCCACACGGCATTTTGTTCTTAGTGAGTAATTGTAGAGTGAGAATGGTTGTTCTTAATTATTGGCTTTTGCAAGGAGCTTGAAGGAGCAGACTTCCCTAGTAAAGGGGAAGAAAAAATACATGGAACATACGAAGTACTTCTTGGATCAATTGACGTAGCGCCTTCTTCAATATGGTGATTACATATGATGGTGGGCATCCACGGCGAGCTATCTTTACTAAAAGAAACGACGAACGGAGTTCGCTTAGCTTCCCGACAGTGGTTAACATCTCTCAAAGCGAACACGTTTCACTGCAGCGATCCACTTCAATCTTCCCTCCTTTTCATGAGGCTTTCCAGGAAACGAATAAAATTTTGTTCCAGGCGGTGCACTTCTATAAGTGAATGCAGATTTCACCACGCAACAATTGTTTTTCGACTTCTTCGGCGCCATACGACGTGCAGCAAACACACAACAACAACAGGCTGGCTGGACGCTGCGCGCTACGGAGCCCTGGAAAAACTTTCCGTGCTTGACGCAGGGCGGCGCGAGAAGCGCTCTGCACAAGGCGAGGCAGCGAAGAAGCGTCCATTCGTGGAACCCATCTCTCCCCCTCCGATTTGTTTCGGTTTCAGTCTGGCTACCAACGTCATGATGACGTTTCTCGGGTAGAGGTCTATTGGTTGAACAAACGCGTAGCCTGTTCCTACGCCCGTAGCCATGGTATTTTCGGCATCACCACCACCACGTACTTTTAGATTCTTTTTGTTTATTTATGTATTAATTATACTATGTATGTATACTATTATTACTGTATTTATACTATTTTTGTATTCATTTATTTATTTATTCCACAGTCTCCAGATGTACTCACAGTGCAGCTATTGCAGTGCTGAAATGCCTACTCACCCACCCACCCAAGTACTATAGGGTAATAATAATAATTGGAGGTTTACGTCGCGAGACAACTCAGATCATGAGCGACACCACAGCCGTCAGTCTGTGGATTGCTCTTTGCCCACCTGAGGGTTCTTTAACGTGCGATGAATGCTCATAACACGGCACCCCGTATTTAACGTCCCTCGCGGAAGAAGGAGTGTCTAAGCAACTTGTACTCTGCCGCCAAGTTGCTGGCATCCTCGGCCGGGTTCGAACACGCGATCTCGGGATCAGAAATACTATAGGGGTAATTGTGTCATATTGCGAAATTTGTCAGGCATGTAATTTGGAATATAATTTGTCAGGCATATAGGAAACATGGTTGTCGAAAAGCAGCACTCCTTGGTTTATCCCGTCTCAAATCTCCAGGCGTTGCAAGACTGTGGCGGCCCATGGACGACGATGAAGATGTGCCCGTTCTACCGGCACCATCCTAGCGTGAGGCCACGTCAATCTGCCCACTGGGACATTCCATCATCGCCGGTCAGGACTCATGTAGGGGAATGCCATCGTCCTCTACATTTGGTGACCGGAACAACGAACACCACGTTCGGCGTACTTTGGCTCAATACCATCCCAAATTTCTGCAAGCCCACCTCCGAAGCCATCTCCGAAGGTACGGTGCATCATTCCACCGAGGAACCGCTAGGCGACTAAGTCATTCCACCGCGGCTCCACTCATCGCAACGCTCATCCGGGCGCCGCCGCCACAAGTGCAAAGTTGGTGCTGCCGCCACCAAAAAGAATTTCCGAGCTCTTGTACCTGAAACTTTCTACGAAGCGAACACCTCCAGGCCTAACGAAACGGGTAACCCAAGATACACTCCACGTGGAAAGTTAAGAACGCACCATCTGGAACACTGAGGGGGAAGGGGGGGAGAGGTTGCAACATCTGTCCGACATTTCAATGAAAAACTTGATAGTCTGGGTGAATGAACCGGGTGAATGAACCCCCACCGCACTCCTTCCCTATGACGTAATTGCTCATCTTGCTCATCCGGGCGCCGCCGCCACCAAAAAGAAAGTATCCGAGCTCTTATACCTGAAACGTTCTAGGAAGCGGAAATCTTAACGGAAAGAATAACGGAACAGGTAACCCAAGATACACTCCACGTGGACAGTTCAGAACGCCCCATCTGGAACACTGAAAGGGGGGGGGGGGGGAGAGGTTGCAACATCTGTCCGACATTTCAATGAAAAACTTGATAGTCACCGGGTGAATGAAAGGACAGAAGTACAAGAGACTGGGCCTAATCTTTTCAGCACCACCTGAGCTATTGACAGACAAGAGAGCTGTGCTGTTTGGGAGTGTATTCCGTTGTCACTGAAACTCGGCTGCCACCGGTACGCTTTTTGGAGTCTTGAGAACTTCCGGTGGAGGGGGCTCATTTCCCACATAAGCAGCAGCAATGGGGCAGAGTATTGCTCCGGGCGATGAAACTCCCCATTCATCCTCTTAAAATAAAGTTCATGTTAAAATTTAAAAAATAAAGAACAAGAAGAAATCTGCGTCTCCTCTCAACAAATCGGGAGGCCCAATGATGACACACCGTCGGCTGTGACCCATCCGCAATTACGCACCCCGCACGTGCCTTGAGAGTTGTTGGTCCTGCTCCGAGACTGCAAAAGAATTAATCAGACTCGTCATCACGAAATGGGTGCAGTGAATTGAAAGCTTGGATCGGTACCGACATCGTGTTCACTTCGAGAATTCAATTCCTTCCTGCTGCTGTGGGTGGTTGTGAAAGGCCTCACCGTTGTCGACCTCATAGAGGTAAGAAGTTTCACGGCTGGCGCACTGGGGTAAATGTGCGTCCTGTGACGCTTCCCAAGGGAACTGTGCAGGCATATATGATCTGAGAACTTCTGAGGCAAACCCAGGCATAAAGCCGTGACCTCGTCCAAGCTCCATCGACCAATGAGTAGCCACAAAAGAGACAATGTGAACAACTGCGACAATGCAGCAGCGACTCGCCATACCGTTGTCCTCCGCAGGGATTTCCCTGCACCGCTTTTTTTTCAACCCCTGTTTCTTGCACCCCCTGAAATCTCTAAGATTGCTCAATAGAGTTCGACTATATACCAGTGAATACACCCAATACACGTTTCCCTAATCGAGCTCTCCTCTCGCCCCTTATTGTTTTTTTCGAGCTTGGTACACCCCTAGAGGTGGATATCTTGGGAAACTGGTCGTCTACCGTGCTCGCCGGAGCCGTATGTGCGAACTATCCCTAGGAACATGCGAACGCAACGACACTCCCTTTCTTTGTGCGATGATACCGTTGTTTTGTGTCCCCTCCTTGGAAACAGTTTATGGACAGTGTCATCGTTCACTCCAGATGGCGGTGCTAGCTGTGTTTTTATCTCAGTAATTTATCTATCTTATGCCGTATCTCTGATTTCTTATAAAATAATCAGTACACTGCACAGGCATCAGTTGTTTTTAATCTCTCGTCTTATTTATATGTCTTCGGTAACACATATGTCTATAATGTTGATATTTGTTTGATACGAAAAGCAGAGACTCCAGACGTTGAAACTAGTGAGTGACAGTAACCCAAGAAACGATGATAACGTACCGGGTACAGTTTACCCTAAAAAAACGATTTACTTCCTGCTAACTCCGGGTCTGATCCGACATGGAATTCCTCTCGCGACTCTTCCGCCGCCGCCAGCCCCCGCTCCCCACGCCCGTATTGGTGGTTATCCTAGAGGCCATTTCCTGGAACCTCGATATGGGTGCCCGGAACGTATTTCCGGAAATTCGGAGGAATCTCCGCCACTTTTCCAGGACACAGGGCTGCCTCCAGGCTCTAATACCCCTCATGACTTCACACGTCAGGAGCCCCGCACCAGGCATCCGTGACGGGTGCCTGGAAATTATAGGCGAAATTCTCCGCACGTACCACCGACACCTCGGCTTCGTGGACGCGGCCAGGATACTGCGCTGCCTGCTGCTCTTGAACGACGACGACGTCGCCGGAAGAGTTCATGAACTGCTGGTTGAAGTCTACCGCACAAACCTCCTCGCAGCCATGTACAACCCTCACCGCCTGCTTTTCAGGGTCGATCGTGTGACGGCTGCGCAGGTCATGGCCCTCACGGCCGACCTCATCCGATAGACTTTCGCGGCTCGTCTGCCTTGTGGTCGTACCATCGTAGTCACCCCCATCTCTTCATCTTATCACCCCCCATCTTCCACAAGGTAGTCAGGGAGCGAAAGTCCAACCTGCAGCCTCCACGCGGCGCTCCTGGACTCCGGAGGACGTCATCTCCGGAGACGAATAGCAGGCTCTGGCTCACACGAGCTATCCTGCATTCATGACTGCCAATGTTCCGAAATCTGATCTACTACAACTGCAGGCCCAAATCGTACATAGCTTAGCCTACAAAAGAAGAGCAAAGACCGTTTCGGGGACTTCAGCCACAACCTAGCACGATACACTATGTGCAGGTACTATTGTGCACACAATCTGCATCTACTTCAGGGTTCTAGATGAGTAACTGAAAAGACAACCACGAACTGCTTCCGAAAAAAATGTATGGCGACACTGCGAATGCGACCTGACTCTGATCGCAGATAGCCTTCGCCGGCTTCTACGCTCTTCTGGTGACAATAAGGATACCAGAGTTGATATTGCCCAATCTGCAATTCTTTGTCATACGTCACGGATTTACCAGATAACTAGGTTTCTACGAACTCGGAAAATACGGTGCAAGCTTTGCACTAACTTCAGAAAAGATTGCCAGCTCGAGAGCAGTATCTGCGCGAACAACAAAGGATAGATGCAAAAGATCTGCGGCGTCAACATGAATATGGCCTGACACTGTCCTCAGCAAGACTTCGGCGACTTCCACATTAGTCCGGTGACGAACAAGGATACCAGAGTTGATATTGTCCAATCTGCAATGCCTTGTCATACTACACGGATTTTACAGAGAACAGAGGAAAATTTTTACAGAGGAAAATACGGTGCAAGCTTTGCACTACCTTCAGAAAAGATTGCCGGCTCGAGAGCAGTATCTGCGCGAACAACAAAGGATAGATGCAAAAGATTTGCGGCGTCAACATGAATATGGCCTGACACTGTCCTCAGCAAGACTTCGGCGACTTCCACATTAGTCCGGTGACGAACAAGGACACCAGAGTTGATATTGTCCAATCTGTAATGCCTTGTCATACTACACGGATTTACTAGAGAACTTGTAACTAGGTTTCTACAAACTGGGAAAATACTGTGCAAGCTTTGCACTAACTTCAGAAAAGATTGCCAGCTCGAGAGCAGTATCTGCGCGAACATCAAAGAATAGATGCAAAAGATCTGCGGTGTCAACATGAATATGGCCTGACACTGTCTTCAGGAAGATTTCAGCGACCTCCACACTAGCTGGGTGACAAATAAGGACACCAGAATTGATGATGTCCAAGCTATAACGCCCTGTCATACGTCACGAAGTTACCAGAGAGCTTGTAACTGCGTTTCTACAAACTGGGAAAAATGCTGTGCAGTCTTTGCACTTGCTTCAGAAAACATTGCCAGAGCAGTACGTGCGCGGAGAATACAGAAAAGATCCTAAAAATCTGCAACCAGGATCTACAAATAAGGATACCACAGTCGATACGGTCCAATCTACGATGCCTTGACGTACGTCCTGGAGGTGCAAGAGCTATCAACTACGTTTCTACAAACTCGTAAAATGCGGTGCAAACTTTGCGATAGCTTCGGGTAATACAGCCAGCTCTATAGAGGGGTAGCTGCAGAACAATAAAGAACAGATGCCACAAGGTCTGTGGCGACAACATGGATACGACCTGTCAGCAAGTCGACATTGCGGGTCCGGCGGCTTCTACATTGATCTGATGACAAATAGGGATACCAGGGTTGATATTGTCCCATCTGCAAAGCCATATCATACGCATCGGATGTACCAGATCCAGCAACCACGTCTTTATAAGGTCGGAAAATGTGGCGGAAACTTTGCACTAGTTTCGGATAACAGAGCCAACTCTATAGCGGGGTAGCTTTGAGAACAATATAGAACAGATGCCAGAAGGTCTGTGGCGACAACATGGATACGACCTGATTTTATCTTCAGCAAGTCTTAGGGGGCTTTTAATATAGGGATGTCCCATCTACAATGCTTTCGTCATACGTTTCTGAGATACCAGAGTTAGCAGCCTCGTCCTTAGAAATTCGGAAACTTCGCAAAACAGAGCCAGCTGAGTAGCTGGAAGGAAAGTAAAGCACAGATGTTAAGAAATGTGTGGCGTCAGCATGAATGCAACCTGGCACTGTCTTCAGCAAGTCTTCGTGGGCTTCTACGCTGTTCTGGTGACAAACTAGGATACCGGAGTTGATATTGTCTCATCTACAATGTCGTATGCCTCGGAGGTCCCAGACCTACCAAGTGGATCACATCGAGGATCTTGCCTATATTCTGCAACCAAGGCTGTCCATGGGCATATATAACTGGGATCACTATTCACCTTTATCGCCGTCTTTGTTTCTGCCTCGTCTAGGGACCTTTCCCATTGAGAGGTCTATCTTTCACCTCTCTATGCCACATATCGGCTAGCATGGAATCTTTTGTCAAGCTATTGGTCATGGGTAAATTAGTCAAAAGATGCCAGGGAAAATTACGAAAGAACTAGTAATTGAGTTACAGTTACAATTACTTTTTTGAATTTCAGTTGTAGCTGCAGTTGTTCCTACATTAAAGCGCTGTTGTTCCTAACAGTTACCTCAAGGGGATACTTCAGAACGCCTCAAATAAGCGAAGAATCAAACCGAAACAGGAGCGTGGAGAGGAGTCAAAAACTTTCCCTTCCGAAGGCCAACGCGTGACGTCACCCTGCATGGAGCGGAGAAGGAGTATGCCACACATGTCGTAGCCACTGCATCACATTCACGGAACAAAACAACGGAACCAAGATTGGGGATCAGATCACTTACACACAGATAGAAAGAAACAACGGCCGTCTGTTTCCCTGAAACTCAAAAAACAGCCCAAGAATGGTATGACGAATGCACGGTGACGGCGGTCGGGCAGAGAAAAGTAGGAGTTCCATCGGCGTTCGGTTGAAGCCGGAGTTTTTCAAATTTTGAAATTCGTTTTTTTTTCTTTTTATGGTTCCAGCTCAGGTTTCCGGTTAGATATTTTCACAACTCAATCAGAATTATTTCTCTGACTCCAATAATGAGGTAACATGGTGGAAAGTTTCACGTTTGTACATAGAAATATATTTCGTTGCTTGCGCCGACCCGTTTGGCTCAATTTTCGCCATCTTGGCCAACTTTGGGGTCTTATATCTTTGAAGCGAATACGAAGAAGGGAGTCAAGTCCCCCCCTGTAGATCACATAAACAAAATACAGAAATCGACACTGAAGATTTTTGTTTAAGTTTAATTTGTACAAGCTTTCGCTTGGAGGTCCACGCTTTCTCAGGTATAAAGTGAAGTGATGACACACATAAGTATATATAGTGTCACGAATCATCTTCGAGAAACTTCCATATATTATATAGACATATACACGACTAAAAACTGCTGTACAAGGGAAGGGGAAAGGAGATATGATGCCACATGTCTGTGTACAATGAATTGCTGGGCAGACGGATAAGTGACCTCTCAGTTTAAGAACAAAAAAAGGTGTTATTGTGAACAAAAAGGCTCGCCAACCCAGTTTCACGGGAGGGGGTCAGGAGTATGGGAAACGAGTGGCCCAGAATGGACAAAAGGGAAGGTTTCGGGTTATCTGACTGAGAGGCAGACGATGACTGAAGCGAAGATTCAAGGCTTGTGCACAAATAAATATAGATATATAACTATTAAATTTACATAAGCGGATATAACGAGCCAGGACTAAGATTCAGACCATTTGGTGTGAGACACTTGAATTGCGAAATTAAGTAGGACTCTCTATTCTTACCTTTAATGTCGGTGCGGAACCCAGATTCTAACAATATAATTTTCAAATGAGTTTCAAAATCGTGATTAGGTTGATTGAAATGAATGGCGACAGGATTTTGGTGGCATTTAGGATATTAAATTTGTGGCCTTAAAACCTTTTTCGGATTGTGTTGGAGGTTTCACCGATGTATTGTGAATTGCACTTGCAGCAGAATATCAAGTAACAAATAATGGGTGAATTACAGTGGAGTGAATCACGAATTTTCAAAAAGAAATCACCCAAAGTACTACGGGCAATGGTGGACGGCGCGATAAATTTACATGTCTGGCACCGTGTACTACCACAGGGATAACAACCCGGCGAGCGCTTCATCATGCATGATGACGTGAGGATGTCGCGCGAATTTTTGGATCTACGGAATCCTACTAATGGGGGAGTCGGAAAAATTGCTCGTCAGCATGTAATATATTGAGGTGGCGTCTAAGAATGGAATTGGTATTGACAAGTGATTTATGATATGTGGTGTATAAAACTACATTACTTAAGTCTTCTTTGCGTTTCGGGGTGAATAAGGACTCTCTGGACAGGCTAGATGATTTGGCAAACGAGTCATGGATGACTTCACATGGGTAATTTCTTTTTTGGAAATCAAATACCATATGCTGAGCATGTTTTACAAAATCAGTCTGATCTGAGGGGGGGGGGGGGGGGTGTCGAGGTAGCTTGCCGAGGTCTGATCTGAGCAGATTCGTTGTACCAAGAACTGACCATATGGAATACTCCTTTTCTGGTGATTAGGATGGTAGCTTTTATAGTGGAGATATTGACGCTTGTCCGTTGGTTTCTTGTATAGTTCAGTGGTCAGCCTACCAGGTTTACATGACACTGTCACATCAAGGAAGTTGATGGATGACCTTGAATAGTTACAGGTAAATTTAATTTTGTTAGGCAGAGAATTGAAGTGATCAAAGAATGACTGCAGAGATGCCTCATCACCAGACCAGAGAACAAAAATGTCGTCGATGAACCTGAGATATATAAGTGGTTTGAGGGGGAAAGAATTAAGGGCTGAGTTCTCAAAGCGACCCATAAAAAAAGTGGCATAATTAGGTGAGGCCCAGGAGCCCATGGCAGCGCCAATAATTTGGACGAAGTGTTGATTGTTGAATACGAATTATAACAACTAAGAACTAGTTCTAAAAGAGGAATGATAGCGGGCATGGAAAGAATATCGGAAGGGTGAGAATTAAGTGTTCAACAGCAGAGGGACCTTCGTCGTTGGGAATGTTAGTGTATAGCGAAACGACATCCATTGCTGCCAACAAAATGTCAGCATGGTTACTGAAATGGTCATGGACAGCGCTAACCTTGGAAAGGAAACAGTTTGTGTCTTTGACAAAGGATGGAAGAAGGGGTGAGATGTGTTTGATGCAGTGGTCAACAACTAAGGATAATTTGTCTGTCAGTGTGTCTATTCTTGAAATAATGGGTCTCCCGCGGTTATTGGGCTTATGAACTTTTATCAAAAGATAAAAATTACCTGGTGTGACGTTCCTAGGACGCAAGAATTTGGAAATATGGGACGGGATAAGTTTACTAGTGAGGAGTTCATCAATTTTCTTAATAAGAAGACAAAAGGAAGGGGTTGCAACCTGATCGATAGCTCTGTAAAACGAGCGTCACTCAACTGCCTGTCCGCTTCTGCGATGTAGTCGGATGTATTGAGAACCACTATACCTCCACCCTTGTCCGCTGGTGTGATAATGTCAGACCCTTCTGATAATGTCAGACGCCACCTTCTCACAATTTGACAAGTTATCAGTATGTACAGTAGATTTCGAAAAATTAGTCTTGATATCCTTGTGAACGGCCTTGATGTAATTATCAATGAGGGGGCTAGTTTTAGAGGGGTCCGGCGTCCAGCTAGAGGGATTTCGGAAAGGCGTAGCATCTGAGCTAGGTTTATCCTGAAAGAAGGTTTTCAGGTGCATTCTCCTACCTAAGTTGTGCAGATCGTGCAAAATTTCAAATTCATCAATATTACGCTCCGTTGGTACAAAACAGACCTTTTGAGAGAACACTAAGTTCAGCCTGGTTGAGGGTCATATCAGAAAGATTAAAGGTGTTATGGCCAGCCTCCGTGGAAGATGGTGTATAGAGGAGGTGATGTTCCTCTACATGAGTCCTGACCGGTGATGAGGGAATGTCCCAGCGGGCAGATGGTCGTGGCCTCACGCTAGGACGGTGCCGGTAGAACTGGCTGCCATGCGCAGTAGCGCGCGGCAGCAGAGGCGCGTCGTCGTCGTCTTCCACGGGCTGCCACATCACTCCCTCCCTTAGACGCGGGGCGGTGCATGCGGTTGAGGTCTGCGTCGACACCATGAAGAGGAGAATGAGGACGACCCGTGGACGATTGGAGACACGGCTTGCGATCGTGGCTGTTGATGCAGCAAACGGGATAGCGGGAACAAGAGCGCTGCGATCCGGGCGGGTCCCAGTGATGAGATGTGAGTACTGATTGGTTGAGTGTCTGCTGAGTGCGTGCGTTGAGCCCTTGTTGAGTGCGCTGAGTGCTTGCTGAGTGATTGCTGCCGAGCGTTGATTGTTGCTGAGTGAGTGAGTTGCTGAGTGAGCGACAGTACCGCGACCGGTACGACAGCGTGAATGCCGGTTGCCGCCAGAGAAGTGCCGGGGAGGTCAATCATGAAGCAGGTGGAGGTAGGAACGTCAGCTTACTGTGGTCTCCCTGCGGGTCCCCGGTGGAACAATGGTCCCGCTGCACCTTGCCTCATAGATAGAGGGTGGTTCGCTGCTGGTTTGCCGAAAAATTTAGGATGTTGCATGGTCGAATTACGCTGAACATGGTGTTCGTTGTTCGAGTCACCAAATGTAGAGGAGGTGGTGTCCCTCTACATGAGTCCCGACCGGCGATGATGGTATGCCACGGAGAGGCGATGACGGCGGCCTATGGCCTATCTCCATGGCCGCGCCGGTGGAACTGGCTGCCATGCGCACTAGCGCACGGCAGCAGAGGCGCGTCGTCGTCGTCTTCCACGGGCCGCCACAATGGTTCAGAATTTATCACGTCACAAATGTCACGCGCTAAAATGGGATCTTATGTCTTGGGGTCTTACATCTTCCAAACTATTTCACTTATCAAAATGCACTCTGGGATTCTTATACTACAGGCATTCAATTACAAACCTGCAAAGTTATTCCTTCGTGGATGTATGTCATTTGTTCTTATCTGTTGGTTTCTGGTAGGATCGCATTTCTACGTAGAGACACACGTATTTCAGTAGCTCACACGTAACCAGGGCAAGTGTTCACGTAACGTTCTAATTTGGTGAAATTGTTTATTTTATAGAATATTCAGCAATTTATCGAGTGCATGTCCAATACTTGGATAGAAACGAAATTATTTGTAAAAACGTCTTCCAAATGCATGGCCCCTATGGGCAGGGTAAGGGTAGTCTTCACCCAATGCTTTAGTGTATCAGGTGAAGCCTGCTTTACATTTTGGCGCGGACTCTTGGGAATGGTGTAAATGATTGTGGGAATACCGCAAGCTTGAAATCCATTTTGTTTCGAAAGGGAAATAAATGTATCTCTCGCACATGCTGTTTTAGCACCTGCGTGGTCCCAGCATGTATACTTGTGGCGAACTTGGGTAATCATTTCATGGGAACACGGACATGCTAGGTTGGCGCCCGAGCTGGGTCACGTGATCGTTGTCCCTCGAACATGAATGCCAGGGATCCATCGGTTTTTGGTCGTTTGGATCACGCTAGAGGCATGGCTGTCACCCGTCTTCGGGCTCCGTCGCCCGCGCTATAAACCACGTGAACTTCGACGTGCTGGCCAATGCACTCACCACCGTTGCAGTGCGGATGTGACGACACCTGATATAGCTGGGCAACCCACAGGTTGGACGTTTGGAAACCGGGCAAAAAAATGTTAGCTAGCAAATTCCGGTCCGAGTAAATTGATCCGATTCTTCAGGAACGGCTTCTCGGCCTGGTCACAGGTCATCGAGGGATAAGCGTCCTATTGTAAGAAAACTTATTAACTTCACAGACTAGCTGGTTGCCTCCTATACATGCACCCACCGGATGTACTCTAAGACGCACGCACGCACAAACTCAAAAGTATTCCATACGACGATGAAAATGAGGGACAATTTTGAATTTATTTCATTTCAAAATTCCCGACCATGAATTACCATTGTAGTGAAGTTTAACTATATTTCAGTGCGCAGTGTCATTTGTGGAATTCTTATATTTCCTTCAGTATCAGTGAAGTTCTAAGTTCTGTGACTTTGCTTTCCTCCTTTTTTTTTCCTGGTGGCATTTCAGGGAGTGTGCATGAGCTTTGAGACTGAAAAGTTCATCTCGAAAACAGCCCCTCTTCCTGCAAAAAAAAAAAAAAAAATAGAAAACGTTGAATGTGGTTGAGTTGCCCTAGTATGAGTCGTCGTGGTATGAGCTGTGGGTGGTACGAGTCGCCCTGGTATGGGTTGAGTGTGGTATGTGTTGTCTGGTATGAGCTGTCCAGGTATGAGTTGTTTAGTATGAGTTGTCTTGGTATGACTTGTCCCAGTATCAGTCGTCCCGGTATGAGTCGTCGTGGTATGAGTTGAGTGTGGTATGTGTTGTCTGGTATGAGCTGTCCAGGTATGAGTTGTCTAGTATGAGTCGTCGTGGTATGAGCTGTGTGTGGTATGAGTTGTCTTGGTATGAGTTGAGTTTGGTATGTGTTGCCTGGTATGAGCTGTCCAGGTATGAGTTGTTTGGTATGAGTTGCCTTGGTATGGGTTGTCCTAGTATGAGTCGCGTGGTATGAGTTGAGTGTGTTATGAGCTGTCTTGGTATGAGTTGAGTGTGGTATGAGTTGTCCTGGTATGAGGTGAGTGCGGTATGTGTTTGGTATGAGCTGTCCAGGTAGGAGTTGTCCTAGTATGAGTCGTCGTGATATGAGCTGAGTGTGGTATGGGTTGTCTTGGTATGAATTGAGTGTGGTATGTGTTGTCTGGTATGAGTTGTCTTGGTATGAGTTGTCTTGGTATGGAGATGTTCTAGTATGAGTTCCGTGGTATGAGTTGTCTTGGTATGAGCTGTCCAGGTAGGAGTTGTCCTAGTATGAGTCGTCGTGATATGAGCTGAGTGTGGTATGGGTTGTCTTGGTATGAGTTGAGTGTGGTATATGTTGTCTGGTATGAGCTGTCCAGGTATGAGTTGTCTTGGTATGGAGATGTCCTAGTATGAGTTCTGCGGTTTGAGTTGTCTTGGTATCAGTTCAGTTGTTCTAGTATGAGACGTCCTGGTATGAGTTGAGTATGGTATGAGTTGTCTTACTGTGAGTTGAGTGTGATATGTGTTGTCTGGTATGAGCTGTCCAGGTGTGAGTTGTCTTGGTATGAGTTGTCCCAGTATGAGTCGCCGTGGCATGAGTTGTCTTGGTGTGAGTTGAGTGTGGTATGTGTTGTCTGGTATGAGCTGTCCAGGTATGAGTCGTTTGGTATGGGTTGTCTTGGTATAAGTTGTCCTAGTATGAGTCGTCGTGGTATGAGTTGTCCTAGTATGAGTCGTCGTGGTATGAGTTGAGTATGGTATGTGTCGTCTGGTATGAGCTGTCCAGGAATGAGTTGTCCTAGTATGAGTCGTCGTGGTATGAGCTGAGTGTGGTATGAGTTGAGTGTGGTATGTGTTGTCTGGTATGAGCTGTCCAGGTACGAGTTGTTTGGTATGAGTTGTCGTGGTATGAGATGAGTGTTGTATGTGTTGTCTGGGTATGAGCTGCCTTGGTGCGAGTTGTTTGGTCTTGGTATGAGTTGTCGTGGTATGAGTTGAGTTTGGTATGCATTGTCTGGTATGCTGCTGTCCAGGTATGAGTTGTCTTGGTATGAGCTGGGCTGTCGCCCATCCGTTGTCTGCTTCATTCCCCTAAACTTGACGTGCTCTTTTTTTCTAAATTCTTCACTTGCAATCTAAATTCCGCGTACTATGTGGGTATCTAACATGTATTTGTGAAACAGATAAGCAGCGAATATCTTCCCACTACATCACTTGCGTGTGTGCTGTCATTCATTCGGCACTTTATTATCACGAAACTCGACAGACAGAGCATGGAATGGCGGGTGGTTTCCTTTGTGCCATTTCTGGTTCCCGTTGGTTCACAGTGCAGCATGAAGATGTCGGTTCATTGTGTGTATTCATCTTTGGATTATTGTTGTCTTCGGAAATACATGCCTGCAGCCTCGACGGTTTTCTCAAAGATTGTTTCAAATTGCCCCTTCCCTTTCCCTATGGCGTAATAGACTTTTCCCTGTTTGTAAATTTGTAAACAAATGACGTCATCGTGTTCGACAGCACCACCAATTTGGTACAGTTGAACTACGCTCGAAAGTCGAGGCCGAAAGTCTTGAAGGGATTACGACGGTCCATGAAAGGGACACGGCCTTGGGTCCTACTTTTCTTTCAATAAGAGACAGCGAACAAGTGTCCAGGATTCGTTGGAACCCAGCCCTCCCATTCCGATTTGTTTCGGTTTCAGTCTGTCTACCAACGTCACGATGACGTTTCTTGGGTAGAGGACTATTGCTCATATTGCTCATCCAGGTGCCGCCGCCGCCGCCAAAAGAAAAAAGAAAAAAGAAATCTGCTAGGATCTTAGCTCTACATGCACAGTAAATCCGGAAACGCCCTTCTAAGTGTAAACGACATGCTCCAGGGTGCACTCCTTTTTTTACGCCTCTCAAATGAGAGTACTCGAGTACACCTTTTTGAAATGGTGTTTTCTACGAGAAACACCTTTTTTAAAGGGTGTATTCTACAATAAACACAATTTCAAATGGTGTGTAGTGCTAAAAACACCTTTTCAGCACTCATTTGTATGAGTGTTTGAACAGAAATACACCAATCCGCATGGTGCCCCTGACCAGAATGGCACGTGCAGCATGCTTGCATGGTGTGGCCTTTTGCTGCAATAAAGCAAAACTTTCCGCGTGAAGACTGTACAAATTTAAAACTTGTAGAACAATGTGTTACAGTTCCAGAAAAATATTTATTGGCCAGAAAATCTGACACTTACTGTCCTACGCAGGGAAGGGACCAGAACTCAACAGTGAAAATTGTTGAGAATGTATATAGCTACATGAAGCTAAAAAACATTGGCAGCATAGCTAGTATAAGAATATCCAGACACAGCAAATGTCCACTTCAACGGCCAGATTTTGACGGACTTCTTTTCGAAATAAACGTCAGGCGAATCAGGTTTTACCAGCGGTGGACATGGCTACGTGTCCCTGAATTTTTGTTAATTCAAGCTTCGATTGATTCGAACTTCCTTTGAGTCCCCGTGAAATTCGAATTAACGAGCTTTTACTGCGCACTAATGACATTAGGGTGCCCCCATTTATGGCTTGTCATTCCGGAAACCAACCTTGTGCATCACATTTTTGCTCACATGTTTTCTATAGTGAATATAATCTATAAACCACTTCAGACTGGTTGTCTGATGGCTGTCTGTTGTCAGAGCGTGTCTTCAGTGAACAATTCGGACAGCCAAATGGTGTAAGCCCCTTACAAGACAGCCATTGTACAGAACTTAGTCAACAGAGAGCACAGACATCCAGTAGAGTTTCTGTTGACCTTGTGTTTACTTCACATATTGATTTTATGTTTATGGAACGTTAAGTCTTGTTGGCATTTATTTACAGGAAGGTAATAGGTCTTTCTGTAAACTCTGCATATGCTTTACACAAATTTCGTGTGACCTTCATGTGTAAGTCTTGTTATGCGTGATCTCAATTTCTCTGTTTCTCCCAATTTGCCTGTCGATGAGTCGGCGTCACCCACGAAGCTACCTTCGTTCTTACGTGGGGCACTCGGTATATTCTTATTAATCAAGGAAGATACTTGATTTACTGAAGCCCAATTAACACCATCCCGCGTATGATGTAAGAGAGTTTTTGTGGACTTTCTGTGACTGTAGCGAAGTTCAACACGCATAAAATACACGAAATGAAGTACTGCAAAACTATATATGTATCTATTTTATTCCGCAAATGCATGACCCTGAAAGTGGTATCCAGTGTCGACACAGTCGTACAAAACATCCTGCGCACAGAGCAGTGAAGTATTTCACACGTAGACGTGCTTCATGCGATTTACGTTTAAAAGTGATGCGGTTTTGCTTTTCATTGTTGCTGTAGCTTTACGGAAAGAATTCAGGCTCCAGAATTTATGTATTTCTTGTATAGTCGATGGACAATATGTGAAATAAATGAACTATGTGGGTATATTTTCTCCCAAAACTGAACGATTGTGCTTTTCTTTTCTTTCTTTTTTTTCTTTCTTTTTTTTCAGTTCATTAAACGAGTGTATCATATTCTGCTTCTAAACACTTTTAAGTAGAAAATTTTTATTAGCTTTGAAAACTGTTTTTAAAGAAATGATTCGAAAGATTCGAGACTGGTAAGATTCGTGGATTTGCAGAACCTTCCTTGGATTCGGATTCACAAAATTCTGGATTCGTCCCATCTCTGGAAGATATCTTCCATGTGGACAGTTCAGCGCACCATCTGGAACACTGGGGAGGAAGAAAGCCTCCAACATCTCTCCGAGATCTCGATGAAGAACTTGATAGAGAAGAAAACAAAATGAATGAGAAGGACAGAAGTGGAAGAGACTGAACTAAACTCCCTGAACTCCCTGAAGATATGAACTCCCCTGTACCACTGAGGTATTCACAGACGAGAGAGAACAGGAGATACCATATAGTGTTAGTCTAGCAAACTTTATTGATTTCGATCGCATCCTAAATAGAAGACGGGGACTATTCGTGCCCAAACTTTGCAGACTGGCAGCCATTGGCCCGAAGTTTCGTCCGATTCTTTTTTTTTTTTTATTTTGGGGGGGGGGGCATTATGGTCCTGTAGAAGAAAAACTAAAAGTCAAGCAAATGTTCATTCCATGCATTTCACGACACACAGGTGGTACCCGCATACAGACCAAGACTGGAACAAGACGATTGGTGCATAACGTCAGAATCAATGCGTGTCACACCGTTGTAGGAAGCGCAGCCTGTGTGAAGTGATGTGAACGTGAACCGAACACAAGAAAAAAATGGCGGTGTTTCTGTGGGATATGCCATTGAATGATGCCATGGGGCGAGGTTTTGCTTGATTTTTAATTTTCTTTCTACATCACCATAGTGTTTACAAAAAATTCGAACGAAACTTCAGACAAATGGCTATCAGTTTGGAAAGTTTGGGATGGGCCAAGCCCAGTCTTCTATTTTTACAATGCTCTCGACATGTGTAACGTTTGCTAGAGTAACCGCAACGGCTGTTCTTTCTGTTGCGGACTTCTCCCTGTTTGTACACAAATGGCGTCACAGTGTTCGGCAGCGCCATCAATTTGGTAGAGTTGAACTACGCTCAAAACTAGGAAGCGAACAAGGTCGCGTCCGAAAGCCACGGCCTTGAGGGGATTGCTTTTTTTATATTTTTTATAATTGGGGGTTTACGTCGCGAGACAACTGAGATCATGAGCGACGCCACAGCGGTGGGGATTGCTATGGCCCCTAAAAGGAACGCTCCGTGGAACCCAGCCCTCCCTTTTCGATTTGTTTCGGTTCAGTCTGTATCTACCAGTCCTGATGTAAAGGAAGAAACGAGAAAGATAGAAGCTCAGTCAGCCCTCAGCACAAAAAGAAAAATTCTGTCCGACAGTTGGAACAACCAAGACCAAAACCAGCACCACTGCATTCGCTACTAGGCTTCAGCAGCGGCTATAGACCTCTACCTGTTTGTAAACAAAATAACGTCATTGTGTTCGACAGCGCCACGAATTTGGTAGAGTTGAACCGTTGAACTACGTTCAGAGCTAGTGGCAAACAAGGTCGCGCCCGAAAGCCACGGTCTTCGGGGGATAACGATTGTCTCTGAAAGTGACGCGACCTTCGGTCCTACTATTCTTTCAATAGGAGGCAGCGAACAAATGCCCATTCGTGGAACCCAGCTCTCTCCCCTTCGTATCTGTTTTGGTTTCAGTATGTCTACCAACGTCATGATGACGTTTCTCGGGTGGAGGTTTATTCAGCGCCGAACAAATGGGGGGGGGGGGGAACCGCCACCTACAAGCCTGACAGAAAGCGCCGAGAAGAGTTTCATATTTCGCAATTTTCCTTTGCCAATTACGTTCTTTATGAACATCTGCCTTGATTCGAAAGGGAAGCCGGGCCTGAACCTGAACCTAGGGTTGCCACCAGGCCGGTATTAT
Source organism: Ornithodoros turicata (assembly GCF_037126465.1). Taxonomy (NCBI): domain Eukaryota; kingdom Metazoa; phylum Arthropoda; class Arachnida; order Ixodida; family Argasidae; genus Ornithodoros; species Ornithodoros turicata. The sequence goes on from NC_088208.1 coordinate 13,512,873, forward strand.
ACCGGCACGGCCGGTTATTTGGGCGCTCTGACGGTTGCCGGTAGGAAGGTGATACCGGTAGCCTTTTGCCGGTATTAATTGTGGCTGATAGGGGCTTCTGCGGGCTTTCAGTTCAACATTCCACTACAGCTTGAATAAATCTGGAACGCAGACCCAGCTCCGCAGTCACCAGGTCGTTTTCTTATAGTTATTCATTTTTGTCATGATACAGCCACACACAGGAACATATGTTTCCTCGTATCTTGAGCGAGCACGCTCTCTCTCTCTCTCTCTCTCTCCATGCGTGTGCTCGTCCACCCCTCACCCACTTTCCCTTTTCCACGAGCCTTTCCTCCTTTCCATCTATTTCACCTCCTCTTCCTCAGCCGGTATTTTTCACTACGAAAGGTGGCAACCCTACCTGAACCTGATACAGACACAACACAGCAGACGACAGATGCCCTGTGTCGTCTGCTTGTTATTTATTTTGATCTTATTTTTTTTATGGATCGTCATGCTTGCTGTTCTTATTCGCGGGGTGATGTATCGGTGTGATAGGGTAGTATCGGTCATGCAGTGGTGTCAAACGCACACCGTATATACCCACGAATCTGACCTTCTTGCAGCATCACTTCAAGTTCATAATGTGTGAACATGTGATCAGTAGTAATGGTGAGATTGTTTCAACAAAGAGAATGAAAAGCCGAGGTGAAGAAGTACAAGTATCGCGCTTTGTATGTATTTGTCCCTTCTACGTTGTTCCAGCCTCAGAACATCTCTCTCATGTTCCGCGCTAAACAGCCGCTGCGCTGGTGGCGCCACTTTCGCGGGCTTATTTGTGCTCAGCTGAGTGATGACTCTGGCATATGAACAGACTGTTGATAAAGCGTTTGTCAAACGCAAATAGCGCATTCTCCTACGTGGTCTGCCCTTCGTAGTGTGTATAACGGTCTCGTGGTCAAGATAAGCTCGCATGCTAACCTTTTAGTTCAGGTTTCCCAGTTTCAACTTAGTCGACTTAGCTGCTTACTATGTTCACGGTTTTTACGCGAAAGCTTCGCAGTTCGCGCTTACTTCTTTTCGTATACCTTCACTTCGCGTCTACTGGACTGACAAAGGGTGCCAGTAGTAACCGTTCCCTCACACTCTTGCACATAGTAAGTAGAGAACCACTAAAAAAAGTTCGCGTTACCTTTCTTGACGTGTTTCACAGTTGGTTCACCTTCGCCTTTGAAGCACCGTTGCATTTCACGTGAAGTGCTGCATTGCAATACGACGCCAGAATTCAATGAAATGCGTAGGAACACCTGCTACTACCAAAATACTAGCGTCGTGTACGTCTGTTCAGGTTACCGAATCAGTAAACTCGAGATACGAATGATAACTGAAATGATATGTCATTCTTTTCTCCGTCCGTCTCTCTTTCTGGAGCAGTCCCTAATGATTATTTTCTGCAAAGTTCGGGTCAAGTCGAAGTTTGAGTTTCTTTAGTAAAAAGTGATCTCATGTTGAGAAGTACGTCCTTAACTTTACTCGCAGGAGTAGAGTTTGATAATCGTGTTTTCCTTTGCTTGTTAACAGTCTTTCTGTGGAACAAGCCAAGATGAGCAGGCTAAGGTAGTTACTAACCGTCGAGATGTATTGTTTCCTGCAAACTGTTCTGAAGGCTGAAACAAGGATACGTTTCTGTTCGACAGCATGCTCTACGTCAATCAGTTCGATACATGGTTTTAGAGTATTTTATCCCAGAGTCTGTAAATCATGACACGCTCATTCTACAGGTCTACAGACATGGAGACAGGACCCCCATTTCGACGTACAAGAACGATCCGTATCCCCTGTCAGTTTGGAAAGAAGGGCCTGGACAGTTGACAAATGTATGCAAGAAAAGTTTTCGTCTTATTTTTCTTTGCCTTTCTGTAACGTTGTGTGCACTTCTGACCAGGGATCGGAACCGAAAACTGGAAAAAAAACTATTTTCTGACGAACCCGAACAATTTATTTGCTTGTCCTGAACCGAGCTGGAACTGAACTGGAAAAAATTCATAGGGTTACCGGCTTGGGAGTTAGTCCAGAGGTGAAATAATTGTACTACCGACCGACCCTTTTTTTTTTTTTTTTTACACAGCTGCCCATGAACCGGTTAAACCGGGACAAAAAAAAGTAACTGTGTCAATCCCTGTAAATGTCCCTACCGCTGATCTGTTTTTTTTTTTTGTGTGTGTGTGTGGGGGGAACCGAACCGAACCGATATAACTGAACTGGTTCACGCTAATAATTTCGGTTCAGTGGAGGCTAACCCAGACCGGACCGAAAAAAAAATACCGGTTCCGATCCCTGCTTCTGACACATTAACCACCAATTCCCACAGACCGGGTGCAAGCAGCACTACTTGCTGGGCGGGCACCTCAGGAACATTTACTCAAACCACGGCCTCATCACGGGCAATCCTCACGAGGTGAATACGGATTCTCTAATGCAGCCACGTTTTAGCTCGCCCCCTGTTAAACTGAGCTTTCATTGTTTGTACCGAATGTCTTTACCTACAGATACACGTAAGAAGCTCAGACAGAGACCGCTGTCTGGCCAGTGCATCCTGCCACCTAGCCGGGATGTACCCACCTTCGGGACGGTGGGTCTGGGACGATAAGTTTGACTGGCAGCCAGTCGCCATTCACACGCGGCCCGTCGAAGAAGATCCGGTACGTTTTTCTTGTCCTGTCGTTGCCGTTGCCATTATGTGACTTTCTTTCTAGAATATCACTGTGTTCTGCCGGTTATTCTCTCTTTGCTTCTTCCCGTAAAAAGTGTTGAAATCTATGGTGCCAGCAAATAGATTTTATCATCGGAGTAATAGACGAGTTCAGAAAATCCCAGAGTGCTTAGCGTCGCTTTGAACTGTGGGAGTTTACTAATACCAAAGAACGGGTGACCTCCAAGCTGTTTTGATTTCTCCCCTACCGGTCCATTGTCCACGACGTGTCAAGGTCAGCGAAAGCGAAATGTTAAGGATTATTCTTCGTTCTCCCGCTCAGCAAGTGCCCAGGGTGCAATGCGTGCGCAAAGAGCACTGGGATTTTCTGAACTCGTCTATTGAGAAGCAGGTACGTTGCATAAGCAATATGTGCGTGACAACACAAGCTAGGTTTGTAAGCCAGTACTCTGGATACGTATGATATTTAATCTACAGGGTGTTTTCTCTAACGTGTCCAGAAATCATATTTAAAGTGAGTGACAAAAAAAAAGCAAGTAGGCTTTTCTGCTACTTGAGTAAGAAACAGGTACTGCTTCACTAGTAGCACCTGTTTTTTAGTCAAGTAGCTGAAAAGTAGCGCAGGGTTTCTCTTTATCGCTCGCTTTAAATAAAATTTCTGGACATGTTAGAGCAAACACCCTGTATACGAATTCATTGTGTACGTTACTGAGGCACGGAGGTGCTATAGAAAAGACCATCTGTGACTTTCTTGGTTTTTTAAATTTAAGTTTCTTCGATTACACCACATAAAGGTATGCCAAGTGACTGCTAGTTATCAATTTTAAAAAGTTGTTCCAACTTCTTAAAGAAGAGTCTACAAAAATTTCAACAACAACAACAAAAATTTTTGTAACCTTCATATATGCAGCCTTATAATGAGATTTAGTGCCCAATAATGTGTCAAATTTTGCCAGATGCTAGCACCAGGTGAAGGGGACTGTCCAGCGGCAACCAAGGAAGACGAACGCATCAAGGCCTCTCCAGAGGGACAGCTCTTCCTTGAGAAGTACCATGTATGTTAAGACATTGCTTCCATTCTGTACCATGTGCGTCATGCATTCCAGAAAAGCAGCACTCCTGTGGACATGCAGTGCATTATGTGTAGCATCCTCAGTTTTCAGGTTTTATTTTTTGTAAAAATTTTGGGGAAAATGATTGGTTGAAAATCTGGGACCTGCCAAACAGGGTAAAATCGGTGATAGAAGTGACGTATTTTCGGGTGAAAAAAAACAACTTTTTTGTGTTGAAATCAAGTGAAAGAATATTTATTAAAATAATTAGGCAATAATTAAAGGCAATAATTCACTGTATTCACACTAAACACGCATTTACAAAAATAAGTTGCATGTTCAGGAGAGCATCACCATCGATGAGCATAGAGGGCGCTGCTGGGCACCGCAACTTTGAAAAGCTCTTTTCGACATCACAGCTACCTGTAGGCATGAACAACAGTGCAAGTGCAGCAGTTGATAGCGAGCTATATTGATCTTGGACAGAGTCCCAGTACTGGGATGTTTGCATGACTTAATCGCAAGTGTAGATTGCACTGTTCATCATCATCTCGCGCTCGCGTTGGTGATAGCATGCCTCGTACATCATTGGCTGTTGCTGCATCCTTTCTTTCGCACGTTTAAATTTCGCATGCCTTGCTGATGTGAGGTGCTCCCTTATCCGGTCGAACAGTTATTTTGCCGGATCCGTAGCGATTGGAGCAATCGGATCGGATAGGATTGGATAAAGATTGGAGCAATTTGCATTTCCGTCCGTCATTCTTCACGCTCGAAATCAAACCTGCATGCAAGTGTCCGCAAATCCAAAGCTGACGTACTTAATTCCCCAGAAAAGTCGGACACCGCATGCGGCTGGCGCGATTGCAGTTATTTTGAATGTGTCTCACTAGATGGTGCGCCGAACGCGGGCTTTAGGTGGGCCGCCAGACGCAAAGTGCTGACGCAGTTTTGGCAGTCTGGTGTGTTCACTGAGATTGCTGTAGTTCACACGTTTGTGTGCGGATGAAGTCGTTTGCAAGCCTGGTCTACGGGTTTTATCGCACTCAACCCGAACTATTTTTATGTACAGGGTTCGCTAAGATAAACTTCGGGATTTATAACAAAGATAAAACACATAGAAACAGTACCGGGAAGGTAAAGTAGATGGGATAAATCGTGAAACTTTAAAAAATGCGTCTGCATAACATTTCCAATCGGCTATGCCTCTGTTTCAGCTCCTTCCGTGAGATGGTGACATGGTCGAATGTGGCGTTGCAGAGTCTCTGCATTCAGTTCCACTTGTTCACTTGGTTTCGATATCGTCTGCAACATTGCGTTCGACCGTTTCGCCATCTGACGGAAGGAGCTGAAACACAGGTATAGCCGGTTGGAAACGTTAGGCAGCGGCAGTTTTTCAATTTTCACGATTTATCCGCAGAGAAACGGACCAAGTGGCAGTATCGACATAAAAGTTTGGGGCATAATACGTCCTCTAACATCTACTTCAGCTTCCCGACTCTGTTTCTATTTGTTTTATCTCTGGTACAAACCCCGAAGTTTATCTTGGCGAACCCTCTAAATAGGGAGTAAAAATGGGCTTTATCGGGTTTTACTCAAAAACTGAGGGCCCTAATTATGCAGTAGAACCCTTTATAGTAAACTGGCTGGGACTTGTGGATACCTTTACTATATCAGGTGTAGCTTAAGGAGAGTCGTAACTGGAGCAGGACATGTCATTGAGAGATTTATTACACTGCTATGTACAAATAGGAACTCTGCAATATTAGAAAAATGCCCCTATTCTTCGCCAAAACAGAAACTGTCGATTGCAAAATGGCAAATTTGTCGGTGATTTGCTTACGCATCAGTTCGTTCCTGTCCACCAGTTGCGGCAACGTCATCTTTTGAAGCAGCGTCAACACTTCGTGTTTTCTGCCACAGTCCTCCACAAACTTAACGTCACACACACAAAAAGAAAACACGTGTCACGTCGCCAAATGGAGAACTGGGAAGCACATGCTGGGCGTGCAAAATCTGGCAGAAACTAGGAAGCTACCTTGCCTGTGCCGCTATCCGCTACACATTTCCGTGTCACATTCAGGGGATGGACCAGGATGGACACAGTATTGGCTATTCCCTTTCCAGCTGATCGCAGCGTTGCAAAAAAAAAAAAAAGCGGTTCTCCGTTCTTTACTATAAGCGGCATCCTAGAATTTTTCTGTTTACCATATCAGAAAAGTAAACCTTGGGGTCTATGAAAATTCAGTTGGGACTTTTCTTTTACTACAAGCAGTCTTACTATAAGCGGAGTTACTATAACGAGGTACTACTGTATACGGCTCTAAGTGGTCAACGAGACCACCACCACAACTGAATGCTAATGGTATATTAGGTATATGGTATATTTAGTTGTTACCAGGTTTTCTTTTTTTTTTTCTTTCTGTCCAGCAAGTCGCTTGCAGCTAAAGGTGCACGTATTGGACAAACATACATCTCCCACAAATTATATCCCCAAGCACAGCACATTGTAATATCAAATGTGCTTCGTATAGTTTATTGTTGAGCTCTAATAATATTTATATTAGATGTGTGTACAGATTGCTACTAAATAGCGCATGTGATGCAACGAGATACTGGGTGGGCATCTCGGGGAGAAATCTGATTTAGCCTGAATTGGAACTGATTCGGAGGAGGAGGGAATGATCGAGAGGAGTCGGGTTTAACGTGAAAAAATCCGACAACATATCGTATTAACACACTGGCCAGGGATGGGCAAGGTACTCGACGAAAGGAACTCGTTACCAGTTAAGTTAATGTGCAAAAAATATAACAAGTTACTAACAAAGTTAGAGGCAATGAAAATTAACTTTAAGTTACTAAGCTACTTTGGAAAAGTAACAAGCTAATTCAGGTTGCTTGCTACCTAATATACACTTTTTAATTCTTCACATTTCTATAATTAATTTAGATCTTTTTAGGTTAATGTAGATCCATATACAAAAACTACGCCGATATCTGATATGATGAAACAAGCCTATCTTCTTTAGGAAGGGATTTGATGATTTGATCTCGTAATAAGATTCTTGAACAGAGCACAAAATAGGCATTGAAAATTTAGGTTCCACAAGTTATCCCCTACGCACATGTCGTAGAACTGTGCCAAGTTGTAATTCTGCTACGCATTGCCCTCTGTCAATTATAAATGCACTGCTCGTCGCCATGATGAACATCACGTGAGCCTCCTAACGTACGGCCAAAACAGAATTCGTAACGTTCACCGCTTGGAATGAAACTTGGAACTTCCCTCAAGTTACTTTGACAAAGTTACCTAAAAAAGCAACGAGTTCCTCGAAGTTACTGGAGATCAAAAGCAATGAGTTAAGTTAAAACTTCCGAAAAAAGTAGCCTAGTTGCAGTAACACACTCCAACACTGGTACTGGCAGTGTGGAATACAATGCGCATTAGTGCTATTTGACGTAACATGCCATGAAGTTCTGCTGACCATGTCATGTCCTAGTTTGTAGGCTAGGCCAGCTCACACAGAAGAAAGGCAGTCGACTTGCTGATTGCTACGGTAGTTATGTCCCCGTCTTACAATGAGCAAAATCCTCGCGCTAAGGCAACGATAACAAAATCTATCGCAATTTGTTTTTGAGGTTATTTATTTAATCCGACAAGAGATTATGGTTAATCTTTGTGCAGAAACTGTACGTCTACCTGACGGAAATGTCGGGATCAATCATAAAAGATTGGTCAACGACGGAGCAACTTTTCAATACCCTTTACATCGAGGTGAGAGTTTGCACTGTCTGCGAGTTAGCCTCGTTTTGGAAGCTTCCGCTTGGCTAATTTCTAACACCTACGCTGTGTAGAAGCTGTACAATTTCACCTTGCCCAAGTGGACAGAGAAGGTGTGGTCCAATATGAGCTACCAGTACGACCAGAGTTTTGTTTTTTATGCCAAGACTCCACTGCTTCAGAGGCTACGTGCAGGTAAGACATACTTTTTATTTTGAAGCGTGGTTTCTGGAAAAGACTATTCTGATACCCCGTTTCGCCTCGTTACGTTATGCCGGGAATTGTTCTTGTGTTACTGTATTTTCTCGAATCTAAGACTACCTCAAATGTAAGACGACCCCCGAGTTTAGGGTACACGTATTTGGGAAAAAAAGTAAACGGGGATTGGGAGGCAGAATAGCAGTTGGAATCAATGCGCAATACAATTTATTTATCATCACATTCTACACTACCGCGATCTTCGTTGCTAACTGCACACAGCTCATTGTCCTCCGTTCCGTCCAAAAAGTTAGACAAACCATATTTCGTTAGAGTGTGCACCACCGACGTCGTCGTCAGGCACATTGTGCCAAGTGTCGAAAATTCACTGCGCTGGCACAATTTTTGATCGCTCCCTGTTGTTTTAGCCACCTCGTAACACTTATGCAGTCACACTCCTTTATAGCGAACACCTTTTTAACGAAAATACCACTACAGCAAATTTTTTTTGCGGGCCCACTGGAGCCTATAGGTCCAATAATAGACATCCTTTTTAACGAAAATACCTTTACTGCGAATTTTTTTTGCTGTCCCCCGAGTTTCGTTGTAAAGGAGTTTGACTGTGTTTCCGATACTTGAACCGCCTTGCCACCGCTAAATTGTTGCTGTCTTTACGAAAGTGTTAACTTTTCATCAAAACGCCAGAGACAGACACCGTGACAGTGAATGAGGAATGAACGCCGTCCCCAGTGTGCCCGTATTGCCGTACTTGCATTGCGCTGACGACGAAACACGCGATATCGGTCACTCCGCGCTATTGGCCTATCCCGTCACCCGCTTCCACCTCTCCCCCCCTCCGACCTCGTTGTGGTGCGGATATTTGAATATAAGACGACCCCCGACTTTGGAACACTGGATTTTGGAAGAAAAAAAAAGTACCTGGGAGAGTTTTTTTTTTTTTTTTTTTTTTTTTTTTTTTTTCTGTACTAGCACTGCGTAGCAACTGTGGCTGTGAGTGGCATACAGACATGGAGAGATGACAAGAGGGAGTGGGGGACGGGGGGGGGTTAGCGTGCGTCCAGGGCCGACTTCAGGGGGAAACTGTGCCGAAAACCGTGAGGGTGCTATAGGTTGTAAAGTGCTGCTGTACAAACCATTTGCAGGTCCGTTGCTTGGCGACATCACAGCACATATGGCAGCGATATCTGAGAATAAATCTGAGAACAACTACAAAGTCTACATGTATTCCAGTGTGAGTTTTCGACGCATTTTGATTTTCCCTGCTTTAGCTGACATGCTTTCACTGCACTTTTTGGGTGCGCCGAAATATTGATGGTGTAGCGTTTCGCAGTCGTTTCTCAGACCACAGGATGTTTTTACGTGCACTGCAGGAAGCTGTTGATGTTGAAGCTGTTGAAGCTGTTCCTCCTTTTTGCTTTTACTGGCATCGTGCAGGCCTTCTGTGTAGGGTTGCCACTTTTGGCTGTCAGAGACACCGACTGAGTGAAGGGGGGGGAAGGAGGGGGGAGGAAATTTGTGATGGGGCGAGGGAAACAGTGAGGGTGGGAGAGGGTGAGGTAAATTCTTGAGGAGCGACGTGGCACGTTTAGCAGTGTGTGCGTAAGCAAATGGTGTCCGCGCTCCCGTTGCGACTCCGCGTGGTTGAATGTGCACCGAAGAAGGTGTTGCAGTAACTAGATAACGTCGAAAACTTCTCAAATCACGTCCCGAAACCCAGGAATGTTGTCGGAATTTCCCCATGAAATTCCTCCTTATGCAAAGTACTGGCAAAATGCTGCCGGTTTTGCGTTTCAACCAGCAAGAGGAGCAAATGACCGGCCACGTGGCAACCCTATTTCTGCGCGAAGCACTCTTTCCCGACAGTGGATGTCTTATCTTTGCCGAATTGGTCTGTGTAGCTACCATGAGTATTGTGAGAGCCTTATGTGTTGGGGTTAAATCTGGTAACACTCTTCTTTCAAAACTTATGCTTAATTCTACCGTAAAATCTGATCATCTGCAGTACAGTAAAAATCCTTTAGTAGAGTGAAATTGTTCAGACTGCTAAAAACTCCACTGTATCACAAAAAACCTCAATATATCAATAGTTAATATACCAGTAGTTAATGGTTGGAAACTCGAAGCACAGGTTTGCATCACTACACCACGCATATCCTCACTACGTGCATGTTTACTATGTGGAGGTTCTACTGCATTGTGAAAAATTTGTGTTTGTCTACTGCTTCAAGTCAAACCTAAATAAGCTAATTCTCAGTTTTATGCTTAAAATATGTAATATTTTACAAAATATGTAAAATGCCACGTTGACAATGATACATAACTTCCCATGATCAAAAAGCAGCTTAGCTCTGCAGCATCTACCCTGTGCTTGTCCTTGCAGCATGACACAGAAATAGCATCTCTGAGGGAGGCCCTCGAAATCTTCAACAACAAGGCTCCCGAGTACTGCTCCACGGTTATCTTTGAACTGTGGCGGGAGGCAGACGACACCTATTCCGTAGATACCTACACGCTGGATGCAAACCACATTGATCCGCAGCCTCTGACCATTCCAGGGTGTGGCACCCAAAGTTGCCCCTTGCCAACATTCCTCAAAGTTGCCCGTGCCAAGGTGCCCGCTGATTGGGCACAAGAGTGTGGACTGAAGAAACTCATTACATTTTCTACTACAGGCGAGTTGTCTCGTTGTATTCACGAAGTGCATTTCCTAGCTTGACTTCCGATAACAGAGGTACTGCACAAGGTTAGCAGACTGATTTTCCGAACTTCCGGTGGCTGAATAATACAGCAGTCTGAAAAATCGAACGGTCCCTAAATTGTTGGTTAATTGGTTAATCAGGGTGTCTACCAACCTGGAAAACCTGGAAAACAGGGAATTGTCAGGGAATTTTGATGCGACTGGAAAAGTCAGGGGATTGTCAGGGAATTTGCCGAAAAGGCAGCTGAAGTCAGGGAAAATCGCGGACAAGTGCCGTCACAAAGTGCAGTGAATCGCGAGTGCTGATGAATGGTTGAGCACCCACGCCGCAGCAAGCGTTTCCGCGAGTAGCATTTGCCAATACGACAAGTTCAAAGGCAGAAAAGTATAGGGCAGTCTTACTATTTGCTCAATAAATTATCTGTATCAAAACGTAGCAGCAGTCACCTAGTTCCCTTTTGTTTTGGTCAGGGAATTTACTTGCTATAGTCGGTGAAAACCTGGAAAAGTCAGGAGGTTTGAAGGTTGCAGTTTAGTAGACACCCTGTTAATTTCAATCGGAAATTGGTTAATTTCACCTCAACTGCACTAAAGAAGTCCCCTGCCGCATGTGTGTGCGTGTGTGATGATACCCGCTTGTATTTCCGCGAGCGTGAGTGTTCGTGGTACCGGCAACGCGTTGGTAGCTGGTTAACAGTGAGAGGGTGCCCCAAACAAACTCAACAAGCGGGTGCCCACTCCGAAAGGCGCCGCCACCACGGCTATGATTCAAAATTTTTAGAGCAGCCTTACCTGGGATTCCAATTACCAATTCAATCCAAGCGTACAATCCAAAATCGTGGCTTCGATGTTGCCGCCATAGTGCCCAATATAGTCATACATATTGTTCTTGGTTCGCAAGCGTTTTAGTCCTGAAAATCGTGCCTTCAGACTTCGACCTGACAGGAAAAACTCTAGTTAAAAATGTGCTAATCTTACGCTGTTAATCCTACGCTGTTATCCTGTTAATGCACGGCTCCTCGTGGGAGTTCAAAGTATTGAACGAGTCTGAATAATTTGCGTCCAAAAAGTCAAGTCTGCTACTGCAAGTGGTATACATCATGGTTCGCGAATTCAGGTGGAGGCATGTTTTTCGCTACATTAAGGGGGCACCGACGTGCAAACATTATTCCCAGTGAAAGATGCCATTACCTTGACACTAACACAAAAGTAAAAAAAAAGGAGAGGCCTCTGATTGGTCTTCTCAAAACGATCTCCCGTGTTGAGTGGGCGAATTGTTTGAATGGGAGACCGCTCCACATTAATGAGTTTTGGTAAACCACTTTTGTAACGTCCCGTGACTGTACACGGTACGATAATCGAGAACGATATCACGATAGGGCGACTGAGTTTTGGTGCACTGTGGAAGGAGACTGTACGGATGAATAACGCTGTAGCGCTCCCGCACTTCAAGAACCCTGAACCTCTTCAATATACTGCTGTTGAGGAGTTCTGTCATTGCGATCCATTTCGTTGGGTCCACCAGAGGGCTACTCGCAGTCACCTTGAGCGGCATGAAAATGCTACAGGAGTCTGCACCACAATCTCGCTTCTTGCATAGTTGATTAGTCGTCGTCGTCGTCTTCACCTCGCGGAGCCCCGCAACGTATGTGACGTCTCCGATGACATGGTACTCTATTCCTCGAGAAGATCCGTACTGGAGATATGCTAGGGTGTCGCGCATGCACCGTCAGACCAACGCCGTATCAGAGATGCCAAAATGGTCTACTGAAGCTGGGCCCTATTGTATTGTTAGCCTATAAACCTCTACCTGACAAACGTCATCATGACGTTGGTAGACAGACCGAAACCAAAACAGATCGGAAGGGGAGAGATGGATTCCACGAATGGACAATTGTTCGCTGCCTGCTATTGAAAGAAAAGTCGGAGCGAAGGGTAGAGCGAAAGTAGAGCGAACTACAAATGCAATACAAATATCAACAAAAATGAAAAACAAAATGCAATCAATAGGAGGTTGTGTTTCATTTTTGTTGATATTTGTATTGCGTTTGTAGTTCTCTTCACCCTTACCCTTTCCTCTTGTACCATGTGACCTGGTTTTTGATATATGCTTCACCACTTGTAACAGGTCCTCAAACCTGAAGAAGTGCAGCCTACTGCACGAAAGTCTTGTTTTTTATGTATATAGTAAACAGTTGATGCTCTTAACCGTCTTTGTTATTTTTGACAATACATACTGCTCAGGATTTTTGTTACCAACTGCTACTGATTGATAAGCGAAGTCTCGTCAATTGTCCTTTCAGAGCTGGCAATCATCGCTGGAGTAATGGCTGTGCTCCTGCTTACTGTCTTCGTCGTGGGCCTCTACTGTGTATGCAGCAGACACGGCAACAAGAAAAGGACAGTGGCATATTCCCCTCTGCCAACTGAACTGTCCATCAATTGACTGCCATTATTAAGAGTACCGTAGGTTAATCCTCCACTATTATACGAGCCGAATAATGTATTTACTATTTAGGTATACATCCTTTTATACGCGATTCACGGGAACTGTGCCTAGTCAGTCAGTGGGTTTACTGTTATGTATATAACTTGTCCTCGGCATATCCAATTGACATATATTTACATTTAGACGTACCTTTAGAAGTTTTTACATAGCAAAATATCGTGTTGTTGGAGCAAACGTCGATGAATGTGATGCTCCAAAATCACCAGGTTAATTAAGCATCGTGTAGTGTATGCTACGTGAAGTTGGAATACCCAAAGCAATTCATAGTTATGCAGGACATAGATGTTTATTGCTCTACCAGTCATGAGAAAGAACAAATTGGAAGATTTTTGAAGCAGTCACATAATCCTGCTTTATATTCTGTGCCTCTGTTGTTAGATATTATTGTATGTGGTTCATATTTTTACTGGTTGTACGATGTGCCACAGTAATTCCGTGGTTCCTGCAGAACCACCCATTAATTCAGACGTTTTGATAATTCCGACATTTCCTGTCGGAACTGTGATAATTGAGCATTTCCATCCATTACTGATTACATGGCATGAACACATGTTAGGTGCCAGCAGTCCAAGGGAATTTGGAACTGTACATGCAGATCTCTTGTTGTATTGTTCTAACCATATATGCTCACCTATTTGTTTTATACAAATCTAAATGTAGAAAGTTTTTTTTTTTTTTTTTTTTTTTTACAATAAGTATGGAATTTCTGCTGTGTGAATAGTGCTTTCAAAGCTACTTATTCACGGGTTTACCCCTGTGCTGTTAGGTCTGTTTCTTTTTTTTCTCTCTCCCATGTCAGGTGTTTAAACAATCTGGTTTTGTGTTGGAAGCTATGAAAGAGTGATTTATTTTTTTATATATTTTTCACATGCACTGTTTGATTTTTATCCATGCAATATAGTTCAAGCATGCATGCCATGCTGACCGTCCTACAAAAGCAAGTTTGCAGTTTGCAGTGAAGCAGAAAAGTAAAAAGTTCAAAACATGTATTGTCCTGCGAGTGGTGCATAATTTCTTGTGCATTCAGCTTACAACAGTACTTTCCACATGCTGTTTGACACATATTGTACGTCAACTGTAGTGATATTGGGAAATAGCTGAAACGGGTACTGAAGGGGGATTTTAAATTATGTTAGAGGCTGTGTTATTAGTACTCAAAATCTCTATTCAGCAGGGTGTCTACCAACCTGGAAAACAGGGAATAGTCAGGGAATTTTGATGTGACTGGAAAAGTCAGGGAATTGTCAGGGAATTTGGCTAAAAGCAGCTGAAGTCAGGGAAAATCGCAGACAAGTGCCGTGATGACGCGCGGCGAATCGCGAGTGCTGACCGGTGGTTGAGAGGCGATGTCGCAGCAACGTTACTGCGAGTAGCAGTTCACCAGTATGACAAGCTCTGACGCCGAAAAGTAGGGTAGCCCCACTAATACTTAATAAATAGTCGGTTTTATGTTGGATCTGGTATCAAAACATATGAGCAGGCACCAAGTTCCCTTTTGTTTTTGTCAGGGAATTCGCTTGAAATAGTCAGTGAAAACCTGGAAAAGTCAGGGAATTTGAAGGCTGCAGTTTGGTAGACACCCTGATTTAGTTACAATTAAGTTACAATTAAAATCTCACCAAACTCTTCCTTCTCTCTGCACCACACAGATATGCGTACGGACAGGTAACGTTCTCTGGCACCTGCTAGTGAGGTTTACGGACAATTCTCTGCGTCGGGAGATTTCGGCAGTTAAACGGGTGATTTTTAAAGATCATCAATGTGTGCGCAAAATATTTTCACTGTGAACTTTATTGTCACTGCACAATCAAATTTATAAAAACAGTTTCAAGTAGCGGTACGTAAGGCCAGTACGCTCGTTCCAAGAACGGAGGATTTTTTTTTTAAGGTGTCCGAAGCAGGACCTCTCAACTACTCTGGTCGTTCTTTCGTAGGAACTCTTTATTTGTTGGAAAACACGCTGCAGCCAAAAACGCGAAAGATTATTGGGTGCCACCTCAATGCTCGTTCAAGCTCTAAAAATCTCAGAAGCCAAGGTTATACCTCTGTCAGATGGGCACATGTACGACCTTTAGAGGGAGACCTCGCAAGGATTTTTAAAAAAAATTACCTATGCATCACACTGAACACAACATTCACATTCACTTTGCGCGAGCAATTTATCTGTGAATGATGACAATACGAAACCAAAACGTAAAGTGCACAGCGGTTTGCGCAGAGGAACATCAGCATTGTCGTCCGCTACGAAGCTTGCATTCTTCCATGCCGGAAGTAGTCAGCAGTGTTGCTTTGAGTGCCCTCTTGCTTCACAGAGTCGAAGCGCTCACTTAGTAATAATTCATTTGAATAATTTCTCTGCACTTTTGGAACGCGATATTTCATATGTATGTCCCTGATATCCCAAGGGCTACTGCTATGCCACAATCTTTCTGATTTTTTTTTGCGGAGTCCCACTTTAAGGTTACAGCATTAAAGGAGCATGGAAGCAACACTTAACATGACTCGCAATCCTGCCTCATCTGTAGAGCTGTCCACAAGGAGTCACCATGCAAAGTATTTTTACTCTGCAGCGTTTTGTCACTGCGCAATAAAATTTACAAAAGACAGTCGGGGAAAAGCAGTCGCGGACGAGGGACACGAGCCCCGCGTGACGTTGAAACTGCTCGGGGCCTTTTTCCTTCGGTTTTTTTTTCTTCTTGCCTCAGAAGTTGCTTATACGGGCTCGAGCTGTGCCCTTGGACATCACTGGTCACGTGCCAGAGCCTGTGATACATCATGACGTCCTCCGTCTCACAGATGCGCTCCTTAGAAGTGGAGACCTACCTAACGACCGTATGCACCTAAGGCCGTAAGTGCACTCGTCTGACACGGGTGGAAGTTTCTCGTGTGAACTGCTTACAACGGCAACAGGTACAGCATGAAATTGAATAACTGACCGTACTTAATTTCTCTCCTTTTATAAACTGCCTTCAGGTTTCCTTAGGGCAGTGTTTCCCAAAGTGTGGTCCGCGGACCCCTGGGGGTCCGCGAGAGTGTCCAAGGGGGTCCGCGACCGTCTCTCACGTTTTAGTGAGGATTTCGCGCTCGTACATGCTGCCCGATTTCCAAACACCCAGAACTTCCAAAATTGCTACAAGCATGCTTCAACGGCTAGCTTCTAATTTCTGATAGAAAAGTCCTGCAATGCACGTTTGTCCGCGTCATACACATACAAACAAGAAGAAGAAACCAGTCCGGAATCGTTTCTGAAGCTGTATCGAAAGCACGCAGCAGCTGACGAGGTTGTTGGTTATGCACTGGCTAGCATGGGAAATACAGTGCGTCATATCGTTTCGTGTCGAGTTCGAACTGACTGAGAGTGTTCCTGTGTTTAGCGCATTTTATATTTGGCAGCCGGGCGGGGGGTCCGTGAATTGGTTCTCATCGCTTCCGGGGGTCCGTCACCGCCAAAAGTTTGGGAAAATGTGCCTTAGGGGACTCGAGCGCACAAACTTTTGTGGTCTCTTTAATTGCCTGCACTCAATAATTGGCTACCTGTTCCTTACATGAGCAGCGTTCAAGTTTTCACGCGCATAAATATGATTTCGTAGCCTGGCTAGAAAAAGTACAAGTGGGCTCTCTTTTCGGTTAATTCGGATCGTACGGGGAAAGAATAAAGACTGCGACGTCGTCTGGCAGCATTAAAAAAGTGAAGTAGAACAGTTAACTGCAACGTGCTGTGAGACTTCAATGATACAACCTACAGGGTGTGTATTTTTATCCTTTTTAGAATTTTTATTTAAAAAAGCAGCAGCTGCAGCAGCAGTATGTTTTTTGTTAATTCCGCGTTAGTGCAACGAAGCAAATGTGGCTATGGGTGGCATACAGACGTGGACAGATGGAGAGAGGACAGCAGGAAGGAGTGGGCGACAGGGAGGTTAGTATGCGTCCTGGGCAGACTTTAAGGGGAAACTGTGCCGACATTAGTCTGCAAAGTCTTCAGGAAAACCCGGGGGAAACCTCGGACAGCACCGCCGGTGACAGGTTTCGGACCCGTGTCACCTCCCAGTCTCGGCGTGGGGCAGCAGTATGCAACTACAAGGTGATTAATCACCAAAAATCCATTACTTAGCTCTTTAATATGGGAATTTTGTGCAAAAGTGAGCTAGCAGAGGGAGATAACCCTCATTCATCTTTTAAAAGTCCAGAAAAGGGGTGTGTGCCGTGAAATATCCACCTCTGAATTTCAGTACGCAGATCAGCCGAAACCAAAAAAAGCTTGCCTGAAGAGAGCATCGTCTACGCTGACTGAGGCTCATCTGGACCCGAAAGCGGCTTATCTGGCCAGCAGATCGCCACCCGCTCCAATAACCTCCATCGCTCCTAATCACGTGGCCCTCTGACGTGAAACGAGCACTGTGCTGATGCCACCTAGATATCGAAGGCCTGCTCCTTGCCTCCTCTCCCTCTCCTTCCATTAGGAGTTAGAATTTGACTTCTGCTGCGATTCACCGTTCCTCGAATTCTAGAACCGGCAAATGATTCCAGCTCACCTGGAACCTGCAGGCCTAAATATTTTGACGAAAAGTAAGACGCTTTCCAGAAAATCAGTTTTGAGAAAGATGGATACTCTTGCACTTCATTTCCAAGTCCTCCCCATTTAGTGCATGGGGACGTTCAATTGCAACGCACAGACTACGGTGGTTCGTCTTCGTGGCCATGACCGCTGAAAGCACGCTAGTGATTGGCTACGGTCGCTGAAAACACAATCCTGATTGGCTGACTCTTAATTGCTATGACATGGCGACGAGTAAATAGGCTTTACCTAGGTGCTGCACTATGTGCTCCCCGCGTTCCGGGACTCTGCGGTTTCGGCTCATTTGCGTATCAAAATTAGAGGGTGGATATTTTAACGTGTGCGTGTGCTTCAGGATTTGTTAGACGTGGAATACGATGATGCTGTTTCGTTCTGGTATCGCTTTTACCCCAAATCGACCTGTTAATTAGTGTTTAGCTAATTAGATTAGTTAGTCAAGTAGTTAGACGTTGAATGGCTCTCAACGAGCATGGTGTTTCATTCTGCTATCACTTTTACACAAAATCAACCTGTTAATTAGTTTTAAGTAGTTAATTATAGATAATTAGTTATGTTTAGGGCCTGACTTTTTAGGGTTAAACCCGTATCTGCCCGATATTTACCCCCCGAACGAAATCTGTAAAATTCGGGTTTAACCCGAATCTACCCGAAAACATCCGGGTCGTGTGGCACGCTCATAAGCGTGCATTAAAATAAAGTTTGATAACATTGCTAAACATTAGTTCCATGTTAAGAAAAATTTTTATTAAACAAAGAAAATCACCCGAATACACCCGAATTCCTGACGACAGAATATGCCGTAACGGGATTTAACCCGAATACACCCGAATTTTCGAATGAAAAATATCACCCGATATTTACCCCCCGAATTTGGCCAAAAATAAAACCCGAAAAAGTCAGGCCCTAGTTATGTTGCAGTTGCATACTTTCTTCCAGAGGATGTCTGTCTGGCCGTATAATTCAACAGCAAGAACATCCATGCTGCTCTCGCACCTTTTTTCAGAAAAATTCTGCAAAGGATAGAAATAAACCACCAGCCATTGCACATTCCTGTTACTGTCAAGGTTTTCTTCCTGTTGAATTGTTTCGGCACTTCATTAAAAGTCAATATGGAACACGGCCATAGTCAACAAGAGCCTGGTCTGGGCTTATCCACGAGAGTATCCAGGAAGGAAACAAACTTCCACAAAAATCACAAGTTCTTCTAACCTACGAGAATACACAAAGTACTGCAGAATATAGCAGGTCTGTCCTCTTTTCGTCCGAAGACAAAATGGAAATAGCCTTTCCAGAAAATTAGATCCTGTTCCTTTGCACCGGAACACAACAGCTACCATGAAGGAATAAAACGAGCTAAAGGGATCAATAGGCACTGTATTGGTACCTGCAGTAGCATGGATGTGCCAAGCGGATAGTCGCAAACAACCCTTGTGGTGGTAGTTGCACGAAAGTTCCTATCCCACCTCAGGAAGCAGAATCTCGGTGAAACCGAGGAAGTCAAGTCCGATAAGAAATGTAGCACAATACAAAAAGCAACACTGAAGCTTCCTTAGTTTAATATATACAAGCTTTCGCGTGGGGGACCACGCTTCATCAGGTACAAGGTGTGAAGTTCGCATATACAAGTATATAAACATATATATACAGAGAGAGAGAGAAAGTTTACAATAAGCAGACCCCACAAAGATTGTGTGTGTGTGTGGGGGGGGGGGGGGGGGGGATACAACTGGAAGTTCCAGTTGTATCTGTTTTGTTTTTCAGTATGTACCTTCCCTCCCAATCTTTGTGGGGTCTGCTTATTGTAAACTTTCTCTCTATATATATATATATATGTTTATATACTTGTATATGCGAACTTCACACCTTGTACCTGATGAAGCGTGGTCCCCCACGCGAAAGCTTGTATATATTAAACTAAGGAAGCTTCAGTGTTGCTTTTTGTATTGTGCCACCTCAGGAACTGTAACACCTGCTTGCAATTCCGAATGCAGTCACCTAGGCATATCCGAGCACTTAGGCAATGAATGGGTCCCTGAGTAGCTTTTGTATTCATATTAATTTAGGACACTGGGGGGCTACCACTCTTTCAGCTGCCTTCTCGTGTCTATGCTGTCTACCTCAATAACCTACCAATTACCGTGTCTACCAAAAATAACTGCTTGAAACCGGTTTGACCCAGTGTAGTTTCACATGCTGTAAGGAGAATTGATTGCAGCAAAAATAATCCCGTTTATTCTTTCCAACGGGGGGGAATTAAGGGAGAGGTTAGAAGGTTCTGCCGTGTGAACTACAGACCAAAACAAGGAGCCTGTCTTGCACTCTGGCACATTGTTGTAATGTGAGGTTTCTGGAGTTTCCTACCCAAACACCGATAGGTGGCATGTATTGTGCACGTGTGGTCTTGCGTTACCCCCTTGAGGCCCAATAGTTCAGTTTCAGTTTGAACCGAAAAAATACTTTCGGTTTCCCTCCGGTGCTTTTTTTTTTTTTTTCGGTTCAGGTTTTTAGTTTGCTCAAGAACTCTGTTCATAACTTCATAACTGCATATTCATAAGAGCAACATCCCCACAGAATATTCTAGTGGAAGAAAAAGGGAAAGAAATCAAAAACAAGAAATCGCTCATGGGGCAGATGTTCTGCCGAACCTCACGTTGAGCATGTGCATGGCTCCGGAATATCCACAACGGTGTATTGTGCACGTAGCAGACGACCACATCTCAATATCTTGCAGCTGAGCAGCAGGACATTCCTCACAGCACGAAAAGGCACTATATATTTTTTTTTTTTTTTTTTTTACGTTTAGCGCCACAAAGAACTGTGGCTATGAGTACAGACTTGGACAGATGCAGAGAGGACAGCACGAAAGAGTGGGGGATAAGGGGGTTAGTATGCGTCCTAGGCAGTCTTCAGCGGGAACTGTGCCTTCATTCGTCTGGAAAGTCTTCGGGAAAACCCAGGGAAAACCTCAGACGGCACAGCCGGTGACAGGATTCGAACCCGTGTCACCTCCCAGTCTCGGCGTGGAAAGCAATCATCCTAACCACTGTGCCACAGGAGCTGGTGAAAAGGCACTATGGTGGGTGCCTCTTGCTCATGTGTAGAGCCTGAATTTTTAGGGCTTTACCCGATTCTTCCCCAAATTTGCACCCCGAATTATTGGTTGCCTCTTTAGGGTGAAACCCGATTTTTACCCGGCAAACTGCCCTCACTGGGATGTCTGTAGGAATGCATGAACTTACTTGTTTGGGAGAAAAATGCAGTTACATCACCGTTTGTACCAAACCACTACAGTTAGTTTGAATAACTGAGCCCGATTTCTCCCCGAATTTAGCGTACTGCAAGTTTTTTCACCCGAATTTGCGTGAATTTAGTGCGCACGTTTATTTACCCGATTTTTACCCCCCGAATGTAGGGAGAAATATTTCTCGAAAACTTCAGGCTCTACTCATGTGGCAGCAGTAAGATATGTCACATTGCAAACATTCTGCTGGAGTATTCTGGGCAATGTCGCCTTTGTGGATACACGGGGTTGGTCAAATGGTCTGAAGATTTACATTCCGCTCCCCAGGAAGAAGGATAGGGCAGGGCAGGGAAGGGATAGCATGTGTCCCGGGCCGACTTCAAGGGGAGCCGTGCAGACATTCGTCTGGACAGGAAAGTCTTCTGAATTGCACAGGGCTTCAGGCGTGCAAGCTACGAGCCTTCATATCCACCTCAGTGTTGTCCGCTTGAGCGAAGCAGGAGGTAAAATGTACACCAGTTTATTAACTTTGGTAAAGGATATGAAATGATAATCCTAACCTGACTAATTTATTTATTTTTGTTTATTTTAATTACCGTAATTTCGCGTGTATTAGCTGCGGCTTATGAGATTTTTTTTTTTCTCACAGGCGCTCTGCGGCTTATCCACCTGTGCTGCTTATCTGATAACTATTTTTCCCCGGTATTTTCCCCATGCACCGGTTTTAACGAATGGGCCGACAGTGTCTCTGGAACAGCACCGCCCAGCCGATGCACCAACAGTGCGTAAGAGGGGCGCACCCATATTCGAGTGGACTGATCTTCCTGATGCCTACCCCCAAGCAGCTTTAACGAAAGTGGTTACAGTGATTTACATCTTCTGGAAGCCCTCTGGACCCCTCGATCCATGGAAAACACGCAACAGGGGCACAATCCGATCATGGTAGAACACTAGAACTGACCTCCTTTGTTGTACACCATTCCGACCCAGGAGTATGAACCACAGGGTTTATGGCCTTATGTGTGGTCACTTTTGTGGCACAAATCAGTCTCGTCATACTGCCTGCGGCTTATCTGCCAGAAAATTTTTCGAAACCTTCCTGAAACCGGGTCCTGCGGCTTATCTGCGGTGCAGCTTATACACGTGAAATTACGGTATTACATTTTAGATATCTATTGTACAGTATTTTATATACTGTATTCACTCTTCACTATTTTTTCCACTGTAACTACTGCAATTACAACTTTTTTTTTTACACCCCCATGTAATGTCCCGTAAGGGCCCTTGGGGTAAAATAAATGAACAAATAAATATTGTGCGCAAAAAGACTCTTCACTCAGTCGCTACTTCATGAATCATTTTAATGGTTACCTGCTCCTCCTAGAGCAGCCACTGTACATATCTACAACTGCAGTAAGGTATAAACGCAGCCATTCAAAAGTACAAAAATATAAAAGTCCTAAAATAGTACACAATAAGATGTTAAAAGAGGGCCCATCATAGCTGCAGTGCAAAGAGTACTTGCGTCAGCAATCACTGCACCCTGCAGTCGTCCGGATTCTGCAGTAGAGGGGGTCTCCGGAATGCAGGACCTGAGCCGGTGCTGCTTGTTGAAGGCACTATTGACAATGATAATAATAAAATAAAAATAAAAGAATATCATGAAATATATATATTTATTGAAACGCAGTCTCAGCTACAGTTCGGGTGGCTTCACCCATGACCATGGACTTGCAACACAGCTAACAGCAAACGCACTTAAGACCCCAGTAATCGTGCTCACGTGCAACAACAGAATTTTCAATGTAACATTTGAATGTGAGCACTTCGAAAGGTCTTCAAAGTGAGCACAGTGTACACAAGGAGACGAGAAACACAGTATCACTGAACGCGTATCTACGAGCAATACAACACTGTGGAAGGAAGCATGGTAAGCGAAAAGATGGCAGTTTAAATGTACAAGTTTCCAGTACTTTACATGGTGCTGCACCTGGAGAGCAAAAGATATTCTTCAGAGACCTTTCACCAGGTCACTTTTGCCGGTAAATTCTCTACCAGGAATGTGTTTGCTAGATATGAAATGACAATACAACTTTTACAACTACAACTGAAAGACGACTTCGATCAATCTGACCACCATAGTGCACCGCACTAGGGGGCCCACTACAGAGGGGAAAGGGGGGTCTCCACTAACATCCTCGCATATCACTGCACACAGTGAAGAGCAATCCCTCACTAGCACATTATCAGAGCCACGTGAGCAAAAGAACCTATTGGGTAAACATGTGAATATGTTCAATACTGGATATCCAGAGAAGCGATTTTATTGGTGATATCAACAGAATGCCAAAGGGGCAACTTTTGAGTTACTCCGTATTCGCACGAGCGACAGCAAATGCTGGTACTGTATACAAATACTGTATACCCCAGCACAGGACTCTTACAGGACAACAGGAGGCTGGGACAGCACAGGCAGGAAGCTACACGAAACACAGCATACCTTCCTGCTACCACATGAGCCTGGACACTCAGCGTTAATCCGGAATATCCGGTGCTGCTACCGCAGCGAACCACATTTTCTCGAATATAAGACTTTTTTTTCCCAAAACCCAGCGTTCCAAAGTCGAGGTTGTTTTAGATTCGAATATGCGTGCCACAACGAGGTCAGGGAAGAGGTGGAAGCGGGTGACAGGACAGGCCAATATCACGCGGACAATACCATGTGTTGCAACGTCAGCGCGATGCAAATACAGCAACACGGACACAATGGGGACGCCATTCATCATTCAACGCCATTCATGCTTCGATGTCCTGTGTTTGGATGAAAAGTTAAAGCTTTCGAGAATACAGCTACAATTTTGCGGTGGCAACGCACAAAATGTTACAAGGTGGCAAAAACAACAGGGAGAGATCAAGAATTGTGCCAACGCAGTGGATTTTGGTCGCTTGGTGCGATGTGCCTGATGATGCTGTCACGCACACTGTTAAAAAAAATGGAGGAAAACGAGCTGTGGGCAGATGGCAACAAAGGACACAGTAGTCAAGAAACTGATGATGAATAAATGGTATTGCGCACTGATTCCAACTGCTATACTGCCTCCCAATCCCCTTTTACTTTTCTTTTTCCAAATTTGTGTACCCTGAAATCGGGAGGTCATCTTAGATTTGAGAAAATACGGTATTCTGCAGCAGACGACAAGAACACTCAGTCCCCTGCTAAGCGCTGTCCTAGTAATTCCGGGACCATGCGAATACCCGACGTAACATACAGCAGAACTTTACTCTCGTGATGAGTTTTTTTTGCCTTTTCTTCTGCTAGATTATTCCATGGAGTTGTCACTCGTGTGGACACATGGTTAGTTGAGTGCAGGCGACCAGCTGAGCTTTACGTCACATACAGTCGAGCCCGTTTATAACGATATTGACGGGAACGCGAAATCTGATCGTTATATATCAGAGAATTGCCGCTCGGGTTCGCGTAAACGAAGTAGATCGCCACAAGCAGAACGCTGCTGAACATGAGCGTTTGTTAGGAGCACAGAAGCATTTTATCTAGCTTTAAATTGACGCAGCTGCGCGTCGAAAGCTTTTAATAACATAACCGCAGATACCGTGCGAGGCGCCGCACCTTTTGAAATCGACGACCTCATCCATTGCTCGTCATCCAATGCCATAGTCATCACTGTTCTCACGATCGGGACTGCGAGGTCCATCAGAATGCGCCCCCGCCACAGGAAATCCGTCGACGCGTATTTCAGTGGTAACATGCAACTGTCTGCCAATACACGTTTTCGAAGCCGCGGTACTTCACAACGTGGTTTTGCACCAGTACGAAACCTGTAAAGCGCATGTAACTCGGGGTCGAGCCATGCGCTTTTCCTCCTCAAAAAGAGTCTCGGAATCGCGGACGCCATCGTAGCAAGCACGCAGCAAAACAAGAGAAAAAGCCTGAAGACGAGGGAACGATGTGGAGAGGGAGCAACCTCCTCTAATTCTCGCAAGCTCCTTCCACGCTTTCGAAGTCGCGTGCCTCGCAACGCACGCATCTAATCTTCAGCTGTCATGCGCGGAAAAACGCACTGCGTTCTCACTTTAGCAGGCACGGAGGCGAAGGCTCTCGAAAATGCCAATGTACTTTGTTTTCAGTGAATTGGTGCGATCTTGCTTTCTAATTTTCGCGCGTTTTACCGTCCGCCGGGAGAATTCCGATCGCTATATGCGAGCAAGCTCTTTCGCGGCGATCGTTATGTCGATGTTTTATTTACACGTAGTTCAATGGGAGAGCTGACGGGAACCAACAATTCGATCGCAATATCGGAGTTATCGTTCTATCGAAGATCGTAATAAACGGGCTCGACTGTATGTCTTTTTGCCAGAGAATTCCCAATGTCGCGTTTTCAACTGAGGAGATTAGAATCCAACTGTATCCGTTCTGGGTGTGTCACGGCCCACGAGACCATCCCTTTAAGTAGCGCACGGTGCAATACGTGTAAGAACAAAGGTGCGATATGGCATTGCACCCAAACCTTAAGGCAGCAACATGTGGAGAGGACAAACTTAAGAGCATGAGATACGCAACTCTCAATGCTATGCGTAGGCAAAAGGTACAACATCTGAAGGAAGTACCTGTAGTATGGGAAGCAACATTTTCTTTGCCACACGGGCTCGTAGCAGCGTCTTTGGCAGCATGCAGGTTTGTATCCATGCTCTTGCAACAGTTGGCATTGGTGCTTGTGGCAGCATCTTTCGTAGTCAGTCGTCTGTAATCAGTGGTGTTACCAAATGTCAAGTTTTTGAACTGTCAATTCCAGCATGAAATTTGTAAATGCGAGAATTTTATGTGGCTCGAGAACATCGAGAGTTTTACAGCGTTCAAGAACCTTGAATGATGCATATCGTCGTCACTGTATCCTTCATTAGGGTTAATGCGGATGCTTTCAGAATTTTTTTTCCAAGGGCTTTCAAGGACGCACATGGACTTCTCAGAATAATGTCTCTAGAATTACAACTGTTTCTATACACACCACTGGTACAAAAAATGTAATTATAAATCTTTTTACAAAATATAAAAGCAAAATAAATATGACAAGTATATTTGTATACTGCATGCCACATTCTGTGAGTTTAATTTATACAAGCTTTCGCGTGAAGGTCCAGCTTCTTCATGTACAAAGTGAAGTGGTGACACGCATAAGTATATATGGTATATAAATATACACGACTAAACACAATTTTGTACAAAAAAGAATGAGAATGTGAAGCGGGCTTCACCTAACTCTTGCATGTAGTGAGGCAAAACCCCCTTGCAGAACGGCGATTGCGATACATCGCTTCAGTGGTATTCGAAAAATATTCTAAAATTTCGAATACTGAAAATAAGTTGCGAATATTTGCGCAGCTCTGCTTTCTCCAGTATAGTCGCTCACTTTGCAATAATATGCTGGCCAACCAAAAAAGCATGGAAAATAATTGGAGAGGGATCGATATCTGAGATACGTTCTCACACACGGAACGTTACATTGCAACACTGCACTGTTTCATCACGCAAAAATTTTGCCTAACTTCGTTTCATTCAAATTTAATGACGTGTGGATATTTGATATTTTCCTGTACAAACAGACTAGACAGTATTCATGCAAGTTGAGCACGTTTAAAATATATTATATACCTTAAAGCAGCTTTCAGTGGCATCATGGTAACCAATGTATTAGCTAGTACACGGTGTCCCAGAAAACGTGCCACTGAATTGTAACAGAAAAAAAAAAACATACCACCTAGAAACATGTGGTCAACAGCATTTGTTCTTACTAGGTTGTTGCCACCTCCTGATGTGAATGTCACGTATCAATTTTTACGAAGTTAACTCAAAAATTTGCCAAGTAAAGGTCACTTTTTTACCCCACCAATGTGAAGAGCATGCCCAATTTACCGAGATTCATGGTAATACAGGGACATCGAGGAGCCCACAGAGGGATAGCAAAAGGAAATAGGAGAGGCACGGCTTATTGCATCAGGCGTCTGCTGGGATCATGCCTTCACGCTCACAATTGCAAGAACTGTCACATTTTCTACTATCCCTATGTGGGCTGTGTTTAGCAACCTCCTTTCATCGGACTGACAACGAGGGCGCTCAAAATATCATTGACCACTAGGCTCTTGGTGATCCAAAAAGCATGATGTTCAGCTATATTTTTGATGGGATAGCTTCCAGTGGGATAGGTTCCGATGGGATAGATGAGTGAATTCGGCACATGTTTCACTTTGGTGGGATGAAAAAGCGACATTTACTCGGCAGATTTTCGAGTTCAGTTTGTAAAAATACCTAAACTAAAACAACTAACTTAACTAGAAACTTGAAACTTAAATTAGAAGGTGGCAAAGACCTAGTAAGAACAAATGCCTCTGACCACGTGATTCTAGGTGGAGTAGTTTTTTTATATTATAATTCTATTGCATATTTTCTAGGATGCCCTGTATGCCGTATTTAATCTCATAATTTGCGCACTTGTCTCCCCGAAACAAAAGTCTGCAATGTTAGTGAGTGTGCAAGTTACACGGGAACATTCTAACGATATCAAAACGACGCAAAATTCCAAAATTTTGGTGCGCCGTTCATACAGGCTCCCGGTAGAGCCAGCATTTACGTTACTACTGCATTGCACAAGCACGAAAGAAGCAAGCTACTGCAGAACTGGCGACGGTCAAGAGGCAAACTACATACCAGCCCTCCCAGTGGTGAAATCAGAGTTCGAGGTAACTTGTTAGTGTAACTTAAGTTCCATTTTTTGGTATTACTTAGCTCGATACTTTTGCACCGTGGTAACTTTCAGAGGAACTCGTTTCTTCTTCAGGTAACTTTGCCAAAGTAACTCAAGCTAAGTTCCCAGTAATTCTCCAATTCGCTTTTCACTCATCCTACAGTTTTGCAGAGTTTATTTTATACTACCTTCGAGATGTGAGCTGTGAAACTTTTCGTTCGAGCTTCTTCGTCCTCATTGTCTGATGATTGAGCTGGGCTCGTAGGCGTTCGATGACCATGTCGTCCCCGATTGAGGGCCCAGAGAGTGCCTTGGCAGCCTCCATTATCAGCGCTTCTTCTCGAGACCCCGGTGACATGGGCTTGCGGGCCTTCTCATGTTTGGCTCTGCGGCAGGAACTGCACTGGCTGTCTGGCAGGCTCACTGCATATCAATACAGAAGAAAAATATTTTGCGTCTCTTCAAATGGGTTTGCTAATAATTTTCTGTAAAAGTAGAGCTACAACATAGTTAGGGTTTGTGGTTTCCGACATCTGCCAAAAAAGGCTACCCCCCCCCCCCCCCCCCCCCCAATTTGGAATATTCCGAAAAAACCTGGGAGAGGAGCCCCAACTTTGAGCAACAAATCGAACAGTAAATGCTATTTTGGCACCCGTACGGTTCCGTTTCAGTCACGTTAGATTTTGATCAACAGTACGAGGCCCCCCTTATACAGTTCTGAGATTGGTATTTTCCTCATTTTGGGGGTTAAAGGTTAAAGGGACCATGAAAGGATATTTGACAAGCCCACGATCATTTTTAATTTGTTCCCCCATACTAAAGCATTCACTCTGTGAAATACGAAGTTGAAAATTGTTCAAATAGCGAAAATATTCTATATTTACCACAGGCGTGAACGGCAGCTGTTACGGCCCGCCTCCGAGGCGAACTGGCCGTGACATCATACACAGAACATGTTGCCGATTCGCGGACGGGCTTTTGCGAGCAAACTGGAAAATTTTCAAACAAGCTCGCGTACTTCGTCGTGAAATTTGTTTTAATTTGACTTGGAGACAAGATTGTGACTAACCGTTGACACAGAATCCTACGAGAAATGTAATATAGCTGTTGACTGTCAGCATGGTTACCGGAGCATGTTTTCCTCTTTAAACTACAGTAGAATCTCGATGATACAATCACGGATGATACGAATTTCGGGATGATACGAATTCTTTTCCGGTTTCAGCCGGAATACCTATTCTTCCCATGTGTTAGAGTTCGGATGATACGAATGAGCCGAGGATGCGACAGAGGTCATTCCCCCGTGATGCGAGAGCGCGCGAGTCATGCTGCTGCGTCTTTCGAAAAGGGAGGGCGATCATCACCACAAACTCCCTTACATCGTGTAGCGCAATCCAAGCAATGACTTTCCTTTTGGTGGTGGTGGTGGAGATAAGATCAAAGGGATTGAACGGCCCGGAACCTTATCACCTTATCTCTGTTTTGACCTTTTTACCCCCCTCACAACAATAAACCGCGAAGCTGTGTGACATCGCTCTGGCAGAAAACAGCGACCAGAACCCCAGAACACGTGGAGGGAACATATCGGGACAACTTGTGGCAACGTTACGCGTCACCATTCTGCAAGTCGGCTTCACCTAACGCCTGCTTGCTTTAGGAGAAGCTCGCTTTAGAACACTGTCGCGCGACTCGCGGGTGAAAAGCACGTGCTACGTCTTTTGAATCATCTCGCGTATTTGGGCAGCATTGGCCAAAAACGGAGACACAAAAGCGTTAAAACCGACCTCTCTCATTGACTGTAACGGAAAATGAACAGTCACTGTCTATTTTCTTGCCTCAATTTTTATTTTGGTTTAATTCGTCTGATACGAATTTCGGATGATACGAATTTTTTCCGCGACCCCGTGAGATTCGTATCATCGAGATTCTACTGTACTTCTTCGTCAGAACATACCTTCGTCTGTGATATTTTACGAGCTGCTGCGTACCGTATGATCCATAGTACAGTCAAACTCCTTTACAACGAAGCTCAGGGGACAGCAAAAAAAAATTCGCAGTAAAGGTATTTTCGTTAAAACGGATGTCCATTATTGGACCTATAGGCTCCAGCGGGACCGAAAAAAAAATTCGCTGTAGTGGTATTTTCGTTAAAAAGGTGTTCGCTATAAAGGAGTTTGACTGTACGCTGCGTGTGTCGCATAATCTCTTCCTCCATTGCTGATAATTTGCCTT
Source organism: Ornithodoros turicata (assembly GCF_037126465.1). Lineage (NCBI taxonomy): Eukaryota > Metazoa > Arthropoda > Arachnida > Ixodida > Argasidae > Ornithodoros > Ornithodoros turicata. Next base: position 13,542,628 of record NC_088208.1, read on the forward strand.
TCGCCATATTTTGAGTGATTTTGAAGGCAGATATACGACGCCGTTGTTGTCCAAACCGAAACCATGCACTCACGTGGTCCTGAGGGGTGTGTCCTCCTCGTCGTTCACAGTTGGCTGAGCAGATTGGATGATGATGATGTAATCCCACTTTGAAGGCATATATCCAGCAGTCACGCCCTGCTATTTTGACTGATAACTGCGCCCCCGTTGTACCGAATACAGTTAAAAGTCGATGTGTGTTCGATAGGGAGGGAACATGAGAACGGTTTCCTGCACAGTACTCGGAATTCTCGAAAATCATTACATGGTCCCTTTAAGGGAGATTTAAAACGTGCTGCAAAGCTTTAACAGGGCAGAACACGTGTGAGCACGTATGAAAGAGTACACAAAAAAAGGGGGGAAAGAAAAGGACTTGCTGGCTGATGTCAATGCTCACAATGTGAGTCGACTTGGTTATCGCTATGTTATCCTTAGCCAGTTCCTATCTGATCTGCTGGGCTCCTCCGTAAATTACCCTCAAGCTGACTGTGAAGACTCAGCACCGTACCATAGCTTTAAAATAGCTGCGTTACTGCGCTCCTCGTACATACCTGTGTTATCTAGGTTGCCGTTGCGCAGCCTTCTTATCTCGCTCTGCAGTTCGACCTCCCTTCCGCGATGACTCTTCTTCATGGACCGTATTCTGAAAAGTAAAAAAAGTTCTGAAAGTAAAAACTCGGAAGCAGTTCCACCAAGTCCAGGGAATTCGGGTGACCTGAAGGGGTGCAGAACGGCCAGGACAACAGGATGTCACCTGGCTTAGGGACAGGAGAAATTTACTAAAGTCAAAGGGCCCCCTACGGCATTTCATCTGACATAGTGAGAGACCACGGGCGCTCCGAGAGAAGACAATTGGGGGGGACTATGGTTCTCCCCCTTTCTGGAGCTTCAAGGTCACCTGTGACTAGGGCTGCCACCGGGCCACTATTATACCAGCAGCGCCGGTTATTTGCTCGCTCTGACGGTTGCCGGTAGGAAGGCAACACCGGCAGCCTTCTGCCGGTATTTGTGGCTGAATACCTTTCGTATTCTTCACAGGGTAGTAGAAGGCAAAGTAGTAGTAAAGGGTTCAATACCTTTCATAGGGGCTTTCGCGGGGTTTCCCCTTCAACATTCCACTACAGCGTGAATGAATCTGGAGCACGGACTCAACTCTGCAGTCACCAGTCTTTTTCTTAGCTATTCATTATTATGTATTATTATCATTGTTATTCACTAAGTCATGTGTGTTCGCAGTGGACAAGATCTCTGGTTGTGCAAAGCTGTTGGTGGTTGTGTCGACTGTCAGCCAGAACTAGGCCATATAAAACCATCATGGGATCTTCGCCTACAAAGAAGGGTTTGCCTGCATCGATGCGTTCTTCAAAGTAAGTGGCGGTCCAATCCGGTTGCTCCAATACGATCCAGTTCATGCCTGTTTATAGCAATTTCTAACATCAATGATCCAGCCACACACAGGAACATGAGTTTCCTCGTATTATCTTGAGCGAGCACGCTCGCTCGCTCGCTCTTTCTCTCTCTGTGCTCGTCCACCCCCTCACCCACTTTCCCTTTCCCACGGGCATTTCATGCTTTCCCTCTATTCCACCTCCTCAACCTCAGCCAGCATTTTTCACTTCCAAAGGTGGCTACCCTACCTGTGACATTTGTGCACTCTGTCTGCATCACAACTATGGCACTACCTGAGTGACTTTGCTACAGTTAGTTTTCGAGTCACTCTTACCAAAAGTAGTAACGTAACTTGCTACAACTTAATTCTGCAGGCAAGTAACTATATTGTTACTGTAACTTGTTATTTACAGTCACGAGCTACTTGTAACCCGTGCTACCCATGACAGACAACAACCCATATCATGAGCTTCCATGGCCTACTATGTCAGAGCATTACTTCCATAATAGAAGGAACGGGAATTCAATCGGCACCGGCACTCGCCGTTACGATACCCACTGGAAGGAACGCAACACACAAACACAGCAGTAACGACGACGTACTGTTCATCAAGCTGCGCAATCCTGTACATGAACTTGGCAGGTTCATTCACTCCAGTTTCATCTGTTTGGATACCTCTTTCCGAACGTGATGATTCCTGCAAGTATACGAACGTATTTACCATGACGTACTACTCTAATATCTCTCACCGTTACTACTGCAATTCGGGGATGCAGAGGAGGATTCTGAGCCAAACTGCGCAGTTCATTAATCTGTACGGACAGCATGGCCGGCAGGAGGTTTCCACCTTCCTCGGGTGAGTGTCTGGTATCCTTGTTGGCAGGGTGGCGACCCTTGCCAGTCGAGCCAGCTGAGGATGGTTGACCCGCAGAGTTACCGCCCTTTTCCCCTAGCTTCCGTCGGAACCTCTCCACATGTACGGCATAGCGCGCATTTGAAGCATCGAGGTCGTCAGTGTTTGACAACGTAATGGACGAGTCAGAATCGCTTTCTGAACTTGGGTTCTTGGAGACAGGTTCTTTAAGCGAGGCTTTCGTACGAATCCTTGGCACGGCTGTCGCTGCGACCGTAGAAGACGGCGTTGTCCTAGCGACTTCCGTAGTGGCAACCCGGTCTTCGGTTTCTTTCGCGTCGTCACATGCTATCGCGTCCGTTACAACACCTTTATCGTTTGTGCCTGGCACGATGCGCGCGGTCACCGAAGCATCAGCCGTCGTGATACGTGTCGTTTCAGAAGCTGCGTCTCTCGCTCGAGCTTTTGGATCATCAACGGTGTCTGTCAAAGTGGATGCGTCGCAAGTGGCCGGTTCAACGCGGGCTGTCAGAGCACGGTCGACGGTTTCCGCCGCTTCCGTCTGGGTCGCGACGGGACATTGTACAGCATCGACCCCGTCCGTCAAGGTTGCCTGGCTGCGAGTGGCTGGTCTAAGAGACGCCGTCACTGCACGATCGGAAGTCTTCGCCGCTTCTGTTTCCGTGACCGCGTCTCTCACCTCTACTTGTGGAATGGCGGCCGAGTTTTCCGTACCTACCGAAACATCAACTTTTTGCAAAGTTTCGCCAGCAACCATTTTACCACAGCTGCACACACGCAAGTCAACGCCGACGGAAAACTCTGCGGTGTCTGTCCTGTCGGTCTGGGTTGCAGCAGTTCTCGTCTCCGACCGATGGCATGAGAGGTCCTCTGTACCGACAGCAGCATCCACCCCAACGACGTCGACACTTTCAACGTGGCACGACGGTTGACATTGCCCTTCGTTAGCGCCGCGGAACGCTGATGATGTCATAGTCGAAACGTCGGCAAAGTCTTTGTGCTCTTTCTCTACGGCAGAGCAGGAATCCGTGCAAACAGCTGTGTCAACGGTTTCCGCTCGAACTGCAGCTGTCTTTTCCGGCAAGCACACTGTGTCAGAATACTTCAATGTTTCCGTGGTTGTGTCATTTTCTTGCTCCAAGTCAATGCCTACTGAGCCACAGAATGTCCTTGTAATGTCACGTGTTCTCGTAACGTCACGTGCAATGTTGGAAGGTACGGCAAAGATAGGAGAGGCACCGTTGTCAGAGTGATGTCCATAACTGTCTGTTTTACGGCGTTTCCGTGATGTCTGCGTACACAATGTAGAAAGGCATGTCGAGTATAAATGGCAATAACACATATTTCACAATACGGTGTACAACCATTTTGTGTTGTACACATTAATTCAAAGCACAATCGACACCTGTTTATGCAGGCTCGAAGAGAAGACATTGTGAAAGGCGAAGGTGTCGAGTTCTACAAAATATATATGCATTTTGTGCTTAATACAAACTATAATTGATATGATCAAACCCAGCTTTTATCAGGCTTCATTTACCCGGACCCCACCATTAAGAAGCGCGAAAACAGGTTTCAGTGCATGCTCAATACATTCATTCATATGGGCTTGTTTGGGCTGTGGGATACCAACAACAACAAAAAAAATCCTAATGCTGAGTACTCCACACTGCTGAGCACAGATGCTCAGCATCATGTGCTCATGTAGATAAGCACGGACTTCTTAATTTGTTTTCCCAAAATTAATTTGCTTTTTTCCGCCTGCTATTGACCAGTTTTAAAGAAATTGGCCGGTTTAACTCAAAATAAGACTACTTTTGCCCCCACCCCACCCCCCATCTCCAAGATATAAAACCGAAACCACCAGAGAGGGGCGTCGTAGGACTTCATAGGACGACTCCGGATTTTGCTGCAAGGACTCATTCCTAGGACTACTTACTACTAGGACTACTCCGAGGACTACTCATTCCATTTCACCATATTGCTGCCAGCAGTGGGGTGCAGTATCCCCTCCCCAATCCCCACTAATCATCATTCAAATAAAGTTGTTAACACGAGGGCTTAATTGCTTGATTACATATCACCAAGGGGCTCTTTTTTGTGTGTGCACTTGAGCGCTCCCACATGCTACCATGAGGCCCCCTCCAACCGAAAGGATTTGTGCAAAAGTTTATAAAATCTTCACGAAAACTTAGAGGCGTGAAAGCAATAAAATTACAAATGCAGATTTGCTAAACGTGGTTTCAATACCGATACCAGCCACGTCGAACACACTGCCAACAAAACCCTGGTGTCGGCAGATCTCTAAAGGCACACATTTACGACGTAAACAATCATCGTTAGGTGCCGACTTAAAGGGGTAGAGAGGATCACTTAAAATATTTTGAGCTTAAGACGTCCAAAAGTATATGCGCCAATTTGCCAAACAGCACAAAAGTTTTTTTTTTTAAGCATGTAGCTTTTTTACCGAAAAAAAAAGTACACAAACACAGCCGCACTCGTTCACTCTCAACTCGCCTCACGGGGTGCCATAAGGAGGAAAAGGACGACTTACGACGTCGTAACTTCTGGGCAGTTGGTAGAGGTCAGCACCTGTCTTTCTCTTTTTGTGCATGAGCACTTTCCCCTTTTGCTAGTCTGTAATCCGGCTCCCTTCGGGGCCGTTAGGAATTGAAAAGGTGACATTGGGCATGGAGAATTTCATTGTCACGCAGGAGTTTCCCTGTGTGCAATGCTTTTTCAGAGCCCTGACTAGCAGACGACGCACTGAACCAATCAGCGAGCACAGACCCTGTAGCGTCAGCGCAAGGTCACATGCTGGCACTTTATATTCAATTTCTGCGATAATTACGGCTCCGTGGGGTGAATTGCTTTTCCCTGCGCTTGCCTACTTAACCATTTTGTAGAAAGAAAACCGGGTGTTAAAAATGACTTCTGTGCTACTTTCAGGAAGGAGACACCATTAGGGCACCTTCCACCTCTCGGAGGCAACCGCAGGGATGCCACTCATTTGACGCTCACACGACAGGGACACGTTAGACACTCACGTTGCAGCACAGGCGCTCCAGTGTCGTCATTTCTCGCAGTTCGCAAAGTTCCTTTGACAGGATAGCCACCTCCCTTTCTAGGCTCTCAATCCTGAATTGGACATAGTACAAATATAACAATGTATATAGAATATTACCGGTCGACTTTTCGACAGTAGCACTGTCTTCGTCAGGACATTCAGGACTGTCTTCATCCTGACGAAGTCAGTGCTACTGTCGAAACGTCGACTGTAGCTATGAAACATTAAATGTTTCATAGTATATATTATAATACTTGTCTTACATTACCCACTAAATAAATTGGTTTTTGTTAAGTTTTCTATAATCCGTCGTCCACATATAATTTTATTTTTATACACAACGGCGACTGTAATCCTCATTTCGCGTACAGCTCACATCAGAGTAAACTTGAACGCCATCCCGACCTGCCGACCCTGGTGGTGTTTAGCAGAAGTAACAGCACTTTGGCCATCTGTTCACAGTTCAACGGGGCGACCCTCGTTACGAAGGTGTTTTTCTCTGCTAAGCTGTGCCAGGGTGGCTCTCTCCCCGCTCCGCAGGCTCGAGTGGAGTTCAAGTTAAGATTGACGCAAGCTGTACTACTCTAACAAACACATCGGTGTTTACCATGGGTACTGAAAACTACAACCACATCCACTGTAGGTGAACACTTCATTATTTTTTTATTTTTTTAGGAGAGCAAAGTTCTGTTTTCAGGATAATATGGCCACTTACTTTTCATGGCAGGAAGTGCTCTGACAGACCTGAAAGCGAAGAGCTCTGTTACGGAAAGTTTCGAAACTGCATGTTCAACTCTGTTCAGGTGGGGTTTACAATACACTGTACAGTGATGGAACTGAAAAGAAGCTTCCTGTAGCAGCTCTCGCAGCTGGAAAAATCTGCTTCTGTACGAACAGTAAATCCAGGCAGTAAATCCTAGGCAGTCCCGTAAAATTTACGGTCCATGAGGCAGGGTCCACCAACTCCTAGTTTCTCCGCATATGGTGTAAGCACTGGTCTACTGCACTTACACAGGTCTACAGTCATGTGTTCAACTTAAGGAGAAGAAATCTAGTCTGCCAGCTCGTAAAACATGACTGTGCTGCAGGTAGGATGGCTGGAAACAGAGAGGTCACTCTCCCTCCTCTGCAAGATAATGTAATCAGTCGCACTTACTCTGCCTCTGTATTGCCTGTTCAGACTGGCCACATGACACTACACGAGCCCTCCCCCATGGTGGCACTGCAGTCTCTCTCCTGGCACACTATTGTACATCCTTATGTCCAAATGCATACATAGATGACTGTCTGGATTTCTTATGTTGAACATGACTGTAGGCTGGTTCCAATCCTAGGCAGACCCCCCAAAATTCAACATCGGATTCTTAGAAGAGTTCCTTCAAATGACGGAGGAGGGGGGGAGGCACAAGAAAGGAACGATGAATACACGCTTCATATCATGTGAAATGTTCACACTCACACTTCCCACTTCACTCACAACCACATTCTTCTTCCCAAAATGCAGCACCCTCGGAACTGCCCAGTGCGTTTGATACTGAAGGAAGGTGCGTGTGCACACTTCCGCAGGAACATTGTTCCATGCTGCTCTGATCCACGATCGGCGAAATGGCGTCGCGGAAAGCACACGCGTCATAAGCCACGCTCTTTTATGCGATGCACGTAAACAGTGGCGAGACGGCGTTCTGGCGGACCAGCATCATTGAATCTAAAGCAGACCCATAGTTTCGTACCCCAAATTCAAGAAAAAAAAGGTATGCCGGGTAAGATTCGGGTATCACATGCACCTAAAGGACTGAGTAGTTGCTATGCTGCAAGAGTGTCACAGACAGACAAACTGACAAGGATGACTGCTCACTGTCAAGTAACTGCATTTGTTATACATGGTCGTACCCGTCACACGGACATCCGTAAGGCCTGTGAGCCCACTGTCCATCGGCTCAACTGCGAATTGTGCCCTGCGCACAGTTTCCAAAGACCTTCGGTCAAACTATCGAATGGGTCAACGGAAAGCTCGAGGGTCCCGGCAAAGGCCATTGAGACGCAGACGTCAATACTCTCAATAAACACTCAATAAACAAAACACAATGTGGCCAGAGGATGCGCCGCAGCATCGCTTGATGGCGAAACACGACCACTTTCAGCTACCGTCGAAAACTGCGAGGACCAGCACTAACCATGAATCGAAGAGGGAAAAAAAAAAAAACGAAACCAACGGTACCTGAGGACAAGGAGATGAAGAAAGCTCCAAACTGGCCTCCGCGTTCTTCCACTTTTCTTCTTCACTCAGGTGCCTCTCAAAGTCTGCCTTATCGATGCCTGAATGAGAAAGAAAAAAAAAATATTTGCAGTAAAAAGAAATAATACTATGATATGTGCACAGGGGCTATCTCGTACAGCGCAACAAATGCACTGCTTTGCTGTGATTCACTGTGTGTGCCCACGCGATGGAAGAAGTGCGTTCTTCCTCTGAAGTTCCAGTTTTCACGAGCCATTGCCTCACATTTGGAGTGCACAAACTTAAAATATATAATGACAACGAACAGTAGGTTCAGTTCAGCTCTAGAGGCACGCGGACACAATGAAATACGTTATCTGCCGCGACCTGGCAATGCCACGAAACACCTCTTATGGGCTGTCAATTCTTCAGGAATGCACTGGCCCAGCTTTTGAAGAACAATAAGAGAAGAGCCCAGGGTCCTAATTTTCCAGGAAGATGGAGGGCACCGCCGTACAATCGGGAGACTGAACAACATTCGCGAGTCTCCCGATATAATCTCCGTCTAGGAAGTCTCCGGGGGGGAGCTGGCTGGTGTGACGCTGCGATACGCACGTCAACAATGTGAGCTCAGCTAACAACATTGCTTTCAACTTTTGAGCAGTATCGTTAGCCGGTTCAAAACAGACCTTGCAGAAACTATTACGTATTAACGAGCCCTATGTTTGCCAAAATTTTTGCGCGAAAAACGTTGGGTTTCAGTGTAAGCTCGGGAGTTGTGACTCGGGATAACGCAGAGGAAATATCCGGTGGAATAACTTCTCACATTTCAGGTTAACAGATCATGCCTAGATTAACGTGAGTGCAGTCCGTAGCATTCTTCACTGCCTGTGCTGGTGGCAGGATTTGCGCTTGAGTTTTACCGCTAGAGACAATTTTGCAAATTGGGGGTGGGGGGCGTTTAAAAAACAGGATTTGCAGGACCAAACACAAAGCCTAAGCAGAAACAGTACAAAAAGTTATTTAGAGCTTCCAAAACAGAAGCTTCGCCGCATACAGTGCTCTCTCTTAATCAAGTATCATCCCGAGTGGCATCCCGAGTTCTCTCCTTTCACGTGTTAAAAACAGGCGGTGTACGCCATTTTGCGACACTTATATAGTTACAGTCAACCCTCGATTTATGAACACCCTCGGTTCCCCGAAATTTTTTTCATAAATCGAGGGATTCATAAATCGAAAAATCCGTGAAGAGAGTACTATCGAGCAAATGGAACAGTATTTCCGAGTTGGGATTGTGTTTATAATGTAATATATTGTGTAGTTTTGCTTTCGACCATGCCTTCTGCTGTATCAATCTCACAAAGAACAGACTTTAGCACATTCACACTCTGTTTATTATGGAATACTAAATTGTTTCATTTTGCTTTCGACCTTCCGCTGTGTCAATCTTGGAAAGAAGAGATGTCAGCACATTCGCATTTGACTGGTCTCGGATTTCCTCCGGGATTGCGCTTGCACTCTTTCCGCATTCATCTTCCAATCTTCTCTAGCTACTTTCCCACGCAACGTGCCAGTCCGAAAAGTGTGTCACCATTATTGGAGGGAAAGACATTACGTTCGCCATACCGTTGCCAGGGGCGATGCGAATATCGAAATGGTCCATTGAGGTCAGGAACACTTCATCGCCCCTTGTGCGACCCCCGAAAAACCCGTTTGTTGTTCGGGTTTCGAGGGGGTAAGAACCGAGGGAGCAATACCTGGAAAACGTTTTGTCCGTTCAGGCGTCATTCATAAGACCATGGAATAATCCCTTTGAAGGTTTCTGTTGACCTTGGAACGATCCGTTCATAAATTGAGGGCAAAAGCGGTGGGCAACACCTAGTTGGTTCCCAGAAATTCCATTCATTATTCATTATTCATAAAACGAGGGAAGAATGCATGTAAAAAATTTGGTTTCTCGTGCTCGTGTTCATAAAACGAGGGAATTCATAAATCGAAGGTTCATAAATCGAGGGTTGACTGTACTATATCGAAATCGAAAGGAATCGCAAAATCGTTCAATACAGTAAATCTCGCTTATAACGAACTCGACGGTCGCGCGCCACTCGTTCATTATATCCGAAGTTCGCTTTAAATGGAATGGACAAAAAATTTGATCCAAAAGGCCAGCAGTGTAAGAAACACGAGTCATGTATGCCGTTCATTGAAAATACATCGTTAATGGCGCCTGTTTATACACAGTTGCGGAGATCACGGCGTTTCCTAAGTCATCAAGGTGGTCCAGGTGGGCCGCGGCAATGCCTTCGCGTACACAAAATCGCGGAGCGAAGCAACGTACTTGAGTGCCTCCGCTGTAGTTAAAATGTAAGGAGGGGAAGACACTGTGTCATCATCATCGTCATCGGAAAGTTCGTTTGGCGGCGGGCGCATGTCGGCAATGATGTCCGAATCACTGAAGTCCGCGACGGCCTGTGCGTCGTCATCTGCTGTCGCGAACTCCTCGAAAGACTGACAGCCGTCAGTCAGATTCGCAGCCGTTGCTCTGTCCCAAAGTTCTGTGTCGGTATCACGCACACCAAAGTCCACTTCACGATCGGCGTCTGTAGCCAGTGCCTGATGAACAAATCCAGCTTTTCTGAAGCAGTTTCGCAAAGTTTCCCGCTTCACCTGCATCCATGACGCCTTAATCATCGGCCAAACGTGCACGTGCAGCGCGCGCTGATGGTGACAGCGCATTGGCTGCAAAGCCAGGTCACGTGCAAGCGGCGCCTGACAAATCCACGGGCGTCTGACGTCGCGCGCTCGCCTTCTCCAGTGGTCGAGGAAGCTCTTTCGGTCGCAGTAACCGAAGGCTCCCCGGCAATTCGTTCATAATAGGCGGAGGCAATTTCCATAGACTCAATACAAACTTTGACGGTCGTTCGTGAGGCATTCGTTATAACCGAAGATTCGTTATAAGTGGGGCTGTTATAACCGAGATTTACTGTATATCCATAACTTGATGTATCAGCTGTGCTACATTAGCGGCAACTAAAGCACCCGCGCTTTACGCTCATCCCAGCCACAGTCATGACAGATGCCGAAAGCAGCGAAGACACTTTATTTTACACAAAAAACAAATCTATTAGCTTAGCTCGTGCCTTGTTGTGCGCAAAGAAATTGAGCACATACACACCTCGATCTTGTCAAGATGCTCCACGTTTGGAGCTTTCCGTATCTACGCAGCAGCGACGGATCGCTTGAAACGCTGAGATGAGCTCAGCGGCTGTCGGCAATAGGCCGCGGTCCTTGGTCGTCGTCGGTGCTATCCGCTTCATCGGCACCAGCTATGTCCGCAACGACGTTCCGCGTCCGTCCGTCCCCCAACGGCTTCCGTGGCATCGTCTACACACTCGTATTCCGTAGCGCTCACGCGTGCGAGAACGACGCCCGGAAACACAGTGTTCGCGGAGCACCGCGTCCAAACACACTCACATGCTTCTGCTACTTCTGCGCTCCACCCCGCCAACACCACAAAGCGCAGCAACGTCATATGTCAGTGCTTTCACCCTTTCTGTCCATGTGCTCTCCCCCCTCTGCTGCCCTCTCTCGCTCTTTCCTCCTCTTCCAGGATACGAGACCGCCAGTGCGACTGTCCAGAAGAAGTTGCCTTTTGAGCATCTCGACGTTCGATATATCGGGAAACCGCGGTACCGAAGTTCGATAAAGCCGTCTGTGTTCCTCCCGTCCTATACTTTTACCAGCAATTTTCTAGGAGATTTTCTTATTGTTTGGCATACGCAATAATTCGAAACATGCAGGTCCGACTGTACTTAAAGTGTCACAAAAAGGCGCATGCCGGCAACATTCGAAATATGCAGGTTCGACTGCGCGTAAAATGTCACAAAAAGGCGCACGCCCAGCAACATTCAAAACATGCGGGTTCGACTGCGCGTAAAAAGCCACAAAACGGGGCGCAAGCCCAGCTTTTTTCACAATCCAAAGATAAAGGCACGCTTCTGTCCAGCGAATGGTCTTCAGCATGCTATGCGGTGAAGCTCTGCTGTAAGAGTGCCAGTTGCGGACAAGCCCGTACGTAGTGAGCTCGCTTACTAACCGTAGAAATCGGGGACAGAAATTCCGCTGCAGTCTAGAGGCAGGGATGACTTCGATGGGCGCTTCTCACATGGCATGGCTGAAGAAGCGACTCTAGCTCTCGCTTCAGATCTTTCATCCACGGGACTTAAGATGGAAAAGTCATCTCGTCGTAGGAACGTCAGGGATAGGGCCCTCCGAGGCGCTGCCCACGTCTCCCGACGGTGCCTTCGGGACTGCAATGGGCAGAAGTTATTACCACATATCAGTGACTTTTTTTTTGCTTTTTTTTCAGCTCGAAAATATTATACAGTTATAAACATATTCAATGATACTTAATGCTGTGCCACCTACAGATCTTTCGCACTCCAAAAATTTGGTCTTTTCAGATTTTTCTGGAAACACAGTGAAATGCCCTGCAGGACCCTTTATATGGCCGATATTCCTGAGCGTGAAGTCAGTTTGATGTCCCGATATTTCGGACTGGTTCTGTGGGTTTCAATTTTTGATATTTAAAGGTGCCCATAAGAAATCTAGAACCAGTTTGGTAATAGAGAAACAAGGGAAAGGGTGCAGGCTAGCTGGTATAGATCCATGAAGAAGACCGAGAGACACGGACACAGAACTTTGGTTACAGAACACTGACATTTGGTAGCTTTGCCACATCTTGGGTAACAACTTGGTAGCGCTAAGAATTTTCATAATATGAACGGAAGATTCAAAAATTGCATCGCTTACCTTTACATGTGCAGACTTTTGCGGAGCAGCATGGGTTGAAACTACGAGTTGTTCACGAAGCTCTTTCACTTTCTGTTGAAGTTCCTCGATGGTGGAATTCTTTTCCTGGAGCTTTTTGCTCAGACCCTGATCTTCCAAATACTAAAGTAACATGGATATATCGCTGTCAGCAACAATGCACACAGCTGAAGTGCACAGCTTGGCACAAAAGTTTACGGAACACTGAGGTGTCACAGTCCCCCAATGGAGAGACACCCTCGCAGCAAACAGGAGAGGACCCACATACCGTGAGACGGATAGACTGTCTGGTTATTCATTTCTTATTTGATCTCGTCCTGATGGCTAGCAAAGAGACACTCCAATGAAGAAATATGCCAGTGCCATGTTCCGTAAACTTTCATGCCAAGCATCTTTTGTTATTTGACACAAATAGACAAAACTTTTGTGTATGCTTCACAGATCCACAAAATTATTTTTCAAACGCCTATGTTCAGAAATAAAATGGACAATTTCTTTACGACTGTGCTCAATTTAAATGTGACCACGACTACAGTCAAGTGGCTCTAGCTTCTACGGTATTGAAGAGCTTTCATATTAGTGCTTCGTAAATTGCGTAGATGATGTAAAAATCACGACCTATAATATGTAGACTACAGCGACAATATCATAATCGGCAAACCCAATGAGAAGCCCGTCCGCACGATCCGGTACGAACACTACTCATAACTAAGAGATCTGGTATCATTCTTAATGGCTACCCATAACTTTCTAGCATACTATTAGAACCTCGAACCGGTTCCTAACCGGTTTACAGAATAATTGAAGTGATACATGTGAACTCGGGAGCAGAACCGGAACCGAACCTTTGTGGCCGTACCCGAACCCGAAACAAACCGGAAAACGTTTTAGTTTAGACGCTCTGGTTGCGATGGCTTCGGATCTCCCTGGTCCAGGACTCTTTCTGGGAAATATCGGGTTAGACGCCATTTTTGCCGATTAGAATCGGGTAAACGTCGGGCATAATCGGGTGAAACACTAGAGGGTCAGGCCGTACTCTTATGTCACAAACGACGTTCCTTTTGTGTTGACGTCAAGTAACATCTTTCATTCTGTTGGGAAAATTTATGCACTTCAGTGCCCCTTTAAGTGCTTTTCCTAGTAAGTAAATTTTCCAAAATTCGTTCACAGGAAATAGAGTTACGACCAAAGCTGTTGCAGCTACTGTCACCACTGCACACATTTCCATCTGTTACTGAACACAACATAACAAAAAAACAATGGCAGTAGCGTGAAGTGGGCTTCACCTGACTCTTGGATGTAATGAGGGGAAGCCTACTTGCAAAAAGGGGTGATAGCAATTTCCTGCATCATTACACTTAAAAAGAAATATTCAAAAGCTTCAAATACTGAAAATAGGTTGCAAATAACATTCAAACAGCATCAGATATTCGTTTCATATTAGAAATTGCAAATATTCGCGCAGCTCTAGTTTTCTGGGTTTTTACCGTAGGAGACGATGCAAAACGGGGTGAAAATGGGTTTTACTGTGTGCCACCCTATAAAACAAGGTTCTAAACATGATTTCTAAAATCTCAGTTCGTGCTAAAACTATGCTTTTTCTCATACCAACACAAACACAAATCTAGCCCAACATACCTTTATTTTTTCTTGCAGCTCCTGCATCTGCTTATGGTAGCGACGCAGGGCTGCACTGTCCGAGATCACTTCGTTGACAACTGGCTTGTTCTGGATCTTTTTGGCACTGCTTGCGAACTGATCAGACAGATATAAGGGCACACACATTTAGTTAGGGCTGATTACTTCTAAAGATAGACAAAAAGAAAAACCTATAACATGAATCGTGATTAGCTACACAGAATTTCGTAACAACTTGAAGGTACTCTTATGCAGTACCTCTCTTACAAGAAGACAATGCACTTTTACGAGAATCAATTGAAATGGACGAGGTGTTGTCTTCTCACGTACTCTATGTTCTCTTATTCAGTCCTCTGGTATGCAGCACAAAACGTGCGCAACCCCTTTTTTATTTTGCATGCAAAATGAATCATACACATAAAATTTCAGAACCATATCTTTTCCATAATCGCGGTCAGGTTTCAATCTCTTAAACGGAATTACTGCCTTAACGGAACAGCAGCCGCAAGGTTGTTCGGATTCCTATTTATGCGGTACAAACATTTTGCCATTAAACGGAACGAAAATTTTTACTCTCTACTTAAACGGAACAGAAAATAGAACTCGCTTTGTCAGGGCATTGTCGCTATGCATCGCAGATTGAGCTCTCCGCTTCCAGTACGGCCACGACTAGGATTAGTACGTTAACAGTAGTAAATACCATCGACGCATGTTCTCACGTTTCTGTTCAGCATAGATTTCTAGTCATCGTACTCAATTAGCCACTTCACTGGTCCCTATCAACGAATAATTACCAACTCAATTCTAACCTGGCCCGCGAACCGCCCCCCAAATGTACTGCGTAACGTATCATTTATAAAAAAAGAATGACTAACCAGGTGCAGATTATACATAGGGCCTGACTTTTTAGGGTTAAACCCGTATCCACCCGATATTTACCCCCCGAACGAAATCTGTAAAATTCGGGTTTAACCCGAATCTACCCGAAAACATCCGGGTCGCGTGGCACACTCCTAAGCATGCATTAAAATAAAGTTTGATAACATTGCTAAACATTAGTTCCATGTTAAGACAAATTTTTATTTTAAAAAAAAAATCACCCGAATACACCCGAATTCCTGACGACAGAATATGCCGTAACGGGATTTAACCCGAATACACCCGAATTTTCGAATGAAAAATATCACCCGATATTTACCCCCCGAATTTGGCCAAAAATAAAACCCGAAAAAGTCAGGCCCTAATTATACAGAGCAGATCATGCATACGCTTCTCCGGGACACTCAAAGCAATCGACACAACAACGCTAAGCTGGTTTGTGCCCTGGTGGTGCTTAGTAGAAGTAACGGCAGAGTGTGTTTGTGTCACCTGTTATTTACGGTTAGAGGGGGGGCGACCCTTGCTATGAGGGCGTTTTCTGCTATGCACTGCCAGGCACTAGGCACTGCTAGGCATTGTCAGGCACTACCAGTGTGGTTGCCTTCCTGCTTACGTGAGCTAACTTTGACGACAGCCGTACAACGTCGTGAACCAGGCCAACTGAGGATCGCGTAGGGTCAAGAATGCAGCATGTTCAGCACGAACGCAAAGCTCTATGGCTGCCTGGACACGTTCGTTCGCAGAGCAGCTGCAGCCAACATCTTTGCTGCTGTTGCCTGCTCACATGCTGCTGAAGCACGTGGTGTCTACGGCAATGCGGCTAGCATCCTTTGACTGGGCATCTTGTTCTCTGACACGATCGTAACACGCAGGTGACTTTGAGTGCACATTTAAAGGTGCGTCTTACAACCACGGTAACGTAGCACCAAATACATCAAAATTCTGTGCTGAAACAATTTAACTTTGTGTAGCTCAATTACTTTTCCCAGAAACTGTAACTACAACTAAGTTACGGCTATGGTTTTGCAATTACGTAACAAGCACAATCACTTTTATTACTTCTAAGCGATGTGTTTATTCCTTCTTGCACTGGCCTTAACTATAATACCACCTCCCATTCAGGCCCACCTGTTCCTTGCAGAGAATCACAGAAGTACTACTTACTCTCAGGGTGCAGAGGGTCTGTTCAACTGATGCTGGCGTGACGTTGCAGATGATTGCAGTGTGGGCATTTCCGCCGAGAGAGTTCTTTAGAATCCTCGTGAGCTTTGAGTCACGGTAGTTTATGTGACCCCTGTTCAAGAATAATGCCAAGCAAATTGGTATTAGTAAAGCTCAAGCAGCGAAGGCAGCATTGCATGGTTTTCTCAAGATGCACACAGCTGACTGCACATGGCAGCATTACCCTCTTGTGTTTGCAACCAGAGTCAGTGGCAACGTAAGTCATACACTTCACCCCACCCCCACACAAGAATCGCTCCGCGCGCGGATGTAGTGCGGCGCGGCCAAGTGGGAAGTGGGGGGGGGGGGGGGGGGGAGAGAGAGAGCTGGCATTACATCACGAAATTGGGGCGTCGCCCGAAGGCTGGTAGCCAATCGCGAGCGCCTACCACGGATGTGTGGGCAGTCCCAGTTGTAGCAGTTAAGTCGTCACTGACTATACGTGCTGGCACTTTTCTGGGAAATCAATCAACATCAAATCAATCATAGTGGGCCATATTTAAGCCCGGGCTTTAAGTGGGCGCCTTTCAGCTTTCTGCGGCGGGATTTGCAAATCCACGGGATTCTGCAGGCAACAGAAAACAAGCAAAAAAAAAAACAATGTTGCAGAATTCTCCCAAGATCGCCTATAGACTCTCCGTGCACACTTTTCCAGCCTTTCCTATCTGCGCAGAGTGCACAGGAAAGTAGTCAAAACTCTGCCAACTTCTCTCCGGGCATTTTTGTCGTCGAATTTCCTTCTGTCGTGGCAGGTTCCGCCAGGTAAGTGCTGGCAGTACCGGTCCCCCCAGGCATTTCAGCCACAACTGGTTGGGGTCTGCCAGTGAAAATGCAGGAGATCGACTGATATCTTTACACATTTCTGTACCCTTGCGATACAAAGTTTTTTGCATACTGGACACAGGGTACATATTCGCAGCCACTAAATTTTGCAACATCTACATAGATACTGAACTTCATGACTTGATTTCCTCACTTTGTGATACGTCTTAATTTGCCCTGATGCTGTTCAACTAAGGTGGTATGGTGCACGCTAGCAGTGGAAAGTAGTTTTATTTATTTATGGCACTACCTCAAAAGCCCTCCTGGGGTGTTATGTGGGGGGAGAATACATGTACATATACAAAGAGTACATATGACCTGAGTTGGTACAAAAAGTACACAGAAGCAAAAAAAGAAAAAAAAAAACACCAGATCATAAACCAAGATACGTAGCAAATCTATTACGAAAGACAACAGTATCAAGAACTATGACAAGGGACTAGGGAAGGTCATTCCTACAGTTAACGGTGTTCGGGAAAAATGAGTTAGAAAAATAAGAAGTGCGACACTTCATGGGCGATCGCTCCCGGCAGAAATAAAATGGCTAGAGTAATAATTCCGCAAAATATTACGGAATCCGGAATTCATCTCGGAATTCTTCATTTGGCACAGAATTTTACGGAATCCCTTATTTTTACGGGTGTGTGGATTTCGAATTCTCGCATTCAAATCAAATATCAATCACTCAAAGTGTTTCATTCGCGAATCGAATACCCAGCATTCAGATTTCCGAATATCCGACTACACGTATTCGCAGAATATGAACGACACCTCCTGAAAGTGGGCTTCACCTGGTGCTTCCCTGCGTGATGTATAGCCTGCTTTACAAAACTGCCCATGCTGCAGACAGATGCTGACAGCGAACACAGACAGACTGTAGTTTAGCTTAAGATAACGTTAGCCGAAGTTTCTTGTGCATACTCTGCCTCAAGAAGGGGCCCGTGTGTAGCTCAGCGGTGGAAGTAGGGGATTTGATGTTTGACTCTTAAAGGAGTACAGAGGGCCATAAAAAAAATACAGATTAAGACGTCTGATGAAAGTGTGTGTGTCATTTTACCGAGCAGCGCAAAAGGTTTGGATGTGTGCAATTTGTTTCCCAGAAAAAACTCCGCCCGTTCACCATTTACTCGCCACTCCAGGTATAACGAAGATGAGAAGGTATGATGTCACGTCACCGATGACAAGATAAGGAGAACTCGTTCTGGTTCGCCGTTCAGAGGAGGTCAGCGCCTTGTCCCTTTGCCACCGTAAACCAGTTTTGCCAGTTCTCCCGGTTAATTAGGGATAGAAGGAGCAGCCGAATCATTAGCAAGCCAGGAGAAAGGCTTTTTCAGAACCCCGAACAGCCGAGTAGCAGACGACAGCGGAGTAGCAGACAACATTTCTCTAGACCAATCAATAAGCGCTCTCCTTATAGCGTCAGCATGAGGTTCCAGGCAGATCACAGGCGGTACTGCTCTTCACCACTGTTGCGCACGGTCACTTTTTGTGGCCGTGAATTTTAAATTCAATTTAAATTTTGAATTCTAAATTCGATTTCTGCGATTATCATGACTCTGTGGTGCAAATTACTTCGCATGGTGCATCTTACTAGACTACTTAACAGTTTTATAGGAAGAAAACAGGGTGGTAAGAATGACTTCTGTGCTACTTTAAATAATGCCAACAGCCCAGAAACGAAAAGGATGTCCTAAAGGTCTTCCTATAACCTTCCTATAAACTCCATATGTTGAAAGATATTTCAGCAAGTATAAAATGATTGTGGGCAACACGACAGCATTTTTTGTCGGAGGAGAGCACAAGATATCATGCATAAGATGCTGAGCCACAACAGTGCTTCGAATCTATAATTTTATAAAATATGTTTTGTTGCTTCCCATTTCAAGCAGTCACTGACTGCTTTTCGCGGATAATCGAAGTGTTAAGGTCAGCCAAAACAAAATGTGAAGGACTGTTCTCCCGTGCTCATGACAGTATCTGCCCAGGATACAGTGTGTGTGTGTGCAAGGAGCACTGGGATTTCTTGAAATTGCCTATTTTCACTTAAAATGTTTGCATGTTCTTAAATTTAGCTGATTTTCGCATTCACGAAAGCTGGGAGGCATGGACAATAAGGGTTCTACAGTATTACAAAATATTATTCGAAAAACACACAATTCTGAGGGGAACAGCAGGTGCTGCGAGACATGGCCACTGCAGCAAAATTTTGCCGCATCAGGGAATTCTTGGAGCTCTAGCCTTGTTCAACAGCTCATAAAAGCCCATTACATGAACACCATACCACATCATTCAATGTCACCATCATGTCCTCTCACTTTGAAACCCATCATTCATTCCACTTGAACCTTCAGCATCACGTGACATCATAGACTATCCTTCAACATAAACTTCAACATCATACCACATCACAGGCCATCACTCAACATCACACCATTCTCCATGATGTGGTGATATTAATCATTTCCGTAACGTTGTTAACGAATTTGCCAGTCTATGTAGCAAGCACGACCTGCTAGACTATAACGACCATGTCATAGGCACCCGTTCCTAAAGCCACCTTTGGAAGCTAGCGGTGGCGCTACTCATCGACACGGTTACTGCTTCCTCAACTTCTACAATACTTTGTACTTCAGTTTCCCGCAGTATTTTCGTACAAGCAGCGGATGTCCCACGGAAGATGTTTCATCCTAAAGTTGATTATCATCATCATTCTACGTGCTTTCATAGGAGTTGTTGCCGTCGTCTGCTACGGAACGTCTGCCACTGCGCATTCAAAATTCATATTTCCATTGTCCAATCAGGATGTAGATCTCAATGAGTGGCGCCCCTAGCAAATCGTACGGACAGGCATAACATGGTCGTTAAAATCTAGTAGGTTGAGGTAGCAAGGGGGGAAAAGAAATAGTTTTTCTGCTCAATATGGACCTACCTTTCACCTCGACTTAGTTTCGAGATCACCTGTCCGAGTACAGAGAGTGAACTGTTAATGTGAACCCCTTCTTTGAATCGATTGCCCGTTGTACCAGCCTGTTCAGCACGCTCAGATCCAGCGAGATCAACCAAGTTCTAAGGAATGAAATGAATATGGAACACATGAACGATTACGATGTGCACATGAAAGTGTCATCGTGAAGCAAAGTGCCTATGATCTCAATAAGCAGCCTGCTACAAAGAATGTTGAAACATTTGAATGCGTGTGTAAATATGTGTATGCTACGCTGAGTTTGCAAAAGACGCAGTAAGACAGACGACGACGTGACAATGAAAAAAAAAAAGGACATGTGAAGCCTGACAGCATTCTATAGTTTTTTTATGTGTACAGTACAGCCTCTTTTTTCCATGTTGAGCAGGCAGTAAAGTTCTTCAGGCTTTTTTTCCAACAAAGAATGCCTTGCCCCCAGACCATTCAAAGGCATCTTGAGGCAGCCAAGTTTCTCACTGTTCTAAGAACAAGGCCCCTTCTCTCATGTCACAGTATCAAGATGTACCACTGTATCATTTGTCAAAGTAATCTCAACAGTATCTAAGGCCTACAGCACAGGGTCTGAGAAATTGAACCTCTGTATGCAATAAGGGGATAAGTCGACATATCCTCTTTTTACTATTTTTGTTGCAATGACATCGACATACCAGTATGCACCTGCCAATTAAAACTTGGGACCTTGTTGCGATTTATTGGCCCACTACAGCATGGTAAAAAACGGGAAATGCATGTGTGTCAATGGGACGGACAATCATATCAGGCCCCTTTTCCCATTTTGGGATTTTTCGACTTATCCCCTTATTGCATACAGAGGTTCAATTGTCGCGCGGACAGTTCTCAAGGAAACCCGCTCGTAAAACCTGCTTACCAAGTGCGACACCGTGACGACTCCTTCAGAGTTGTCCTCTCGGATGCTGCTCTCTATGATCTGAGTAGAGTGAAGAACATGTTCCAGTTTAGTGGACAACACCAAAGCTTAAACTGTGCTAATGTCAAAGCTTTACGCGTGTGTTTAAGTAAAGGCACAAACCATTCTGAAAATTGTATGTGAGCGAGAGCTCCTTTGGTTCATGTCGGTTTCTCCAAAGTGCCTCAGTTCTGCAAAATGATGAAGAGCTTATAAAATGTACGTTTCCTGAAATACAGGAGGATACCAATAATTTCGTAAAAGCAGACCTAAGGCTCGTCGCTCGTAAGTGGGCCTCACGTTTTCGGGTTTAGTGGTTTTTTTTTAGTGGTTTTTAACGTTGGGGTATACAAATCTGGTTTTAACCCCAGAACCGTAAAACGAGGCGAAGTGTGCTGTTTGCATTTTAGATGAATGGAAGATGCAAAACAGCTGTACATGATCATGCGGTGCTCAGCATTCTCCAGTTCCCATATTAGTTACTGCACTGGCACATTGCCAAGTTAGTTTTTGAGTTTTGGAGTTTTAACAGAAGTCATAATGACGCAAATTAAACAAATTAAATTAAAAACAGCTCTCACCGGTTTAACCATAAAGCACAAGGCCCTAATCGCAAACTCGTGTGCGAAAATTTATGGCTTGGAACGTTTGTCCTTAAACACGTACTGAATAGCATGGGCGCGACATGAATGTTAAGTTGATATTGCATAAATTTTCCTTTCGTTGCAATTCTATATGATGGCGATCCAGTAAATTACCCTGCTTTTGTTGTCTATGAAACATTCAGAAGGAAGTCACTGGTTTAGAGAATTTCGGAGACAGGCATTAGCAAAAAAAAAAAAAAAAAAATGCCACTGGTTCATGCAGCGGAAACCACTAGCTGGCCAGAACAGAGTTCACTATTAATATAGAGTAGAACCTCTATACCACACAGTGTCCCTGCATGTACTGAAGATGTTGATGTGATGAAGCAGACTTTGACAGTGTGTCAGAGTATGAACTATGCACAGTCATGCATGTTTCCTTTTTTTTCATAGAAAAAAAAACAAAAACACTGTACACATGGAGTTTTTTCATAGAAAGTTATAGATATAGAGTATATATAATATATATTATAATATAATATATAGATAGATATAGAGTATATATAAAGATATAGATATAGATATAGTTCATAGAGTTTTTTCATTGAAAAAAAAAAAAAACGCAACTGCTGTCAACAGCCATCAACAGCTAATGTCTGCTTATGCAAAAGACAGCATGAGAATCCAAATGGTTAGATGTTGTCGTACATGCTTCATGCTTGACCGACTATACTGTGGAAGGTCGTTACATTACTATCCATGAAGTTATCATCTCCTGGGTCTGAGGT
The DNA here is from genome assembly GCF_037126465.1 of Ornithodoros turicata. Taxonomy (NCBI): domain Eukaryota; kingdom Metazoa; phylum Arthropoda; class Arachnida; order Ixodida; family Argasidae; genus Ornithodoros; species Ornithodoros turicata. Next base: position 13,564,865 of record NC_088208.1, read on the forward strand.
AGGGTTCCGAAGCTTCGAACAAATTTTGTCGGGCCAACACCATTATCGACAGAGCTGCGCAAAGTGGGTGCCACATTTGCTCAGCGATGTTCATGAGGTGTAACAGATGAATTCAGCTCAAACTTTACTGGAAAGGCACCGACGAGTTTCTCGGCAGTAAGCAGTTTGCAAGCGATGAAGTGAAACCCAAAGCGTACAGGGGGGCATGCAAACAGGACATTGCAGGGCATGGTACAGAGAAGGTGCAAAAAATAAATGTGCAGAACGGTACCAAAAATGCCTTGACAAAGAGCGTGAGGGTAGAAAACAAATGGGTTTCAATGCATTAGAGAAAGAATTTTCAATGTTTGTTCAATATTTGGGTCAATATTTGCTCCACAGAAGAGGAACTTTCTACTGACATTCGCATGCAGTTATACTTAGAGCTTGAAGTTTTCAGGAAATATTTTTTTCACAGTTTGGGGTACAAAATTGGGGAAATCAACATGTGCTCTAAATTCGTGCGAATTGGAAAAGCTTCCGGTATGCTAAAATCCGGCAGAAATCAGGCTCTATTACTCAAACGAACTGTACTTGTTTGGTGTTCACAGTGATGTAGTTGCATCTGCTGCCAAACAAGCTAGTGTGCATTCCTACAGACGTTTCGGTGAGGCAATTTCCTGGTTGAAAATAGGGTTTCACCTAAAGAGGCCACCTACAATTCGGGCGGCAAATTCGGGGAAGAAACGGGTTTAACCCTAAAACTTCAGGCTCTAGTTACACTAAGCTGGCATGTGTCACTTATTAGCGCAGCTAATCAAACCAAATATATTGAAGGGTAGTTAATAAATCTGATGTCGTACCAAGGAGGAAACATGCATGCGTAAGGACCGGTGCGTTTAGCTTAAAACCAGTTTTTACCCTCCGATTTGCATCATCGTCATTTAGAATACCCCCCCCACACACACAAAAAAAAAAACAAAAAAAAAAGAAGAAATGAAAACAAACTCTGCAAAGTGCTCATTAAGCCACCGACATGACCACTAGAGACCTCTCAAATGCCGTACATTCAGCACTGCTGTTCTGCATCGTATGTCACAATGTAAAAAAAAAAATCTACCTAAAAATCTACTTTTCCGCCCGATATCACTTAATTTTACCGCGTTTTACTGCTTCAGAAATAAAAGCTCGTTTTTACCACCCGTTTTTCAAAAAACATAAAACCCAAAAACACAGGGCCTTATGCATGTTCTTTGTAATAAAGTGTACTTTCAAGTTTTCATCATGCTTTCAATCTGCACTGCAATATACTGCTCTATAGTTAGGGCCTGACTTTTTCGGGTTTTATTTTTGGCCAAATTCGGGGGGTAAATATCGGGTGGTATTTTTTATTTGAAAATTCGGGTGTATTCGGGTTAAATCCCGTTACGGCATATTCTGTCGTCAGGAATTCGGGTGTATTCGGGTGATTTTTTTTGTTTAATAAAAATTTGTCTTAACATGGAACTAATGTTTAGCAATGTTATCAAACTTTATTTTAATGCACGCTTATGAGTGTGCCACGCGACCCGGATGTTTTCGGGTAGATTCGGGTTAAACCCGAATTTTACAGATTTCGTTCGGGGGGTAAATATCGGGCGGATACGGGTTTAACCCTAAAAAGTCAGGCCCTATCTATAGTCATCTGGATTCACTCCCTTACGTAACACATCATTCAACTAACCAAGTAAACCTGCTTACTTTCCCCAGATTTCATTGTAGACAAAATGGCCTCTGGAGAGCTGACAGTGACCTCAGAAAGATTGGCTATGAAGGCTTGCCCATCCTGGAATCAGAATATGGTGAGAATTTTTATTTCTTACATAATTTTAGCAAAAAAAGAAAAGAAAAAGTGTTACGGAGGCGAGGTCAGCTACGTCTTATTTTCGATAATTAGTAGACTCTCGTTATTTCAATCGCTCGATACTTCGTACTTTCTGTTATTTCAAACACATTGTTTGACAAGACCGAAATTTCAAGCATGATACAATATAGAGAGGACAAGACGTGTCGTAAAGGTTGACTATACTTTGTTGATTATTTCTTTATGTTACGGCTGCATCCTGCAGACACACACAAGGAGATCTTTTATATTAATTTTTTACATTTATTTAACTTCATTTAACGCAGAAATTTTTTATTGACTTGTGGCAACCCGCCATCATCTTCCGTCACATTGGCATTGATTCGTACAGAAGTAATCGCCTAGAATATCATTGATCTAAGGGATTCCTTCCCTTGCAAAGCTGACACGCAGACAGTGGCAATTTGGTGTTGTGGACACAAGATTACATTACATGGCTGACATCTACCGGCGCCCCTTGTGAGATCGCAGGGTGCTAACAATGCAAAAAAGACTAACCGTTTCCCTGATCTGCAGGTTCTTGTTCTTGGCCTCATCGAGCAGGTCATAAAGGTCTTCCTTGTATATTTCCAGGTAAGATATCCTCAGAAGATACTCACGATCAGGAACCTGCACACAACAGGAGAGGGGGGAGGGGTCATGAATTACAAACAGAGCAACGCTAAATCTCGTTTAAGCTCACTGAAAAAAAAAAAAAGCAATGCCCATTAAAGCATTAAAATGATACCCAGCATTGGTTGCATGAATGACTGAACAAAACCCTGCTTCACTTGTGCCTTGAACGGTGTCTTGTCACTGCTGAACTCCATTTATGATCACACATTAACAACCTGCAGCCACCATGTCGAGCTTTATAAGTTACTAAAAAGATGTAATTACGTTACAATAACAGAAACATGAATCTGAAAGCAATTCAGTCACTTGAAAAAGTTAGTAGAATAAAATGTAATTTGGTTACGGTTAATCCAAGTTACGTGTGCAGACACACATTACAAACACTCATATCGAGCTCAGAAATTACAGCTAACTTGGTAGAAACACGTTGCGAAGTATGTGTCCCTAGAGTACAGCCGAAAACAACAAAAACATTGGGGATCACAACAGTGCTCCTTTAGCAACTACAAATTCATGACAACACAGACATATAGAGAGTGCCCTTTATGCAGACTTACATTTTCAATTATGCTGAAAATATTCTGGACAGTCTGCTGAACCAATCCAGGTTCATCACCACTGCCAAACATTGTGTGGGTTTTCCCAGAGGATGTCTGCCCGTACGCAAATATCGTGCCTGCAAAGTCATGATAACAGTTACCGCGGGGTCATTCCAATGGCCCTGCTAGACCCCACAGCAGGTTCGGTTCTCAAAAAATATGATGAATACCTCGCACTATCACTTCGGATTTTCTGAAGTCATACGAAAAAATTATGAACCACTTTCAATATACGAGAAACACAAAAACAGTAGAGGAGGGAGGTAACAAAGAGTATGTCTGGTACGTCGCAAAGAGAGAATAAAACCCGAAACAGGGAGCAAACAAAGACAACACAACACGTTCTGAGAGAATGTGTTGTGTGGAGGTTTTCACATTGGGGGTGAAGGACGTGTCTGTGAAGATGCGCAACGAACGAAATAAAGGAAAAAATGCTGTTCTTTCACTAATTTTTTTTTTCGGACGATATGCCGAAAAAATCTTTGTTCTGAAAACTGTAACGGTATCAGGTGGCCGAAGGGACCAGATGTTCTCGTTGGGACGACGTTGTAGCTTCTATAACTAAAAGTTCATCAACAATTTTCGGGTAATTAGTCGTTCAACGGTTGAGCAACACATGGCTAAGAACATCCGCCGCCCAGAGATGTTAGAAGTGAAAGCAGGATGTCTATAGCCCGTTGTTTTTTTAATGAAAAATCTGTAAAAAAAAAAAATGCACCCTGTATAACTAATTACATACTTTTCCAGCCTGAAAGAGAAAGTTTGTGCAGCAGAAAGAAGCACTGCCACCACTAACCAAATGTCGTTTTGTCACGTGGTATTCCTTGTATTGTTATTTAGCTAGTCAATCTTATCTAATGAATTCTACAGTAATACAATAGTTAGGAAGCATGCGAGCTAGTGACATAGATCCACAATGAAGAACCCTGGAGACAAGGGACATGGGATGAAGGGGGACAAGCAATGAATTCAATTCGTCTGGCACAAGGGAAAAACACCAGCAATTACGACGGAGGACCATTGACAAGATTCAGTAGAATTGATCACATAGAGCACTTGGATTTTTCGAAACATAAAACCTGAGTGCAGCTTAGTTGGGCACCCTGTATAAGAGGATAACACAGAATAATACGCATTGATAAAACTGCTGAGCAAACAGAAGTAGTAAAGCACACAGACCATTGAAGCCCCTCATGACAGAGTCCACGATGGGATGGCAGTACTGCTCGTAGATTTCCGCGTTCGTCGTACATTGATCGAAAATGTGATCTGCAAAAAATGGGAACATCACCTGTGTCGTAATCAAGAAAGCTGGGGGCTGATTAAGGACAAGTGATGATTAAGGACAAGTTGTCGTCCTAGCACAGCTTCATTGCCAAATCAAAATCAATGCCCAATCAAAACGGAATCAACAAAAAATTATTAAGCTGGCATTCAAGTCTTTCATTACAGCAGTATTATTCCTTCCCAAGCACTGTTAGAGAGAGGAAAAAAATCAGTCCAAGGCAAGCAACATTCATCTGGACATTCATCAGACTGGACATCCAGATACATCACGTAAGACTAATGCTGTCATTTACTAGTTCTACCCAGTTTTTTCATTCCCGTAATTATCTCTTGTGCAGAGTTAAAACCAACCCTGGGAAACAAATGCTCAGTTTCACGTCAGTCACTTTATGGAATTCGTTACCTATCCATTTGAAGGACATGCCCTCATTACATCGTTTCCGTCATGCCCTGAAGCATCGGCTCTTGATGACGGTGGCTTAGTCACAGAGCGCTAGCTCACATCTACAGCTACCCTCATTCTCATTTATTTTTATTTTTGTTCTTGTTTACTGTTCCTTTTTTTGTTTATTTGTTAGTTGCTGCACATATCGTTTCAGTTGCCTGTACTCGTTTTCCTTTGTTAACCTCCTTTCCACTCTTATTCGTTTAAGCCTTCTGAGTGTATCGGATCTCAACTCAGTGTTATTGCTCAGAGTGTTATTGCTTGCGTGTACTGCCCATGTTATTTGCTTCGTTTCTGTTTGTTTCATGTGTATTCTTCCTAGCAGTTGTTCCACACATTTTATTCAACCCTGGGTGGCCCCTCCTCTAGCTCTGCTACGGGGTCCCCATTACTATCACACTACCTTGTATCTAGCAATAAAGGATTTGATTTGGTTTGATCTGTATTACCAAAAAATCACGCCGGCAACAACAATAAAAACAGAATAAGAACTTGATGTCTTGCAACCAGTTCTGGTTGGGCAGAATAAAGTGCCCAGGCAGAGCCACCCACTTCTCTACTAATGGCAAGTAGCAATCCGGATGTTTCAGATGAATCAAGGCCCCAGTTTTTTACTACTTCTGCCTTAACCTTGACGCTTCATTCTGAAGATTACAGAACTGGTTACAAGACGTCATGTTTCTCATCTGTTTTTATTGGTGTAGTGCCGGCATGTCCCTTTTTAGTAATAAAAAAATGAGGAGGGGGCCTCCCCGTCTGAGAGCTTAGCAAGGTTTTGGGCATAGAGTTTAACATTCCAGTTTAATTTAATTTAGGAGAATATATACATTATTAAATCGGCTAACAAGGTCAATTATGATAATTTTATTTATACTCCTAAATTAACCTCGTTACAACGAAACGCGATATAACGAAATTCGCGATAGAGCGAAATAATTTGGATTCCCCGGCAGAGGGCCATAGAGACCAATGTATTTTAACTCTCGCTACAACGAAACACTTTTCAGCCGCCGCCTCGATACAGCGAAAGAACGAGATAAGGTTTATGACCCCAAAACCGACGTTAGGGTCATGAAAACAAAGGGCGCAAGCAGCGTCCTGTTCCCGCGGCGAAAGACGGCACACGCGATTAGGGTTGGGAGGAACCTGGTGCCTACAAAAGGAAGTCTGAGTCATTGGAAGGTTAGGGATTTTCTTCCGAGGCTTCTCCTTTTCGCGCTTGTTTTGAACTGTCCGGTTGCAGCCAAGTAAAAAGAGCACGAGACGCAAGGCGCCATCGCGCGCGTGGCGGCGTAAGCGGCGTGGCGTCGACGAAATCAGCCTAGATTATTTTCTTGACGGGGAAAAACATGCCGTAGCAACGGAGAGCCTTACGGAAAACGCACTGTCATAGACGTAGAAGGTTTGCGGGAGATCTCAACACGATATGGAGAAAGCTGCGGAGGCTTCGGCGGCGTACGAACAATGCGTGACACTGCGTCTTCTAGGCACGACGCAGACGCGTATAACCGGCTATTTCACGCAAGAATAAAATATTGCAGGTGCACTTTGGCGCTGTATTTGTAGTTGTTGAAACTTTTTCACGAAAAACTTTTCCGCATCGTAGCGGGAGTTATTGACGCTTATGTACAGCGCGCGCCCTCGCAAAGGTCGCGATCCGTGACCTTCAATTCGGTACAACGAAATGTTCGATACAACGAAAGAAATTGCAGTCCCTTTGGGTTTCGTTATATCGAGGTTCGACTGTATATTAATTGACCTCATTAGCTGATTTAATAACTAAATCATTCAATTACATTAACTTAATTAATTTAACCGGACACCTAACATAGCGAAAAACTTGAATGAAAATTTCTTTAGTGCAGCGACATAAATGACCAGAAAGACACAAATTCAATGTAAGAAGAAAAAAAAACTTACCAAATGTAAACAGCAACGAAGCCTTCCCGTCTTTCTCCGTAAAAGTTGAGAAGATGGTGTTTTCTTGAACACCCCAACGAGAGCATTCCTTTGCAACGACCTCTCTGTAAGAGAACATAAGCAGAACATTTGAGCAGATGAGCAGCCCAGCCTTTCATTTTCCAGCGGTATTGATACTCCACAATGCCAAGACTCCAAAGCAGGCTTATTAAAGACGGAACCCACCACTCCTTTCAAGTAAAACGTAGGGTTCATTCACCAACGTGAATCCCTCCAGAGGCCTCATGTAGGCCAGAGGCCATCAGAGGCCATCAGAGGCCATCAGAGGCAACCAGAGGCCAGATGTAGAGTAGCCATATGCATATATGTTACACATTTTGCATTTGCGTTATTCGTGGATCTGCAATTACTTTATCAGATATTCACTCGCAGTTTTCTCGGTTTTGGATTTTTCGACTTATAGCCTTATTGCATACAGAGACTCAATTGTTGGTAGAACCAGCTCAGAATCTGTCCAAGAGACAGATACCTCTGAGAAACAACAATCAAGGAATGTCTCTTGCCTTTCGATCAGGGGCCGCACCCGTACAGCAACTTTTATGCTCGCTGATGGTGGGGACATACCTTGGAAGCTGCAATGCACAAGAAACATGTTTACCAACATCATGATCACAAGATCGCAACTGCGCAAATGTGCCAGACAGAGAATGAAGTATATTTTGGCCAGATGACTTGGTTGGCCTTCATATCTGGTAACAAATGTCCAAGTACTGACATTTGGGTAGCCCCACCACTGAGAGTGCAGTTCTGTTGTAGCACACCAGGCAACCGGGGTAGGCAACTCTTGCTATGTTTTGTATGGCTCCTTTCTTGTTACTGTGGCTTGTGGCTGCCAAGTATTTGGTTGGCAATTTGGCTGTTTCTTCTTAAACAAGTATGGCGAAACAATGCTTTGGGAAATCAACTTGTTGCATATCAAAAGCTGGTGTATCTAACGAAATCATGAAAGTATCAAGGTAGACAGGGCATTTTCAGCCCAAACTGTTGTAAAAGAGAACTTGCTAAGCACGACGACAATTGATCCCTTGCACTCAACTCTGGCAACTTTGGCCCATGAGCATTACACAGTACACTTTCGCCCTTCAACTCTTAACCCTCTCTGAAGACCCTCTTAACATAAATGATTGAGCTGCAGCTCTCTGATAAAGGATTTGAAAACCATCTTTGAGATCTACTAGAAATTCTGTCGTTTGTAGCCAATGTTACTAGTCAGTCCATGGTAAGTGGGTGTTTCAACATTATCCACCATGCACAAATGCACCTTATACAGTCCACTTTCGCTTCCTTGTTTCCAAACCTCACTTTAGGAGTCCATCGACCTATAAATTATTTTTCCAGGAACGCTGATCAATGGTTGGCGCAGTGGTTTATCCAGAATCCCAAGCATGGAGGGTGTTGGAAAAAATGGGGGAGGGGGGGTCATTGTTATACTTACGTCATTACAGCTTAACATATTACCAATTCACGTCCGCACTTTTGCAACTCTGCTTTACGAGAAACGGCGTACATCCAACTACATGAAGTGAAGATAAGAGATGATAAGAGAGTGTGACGGTTAACGGGGCAACGACTGGCATTCCTTGCATCGCTTCGTCCAAAAATTGAACTCTGCGAACCTATCGTCCGTCGCTCTCGAAGGGGCTTGCGTCGGGTCGCAGACGGATGTAACGCTGACGGATGCATTGGAACGCAGTAGCGCGGAACGTGCTTAACGGCAACAGAGTTCCCATAAGACAGTTTACGGCATTCCCTAAAAACCGCCAAAGTCTCATCGCCGAACGCCATGAACAGGATGGAGCAGACTTCATTATATTTCAAACAAGATGTTTTCATAAACATAATGTTCTGCCAACTTTTTTCGTGTTCAACTCGTTTTTCTGACGCATGTTTGCACTTTGCTTCTCGCTCTTCGTAGCGATACTCTCTAATCAAAATGCTGTCACTAATCCCGCCTGGCAGCCACCCATCGTTCAAGGCCGTAATTGAGCTACGGCAGTTTCGCATGGCCAATATATATTGAAAGGAGTACCGAGGGCCGTCCGAAAGATTTTCAGATTAAGACGTCTTATGAAAGTGTGTGTGTCTTTTTACCGAATGGCGCTAAAGGTTTTGATGGGTGGAATTTGTTTCCCAGAAAAAAAAACTCGCATAAAAAATGGGTCCGCGCCTTCACCCTTAACTTGCCACTCCAGGTATTAAAAGGAGGAGAAGGTATGATGCTACGTCACCGATGACGTTTATCAGGAGAACTCGTTCTGGTTTGCCAGTCAGTGGGGGTCAGCCCACCCCACCTTGTCCCTTTGCCACCACAAACTAGTTTTGCCAGATCTCCCGGAGAACTGGAGATAGAAGGACCGGCCGAATCATTACCGAGCCAGGAGAAAGGCTTTTACAGGACCCCGAACGGCAGAGTAGCAGACGACAGAGGAGTACCAGACATCATTTCTCTAGACCAATGAGCAAGCGTTCCCCTTATAACGTCAGCACGAGGTTCCAGGCCGATCTCAGGCTGGTACTGCTGCTCACGGCCGTTGCGCACAGTCACTTTTTGCGACGTACTTTAAATTCAATTTCCGCGATAATTATGACTCTGTGGTGTGAATTACTTCGCACGATGTATCTTACTGGCCTACTTAACAGTTTTATAGGAAGAAAAGATGGTGGTAAAAATGACTTCTGTGCTACTTTAAGACCGTGACTGTACCCGTCTGACAGGTACATAAGCTACCCCCCCGACTATGCAGCTGTCATTCGTTCACTTCGTCTGCGTTCTCCGAACAGTCAACTACAAGGCCGCACCGGTTCCAGCAGCTCTCAAGACCCTTGTACCTGTGCTGCACTGGGGGGACTCCCAGCATGGAACCAAAACCCTGATCAACAGTAACGTAACACTCGTGAGATCACACACAGATCACAGGAAGACAAGAAGGAAATGTCAACATTCAAAAGTGTTTGCCACATGGAATCATCCACTGTTTAAATGCGAGACCAGAGGAGCACCTGGGACAGCGACTATTCAGCTATCTCGCCATTTCATAGGCTGCTCTATCGATTTGGTTTCGTGTCTCAACGTCCCGTTTGCTCGTCGAGCCTTTTAAATTGGATGTGACAATGTACAAGGATGGGCGACGAACTGCACAGAGCCAGCATTCAGCTACAACTGCCTTGTGGCGTCCTTCAAATATGCGTGTCTATACATGCTCGTTTACCTTGTTGCCACTTGCGTGCTGTGCAGATGATTAGTGTGCTATATGCTACCTCAGTGTTATGTCATTCGTCACTGGCGAGCGATAGGAAGAAGGCTTAATCAATAGAAAGAAGGGAATAGAAATAGACGCCACCTTCCCAGTGATAAGCGTCGCGCACGTATTTGTTCTGTCACCGAAACTAGTCCGAGATAGGGCTTCTGGTCCCCTGCTCAGAGGACATGCACTGTAATATTTTGACTGCGTAGATGTTCAGATATAATCTGAATAATAAATTTTAAACCCTGCACGATAAGGTACGCTAGAACGCTCACAACAGAAGACTAATCGCATTTTTTTTTTTTCTTTCTTTTAACGTCATCGAACTTGTATGGGTCAGACTTAATAACTGTGTTTAGGCCAACAGACACTGTGGCTTCTGTTCGGAATGGAAATACAATCACACGGAGTGAACGTCAAGTAGACGCTGTGTACGTTCTCATTCTCTCGCGTCCGCACAGGAACTATTCCAAGCTCACAGTAAACGCTTATCTGAGCAATAACATGCAGAAAACAAAACTCACCTTCACAAATCCCGAAAATGCTACAAGTATGATCACTTTTTCTGGAACATGAATTACATGACAATATGCAACGAAAGACGGAAGTTTGAAAAATGGAGCGACATGGAAAGCGACGTTTTTGTTGTTCTTTCGTTTCTTCTTTTGCAGCGACGATGGCCATGGCAACAGTGCTGCATGCTGCCCAACGGCGGCTGCTACTTGTGATGTGAAAAGGTAACTTTCAGTTTGTTGAGTTTGCGGGGAAGAAAGACACAAGACACAACGCAGGAGAAGACCAAATATTTCTTTTTTCGTACCTGCGCCAGCTTGGTTGCATTCTACTTTTATGTTTAAAGCGGATCACAATACAAGAACCTAAAACAATGCTAAAGTCCCACAAACTGTGACTGGACTGAGAGAAGGTAAAACAGGAAGTAACTCTATTAAAATTAGAATTCAGGTGAACAAGGCTTTCGAGCAGAGACTGAGCGTAGTACCATGTAATAGTATTGCGTATCGCCATGGACATTAACTTGAGTCACGTGACTTGAATATTTGAAGCACTTCGATGCAACAACGATACTCAAAGCGCTCAAAGCTTCAAACAGTAAGGTAAAGTGAATTACTTTAACTTGGAAAAAACCGCCTTGGCCTCAATTATCCGTTAACCAGTTTTCAGGAGATAAGGCATACAACAGGACTCGAAAACTTGGGCTGGCCGTCATTTCTCAAGAGTAAAGTCTACCAAAAACAAGCCGTATCCCTGTAATGTATGGGACACAGACAACAGAAGCATGACCATCTGTCGGTATTTTGCACAAGGCTGGTGTCGTTTTGGCGACAGATGCCGTTTTGAGCATGTGGACAACAGCTACCAGAGTCTGCAACCACAACGAGAACGTAAGCGTGACAGTATTCCACCATATGAACAGAAATGGGCATGTCTGCTGCATCCATTGATTGAAAGACAAAGTTGGCCAACCTGTGCCCCAGTAGTGCGGCACTACAGAGTACATTGTTGACCTTGTAAGCTGCTCTCTAACAAACTGCAATAATTTCTCTGTCATGGATGCTTGGGGCCTCTGACTTATTCGATTTAAATCCCCCCCAGATTCGGGAGGCAAAAATCGGGCGTGTGTTACTCACCAGACATCGGCAGCTTTGACCCTCGCTCACTCAGTTCTCGACTCGCTCATTCACGCTCGCTCACACGCCACCTGCTCACCTCTAGGCTCATTCACTCACTTCCAGCTCACCTCGTCGTTTGTGCTGTTTTGAGTTATTTGCTCAGTCACCCTCACGCTAATTACTTTCCACGAAGAATCAGGCATTCCGTTGCCCACGAACGAGTGCTGAGAATGCAGTGAGTTTCGACAGAGTGTATGCGTCATGGTCCATTTATGCAGCGCGGCAAGCTACGGTCCTTCTTCGTCAATGAAAGCGCGGGAGGGCAGCCATTCAGAAACAAGGGGCACATTGCGACGCATTCTGTAACGGGAGTTGACAGGTTCAGCGGGTTGCCTGGCCGTAGCGTTCGTACCGTCATACAGACACACCTCGGCAGTTTTGACTCTCGGCTCGCTCACTCATGCCGAGTTCATTGGCAAAATTGAGCATGAGTGAGGTTTGCTATTGACCCAAGCAGCAGAATACATCTTGGACCAATATTGCTAATGTCTGCCCAATATTGGACTGAGGTTGGATCAATATTGGGCCAATATCAGGCCAAGAGGTTATGCTGTTTAGAGAGTTATTTGGGTGTTATCAGGTTATTCTTGTCCCTTCTCTCCAGCAATCGTTCCACAGTTACAGGTCAATGTATTGAAAAAACGTGAATTCTTCGTGAATTGCAAGCACCACATCTTGTAGCATCAAGTGTGTTTGATGTAATTTATTGTTGCACTCGAACAATGTTTACATCGGACCTGCATCCCAGTTGCTACTAAATAGTTGTTGTAGTATGCGATAGAAATTAGAGTAGAGCATTCAACGGACTGAACTGTAAAGCGGGTTTGCGGAGCTGGGTTGCGTTCTGGTTTGACATTACGGGATTGTGCATTTGCGGGGTTTAGGTCGGGTATAGCCTGGGCCCGAGCATGTGTTACCCCACTGTTAGTTAGCCACAGTCAACCTATACAGCCCGCTATACTGGGCTGGGCTGGGCTGGGCTGGGCATGCCGGTTAGCCTATAAATTTATCGGGATGGGAAACCTAGAACTTCTTCGGGGTTTGACCGGGCCAGGGATGGAGCCGTCGTCCGGGGTTCAATAAATCGGAGGGCCAGGCCTCGGCCTAAGAATCTGACCCGTGCAGGGCTCTAATTTAGGAGGAACCGAAAGTCAGGTTTAACTTTGAACTGGTTCAAAACTGATTCGGGGAAGCGAAAAATGGGGAGGCGTCACGTTTAACCGGAACTGCGTGTCTGAGCCTCTTTTGTTCTAGTGATCCTCATTATGCAACTTTATTGGAGGCTTTGTCATTCACCTTATCAGGGGACCGATACCACTGGGTGAAACCTGGAGCCCACAATACCTCCACGGCCACCAGAGCTGCATCATTCGACTTTAACGCTACCCTCCAAACTGCCAGAGCCAGCGAACAGGGAGGGTGGTCCCGAGGAGGAGGAGGAGGATGGGACCAGGGCCGCCACCAGAACACCTCCTCCTCCCATGGGGGATCTTTCTTTGATTATGCACCCAAACCTGGTGGAGGCTACAGAGAGCCTTTTAAAGAGGAGCCGCGCAGTTGGGGTCAACCTCGGACGGCGTTCGGCAGTGCTGCAGCTTTTGACTTCAACAGAGCGCTGGATACTGCCAGGAGAAAGGATGCCGACCGATACGTCGCAGAGGACATGGACATGTGAGTGTGACTTCAATGTTTGAGACAGGGGCATCAGCAGGAGACTTGGTAAAGCCCCAAGATTTGTGCCGGAGTTTGATCTCCAAGGAGTGTTGGAATTTCATACAGGGGTGTGAGGGGATGTGGGATGGGATGCTGTTAAAATCCGTTAATCCCCTTTTTGATGTTTTTTTTTTCCTTTGGAAGTCGGAGATCTTTGAGGTGGGAGGTGTGGTAAAACACCTTCTCTAAAGAACCGAGTTGCATAGAATGGGGTGGGGCATCCATGCCACAACCCCCTTACAGGAACCTCACATGGATGCCGCATTCTTTGTCTCTATTATACTAGTATCAGCTTGTACGCCTGTTTCTTATTTTGATAGGGTGGAAAGCCAGGGCTGGGAAACTGGAAGAAGTGGTAGCAGACGGCCATCTCAACAGGCAAGTATCTGTTTCGCATACTTTTATAACAGTTAATGCTAAGCACCCGGGGACACACACGTGTCCTCGGTAAACGGCCTCGAACGTTTACATTCGAGCCCAGGCCACAGCTGGTGGTTTGCTGAATAGACCATACAGTAGAGCCACCATATATCCAGCACTGGTCATTTATTGAAAAAAATGTGCAGAGACCAGGGGACCCAGATAAATGAAACTTGTGAGTCACCTGTTGTCAAAGAAGCGTGTGTTGATTTGGGAGGGCATAGCAAACCGTCTAATGCCATTACTGCAAAACTATCGGACATTTGTAGAGGACGGTAACAAGATCAAGAGCATGTCATGGTGCAAGGGCCCTGCACTCCATTCATTCGGGTTCTGAGTTAGGTACAATATGTGTTCAATTTCAATTCAATTTATTCAATTTACCATATACACGGTTGAGCAAAAAGCTGGCAACTTGACGACGTGTTCGATCAGATGTCTGTCCAACACTGATCCAAGAACTCTGTGCAGCTGTGTGACTGCAGGCATCAAATCGAAAAAATAAGTCACTCCAAGTACTTCATTCACAAGTCAAATACCCAATATTCGGTTTTCCGAATATTCGTCTGTTCGGCGAATATGAACCACACATTCCCGAAAGTGGGCTTCACCCGAAGCTTCCCTGCATGAGGTGAAGCCTGCTCTACGAAATTGCCGGTGCTGCAGGACCAACAGAGGCAGATTATTTTTTAGCTTAAGATAATGTTAGCCCAAGTTTATTGTGCATACTTTGCCTGAGGAAGTGTCTGCGTTCCTCCCATGTGCACTTTAGTGGTGCTGGTGGGAGATTTTGATGTGGTGTCTGGGAGGTTGCCTCTAAAAAGTTAATACCCTTAAATAATGCAAACAGCCCCAGGAACAAAAATGGTGTCTTCAAGATGTCCCTTAGGTTGAGAATTTCAGCAGCGCAACTTCCCCAGCAAAGAAGTTAAAGGACGTTCATGGCAAAGCTGAGGCAGGATACCAATTTGTTTATTTTGCAAGTGACCTACGAATGTTCAGAAACAATTAGAGCATCATCTGTGTAACGTGACACCGCCTGACACGAAATTTTAAAATCAAGATAATTATCCCGGTATGTACTCACCTGGAAAGCATGAAACACCATCATGTAACATTAAAGAGTAGGGGTTCCTCACAAAAGAAATTTGTGTGACTCTTGTGAGAGTTAATGCCAGAAAAATTACACTAAAGCCATGGGCTAGAAATTGCAAGCTTTTAATGCAAATGGCACATATTGTAAACTTTGCACGACTATTGGATTCGATATTCTGCATTTTCCCCCATTCAACTCGACTTCAAATCTTCGTATTTGCACACCCCTAGTTAATAGTAATAGTAATAATAATAATACAGTCACCGTCCGATTTTTCGGACTCTGCGGGGACCGTGCAAAAGTCCGAATAATCGAGCAGTCCGAAAAAACGAGTTTCGCTTCAAAATAAACTTTACTAAGCCCTAGTAAGCTGGAAAAATTTGTCGATGCTTTCCTAAAGCACTTCCAGCTCTGCCTGATAACATCAGCTTCTATTTCGTCAATGTACATTGTCAGAGGCACCGCCGTCATCAAGTCCGCAAGTCATCTTCACCTAATGCATGTTTGCTTTAGGTGAAGCTCGCTATAGAGCGCAGTCTCGCGACTCGCAGGCGGACAGCACGTGCTGGGCCGTTGGCTAAAAACGAAGACGCAAAAGTGTTACGACAGACCTCTTCTACTCAGAGGAATGGAAAATGAACAATCATCACTGCCTATTTTTTTCCTCAATATTTTAATTGGTTGATTTCTTTTTATACGAATTTCGGATGACACCAATATTTTCCGTCACCCCAAGAGAGAAATTCGCTCTTTGGGTAAACAGAGTCCGAAATATCCAGCGACGGAGCTGCACAGCGTCCGAAATTTTGGATTTTCTTTAAAGGTGCTGTAAAGCAGTAGACAAGCATGATATGCCGGTGATGTGACTAGAGACTTTGTTGCTTCTAAATACCATGTGCGGAACCGAAGAACCGACAACGGGCTATAAATATTTTTAATTTGCCATGAAAGATGCGGCGTAGTGGAGCGGTGCGACGCCTGGTGTCAAACAACCCCCTGTACAGCGGGCAACACTGAAAATTGGTATTACACACTATGACATCGGAACTTCGTTATTTTAGTAACCATATTATTAGTTTTCCTGTTTACGTATGCAATCTGAAACCCCTGTTAACAGTTTAACCTGTTAACCCCTGTTTTTGCGAAGTAACCCAGTGCTGGCCGCTGTTCGATGGAGGCTCTCCCTACTTCTCTGCTGCGCCTGCGCGCTCCTTTTGTTCGCGGCCTCTTTCGAACGAACAAACCCTCTCTGTGAACAAACAAGTCCCGACGCTGTCTGGCTTCTTGAACGTCTGACACATTTTTTTTCAACGGCTCAGCATTTCATTTCAGTTCGCTTATCTGTTTATACTCAGATGTGGATCGTTGTGTGAATTGCAGGGGCGGATTTTATGGTGGATTGTGGTGGATTGTTATGTCGGGCCCAGTGTTATACGCATGCAATGTGGTTGCCGCCGTATGTGTCAGAAGTACGGATTCATTTCGAATACCTAGTACAGTGTTGCCCATAATCTTTAATTGTAATTTACTAATTAGCTGCAACGTCGATTGGAATGAAACTTGCACATTTTTTCTCCTGGTGGCTTATACTATCGAATAGCCACACTAAATGACATTTGATCGGTGCTGCTTTACAGTACCTTTAACATCACCTCAATGAGACCCGCGGCCGTTCCGCGTCCGAGTCCGAATAATCGAGCATGTCCGAAAAATCGGTCGGCAACTGTAATACAGTCGCGGGGATCGCGCAAAAGTCCGAATAATCGAGCAGTCCGAAAAAACGAATTTCGCTTCAAAATAAACTTTACTAAGCCCTAGTGGGCTGGAAAAATATGTCGATGCTTTCGTAACGCGCTTCCAGCTCTGCCTGATGACATCAGCTTCTATTTCCCGAAGCGACATTTCGTCAATGTACACTGTTAAGGGCACCGCCGTCATCAAGTCCGCAAGTCGGCTTCACCTAGCGCATGCGTGCTGTAGGTGAAGCTCGCTTTACAGCGCTGTCGCGCGACTCGCGGGCTGGGAGCACGTGCTGGGCGGCTGGCCAAATCGAAGACGCAAAGGCGCCACGACAGACCCCTTACTACTCAGAGGAATGGAAAATGAACAATTATCACTGCCTATTATTTTGCCTCAATATTCTAGTTGGTTGATTTCTTTCGATACGAATTTCGGACGATACCAATATTTACCCGTCACCCCAAGAGAAAAATTCACTGGTTGGGCAAACAGTCCGAAATATCGAGTGACGGAGCTGCACAGCGTCCGAAATTTTGGACGCTCTTATACATTAACTCTATGGGACCCACGGCCGTTCCGCGAACGGGTCCGAATAATCAAGCATGTCCGAAAAATCGGAGTCCGAAAAATCGGTCGGCAACTGTAATAATGTGAGAGTGAGAAGAGTTTATTCAGCTCCAAGGAAAAGCCTGAACAAAAACAGAAGGCATGTGAGAGTCCTAAGGATGAAGAGTGCGAGGCTGCGACGATGGTGATGTTTCAGTTTCACAGTAATGATAAGAATAATGACAATAGTAACAATTATTTTGTTCTTGTTAAGGTTAAAATGAAACCGTTTCTGTGGTGAATGCCACGCTTGGTTGGGATATCTCTCCCAACCTAGTTATGTGCCCTTAGAGTAGATCACACTCAAAACTAAAGTGTGTTAATACACATGTTGCACTGATGTCTTTAGATATTCATATTTCCCGCGGACAATATCGGATTGGGCCGGTCCAACCTGTGTCGATGCGTTTTATCAGCTATTTTCTTGTGACGATTAATTCTTAACCAGTTTGCTGTGCTCAGTATTGTTTCCTGTGACATGCTCTGTACTGTTTCCACTACCGTTTATACTGTTACATTTCCTTAACTTGCACTATACAGGATGTTTCATTTTATCTGCAACAAATTACTGCTTCATCAGTGGTTCGAGAGCATTGTGTAAAGCTCAGGCTTTAATATTGCAATTGCAATTTGCTCCCTAAAGTCAATAATGAAAAAGTTGATTAAGATAGCTTTGTTAATTAGTCCCCTAATGGAGGAACAAATTGGTTTCATAGTAGCAGCCCCGTCGAGTAATCCAATGACAAAAGTAAAACTGCCCTAAGGCAACTCCCCTTTTTATGAAAATTTGTTGCAGATAAAAGGAAACACCGTGTATATAAGGCCCTTAGTTTTCTGCTGCAGCAAATTCAAAATTCCGCGGCACTGACTTGTAAATTCCGTGATTTTCCATGGCGAGCTGTCAACAGCTGCATGAAATGGCGAGCTGTCAACAGCTGCCAGTGGGAAACACTTTATTTTCTTGGATAATGTGGGAACAAAAAATATTTTATAAAATTACAGATTCAAAGCACTATTCTGGCTCAGCATTACACACATGATATCTTGGGTTCTGATCTGATGAGGTCTGTCGCCTGCAATCATTTTATCATAGATTGAGAAGTTACCCGTCAAAAAGAACTCGTTACAAGTTAAGTTACCGCGTGCTAAATGTAACTAAGTTAATAACGAAGTTCTTCAGCATGAAATCTAATTCGCAGTTACTGAGTTACTTAAGAAAAAGAACGAGTTACTTCCAAGTTACTCCGGACACAAAATAGCATTACGCAGGTGCAGCGCTCGAGCAGTTGAGTTAGACCTTGAGTTGCCTGCGGAGGAGTGCAACACGCTTAGATCGTTTTCCTTTATGCCCAACAATAGACCTCTCCCTGTTTGTAAATAAATGACGTCATAGTGTTCGACAGCGCCAAAATTTGGTAGAATTGAACTACGCTTCAAGCTAGAGGTGAACAAGGTTGCGCTCGAAAGCCACAGTCTTGAGGGGATTACGACATGACCCCTTGAATGGACGAGACCCTCGGTCCTACTTTTCTTTCAATGGGAGACAGCGAACAAGTGCCCGTTCGTGGAACCCAGCCGTCCCTCCGCTTTGTTTCGGTTTCAGTCTGTCTACCAATATGTCATGATGACGTTTCTCGGGTAGAGGTTTATTCGAACGCTTTGCATCTTACCCCCTGTGGGCGCACAATGGTTCTGCTTTATTTCAATGGCAGCAGTTCTTATTTCCTGAATAAAATACTGTCACTCATTGAATATCACGTTTTATGGCAAAATATGCCATGAAGGAACCGGAGAGAAAGCAAGAAAATGTGTGGACGCGAGTGAAAAGCGATTTAAAAGTAACTTGGAACTTAACTTAAGTTACTTTGGCAAAGTTACCAAAAAAAGGAACGAGTTCCTCTGAAAGTTACCACGGCGCAAAAGTACCGAGTTACGTTACAAGTTACCAAAAAAAGGAACTTAGTTACAGTAACGAGTTACCTCGAACTCTGCATTTTATACCTGCTGAAAGATCTTTCAGCATCTACAGAGTTTATAGGAACTTTACAGGGACAAGTTTACAATACATGCCCTGGGGAAGTTACATCATTAGGACACCCCTTTTGTTCCTGGGCTGTAGGCATTATTTAAGTCTTAACTTTTTGAAGGCAAGCTCCCAGATATCAAATCAAAATCCCCCACTGCCACCGCTAGACTGCACACAGGAAGGACACTGCCCCCTTCCTCAGGTGAAGTATGCGCAATGAACTTGCCTAACGTTATTTTAAGCTAAACTACAATCTGTCTGTCTTTCTCCTGCAGCATAAACAATTTCGTAAAGCAGGCTTCACCTTATGCAGGGAAGCGTCAAGTGAAGCCCACTTTCAGGAGGTGTCATTCGTATTCGCCGAATAGTCGAATATCCGGAAACCCGAATATTGGGTCAACGGCGGCACGTGCCGTGAGTCCATACGTTAAGCTTGAGGGAACGAGTTCACGCACGAAGACGCACGATTTGCGAATTGAATATTTCGAGTGATTGATATTCGATTAGAATATCTGCACACCCCTAAAAATATGGGATTCCGTGAAATTCTGTGTCAAGCGAAGGATTCTGCGATTACAGTAGTTTTGAAATCCCCGAAATTTCGCGGAAGATGGAGGGCCTTAACTATATAGCCTGTTGGCAAATGTAGGTATTCTAATAAATAAATACACGAAAAAGTTTCCGCACATCATGGGTACATCACACCAGTTATTGTGATCTCTTGCAGGGCCAGCCAGCAATACATCAGCAGGCGCAGCCCCAATCAACATTTGTTTTTGGTATGTATTCCCTTTTCCGTAGATTGCAGAGTCATGGGATGAGGGGGCACGCGTGCCTGTCCATAAATTTCCATTCAGGGGCATCAGTGTTACTGCAGTGATTCTTTCCATTTATGAGCATGTTTCGGTATAAATACTTAGTTATTCACTGCAAATTCTTACAAGACGCTCAATATGCAAAAGTACTTCTGGTATGT
Source organism: Ornithodoros turicata (assembly GCF_037126465.1). Taxonomy (NCBI): domain Eukaryota; kingdom Metazoa; phylum Arthropoda; class Arachnida; order Ixodida; family Argasidae; genus Ornithodoros; species Ornithodoros turicata. The sequence goes on from NC_088208.1 coordinate 13,585,186, forward strand.
GTACCAGGTGACTTGGATCTTCTAGGTGTTGACAAAACAGCAGGGTGGGCATAAAATGTATGCACTATAGCATCATGTTTTAGTGCGAATCCCTGCTTGTCCTTTGTCTGTTTTAACTGGGTGGGCTCTGTGCTTAGTGCATCACTATACTTAGAGCCTGAAGTTTTTGGAAAATATTTTTTTCTAAATTCGGGGGGTAAAAATCGGGTAAATAAACGTGTGCACTAAATCCATGCGAATTCTGGTGAGAAAACTCCCGGTATGCTAAATTCGGGGAGAAATGAGGCTCATTTACTCTAACTAACTGTAGTTATTTGGTACAAACGGTGATGTAACTGCTTTTGCTGCCAAACAAGTAAGTTAATGCATTCCTACAGACATCCCAGTGAGAGGAATTTGCCGGGTAAAAATCGGGTTTCACCCTAAAGGGTGAACCTTCAATTCAGGGAAGAATCAGGTAAAACCCTAAAGCTTCAGGCTCTAACTATACTTCGCGACATGTTTATTCCTACAAGTCACCTCTGCGCACATTCTAAAGATGTTTTTTATAACTCACTGCTTTCCCGCTCTGTTATATCTAAAGACGTCCCTGTGCGATTGTCCTGGGCGGGTGCACGACACCTCCGAGAAAAAAGTGCCCACATGCTTCAAATTGTTACTCGTACACTGAACGTATTGTCAAAACCACGTGTACGACAACATACTCTGAGCACATTTGCATGCCTTCAAAGTGTGCACACAAAATATTCGCCTTTACAATGCTCTGCCAACCAGCGGCATGGCCGGGTGGGTTAAGGCGTCCGCTCGTTGGTGATAGCCAAGGTCGCGCTGAAGACTGGGAGGTTGTGGGTTAAAATCCCACCACTGGCTGTGCTGTCTGAGGTTTTTCCCTGGGTTTCCCAAAGACTTTCCAGACGAACGTCGGCGGCACAGTTCCCCCTGAAGTCTGCCCAGGACGCATACTAACCCCCCCCCCCCCCCCGTCCCCCACTCCTTCCTGCTGTCCTCTCTTCATCTGTCCACATCTGTACGCCGCTCACAGCCACAGTTGCTTCGTGGCACTAGCACGGAATTAAAAAGAAAAAAAGAAACTCTGCCAGCCTCTGATATGCCTCACACTAAATGAGCAGGCTACATTATCCGTTTTCTCGCTGTATTGTGCCTCTACCGATCAGCTCATTCCCACGATACAGTAAAATGTCACAAAGTCAAATGCCGGTTTAAGAACAAAATTGGTCTTAAGTCGAACACCCACGATGTCCCGTGCACGGCCCGTATTCCTGTAATGTAAATAATACCTGCTTTAGTCGAAATTGTTTAAGTCGAAATCACGGCTAAGCCGAACAAATGTTTCGTCCCAGGCGACATTTTTCATCTGTTTAAGTCGAATTTCACTTCGGAGCGGTAAACACTACCTTTCTCGACTACCGATCATGATGATCGGCCAAGTTCTTCAAGCCAGCCAACACAATTCAATCCAAGTCCGCCTGATTAAGAGTCGACGGGATCGAGGTCTGCGGGATTCCAAAATTAGCGCGGGCGAGGCTGTTCGGCGCCGAGGACGCGGTGAAGTGAAAGTCAAGAACTGTGTGTACCGTGCGCGCGCTGTTAAGTTTTGTGCGACATGTCATTGTCGATGCCGAGGCAACGCAGATTGAAGGCTGTCACGCTCGCAAAAACGCGCGAGCTGATAGCAGCGGTTGAAGCCGGCACAAAATCGAAAGGAGAGATTGCCGCGGACTTCCGGATACCAATGAGCACGTTATCCAAAATTTTTGCAAGGGGCTCAGGGCTTTGTAACACACAAAATGTATAGAAAGCAAGGAAAGATATCAGACTATTTTCAGAGCTGTTAGAGCGCAACCACAACCAGTGGTTTGTAGTAATTGCAGCAGTAGTGGCTATCCTTGAAGTACATCTCCAGAGTATTGTGCGAGTCAAGATATAACTACGAATAAAGGTGATAGTATTGATCAATTTGTAGACTATGCAACAGTTTAGGGGCCAATTTTTATCAGAATTTGGCAGTTGTTTGATAAGTCAAAATACTGCTTAAGTCAAACTAATTGGTCTGGATGTTGGGTGTTTGAGTTAATGGGATTTTACTGTACAAAGTTTTTTCGTCCTTCTTCAGGAGAAACGCAAACCAGCAAACCTGCGCCAATCTGGTCGAACCAACAGAGAGATCACCCACCCAAGACAGATGTCCCCGTTGCAAGCACGACCGTGTCCGGCGAAGATTACAGATATACGCGGATCGAAGAGCTCGAACCGCGAGCCAAAGAACAGTACCTTGCAGTGAACTTTACCCTGGGAAAGATACCCGTTCAACCCCCACCCCTAGAATACTGTCGGTGACTGGCTCTTGCACCTGTTCTACATCGCCTGTTTGCTTTCCGCCTGTGCTTGACGTGATGTCTGTTGAAGAAGCCTTCTGTGTGAATATCAACTCGAGTGTACGTGCGCGAGCGAATGAGACACGTGCAGAAACCTTACAGTGAGCTAAAGAAATTTTGCCCGTTGAAGGTACAATGCCGAGCGTTAAAGACTAATTTGTTGTAAAGACTAAAGATTGTTGTGGAATGTCAGATCATTGCATGATATGTCTCGGGAGTGACTTTTTCGGGTTAAATGCCTTTCCCAGATTCCGGGGGTAAAAATCGGGCGCTATTTTTGAATCTGTAATTCGGGGAGAAATCGTGAGATAATTGTGCGTTCGGGTGTTTTTGTTTCTCCTCTTGTCTATTAAGTCCTTTCCTAATCTCTCTTTTTTGTCCTTTGACTGCTTTTTTTGCGTGGTCGTGCCTACGCCCCGAAGGCATAGGCAGTGTTGACGCACATGGGTGTATTGCTGGGAACGTAAGTGACCCTTCTTACGTGTGTTACACGTAGCGACCTTTCTTTGTCTTCAGTGGAAACGTCACTTGAGGATTTCATAGTGACCGGAATTCGGGGAGAAATCGGGTTTAACCCGAATTGGTCGGAGGTCAGTTCGGGGGGAGGGGGGGAATAACCGGGCATAATCGGGTTTAACCCGAAAAAGTCGCTCCCTAAATATATCACATCTGCAGAGCACGCAGAACACGCATAAAGGTGGATAATCACGTATCGATTAGATAAGATAATGAATAGGGCCTGACTTTTTCGGGTTTTATTTTTGGCCAAATTCGGGGGGTAAATATCGGGTGATATTTTTTATTTGAAATTTCGGGTGTATTCGGGTTAAATCCCGTTACGGCATATTCTGTAGTCAGGAATTCGGGTGTATTCGGGTGATTTTTTTTGTTTAATAAGAATTTGTCTTAACATGGAACTAATGTTTAGCAATGTTATCAAACTTTATTTTAATGCACGCTTATGAGTGTGCCACGCGACCCGGATGTTTTCAGGTAGATTCGGGTTAAACCCGAATTTTACAGATTTCGTTCGGGGGGTAAATATCGGGCGGATACGGGTTTAACCCTAAAAAGTCAGGCCCTAATAATGAATAGGGCGTGAAGTTTTAGGGTTTAACCCGACTCTTCATCGAACTGAAGGTTGCCTCTTTAGGGTGCAACCCGATTTTTTACCCGGCAGATTGCCCTCACTGGGATGTCTGCAGGAACAAACACTGACTTGTTTGACAGCAAATGCAGTTACATCACCGTTTGTACCAAACCACTACAGTTAGTTTGAGTAGCTGAGCCTGATTTCTCTCCAAATTTAGCATACTGGAAGTTTTTCCACCCGAATTCGCACGAATTTAGTGCACACGTTTATTTACCCGATTTTTACCCCCCGAATTTTGAAAAAAAAATATTTCCCGAAAACTTGAGGCTCTAGTCATATTGAAACCGAAGGACCCCCGTCCCGCCGGAAGACCGGTCTGGAGTAGACTACAAAGTACAATGCCAAGACCGTGACACGTGCTGCATTGGCGAGACAGGCAGAAAACAGAACACTCGTTTCAAAGAACATAAACAGGACATAAAGAGCGCGACCCACGCCACACGGTTTAAGACGGAGCTTACAGAGCATCGTTGGGACACGGGACATTGTTTCGGCTTCGACAACGCGGTGACCTTGGCTCGCGAACAAAGATGGGGACCCAGGAAGCTTCTGGAGTCGTGGCACATACGTGGTGACCCCTCGGTTTGTAACAAAAACCGTGGTCCCCTTCCCGAACAATACTCCCATCTCCTTAAATAGCGACCGGTTGTGTAATCTCTCATCCAGTTTGGCACTGATGATGTCCGTCGCATGACGGACGAAACGTCTGGGTAAAACTTGTTATTTTTTTATGTTAAGTCGGAGTTCTCTACTTTTTTGTCCAGTTATGTTGTCTCCTGGCTTTTGGAGTATTTTTGCATGTTTGTTTATCCAATTTTTGCCCCCGAATTTAGAAAAAAAAATTTACCGAAAGTTTCAGGCTCTAATAACATACCACGTCTGCAGAGCATGCAGCACATGCAATGAAAGTGAATAATCGTAAGATAGCGAAGCTTTTGATTCATAGTTACTGTTGTTAGCTATATACAGGGGAATTGCTTGTAGGAACACAGCTCACTGATGAGCATAAAGCATCCATTCCTGTAATGTCCCATAACATGTATGTGCGGCATGTCCGTTCCCTAGAGATGCGTTCTGTAATCATGAGTTCATCCACCAGCCGGCCTGTATACAGTCGCCGACCGATTTTTCGGACTCCAGAAAACGCGGACTTTCCAATATATAGGACCAAAGTTGTGGTTTTATCACACGCCCCATTGAGCCAATGCATTTTGACGTCCACACTCCGATACCAAAAGAAGTCGATTACTGCAACGGCGCTACCTACAACGCTGCTTTTTTTCACAAGCACAGTGCCAGAAAGATGCACTTAATAAAGCGAAATGAGATGGACAGCATTTTACATAGACAAACGTGAATTGATCTGAAACTGTACTGATGCATGTCGAAAATAAGCCTGCCAGCCTTGGTCTGTCTGAGGTCGCAGCGGTGTACAAGTTAATCCACAACACAAAGGCAATGTGTCAGGACACAACTAACAGCAAGCAGGACTACTTTTTTTTTTCTCAAACCACCACCAATCATGCAGGTACCGTTCCCAGGGGTGCGGGGGGCAGGTCCCCTCCTCGAAGTCTACCCATAGCTGACACTCACGATGAAAGTTTCGAGGGATATCCTAAGAATCGAGTGTTTCATGCGACTGATCATGAAAATCCTGTAAAAATTTGCCTCACAACGTCCCAACAAGGAATTCCCGACACTCTGCCCGACCTCTGTGCATGAAAGCGGGGGGGGTTGTGCCCCGGACCCCTCCGGCAGATTGAAACCTCTCCGCCTATGCGCTCAATTATATTTATTTTCATTGATTGATACGTGGTTTGCGTATACATCTGCATTCTGTATATGCCAAGCTCGTCGTTGAACCCTGTGGTTCGCTCAGATGCTCAAAACAACAACGAAGGTTGATTTTGTGTGGCTATGAATTAGTGATGGAACAACTAAGACAATCTGCTCCGTCAACGTGCGCGACGAGGCGCCCAAAATTCGTAGCACGAAGCGGTTCTCGGAAAGCCGGCTGGAAGCACCTCACATCGCGGCATTCGCATCACTACTGGCACGTTTCTCGGCACCGCCTCAAGAAACCATGTAAAGAGACAAGCTTTTCGTGTCTGGTCTGGTTCGGTGTGTTATGGGGAGCACTGCAAGCATGGCAATCCGAATGATCGTCAGAAAGACAATCTTTCAACATTTGTAGCCGTATATTAATATTTGTAGCCAGGCAGAGGGATTCCAGCGTGATCGTGGCGGTGAAACAGAGGGATGGACATAACAGTTTTGTCGTCCAGCTCTCGGCAACGTCAACTTGAACGCATCGACGACTGGCGGAGCAGTTGGAGACCCACCCTGTCGGTGCTATGTAGAACTACAGGGAAAGAGCCTTGTGGGCTATCCCACTCATGCTTGGGGGTGTTTGTCAAGAAGCAGGCGCTCCGGATGCGCGGAGAAGGTTTCTCGACAAACACCCTCAAACATGAGTGGGATAGCGATAGCCCACTACGCTCTCTCCCTGTAGTTCTACGTAGCGGCGATAGGGTTGCTCTCCAACTGCTCCGCACGCCGTTGGCATTGCAGGGAGCTGTACAACGTCCAGTTGAGTTAGTACAAGGTTTCGTGCCGGGTTACGCGCAGTTCCAACAGCTTACAACCCGAACACGTAAGATAACGCATGGGTGCGATTTCCCGAATAGCGTTATCGTGTCCGGTACCCCCACTCGCTGAGCGTTGCATTCAAAAAGTTTCGTGCAAGCGGGCCCTGTACCTCATCGACAGCTCGTGTACATTCGTAGGCGGACGTAACTGCTGGTGGTCCCCGATGAGGATCGCATGCTTAGTTTGTGGAGCCAAGCTTGTCACCACGTGAGCTTCGAGTACTTCGGCTGCCTCTTCCACGATGACGATGGACAGTCGCACCTCGCACATGAGGGCCTGGTACTGCGCACGTTGTTGGCATTCCAATGACCTGAAATAAGGCTTCTGGTCATTTACACACACAGCAGGATAAATTTACTGCTTTAGTGCCCTTCTTGGACCCCATTATAGGTGCCCACCTTGGATGCCCTAAGGACCGGTAGATCAGCCATTAGATCTCTGGAGTGCGCCATGCGCTCTCGCACATCATCTATTGTTGTCATGTCAGAAGATTCGATCACAGAAGTCAGGTTGTGGACGCAGTATCGATACAGTTGCCAGCGCTCTCGAGATCGTAGCGTTCAGACGTCCTCGACGTGATCGTTTCCTGTGGCTCGATCACCCTCCTTGATGATGTTGCGCAGATGCTTCCCAGAACCTCGTGTCCAGGTCCCGCATGTTGGATCCCTTTTGAGCTTTGCGCGCCTGTGTAAATAACGTCGCTATTACCGCATTGCCTATTGTGAAGAGCCTATGCCTAATGGTTCAAGATGTCACAAAACCAGCCACCAATAATTTTAGCGCCAAAGTTGGAACTCCACGCAGGAGTCGTGGCGTTTTGGCGTTGTACGAAACGCGTTTAAATGTGACATTACACTCTTAAATGTAATGCTTTATGTATGCCGGTCATCACTGGCGGTAAATTTTTGGCGAAACCTGTCATGTCACGTGTCATGTGGCCCTATGGGTAGAGGTGTGCGGATCCGCGTGGATATCTATACGCTACCCAGTGGCGTATCTAGAGCTACCTGCGCCCATGGCAAATAGTGAGTCTGCGCCCTTGTTCAGGCACATATCGAGGACACAGTTGGTCATGTTTTGTAAATACTTTAATGAAATCCACAGAACTACTACACATGCAGATGGCCCACTAACGTCACATGATAGCCTTTCTGGCTTTTGCTGCTGCAAATTTGTCAATAATGTCACTGAAATCAATTTTTTTCTGTTTCTTCTCGTTCAACACTTAGGACAGCAAGCTCGGAAAGCCTGTCCTGGCCCATTGATGCTCTTAAATACGAAAGTATCAGCTTTAGCTTGCGAAATGACCGCTCACAGCTGGCAATTGAAACCGCGATCGTAAACATTATCTGGACCGCAACCCGAAGGTTCGGGAAGACATTCTCATCTCCATAGTGAACAATAAATTCAAGAAGCTCTTTGGGTATCGATATTTTGTTTTCTGTGCGCCTCGCGAGCAACATTCTGCAGTCCAAAATTTCTTCGTACAGCTCGTTGCCGTCAACATCTAACGTGTAAAATTTGCCGAAATCGCCCCTACACCTTTACACCTGCCCCAGCCCGACACACGGGTTCAGGTCGACCCTCTTGTTGGTCCGCCCGATACGAACTCTTTTCGTCGGGTCGATTTTCTTGCTCATATATCTCTCTCAAAGTCTCACTGCTGCGATCGGCTTGCTACCTAGACATCCTCAAATGCTGCTGTCGCGTCTCGAGTAACCGTACAGGGTACTGGGATCTCCCTTTTGTTTAGGCTGCTTTGGTCTCGGCCGTGACAATCGCTCACTGAGCTGGTTCGTTTGCTCACGGTGCCCCGTTCTCGTCAAATACGTCACGCGCCCAGTTTAGCTACCTCGTGGTTAACATGATGTCCATGGGGATGCGTTTTCGTGTGTTCCGCACTAGGTTTCACATACAACCTCTCTAATGGCGGGTGCTTTAGATCATTTATGAATGTGCCAGGTTGAGTGCACGACCTGGCACATTCACACCCGACCACATAATGGCACCCCTATTCACCTGGCGCCCATGGCACCTGTCCACACCTGCCACACCCTAGATACGCCACTGACTCTACCAACTCTACGCCGTGGCTTGCGGATAGAATATAACGTCTTGAAATCCACGCACCACCGGAGGAGGAGTGTCGTTGGGAGGAACCCGAGAGGTCGGGTTCCATTGTTTCCACATGTTTCTCGGGGAGGGAAAGGTGGTGGAGAGGAGGAGAGGAAAGGGTGAAGTGGAAGACCGAGCGGAATCCGCTCGGGGGGAGGATGGGCCGGAGGGAGTCCATGGGCCGACTTCAGGGGAACTGTGCCGGCATACGCCTATCACACATCTGAGGGAAACCCAGGAAAAACCCCAGACGGCACAGCCGGCCCGCGGATTCGAACCGCGGACCTCCCAGTCTCCAAGCGCACGCGTTACCGCTGCGCCACCGGAGCTGGTACGCACCACCGAGGCACGCACGATATCCGCATTTCATCCGCAGATAAGCTTCAGTGTCGTCGTCCCCCCAGGTAGAGCCAAAATTGACGCCAAGAATCCAAAATGGTGTCGAAGTGCCGGTAGCGCTACAGTTAAGACGCAACGCGTCCGACGGAACACAAACATGTTTTAGTATACCGTGCTCCAAGAATGCAAGCCCTTTCCACGAACGCACTTGACGCAAGAGTCAACGCCTGCAACTGATTCGCAGGACTTGGACAGCCGAAATGTAACAAGAACGTTTTTTTTTTTAAATTCCGCGTTAGCGCCGCGAAGCAACTGTGACCATGAGCGGCGTATAGATGTGGACAGATGGAGAGAGGACAGAAGAAAGGAGTGGGGGACATCGTAGAAGCAAGAAATACCATGGTGTTGAGTGGGGGGGGGGGGCTGGAGGGGTACCCGGAATCCACGATCAACAATAAAAACTTCAAGAATAAACCGCGTAAAAAATTACACAGTTAAAAATAAACTGCTTCGAAACAAACTGTTTCAAAATACTCCCATCATCCAGCACGATGTGCGCGAATGCCACTCGAAGTCAAAAATAAACGCGCCACGGTTAGTAATAAATCCCCCCATTCCCAGAATTGCGGGACACCTACTCTTAAAGTTGGCTTAACCTGCGAACTCGATGCCCTCCATTGAAGCTATACATTCCGTCTGCTTTCCGTAAAATATCCATTAGTACTGAGGGTTTGAAAAAAGTGTCCACATCTAGGCGTGACGGCAGAAGGTTCCTCGATTGTCCACAAGTGGATTGGTAGCTTGAGAACGTCACACTTTTTTTCCTGAGAGACATATTTTCGCCGTGTTGGCTTCATGGCAGGATACATTGGCGTGTCTTAATCCTTTAATTACGTCAAAACTAGGGCTTCCTCAAAAAGTGTCCACATTGGATATGAAAGACTGGTCTGTCTTGTGCGCTCTGCAACTTTATGCGCAGTTGCAGGAGGTCCTAATTTTTTTCCCACGCCGGAAAAAGTACACGATAGGCCTACCATGGCTTTCAGAGTATTTCTAACCAAATTTTTCACGCTGTGTTGTTGCGTTGCTGGTCTCGTGGTATAGTGCGCGCGTTGCGGATTTGCGTTCTTGGGTTCAATACTTGGTGTGGTACTTTTTTCTATACACATATCATATAGTATTTTTTATTTCATTTCTTTCAGGTACACTTTCATTCAATTCAGGTACACTTGCTCATAAAATTGGCTTTACCTGCCTGCAGATCACTACCGTAGGCGCGACGTAATTTAGTAGTTTCGATAAGATAGCACAGTATACTGAGTGTTGCACACAGTGTCGTCCACACCTGGAAGTATGGATTAGTCCATGCCTGTCCCCGTAGAAGCAGAACGGCTGAACATTCGCCAATATGACTCTTTCGTTAACTAGCTTAACTTGCGTTGTTGCAGCTCCTGTGTGTCGGCGACAGCCCAACAGCTAGCTCATTCGTACTACATTGGTACTGATTGATGGACAGCAGGTCTGCAATAGCCATCTCTGGACGTCCCTGTCTACTCTTTTCTAATTGCAATAGAAAATATTCTCGAGTACATCGTTCATATTAATTTCTACTAAAGGTTACACTAAGGCCATAGCTGCCTTTGCATCATGAAATTGTTCACAAATAGACCAATCGATCTACCGTGGCGTCGCTCATGATCATAGTCGGCGCCACCAATTATTAATATTAAGATCATGCCTTTCTCACGCGGACCAATCATTTCGCTTCACGAGCTTCTATAGCGTCTATTTGCCGTGCAGATGACGTTAAAAGTTCTCTTTCTTATCTCTCCTCCTCGTCCCTCCCCGAATTTTTCCTCCTCCCATATCCTCGTGCAAATCTGTCAAGTCGGCTTTCTTGCATGGTTGTCTGCTATCCCGCGAAGCCGGCTTTCTGTGTCGTGTCCCTGAATTCTGGTCATATGCACAAAAATAATCGCTCAAATATCCCCGTGTAAATAAAAACTCTAAGGAATTCCCGGTTAAGAATATGTCGTTGAAAATAAATCGTTTCAGAATCCCCCCAAAGTCAACCACTGTCACGTGGTATGGCCGCGAGTGAAATAGTCCCAAAGTCGTCGAACTTAATGGGACTTCTGCAGTGAGTATACTTCGTACATCGGGCTTCCACACTTGTCACGAAATGTGGTCGGGTTCGTCACCGACTCCGAGGGGATGGCATAGTAGGGAGAGACCAGTCTGCTCTTAGTTAAGCGGTTAGTTAAGTTTCCTGGCCAGTGACGCCACATCGAGCAGGTAATAGACGAGTTCAGAAAATCCAAGTGCTCTTTGCGCACGCATTGCATCCTGGGCACTTGCTGAGCAGGGGGACGAAGAATAATCCTTCACATTTCGCTTTCGCTGACCTTGACACGTCGTGAACAATGGACCGGTAGGGGAGAAATCGGAACAGTTTGGAGGTCACCCGTTTCTTTCGTATTAGTAAATTCCCACAGTTCAAAGCGACGCTAAGCACTCTGGAATTTTCTGAACTCGTCTATTTGGACCTCGACGAGAAGGAAATGGGGTGACTAGCAAGGAGTCGACATTTGCAACATTTTACTGAGAAATGCAACAAAGCTAAAACCACATCAGTGCAACAATATAGGTGTGGTACATATCTGTCGGACACCTGCGAAGACGGGTGCTGGGTTCGTCCAGTGGAACAGTCGACGATGACGGGTCACGGCACTCTTGCACTTGTGGTTTCTTTTATGTCTGGAAAGTCCACAGCCGCACTCGGCTCCCTTGCGATGTTCTCACTCAGTCCATCGCATCGTGGAGTTCTCACACACAAAGTCCGGAATCGGCACCACGGCCTCAGCCATCGTCACTTCGCGGCCACACCTTGCCAACTGCCCTCTTGAACCCCCAGTTCTCTCCCAGAGGACTTTTCATTTCTTTCTCCCTCTTTGTTTTTTGACACTTGTTCCATGTGTGGCGCCTTAGCGTCTGCAGGCTTCTTATTACGTGGGTGTGAAGAGCACTGCTGTAAGAGATGCGCGGAAAAGGATGGTGGTTTTGTGTGAGGAACAAGAACTCAAGGTACTTTCAAACAGTATGAAGAAGAGAACCCAGGTGGCTCTTGAAATCTTTTTCTCCGCTAAGACACACAAGCCGGAGTGCCCCCTGCGTGCTATTGTGTCGGAGAGAGGTACATGGCAAGGTGCTGTTTCCCGATTCCTGCAGCAGCATCTCTCCTGCATGGACCTTCCTGATCCTTTTATGGTGCGTAGTTCAGCGGAGGTGATCGATGTGGTTAAAGGCATGGAGAATGTGGGGGTCCGACTGATGTCTATTGACATTGAAGATTTGTACGACTCCATACCGCACGAGCCGCTCTTCAGGGCTACTAGAGATCGCATTGAAGCATACGGGAGGGTGAAATTCCAGAACAGCTGCGGAACCACAGTTGAAGGCTTCTTGGAGTTGATAATGTGCTACCTGTCCTCGACCATAGTGACTGACGGTTCGGACTCCTATGTCCAGAGAAAGGGCATTTGTATCGGGTCGTCGGTGGCACCTGTGTTGAGTGACATTTTTCTTACTGACCTTGATGTACAATTGTCCACAGTGTTGCCTAGCATGGGGGTTAGGCCTGCTTTGCGGTATGTGGACGACTATTTGTTAGTGCTGTCGCTAGAGGCTTCTGAGGGGGTAGATGATGATTTAGATTTTGCTCGGCGCATTACGGATGCTTTCCACCGTGGGGGTTCTGGCCTTAGGTTTACATGCGAGGTAGCCGTCGAGGGGGTACTGAGATTTTTAGATCTTAGTTTGAGTGCCCAGAGAGAGCTTCTGTGTTGGTGCTACGCCCCGAGGTCTAGGAAGGCACTTCTACCCTGTGACTCGGCACACTCTAAGATTGTGAAGCGTGGCATTGTGAAGTCCTGCCTGGGGGCAGCTTTGCAGAAGTCGTGTTGTCATAAGGTTGTAGAGGCGTAAAATCGCCAGAGTGAGCGGATCCGGGAGGCTGGGTATCCCCAGTGTGTTCTTAGAAGTGTCTGTGTGACTCTGTTGAGGGAGTGGAAGGGAAGTCCAGGAGAGATGCAGGATGAGGAGGGGCGGCGAGGGAGGTACATGGTTATGCCGTACATTCATGTGGTCTCCCATAACGTGAAGAAGCTTGGTGACCGGTACGGTGTTCGAGTGCTTTTTTCCGCACCGTTTAAGCCCAAGAGCTTGTCGGCCAAAGTGAATGGCCAAGAACGGAGGCCTGTGTGTGATGTCAGTCATGTGAAAGGGTTTATTCCTTGCAGAGTAGGAGTAGTCTATCGGATCCCTCTCTCATGTGGCAGAGTCTATATAGGGCAATCTGGAAGGTGTGCCAATGTCCGGTTGATGGAGCACGCGGCATCACTGAGTGGCACTCCGCGGGGACACCTCGCTGCACATTGTAATAGATGTGTGTGTACACCGGATTTTCGGAGGACTGATATCTTGGCAATGTCGCGCAATGCGCTGACGCGAGAGATTATTGAGGCATACATGATAAGTAAGTCGGGTGAAAGGTGTGTGAGCCAGCCTTCCGTGATGTTGTCAGGGCGGGAGATAAAGTATCTCGATGATAGCGAGTGGCAGCCGCTTATCGCTGCGTAGTGTGAACTTGTTGGATGTTGCTGGTAGAGGGCGGGAGGATGGTTTTCTGGATTTTCGTCTTTTTTGTTCCAGTCTATGTGCCTTTTGCTATTAAACTGAGTTGCGAGTGGCGCGAGTGTGTGTCTCCCTCTTGTCCGTGTGTGTTGCGCCTTAAGATGCATCAGTATAACCAACTAGCCCAATTATTGTTGTTCTTATTACGCTCCTCGGGGGAGGAAGACATAGTGCGCGAAGATACGTTTCCCGTTACATACCTCGGGAAGGTATACGATACACACAGGCACAACGTGCTTTTCCCTCAAACAATCCCACGGTCTGCCGAAGTCAGTCTGAGTTAATGGTTCTAACAATGGCAAGCCCAAGAGTCCGGATCACTTGTACAATGCGTTAAAAATAAATCGTTTCAGAATCCCCCAAATCCACCCTACAGTTGCTAGAGTCATGTGGGATGGCCCAAATCAAAGTGAACTGCAAGCAAGGGGCTTAACCTAACCTCACAGGACCAAACTAGCCTAAAGTATCCCAAACTAACCGAAACCAAACTAACCTAACATAACATAACATGATCTAACCCGGCGCAAATTGCAATCAGACCTCCTCCGTGCTAGATGGTGAGGGTATTTTGAAACAGTTTATTTTTAATGGTGGATTATTAAACGGTGATCTCTAAGCGGGGATAGTAAGCGGTTTATTTTAGGAGATATATTTTAACCGTGTATTTTTTAAGCGGTTAATTCTTCAAGTTTTTATTCTTAAGCGGTTTATTCCTAATGGTGGGTTCCGCGACCTTCTGAGTGCAATAGCTTCGTTACGCAGACACGTGATCGCAGACACATAGCGTTTTGATGTGCATGTTTAGCAGGCATAAATGAATATCAATCAACAGCAACCAGCCAACCGTTTTTTGTTACAAAGTTATTCCTTCAAAGGTTTAGAAATGGTTTCACAACCCCTTTAAATGTTACAAAATCGAATCATGTCTTGCGGTCCCATCGTCACATACGCAACACCGTTTCGAGTTCATGTGACCTTGGCGCTTGTGAGGGGATTTTGAAACAGTTTATTTTTAATGATGGATTATTAAACGGTGATCTCTAAGCGGGGATAGTAAGTGGTTTATTTTAGGAGATATATTTTTAACCGTGTATTTTTTAAGCTGATTATTCTTGAATGTTTTATTCTTAAACGTTTATTCTTAATGGTGGATTTTGTTGTTGAAATGTGAACTTTGTTTTTATTCATTTATTTTATTTTATTTTTCAGGGCCACTTCGTCGCGCTACGTTATTGGCGGTATCCTTTTTCTGAAAACGGCAAGGGCGCCAGTCTACCAAAGAGGACAGGCCTTTTCACTGAAGCGAATTTCTGTCTTTCGTAATTAAAAATTCCACGAGTGAAAATTAATTGGGCAACACACTGTCGCACTGCCCACACCTTCCTAGGGCCCCCAAGATCAGTCAGCGGCAGCCCTTGTTGCGAATCAATTTTTACTTACTTGGGATATTGCCTGTTGTTACAGGTGAGAGGCCAATTGAACTGAATTCTATTTTCTCCTCCTCATTCTCGCTGCCGCTGACCTGATCAATTTGTGGTATCTGCGCAATTTTGTACCGATCTTTTGCAAACATGAGCACGAAAATCGACAAACTATACTCACAGAGATGTCGGCCAAACTCGACGCGCTGCCTGCCTGGACAACGTCTCAAGCGAATTTCTATATAGTGTTTTCAATCTTCAGATGCCTATGCCTTGTTGTGCGTGCGGTGGGGGTGGGGGACAAGAAGGGGCCCTTCTACTGTACCTGCCGCGGGGAACTGCGACAGTTTTTTCTTCGTTAAAGGTGATTTTTGTATAGCGTTACTGACATGCAGTGAACTCAAAACTGATGTTTATTGTGCATCAGAGAACTGGTATATAAATATCACTCAGATGACAAAATCTAGTCTCCGTTGTCCGCGAGCCTTACTTGCGAAACGATCGATGACCCTTTGCGTATCGATGGCAATGTCCCTATGGGTGTGCAGCAATGCCAACGCAGTCAAGCGCTCTTCAGCCATCTGTGTCCTCATCCACGATTTTAACCGACGGAGAGTAGAGAAGGACCGTTCGGCACTGGCTACGCTAACAGGGAGAGTGGCCAGTACTTGTAGAAGCGTACGTATTAGAGGGAAGACCTCCCTGTCGCATTTGTCCAGAGCTTCAACAGCAGTACCCGGCACCTCAGTCTGGGTCTTCCACTTTTCGCGCCATAACCTCAGCTCGGCTTGAAGTAGAAGTGGTCCTATTGGCGCGCTATTCCCCATGAACGCAGAATACCGCTCCCCAATAGCAGAAACAGCTTCCTTGTCGACGCCGTCTGTGGCACAGGTGTGAGGGGGCACAAAAAGGAACAGCTCGTATGCTCTTTCCGCCTCGGTTGTAAACCTTGTCTCTAAATCTGACAGCACATTATCCATTAACGGAGTGTACAGTGACATCCTGTAGTAGCTCTCTGTATTGGCCGTAGCGACGTTGCACCTGTGAGTCTGTCTCTTAGCTATACGTGGGGACCGCAACTCTGTTCCCAGTTCTTCTCCCAGGGCACTGGCTTGCTTGTAGAGCTCCGAAAATGCCTCTTCACTTTTCTCTCTGCGGTCGCGGAGAACAGTCATGGTGTCTGCCAACGCGCTCCTAGCCGTGCGAACGTCAAGATATTCCTTCTGAAAGAGACGACTCAGTGGAACAGTGTGCGCGAGTATGTCCGCCAAGCAAACAATTGCTACTAGGAATTCGGAGTCACTGATGGCAGCACGGAGCGTCTTTGCTTTCGCTGCGCTTTGCATCTCTTTCCAGTCAGCAATGGTATCAAGAGCTTTCGACACACTGCCCACGGACTCTCGAAACTGTATAACGCTGTCGTGCCGTTCAACCCACCTCGTCTCACAAAGGCCTTTAAGTTGGCCTCCAAGGGTGCTCTTTAATACCACGTTTCGTTTCGATGACGCCGCAAAGAAGGAAATTACTTCTTTCATAATGCCAACAGCATTTCTGATCGCTTGGACTTTGCAGGACTTGGACAAAGACAGGTTGAGTGCGTGGTTGAAGCACGGGCAGTGCACCGCATTAGGCGCATGTTTCTTGATCTCAGACACAGCGCCACAGATCTCGGACACCATGACGCTGCAGCCGTCGGTAGCTACACCTACGCACTTTTCTGGGTCGAGGCCTAAGGTCTTCAGTGTTGTTACAACCTGTTCCCCGAGTATCTTTCCTGTCAAGACGGGCTCTTCAATGTTGATACCGGTATCAGTATCGCTACTGACACGACGAAGATCGACGAACTGTACAAAGTCCTCTCGAACCACATTCTTGTGAACGTAGCGTAAAATGAGACTAAGCTGCGACATGTGAGCTAGGTCAGTGGTTTCGTCGAACATAACGCTGTACATGCCGGATTCGTGCACACGCCCAGTGACCGTGGCAAGGACTTCCTCTCCACAGCACTGGATGAGTTCATTCTGCGTCGTTTTGCTGATGTATGTGGCCCGGGACGACGTGCTGGCAAGGTGCTTTTGGAGTTCTGTGTCCCCACTGGCGACCCGGAACCGCAAAAGTTCTCGAAAGTTGCCCTCGTTTGACGTTAATGAAGTACCTTGCGAACAGTCTGCAAGCATCCCGTCGTCTCTGTGTCCGCGAAACGGTATTCCTTGGCGCCCTAGAAAGATTATAGAGTCTATGATAGGCAAGAGTCTTTTCCGGTTCTCATCCACTTGATGAAGTCGCTGACAAGATACTTGATTGGCGACGCACGTTTCAGGTGCATCGGCACAGGCAAGAAAGGCTTTTGCGGCTTGAACCGCCTCTTTGTGGTATCTAGTTGCTTCATGCAGAGGGAGGTCACCATCTTTGCCAAGTAGCCTCGCGAATGTTCGGAGAGGTTTTGTAACGAGCTTTTGAAGAGTAACATTCCTTTGGTACCCTCCTACGCTCCCCGTTGTGAAGAGTGCACAATACTTGCAATAGAGACCACTTTGGCACTTCGAGAGAACCAGCCAGTTAAATTTGCTCAAATGTGAGTGGCTTACATATCTCTTTTCTTCCTTGCCGCCTTTTTTGTGGACGGAGTATGGGAAACTGTAGTTTTCCGCTGGATGCCAATGAGATTCCAACAAGCGCCGCTTAGTGAAGTCGTCAACATGTTTCCCGACAAAGCTTCCAACGTCTAGTAAAAAGGCTGCAGCGGAGCCATCATTCCTTCCACTGTCACTCATGGTGTTCGATAGTTCGCATTCATGTTCAGCACTGTGACTGCGCTCATGTCGTGAACCGTTGCCGTCAGCCACAGCACTTGCTGGCATGGCACACGCTATCTGAGGATTGGCGTCCGCGTCGCTGTCATCCGTGGGCAACGTAGAGGAACCCGATTGTGATATTGCCGGCGCCGCGACCTCCTCGCTGTCTTGAATTGAAGTTTGCAAGGCATGCTTGGGAGCGCGACTAAAGAAACTGTCAATCTTTTGAAGACTCGCTCGCTTCATTTTACTTCAGACTCCGTTCTCACCGCTTAGACGCGGAATTGGCCACGTGCCGTGAGTCGCGCGCGAGAAAGAAGGAAAGCGCTGTCATGGAGACAGAATAAAGAGTGAAGGCGGCATCTTGGTGAAAGCAAGCGCGTGACCGTTGTTGGCATGGGTCGGACGGTGGGACAGGGGGGGCAGGTGCCCCCTCCCCAGGGGCGGATACAGACCCTCGGTTTGGGGGGGGGGCGGTTTCTTTGCCGGAGCGCGCAGTGGGGGAGGGGGAGAGGGAAATGCAATGCATAAACTGACGTTTTTTTTGGGGGGGCGATCGCCCAACCGCCCCCCCCCCCCCTTGGATCCGCCACTGCTCTGCCCCTACTACAAAAAGTTGCTAGGGCAGGCGATACAAAGGAAAAAACAACACAACTGGCGATACGTATGGGTTAAACGAGGCACTATCTTTGCACGCAAGTCAGATAATGCTAAGGCATTCATTATCAAAGGAGAAGGTGATCTGGCGTTGATAAACTGACTCTACGACGCCGAATCTCCGTGTGCTTGATTGCAATGACCGCCTCGCATATTAGACTAACTCATGTCAATATCAGAAGCCTACGGGCTAATATTGACTTGCTATCTTGTTTTTTGAGTTCGTATCCATGTGATATTCTTTGTGTGACTGAAACTTGGCTATACGAAAATGAACATTATGCACTTCCTGGTTATTCCTTTGTTGGAGTGTCCCGGAAAACACGAGGTGGTGGAGTCGGGATTTATGTAAAGAACACTCTTACCCAAGCAGCAAAATGTACTGAAAGTCGAGTGCAATAGGGGTGGACGGGTAGGTGGAAGGCCTTGAACAGACTGATGAAACTAAAGAACATTGATAAGACACATACCGTCCACCCCTATTGCACTTGACTTTCAGTACATTGTGCTGCTTGGGTAGTTATTCAGTTTGTACAGAACTTAATTTCAACATCAATAACGGCTGTGAGGCTCTGTTTATACAATTACTGAATAAAATTGTAGTGGGAGTTATTTACAAGTCTCCCAGCCTAAATGTCAACCATTTCCTTGAACAAGTTGAGGAGCTATTTGCCCGGGTTCACCCAAGCGGGAACCGCACGTACATTTGTGGTGACCTTAATATTGATTGGTTAGATGTGCGGTCTTCTAATGCATTCCGTTTATTATTAAGCTCATACGGATACAGAAACTTCGTTGCAGCGCCCACTCGCGTAGTCTCAGGATCTGCCACTTTAATTGACTATATTATATCTGACGATAATAGTAGCGAGAACTACTCTGAAGTTGTGGAGGAATTAATTACCGATCACTTTCCTGTGAGCACTTTAATCCCTGTTACCATAACCGCACCTTCACGCGTTCCAGTAAAACCCTCTCGACGGATTAATTACTCTCTGTTACGAGAGAAAATTGTCGGATTTTTTAGCCATACTCAGCATGAGGGTAATGCTGATGACATATGCCAGTCTGTCGTCTCACTAATTCAAAAAGCAATAAATTAGGCTAGTGTTTACACACGCGCTGGTTATTACGATAGGCCGTTATGCCCGTAGGTGACAGCTCCAATCTTGGAAATTTTGAGAGAAAAAAATTATTGGGCACCTAAGTTCAAACGCGGTAATCAAAATCAGCACTTCAAAAATAAATTAAGTTATTATCGTAATATCTCGGTTAAGATGATCCGAGAACGTAAACGTGAATATTACTGTCCGTTAATACGGACAAGCAGTAATCCCCGTCTAGTATGACGGATTATAAATGAGGCTATGGGAAAGAAATTACCAAAGCAAGTACTGCCTACGACGACTGATGATCTGACCTTATTGTGCGAGCATTTTAATGGGTTCTTTGTTAAATTGGGCTCCTTCACGTGGAAACTACATTGGCAGTGTCCCAGGTCACACTCATAATGACAATGAGAATACGTTTGCACTGTTCGGTGTTACATGTGACGATATTGTCGAGGCTATAAATAAGTGCTCTGATAATACTTCGCCTGGCAGTGACAATATCACTATGAAGGTAATACGGCAGAATAGAGATATCCTATGTCCGGTGCTGGCTACAGTCTTTAATTCATCTATTGCTGAGGCTCGCTATCCAGCTATCCTGAAAAGTGCTAGAGTGGTACCAGTATATAAAAATGGCGACTATAATAATTTAACTAATTACCGCCCAATCTCAGTGTTAAGCGCGCTTAACATAATTTTCGAAAAAGTACTGTTCTCTAGATTGACAACTTTCTTTGAAAAACACAATATAATCAGCCCAAACCAACATGGGTTCAGCAACTGAAATTATCAACAGTACTATTAATAGAGGTGAATACTGTGTTGGCATTTTTTTAGACTTGAAGAAGGCCTTTGATACAGTTCAACACACTATCCTGCTCGCTAAATTGTCTAAATATGGTATGGTATGGTATGGTATGGTATGGTATAGAACACAAACTGCATCTATTGCCGGGCACCACTCTTCGTCACTCCCAATACATACTGGCGTCCCCCAGGGCTCGGCCCTGGGACCTTTGTTCTTTATTTTGTACGTAAATGACTTTCCTAGTGGAATGTCTTCAAATTGCATTATGTATGCTGATGATACGGCGTTGTTTTTTACTAGCAAATGTATAGATACAATTCGAACCAACATTGATTCTTTTATGCCATTGCTTCTCGAATGGTTAGAAAACAATGCCCTTGAGTTAAATATATCGAAGACAAAATACATAGTATTTTGTTCGCATCGTAAAAGTGTTGACTTATCAAAATTTAATATTATCATCAAGGGCTTACCCGTCGAACGCCTTAATAGTATTAAGTACCTGGGTGTTGTGCTAGACTTCCATCTTAGCTGGAAGCCACATATTTCACAAGTATGTTCTAAGTTATCTCAAGCGTGTGGCGCTTTGTACAGGGTGAGCAAATCTTCCCTCTGGCTGTCTTAAGAATTCTGTATTTCTCATTAGTCCAATGTCACCTCTTATATTGCGTTGAATCATGGGGGCACACTTATAAAACTTACTTAAGACCCATTGAACTTCTTCAAAACCGTATAATTCGCACAATATTGAATGCACATCCTAGGCAATCATGTCTACCTTTGTATGAAACACTGCGCATTCTGCCATTTAACACATTGTGTTTTGAAAGGACTGTATTGATGATAAGGAAATGTATTATTACTGAAGGGATAGTTCTAGGTCTTCATTTTTCCTCTGTAACTCGCAGCAGCCGCTCCGTGTTAGGGCATCATCTCTTAGTACAACAACAAGCGAATGAGCATGGGATGCGTACTTTACAATACCAAGGCGTAATTAAGTGGAATTCCTTACCACTATCTGTAATTTCATCTAGGAACTTTAAATTAGCATTACATAGGCACTTACTTCACAGTACTGGTCTTGAATCAACATAGATAACACCGTTTAGGATTTTTGTGACTTGCATATTTTTAGTGTAGTACATCTTAAAAATGAACTTCACCGCATAGCACGCTCCTAGCCAACCATCATCTCGGATGATATCGTTATCTTCCCTGATTTGCTGAAAACCGGAGGCGTACGCTTTTTTGTGACAATTATGAACAGCATAAGTGTCACAAAAAAGGCGTACGCCTCCCGTTTTCAGCAAATCAGGGCAGATAACGATATCATTCGAGATAATGGTTGGCTAGGAGCGTGCTATGCGGTGAAGTTCATTTTTAAGAGTGTAGTATTGGGGGTTCAGTGTATACTGCTGTCATATATTTGTTTGACATGTTTCTACGGATCGCACTAGCTTCGGCTATGATCCGGATGGCCTTTCAGCCTTTAATGTATCACTTTTATGTTGTCACTGAAATAAAATATAAAAAAAAATGCCACGAAGGCAAAAACGAGCCAGAAAAGTTGTAGCCACCCTTCCTCCCCCGAGACGAAAATCATGGGAAAACCATTGGTGAGCATCTTACACTCCTAGAAATGGACTTCACCGCGTAGCACGCCCCTATACCCAACCCTCATATCAGATGAAACAGTTATCTGCCCTGATTTGTTGAAAACGGGAGGCGTACACTTGTTATGTGATCCTTATGCCGTTCATAATTGTCACAAAAAAGGGCCTTTTCAACGGATCAGGGCAGAACTTCATTTCTATGAGTGCACACTCTAAAAACAGAACTTCACCGCATAGCACGCTGTGCGCCAACCATTGCCAAGAATGATAGGGTTATCGCTTCTGATTCGAAGAGAGAGGGGGGCGTACGCCTTTTTGTGACAATTTGGATATATGATAATTGCCATAAAAAGGCGTACGCGCACCTTTCTCTTCGGATCAGGAGCGATAACTCTATTATTCTTGGCAATGGGTGGCGCCCAGCGTGCTATGCGGTGAAGTTCTGTTTTTAGAGTGTAGGGTTGTCGCTTCTGACTCGAATAGAGAGGGAGGGCACACGCCTTTTTGTGTCAATTTGGATAAAAGATAACTGACACAATAAGGCCTACGCCTCTCTCTCTCTCTTCAAATCAGAAGCGATAACCCTATCATTCGTGGCAATGGTTGGCGCAGAGTGTGCTATGCGGTGAAGTTCAGTTTTTAGAATGTATAGACGCTCACACGTTGAAAAATGCTTTGTCCTCTTGTTTTCGAAATAACTACGCAGGATAACGTTGTGACAGATTTTGACCCTGATATGAGAGCCCGTTTTTGACAAGTCGTCCGAGACGCGTTCCGGCGGAAATCCCTTTGTGTCGCTCGGCACGTGCAATGTCTGGTGTTTTCCACTTACGTCTGAGCTTCACTTCCTTCCCGCTGTTCGATAGTATATATGTACACACATAGGGGTCCTTTACATGAACGCGAACCACAGGTCTACGCGCATCACACAAGGTAATTGTCAACCTTCCTGTTATTGTTATTCTGCATGCGCACTTTTGTAATGTTAAGAAAGGCTAAGAGTGCTTTTACTGCGCCTTTTTGCTCATGAAATCTTGATACGATATCATTCTCGTTTCTCAATGGTACAGTGCTGGACAAAAGTTTACAGAACACACGCTCCGGCGCATTCCTTCCTCAGAGCAGCGCTCAGAGTGATGCGCTAGCAGCAAATGGGACCCTAACGGACTTGCAAACAGGTGGCTCTGTTACCTATACTGTGTATTCACGCCGACGACATCCTTATGGAAGATTCTAGTGGAAGAAAGCGAAAACACTGCTCAGAGAGACCAAGTTCCGTCTCGTGTTATGCTGAGCATTCACACGGTGTGGAATTATCGGGAGTGGCGTATACTGCGCATTTAGCAGACGACACCGTCATCGTCTTTCCTGTCGTCTGCTACGGAATATCTTGTGGCTGTGTCGCAGGATATTCCCCATGGTTAGCAGTGTACGTTGAGCGCTCGCGCTCAGAAAGCTATGACGTTGTTCGCGACTTTCGCTTCTGCGGGGAGTGTCGCTCGTGTGAATACCCGGATAGGCACATGTCTGAAGGTCCGTCTCTGAGGAACGAATGCGCCAGAGCGTGTTACCTAAACTTTAGTCCAACACTGTACTTGTTCGTAGAATAACAGAACGTCACCGCATGAGGCGCTCCAAGCCGACCGTCATTCCCAATAACATCATACTCTCCCCTGATTTTGTTGAAAGACACGAGAAGAGCGCACTTTTTTTTTTCAGCATCGATGCACTCTAAATGCAGAACTTCACCACGTAGCACGCTGTGCGCCAGTCATTATTTGCCATGAATGATATACACTCTTAGAAATGAACTTCACCGCATAGCACGGTCACAGCCAACCATCATCTCGAATGATATCGTTATCTGCCCTGATTTGTTGAAAACGAGAGGCGTACGCCTTTTTGTGACACTTATGCTGTTCATAATTGTCACAAAAAAGGCTTACGCCTCCCGTTTTCAACAAATCAGGGCAGATAACGATATCATTCGAGATGATGGTTGGCTGTGACCGTGCTATGCGGTGAAGTTCATTTTTAAGAGTGTAGTTGTCGCTTCTGAATAGAAGACGGATTGGGGGCGTACGCCTTTTTTGTGGCAATTACAATATATCCCATATCGCCACAAAAGACGTACGCCCCCCCTCTCTCCTCCTTGTAATCAGAACAGAGCTGTAACCCTATCATTCGTGGCTATATCGTTGGCGCACATTGTGCTTTGCGATGAAGTTCAGTTTAAAGAGTGTGTGCTTACGTTAATTGTCACTAAAAGTCGTACGTCCCACACTCTAAAAACACAACTTCACCGCATAGCACGTTGTGCGCCAAACATTGCGAAGAATGATAGGATTTTATCGCTTCTGATTCGAAGGGAGAGAGGTGTCCGTACGCCTTTTTGTGGCAATTTTCATATATCCAACTTGCCACAAAAAGGCGTACGCCCACCTCTCTCTTCGAATCAAAAGCGATAATTTTATGATTCTTCGCAGTGGTCGGCACACGGCGTGCTATGCGGTGAAGTTCTGTTTTTTAGAGTGCACGCTTTCCACAGATCAGGAGGGTAACATTAGCCGCGGTTACATGAACCAGACAGAAACGGGTCGAGTTGATTTATCACAGCTTCTCACATCAATCCTCTCTACACTCTCAGAAATGAACTTCACCGCAGAGCACGCTCGTGCAATCTTAAAAATGAGTTTCATCACATAGCACGCTCCTAGCCAACCATCATTCTGAATGACAACGTTCTCGCCCCTGGTTTGTTGAAAACGTCGACGCCTCCCGTTTTGAACAGATGAAGTCAGGTAACGATATTATTCGAGATGATGGCTGGCCAGGAGCGTGCTATGCGGTGAAGTTCATTTTTAAGTGTGTAGATCGAAGATCGGATGTCGCGTCCTGATGGGAAAGGAGTTGCTGCGATAAACCAGCTCGACCCGTCTCTGCCGTGTTCGTGTGACCGCGGCTAGTATCATCACCGTGGTAACATTCTGTGAAACGATTCACCTTCACCCTGCCGCGTTGTGAAGTTCTGTTCCAAGAGTGCATGTGTGTCACCAATACGTGGCTTTCTTGCTCAGATGTCCGCAAACCGGCCCGTCGCATGCCTCGTAGTCCTCTTGGTGGCAGTTAGCATCGTGGAAGCAAAAGTCTACAAGAGATGCGCGCTTGCGCAAGAACTGAAAAGCAGAGGAATTCCAAGAAACCAGATAGCCAACTGTAAGTGCACCTTATCGTACGTACAATCAAATCCCAATCGGATTCATAAAATTGAAAACGTCATATTTCGCCTCTAGTTGCGTTGAATACAGAACGCGTCCAAGGTCTTGTCTCTTCTTGAGCTCGTCTCTTCGCACTAGCGAGAAGTTTGGATAAATGGGTGTATCCCGTTTGAAACCATTAAAAATCTTTCAAAAATAAACGCGAGAGTATCCACTGTTAAAAATATAAGTCCCAGGATATACGCTTAAAAATCAACGCACAAAAATAATCGTCGAAATATCCTCGTTTAAATAAAAACGCTGAGGAATCCAAGGTTAAAAATAAATCGTTTCAGAATCCCCCCAAATCCATCCTGCAGTTGCTAGTTGATAGATTCATGTGGTATGGCCCCAATGAAGGCGAACTGCAAGCAAGGGGCTTAAGCTAACTTCACAGGACCAAATTAGCCTAAACTATACCAAACTAACCGAAACCAAACTAAACTAACCTAACATAACATCATCTAACCCGGCGCAAATTGCAATCAATCCGCTTCCGTGCTAGATGGTGAAGGAAGTTTGAAAGTTTATTTTTAATGGCGGATTATTAAACGGTGATCTCTAAGCGGAGATAGTAAGCGGTTTATTTTAGGAAATATATTTTAACCGTGTATTTTTTAAGCGGTTTATTCTTGAAGTTTTTATTCTTAAGCGGGAACCCCCCGTTCGCTCAGCTCGCGACCTTCTGAGGGCAATAGCTTCGTTACGCGTGATCGCAGACACATAGTGTTCTGATGTGCATGTTTAGCAGGCATAAATGAATATCAATAAACAGCAATCAGCCAACCGTTTTTTGTTACAAAGTTATTCCTTCAAAGGTTTAGAAATGGTTTCACAACCCCTTTAAATGATCGAATCATGTCTTGCGGCCCCATCGTCACATACGCAACACCATTTCGAGTTCATGTGACCTTGGCGCTGGCCGACGATTCCTGGTTGGGATAAAATCATTCGCTGAACGTATTTTGTTGGTGCAAGCAGAGCCGTAGCGAGGCAAGTTTGCGCCCACGGCTCCCACTGCCGTCAGGAGCTCTGTAAACAAAGAAATGAAAACGCTTATTTGCACTGCCGAGATAGTAAATTCAAAGTTTCTTCGTTCCCGCTTTATCCTGTCCAACAGACCTGCCAGGGTCTGCCATTCGACGCCCTCTCTGGCGAGGGCGCCCGGGGCTGCTGTCAACCTGATAACTGGTTTATTCAGTGTCACGACATTAACTACTTAGTGGAACCAATCCACTGCTACAGAAAAGACGCCGCACTTGCGTCTTAATGAGTCGGCGCCCAGAACTCGACTGACTCAGCAAGGGTTCCCGCGTTATGATATAACAAGAACACACGAACCAAAAAGGACAAGACTAAACAAATCGGCAGGTGCTTTCGGCAACGGGCACCCTCGTAATCTGTCAGGTGACGTGAAGCACGTGATGCGGTATCGGGTAACCCTGGCAGTCGTATTGAAGCGTGCTATCCGGTGCACGAAGTGTAAACCGAAAATGGAGAAGCAGTCTTCCTGGCAGCCCAGGAGCGCAATAGGTCAATGTCCCTTTATACGCTGTGGTCTATTGCCTACGGCTGTAACATTCGTTCATAATTTTCTTGGAGGGGCTTCCGACATTATTATTATCGTTGTTGTTGTTGTTGGTTTCTTCTTTTTATCACTCTTCTGCATCTAATTTCTCTCGTTAGCGTAGTGAAAGAACCTACGAAGTCAATATGTCCGCTGAACACGGGACGTGGTGATAGTACGATAAGTTTACATGTTAGTATTCAACATCGACAGGGGTTTGCATCGCCCGCCACGAGAGCAACTACAACACCCGAGCACTGGGACGTCCGAATCGTGATGGCAGTAGGGATCATGGACTCTTTCAGGTATGGGCGCCACCATTATCGTGCAAAATGTGAATGAGAGCGTATGTTTTCTAAGAACATTTTCTTTTTAATAGACTTTTAGAAATACCAATAGCTTTTTCCGTTCATTTTCAAGTACACAGCGCCCGAGCATAATAATTCGTGGCTTTACGTCGCAAGACAATTGTGACCATGAGCTACGCCACAGTGGTCGAGTCTGTGGATTACTCTTGCCCACCAGAGGGTTCTCTAACGCGTCCGCAGAGCTCGGCACACGGCAAACCGTATTTGATGTCGCTCGTAGAAGGCGGCGTATCTATATGCAACTTGTGCCCTGCTCCCAAGTGGCTGGCATCCTCGGTCGTGATTGAACCCGCAACCTCGGGGTCGTCCGTAGGCTACATGCTACCAACTAATACAATACCAAGATAATCGTTTTCTATCAATACCGTAATGAACATATGGTAATTCCCGGCTCACTTTGCTACAGGAAAGAAAGAGGGATGGCAGCATACATGTGCTGTCTCAAACTCTCAGCATGCATAAGTATACAACAACATGCACCTTGTATATACCGGGGTACAAAATCTCATCACCCAGCGGCGTAGTCAGAAAAATATTTCGGGTGGGGCTCTATGGGGACTTTACATGGGAGATTCGTCAACGTCATCTGTCGATATCTTCCAGTTTTCATCCCAAATGAATGTCCTCGTAGTGCCCTTCATCCACATGGCAGGGTTCTGGATATTTCTTATTGTCGGTACAAGGGTAGGCCAACAGTAAGGAATGGGGACAGAGTGGTGAAAATCGGGATTTCCCCTCGTTTTGTTCTCCCAAATAGATGGGGAGTGACTTTTTCGGGTTAAACCCGATTCTGCCCGGTTATCCCCCCCCCCCAAACTGACCTCCGACCAATTCGAGTTAAACTCGATTTCTCTCCGAATACTGGTCACTATGAAATCCTCAAGTGACGTTTGCACTGAAGACGAAGACCAGCTCCGGTGGCGCAGCGGTAACGCGTGCGCTTGGAGACTGGGAGGTCCGCGGTTCGAATCCGCGGGCCGGCTGTGCCGTCTGGGGTTTTTCCTGGGTTTCCCTCAGATGTGTAATAGGCGTATGCCGGCACACTTCCCCTGAAGTCGGCCCATGGACGCAGATATCCTCCCCCCGAGCGGATTCCGCTCGGTCTTCCACTTCACCCTTTCCTCTCCTCCTCTCCACCACCTTTCCCTTCCCGAGAAACATGCCGCCTAATCAGGCAGGCAGACCTCTCGGGTTCCTCCCAACGACACTCCTCCTCCTCCTGAACACGAAGAAAGGTCGCCACTTGTAAGTTGTAACACATGTAAGAATGGGTCACTTGCGTTCCCAGCAATCAGGGCTGGGCAGGAATACTCAAAATTTGTATTATAATACAAATACATAATACTTGCCAAAAAATTGTATTATAGTACTAATGCACAATACATTTTATTTTCAAGTATTATAATACATAATACTATCACTTCCCTGTATTACTCGAGTAATACTATAGTAACACTTTTGTGCCGTGGCAGACAGTTATTAGAAAAGCAATCCCAGACATTTCTGAGGCCACCGGTCCGGTCACCGAAGTGACTGACAGCTCTCAGGGCATTCTCTCGCGGGACGCAGGTGTGTGTGTCCATAATCCCCTTTCTTTCTGCCTTACTTTCTGACGCACCGACCCTGGCTCCATTCTATGATATGACCCCCTAAGGGCTCCGGGTTGTTCACCCAGAGTGGAGAAGTTTCTCAGAAATTTGAGTCAGCCAGCTCCTGTAATCGTCCCTTCGTTGCACGTTGAAGTGTGATCCCCTGTTGGCAGAACTAGGTCGTGTTCGTAGGACTGGAATGGTAGGAGTGGAAGCCTACACGTGTAAGACCCATCACCTCAGGCAGGGCAGGTCATAAGTATTACGAGTTTTGCAGTAATACAATGCAACGAATGCAAACAACTCAGGGAAAAGAGGTGCTGACGCCAGGAATCGAACCTGGGTCTTCTGATTTCCGGTCAGATATGCTAACCGCTACACCACACAGGTTCGATTCCTGGCGTCAGCACCTCTTTTCCCTGAGTTGTTTGCATTCGTTAATTTCTGGGCGTTTGAGGCTTACTTGTCTGTGTCGTCCCTAATTGTTGGTCTGCCTCGGCCAAATCTCGTTGTATACAATGCAAGTAATACTCGAATTTTTTTGTATTATAATACGTAATACAAATACAGTTATCGGATGGGCATTATAATACGTAATACAAATACTCTAAAGTATTACAGTACCGGTATCATAATACAATGTATTTGTAATACTGCCCAGCCCTGCCAGCAATACACCCATGTGTGTCAACACTGTCAATACCGTCGGGGATTACCGCTAAAAGGTGACGATTCGCAATAAAAAAAAAAGAGAGAGAGAGAGAGATTAGGAAAGGACTTAATAGACAAGAGGAGAAACAAAAACACCCGATAACACCCGAATGCACAATTATCGCCTGATTTCTCCCTGAATTACAGATTTCAAAACAGCTCCCGATTTTTACCCCCCGGATCTGAGAAAGGGATTTAACCCGAAAAAGTCAGTCCCTACAGATAGACTACCAAAGGTATTGCACCACTGCTGCCATCACCAGTGTTTCCCCTCAACTGAGTGCAGATTTATCAAGTTCCTCGCGTACTTGAGGACCATAGAGCCCACTTGCACGAACGTTGAAGAGATTCTTCAGTAGCGCCTGTAGCGCTTCTTGAACGTGCTACAGTCCTCAACGCTGCTCGTATACGTAAAACACTGCCGAAGCTGCTGAAGACTCCACAGAGGAAGGTCCTCAACGCTCGAGCAAGCGAAATAAACTGCTTCCGACAGCGCTGATTGGTGGTGCTTAGCTAAGGTCGCGCTGAAGACTGTGAGGTGTTCGGTTCGAACCCTATACCACCGGCTGTGCTCTCTGAGGTTTTGCGACAGGCTTTCCAGACGAATGTCGGCACAGTTCTCCATGAAGTCGGCCCTGGACGCACACTAACCTTCCTGTCCCCCACTCCTTTCTGCTGTCCTCTCTCATCATGTCTGTGCACCGCTCAGAGCCACAGTTGCTTCGCGGTGCTAACAGGGAACTTAACAAAAAAGCATTCCCGACGCTCTCCCGTCATCTCCCATACTGCTCCCCATATTGCCTTATCCGTATATTGTCCTGTATAGTCTGTATGCTACAGGCTTTGCAGAAGGAAAACACTTTACTTTCACGAGTTCAGTGCACTGAGTTTCCAAGCAATTGCAAATATTTAAAAAACAAAACAAAAAAGGAACAAAAATTTATAAGTTGTCAAACGATTTGTTCTTTCTCACACAAATCCTGCAAATATACTGCATATCTTTCACGAACAAAATATTTTCGTTCCTTTACGCAGAATTGCCCCGAAAAGCGCTGGTAAGGGTACTGTATGTGTTACGGGGAAGGGTACCGCATCACCGCAGTGAAACAGTCTATTTCATTGTCATCATCCATTGTTGTTGTTGTTGCGGTTGTGTTTTTTTTAACCTTTACAGAATTTTTATACAGGGTGTTTCAAAAAACGTGTCATTCGGACTTTATAAAAAAACGGGGCGATGGAAAAATACGGGGTAAACGGCACTTGTGTGGCAACTGAATTTGCCATCTTGCAAAAATATTTTCATCTGATTTTAATTAAAATAAATTGAATTTCTTTAATTGAACTCAAAAATTTCCCAAGTCAACCTAACGTTTTTTTTACAGAATTAGAGAGCTCGTAGCGAATTTAGTCAGATCCACTAAGAAATCCGCTCGATATTGCAAATGGAACTGCCCAAAAAAAGTCCCGAAATTGAGGCTTCAAAGTTTCGGGTATTCAACGGCGCACCAAATCAGACGCAAATATTGGTGGAGAGGAGGACATTCTCCTGCCCCCATGAAAGATAGAAGGTCGAAAAAACACAGGGCGGGAAAAAAGAGGCGGAATCATTTTTGTTTGCCGCTTATCAACGTATGGTGGAATGTCACCTGCCTTGTTATCTGCGCGTCTTGTGCTGCACGCCTGTCCGGCGATTAACTGTTCTAGCTTCATGGTGAAGGAGCATGTCCTGCCCTCCGCGCATTTTTCCGACTGATTTGGTGCGCTGTTGAATACCCGAAACTCTGAAGCCTCAACTTCGGGACTTTTTTTGGGCTGTTCCATTTGCAATATCGAGTGGATTTCTTGGTGGATCTGACTAAGTTCGCTACGGGCTCTCAAATTCTGTAAAAAAAAACGATAGGTTGACTTGGGAAATTTTAGAGTTCAATTAAAGAAATTCAATTTATTTTAATTAAAATCAAATGAAAATATTTTTGCAATATGACAAATTCAGTTGCCACACAAGTGCCCTTTACCCCGTATTTTTCCGTCGCCCCGTTTTTTTATAAAGTCCGAATGACACGTTTTTTGAAACACCCTGTATATAAAAAAATGCTATGAGAGCAACAGAGATGTTGTTTTTACAGTTGTGTTCTGCGGCAAGGTAGCCGTCCTCTCGAAGACAGTGTGCAACTACAAAATGACCAATTACCTCAAATTGGATTATTAACTTTTTAATTTAGGGGATTTGGTTGGGGGCAAAAGTGAGATAACAGATTGAGAGACTGTCCTACACTCTTAGAAATGATGGTGGTGGTGGTGGTGGTGAAAGGGCTTGCCGTTGTTGGCCTCACGTATGTGGGCAACGTCATGACTGACGCCCTGGGGGAATGTGCGTCCTGGGCCGACTTCTAAGGGAACTGTGCCGACATATGTCTGAGAGCGTCTTAGAAATGAACTTCACCGCATAGCACGCTCCTAGCCAACCATCATCTCGAATGATATCGTTATCTGCCCTGATTTGTCGAAAACAGGAGGCGTACGCCTTTTCTGTGACACTTATGCTGTTCATAATTGTCACAGAAAAGGCGTACGCCTCCAGTTTTCCAGAAATCAGGGCAGATAACGATATCATACGAGATTATGGTTGGCCAGGAGCGTGCTATGCGGTGAAGTTCATTTTTAAGAGTGTACACTGTTAAAATAGAACTTCACCACAAAGCACGCTCCCTGCCAACCACCACCCCGAATGATATCATTCTGTGTGATATGATTAGTTCAAAACAGGGGGAGGAGCCTATCTGGGACATGCATAATGTATATCAGATAGGCGCCTCGTCCCATTTTCAGCAAATAACGACATTGAATGATATCATTCCGAATGATGGTTGGCTTGCAGAATGCCATGTGGTGAAGTTCTGTTTTACCAGTGTAGTTACAAGCCATTTCACGTTTAACAAGTCCTGAACCACGCACGTACGTTAAAATACCCATCCCCGAATTTCGATATGCAAATGAGCCGAAACCGTGGCGACCAAGTACAGCGCTCATTTTCACGTTAGAGGGCCACGTGATTTGGAGCGATGGAGACGATTGGAGTAGGCGCCGCTCAGCTGGCCAGATAAACCGGCTAGATAAACCGCTTTCCTGCCCAGATCCGTCTGCGAAGGTGACGCGCTCCTCAGGCGCGCAATAGACCTCTCCCTGTTAGTAAACAAATGACGTCATAGGGTTCGACAGCGCCACTAGTTTGGTAGAGTTGAACTATGCTCGAATATAGCTGCGAACAAGGTCGTACTTGTAAGCCACGGTTTTGAGGGGATCACGATGCTCCCTGAAAGGGACGCGACCTTCGGTTCTGCTTGTCTTTCAATAGACCCCTACCCGAGAAACGTCATCATGACGTTGGTAGACAGACTGAAACCGACACAAATCGGAAGAGGAGGGCTGGGTTCCACGAACGGACACTTGTTCGCTGCCTCCTATTGAAAGAAAAGTAGGACCGACGGTCACGTCCCCTTCAGGGAACGTCGTAATCGCCTCAAGATTGTGGCTTTCAGGCGCGACCTGGTTCCCCCTAGCTTCAAGCGTATAGTTCAACTCTAAAAAGTTGGTGGCGCTGCCGAACACTATGACGTCATTTGGAGAGGTCTATAGGAGGCAGCGAAGAAGCGAACATTCGTGGAACCCATCCCTTCCCTTTCGATCTGTTTCGCTTTCAGTCTGGCTACCAACGTCATGATGACGTTTGTGGAATCCAGCCCTCCCCGTCAGGTTTGTTTCGGTTTCGGTCTGTCTGATGACGTTTCTCGGGTAGAGGTTTATTCAGGACGTATGGATATTTCAACGCAGAATTTCAGGTTTCAAGATTTTTTAAACGTGGAATGGATTTCAACGACGATAGTCTCTCAATGTGCTACCTCGCTTTTGCCCGAAATTTCCTAGTTAAAGAATTAATTAATGAATTTTATGTAATTAAGTCATCTTGTAGTTACATACTCTCATCCAGAGGATGCCCGCCCTGCAGTAGAAGTCAACTGCAAAATCAGCATCGATGCTTCTCGTTTTTTAAAATAAAAATTGTATAAAGGCTAAAGAACAGCATTATACGGCTTCAACCACATGTCACATATCAGAGGTGGAAGCCGTATTATTTCGTAGGTTCAGGTACCGACTGGTCCGATCAGTGTGTACGAATATTCCGGTTTATACGGCAGTTACGCCTGAACTAAAATGACTCGTACTCTATATTATTTTCATTGCTTATAACATTGCAGATTTTTGTTAGTAAATGCTGTGAAACATCTCGAAGCAACGCGACACAGACGATGCCAGTGTACAAACGACGAAATTTGCTCGAAATAAATCCTGTTCCACATTGCAGATCAACGACCGCTACTGGTGCAGCCCTCCTGGACCACATAATGATTGCAGAGTGACGTGTTCTGGTAGGAATAATTTAAAATGTTCCTCCCTTCTGATACTCACTGCGGAATATTCTTTGTATTGACGCAGCTCTGAGGGATGACAAAATCGCTGACGACGTCAAGTGCATTCGCAAGATATACGCAAGGCATGGATTCTCGGCATGGTGGGCTAATATTCGGTTTCATTTTGACGGCGTGCTTATCTTATTCCCCTGTCTTCAATGGACATTGAGACTAATGGTCATTGAAACAGAGCCGTTTAGGAGGCGAGTTGGGCCATTCTTTGATCTTTTGCCGCCCGGAAGTGGGGCCTCGGCGTGACGTAAGGCACGTCATCGCTCCGCCCACTTGGCCAAAATGAAAGTAGAGCGCGGCAGGGGAGGTTTCAAGGCTCAAAAATGGCGGAAATGAAAAGCCACGAGGAGATTTCAAGGCAGTAGTATATTGGAGTAGCTCCGTTCCAAAATGGCGGCACTGACATTGGCGCAGCCCTTCGTGTGACGTAAAATGACGCCTTTGAAACAGGCTCCTCCCAGTGGCCAAACTCTCCCAATACACGGCTTTGCATTGAACATGCGCGCGGCGCCATCAAGTGTGTAGTGTGTCAACCTGTCACGAAGCATAGTAGGTCGTGGAAGCATTGAATTCAATGCTCTTTCAGAAGTTGACAGGTTAGACGCTAGGTGGCGCTAGGCGCATGTTCAATCACCATTTGTTTCCATGGCCATTGAAGACTGCCTGTGTGACAGGGGGTATAACATACACGAATCACGTGATTTCGTACAACAGGGTTGCTTGGAGAAACCGCTGCCGAGGAAAGAATCTTAGCGGGTACGTCGCTGGATGCAAGATATAAAAGAAAACCGCAGTTCTCGTGGCCGCGAATGAGAGATCTTCATCAATGCCTAAAGAAACGGCTTTGTATATATAGGACCACGTGCTCGACGGCTATGACTTGCTCTACACTCTATCCTAAACCAAGACAACTTGTTGACAACATGGGAACAAGATGTTCAGTTTCAGCATGTTTACGATTCACTCAGCTTCAGGGAATTGAGAGGAAGAAATAAAGCTACAACATCCATAAGCAGTTGCCTGAATTCAGATTGTTTCGTGTGGTTGTTCATGCAACTTTGTGTTTGTGCAAGGGTAGTTCAAGGTTCACCGACTGAGACTTTGGCTCGAGAAAAATCAGTGAGTAAATGTAATTCAATATAGCTTTCGGAATAACGAAGTGCGATTCTTCTCTGGCAGTGGCACGTGCAGCAGTGGCACTTGTCATGACGACGAGCAGTGTGTTATAGTAACTGTGTAATAGGGTTTATTCACATGACGTCATCCGTAGGCACAGGGGTGGCACTCAATGTATTGCGCACTCAATAGACGAAAGCGTGCTGGGCAAACGCAATGCATCCTGGACAGGTCCTGGTCGCACGTCACAGCAAACATCGAGGCACACGTGACCTTAAAGATGGCGGCGCCCGTGACCGGCGGCAAAACCGTTTCTAAACAATGCGGTTGCTGTTTCTGCGCGACGTTTTGGATATCTTTCGATCACGGTAATTATTTTTATCCGATAATTTCGCAGTAAAACGCACATGCAGTTTTGCACATAAGGCCTCGTACTGTTCACGATTTCCAAAGATGTGATGACGACCGCGCGTTAAGACTCACCGAGCCAATGCGATGTACTTAAACTATGGAGAAATGGGCTACCATGTTGCGGAAGAAGCACCGCATGGTTTACGCTGGCAAAATATGTTCATTTCTTGGCTTCATGACGACGGAGATATGTCGGTAAGCGACAAAACGAGATGTAAACAAAGTCACATGACCTCAAAATGACGTTTTCTATGACGTGCGACCAGAACAAGATGGCAGTTTTGCCAAAGGCACCAGCCCGCTGAGGGTAGTTACAACAATGGCGGGTTTGTGTCACCCCTGTGTCCGTAGGAGACCGCCACTGTCGCTAGCGCAGGCAGATGTGCTGCTATATCGGCCGCCATATATTGTATAGGTCCCATCGAAGCCGTCACCCATATCGCACTCACCGTATATTTGCTGCTTCAAAGTTATTGTGCTGCGGGAACATCACTTCGAGGGACCTACAGTATGGCGGCGGGGTGACGTCGGTGAATAAATCCTATAGCGACGCATAATCAAGTTCCTTCTATAGGAGAACGTCAAACCAGCTGAGATCTTTGCAAAGGTTACGGGCACAGTGTGGGGAAACAAACGATGACAAGGTGAAGAGCGTACGAATGGTGCAGACAGTTTGGCGAAGGGCGGGATATATGGTGACGCATGAACCACACAGACACGTTCGTCCCACTGTAATCACGCCAGTGAGCATCGCACAGGCGTTGAGCGAGCCATCGTCGACAACCGGCGAGTAACAGTTCGAGACATTGCAGCCCAGCGTCATATTAGTGTCGGCAGTGTATGGAGACAATAGAGAGTTTTAGTACATAGATCGTGCGCTATCGCCTTTGCGTACGTAAAGGATAGCGTTGGTGTTTCGGCGCACTGCGCGAAGCTCTCTTTCTGTTGTGGGCGTGCGCAGAATCATCAACGCTATCCCTGACGTACGCAAAGGTTATAGCGTACGATGTACTAAAACTCTCTGATCGTTCACGAGCACTTACTGTTCCCAAAAATCTGTGCAAGACGAGTTCCCCTACATGTCACGTGTGACCAGAACGGAGCACGCATGGCAGTCTCTGAGCAGCTACCGAACAGGTTTCAATCCGATAGGGACGGATGTTTGCAATCATGACTGTAAAAGTAATGAGGTATACCTTCAAGCTACTTGCTACGCCACAGCGCGCTAATTCAGTCCTTGAAATGTGTATGGTTGTAGTTGAGATCGTGATATGTCGCAATGAGTAGTGCGAGACGTTCCATAATAGTTCTGCAACATGTATTACATGTTTTTTGCACAGTTATTGTATTGTACCTTGTAACCTTACCAAACTCCTGACTATAGTGCACTCTTAAAAAAAGGGTGTACTTTAACTCCTTTCTTTGCCACATATATAACACCCTTTTGGAGAGTACAATTACGCTCAAAAGGGTGTCTCCTCGCTCCCTCAAGGGAGTGAGGAGACACCCTTTTGAGAGTAATTGTACTCTCCAAAAGGGTGTTATATATGTGGCAAAAAAGGAGTTAAAGTACACCCTTTTTTTAAGAGTGTGCTCCATTAACATTTAGATACTTTTCACGGATTTTCCCTCTGGTTCCTTCAGTTCTACGTGAAGTGTATGCATTATATGAATGAATGAAAATAAATAGAAATGAAAAAGTATAAAAACATCAAAACTATACTCAATCTTCCGTATGATGAAAGAACATTCATGTGCTTCCTTAGGCTGTGGCCTTTGATCCTTTTTGTGTCCTGATAAACTTCTCCGACGGAAAACAAAGCAGGTTTCTGAATTTTAAGTTTGTTGAGTTGCCGTCGTCTGCGCGTATTTACTAGAACCGAGCCATGTGTGGCATTTCAGTTGCGCAGCTGCCTCCTTCATTGGAAGTACACTACTCGCCACTATACTTGGTTCGCCAAAATAAACTTCGGGGTTTGTAATGAAGATAAAACAAATAAGAACGGTGTCGTAAAGCCAAAGTAGATGTTAGAGGACGTATTATGTCCCAAAATTTTATGTCAATAATTCCGCTTGGTGTGTTTCTCTACGGATAAATCGTGAAAATTAAAAAAAAAAAAAAAAACGCTGCTGGCTAATCGGCTATACCTGTGTTTTAGCTCCTTCCTCCTTCTTCTTAGCTCCTTCTTTTAGTTCTTATTTCAAGCGGCAATCGTGCGAACTCGCGCCCTTTAGCCCGAAGAGAAAAGGCAGGGCGCCAGACCGCCGCCAGAACAGGCCCTCGAAGCCCGAACTGTTTATGCGAACCTCCGCACCTAAGCATATCATATATCATGTACTACATCCTCGAAAGCGGAGCGCCAGTAGAGAAATGAAGATGCTCCCGAGCAGTCGTGTGTTTTGAGATAGACGAGCGAGAGAGAGAGACAGAGTTGTCTACCAATACGTATAACAAAAACGAACTGGAACTTGTAACCTACTCGAAGTTACAAAGTTAACGGGGTCGTCACGAGGTTACTGGAACTCAAAAGTAACGAGTTAAGTTAAAAGCTTCCAAAAAGCTTCTCCGGGCTATGAAGGACCGGCTCCCCTTTGCCTGCCTTGTGTATTGTCAGCAAGCAAGGGAACTACGTATTGCCCCCCTTTGCCTCCGTTCGCGCCGTTTGCACCGCTTCGCGAATTATTTATCCCGAGGATTTAACTGAAACACCCTGCGCTCTAAAAACAGAACTTCACCGCACAGCACACTGTGCGCCAACCGTTGCCGTGAGTGATAGGGTTATCGCTTCTGACTCGAGGAGAGAGGTGGGCGTACGCCTTTTTGTGGCAATTTGGATACACGAAAATTGCCACAGAAAGGCGTACGCCCACCTCAAGCGATCACTCTCGGCAATGGTTGGCGCACAGCGTGCTATGTGGTGAAGTTCTGTTTTTAGAGTGTGTATAATAATTAGAAGAAACATAGTTCTTATGGTGACTTGTAAGTTGCAAGCGTTCCTAACATTCGTGAAAACCACGCTCATGAAAAAAAAAAGAAAAGAT
The DNA here is from genome assembly GCF_037126465.1 of Ornithodoros turicata. Classification (NCBI taxonomy): domain Eukaryota; kingdom Metazoa; phylum Arthropoda; class Arachnida; order Ixodida; family Argasidae; genus Ornithodoros; species Ornithodoros turicata. Next base: position 13,623,478 of record NC_088208.1, read on the forward strand.
GTGTGTCGAGTACACGTTTCCCTAAAGTCTCGAAAACAGATTTCAGATTTTTATACGCAGAGGTATTAAGTTTTGTCACGGTACCCGAAGTTGCTAAAAAAGAAAAAAAAAGAAGGAAAGCAACAAAGGGCATGAGTCGGCACCGAAAACCGAAATGGAAACGTACCGGAAACGAAAACAAACAATAATGGTGGTAACGGAAACTGATACGGAGACAAATATAACGGAAATAAAGGAAACGAAAAAAAAAATCCGTTTCTTTTTCCTGGTTTTCATGCAGTAGAAGGAGAATACTTGTGAAGAGTTGCCCCCACCCCGCTGACAGCCAACGACCACTAATGAATTATCCATTATGAAGAAGGAGAAGAAGACACGGGGGAACAAAAAAGGACGTCATTCGGTTGTTGTCTTCCTTGTTCCAAGTCTTGGAATTTTTTTGTTGCTTCGTGAATGAGTGCCACCAGACCGCTTGCGTTTTTGTATCCTTTCCCGAGTCGGCGCTCACCGAGAAAGCCAATAGACTCCGCACACGCCACCGCGCCTCGCCACGCTAGCATCACACCGCTCCATGAATTCCGAAACTGTGCAATGCAAGCAACTGTAATACCGAAACCGGAGAGCTAGCGTGTATATCACATGACTTCGCTTCTCAGGGCAAGTTATATTTTCTTTTTAACATCGGGAAATATTGCATTCTTAGTTATATGCGCTGTTATGTTCCGATTTGTAAATACGGTTTTGTCCGCAACGTACGTTGGGCGCTGCAATCGCAGTGGGCACGAGCACGAGGCATTGTTTAAAAACGAAAGTGGCGAGCGGATTGTCGGGCGCGAACGTGACGGCAGTGCTGCTCGACACTGAGTACTAAAATACTATATTCTACTTCATCCTGCGCTCCAGGGAGTACTCAACCATATTTCGACAGTACTGACAACGAAGGTGAGTGATGTAGTTCGCTACGGGTAAAGTATGAAGAACAAGAAAACCGCCAGTAAGTTCCTCTCGAGTTGCAGCTGTGGATTACACGTGGAAAGATTAATTCGTGGGTGTGTCATCGTTTTGAATTTGCAGCCGCTTTCACCGTACAATAAACTGATGGTTTAATCTTATACTCTTCGAGCGCGTACTCGTTTTGAGCAAAGTTCGGTCCCAGCAGCGATCGTAAAAGGGGTTGTCGACTAAATATTGTTAACATGAGGGTATATATTGAAAATTTTAGAGGTGGCACAAACGTTACCGATCCCGAAAACTCGCTTCTGTCAGAGTTCGTACACGCGTCACTGCTGGAAGTGTTTGAGGAGCGCGGTTGTGGACGTATACTTGCAAGGTCCGGAGAATCTATTATACACGATATATCTAGGAAGCCTGCCAACGGAAATGCTAGTGCAGTCAGACAGAAAATCGATTACAGACCGACTGCACGGGGCACAGTTGTTTGACAGTGCCGTTGCACAGACGAGATGAGATATTATGGTAATTGTGAAGTATATAAGATAAGGGTAAGCAAACCATATAGTGCGTGAAGGTATCCATACCTAGTCATCGTTGAAACTGAGGAGAGAAGTTGGACTGCACAGACGTGGCTCAGAACCAGTAAAACTAACTTATGTTCAGTGAGCAGGGTGGGAATATATCGAGAATGACGGAAAAGAAGGTACAAACCGAAGGGGAGACATCATTACATCACTAAGCTGTCAGTTGGCATATCCCTCCTTCTCCGTACCCATGGGCGCCGCCAGGAGTGTTTGGGGGGACAGAATGTTTGAGGTGGTCGTTTTCACGTTACGTTTCACGGCAACTGCGTCAACTGCGCCCGCAACTACATTGTCCTGGCCAGTGATGGGCAAAGTACCTCAAAATTATACTTAAAGTAAAGTACCAAGTACCTGGTGTCATTAGTACTTCAAGTACAGTACAAAGTACCCAATTCCAAATGTACTTCAAGTAAAGTACAAAGTACTAGGCAAAGTACTTCACTGTTTAGTATCTGTGTCTTGCTCTTTTGGCAAAACTTTAGTGAGCATTCTTGACAAATGCTCTGAAACCATAATGTCCTATAGGTTAAGTGCTAATCAGATGTTATAATTTGCAGTTACATGTAGAGAGGTAATCAGTCAGCTGTGCTGACTGATCCAAGATCACCCGCCTAGTGTGGTGTTCCGGTACTAATCTTCGGGTATAGGAGGCTAGATAATTTCTGGGGAAAAAAGTACAAGCCAACTGAGATTACATTTCTGGACATTCCTGACTGCTTTTTGAAATACAACACGTTTAAAAGAGAATATAAAGCAAATTAAAGAGGATGAAACACGATGTAAGCCTTCATTTTTATACGACCGTGATATGCAGCAATCCATGTGACCAATTAAAAAAATGCAAAACGTAAAAATGAAAGCATGTGTATCTTTCAGAGTGTTCATCGTGTAATGCAATCACACATTGTGATATAAATTGATTATTAATTGCCAATGAAGGAAATAATATATACAAAAAGCATAGAACCTTGCATTGGGAGAGCTGAAATGACAATTGACCAAGTCATTGTGCTGCCGGTTGCAGTGTCATAATGTGTGCGTGTCTTTGCATTCCATTCATTTTACTCAATCATAGAAAAGTTGATACTTTTTCAACATTTCAAGCCTCGCCAACAAGAGACTTACTTCAACAAATATGCTGTTTAAAAGCACAAAACTCCGTTTTGGTAAAATGTCATACTGGGAATCTTGGTACTGCATTTCACTAGAAGCGCTAAAACGATGCAAGAAGACGAAAACTCAGATATATAACCCTACCTGTGTGTTTTCGTCTTCGTGTTGTCATTTTAGCGCTTTTAGTAGGGTGCATTTTTGATACCCTTTTGTGATTTTTTGTCAGAGTCCAAATTTGGGTACTTGAGTACTTGATGGGAAAGTACTCAAAAAAGTACTTTACGTACAGTACAAAGTACACGATTTAAAATGTACTTAAAGTAAAGTAGACGTACACAGAAATGTACTTAAAGTACTACTTGAGTACTTGGTACTTCAAGTACTGTCCACCACTGGTCCTGGCTCAGAAAACCTACGTTTCTGGTACGTAGAAGCAAAAACGAATCGTAATTTGCGATCGTGTTGCAACGGCAATGTTTATTTGCTGAAGCCAGGAGGGGGGAAACTCCCCCCCTCCCCCCGTAACGGTGACTATGTCTGCACCATCCTTTCCTTTTCCAATACATTCCCCTCTGTTCACTTATCTTTACTGGTATCTGCTGATTCGTGTTATAGTTCGATCCTCAGTCTCAAGGTTTATTGGGTATATATTGATATGTCAATATTGATTGCAGATGATGATTGGCGACTAGTACATAACTTGAATACTCGTCTCAAGTTGTTCTGTCTTAAATACGAGTACTTTTAGGGGTAACTTGGTTTCTTAGAACTACTTTTAAAACGCTGTATATATAGTATACCTTAACTTAAATACCTTTTAGCAGTGACCTGTACTCATCTCTTTAGTTAATCCTAAGATACTCCCTTCGGTTTTATTTTTTTCCGGAAAAAGGAAAGGTAAAAAAAAAAAGATCACCATCGTCTGTGTTCTTACACTTCGTCTCAGATATTCCAGGGTACCCCTGTCATTCTGCGGCGTAACCTGCAAACGCGGGCAGCGCCTCGGGATTAATGGATTAGCGAGACGCAGCGTGTTCGCTTGAAGGCAGTTACATATCTTGCCCGGTACTCAGTAACTTCATTCATCTACTTTTCTTTTTTTAAGTATCCGGAGGAACAGTACATGAATGAATGAATGAATCTTGTACAAGCTTAGAGGATTGTACAACATCCATGTCTGCCGGAGAACCGAAGAGAGATCTGACGGGAAAAATTGACGTTCAAAGAGAAAGCATGCCCGCTCTCTGCGATGGCCAAACGACAACGTTTAAGGCGGGAGCAATGAACCAGATAATGCGCGTGTTTTTCGCGTAAAATGCAACCAAAACAGCGCACCTGGGTGAAGTTATAACACATGATTAGAAATGTCAGTTGTAAGAGTTAGCGAATGCATCGCGTATTGTGCGTCTGGCATCGCGCCAGGGAGTTTCCGGCCCAAGAAAAACACTATACGCGTCTGCGCGCTCGTCGACGGTCTCACGTGTAGACTGCGGAATGATCCGGTTGTCATGCATGTTCTGTCGTCTGCGAGCAAAGTGTTGCCGTCTGAGCCTCCTAAGTTACCATCGCCGTGTGTATACTCGTAATTCTTTTCGTTTGCTTGCTTGCTTTTTTTTTCTTTTCTTTCGAGGGGTGCAGACGGTTGTCAGCGGCCATGCCACTATGGGACACCTTGTCGTAGGGACGTCGGAACGTTTTGAAATATTGGGGGGGGCAGAAATAATCCCGCGTGGCCGGGGGAATTTTAAAAGAAATCAAAATGAAAATTTGCTTCGAAAGTTATGCGCTGTATTAAAATTACAGCGCAGAAAGGGACATATTATGATAATATATTATGCAGTGATCTCACCTCTACTCTCTTAAAAATGAACTTCACCACATAACAGGCTCCTAGCCAACCATAATCTCGAATGATATCGTTATCTGCCCTGATTTGTTGAAAACGGGAGGTGTACGCCTTTTTGTGACACTTATGCTGTTCATAATTGTCACAAAAAAGGCGTACGCCCCCCGTTTCCAACAAATCAAGGAAGATAACGATATCATTCGAGATTATGGTTGGCTAGGAGCCTGCTATGCGGCGAAGTTCATTTCTAAGAGTGTACGCTCTTAAAAATGAAGTGTGGATAGGGGTGTTCCTGCTACGCAACGTGGTAGTACACTCTTAAAAATGAACTTCACCACGTAGCACGCTCCTAGCCAACCATCATCCCGAATGGCAACGTTCTCGCCCCCGATTTGTTGAAAACGAGAGGCGGAGCGTATTTTGGGCCATTATGTACGGCACAAAGTAGGCTCCGCCTCTCATTTTCAACAAATCGGGGGCGAGAACGTTGCCATTCGGGATGATGGTTGGAATTTAATTTAGGAATTCCAACACTCCCTACCTCCCGAAACCCGAACCTGTGAGTGAGTGAGGAAGGAATCCCCTTGCTGGCGCTGCGTGTCTCGCATTACGCCAGCCTTCCGAGCGTCCACGCGCACGTCATAACTGCATGGTTGCATCGGGTTGCATCTATAGATGCGTCTTGCATCACCGCTTGCATTGAGGCGAGCAAGTTCAGAATTAGCCATCTGTCTATCGTATAGTTTCGTCGGATTTGTTGATCATTGTTTCGTTGATGCGCACAGAAGTATATGCTATGCGTGACGACCACTTCGATGGGTGGCCGTGCCGTCGACAATTTTGAAAAGTTGCGAAGTGTACGTGATTGCAGAGACTGGGGTGGGGGGCAAAGCTGGTGCTTTGCCCCCCCACCCCTGCAATTCTCTGGGGGGGGCAGGCCCTCTGCCCCCCCCCCTGTTTCGACGTCACCTTGACGCTCACTCTTCAAAACAGAACCCCGAATGACATTGTCCTCTCCTCTTACATGTTTGAATGAGGGTACAAAACGATGTCATTCGGGATGGTGGTTGGCTAGCTGCGTGCTATGCGGTGACGTCCTGTTTTAAGAATCTCGGTGCCGGCTGTGCAGTGTGGTGTTTTTCCTGGATTTTCCTCAGACGCTTTCAGACATATGTCGGCACAGTTCCCTTAGAAGTCGGCCCAGGATGCACATTCCCCCAGGGCGTCAGTCATGACGTTGCCCACCTCTGTGAGGTCGACAACGGCGAGCCCTTTCACCGACACCACCACCACCGGCCACCTGTTTTAAGAGTGTAGGATTACGGCTTCTAAGAGTAACAAGCCTCGAAAACTAGCACGGTCACTTGTGTTCTGCTGATCCTTCGAAAAATGCTCTAGGACACGCACTTGAAAAGTGCTAATAAGGAACATGTATTACTGAGAGATGTCACGAACTTTTTGCGAACCCGAGGTTCGCAGTCGAACCTGGTGGCATAGTTGGGCGGCCTCCCGCATGAGGACCCTCATGAGGACGCCTCACACTTACCTCACGACGATGAGGTGAGGGTGAGTGAGGCCAGACCACGCTAAATGTTCCTCATGACGACAATCGTGAGGCATTGCCCCTCATGAGGCCAGTTGTCGTGAGGCCATCAATACGTGAGGGTACAACGTATTCCGTGAGGAGCCTCACAGATAAGGCCATGAGGCCCTTTGTGAGGAGCCTCACCGATGAGGCCGTGAGGCCCTTTGTGAGGAACCTCACCGATGAGGCTGTGAAGCCCTTTGTGAGGAACCTCACGGTTGAGGCTGTTAGACCCTTTGTGAGGAACCTCACGGATGAAGCCGTTAGGCCTTTCGTGAGAAACCTCACGGATGAGGCCATGGGTCTATTCGTGAAGAGCCTCACGGATGAAGGGCGAGCCACCGTATCCCCTCGCTTGGAGAAGGTGTGTGGCAGATGACATCACTCTGCGCGAAGGGCCACTGAAAATTCGAAGATCTTCGAGGATCGCCGTGTTCCGTTCTTAGGTTTCATTCCTCCATATACAGTGTGGTCCACCAACCATTATAGAAATTCATAGTAAAAAAACGTAGGCCCCGGAGAGACATGCGATCAAGGGATTTTTTTCTGCCAATAACTCTTGCCACATATTGGTAACATTTTTTTATTCATTTCAACTGACGGAAAGTTAATTTCTTGAATTGAACTCCGAAATTTTCCAAGGCAACCTGACGCTTTCTTTGCGGAAATGGGTTGCCTGTGGTCATTTTACTCAGTATAGCACATAATCCCACTCGTAATGCAATGGCAATAGACCTCTACCTGTTTGTAAACAAATGACGTCATAATGTTCGACAGCGCCACGAGTTTGGTAGAGCTGAACTACGTTCAATGCTAGTGGCGAACAAGGTCGCGCCCGAAAGCCACGGTCTTGAGGGGAGTACGATGGTCTCTGAAAAGGCGCCATCTGTTGGAGGGCCGGAGCACCACCCTCAACCCTCTCCATGCTCTTGTCGGTTGGACAGCGGCATTTCAAACAGCCAGGGTGCACTCTTCAGTTAAAATGGAAAAAATCGAGTACCGCGCTGTGATAAAATTCTTGACAAAAGAGGGTCTTTCGCCTACAGAAATTAAAGCGCGACTGGACAACGTGTACAGGGAAGCCTCTCCGTCGTACACAACGGTAAAAGACTGGGCTAAGCAGTTTCGACTGGGGCGAGAGTCCATTGAAGATGATCCACGTGATGGTCGTCCAGTAGAAGTGGTGACACAAGAAAATTTGTCTCTTGTCGAGGAGGAAGTGCTGAGCGAGAGGCGCCTGAAGGTGAAGGAAATCTCAGAAAGGCTGGGGCTTTCCAAAACAACCGTTTTTCGCATCATCGACGAGGGCCTTCACATGAAAAAGGTCAGTGCGAGATGTGTGCCACGACTTCTCTCGTCAGTTCAAAAGCAACAGCGCGTCGTCTGTGCCAAAGAGTTTTTGGAGCTCTGTCAAGAGAACGAAGAAGAAATATTGAAGTCAATTGTCACAGGGGATGAGACTATGGTGCTCTACTATGATCCCCTTTCGAAAAAGGAGTCGATGGAATGGCGCAAACCAGGAGAAGCATCCCCAAGAAAAGCCAAGGTCACACAATCCACAAAGAAGATCATGGCAACAATATTTTGGGATTGTCACGGGATCCTCCTCATCGACTTCAAAGAGAGGAACACCACAGTGAATGCGACTTATTATGCTTCACTCTTGCACCGACTGCGAGACGCCATCAAGGAAAAGAGGCGCGGCAGGTTGAGTTGAGGTGTCCGGTTGCTCCAGGACAATGCCCCTGTCCACACGGCTTCTGTTGCCAAGGCAGCACTGAAGGAGTGCGGCTTCGAAGAAATCCACCACCCACCCTACAGTCCAGACTTGGCACCGTGTGACTACTTCCTGTTCTCAAACTTGAAGAGGGATCTCAGAGGACGGAGATTTCAAAACGATAGTGAGGTGCAAGAGGCAGTTTTCCAGCATGTTGCGGACAAAACTCCGGACTATTTTTTCAAGGGTGTAAGAATGCTGGTTGAAAGGTGTCAAAAGTGCATCGAAGTTAAGGGTGACTATGTCGAAAAGTGATACACTTGTTTCGTCTCTATGACTGTTAAAAGTTGGCCGGGCCGGAAACTTATGGAACCACCCTCGTACTTTTCTTTCAGTAGGAGGCAGCGAAGAATTGCCCATTCGTGGAACCCAGCTGTCCCCTTCCGATCTGTTTTGGTTTCGGTGTGTCTAACAACGTCATGATGACGTTTCTCGGGTAGAGGTTTATTGCCGAAATAAATTCGTCGAAAATCCGTGGAGATGAGCCCTTGGCTCTGCCTCTTTTTTGACGGCTCTAAGTTTGAACGCAAAGCTGCGAAGAGAGGAGGTTACATTGACACGCCACACGAGCGGGCAAAGGGTTACAATCCTTACGCACGGAACAAACATGGGCGGTGAGTGCGGGAATCAGAGCTATCTTATCAAAAATGAGGTCACCCGACGTGCTGATAGGTATGGAAGGAAATACATTTTTGGAGCGTTTTGCACTCCGGTCTCAGTGAATGCAGTGAACAAGTAAACGGCAGCGATGGCAAGCACCGTGTATTCCAACCAAGAAAAAATCAAGGATGGTCATTGCTCTAGGGACTGCAGGTAGGGACTATGACAGAGCAGTCCTAAATACAGTGAAATGGCTCCAGAAACTAGGGTTGTGAGCTCTTGTACTATAAGGCGTGCATTTTTGAGACTGTCCACAACAGGAAGTTTCCATTCCGGTACCCAGAGCCAGTCACACCCAATCACTGCCAGTGAGTCGAGACAAACAGACAAGGTCCTGAAAGAAGTAGGAGATGATCCCCACGTAAAGTCTGCGCACCCTGGTAAAAGTGAGTACAGACATCAAAGTCAAGTGTGCTGAGGATACCACACAAGCACAAACTTAACCAGTACCACGTGAGCCTTCATCAACATTTCCAGCCGGGCGACAATGAGAAACGACTGGATGTCTGTAACTGTATCCTATATGTCAGACCGGGGAAAGCAGAAACTTTGTGGAAAGGGTCATTTGGGCTGATGAGGCCCACTTCTGCCATAGCGCTCAAGTGAATCGCCACGACGCGCATTATTGGAGCCAAACAAACCCACACTGGCTACGGGACTGCAAGCATCAGTACGAGTGGGGATTCAATGTATGGGCCGAGATTTATAACGGAGCCATTATTGGGCCAATCTTTTTCACGGGATCCCTAAATGCCAACCGCTACTGCAGCGAAATTTTAGGCGCCATGTTCAGCTTTGTTGATGACCTGCCTCTTGCTGAACGGACCCGCGTGTGGTTTCAGCACGATGGGGCTCCACTTCACAGCGCGCGGCGTGCAGTACAGCTGCTCCGTCAGATGTTCCTGGAGAAGTGGGTTGGCCGATTTGGTTCAGTGTCATGGCCCGCCAGGTCTCCTGACTTAACGCCGGTAGACTTTTACCTCTAGGGTCGCATCAAAGACGAAGTACACAAAAGCGAACCACGATCGCCGGCTTACCAGCAGGGGAAAATCACTGCTTTCTGCTCGTCGCTTTCCAGATCAGGAATAAAAAGGGCCGCGAAAGATACAATTCGGAGATCCCACCTGTGCACTGCAGCAGATGGCGAACACTTCGAACACTTTTACCCATACATGGTGCATGGTGATATTTTGCTTTCACGCCTTTCGTTTTGCTTTCAACTTTCGTTTTTTTTTTTAAAGTTGGTTTGTCTTCTGTTGTTCAGGGAAATTTGTCACGGAAACCAGGTGTGCCGTATAATGGCCTCACAATCTTACTGGGTCTGCTTCGCGATTGCACCAAGTGGGCTTTCACCTCCGTCGCTAGATCGGGAGGGCTAGGCTTACTTCCACTGGCAAAAGCTAAATACAGCCACAGGGTCCGATGTATCACCGTTCCAACAAACACAGAAGAAGTGGGCGGACTGTCCCCGGGTCAAAAGACACGCGCTCGGGAGCGACACAACAGTAACTACGAGGAGAGTCGAGGTGTCGGTAACAATAAGAAGTTTACTCTGCACATAGGTTCCTAGTATCGATAAGCAATCAATAACAACAGGGTGACTAAAGAAACGATCCTAATAACAGTTACGGTTGACAGCGAAAATTAAATGTCCAAAGTTGCGAGTGGCGGACAACGAATCAAAGTCTTATCTGTTAGGTGATGTGCAGTGGTCGTCTTCGGAGGTTCCTCCGGGCGAGTGGTGATGCTTGTGGACGAAGTCTTGATCGTTGAACACAGATGGGCACTTCACTTCACTTCTCTAACACACATAAGGTGGATAGTGCTGACTACTAAGTTAATCTTAGAAATAAAATCAACGGAACTTTGAGTGGGGTTGATGCTGGGGCGTCCGACTTCTGGCTACATCTTTTACCGACTGCCTCGCGTAGGGCCTCCGACTTGGTTTTGTAGGGCTCTTCCCGTGGTTATCTTTCTCATTTATTTTTCCCTTTTTCTGGGTTTGCTTTGTTAGCAACCTTTTAGATTTCAGTGCCCCTCCGTTACTAATGGCTTCTGTAGAGGGTATTTGCAATCAGACGGGCCATCCCATACAGCATCTGGTTGTACTTCCGTGCTTTCGTCATGGTAGAGACAGTCCCACTTTAGTTAATTGCAGTCAGGAATAACACTCTTCTCAAACACATATACATTGAACAGGTGGTTGCACTTTGCTAGCACTCATGGGTTTTAAAATCGTGGCCCGTGTCTAATCAGGTATATGAGTGGAAAAAGTCAACAGTCATCCCCCCTTTGACGAGTTTACGCGGAAGGATTAACAGTTGGGGGTGGAAGTCTGAAGCTAAACAGGATTAACAAAAGATGCTATAATCTCTCCCTGAGACACAATGGCGCGCGGGAGATCGTCGAAGGTCAGTGGGGCAGGTGGACTGGGAAAGCAAAATGTCTGATTCCGTCACAGAAACGTATCCTGTTCTGCAATGAAAGTGTCGCCAATGATAACCTAACAAAAGTACACACGAAGTGTGTTGAATGTGAAGAAATTCGTAGCATGTTGAAGAGAGCTGACAAGCGTTCGTGCATACAACTCTCTCTCTATCTCGCACACATACGGTTCATGACAATAAGGTGGTGCAGAAAAAATGCGAGACCGCTATCAGCGGTCATAGTGAAAACTGCCGCGTACGCACCCAAAAGCAAACAAACACACTGAGGAAAACACGAATAAAGGAAAAAGAGCGCGACCCTGAAACTGACGTGGGAAAAGCTGATACCTGGCAGCGGATGGTCATGTGAGTCCTCATTAGGCGAACGTACGCGAGGCGCCGTGAGGACATGAGGGCCCACATGAGGTAAGGGCACGTGAGGATGAGGACTCCTGAGGTCATGAGAGCCCTCATGAGATGAGGACAAGTGAGGTTGAGGACCCTCATGAGGTGAGTACAAGTGAGGATGAGGACCCTCATGAGGTGAAGATACGTGAGGCCATGAGTGTCATGAATAGCCTCATGAGGTGAAGGCATGTGAGGATGAGGATGGTGAGGCCTTTCGGGATCCCGATGCCCTGAAGTGAGGTTTGTGAGGGCAAAATTTGAAATGGAATGTGAAGGTGAGGGCGACTGAGGTTAAGTTACTGGTGAGGAAAATTTGGTGAGGGTGAGTGAGGCCGATAAAGTCCGTGCTTCGTGAGGTGAGGATGAGTGAGACCGCAGGAGAATGCCCACCTATGCCTGGTGGTTCGCAAGGGTTCGACGAACCTTCGAACTTCAGTCGGGTTCGCAGAGGTTCGCAAAAGTTCGCAGAGTTGGCCTTTGTCGTGAAAACTTAAAAATGATGTGACTAATATAGCTCTTAAAATTGAAATGTCTGAAGAAAGGAAACATGACAGAACATTGGTTTGGCTAGTCAGTACCAGGCCCCCATAGCTCCCCGCATTCGCAGCAATAGAAAAATAATTCCACGTCATAGTCACGTGGTATTACTTCGTCAGGCGTCATGACGGATGCCCATTGGCCGAAGGAGGTTGCGCGCTCCGGGATTGGTTGACAAAGTTTCGAAATAGCTGACAGCTCACTTTTCGCGGGCAGTCGGCCAGGCGTGCACCTCCAAGTAAGGTTGCTGCGTCTTCGCGTCTGGCCGATGTCGGTTGACCACAACGATCAAAGAGCAAGTGTATTTGCGGGTTTGTTCGTGAGTTATAGTGACTTTGGCCATGTACTGTTCCCCGATAAAGTATCAACCTACGAACATTCTAGCTGGTTCGGAACTGGAATGCTGTGGTGAGCTGACGCCTGAGGAACACTTTCGAGCACTGTCGCATTTTCGAATACAGTGACTAAGAAGACAGGATTCGTAACGACACAAGTATATCCCGTGACCGTGTGACCTTCGGTGCATCGCCAGTATGAGAAAAAGGTGCTCATTTGTGAAACGCACGCACTGTGGACCTCGCTCGCTTCCAGAAGTAGACTGTGTATATGCTTATTTGCAAGTTCGAACTTGGTTTCGTTGCAGTCTATTCAACGAACGAAACGCCCTGTACGAACGGTGATTATATGAGTCAAACATTTGAGTCTATACGTTGCATCAATAAATGTGTATTTAGCCTGTCAAAAATGTCTGTTATTTTGGAATGACGGGCGCCAGGCATGAAAACCAGTAGAAGTCAATGATAGCCAGGGCCGGCCGAAAGGCGAGCAAAACGGAGAGGCTGCTAGGCATCACGACGCACTGTCATTGGTCGAATGTCCAGTGTTGCTTGAATTATCTCGAACTATGGGCTCTGTGGGAAGCTGTGGGCGCCTGGTCAGCGATGAAATGAGCGCAGCACGGAGAGGGGCCGAGAAAGAACAACACCACGCAGGCGCTCAGTAGCAACTACGGAAATTTTATGGAAAACAACAGTTCTTATAACCACAGGAAGTGTAATCGTGATTGTGATAATGCATCCGCATCTATGAAACCTACCCCTTGCATCGTCTGTCTCCCTCTGCTTCGGAATAGTTTGAAATCGCATGTTATGAAAACAAGCGACTCACAGGAAGATACGCTTTTTGTCCGGTGGCGTCTCAGTAGTGCCAGCAGGTGGCTCGCATTATACTTTTTCCCACTGCTTTTCCCTTTTCACGTTTCCAATCCACCTTGCTAGTGTAATAATAATAATAGTAAATATATAGCACGCAGAGAAATATAGAACGTCATAATCTAAACATACCACAAGTACGTGGCGGCTTTTCGAGTCGTGAAACACATGCTTCCGCTTCCGGTAAGGAGATCGGCGCCCATGCGCAGTCGGAAGTCCAACTTCTGCGAACATTTTCGAATTTTCCGAAGAAAATTTCGAATTTCGCACTTTTGCGAATTCGAACCTCGAGAGGTTCGTGACATCTCTAGTATTAATGTATTGCCTTTAGCATTCATTATGTATACATGCCTACATGCACACCTACAGTCAAATTATTTTTGCAATGAAAAAATGTGCTGTTCTCATGAGGCAAGCTGAAAACCGTAAAAACACCTTGCACTTCAAAACATTTCATGGACAGTGCACAAGGGGTGAGGGGTGGGTCATTATTACAGTTACGTCATAACAGCTTAATATATTATTACCGATATGTGTGTAAACTGAAATAGCAACGGCTCCCCCTATGTGCACTCTAAAAACAGAGGGTGCACGCTCTTAGCCAACCACCATCCCGAATGTCGTCGTTCTGCCCCCTGATTGGTTAAAAATGAGGCGTACACCATTTTTGTGACAATTATGAACTGCATAAGTGTTCCAGAAAAAGGCGTACGCCCTGCACTTTCCACAAATCGGGAGCGATAAAGGTATCATTGTGGTTGTCCTTCACCGTGCTATGTGGTGAAGTTCTATTTTTAGAGTGTATAGGGGGCGCTGCACAGGGAAAAAGTTGGGGTGGGGTGTACACTCTTAAAAAGGGTGGTGACGAAAACTGAAAAATGAACTTCACCGCATAGCACCCTCCTATCCAACCATCATCCCGAGTGACACCGTTCTTTCCCCTAATTTGCTGAAAACGCGGGTCGTACGCCTTTTTTGTGGCATTATGCAGTTCGTAATTGCCACAAAAATGGCGTACGCCCCCGTTTTCATCAAGTCATGGGATATAAATTGTCATTCGTGATCGTGTTTGGATAGGAGAGTGCTATGCGGTGAAGTTGGCCGTGATGCGGGTGATGCGGCACAGTTCCCTAAGAAGTCGGCCCAGGACGCACATTCTTCCAGAGCGTTGGTCGTGACGTTGCCCACCTCTGTGAGGCCGACAACGGCGAGCTCTTTCAGCAGTGCCACCACCACCACCACTCTGTTTTGAGAGTGTAGGGGGCGGGGGTCTGTATAAATCACAGCTAAGTACTCCACCACAAAACACCGCCCAGAGTCAGCCACCATCGTTCTCTCCCCTGATTTCTTCAAAATGGAGTGGACCTCGTCCAGTGGCACAACGAGGAAAAAAAAGGGGGTTTCGTCGCCAGGGGCGATACTCCACCCCATTGCTGGAGGGGAAGCCGGGAATGAAGGAATGGGTCCCATTACAGTGAGGATCGAAGTCCTGTGGCGTCCAGAAAGGCGAAGAGAGCCTTGAGGACAGAGCGTTGCTGAGCTGGATGCGGCCAGGGGCCAAGCAATTTGGTAAGGGAGAGGGGACGGGAGTCGAGCTCGTTGAGGGAGGCGGAGAGTACGGAGCGGGAAGGGTGGTAGTGTGGGCAATGGAGAAGAATGTGCTCGAGATCTTCAACAGCACCGGAGTGACTGCAGTGGGGATAGTTAACTTGTCCCCTGCGGTAGCGCCACTGTGCTGTGAAGGCCACGTCGAGGCGCATTCCATGAACTAATGCGGCGTCTTGACGAGAGATACGTGCTGACACACGGCCTGGATCATTCTTCTGGCTGATTCGTCTGGAGGCATAGGCTCCAACATGTATTGTCTCGCCCCTAGTTACTCATATTAAATCGTTGTTATTTCCACGCATACCGACTATCTCAACTGGTGACGAGTAAACGCACTTCTCTCTTTCTCCATGACAGAGGCAAATCTAAGACATGGCGGGATCAGAGGTCTACTGTGAGTATGCATCTTAAAAAGAGTGTAGGAGAAGTGTCGTGATATCTCATCAGCGTGTCAAAGATTACCATGGTTTCACAGGGAAACAGTTCGAAGCCATGCTGCGTGGCATGGGGGCTCACGCCATACAAGATGCCAGAGAACAGTTTCTTGATGACGAGCCTATGGTCTATGTGTCAAGGTACAGCAGGAGTGAGATCAAGAAGCAGAGAGAAGCGCTGCCTATTTTTCCCTACAAAGACAGAATCGTCAAGGTCAGTGTTTACACTTCAATGGATGAGACACAAATGCGACACACACGAGACACAAGAACTGCTTCATGCATCGTATTAGGTGCGAACTCATACCATTGGTAGTGCATGTGGAGAAGGAAGAACAGGGCTGAAAAACTCCTCCCTATACAGATATTATATATATAGGAAAATGGCTTCGGTGTAACCTATGGATGAATTACGTTGTGCGATTCTTGCAACACAGATAGTGCGGGAGAACCAGACCGTGGTGCTGACAGGCGAGACAGGTTCAGGCAAGTCGACTCAGATCGTGCAATACTTGCATGAAGCGGGCATTGCAAAGGGAGGTACGATTGGCTGCACTGAGCCTCGGAGGGTGGCTGCCATGTCTCTGGCTCGCAGGGTTGCTGATGAAGTCGATTGCCAACTGGGCACAAAGGTAAGCCCTTTTCAATGTCATTCCCTCTTCCCAACTCTCGAAATATATTCTATGAGGTCCTTCACAGAATGCAACACGGAGAACTATACACGGTAAGGACTGACAGCTGTGGAAACGTTGAATTGGACAAGCCATATGCATTAGGTTCTTGACGGGGACGGTGCAGCTAGGTCAACTGCCCCGCCTCGTATGTTTACCTGCTAGCACTCTGGTGCCCAATTCTCGTCAAACTACTCGACCTCGATTACTTTGTGTCTCGTCCGTCGCGGTCGTTACGTGAAGAAGGCGCGCAGAAGAGAGACGAATGTCACGTGTTCTCAGCCAATGGCCGAGCGCTTGATCCTTACACTATTCATGATCTATTTACTTTACCACGAAGGTTGCGGGATCAAGCGCTCGACTATTTGATTGAGGGCGCATACCATGCATTTCTGTGGTGGTGGTGGTGGTGAAAGGGCTCGCCGTTGTCGGCCTCACACAGGTGGGCAACGTCACGACTGACGCCCAGGGAAAATATGCATCCTGGGCCGACTTCTAAGGGCATTTCTGTTTTTCAAGCCTTCTTCATGTGACGACCAACGAGAGGCGAGGCACAAAGTAATCGAGGTCGATTACTTTGACGAGAATAGGGCCCCTGGTCTCAAGATTGCAGGCTTGGATTTGATGGCGGAGTACATATCACATGCACTGTCTTCCTTAAAGGACATCAGACACGGTGTGCCGAGACACCTTTCTTTCTTTTTCACTCGTACGAACCGCATATTCGTTGTCCAAAAAGCCGAAATTCATTATCCCCAGTTCGACTTACTGATGAATAAGGTTCAGTTCCCGGGATCCGAACCTTATTCATCAGTAAATCGAACAGAGACTGTTTTCTCCGCCGAACTGTCGTACTGTCGATATATCGAACTACGTTAGAAATATCGGTGGTTCTCGTAATGAGGCTCTTCCCTTAACGATAATCATGTGGTGTTTATGAGATTCTTGGACATTCGTTTGGCACTGTTGTCAGTTACAGTTATTTTATTTCGTTACCAACACGCACTATTCACAATGTCTCCATCTAACAGTAAACGTTAGCCACTAGAGGTTGCAAAGCATGTGTCATACTGTCAGTATAGCTATTGAAAAGCCTACTGGGTCATTTGCTTCAATGAACAGGTCGGCTATTGCATCCGGTTTGAAGACTGCACCGCGCCAGAAACAGTCATCAAGTACATGACTGACGGAATGCTTCTAAGCGAAGCAGCCAGGGACAATCTACTGGAGAACTACTCGATCATTGTCCTGGACGAAGCCCATGAACGGTCCATACATACCGATGTCCTCTTCGGCGTTCTCAAAGCGGTATGCTCAGGGTATACCATAGGCACCGCATGGACGTTTCCCAAACCAATACCCACAGTTGTGCCGGTGTAGACAAACATACAGAGTATTTCGCATAACGTGTAAAAAAATTGTATCGAAAAATGGACCTGTTAGAAAATTACGGGGTCAGAGGAGCCCTTGCCACGACTTGCGGCTGTTCGGGTCATTTTTCTGTCAGAGCAAAATTGTTGAACTGCGAAGCTCACCAAGTGGATGTAACTTTCTTTTTCCTTTCATTTTACCAGAAACGGAAAGACCATGTTGGACTTACCCAATTCCGTTACGAAATTGAAGCAACACCGGAAGGGATACGTGAATAGGCAGGTCACCGTTTCTTTTTCCGCTTCTTGCATTAATTCACAGAGAACTGACGGCGGCCGACAATTTGCGCATCTCGAGAGGGAAAGGTTTTTTTTCCCCACAGCTATTACCATCGTACAACAGTATGTGTATTTTCATTTTGTAACGGAATGGAGTAAAGGTGCAGCATGGTGCGTTTTTCTTGCGTAAAAGCTGAGTTTTCACGCCTAGCGCGAAGTTTTTTTACGTCGCAAGTGCTCGTAGCGCGTGATTCACAGCACCAGAGCAGCGCAGTCAGTTGACGGGCGTTCATAGCAACCAATCATGGCTCAACAAGTCACTTCTGGTTCAAGTCCAGCATCCTACTTCCTTTTTAGCAATAGCCGCTGTTACGAAAAAGCTGCAGAAGGACATCTCCAAGGAGAACAACTTTCGCTCGCTGAGGTTCTATTTTACCACATGCAAATCAATTACAAAGGAACACACACAAAACCAACCATTTCAGGACGGAATAGCAAGGAGAGGAGAATGTTGCCAACACTTCGTAAAGCGCTAAGCACGCTGTGCACGCAGCAGCAGGATTAGCGCCCCATGCGGCTTGACCGGCATATTTTTTCACGGTCGTGGCCATGCAGAGTTTTATGCAGCGCGATATTCACAGAAACACGCACCATGCGGGCTAGCCTTCGTATCCGACGTGCGCATTGTCTCTCTAGCAAAAATATACACTCTAAAAAATGAACTTCACCGCATAGCACGCCCCTAGCCAACCATCATGTTGTATCTACCATCTATCAACCATCATGAGTTGTATGCTAGGGCCCGTTTGGACAAATTGGCCTCGCGTCGCTTGAAGCACCGTTTGAAATTTGTGTATCTGGCTGTTCATGGGCGATTAAAAATAGACTCTTCGCGATACCTGCAGCCTTTCGCAGGAAGGTGTACTCACCAATCACCTTTCCTTTCCTTCCAATCCTTTCAATGCTAAAAATGATTGTTTGATTCTTTTTTTTCACAAGAACAATTGTTGAATGGAATGCGTTGCCAGAAACAGTGCTGAATAGTTCATCTGTAGAACAGTTTTCTACAGCCGTATCATTGATGTGTCCTGATGCTATCCTTGCTTGATTTTGTGCCCACCCCTACTTAGGCTCATGAATTTGGACCAGTAGTATGTGAAATAAATAAATAAAATAAATAAATCATCTCGAGTGATATCGTTATCTGCCCTGATTTGTTGAAAAGGGCGGCGTACGCGCCTTTTTTGTGACATATATATATATTCATAATTGTCACAAAAAAGGCGTACGCCTCCCGTTTTCAACAAATCAGGGCAGATAACGATATCATTCGAGATGATGGTTGGCTAGGAGCGTGCTATGCGGTGAAGTTCATTTTTAAGAGCCCTTTAAGCCCTTTCACCACCACCACCACCACCATCATTTTTAAGAGTGTAGGCTCCCGTAGACATACGAAGAAGAGAAGGAGGACAATGAAATTCATTCAGGGGTTCAGTGGCACGACAGCGAAGGTGTCTTACATTGGTTGCCCACATACGTGAGGCCGACAACGGCAAGCCCTTTCGCCATCACCACCACCACCACCATTGGTGCTGCCGAATTCCCGAACAATGTGGGTTGAATGCCACATAGAAGGCACCCCTGATAACCCACGGGTCACCAGCTGCTCCGCTGAAGGTCAGCGAATCGATTTGTCCGTGTCCAAGAGCCAGGATACCTCTTTCAATATCTACTGACCAAGACAGATGCAGGCAATATAGGAAACCTTCATCAGAAAAGTCGTTAAGATAAACATGAAGAGAGAGGACTTCCGTCCACACATCAGTAGGAGACAAAACGTCACATTCACTTGGCGAATTTGGCAGTTCAATTCAGAAAGTTCAATTTGCTGCGGCAGAAAATTGGTGGTCGTAAGCCGCGGAACATAGACGCCATTGACATCTCAATTTTTCATCCTCTTCTCCTTGTTCTTTTTTTTTACACGTCAGGTGAAACACCCTGTATGCCCGACACAAAAGCAAAAATAAAAAAACGAAAATGTGTCTTTCAGATTGCCAAACGAAGGTCGGACCTGAAGATCATTGTCACATCAGCGACCATAGATGTCACCAAGTTCTCGAAATACTTCCTGAATGCTGTAAGTCAAACCTATAGACCTGCATGCACATACTGCACCAGGCCTGAAAACTCACAACAAAATGTTGTAATGCTGTTAGTTCACTTACCTGCCACATTGATGTCTCTACATGGTCCCAGTAGAAATGGGATATGATTTTATGATGTTCGCCAGCCCGAGTCTTCTACGATGATAGACCTGGAGGAGTCGTCGATGATCTCTTCCCAGTCGTCTTTCCCGTGTCCGGTTGATACCGGGCTTGTTACCTGTCTTCACTGCACTGGAGCCGAGACTGAAGTTCCCATGATTTATTTGCAACTTATATTTACAGGAGTCAACTATAACACATGACTGAGGAAAGGCGAGTAACTTGACTTTCCGACGACCTATCCAGCCTCTGCCCCCCCCCCCCCCCGCTTAAAAGGGTGACAACTTCGGCCACAACCCTAACTTGGGAGTTGGGACCACCAATCGAGCAGCCCTGGTTCAAACTGCATCAGACCCTGGTTGGACTGGCTTAAATTTTAATTAATGAATTAAAATTCTCCGCCCTTCACTCGAGATTTACGAGTAACTGTCCCGGCTGTCAAGTCGTGCACATCGTTGTTTTGAGCAGTGCAAGACGCGGGAGCCTCTTCCCTGATTTAGTGCCGGGGAAAACAACTGTCCACTGTCGTCCACACTGAGCTGCCTAACAACCTCTACAGCCTACAGCCGGAAAAGCTTTTGTGCAGACCGCAATCTGCTGCGACAAACTGTTGTAGTGCACATCCCTCCATCCTGGCAATCGCGCGCTACGATCTGCTTCACCCCAGAGGTTTCTCACGGGTTGTGCCAAACGTATATACCTGCATGTATTGCAGCAGGCGTGAAAGCTCACAAGGAAAAGTTTTTTGTGCCGTTAGTTCACGTACTTGCCGCATTGGCGCTCTCTACATATACTTCAACAAGCTTTTAGTAAGCAGACCGCGGTCTGCTACGTCAAACAGTTATAGTGCACCTCCCTCCATTCTGGCAATTGCGTACTGTTGCTTCTCCCCAAAGTGGTTTCCAGCATTGTGTAATTCGTCCACGCTTTGCCCTCGAGCAATCGTTTAATATATTGGAATTTGAGACACAATGCTAATTTGGAGTAATTTAAACGCTACCTGTCGGCTAGAATATTCTGCGATAGCAGACCATCATAGCAGACGACACAAACAGATGTCAGCACACTTTTTCTACTATATGCACGTATGGACATTTGCATATGTTCCCAGTTGTTGCTTGGATTGAACTCTCCAAAATGCGTACTATAAACAGCTCTTTCGTTATTCTTGGACACACTTTACACTTATCGCGATCCAGTGACATTGCCCCCATTCTGGGCTACAGTCCAAAAACAGAACTTCACCGCATAGCACGCTGAGCGCCAACCATTACCACGAATGATAAGGTCATCGCTTCCGATTCGAAGAGAGAAGGGGACGTACGCCTTTTTGTGTAAATTTGGATGTATGATAATTGGACACAAGAAGGCGTACACCCCCTTCTCTTTTCGCATCAAAAGCGATAACCCTATCATTCATGGCACTGGTTGGCGCACAGCGTGCTACACTCTTAAAAATGAACTTCACCGCATAGCACGCTCCTAGCCAACCAACATCTCGAATGATATCGTTACCTGCACTGATTTGTTGAAAAGGGGGGGGGGCGTACGCCTTTTTTGTGACAATTATGAAAAGCATAAGTGTCACAAAAAAGGCGTACGCCCCCCGTTTTCAACAAATCAGGGCAGATATCGATATCATTCGAGATGATGGTTGGCTAGGAGCGTGCTATACGGTGAAGTTCATTTTTAAGAGTGTATGCTGGGAACTTCAGTTTTAGAGCGTATGCAGCAAGCGCTACTGCAGTGAGTAAGTAGACCAAGTGTTTTCGCAAGTTTACTGTGGGAGTATCGTGAAGAGTTCAGGCCTATAATACACGAGACCGTAATGAAGTAGTGTAGGAGAGAAAGGGGTAACACCCTTGTGTGTGACGAGAACATGGAAAACACGAGTGTGGAGTATCACGAGGGATTCTTTCTAATTTCATCTTCCCAGCTCCTTCTCATGCTCATTCTCAAGGAACCTTCTTTTGAAACAATATAATGAGTTGCAGACCTAAAGTGGAGGTCCTATACCCGTGCATGAGATCATCGCTGAGTCATCTACTCAGTACTCAGCTTCCTTCCGCATAGGGTGTGAAAAGAGCTTCGACGTAGCGACGCACCAGATCCGCTGTGGCCTTGCCACTACGTGCGTTGAAATGCACCAGATCTTGTTCCTAATGTTGAATTCCAATGGCAGATTCGGAGCGCCTCCGGAGCAAGTTTTGTTGCTCCTCCGAGAGCAAGTCTGTTCGATTGGCAGATTGGGAACAGTCCTGGAGTCTTCAATGGGAGGTTTGGAGCGGCATTCGAGCCAAGGTCGCTCCAGGGAGCAACCCAGACTGCTCCGCCAAGATAGGCAGATTCAACCGGAACTCTATGTGACGTGTCACTTGTCGCTCGTGCTTCCTATTTCCTGTCTCTGCTTCGCCAACATGGCCGCTTCGCAACGCGTCTTCGCCGTGACTAGTCTTTCGCGTCGTACGTTGGCGATTTTGTTTCATGAAGGAAGCGATAAGTCAGACATTACCAGGGCAACGTTAGGAGATTAGAAGGACCTTGATGCTGCAAAACATGGCGTTATAATGGAACATGAGCATCTTCTTCTTCTTCTTCCTCCGTCTCTGGTCGCCATCCACCAAGGGAGATTGGCCAGGGCTAAACTCCAAGTTGGGCGCAAGTGTTCCATTCGCAGATTCGGATCACTCGCTATAGGCCAGATCAAGTCGCTCCATTGCCGAGTCTGCCACTTGCTCCAACTCTGCTATTGGAATTCAACATTAGGAAGTCATCCTGTCAACACGTGGCCAGCAAAGAGAAACGAGAGAAAAAGTCGAGAGCGAAGAAAACAAAAAGATGTTAGTCATGCCCTTCTTGCTAAGTGCCAACATCAGTTCTCAAACAGCTGGCAACGGACGTGATGCATAGCAGATATGCTGGCCGCACTGCAGTTTTCACCGATGGATCTACCAGCCGGGACTGCCTCATCGTCTGCTTACCAACGGATGCTGGCGGTGGTGGTGGTGGTGATGGTGAAAGGGCTCCGTTGTCGGCCTCACAGATGTGGGCAACGTCACCATTGACGCCCTGGGGAATGTGCGTTCTGGGCCGGCTTCTAAGGGAACAGTACCGACATATGTCTGAAAGTGCCTGAGGAAATCCCAGGAAAACCCCAGACAGCACAGCCGGCACCGCGATTCGAACCCGGATACCTCCCAGTCTCGACGTGACATGGCCAGCACGCTAACCACTGAGCCACGCATGCTGGTCTCAACGGACGCTGTGTCGCATGCTGTTGTAATTGGAGACTGACTGACTGACGACTGTTCAGGATGAACGAAGCAGGTTTAATGAAAAAGGAATGGACGTGTGCACGAGCTCATGCACTAGTGCGCATGCTCCATAAATGGGGCGTCGGTTGTTGGCTTCTTCCAACACCCCCTCTCGACAATCAGCCCTTAACGACGCTCATACGTTCCCTGAGCCCCTCGAACCGTGGTTTCGGAAGAGGTTTCGTCAAGATGTCCGCGACCATGTCGCTGGTTTGGCAGTACTGGAGCTTGACAACCTTCCTTTCAACTAAGTCTCTCAGGTGGTGGTGCCGTACGTCGATGTGCTTGGACCGTGCGCTGACGCCCTCACTGATCTAGAGCTTGACGCAGCCTTGGTTGTCTTCATACATGCAGGTCAGCTCGTCGTCCCTATAACTGAAGTCAGCTAGCAGCTGTCGAAGCCACAGCACCTCCTGTGAAGCGTGTGTGGCCGACACGTATTCTGCTTCCGTGGAGGAAAGAGCTACCGATGTCTGTTTCTTGCTGGACCAAGACACAGGACTAGCCCCCAGCCTTACAAAGTACCCGCTGGTTGACTTCCTGTCGTTCTTCCTGACGTCTCCTGCCCAGTCTGCATCTGCGTAACAGACAAGCCTTGCTTTCGACTCCCCAGAGAGCCGCAACTTGTAGTCGACGGTTTGCTTAAGGTATCGAAATGCCTTCTTGACTGCAGCCCAGTCACAGTGACGTGGGTTGCTAACACGCCGGCAAAGGTACCCCACGGCGCAGGCTATGTCCGGGCGTGCTGTCGTGCTCAGGTATAGTAGCTCTTCGACCGCTTGACGATAGTGGTCGTTATCTGGTAGCAGCTCATCACCCAAGAGCTTCGGGTAGTCTGTATTTATAGGAATGGCGCTCCCCTTGGCGTCATCAAGCCGGGACTTTGCTAATAGTGTGGTGATTTTATTGCGCTGATGGAGAAAGCAATCATCACGTGGCCTCTCGATTTCAATCGCTAGGTAATTACTGACGGAGCCAAGATCCTTCAATTCGAAGTGCTTGTTCAACCTTTGCCAGGTGTCGGTGATGGCCGAACCAGCTGGATGAGAAATCAGCATGTCGTCCACATATAGGAGAACATACAAGAGCTTCCCGTCAATCTTTCGAGAATACAGGCAAGGGTCGGCGTCACTGCGTTTGAATCCCTCCTCCAGAAGCACCTGGTTGGCCTTTACGTTCCAGGCTCTAGCTGCGTGCTTCAGTCCGAACAGCGATTTTTTTAAATCTTTAAACTAGATGCTCCTCGCCTGCTGTAACAAACCCTTCAGGTTGCTTCATATATATATGCTCATCTATGTCATCGTTCAGGAATGCAGTCTTGACATCGAAATACCGGTCGATTAGCCTTTCCGCTGCCGCTATGGTCAAGAGTACTCGCAGTGTCGTCAGTTTTGCTACTGGGGCAAACGTAGCGTCATAGTCTTCTCCGTATTTCTGAGAGAAGCCTTGAGCGACCAACCTCGCTTTGTACCGGTCCACGTTCCCCTGTTTAATCCGCTTAGTTTTAAAGACCCACTTGCAGCCGAATGGATGCTTCCCTGATGGTAACGGCACGAGATCCCAGGTGTTGAGCTGATGCAGCGAGTTCATTTCCTCCTTCGCTGCTGCTAACCATTTCGCCTTTTCGCAGTCCGGCAATTTCTGCATCTCCCTTCAGTTAGCTGGATCACTGTTGAGTTCAGTCTGCGTAGTGCTGTAGGCAAGGCGTACAGGCGGCACCCCTTTATTGGATCTCGTTGACCTCCTGGGTATATCCACGGCGTGACCTTGGCCGACAGGCACTTCGACAGCGGGGTTCTCCCGTCTCTGTTCCTCATCAACTTCGACCGTCTCAACTCCATTAAGCGGTGTGCCAACACTTGGCGGTGCATACGTTGTCGGACACACGTCCATCATAATGTCATTGTAAGGCCCAAACTCGCAGCTTGACAGATCCTCGCATTTGAGGTCGCGATGGTGTGTAGGTGCTAGCTGTGATCCCGATTCTCGACAGAACCTTTCCATGACAGGGCCTTCATCAAAGACGACGCTCCGGGCTGTCTTAACCTTATTTGTGCCGGCTACCAGTATCCTGTACCCCTTCTGTGTATCACTGTAGCCGATCAGTGTTCCTTCAGTAGCATGGGCATCCCACTTGTCGCGGTGCTCCTTTGGGACGTGCACGAAAGCCCTACTCCCAAAGATCCTCAAATGACCCAGGCTTGGCTTCCTACCATTCCATAACTCATATGGCGTCCTGTCTACTGCTCTACCTGGGACCCTGTTCTGAAGGTAGCATGCCGTGAGAACAGCTTCACCCCAGTACGTCTTCGGCAAAGCCGCTCCGAAGAGCATACTTCTAGCACTTTCGCAGAGCGTGTGGTTCTTCCTTTCTGCGACGCCATTCTGTTGTGGACTGTATGGCACTGATGACTGAAGTACGATACCGGTCTGCCGGAGAATTTCCCGTGTCCGTCTCCCAGTGTACTCCGTAGCGTTGTCAGCACGCAGGATCTTTGGATATCCGCCAAATTTGTTAGAAACGTACGCCAGGTACTCCTCCACCTTCGCAGGAACTTCATCTTTAGACCTGAGTAAGTATACCAAGGTGTACCTAGTGAAGTCGTCTGTGAAGGTGATGAAATACTTGCTCTTGCTTGGTGTCATCACAGACATTGGTCCGCAGACGTCCGTATGGACTAAGTCTAGGGGATGTTCCGACTTCGGCGAAGTATGTTGAGGAAATGATGCACGCTTCATCTTTCCTTTTATGCAGCTGGCACACTGTAGCAGGTCCTTGCACTGCTTCACTACAATTCCATCCGCTAAGCGTTCCTTTTGTAGCCTCTGTACTGCCGCTTGGTTGCGGTGTCCGAGGCGGTGATGCCACACGTGAATGCAGTCATGGTGGCTGTGATGACTCGAACCTCTCGTAGCGCGGGCTGCTCCCGGATCGGCTATCACAAGCTTATAAAGGTCTTTGTAAGCCTCACCTCTAGCGAGTACGTTGTCCTCTCTTGTAACGACGCAGTGGTCCTCTCGAAAGGTCACAACGTTCCCCTGCTGAGTTATCTTGTTGACCGAAAGTAGGTTGCTCTCCAATGACGAAACGTAGAGAACACTCTGTACTCGTACTTTCTGAATCAGTGAATAATTAATTCTGCTGTACAGTATGCCATCTCCCACACCTTGAGCCAAGACTTGTTGTCCGTTCGCTGCAGTGACGTCTCCTTGTAGCTCTTCTAAAAAAACTCTCTGTCGTTGCACATATGGCTCGTCGCTCCAGAGTCAATGTACCAGGCCCCTGAGAGACTCCCAGTAAGAAAGGCGGCTTCTGAAGAGGACGAGTGACTCGACGCAGCTTTCCTGGCACGCTGTTTGGCGCCAACTCTGCGTGAGCTTTTCCTTTCTGCATTCCAGGCTGGGCAATCCCGTCTGAAGTGGCCAGGCTTTTTACAGTAGAAGCACTCCCCCGAATCAGCCGCACTCGAACGGATCACTCTTTCCTTGGCTTGTGAACGAAGTGCTGATTCAGACTCGCTTGTGGCAGCTGCTAGCTCTCTCTTCCTCTTGTACTCGTCCATCAGCTTGCCATTGACATATTCCAGCGTGAGGTCTTTTTCCGAGCGAGCATCCAGGGCTGTGATCAGGGTTTCATAGCTGTCTGGAAGTCCACTGAGAAGCAGTGCGGCAACTTGAAAGTCCGTCGGTTCTTGATCAATGCTCCTCAAGCTTTGAACCAATTCCAAAACGCGCCTAAGGTACGCTTGCATGTCGTCGTCTCTCTCCATCTTCGACTGGTACAACTTTCGCAAAAGGTAGAGCTTGTTGCTCAAGTTGGCCCGTTCGTGCACCTTACGGAGCTCTTCCCACATAGACTTCGATGACGAACAATTGCAAATATGCACAATCTGGGTGTCGTCCACGCAGAAAGATATGGTGCTCTGGGCCTTGCGGTCCCCCGCGCTCCAAGCTTCCGGCGGGTTGTCTGGCGTGTCGTCAGAAACATAGGTCCAAGTTTCCTCACGTATCAGTAACATCCACATCTTGAATTCCCATGACTGATAGTTCCCATCAGTCAGCCGAGCTATGGGAAACTTGTTCGCTCCATCCATCTTCAGGCTGTCCCGAAAGTACTCCACGCTGACTTCTTAGTGATGCAGTGAAACCCACAGCTGTCCTGGGCCCATAACCTGTTGCAATTGGAGACTGGCTGACCGATAACTGTTCAGGATGAACGAAGCGGGTTTAATGAAAAAGGAATGAACGTGTGCACGAGCTCATGCACTAGTGCGTATGCTCCTTAAATGGGGTGTCGGTTGTCGGCTTCTTCCAACACATGCACTCTTAGAAATGAGCTTCACCGCATAGTACACTCCTAGCCAACAATAATCTCGAATAATATCGTTACTGGCCCTGATTTGTTGAAAACGGAAGGCGTACGTCTTTTTTTGTGACAATTCTGAACAGCATAAGTGTCACAAAAAAAGGCGTACGTCTCCCGTTTTCAACAGATCAGGGCAGATAACGATATCATTCTAGCCTATAGGAGCGTGCAATGTGGTGAAGTTCATTTTTAAGAGTGTGGATACCGTCTCTTCTCACCGCACATCATTAACGTCGGCCGAGCCATGCATATGCTGTCCTATTGTCTGTACGAGAAAACATTGCATGATACTCCGCTGCTCTGCGAAGCATACACAACATGAGGATTCGTGGGTCGCTCGCACCGACTGTAACAAACCCTCCACCAAACCCAGCGTCTGAGCGGCGAAGGTCACCGTATATCCCTGCAGTGGATCGCGGGTCACCGTGGTTTTTGCGGGAATGAAGAGGCCGACAGGGCAGCAACGGCAGCCCATCAGTCCCAGACAGTCGTGCCAACTGTGCTGTCGAGAGGATACAGGATAGGTCACTTTTCTTTCCAGCTACTGGATCTGCAGCAATAGGGACCGGACATCTCTGGCAGGTTCCTCGTGCATATGGTGGATCTAAATTTGCTGGTTTTCTGTTCCACACTGCCTTTACCACGCTACTTTGCCTCCTCCCCACATAGACTTCGCCGCAATGTAACCTTCACTCCGCGATTCAAATACAGGACCAGATACTGTGATACAAGCTTATGCCTAATAGACCTCTACCACAGAAACGTCATCATGATGTTGGTAAACAGACTCAAACCGAAACAAAGCGGAAGGGGAGGGCTGGGTTCCACGAATGGGCTCTTGTTCGCTGCCTCCTATTGAAATAAAAGTAGGACCAAAGGCCGCGTCCCTTTCAGGGACCATCGTAATCCCCTCAAGACCGTGGCTTTCGGGCGCGGCCTTGTTCGCCTCTAGCTTCGAGCGTAGTTCAACTCTACCAAATTGGTGCCGCTGTCGAACACTATGACGTCATTTGTTTACAAACAGGGAGGGGTCTATTGTGGCGTCAGTGTATGTCCTCATTGATGTGAGCTCTACGAAACTGAGAGACGACTGCTCTATGCTCAGTTGAATGGTGTCCGCAGGAAGCCATTCAACCTGGCTGCAACAATAGGCCCTTGTCAGAACCTTGTGCAACACCGTCAGTGTATGCTGTTTATGGCGCTCCTGGTGACCACCGGTGTGCTCCAGATGATTTAGCTTTGTACTTTGTTATCTAATGACCCTCTGTGTTCCTTTCTCTGTTTCACTTTTTCATTGCATCCTCCTTTTGTCCTCCACTCCTTCTTGCTGTCCTCTCTCCATCTGTCCCCATCTGTACGCCGCTCATAGCCACAGTTGCTTCGCGACAATAACACGAATTTTTTATTAAAAATATCCTTTTGTTCGGCATAGCACAGCCTGCCAATTGTTTCGTGAACGACTTTGGCTTACCTCATTTCACTTCACCGTACCTATTATCTACAGTTACATATGTCAGTGGGGCAGCCGTTGTTCTTGCTGCCTTTTTACTTCACCTATGAAGGTTGGCAAGAATGTAATTCTGTGCTCGTAACATAACCAGCTTTCTGTACCATAATCACCCATTGTCACACTCCCTCTTTGATTAGCCTCTGATGCGTTCGAGGGTGCATACCCTCACTATCAATAAATGGTCTGGCGACAGACCATGGTGCGATATTCTACTCGCCGTTTTAATCGCTGGCTGCCCTTGTCATCAACAGACGACGTCAGAAAATCCCAGACAGCTTAGCGCCGCTTTGAACTATGGGAACTTGCTGGTAACAAAGGAGAAGAAGGTCTCCATGCTGTTTCAGTTCCTTCTCTCTCGGACGATTTTCCACGAGGACTCAAGGTCAGCGAAAACGCAACGCGAAGGACTGTTCTTTTCAGTAATCTCCCAGGATGCAATGTGTACGAAATGAGCGCTGGGATTTTCTGAAGTCGTCTTTTGGACTTAGACACTTGAGCTTCTAAGAAGTACCATTACTTTGGCTGTTTTGTTCTTTAGCCCATCATCACAATACCGGGGCGGCTCTTTCCTGTGGAGATTTTCTACAACGATGACCCCAAGCTCGACTACTACGAAGCCTCAATTCGAAGAGTGCTTACCATACACAGAACACAGCCTAAAGGTGCGTTCAAGAAACTATAGATAAAGGTACAAGTTGGCAACCCGTTGTGTGTGAGCTACGTGTATAGTTGAGCGCGGAAAGCCAGAGTGCTACTCTGCCTCCTCTGTTGGTCTCACATTCACCACACGCATCTATGTGGTGAATGTGAATTTTTTTTGCCGCACCAATAATAAAAATGCGAAAGACAATTTCAGAAAATCTCACAGAACAGAGCTCCCCCTTGAACTATGGGAAATAACAAAGAAGGAGAAGGTCTCGGCCCATTGTCCACAAGGTGTCAAGGTCAGCGAAGACGAGACGTGAAGGACTATTCTCCTTTCCTCATTTCAGTAATCTCCCAGAATGCAACGCGTGCGCAAGGAGCACTGGGATTTCCTGAAATCATCTATTCCCGTTGAACAGTGTCTCTTGCATGACACATATAGCGCAATCCCGTTAATTCGAACTCGAAGGGGACCGATGAGTGGTCCTAATAAGGCGGAGCTCGAACTAATGAGCGAAACGAGTAATAAATAAACGAGTGCAGAGCGACCCCCACGATGCGAGCGCATACTAGCCATATCGGATACGCGTCACGGATCGCTAGGCGTTGCCGCAAGTTCGCAGTCACACGATGGTGGAAATATAAGAGGCTGATTAGTCATCCAAATATATATTTACAGGCAGGCATCAAAGCATGTCAATGCACAAACAATATGTTATGCACGTTTACATTCGTTTCTTCCGTCGCGTCTTTGCGATGTTCAACTGAGTCCAGTTGCAAACCGTGTCCGGGAACAGTGTCCCTAGCACAGCAGCAGCTTGCCGCCTGGTGCGCTACTTGCGCATATGTTCGAACGTTTTCCCCCATTGAAATACAGGCATGACTTTGGTGGGCCTCCAGTGGCAGTTCGAATCATCCGTAAGTTCGAAATTTCGAATTAGCGGGATAGTGTTAGGATTAGGTTATGAGTGTGTTCCAGGAAGGAGTCTAACCTTGGAATTATCCACGGGAACAACTGGCCGAGTGGCCCGTGTACAGTGCATTTAATAGCGCATAAAAACAAAGAGCGCTGATGGCATTGGAACGTGCCACTCGCTACACGGCTTCCGCTCCCTTACGACTGTCTGAGCCGGGAGTCGTAGACAGGTTGAGTGGGCTGGGTCAGGGGACCGTGCGACGGCGCTTTGGCAGCAAGGGTCGTACCGGGGAGCAAGGAAGTGGTGCAGGAGAGTCGGACTCTACGTAAGCAGGCTTCAGGCGGTCCAGCAAGACCAGCTGGTTCTGTACGGCAGCGTCCATGATTATGGTCTTGTCAGGCCTGGGCAGCACGTGAAAGGAGCCGTCGTAGTGAGGGGACGGCGAACGGCTTCACGACTCAGGGAGGCATGCTCGTCGGACTTTCGATCTTGAGGAACGAAAACCGGGGACGGAGGTGGACTGGCGTGGAGGATTCGGAGCAAGCTGACGGAAGAAGCATCGGTTGTGGACAAGTCGGCTGTTGGCACAGGCTGTTTGTGTTGTCCGCGGGACCAGAAGTAAGCAGGTAACCGCAGGGTCGTGCCGAAAACCAACTCTGCAGCAGAGCATGTGAGGTCGTGCTTCAGGGCAGAACGAATGCCAAGTAAGACAAGGGGCATATGGTCATTCCAATGAGCCCCCGCCTGATGAGAGCACTCTTCAGCTGCCGATGAAAACTCTCAACCAGACCGTTTGCAGCAGTGAGGTGGCCGCGAATGGTGAACGCCGAGGATCATGAGTCACTAGAAGAGGGCACTCTGGAACTGCCGTGATGTGACATGAATGCCACGTTGGGAACGGGAACTACCAGCGTCCGGCCACCGTGGTGGCCCACGATAGAAAGAAGGTAGCGATGGCCGAGACACGGGGGTAATGAAACGACGAGGACCGCGTGAAGGTGCTGGAGCCGCACGTCAGGCAAAGAAAGGGATGAACAGCTGTCTTGGTGTGACGCGTGATTGGCCTTATGGCAAGCAATGGAAGCCCTTCGGACGGCAAACGGAACGACGGTGTTCATTCCCCACAAGGCGAGATGGCAACAGTCGCTGCGTAGCACTGACGCCAGGATTGCTGATGTTGTGGAGATCTTGAAATGCAATGGAGCGCAGGGAAGGCGGCAAGTAAGGACGGGGCCAGAGACTTCGCACATGGTGTCAGACGACGAAAAGGGGAGAGGCGCCTTCCGAAGTTGCAGGGAATGCTTGCTCATGTCCGAGAAAAGCTGATGGGGCATATCATCTCCTGCTTGTGCGGCGGCCAGACTGTCGACGGTCGTGACGGTCGAACACGTGGCACCTTTGAAGCGGGACAGCGGGTCGGCCGCAGCGTTCTGAACACTGCGGACGAAGCGAATGTGTACTCTGATGAGATGATCGAGGGACTACAAGGGTCAGTCGGGGAGTGGGTGTCATGGTTCGACTTGAAGACAAACGTCACGGATTTGTGGTCCGTGAGAACGTGGAACTGTCGGCCTTCGGGGATTCTTGTCCAGAAGGGAGGGAGCCTGATCTCGCGGCTGACGGCACCCATCGACGGATTATCACCGGCACCTTGGACCGGAGGGGGACACTGAGGCTGATGACGCAGTCTTTGATGTAGTCTGGGGAACGTCCATTGAAAAGTCGGGCAGGTCACGAATTTGTGGGAGCATGGCGCAAGTAGGAGTCTAGTCTTGCAATCATCCACGGGAACAACTGGCCGAGCGGCCCGTGCACCGTGCGTCTATTAGCGTGTAAAAACTGACCGAGCGCTGATGGCATTGGAGATAATGCCGCTCGCTACAATAATTTATATTAAAAACGCAGCGCGTGACCCTGAACACGCAGTCTGCTTTTGATTGTGGTGGCCGCTCACAGCGTGTTTTCATGCAAAAAATATGAACATATCTGTAGTGAGTACATAAGGTCATCTCATTCCAATACATTGCTTCTTTCGGTTACATGTGGTAAGCTACTTATCCAAGTGAGACAATGAAATCAAACAAAAATTGCTACATCTGAATACTACAGAAAATTCCAGTGTCATGAACTCTTCCGATGTAGCAAGAACTATACTTAAACATACGGCAATGACATCCATTAGTGGACAACACCAGGACTGTGTATGATTACTTGTGGACGAAGCGATGTTGATTGCATTGGTTGTCATAATTGTGTATTTACACCCAGGAGACATTCTTCTCTTCCTGTCTGGGCAAGAAGAGATAGAAAATGCCTCCGACATAATCGAACAGATGTCTCGAGCCACACGAGAAGCCCTTGAACTGATGGTGCTTCCGCTGTACAGTGCACTTCCAAGCAACATGCAGGCCAAGGTGTTTGAACCAACGCCAGAAGGTTACAGGAAGGTGGGTGTCTCTATATACGCTACGACAGTACGTCTCTGCGCATGTGAGAAAGAAAAGGTTGGAGAAGGCACGTGACAAAGCTCTCTCCATTCTGAAACCAGCAATAAAGGGGTATTCCCAGACTGGCCACAACACTATGGTGAAAAAGATTAAGCTGTCTCACGTGCAGTAGTTGTGGTACCTTATTTGAGAGCGACCCAATGATAACGTTCAACATGAACGAGGGGAAAGGAGAAGCTGGGGGACTGCGCGTAGGGCCAACACCACCTAGATAGAGAAAGCCTGCACATTGCCTCCCCTCCCTCCTCCATTACGTGGACATATATATGTAGTCAGGATTCGTCTGCTACTGTGATTCACCGTTCTGCGAATGGAAGAACCCGCAAATAATTGCAGCTCACCTGGAGCCACCTGCAGACCTAAATATTTAGACAAAAAGCGCAAGACGCTTTCCAGAAAATCAGTTTTGAGAAAGATTGAGACCGTTTTGCGCTTTATTTCCAAGTTTTCCCATTTAGCACGCGGGGACGTTCTATCACAACTCGCAGACGACGATGGTTCTTCTCCGTGGCCACGACCGCTGAAAGCACGTCCGTGATTGGCTACGGCCGTTGAAAACACGAGCCTGATTGGCTGACTCTTAATTGTTACGTCAAGTCAACGAGCGTACAGGCTTTCTGTACCTAGGTCGTGTTCGTACACTCTTAAAAAAGGGTGTACTTTAACTCCTTTTTTTGCCACATATATAACACCCTTTTGGAGAGTACAATTACGCTCACAAGGGTGTCTCCTCACTCCCTCAAGGGAGTAGCATAACACCTTTCTCCCTACTGGAGAGTAATATTACTCCCCGGCAGGGAGAAGGTGTTATGCTACTCCCTTGAGGGAGTGAGGAGACACCCTTTTGAGCGTAATTGTACTTTCCAAAAGGGTGTTATATATGTGGCAAGGAAAGGAGTTAAAGTACACCCTTTTTTTAAGAGTGTAGGGCTGACCTACTTTCATAGCGTATATGTCAATATGCCACATGCACAGGTGGTCGTTACTTGTGTATTCGTTTGGGGGTTGAATCAGCCTTCGACAAAAGTGAACACTTGCGAGTCGCAAGAATGCCGAGCACATCTACTCGTCTCACGTCCTGATGGTCATCATGCACAACCTGAAAGAATGTGCGGATGCAAATACGGCCAAAGCGTCCGTCCCTCAGCATTGTCAGACGCATGTCGTGTGACCTGTGTGACGGACACATGATGATTCCAATTCACGTCCACACCTCTGCAACGCGAACCCATGCGTCCGTTGCTTCCGAAGAGGCTCGCGTTGGTTCGCAGACGAACGCAACGCTGACGAGAACAAGACAGAAGTAAGAAAAAGAGGAAGTCTGGAAATAAATGCGCTTGCGCTCACGAGTCAATCTCTCGCTGATTCTCACTCTCTGCACTCTTGGATATATATCTATGCTCCCACTTTCCTCAGTGACGTCCTCAGTAGCGTTGGCAGTGCTCTACGCACCATCAACGTTGAGGACTGTACAGCGCCTGCCATTCGCGCTAGCGAAGCTATTGTGCCACAACGTTGGTGCGAGCCCTGTATCTCAGTATACCTGTACCTCTGGTACGTCTCACCTCTCTGGTACCTACCTCTCACCTCTGGTACCTCTGGTACCTCTCACCTGTATAGGTGGAGAACTCTTCTCCACGGAGCTTCCACAGGGAATAGGAAAAAATAAAAA
Organism: Ornithodoros turicata; assembly: GCF_037126465.1. Lineage (NCBI taxonomy): Eukaryota > Metazoa > Arthropoda > Arachnida > Ixodida > Argasidae > Ornithodoros > Ornithodoros turicata. Next base: position 13,658,133 of record NC_088208.1, read on the forward strand.
ATAAACACAGCCTCTTCCTAGTTGCATGAAGGAGAGTTTGGCTGGTTTCCTCTACTTTGCAGGTTGTTGTGGCAACCAATGTAGCAGAAACATCTCTCACCGTCGACGGGGTGGTCTACGTGGTGGATTCAGGTGTAGTGAAAGAGAAGACATATGATCCCCGCACGGGCATCGAGTCCCTGAGCGTCTCATCCATTTCTCAGGTAATAGTCCCTGTGGGGATGCTTGTATCAGCTGCGCTTTTTTGCGACGTATCATATATTCAAAATACAGTGTCAACATCAGTCAACAGTGCATGCCATTTTTGCCTTGATGCCACCCGCTGTTACGCGATTACATTTTTCAGCAGCCACTGGCCTAACCAGGAGTGTGCGAGGAGTGCGCTCCGTACCGAGTGACACAAGGGAAATGATTCACGCGCCACACCAATACTCTTTCACCCTACCTACCGTGTGGCGAAAAACAACATCAGGGGCGCTCATACTCTCATGCGAAGCGTGATTATTTTTCAGCGTGTGGTATCATATTGTTGTTTATCGTGTATCGCCTTGGAATCCAGGAATCCAGTATTGCGCGGGGAGGAAGACGAGTTCCCGCACTGGACGTTGCATGCCCTAGTTACACCACTGCTTGCAGTTGTAAGCATTATGAAGGAAGCTTTGAACAGGGTATGTGACGGCGCCTTACTTGAGTAGAACCCTTGGTATCTGCGGGTTGCGTAAATATTTCCCAGAATAACTGCACTGCGAGTGTGAGTGCGTTCCAGAATTTGAGCAGTTGTGTCCTGGGGCACATTCAGGATTTTTCTAAAATGGGGGTCCTGCCTTGAACAGCATGCAACTACACGACTGAAACTGAAACTGAGTAACGACTGAAATTGAGGGCTGGGAGTCAGGACATCCAGACCTTTCCCTAAATCCATCCCTGTGGTATGGCCTGGCACAAAGTACCAGAGTTGTGTACGTCTTCCATAATCGTACCTATAGTTTATTTCGTTATAACCTACACGTACGGCAGTGTGTTTTCGCGACGGGATACAAAAGGCTTCTGCAGCACTTCGTAGGGAGTTATATAAAATAAATTTCTCACTCTAAAACGTGTCGCATAAAAATATGCATGATGTAGTTCCTGCCTGGTACCTTTGTTGCTAGGATGTCGCATTACTGTGGCCGCCGTCGCAAACAATGAGCCTTGTAGCACAGGGATTTTTGTCGGCCAGTTAAGCTTTGATCCTGATTTTTCGGCGAGCTGGAGTTGTTCTTTGTGTGTTGCGTTGTTTGTACTAGACACAAGCGAACCAGCGATCAGGGAGAGCGGGAAGGACAGCACCAGGCAAGGCATACAGGATGTACTCTAAGGCCGTATACGACAAGATGAAACCCACACAAGATCCGGAGATCATCCGCAACGAACTCGCTTCTACCATCCTGCAACTCAAGGCCCTCGGTGTTCACGACATTATGAAGTTTGACTACATGGATGCCCCGGATCGTCAGGTTTGTACGGCAGGGTGCCAGACACGTCTGCGACTGGCGTGTGGTATTGGTGCGATCTTCCTACAATGCTTATAAGGAGAAGGGTCCGCAAGAAGCAATATTAAAGGGACTATCGCATCCGGGAACTGATAAGACCCGCACACTAATTTATGCCCTCCATAACGTAAAAGACCGAGTCAGGGCACACTGAGGGACGACATGTGTCGCACATGCACACACGATTGTACTATTGGGCGACACGGTTCTCTAAAAATCTTCAATCCGTGGCGAAACGATCCCCTTTCGGCCACTTTCTCCTAGCAGACGATGCTAAGAATGCGATGGTACTCTCTGCCAACAGGTGGCGCTGCGTAGCCTTACCTCGGAGGCTGTAATGGTATACTTCCTTCGTGCGCGACATCGCCGATAGGGGACTGCTGGAGATTTTAGACAACCGTGTCCCCAACAGTACATATCACACGTGTCACACTCAAATTGAGACATGTGTTCGTGTCGTTCTTCTGTGTGCCCAGATTCGGGCTCTTACGCTATGAAGTTCATCCACAAGCTGGCTGGCACATACGCCATCTTGTGAGTAATGTACGGCACTGTTTCACTACCGAAGCTTACTCGGCCAAATCTCGCCTCTGAAGGCAGCTTCCATATTAAATAAACGAGCTTTAAAGATATGCACTGCCCCTTCAGTTATGGAGGCCACAGCGACAGGAACATCATGATGACGTAGACACACCGAAAGAAGCGATTTTCTTCGCGCCTGTCTGCCTCGTGTGTTCGCCCTGCAATATGTTTAGGGTTAGCAGAGTTATAGCACCGTATTTCGTCCGCTTCGTAAAGAGTTCGGAAAGCGGATGCCAGCGTGGTCGAATCCTGTCTTCTTGGAACTGCCCTATGGGACACGCGTAGTGTCATCCACGTGAACTTCTTGGAGCGCAAGGGCTCACGGTTAATGCCTAGTACTACTACACGTCGATAACGGGTGCAGTGCGAAACACAAGTCGCAATAAAAGGTCAGGGATGTCGTCCGGAAAGGTCATACTTCTTTACGATAATAACGATCACGAATCAACCATCAACGAATTTGACAGTGGCAGCCCTGGCCGAGCCGTGCTGGGAGGTTTTGCCCCCTGTCCCTTGCAGCCCATACTTAGCCCCAAGTGTTTACCATTTATTTTGGGCCCCTTAAAGAGCACATTGAAACAAAGACATTCCATACAGATTAGGCCTTTCAAAGACATTCTGCTAAGAGACTAGCCCACTTCTTCCTGCGGTAAAGTCGTCAGAGTTTCCGCGCCAATGGCACCGGTGTCTAAATGCGCACGGTGAATGCTTTGAAAAACTGGGGTAGTTTGGTGCTTCCCTAGCTTTCTATTGTGTTTGAAGAAATAAAAATGTCGGTTAACCTTGAACTACCCTTCTAATTCGTGACTTTACGTCGAGACATCTGTGATCATGAGAGACGCCATTTGGATCTGTCTGAGCATAATTTTGCCCACCTGAGAGTTATCTAGCGTGCGCCTAAATCCCAGCACGCTGCACACTGTATTTAACACCGTTGGACACTGTATATATTCAGTTGGCGTTTTCCTAACAGCGGGATGACAGAGCAGCGCTCCAGTGCTTTAAATGCAATAAGGGATATAGAAAACTCTCACTTTGCTTACTTTCTCCTGTGAACCCTCTCGTCTCACCACGTGAATAACATAGTGGGATAGTACATGTGTGAGGCATGATGCGCGATTGAACTGTTGCACGAGAGTTGTGTGTACAGGGTGTACGGCATGAGCAGGGGAGGGCGCCTCAAACATGGCAGAATTCCGGAGGTTTTCGTGCGAGCTACAAAAGGGCGCTGGGTTTTGCGTACCGCCAGAGCCATTTATAGGGAGGGTTTGGCCATTCTTTGATCTTCTGCCGCCTCGTGGGTGGAGCCCATTTTGACCTCAGAGTCGTCGTTGCGCCGCCCAACAAGCCTGAATCCAAGCAGAATCCGCTTATGAGCCATCTGGTGCGCGCCATATTGATGCTGTCCGTCAGCTTTGTTATCGCAATGAATGCAATCTACAGGAATAACTGGTTTATGACCCACAGCCGCCTGTGATCAGGGGGGCTTTGTTGCCAAACTGAAAGAGTTCAAGGACGAAGGGCTTTCGAAGGACAATGTACGCACGTGTCTTCCCTCCAGCATTAATATGGCGTTGGCGACTGGCTGACAACGGGACAGCAATAGAGCACGGTGAGGGAGATGGCTTAGCCGTGACGTCGCATGACGCGCTTCAAGTTATGCTCCTCCTAATGGCCAAACTCTCCCTATTAACGGCTCTGCATACCGCCAGAGCCATCTATAGGGAGAGTTTAGCCATTCTCTGATCTTTTGCCGCCTCATGGGTGGAGCCTATTTTGACGTCAGAGTCGTCGTTGCGCCGGCCAAAAAGCCCGAATCCAAGTAGAATCCGCTTATCAGCCCTCTGGTGCACGCCATTTTGATTCTGTCCGCCAGCTGGTCGACAGCTTTGTTCTTGGACTGAATGTAATATACGGGAACAACCGGCTTATGACCCACACCTGCTTGTGATAAGGGGAGCTTTGTTGCCAAACTGAAAGAGTTCAAGGACGAAGGGCTTTTGAAAGACGATGTACGCACGTGTCTTCCCTCCTTGCATTGTAAACAATGATCAACATCAATATGGCATCGGCGACCGGCTGACGGCGGAACAACAATAGAGCACGGTGAGGGAGGTCGCATAGCCGTGACGCTGGATGACGCGCTTTGGGTTAGGCTCCGCCTAGTGGTCAAACTCTGCCTATTAAGGGCTGTGTATATAAGGGAATGCTCAATACGTACCACGCGTGCGGAGCGCTCGTGCCTCCCGGTACGCGTTCTTCTGAAAACCGGGTAAGGACTGCTGGGGAGCCTGCTTAAAGCACCCATTGATGCACACGACCCTCTTTTCGGGCTCCCGATGTAGTTGGAAAGCTTTTGTCTTGAATGTGTAGCTTTGATGCTTTGCAGAGTAAAATAAGCCAAAGGACGCCACAGATGGTGACATCATAGTGATAATAAACTTCCGTTTACGTTTTTTGCCTTGGATCCAGACTATCCCCTCAAGCATGCTAATGCTGACCTTACATTATTTCTTTTTAGTACACTTATTTTTCGCGTGCATTTATACGGCTTGATACGCAGGCCCTTCAAAGAGGAATCAGAAGCCTTCAGCTCCTGGAAGCACTGAATAAAGAAGAGATTCTGACCGAACTGGGAAGGCAGGTAAGGCTTCGACGTTATAGTGTGGCATTGTTTTGTGTTACTGTGTGGCCTCGTCTCAATCCCGCACCAGATGACGCAGTATCCAGTGGAACCGCCGCTCGCCAAGCTGCTGATAAAATCGCTCGAACTGGGCTGCAGCGAAGAGATCCTCACCATAACCGCTATGCTGTCTGCGCAGCACATATTTTCCCGTCCAAAGGTAAGGATTTTTTTCTTTTTTTCTGGCATGTTCCACTCATGTAGTGGTCCCAAGGTTGGAGGTTCGGATCTGGCCGAGTATGCTAACGACTTGGTGGCACTGTACATATGGTGTTACCACGACGTACTAGATTATAACGACCGTGTCATAATCGGCAGCCCCTATGAGGAGCCCGTCCACACGATCCTCTAGGGGCACTACTCATCGGCCCGCGAGATCTACATCATGATAGGACAACGGAAATTTGAATTTGGAATGCGCAGAAACAAACGTACGACTACCGTAGCAGACGACAGCAGCAACTCCTATGAAAACGCGTAGAATAACGATGATAACCGACTTTAGAATGAAACGTACATCTTACGTGGGACATCCACCGCTTGTACAAAAGTACTAAGGTACTAAGCTGCAGTACAAAGTATTGTAGAAGTTGAGGAAACAATAACCGGGCCGATAAGTAGCGCCACCGCTAGCTTCCAAATGCTGGGAAGGGGTGCCTATGACATGGTCATTAAAATCTAGCAGGTCGTGGGTGTTACATACGGAGCTCTGTGTGCTCCGCTCCTCCCCACGGGACAGCCTCTGACGCATCCCCCTGGTCGATGGCTTCTTGCAGAAGAAACACCAGGAAGCAGACGCAAAGAAATTGCAGTTCGACGTTCCTGGCAGTGATCATTTGACTCTGCTCAAAGTGTACAATATGTGGGTCGACATGAACATGAGCAGGCAGTGGTGCTACGACAACTTCATTCAACACCGTCGCTTGCAGCAGGCAAGGTTCGTGAGGAACCAATTGTACTCGGTGTTAACAAGGTAAGCAAAATGTGATTGTTAAACAGGGGTATCTAGGAACAGCTCCCCGGAGGTTAGCGCAAGTAAGCAAATTCGTACCTGCGTCACACCTGCAAGGTTGCCACCGCAGCATGCGGATAGACACGCAAATAGCAAGATTGCTGTGGTACAAGGGCGGAGAGTTTGCAATCTACCGGAGGGGGCAGGGACACAACGCCATCGCCCCCCTTTTTTTTTTTTTTTTCGTGCACAGAGGTCGGGCAGGGTGTCGTGATCGTTTGCGATGTTGTGAGGCAATTTTTTACAGGATTTTCATGATCACTCGCACGAAACACGCAATTCCTGGGATATCCCTCGACACTTTCATCCTGAGTGTCAGCTGGGTAGACTTCCCGGAGGTGACCTGGACACCTCTGGGAAAGTTCCGGGGTCTCTGACCCCAAACCCCCCGCAGTCGACACCTATGCCTGCATAACACCTGCGGGAGTGCCAAATGCATACGTATATAGACAAGCAAATAGCAAGACCGCTGCGGTATATACCCACACTCGTACTCGTCTATACTTACAAAGCCCTCTGCCTAGGGATGACCCCCTGAAAAAAAAAAGAACAACAAGAAATAAAAAGTGTAAAGAACGTGCAAAAATGCTTTGGCGCCTCTCAGTTGACATTGATACGTGGCCTGTGGTACTTGGCTCTGTCTCGCACCAAGCAGAAGCAGAAAAAGGGGAAGTTGACTGCTCTGACGTGACTTTACTTACCTTACTTTGAATCCAATGAGCGCTGTGCAAGAAACAACTCCATTTCGGGGTGATGGGTGGGGAGTTTCATCGCAGGGGGCGATACTCTACCCCATTGCTGGAGGTGATGCGGGAGAATGAAATAATGAGTCCAATGAATATGAATGCATGAAATAATGAGTGCTGTGAAATCTATAGATAGGCTATTGTTTATGGCCCTCTCCACGTTTTCCCTGCCTATGCAAGTCGCGTGGTGTTTCTGCGCATGTGACCCATTCCAGTTTTCGCGTTCATTGCAGGCGAAATCTAGAAATTGTCTCGTGTGGGGAGGACACGGACAAGGTCCTGGAAGCACTGTGTTACGGCTTCAGCCAGAACATCGCAGTGATCTACAAAACACCCTTTACGTCAATGAGACAGCCTACAATCTACAAAACTGTTGACCTTTACAACGTATCCATCCACCCTTCAAGTGTCCTTTTTCGGTACGAAGCCGAATGGTAAGAGTGCTAATGTACTGGGACTGATAATTGCGTGCAGGTTGCGTGTTCAGTTGCAAGTACTGGTATAGTTTCTGGAAGCCGATAATGGAGAAGAACCCAAGGAGCTGACGATGGGAGTTCAGTCCTGTTACGATGGGAGGGGAGCGAAATGTTAAGGGCATTGAGAGAGAGCCCCGCCGCTTAGCATACAGTGATACGAAACACCAGTCCTGCAGTGGAGAGGATACTCTGTGAGAGTGGTTTGGTGAGACGCAGCAACACAGTTTTGTAGCTGACTATACTATGCGGATTCTCCTGTATATAGGGTGCACATCGAGGAAGGCAACCGCACTCCGGCCACTCTATACCGTCTTCGACCACGTGGCTCTGGGCTTCTGACTGGATCTTCTTTCCTTTAGCAGCTCCATTGTGCTTTTTTGATAGACAAACATTGTTCGGGATGTACATTTCACCCGTAAAGGCTCACCGTACAGGATTAACCGGAATGCACCAGCACCCACGGGTACGCGAGCGCCGCAGAGCATGGCCGCGTAGTTTGAGGCCAAGGGAGCGTTCCTCACCACTTCTATGGCGAATTCGCTTGGTCAGAATCACGACCTACTAACAGCCGAGCGCTCGGAAATTCTTAGCCTTTGTCCACGCTGGATCACGTGACAGTTGCCACCCAAACATGAGTGCCAGGAATCTAGGGTTTTAGTCGCTTGGATCACGCTAGGGGTATCGCGGTCGCCCACCTTCGGGTTTTGTCGTCTGCTTACCCACGTGAGCAGTCTGCTAACCCACATCAGCTGTCTGCTAATTCACATGCAATGGTGGCCCTCGCACCCCTTGCAGTGCGGACGTGATGACTCCGCGGCGGTTCCAATGAACTATAGGTGGTGCCCCGAGCTTCCGAGATGACGGACGCATGGAGGTCTCCCGAGCCAGCGAATGAGGTGTCAGCCGAATCATGTTAATCTGTTTCAGTTGTTAATCCTCACAAATTGACATGTTTCATGAAGACGGAATCAACGAAATCAATTTTGTCTGCTGGTCATCTCACACTGTGCAGTTGAACTCAGAGAAGTAGGCAAACAGTTTCCGTCATCGGAGTCACATGTCCGTCAGCTTTGCGTCCGTCTGCGAAGCGACGCAAGCCCCCCGGAAAGTTACGGATGCATAAGTTCGCCAAGTTCAATTTTTGGACGGAGCTATGCAAGACATGCCTGTCGTTGCCCCGGTAACCGTGCCACCGCGTGCCCTTATCTTCTTTTACTTCACTTCAGCACGTTTACATGAACTCGACAGGAGCGGGCTGAGTTGAACGGTCGAGTTAACTCGTTCATGTAAACGCTGTCGGGTCGAGCTCACTCTGCGTCGTGTCGTGTTGAGTCAACTCGACAGCACGGCGTGGGTTGACGCGCTCGACTCGACGGGCGAAGTGCATGTAAATGCTGTTGGGTCGAGTTCGCCGGATGCGAAGAACTGTGGTACAGCCATCGGTCTACGCAGGCGGTGGCAGGCGTGATCAGAAACAGGAACCGGAAGACGCTTTCACTGCGCTGGCAGCTCGACTCGACGCGGGGCGTCGCTGCGATCGTCTCCCGTTGGAGCGAGTTCATGTAAAGAGCGTCGGGTCGTGTTCAACTCGACTCGACAGTCAACTCGATCTGCTCTGTAGAGTTCATGTAAACGCGGCTATTGTTAGTATTTTGCAAAAGTCCGGACGTGAAGTGGAAACTAACGCGTCCGTCACCCAGAGATGCTGACGGACGCACGCATTGAAACGTAATAGTGAGGACCAGGCTTTAGGCTGGCGGCAGCTGTATATCCAGACGTCGCCCGTTGTTTTTGCGTTGCGCTAGCGTTCTTTCTATGCAATACTTGCAGTTTCAATAGTGTGATGTGAAAATAATGGGGATTTCAGTCCGATAGTGTACAATCTGGAGCACTGCACGGGCCGCATTCTTCGGCCCAGGCTCGGCCTTCCTTTGATTTACCCGCAACTGCATACCTAACTCAGGCCTGACCCAAGCACTAAGGATTCCAAGTTTCTCCGCGCAAGCCCGAGAAATTTATAGGTTACCCGGCCCAGCCCGACCCAGTGTATCAGGCGTTTGACCGTGGCTAACTAACAGAGGGTAACATACACTCTTAAATCCCTACCTTTTATTGTAACTTTTAGAAACATGTAACTTCTATATAGACGTAGATTTCGAGATATCTTACAGGTTACACCACTGTAACGTATATTTAGAGGTTAAAAGCGACCAAAGTCATGTCTTTACAACACGAATAGAAGTTACATCTCGGAAAAAACAAAAACAGCTTGTTGTAACTTATAAATGTACCCTACTCCGGCACTGTAACTTCTAAGCGAAATCTCCAACGACAATTTCTTTGTTAGTTTCTTATCGTTTGTTTTCTTTCTGTTTTGCAGCATAATGCCGCGTTTCAGCTTCCCATTCGAGACGACAGTTGCGAATCTACGCTGTTATTTTTTATTTGTTTCACCGTCATCTATACGTCGACTGCATGTTATCAATGCTGTATGCACACATATTATAAGTTCGCAGTCTGGAATACTGTTAGTATGTTTCTTCCTAAAGGGTGAAAAACCATTGTCAATGCCGCAACCACCAAGATTTCCGATTTCGCTGCGTAGCCGAGCCTGGTCTAGGTCTGTCCACACTGAGAGCGGTTTCCTTGAAACGCTTAACGCTCGTCGTCCGTCCGTTATCAAGTGTAATCTGTTTTAATCAGTGGTTTTCCTCGCGTTTATCATAGTATCGTCAGGAACAACGGAAAAGCTAGATGTTGCTAGCAAACAAGGATATTTTCGGTGCTCTCAGGGGAAACTGTAGTGAGTGCGAAGACTGCAAAGAATATATAACCGAAAACGAACGTCATCCATCGCAGCCCTAATTCACACACTTCATACACTGGGTAAGTGTACATTTTGTGCTAGGTGCGTGCGTTATTTTGATAGCAAGAGCTCTTAGCGCATGTTTGTTGTGATTATGGCAAGCGTTTTGCGGTCCTGCATATGAACGCCACTTACGCTTGCTACTTTTCTGCTCTTACTTGGTCGCCAAGTCAATACACCGGCGTGCATTTTGCGAGCTGCGGATATATGCATCGAGATATATAATTCGCAGCTTCCTACTTGTTGTATTCTTACGATATTCTAAGACTCAATCGCGGAGTGAACGCCTTCCTGCATTTATGCTGCTCTCTCAGCGTACCTTGTGCTTTGTACGGATTTGAATGGTTCCGTAAATGTTACTCTCATTGCCCAAACTTTTGTTCCCAGGATCCCACATGCAGGTTCACATACCGTCACCAGCGCAAAATGCAGTACCTCACAAACTCGTCCCAGAGCGCCTCCAACGCTGATAACGCAGTAATGTAGTGTCTCCTGCGTTATTGTACACTCATACTCCTCAAGGTTGTGTGCGTTTTATGTAATACTGTATTGCCCTTTGCGCTCGCCTCTGCAACACGAATGTGGAATAAATGTTTTTCTGCTGCAATTCTCCATTTCGTTGGGTCTGTTCAGCTTAGCAAACATAGGTCAGTTGTTTTGATTCGCTGGCTTCCTCGCACTTTTATGCATTGCTTCTCACTTAGAAGATAGTTCTTTTTTCCACATACCTTTGGTAAAGCGATCATGGTTTCTCCTCACATCAGAATCGCACTTGTGCACAATGTGTCACCTCTAAATAGACTTCTGTGTTTGTAATATACATATGTGCAAGATCTCCTTTTCTGCTTGTGCATTTTGGTACCTTGGTGTGTTCTGTAAATGTCTGTCTATATCCCACGCACAGAGTGTTTGTTTTTATTCGCATCATAGCAGCGCTCATTTGACAGGTGGGTTGTGTTAATTTTCGCAAATTAACCCATCCGTAGTTACAAACATTTCCGACATTTCTTGACGCATGTGTTTGTAACTACGGATCGATTAATTAGCAAAAATTCACATAACCCACCTGCCAAATGAGCGCTGCTCTGTTGCGAATAAAAATGAACATCCTGTATAAAAAGCCGCACGTTGGCTTAACCTTTACGGGCAGGTGCTGGATTGAAGGCCGTAACCTCTAATTAGTGGGTTTCCTTGTAAGTTTTATAAAAGGTACTGCTCAGAGGGTACTTGGTAACTTCTGAAATAGAGGGTAAAATATTGCGATTTTTTACCCTTTACTAAAGGGTACCGAGTTAAGAGTGTAGGCTCTAGTCCGACCTAGGTATGACAGTGTACGGGCCCGGGCACATGGTAGTCAAACCCGAGCCTAGGCAAGGCCCGCAAGAAGAAAGCTTTACCCGGGCCAGGCATGGGCTTTCGGGTAAGCCCGAGCCCGTGCAGTGCTCTAGTCCAATCGGTGGCGGTATGCAAGAATGCAACAAGCCTCGTTTACATGAATTCGATGTTGTGTTGTCGGGTTCGACTCGCTGATGTAAACGCTGTCTGGTCCAGAGAGTCGAACCGAAACGTTTATCGGTTCGGTTAGGGTTATTAGGTTCAACGATAAGGGTTCGGTTCCGGTTCGGCTCCAGAAGGCAACTATAATGGTTCAAACCGGTTCTTTCCAAACGGTTCGGTTCACGAACCGGTTCAGGGGCCACGGGTGCGAATGAAGCACAACAGGCAGGTTAAAGCAAACTTCCGTTTGTGTGGTACAGTGCTTGAAGTGGACAGGAAGGCGTCAATGGTCGTTCAGGATTTTGAAAGACTTTGTGCGATATGAAAGACAAGATTAGTAGTGGTTACAAGAGGAGCATAGCCATGAATTACCGCCTTGGGTTGACTGTCCCCGCACGTAGCTCATGTCGCGGGGGTTAACTCACCCACCGGGTTGTTCGCAGAATCTCGCCCGGAACAGGCGCCAGGAAAATCTCACCAGTCAACCAAGCCTGCTACCTTGGCCTAAGTCATTTAAGTGATAGAAATAATTCATCGCCAGTCGGAGTCGCGAATACACGTTAATCAGCAAACGACGCTTCATGCTAGTTGGATTGCAGTGGTGCGATCCTGAGCTCGGCGTCTTTATGTAAAAGGCGCGTTATTGTGTCAGCACTGACCGCCGCCGTGCTACCATGCCCCCGTTAGAGTGAAGTGTCTGTGGAACAAAGAGAAAGCAAGTACAAACAGAAAGTTCGACTAATTTTCGACCCATTGCCGATTTTTAAATACGATGTCAATATGGTTGTTTTTGCTTCTTTTATTTCAAATCCACAAAGAAACCCAGCTTTGCATGTTCTTTTCATTCTGACCAGCATGAGGGTGGCTGGCGCTTTATTTTCTAATACCCTAGTCACGCGGCAAACTTAATGCATTAAACGGAATGACAGTAACTTCACCTCCTAACCAACCACCATCTCGAATGACACCGTTCTCTCCCCTGCTTTGTTGAAAACAGTAGGCGTACGCGTTTTCTGTTACAATTATGTCCTGCATAATTGTGACAGAAAAGGTTGTGACAAAAAATGTATATAGATTCATGTGTCTGTCTTAGACATTAGTAGTCCTAACAGTTTTCAGTTACTATCTTTGTTGTTACTTCGTGACTCGAGAAAATCCAGATCATTGTTGCAGGGCACGACTTTTTCGGCTAGCAAAAGGAAGTCTACGAAGCTAATAAATGAAGAAAAAAAGAGGAAAAATAGTTTTTACGTTCATGCAACAACAACAAAGCAACAACATGCAAAGTTCCGCACTTAATTCCGTGTGAACCGTTATTTGAACCGGTAACCGGTATTTTTTTACCGGTTTAGTTCCGGTTCAGCTCCAAGATGGCGTCGACTTTTTCGGTTCGGCTCAGTTCCGGTTCGGCCAAAAATAACGGTTAATAACGGTTTTCGGTTCGGGTTCAGGTTCGGTTCGACCCTCTGGTCTGGTCATGTCGACCCCGTGTCGGGGTCGAGTAAGAGTCAACCCGTCAGCCGGGGCCATAAGTTGACTCGCTAGGCGCCACAGCGATCTCGTTTGTTGGAGCAAGTTGAACGAGTTCACGTAAACAGCGTCGGGTCGGGCTCGAGTTCGACTCATCCCGCTTGTCAACTCCACCTATGTAAACGGGGCTATAATGGTGCAATAGAAATGGTGGGAAAATGGCGGTGATACCTGCAGCATGATTTACAGAGGAACTGAATTCACGTGTTTGTAGTAGTAGTGAAGGGTTAAAGCGGGATCGAACTTCATTATGAGTGAAGTTCAACGTGGCTATATATGCACTTCTCGCTATACAGCCGTGTGTAAAGGTACGTACGAGGGGGTGCTGAAAAGTAATCTGCCAGACAAGGAAGAACGCGGCCTACAGTCATAAACCATTATTACAATTTGACATACTCACCTTGCAGTTCCTGAAGCTTTTAAGCCCTTGAACAAAGAATTCCGACGTCTCTCTTGAAGTAGCACAGAGGTCATTCTTAACACCCTGTTTTCTTCAGATAAAACTGTTAAGTAGACCAGTAAGATGCACCATGCGAAGTAATTCATACCGTAGAGTCATAATTATTGCAGAAATTGAATTTAAAATATGCTTGAAAAAGCGACCGTGCGCAACGGTGGTGAAAAGCAGTACTAGCCTGTGATCTGCCTGGAACCTCGCGCTTACGCTACAAGGAGAACGCTCGCTGATTGGCCGAGAGAAAAATGTTTCCTGCTATTCCGCTGTAGTCTGCTACTCGGCTGTTCGGGGTTCTGAAAAGGCCTTTCTCCTGGCTCGGTAAGGATTCGGCTGCTCCTTCTATCCCCAATTCTCCGGTAGAACTGGCAAAACTGGTTTACGGCGGCAAAAGGATAAGGTGCTGACCCCCACCAGAACGAGCTCTCCTTATTGTATGGCCTTTGTTGCCTTAGTGCCATTAAAACCATAATCTCTCTCTCTCTCCTTATATCGTCATGGTGACGTCGCATCATACCTCCTCATCCTCGTTATACCTGGAGTGGCGAGTTAAGGGTGAACGCACGAAGCCATGTTTATGTGAGATTCTTTTTTTCTGGGAAAAAAACTGCACACATCAAAACATTTCGCGCTATTCGGTATAATGACACGCACACACTTTTATCAGACGTCTTAATCTGAAATTTTTTTGGATGGCCCTCTGTACTTTCAGTTTTTTTCAGGTTTTATTTACTCTTTCGGAGTTTCAATGAATTACAAATGGGACTGTGAGGGCGTGCCCTGTACTCCTTTAGATATGCTTCAGCTGCTCCTATATCACCTCCGAGTCCTCCAAGAATCTCTTTCCTTTCTAACTTTTTTCCTTTTTTTTAGGCTGTTCAATGTAGCAGGTCCTTCAGAACCTCCATTGTCTTGCCTGGTCGAGCCGGTTCACTGAACTACAAAAGGAGACCGCCTTTCCGCAGCTTCCCGCGCAGCATGCTTTAGTAGTATGCTGCATTAGCTGTTCGAACCCTTCTGGAGATAGTCAGCCATTAAGAGCAGCGTCCCAGAAGACCGTGGCCATGACCATTCCCGCTGATCGTTGAGTCTTGAATTCCTCCTGCCTCGGAGAATGAACGTGCCGTCGCCGTCATTACATCAACCGTAACAACCGTAACCGCTCATGAATATTGTGTCGCCCAAAATGCTTCAACATCAACTTGGAGGCATCCATTCGACGCTGCATGGTTCTCGTCAGCATTCGTACATTTCGGCACCCACTTGGCTGACAGCTTCCGCATACCCAACTCCTCGTGAATAAACGTATTTGGTAACATCGTTGGTCAAACGTACTTGGTTCGCGTATTTTTTCCCGCACCCGGCGGGCGGCGCTCGAGTGGAGGCTCTTACCGGTGGGCGGCGCGTGGCCGGAGGGCTGCGTGCGCGTTTACCCTCTCACATTTTTCAACCTAGGCCGACTTCTTTCGTCATTTTTCAATCTGTGCCGAATTCAATCGTAATTTTTTTCCAGCTACAACAGGTGTGCAGTAGGCTGTTTACATGCAAAGGATAGCCATACACAAAAAGTACAAGTGAAAATATATTTATTAAAATCAATAGTGCAAGGAATTATGCTGTGACTCTATGTGGTGGAGAGAAACTCAGCCAAAAAATCTGAAGCAGAAGAAACACAATACAATACACGTAACAAATAATATACTTATTACAGGCATGACGCAATAGCATTGAATAGGTATCACAGATCAAACACAATATTTTTTATTAACTGTAATCATACACACAAGTTTTCAATAAATCAGAATTAAAATGCAGTAGCACATTTAATCAAAGAAGATGTTCTTAATCAATACGATTACAAACAAAATTACAAGTTGTATTATAAAAAGTCTAATATTCCTATACGTGAGAACCATCAGTGCAATAGCGGGCAGTTCTGATAGTTGTATGTAATTAAATGTGAACAGCACAGACCCTGGAAGACCATTAGACACGAACACAAGAGGAAATAAAATCTATACCACTACAAAGAAGTTATTCTTGATCAAAACAAGGAGAATAATCTATCATTTTAACTATCATAAAATCATCCTCGTGACATAATCTAATCGAACACTATACAATTTTCATTCTAAGAGACACTTACAAACCTCACTTTGTTTTATGAGTCCAACACAGAAAATAGATACGTTAAAAATGAACTTCACCACATAGCATGCTCCTAGCCAACAACCAGCTCTGGTGATACCTGCACTGATTTGTTGAAGACGGGTGCCGATAGATGTATGTAATTAATTGTGAACAGCACAGACCCTGGAAGACCATGGGACAAGAACGACACGAACACAAGAGGAAATAAAATCTATACCACTACAAATAATCTATCATTTTAACTATCATAAAATCACCCTCGTGACATAATCCAATCGAACACTATACAATTTTCATTCTAAGAGACACTACAAGCTTTACTTTGTTTTATGAATCCAACACAGAAAATAGATATGTTAAAAATGAAATTCACCACATAGCACGCCCCTAGCCAACAACCAGATCTGATTATATCTGCACTGCTTCGTTGAAGACGGGTGCCGATAGATGTATGGAATACCACGGAACACAAACGACACGAACACAAGAGGAAATAAAATCTATACCACTATACCACTACAAAGAAGATATTCTTAATCAATATGATTACAATCAAATTACAAGTTGTATTATAAAAAGTCTACTATTCCTACACGTGAGAACCATCATTGCAATAGCGTGAATATCTGTCATAACATTTCGAGCGCAATTCCAACATTACACAACTTTTAATTTCTTATTAAGTGAACAGCATAGACGTAAGGAAATAACGAGAAACAAGACAATCAACAGCTACAATTAATACAGAGACAAACCTGCGCACCATCCAACACATAGAGAAATAATAGGTAATCAATCTATCAAAAGGATAAATATTACAATATAGCACAGACTTAACGCTGAAGAACAGGGGAACACTCTTAGCGGCGACATGTAAACAACTACATGGGAAAATAATCTATCATTGAACCATCATAAAATCGACCAACATACAATTTTCATTCTAATAAACACTACAAACCTGATGGAGGTATCCAAGACATAGAAAATATACACTGTTTTCATCTCGGTTTTCACTCTTTTCCTCAAAGCCGGGAGACTTTATGTCTCTATCTATATGACCAAGCTCCCATGCTTTATCACTCAAAGGGTTGGGGGCTATATTCCTTCGTCCAGCAAACAGAACGTCTAGAGGTCAGATAAGATAGTTCAAAGGCGATATATTTTATTGTGCAGCGCAAATAGATGTCGATATTATTCGCGGGGATCACTATCTTTTCGTATCCTTTCATTGAAACGGAAATCTTTCGTCAAAGTGGTTGACAAGTCGACTAAGTTTGTACAGATGCGATATTGTTATTGAACATGTAGAGAAAGTCCAAATTATTAAATGGTAGCAACAATACTCAATCAAAAAACGAGAAACAAATTTAATTACATGAATTTTTGTAATATCTTGCAACAGAAAGTTCTATATAGATGAACCACACAGAAAAAAAATCAAATGTGAAACACAACTCAGAAATATCAGGCATTCCCAACTCAGAGATTATTTTTACTTATCTCAATCGAGTGAACAATTGAAACACATACGACACAATCAATACATTATGCATACATAATGTCCAACTCATAGAATATCAGTCGAACCTGAAACAAAACAATAATTAATTGAGACAAATCATTTCTAAGCAAGCAGCGTGAATACACCGTAGAATCTGTAGTGAAACTTGTCATTTTCAATGAATAAACATGATCAACTAGTGGATTCAAGCGATAAAGTGTGATGAAACCCGACGACCCCCAACAACAACGTCAAGTTAGGGAAGGACGGGCTCTAGTATGGCCTTGTACATAGAATCATTGAAAGCGCACATTTTTTCTTACTCATCACATCTTTTTGTAAATCAATTTCCATAATTCTCATGGCATGTGGATATTAATAACATTCTAAAAAAATTTAATCAATAAAATGAGCATAGATATGCTTTTAATTAAGTGTACACGAGCACTTGAAAACAGAAGAGACAATTGCTCTACATTGAAAAGATGGACGGTTTTTGTACTCGCTACCATAAGTCATGGGAAGATGTGATAAAAAACTGCTTCGAAAAGGAAGAGCCGCGAAATGATTCCATTATCGTTGCATTTGAATACGTCCTAGACGTGGTCGTATTCGGAGAAATGGTACGAACTACAGAACTGAAGGTGCAAGAATTTATATGCCGAATCTACAATACTTATAAAAATATCTGCACATCAACGTCGGAAGGGCCACTGGGATTGATGGCGGAGTTTTTGAGGTTTGCTAACGAAGAATTGAAATACACTAGACCAGATGTAATTGTACTCATTGCAATGGGCATTGCGTTCATCGAGAAAGCAGTCGGATCAAATTATTACATACAAGCCGTCTATATCGCACGATTCATTACGGATTTGTTGAAATTACACATATCTGAGATGGAAAGTACATAAAATCCTATCACGTGATATATTCCACCCTAGAGCCTCTACACATTTATTTTATTCTACCAGTCAGTGATGTCGAATGAACAGAAGTTCAATATTGTCGTGCAAGGTCTGATGTAACATCACTTATTGAAACTCAACAAACATATCAATTGCGGTGGACCACCGGACGTAGTAAAAGGACGGAGCCCAGACGTAGTAAAAGAAGAAGAAAAGGCGTCTTTGACAAGCAACCCGATTGGAGTGCGGAATAAATAAATAAATATTTTCGTCAACACAGTTGTCCCTTTGTATGACTGGATAGGAAGAATGAGCCGTCCAAGATAGGGCAAAACGGGAAATAAGGCACCGCGTTAACGCGTCGGGCGCAGAATCGCGTTCGGTTTCGAGTACGGCATTGGGGAAACGCGGCCAGGCGTGTTGCCGAAACGTCTTCGAGGACGTTTGCTCCTATGGTCAAGAACTCCCCCGTCAACTGTATATATGTGCCTGTACGGTGTTTATATTTTTGTAACCTGAAGAAGTGCAGTCCCGTGCACGAAAGTCTTGTTTACCATGTGTAAATAAATAAGTTGTTCCTACCGTTTAATATCACTCTTTGATTTACTCATTTTATTGATTAAAATTGTTTCCACATGCCATGAGAATTATGGAAATTGATTTACAAAAAGATGTGATGAGTAAGAAAAAATGTGCGCTTTCAATGATTCTATGTACAAGGCCATACTAGAGCCCGTCCTTCCCTAACTTGACGTTGTTGTTGGGGGTCGTCGGGTTTCATCACACTTTATCGCTTGAATCCACTAGTTGATCATGTTTATTCATTGAAAATGACAAGTTTCACTACAGATTCTACGGTGTATTCACGCTGCTTGCTTAGAAATGATTTGTCTCAATTAATTATTGTTTTGTTTCAGGTTCGACTGATATTCTATGAGTTGGATATTATGTATGCATGATGTATTAATTGTGTCGTATTTGTTTCAATTGTTCACTCGATTGAGATAAGTAAAAATAATCTCTGAGTTGGGAATGCCTGATATTTCTGAGTTGTGTTTCACATTTGATTTTTTTTTCTGTGTGGTTCATCTATATAGAACTTTCTGTTGCAAGATATTACAAAAATTTATGTAATTAAACTTGTTTCTCGTTTTTTGATTGAGTATTGTTGCTACCATTTAATAATTTGGACTTTCTCTACATGTTCAATAACAATATCGCATCTGTACAAACTTAGTCGACTTGTCAACCACTTTGACGAAAGATTTCCGTTTCAATGAAAGGATACGAAAAGATAGTGATCCCCGCGAATAATATCGACATCTATTTGCGCTGCACAATAAAATATATCGCCTTTGAACTATCTTATCTGACCTCTAGAACGTCCTGTTTGCTGGACGAAGGAATATAGCCCCCAACCCTTTGAGTGATAAAGCATGGGAGCTTGGTCATATAGATAGAGACATAAAGTCTCCCGGCTTTGAGGTAAAGAGTGAAAACCGAGATGAAAACAGTGTATATTTTCTATGTCTTGGATACCTTCATCAAGGTTTGTAGTGTTTGTTAGAATGAAAATTGTATGTTGGTCGATTTTATGATGGTTCAATGATAGATTATTTTCCTCTGTTGTTGTTTACATGTCGCCGCTTAGAGTGTTCCCCTGTTCTTCAGCGTTAAGTCTGTGCTGTATTGTAATATTTCGCCTTTTGATAGATTGATTAGCTATTATTTCTCTATGTGTTGGATGGTGCGCAGGTTTGGCTCTGTATTAATTGTAGCTGTTGATTGTGTTTATTGTGTTGTGTTGTGTTGATTGTGTTGTTTCTCATTATTTCCTTACGTCTATGCTGTTCACTTAATAAGAAATTAAAAGTTGTGTAATGTTGGAATTGCGCTCGAAATATTATGACAGATATTCACGCTATTGCAATGATGGTTCTCACGTGTAGGAATATTAGACTTTTTATAATACAACTTGTAATTTGATTGTAATCATATTGATTAAGAATATCTTCTTTGTAGTGGTATAGGTTTTATTTCCTTTTGTGTTCGTGTCGTTCGTGTTCCGTGGTATTCCATACATCTATCGACACCCGTCTTCAACAAATCAGTGCAGATATAATCAGATTTGGTTGTTGGCTAGGGGCGTGCTGTGTGGTGAAGTTCATTTTTAACATGTATATTTTCTTTGTTGGATTCATAAAACAAAGTAAAGCTTGTAGTGTCTCTTAGAATGAAAATTGTATAGTGTTCGATTGGATTATGTCACGAGGGTGATTTTATGATAGTTAAAATGATAGATTATTTGTAGTGGTATAGATTTTATTTCCTCTTGTGTTCGTGTCGTTCGTGTTCCGTGGTATTCCATACATCTATCGGCACCCGTCTTCAACAAATCAGGGCAGATATAATCAGATCTGGTTGTTGGCTAGGGGCGTGCTATGTGGTGAAGTTCATTTTTAACATATCTATTTTCTGTGGTGGATTCATAAAACAAAGTAAAGCTTGTAGTGTCTCTTAGAATGAAAATTGTATAGTGTTCGATTAGATTATGTCACGAGGATGATTTTATGATAGTTAAAATGATAGATTATTTGTAGTGGTATAGATTTTATTTCCTCTTCTGTTCGTGTCGTTCTTGTCCCATGGTCTTCCAGGGTCTGTGCTGTTCACAATTAATTACATACATCTATCGGCACCCGTCTTCAACAAATCAGTGCAGGTATCATCAGAGCTGGTTGTTGGCTAGGAGAGTGCTATGTGGTGAAGTTCATTTTTAACATATCTATTTTCTGTGTTGGACCATAAAACAAAGTAAGGTTTGTAGTGTCTCTTAGAATGAAAATTGTATAGTGTTCGATTAGATTATGTCACGAGGATGATTTTACGATAGTTAAAATGATAGATTATTTGTAGTGGTATAGATTTTATTTCCTCTTGTGTTCGTGTCGTTCTTGTCCCATGGTCTTCCAGGGTCTGTGCTGTTCACAATTAATTACATACATCTATCGGCACCCGTCTTCAACAAATCAGTGCAGGTATCATCAGAGCTGGTTGTTGGCTAGGAGCGTGCTATGTGGTGAAGTTCATTTTTAACATATCTATTTTCTGTGTTGGATTCATAAAACAAAGTAAGGTTTGTAGCGTCTCTTAGAATGAAAATTGTATAGTGTTCGATTGGATTATGTCACGAGGGTGATTTTATGATAGTTAAAATGATAGATTATTCTCCTCTGTTGTTTCGATCAAGAATAACTTCTTTGTAGTGGTATAGATTTTATTTCCTCTTGTGTTCGTGTCTAATGGTCTTCCAGGGTCTGTGTTGTTCACATTTAATTACATACAACTATCACTACTTCCCGCTATTGCACTGATGGTTCTCACGTACAGGAATATTAGACTTTTTATAATACAACTTGTAATTTTGTTTGTAATCGTATTGATTAAGAACATCTTCTTTGATTAAATGTGCTACTGCATTTTAATTCTGATTCATGGAAAACTTGTGTGTATGATTACAGTTAATAAAAAATATTGTGTTTGATCTGTGATACCTATTCAATGCTATTGCATCAAGCCTGTAATAAGTATATTCTTTGTTACGTGTATTGTATTGTGTTTCTTCTGCTTCAGATTTTTTGGCTGGGTTTCTCTCCACCACATAGAGTCACAGCATAATTCCTTGCACTATTGATTTTAATAAATATATTTTCACTTGTACTTTTTGTGTATGGCTATCATATGCATGTAAACAGCCTACTGCACACCTGTTGTAGCTGAAAAAAAAAAAACGATTGAAGTTGGCACAGATTGAAAAATGACGAAAGAAGTCGGCCCAGGTTGAAAAATGTGAGAGGGTAAACGCGCACGCAGCCCTCCGGCCACGCGCCGCCCACCGGTAAGAGCCTCCACTCGAGCGCCGCCCGCCGGGTGCGGGAAAAAATACGCAAACCAAGTCGGCCAAGGCTCAAAAATGTCGAAAGAAGTCGGCCCAGGCTGAAAAATGTGAGAGGGTATGCGCGCACGCAGCCCTCCCCCCGCCTATAAGCACGCGGACAACCCTCCGCACACGCGCCGCGCGGGAAAAAATACGCTCAGGGCAGGGCCCAGGGGTCTATGTTGTAGTTTCTCAACCTATCTTTACTACTTTCGCACTCTTCTAAGCAGTACGTCACTCGCTTCAAATCTTGCTGTTGCCATCTTGGAATATCTTCTTTTTTATTCGCTTTCAGGGTCGTGTACCACACGCTACTCAAGACGGCCAAGTCGTACATTCGATGCGTCAGTCGAATGAAGGAGTCCTGGGTTCCGAAGAGCATATACGAGATCAAAATACGCATCATGAAACAACATGAGGATGATGTTTCATCCCTAGAGGCCTTTATCAACAGTCGGGCAGGCTTGAGGACACAGGCAAGCACATGAATGTAAGGGAAGCTTTACACAATGCAAAGTTTTGTATTTTTAATACGTTTTAATAAAAGTACAAGATAAAATGCGAGACAAATATGATGCACCTTAGACACATGTGCGAATATTTCTTTTTTCGAAGGCGAAGGATCGGAAACGCATGCAGTGTTCGGATATAAAGATGTGTACACCATGTGATACGGTTCAGAATATGAAGTAGCACTCACTTTGTTTTATGTCCTCTCTTGTGCCGTTTTCGGTCCCAACTGGGCAGCATCGGAATTGTTCCAAGAGATTTTGTTTGGAACAAGCATCGATTGGATTTTAAATTCATATATAGGATCCGGTCCCGAATCGAATTGAGCTGTCGTCTGTGTTTCGTTTTTCTTCGTTACATAAGCTCTGCTCGTCCGTCAGTGTCGTTCTGTACAGAGGTGCCCATATGTCCGCCGAGCCTCCGCCTCGTAGTAGCAGGCCAGCCCTAGCTTGGCTAACATCTCTATAACCCATAAAGAAGAAGAAGAAGAAGTGACATAAGAGTTGAGGCTCCGTCCCGTGATGACGTCCATGTGATCAAGTGCCCTCCACACGCAGCACCTCTGTACAGAACGACCCAATTGGTCGCTTGAGTGTTTGAAAAATTCTTGATATATACGCATGTGTAACGCGCATACATTCCGTTCCTGCTATTTATTGTTGTATACACTTATGTCCCTTGCACTGGAGGGGGCTGAAGCTCCGCTGAGGCAGCGCTAGGCATGTTACGATGCACAGGGTTATCATATGCGTTAGCATTAGGAGTGTCAAAGTGTAAAAAGCTGTACATATGTGTGTGTGTGTGTGAAATGGTGAAGCCTCAACGAGACAGAGGTATAAGTGGAGATGTAATGGGGAGATAGGAGGGGAAATGTTAAGGGAAGGACCCGAACAGCATAATAAAGGTTAGCAGAGCGTTGTAATGGCAGACCGCAAAAAAAAAAGAAAAAAAAAGTAAAAATAAAAAGGGACTAATAAGTAGGAAAACAAAACAAGCAACTGCTGATTCAAAACTGAAGTGCTTGCTCGTACAACAAATTATTTTGGACGTCGTAACTGGGGTCTGACGTGTCTTTGCCAGGAACGCAGTTTCTTCTTACGGTCGCACTCACCCATTCTCCGTAACTGCCCTGTATGTTAACATGGACCACCTCTCACGCGAAACGTAAACTGCGAACGCTCTTGCGTATAACAATCATAAACGCATGGTGACTGGCCCAACGCACAAGGTGCTGCTGCCAATCTTATATGTACGATGTACGGCACATAGCGCGCGAGATTCACAGCTTTATATATCACCTTACGCTTCAGAGCACAGCCCATTTCTGAGTTTTCCTTTAGTCTCCTAAGTCTTAGCTCTACATGTACAGAGAACCTGCGACAATACAGAAAGATGTACGTGCCAAGAATCAGCAACAAGGACCACTCATATTGCACACAGCTGATCTACAAGAGGCGCTGTTCTGGGTACGGCAAGTGGCGCCCCTGGGGGCGCTCCGCGTGTAAATACTCCGCTTCCGCTCCTCGAGCTGCGGACGGAAGTCCAATAGGGGAACGGGCAAGTGTTACGGTTGTGTATTTTAGAGATGGTCGTGGTATCAAGCATCGGAAAGAGCTGCTATGTCAAAGACGTCTAAGACATCAAAGGAGAAGTACGTAGTTTTGACTCGTCACGTTGTGCGAGTTTTTGACGACTGTCATATTTGCATCTTCTATCTTCTCAAGCACCTGAGGGTTTTGTTGTGTTCGTCCCGCTATGTGTTCCAGCCTCAGGACAGTTTGGAAACGACGAAACATAGTTGTGTTTTGGGGCTTGAACACAAGCGGACAGACACAACACAAGTCTAACGATGCCCGGTATACAAGAACATGAAAGATTGAGTATTTCCATCTCTCAGAAGAGTTACTTTCTAAAGTTTCTATGATGAAGGATACGACCTCCAGTGTAGGCATCGTATCTGGTGATTGGCCCTTGCGAGTGCCTGGTTATCTTTCATGTGCCCAGGTATGACATGCCCTGGGGAGACTGTTCATAGAGGAGCACGGAAGGACTCGAGAACCAAACAAAAGAAAATGATGTCAGGAGCAGTGGAAATTGGGACTACAAACCGTGGGATATAGACAAGGGTCGTTCGAGGTCCACCCAGACTTTTGCTCAAGAAAAATTAGTGAGAGGTACTAGAATAATACTTTCGGAAGACGCAGTGCAATCCTTCTCAGGTCAGCGGCACGTGCGGCAGCTATCAATCATAGCGCCGAGCAGCATGTCTCTCGCTGCGGAACAGCGATGAATAATCAAGTTCCTTGTGAGGCGGAACGTCAAATCAGCTGAGATATTGCAAAGGTTATAGACACAGGATGGAGCACGAACGTTATCAAGGGAAGAGTGTACAAATGGTACAGACTGTTTGGCGAATGTCGGGTATGATATATGAATGAACTGTAAAGGTTGTTCTTTTCTCCTCTCTCTTGAATCCCTGTGTCTGGCCAGTTGTCGGTGATGATGACGGTTGAGTTGCAGGTACTCGACAGCAGACAATCTTCAATGATTGGTAACCGGTTTATTTACAGCAATGGATTTTGTTGCAAAATTTACATGTTACGGCAAAGTCACTCCGAGCCTCCGAGCAAGTCCGTTTGCTACGGAGTCCGCAGGCCATTTCGTCCCCCAGATGTCCTTCTTTCGCGCTATCCAAACGAACACTCAGCAAAAATATAATAAAACCAACATCCCTCGCCAAACCGTTAGCTCGATTGACCAAACCTCTTCAAACTCAAAATGTATGACCTGCTGTCGTCGGGTACGGACACAACAACAACTTTATTTTTGACCTTGGAGAGTGGGGAGTTTCATCGCCACAGGCGATACTCAACCCATTGCTGGTGGGAATGGGGGAATAAAATAACGAGCCCCTTTACAATAACGATCGAAGTCCGATGGTGTCCAGAAATGTCACAAGAGCTTTGAGCGTAGAGCGTTGCTGGGCTGGATTGGGCCAGGGACCAAGCAATTTCGATAGGGAGAAAGGGCGAGAGTCCAGGTGACGAAGAGACTCGGAGAGTGTGGTTCGGGAAGGTTGGTAGTGAGGGCAATGAAGAAGAATATGCTCCAGATCCTCAGAGCACCACAGTGGCAGCAGGCGGGAGAGTCAACTTGTCTCAAGCGGTAACGCCACTGAGCTGTAAAGGCCATATCGAGGCGCATTCGGTGGATTAATGCAGCATCTTGACGAGAGGTGTTTCGTGGCATGCGGAAAGCGAGCGTTGGATCAACTCTGCTCAACATAGAGGGGGAAGAATGTCGGTTGTCCGTTGGCGGGAAGCCAGGGGTGTCACTAGGCGTCGCAGAATTGAACGGCGGTCTCCTCTCAGAAGAACAATACGGGTCCGTTTCCGATACGAGAGTGCTGCTTCTGCGGCGCTGTCGGCCTGCTCTTTCCCCACGACACCACAATGGACTGGAACCCACTGGAGAACTAGCCTGTGGCCTGCTGCGTAGATAGTGTGGTAAGCCATTAACACATCTGTGACTAGGGGTGCGGATGGGCCTCGTATGCCGGAATTTTCAATTGCTTGAAGTGCAGATTTGGAGTCTGTAAAGGCTGCCCATTTCCGGGGTGTAAAGTCAGCGATGTGTTGTAGAAAGACAAGGATGGCATAGAGTTCCGCAGCTGTGGAGGAGGTTGGATGTGAAAGGCGTCTTCCGTGCACTACGCCTTCGGATGGTATCACGAATGCTGAGGCGGACTTGTTGTTTCGGGATGCGCCATCGGTATATGCTGCCGTAAACGTAGAAAACTTCTCGTCTACCAGAGAATGAAAATGGGCTCGGAGGACTTGAGGGGGGACCTGATCTCTTCTTTCCAGAAGGTTTGGGAGGCGTACAAAAGTGGGTGGTACCGGTAGAGGCCAGGGGGCTTCCGGCGGTATAGTGTCCTTAGTTATGAAGCCAGTGAGAGTCTAGCGTGTCCTCTGCGCTACACTGTAAACGCTTTCACACCTTTAAAGGTGCAATAATGTGCGTGGCGCACGCCCTTTTTGGTGTAATTTTGGTAACATCATAATGGAGTACGGTTTAGCACTAATTTTCTTTACTCGCATGCTGTCTGTCCTCCAAAAATTCAGTCTTTCAAGTCTCAACATTGTTGGACAGTATTGTAGACACTTGCACGTGCTCGATTGTCGCTAGCGATGCATATATGCATTAGCACGTATCTACTATATCCAAGACATAATGAGAGCAAGATTTGGACTGACACCTGATCTTTTGTAATGCTTTTTAAATTTAGTAAAATATCAACCTAGAGGTACAATGTTAGGCAACCAGGTTTAATGTGCGTGGCGCACACCTTTAAAGGTGTGAAAAAGTTTACAGTGTACTCGATAGAAGTCGCTTTCATGGCGGTATCGAATTTTCCTGAGGAGCGGGTGGCGGGGAATGTGAGCACGCGAACTGAGGTAGTGCCGAGCCGTTTCCCGTTCACGGAGAACCTCAATCGGGAGCTCACCAGCTTCAGCCAGTACTTGCCGTGTTTCAGCCATTCTTGGAACTCCGAGGCATCGACGAAGGCTTCGAGCAAACAAGGACCGAAGTGTATTTAATGAAGTTGTTGATATCCTGTGCAGAATAGGAAGGCTGTAAAGCACAGTCGCCCTCAACAATGAGGCGTGAACCTTGAGCAGGGAACGCTGATCACAGCCCCATCCTGAGCCAGAAAGATGGTGAATTGCGCGGAGCCATCGCTGCACTTTAGTTTCAAGGTGTTTAATGTGCCGAGCCCAGCGCAAGTCCGAGTCGATTACCACGGAACCGGTGAAAGCGTACCGGTTCGAGCTTTACCAAGCCAAAGAGGGAAATTGGCCATAGCTTTACGCGTGAAAGGGAGCTCGACACACTTTTCGGGTGAAAGGTCCATCCCAAGGTGCGTGAGGTACGTATGGATATTGTTTAAAGCGAGCTGCAGGCGGCGTTGGAGAGCTGGGCGTGATTTTCCTACTGTCCAAAGGGCGACGTCATCTGCATACACGGAAAACGACACTTTGCGAGGAATTACTGATTGTAGGCCGGCCATCACGACGTTAAAGAGTGTCGGACTGAGAATGCTTCATTGGGGGACTCCTTGAGGAACAGGATGCTGAGGGCTTTCGCCTTGGGACGTACGGACAGCGACAGTTCGGTCCGTAAGGAAGTCTTCGAGCCAGATGAAGAGCCGACCGGATACTCCAAACGAGCGCAAAGCGTGCAGCACACAAATGTGCGAGACGGTATCATATGCGCGCTTGATGTCGAGGAAAACCGATCGGACGACCCGTCGATGGGCACGAGCATGTTGAACTGTAGAGACTAGGTCGAGAACTGGATCCATGGAGCTTCGGTGGCGACGAAATCCAGCCATTTCGTGAGGGAACGCACGTTGTTTTTCGAGCCACCAGTCGAGGCGATGCAAAACCATTCTCTCCATCAGTTTCCCCATACAGCTTGTCAGGCTCACCAGGCGAAAGGAGGATAGGGCATTTGGGGGCTTGCCTGGTTTCAGGATGGGAACAACCAATGCCTCCTTCCATGTATGTGGTAAAAATCCTTGTTGCCAAGACGTATTATACACATGAAGGAGAGCTTGGAGTGACCGCCCGTCAAGGTTTCGTTGGGCGGCATAGGTGATTTTATCGGGTCCAGGGGACGAGCCCGCGTTCACAAGCTTCAACGCTGCCTTTAGCTCGATTAGTGTGAAGTCGCGGTCCATAACTTCCGGGGAACGGGGCCAGTCTTGGTGAAGTTCAGCCGTCAAACTGTGGACAAAACTGCGGTGTAGTGGCGTGGTCGAGGCAGCCGCCGGAGTCGTTAGTACCACACAGAGGTCCGTCGCTAGCGTGTTTTCGTCTACACCCTTAACGATAGCCAAGGCCGCGAGAGGATTCTTTTGAGGGGGGCGCCTCCTTCAGAGATCGGATTGTCCGCCAGATCTTCGTAGCCGGATCAAACGGTGAAAGGTGGTGGCAAAACTTACGCCAACGCTTCCTGTGCTCGTGTTACTTTAGCTTTCATCCGGCGGTATTCCACAATGTCCGTAAATTGCCCTGTCCGACGAGCCGTTCTTTCTGCTCGGCGACCTAATGCTCTAAGGTGGTTAATTGCTGGGGAATGACACAAAAGAAACAGAGAAGAGAGAGAGCCTCTGGGGACATACCGGTGTGCACAGATGTTCTGAGGCCCGCACGAAAAAGTCTCCAGTTTGTGAAAGAAATCAGTCCAGTAGTGGCTGAGAGTCGGCAGTCTGTCGTGCGAAATATATAGAGGGAAATGATCGCTACCTATAGTGTCGACGTCCGTAGCGCACGACAAGTGGCGAATTATGTCGGTTGAGCACCACGAGAGGTCCAATACATCAAGTGACGTTGGGGATCGCATGTAAGTGGGCTCGCGGTTGTTCAGCAGGCACATGTTATTATTCTCCATTGCGTCCAACATGGGAAAGTGGTACGGACACGTGCGACGCGCGGCTCACAGAAACCCGATCCTGCGTGTCCTGGACCCAGAATCTGGTGACTGCTTCCAGACCACGTGCGTGGAAGGAACGACAGCAAATTCTCAAAGTGGCCAGTCGTTTTCTGCGAAGTGCGGAGAGAAGTAAAAACAAAAAAATAACGAGACATATGTCGCACAGCAAGTTTCCACGTTACATGAACCCGATCGACACGTTCGCCCGACTGTAGTCACCCCAGCGAACATCAAAGGCGTCGAGCAAGCCGCCCTCAAGTACCGGCGAGGTAGTGGCGACAATCATTCACGTGCACTTTCTCTTCTGCAAACTCTGTGCAAGATGGGTTCCCCCGATACCTCACTTGTGACCGGAAGGCAGCGCATATGGCAGTCTCTGAGCAGCAGCTGAACCGGTTCCAATCGGAGGGGGATGAATTTTCCCAGCCAATCTTCACATGTGATGAAACCTGGATATCCCCAGTGTAAAAAAAAAAAAAGAACGCAGCATGGAATGAAAAGGTAAGGCTTTCCCGCCGAAGAAAAGCAAGATACAGCTGTATCCTGGGAAGCCAATGGGAACTACCTTCTGGGACATGCCTAGTAC
Source organism: Ornithodoros turicata (assembly GCF_037126465.1). Classification (NCBI taxonomy): domain Eukaryota; kingdom Metazoa; phylum Arthropoda; class Arachnida; order Ixodida; family Argasidae; genus Ornithodoros; species Ornithodoros turicata. Next base: position 13,687,605 of record NC_088208.1, read on the forward strand.
TATTTCATGTTGCGCGATTCGCAAGAAAAGGCCTGGGAGGTTGTCCGAAAGGGTCATTCTATGTGACAACGTCCGTCCTCACCCGGTGAGTTGGATAGTCCATGGCTGAAACGCGCTGGGAGGTTTTGTCCCGTGCCTCTTGCAGCCCAGGTTCAGCCTCGAGCGATCACCATCTGTTGGGGCCCCTCCAGGAGGAAAAGGGAGGAAAAAGGTTCCGCACAGAGGAAGACCTCCAGAAAGATGTCCTACATCGTGGCTACGACAGCAGCCCACTCCTTTCTACGCCAAGGGTATGAAAGAGTTGCGACAGCAGTGTCTAGATGCTCCCCCTGATTACTTTTGAAAAACTGACGTAGTTTGGTGCTTGCCGAATGCTTCGTTATATTTAAGGGAAATATAGCCCTCGGTCAACCTTGAACGACCCTTCGCACAACGGGTATGACAGCAGGGCGCAAGATGAGCTTTAAAGGTAAGTAAAGCAGCAGGCATACAATTTTATACTGCTGGCTTATTTGACAACCTGCGTGCTCAGTATATACAAACGCCACAAATAGTTCTCTCCCTTATTTGTAAACAAATGACGCCATAGTGTTCGACAGCGCCACCAATTTGGTAGAGTTGAACGTTGAACTACGCTCCAAGCAAGAGGCGAATAAGGTCGCGCTCGAATGCCACGGCTTTTATGGGATTACAATGGTCCCTGAAAGGGACGCGACCTTCTGTCCTACTTTTCTTTCAATAGGAGGCAGGGAACAATTGCCCATTCATGGAACCCAGCCCTCCCCTTCCGACTTGTTTCGGTCAAGGTTTCAGTCCGTCTACCAACCTCATGATGACGTTTCTCGGGTAGAGGTCTATTTCGTTCAAATTCACCTCGTAGTTTTTTTTTATATATAAAAAATTCAGATTTAATATTGCGGGCAATTTTGTGTCTAAGACCCGACACGAACTCCGCAGTTCACTCCATGTAGGGCGGCACATAAACATGCCAATAACAATGCGAGCGTGCAGCGACATCTGTGGACCGCTACCGTCACCACGTCGGCTCGCCGGACGTGGTGCATTTTCGCGTAGGTCACTCATGGTGATTCTGCTAGCAGTTCTGTTACTCATTTCCACGATGTGCCAATGTTCTTGCATTTTGAGAGATTTTATGTCAGGATCGAACTATCTCGTTTGAACAAACTTTTTCAACGAAGGTTCAAGAAGCCGGTTACTTATCCCATGACTTAGCCGATAGAGGGTTGGGGACGTGTAACAGGAGGTGTGTGTCTTTATTGAACCAGGTAACTTGGGAGCAACCCTCGGTGGGCGAAAAATCAGGGTTAGCGGAAATCACGTCACAGCCCCGTCGGCGAAAATTCAACACCCGTCACACGAGGGCTGCGGGGGTGTCTACTCCCGGCTACACTGCTTGGCGGGTGTGCTTAGAACTGACCCGGCCCGGGGACCCACTGAATTGAGCCCGGCATAGCATTTCCCGCTGTCACTTCCACGTTTCTAGCATCTATCAAATGCACTTTATGCACTTTTATAAGGAGAAAAAGCAAGGCCACAAACATGCAAGAGCTGGCGGTTTAACAGCACGAGACCAAATTGAATCCAGAACGCACGCGGGCAAGCGCGTTATCGTTACGCCATAAGTTTTTGTGGAAGTAAAGGATGTCGACGAACTCCTGCTCCCAATCCCTCTCAGCAGACTTTATGAACGTGGTTGTGAAGTATCTAAGGAGTCAGGAGCAATGTAAAGTCGCTTTGGCAAGGTTGTAGAGGGTCGAATCATACGTATATAGTGCAGTGTCCTCTGCTTGTTTTTGCAAATATATGCGCATGCGTGACCCGTGTTAGCGCGGGTTCTGACGTCATGCGCGCCAATTTTGGCGAGCAGACGACGAGCCATGCGTGGCTTCAGTTTTTCATTTGACAGGTAAGTCCCAGGCGATTAGTGGCTGCACTGTGAACTCAACCATGACAACCTACGAGGACTAAATTGAGGCTATCCGCACTGCGCACGTGTTAATTTCGGTCACAAAAACGAATGGGATGATTTTATTCGTTCACTTGCTTTTGATCGAAACAATAACAGTGAAGCTGTCTATGTTTCATATGTACAAGCTTTTGCTTTGTGGACCACGCTCCATCAGCTATACAGAACGAAATGGCGAACTCTCACAAAGTCAGTGTTGCCACACCCGTCGGAAGAAATGCTTTTTTTTATTTCCGTGTTAGCGCCGCGAAGCAACTGTGGCTATGAGTGGCGTACAGACGTGGACAGATGGAGAGAGGACAGCAGGAAGGAGTGGGGGGTTAGTATGCGTCCTGGGCCGACTTCAGGGGACACTGTGCCGACATTCGCCTGGAAAGTCCTCGGAGAACCCAGGGAACACCTCAGACAGCACAGCCGGGGACAGGATTCGAACCCGTGGCACCTCCCAGTCTCGGCGTGCAAAGCGATCATCTTAACAACTATGCCACGGGAGCTCGTGGGAGGAAAAGTATGGAGATCACTTAATAAAAAGTATGGACATTTCCACAAAAATTTGTAGATGGCAGTAAAAGACCGGGATTTTCTGCAGTAGCACACCACCGCCACCTGTTCGTGGTTGCCAATGCGCCGGCGACTGCGCGAGATTGCTGACTCCAATGGAGGCAGCAAGAATGAATAAAACAAAGAAAAAGAAGAAAAGAGACAAATATCATCATCAGACAAATCAATACATAAACGATGTAAGGACGATTAGTATCTTACATCACGTGATTACGAACAGGGTTTCGTGCCACAAGTGATACAAAATATCTAAGGTTATACTGAGAGTCATAGAGTGGCGCATCGTGCATCTAACACCGGCGACCAAAGCTTATTATTTCCGGTTAGATATCCATGGATGAGGGTAAGTTGAAACTGATTTCCGAGAGAAGTACATGCATTTGCAGCGTAATATCAGAGTAGTCCGTGAAAATTTTTTGTCACGAAATCTCCCCTTCACTGTGTTTGTTTTCGTCGCCATTTTGGGAGGCAGTGAGGTGTCATGGCGACCCCCTTGATAAAAAGCAAACCAATCAGTGGAGCGAAACCGTGATTGACAGGTCGTGCCTCTCTTTGTGGCTCCTCCCAATGGCCAGACTCCCTTTTAATATACGGCTCTGATTCCTTCTGCACCGTGACGCCCTCTGTCGTCCTGTATACGAACTTGGCTACGGCACTATAACGCTGGCTTCCTTACTGGGTCCCCTTCCTCGGCCGACCCAGTGGACCGTCACCACTGCGCTCCCCCGCTTTCTCCACGCTTCGAACCTTGTTAATGCCTTGTTATTGTACATTTGAAATGTACAATAGGGAATTTGGGAATAGCAAGTCGGCCTTGGCCTGTCTGACATTTCCCCATTTCTTTATCTGTAATAAACATATGCCCCCCCCCCTTGTTATTGTATGAGATAGTGACAATGTGTGGTTTTTTAGTTTTGTGTTTTTTTTCTTTTGTTATTCCTTTTTCTTTCATTTCCCCTTTTCTTCTCATGTTCTTTTCTTCCCCCTTTTTTGGAATAGCAAGCCGACCTCTGTCCTGGCTGACCTTTCCTTTCTTTTTTTTTATTAATAAACATACCCCCATAATAAAACACGACTGAGCATTGGGGACATACACAACAATCGTTGTGTATGTTCGTATATTTTTTGCGCTTGTTTCATCACGCTCAGGCTTGTTTCATCATGGGGCACATACAGGAGTCGCTGCGTATGTTCGTGATTTAGTGCAGCCCATGCTGATGAGCAGGCTTGTTTCATCACGGAGTGAAAAAATCTGTAGATTTCGGAATTAATCCGTAGATCCCCATAGAAATCTATATCTATAGACATGGCAACTGGCCACAGTGGTGTACATGGACACGAAAAAGAAGGAGAGAGATGACAAGAGAGATATTCTTCCTCCCATCTGTTCTGCTCTCTTATTGTGTGCTTAAACACTTTCCGTTCAAAAGAAAAACGAAAAGCGTCCCGCTCAACCTTTGCCTTGTTGTTCCGGGCGCTAACCATTGAATGAATCAGGTACCAGGCGTCACACTCGCTTCCCCGCAGACGGCAAAGCAGCGTTCCCCTTTCATACCCTGGTTTCTCGTAGGGGAGAGTAGCGACACCGAGCCACTCGGGCGACCGGGCCCGTCATCTTGGGTCCTGCGCGACTGTGTCGCCTAGCAATACGCTGTGCAAGTGCGTCTCTGCGCATGAGAGGAGGCAGTGAGAGGGAAGAGGGAGGGCGCCGCCGTAGCCAATGGGGCTTCCCGAGTGGAGTAACTGGGAGAGGAGTATATGCGCAGAACGCTCGGTTACTTGCAGAGCGTATGGGGGGGGGGGGAGACTCTTTTCGGCTGTAATTCGTGTCACACAGGCTCCGCCTCGTGGCATGCGTCATATGCCACGCGAGGAGGGAAAGATAGAGCGAGGGATGGGGCGGGAAGACCAAAGACTGGGAGGTCAGATTGGTATGTGCCCGGCGGCAGGACTATTTGCAAGTAGGGCAAATTATGGGATTTTTTTGGGAGTTCTAACTTCAAGAAAGGTACGTACCCAGCGCTGTCGCCGATCGGCTTCCCTATTTTTGGCAGGGGTATTGCCTGTGCAGTGTATTACGGCTCCGACCCGGGCGAAGCGGTGAAACTTCAGACACTTCCCAGTTTCGCCCGAGAGGAAGAACCACCTGAATGCACTCAGTGTAGCGAACCTCTATCGGTTTTACACAAACTCACCTCATGTCCATCCAGCAAGGCTATGCAGTACAACGCGTAAAACACATTTACTTATAGAACTACAAGTACATGTCCACATTCCCCATCTCTTCGCAGCTAGAAGCAGGGTGTCGAACCGAAACGTTTTTCGTTCCGGTTTTCGTTCCGGTTACATCATAAACGATCCGGTACCCGTTCTGCTCCGGAGCAAAAATATAACGGTTCATACCGGTTTTTAACCGGTTCCGCTTCTGCTGGGAATATTCATCCCCACAAAAAAAAAAAAAAAAAATCAATGTTACAAAATGTAAACCCGTTTATTCCGCATACATGGTATTTAATATTAATAGACAGCTGTGAAATTGGTAGCTCCTGGTTCCTGTAGGTTACTGTCTGTTCAAATGGGCTTTCTCCTTTCTTGAAGCACATGCTACAAACGGACTTGTTTGTCGTGATGTCATACGTAAAGTACTTTCTTGCTGGATTGGAGCGATCGCGTCTCATCCGAATGTCTGTTGCTACTGTCTAGCCAGCAAGCACCACCGCACGAGTAGGACGCAAATCCAGGAACACCTTCACTCACAAACGCGCTCGACGGCTCCGTTTTATTTTCTTCGTGTCCTGTCCACAAAAGAGTTGCCACTTCGCACGGGCTTCCCTCGCGTATACGTAAATGTATTCAACTTAGCTGCTCTCCAACAAGGGACGCGTTGCCCGACATTACCGATAAAGAAGCCGTTATGCAGCCCCCTTGGGTCGCTGTTTAGTTGAGGAGAGTTTGCGGGGATCAAATTAAAACGAACACTACGGCACATTGCTAGAGAGTCACATGTACCTCTAAGTCTGTGTGCGTGCGCGAACGATAAACCATTACAAAGGCAGCCTAAGGGTCATAGTATACCGACATACATTCCACCGTAACCGTAACCCTCGTATAGTATCCATGACATATGACTTCAGAGCACACGACGTCTGCTTCATTCGCCTATCCGTAGTCCAAACCGGCGAAGTTTTTTCTTGGAACGAAAACCGTTAAATATATTTTTCGGTTTCCCTCCTGAGCGAAAAAAACGTATACGGTTTCGATTCCGTTCCGGTTCGCACCAAAATAGCGGTTTTTTTCGGTTTTCGGTTCGCTCAGACATCCTAGCTAGAAGAATCCCCAGCGCCCAGCTCGCGGGAAGAAGCGACCTTCTCACGTGACATATATGACGTTCGACGAGAGGCGGAGCCCGTGTGACTCGAACTACAGCCGAAAAGAGTGTCCCTCCAACTTTTTTCCACTGGGCGGGCGTGCTAGCCTTCGCATTGCATTCTGGGATGCAGAAGTCACTAAATCGCTCAAAGAGGCAAGGGAGTCAAATGCATTTGCTCTCGCATTGTTCCTTGATGTAAAGCAGGCCTATGACTCTGTCACTCACGCAGCATGTTTGGCTGGGATACAAGGAGCTTGTATCGAGAGCCGCCTGCTGAGATACCTCTGGAACTTTCTCTCTGCCCGTACGTTCGATGTGTGCGTCAATGGGCGCATGAGCTCAAAGAAAAAGTTCAAACGTGGGGTCCTACAGGGCAGTGTTCTTTCTCCCACTCTATTCAACCTGATCATGGCCGGGGTCCACCGCAGGATTCGCCCATCTCTGTATACCCTTCAGCTTACCATCTACGCGGACGGTATCTGCCTCCGCGTTGTGGGAGACAACAAGGAGAAGCTTCGTGACACCGCCGGAATTGCATTGAACGGCCTGAGTGCGGCGCTTCTTGAAAGGGGGCTTGTTGTATCTCCAGAAAAGTCTCAATGCTTGGTTTGCATTCCCCGCCGAAAGTACGTGGGCAAGGGTTTCCCTAATCTTTCCATCAACAGCACCCCCATCCCAAGATGTGAGGTTTGCCGTTATCTTGGCGTACATTGACAGCTCTTTACGCTGGTCTAGGCTAGTAAATCAAACGGTGTGTAAAGGCCAGAAGACTCTTAATTTACTCCGAAGGATCGGTGGCAAGTCATGGGGCTGCAGTTCAAGTTCGCTGCTCACGCTACACAAAGCCCTCATTCTCTCGCGTATCCTGTACGTGTCACCGTACGTGGATCTGGGACCTTCACAATGGCAGGCTCTTGAGCGGCTCCATCGGGCAGGGATAAGAACGGCGCTTGGAATACCCAGCTTTTCTGGAATTACCAAGACCTACCTGGAAGCCAAGGAAAAGCCTGTCAGTATCCACTCCGAGTTTAAGGGGCTCCGCCACTTAGACAACTTGGCCACGTCCAGAAGCAAGCGCTCTCTTTTTTCTGCCCTCGTAAAAAGGTCACACACATCTCTCGGCCGCTTGGCCAGCGTATACGCTACTAGCGCCCTGGCCCACAGTGAGCGATCGCCTCAACATCCTGCTGGGTTACCTTCAGTGCCATGGCGAGAGTTTGTACCGGGTGTAACGCTCGACGTTCCGGGCATTCATAAAAAGAGGGAATGTAGCCCCCTGGTCGCTAGAACGGCGGCTGAGAACCTCATAACTGACGTCTACCACTCACATACTCTGGTATTCACTGATGGCTCTATTGACGATCGTACCAAAAGTGCCACGTGTGCCTTCCACATCCCGTCAGTGAACGTGACCTGGCAAGGGAGATCATCGCGTTACCCGATATCCTCCACGACTGCTGAGCTCCTGGCTCTCCTGCATGCAGCTGCTGCGGTCCAGGTACGAGGGTTTGCAGGAGCAGTCCTACTCACAGACTCGAGAAGCGCTCTATGGGACGTGATGAACCCCATGTGTGACAACGTCTTAGCGCGAAGCATCGGAAGATCGTGCGCCCAACATAAACAAGCTGGAGGCGATATCGCCTTCCGATGGATACCGTCCCACGTCGATGTCGGCGGCAACGAAAGGGCGGACCAGCTGGCGTCCTCGGCACACCTAGGCTGCAGCAATGTTTTGCCAACCCCGGACGACGCCGACAGGCAGATGTCTGTTCAGCTCCTTGTTGAACTGCGCCACCCTGGAATACGGGACATCATGCATCATAATCGCCCTCCTCTTCCCATGAAAAATCTTCCTCGAAGCATCCAGACCATGCTCCATAGGCTCCGCACTGGGTGTGCGTTCACCAATTCTCAGCTGTTCAAGATAGGCTCTAGGGGTGACGCCTGCTGTGGCCACTGTCAACAACCCGAAACAATCGAACACATCCTGCGAGACTGCCGAGCATACCATTCTGCGCGCGAAACACATCTCCCTCGCTCCACCTCGGGCTCGCTAGCAGACATCCTCTACCCCGCTGGTTCTTCTGCCGAACGTTCCGCCAAAGCAAGAAACCTCATTCTCTTCCTGCTGAAGACAGGCCTTGCTGATCGACCCATCTAATACTCTACTCTCCCCGATGAACTCGTGCACCTCACCGCATCCCCATCCTTCAACCTCCTCTATCCTCCATCCGTCCGTCCTTCCTTTGTGTTTTGTTTTGCTATGCGTTTTCTTTCTTTCTTTTTTTTTTGGCTATAGTCGTGACGACGCCCACTTCTGTGTGGCCAACAACGGCGAGCCTATCCTGCCATCACCCCCCCCCCCTCTGTTTTTAGAGTGTGGGTGGTGTTTTGGGGTGTAGGGTGAGGTCTGGATAGATCACTGCCCAGTTCGGCGTCGAAGTTTATTTTCCAGATATTGCGAACCTTTAGTCGGAACACAAAATAACAGGACTGTTCCCGGATGGACCAGCGGCATGGCCGACTGGTCGAAAGCATCCGCCCGTGCTGAAGACCATAAGAGGTGGTAGGTTCGAATCCTAAGCGCCGACTGTGCTCTCTGAGGTTTTCCCGCGTTTTGGGCGGCAAACGTTCCGGAAGACGCCGTCACTGTTCTCCTTGAAGTCGGCCCAGTACTCATACTAACTTAACTCCCTTGTCCCCCCACACCTTCCTGCTGTCCTCTCTCCATTTGCTTACATCTGTATGCCACCGATACCCATAGGTGCTTCGTGGCGCGCAGGGAATAAAGACGAAAACAAGTTCCTCGCACTTCACCACACAGCACCCTTTATTCGCTGCCAAACACTCTAAAAACTGAACTTCACCGCATAGCACGCTGGGCGCCAACCATTGCCAAGAATGATAGAGTTATCGCTTCTGATTCGAAGAGAAACGGAGGCGTACGCCTTTTTTGTCAATTACCATGTATCCAAATTGACACAAAAAGGCGTACGCACCCCTTCTCTCTTCGAATCAGAAGCGATAACTCTATCATTCTTGGCAATCGTTGGCGCCCAGCGTGCTATGCAGTGAAGTGCAGTTTTTAGAGTGAAGGCCGTTGCAGACGAAAACGGCGGTGGTCGGATCATGCATTCTTAAAAATGAACTCCACCGCATAGCACGCTCCTATACCCAACCATCATCTCGATTGATATCGTTATCTGCCCGGATTTGTTGAAAGCGGGAGGCGTACGCCTTGTTTGGGACAATTATTATTGTGAACAGCATAAGTGTCACAAAAAAGGCGTACGCCCCCCGTTCTGAACAAAGCAGGGCAGATAAAGATTATCATTCGAGATTATGGTTGTCTAAGAGCGTGATATGCGGCGAAGTTCATTTTTAAGAGTGTAGTTCTTCGTCGTTGTAGAACAAGGTATCTACGCACCACTCTGTTCACAATTCCCTTTTTTTAACAGGGAAATGTTTTCTTCTTCTTCTTCTCTTTTTTTTTTTCAATCACAACAATTGCCGATATGCGATTGGCTTCTTTTGTGTCCCTTGCCTTAAGACAAGAGGCACCGGGACTGGGAGGTACCCGGGTTCGAATCCCGGTGCCGGCTGTGCTGTCTGGGGTTTTTCCTGGGTTTTCCTCAGACGCTTTCAGACATATGTCGGCACAGTTCGCCTAGAAGTCGGCCCAGGACGCACATTTCCCCAGGGCGTGAGTCGTGACGTTGCCCACATACGTGAGGCCGACAACGGCAAGCCCTTTCACCACCACCACCACCACCACCTAAAGACAATAGAAAAGCACGTCGTTAAGAAGGTCGACAAAATGGCCTCCAAACCGCGGTTTTATTTCTTTGTTTTTATTCATTTATTTTATTTTATTTTTCGGGGCCACTTCGTCGCGCTACGTTATTGGCGGTATCCTTTTTCTGAAAACGGTAAGGGCGCCAGTCTACCAAAGAGGACAGGCCTTTTCACAGAACCGAATTTCTGTCTTTCGTAATTAAAAATTCCACGAGTGAAAATTAATTGGGCAACACACTGTCGCACTGCCCACACCTTCCTAGGGCCCCCAAGATCAGTCAGCGGCAGCCCTTGTTGCGAATCAATTGTACTTACTTGGGATATTGCCTGTTGTTACAGATCACATCGTCTATTGTTATCTGCAAGCAAACCAGTTGTCAACACGTGCATCATTCCTGCCTCGAACCACGCCGATACGCCATCTCTCGGCAAAACGTCCTGGCGCACTGCTTAAAAGACTTTGAACTCTCGTCCGGAGCATCAGTCAGCGACAGCCCTTGTTGCGAATCAATTGTACTTACTTGGGATATTGCCTGTTGTTACAGATCACATCGTCTATTGTTATCTGCAAGCAAACCAGTTGTCAACACGTGCATCATTCCTGCCTCGAACCACGCCGATACGCCATCTCTCGGCAAAACGTCCTGGCGCACTGCTTAAAAGACTTTGAACTCTCGTCCGGAGCATCAGTCAGCGGCAGCCCTTGTTGCGAATCAATTGTACTTACTTGGGATATTGCCTGTTGTTACAGATCACATCGTCTATTGTTATCTGCAAGCAAACCAGTTGTCAACACGTGCATCATTCCTGCCTCGAACCACGCCGATACGCCATCTCTCGGCAAAACGTCCTGGCGCACTGCTTAAAAGACTTTGAACTCTCGTCCGGAGCATCAGTCAGCGGCAGCCCTTGTTGCGAATCAATTCTACTTACTTGGGATATTGCCTGTTGTTACAGATCACATCGTCTATTGTTATCTGCAAGCAAACCAGTTGTCAACACGTGCATCATTCCTGCCTCGAACCACGCCGATACGCCATCTCTCGGCAAAACGTCCTGGCGCACTGCTTAAAAGACTTTGAACTCTCGTCCGGAGCATCAGTCAGCGACAGCCCTTGTTGCGAATCAATTGTACTTACTTGGGATATTGCCTGTTGTTACAGATCACATCGTCTATTGTTATCTGCAAGCAAACCAGTTGTCAACACGTGCATCATTCCTGCCTCGAACCACGCCGATACGCCATCTCTCGGCAAAACGTCCTGGCGCACTGCTTAAAAGACTTTGAACTCTCGTCCGGAGCATCAGTCAGCGACAGCCCTTGTTGCGAATCAATTGTACTTACTTGGGATATTGCCTGTTGTTACAGATCACATCGTCTATTGTTATCTGCAAGCAAACCAGTTGTCAACACGTGCATCATTCCTGCCTCGAACCACGCCGATACGCCATCTCTCGGCAAAACGTCCTGGCGCACTGCTTAAAAGACTTTGAACTCTCGTCCGGAGCATCAGTCAGCGACAGCCCTTGTTGCGAATCAATTGTACTTACTTGGGATATTGCCTGTTGTTACAGATCACATCGTCTATTGTTATCTGCAAGCAAACCAGTTGTCAACACGTGCATCATTCCTGCCTCGAACCACGCCGATACGCCATCTCTCGGCAAAACGTCCTGGCGCACTGCTTAAAAGACTTTGAACTCTCGTCCGGAGCATCAGTCAGCGGCAGCCCTTGTTGCGAATCAATTGTACTTACTTGGGATATTGCCTGTTGTTACAGATCACATCGTCTATTGTTATCTGCAAGCAAACCAGTTGTCAACACGTGCATCATTCCTGCCTCGAACCACGCCGATACGCCATCTCTCGGCAAAACGTCCTGGCGCACTGCTTAAAAGACTTTGAACTCTCGTCCGGAGCATCAGTCAGCGGCAGCCCTTGTTGCGAATCAATTGTACTTACTTGGGATATTGCCTGTTGTTACAGATCACATCGTCTATTGTTATCTGCAAGCAAACCAGTTGTCAACACGTGCATCATTCCTGCCTCGAACCACGCCGATACGCCATCTCTCGGCAAAACGTCCTGGCGCACTGCTTAAAAGACTTTGAACTCTCGTCCGGAGCATCAGTCAGCGGCGGCCCTTGTTGCGAATCAATTCTACTTACTTGGGATATTGCCTGTTGTTACAGGTGAGAGGCCAATTGAACTGAATTCTATTTTCTCCTCCTCATTCTCGCTGCCGCTGACCTGATCAATTTGTGGTATCTGCGCAATTTTGTACCGATCTTTTGCAAACATGAGCACGAAAATCGACAAACTACTCACAGAGATGTCGGCCAAACTCGACGCGCTGCCTGCCTTACGCAAGGATATGGACGACATCAAACTCTCAATTGAATTTATGAGTTCAGCTTTTGACAAATTTAAGAATGACCTATCAGAAATGGCGGTAACCGTTCACAAGGTTGCAGAAGAAAACAAAGATCTGAAAATGGAAGTAAAGAAAATGAAACGTGAACTGGATAGAAACCAGAATGAACTTTATGAGCTGCAGCAATACACCCGTAGTAATAACATTGAGATAAAAGGAGTTCCTCTTCGATCCAATGAATCAGTATTGTCGTTGATCCAAACAATGACCTCCTATCTTGAGGTACCTCTATCTTCTGATGATATTGATGTTGCCCATCGTGTGCCTTCGTCAGACCTGGAAAGGCCAAATATTGTTTGTAAATTTGTCAGTCGCACAAAAAGAGACAGTATCTTGTCGTCTGCCCGGCGGAAACGACCCACAACAAATGCGCTGGGGCTTGAAGTTAACTCTCCTATCTATGTGAACGAACATCTCTGCCCCTACTACAAAAAGTTGCTAGGGCAGGCGATACAAAGGAAAAAAACAATACAACTGGCGATACGTATGGGTTAAACGAGGCACTATCTTTGCACGCAAGTCAGATAATGCTAAGGCATTCATTATCAAAGGAGAAGGTGATCTGGCGTTGATAAACTGACTCTACGACGCCGAATCTCCGCGTGCTTGATTGCAATGACTGCCTCGCATATTAGACTATCTCATGTCAATATCAGAAGCCTACGGGCTAATATTGACTTGCTATCTTGTTTTTTGAGTTCGTATCCATGTGATATTCTTTGTGTGACTGAAACTTGGCTATACGAAAATGAACATTATGCACTTCCTATGGTTATTCCTTTGTTGGAGTGTCCCGGAAAACACGAGGTGGTGGAGTCGGGATTTAATAATAATAATTGGGTGTTTACGTCGCGAGACAACTGAGAGTCGGGATTTATGTGAAGAACACTCTTAGTTATTCAGTTTGTACAGAACTTAATTTCAACATCAATAACGGCTGTGAGGCTCTGTTTATACAATTACTGAACAAAATTGTAGTGGGAGTTATTTACAAGTCTCCCAGCCTAAATGTCAACCATTTCCTTGAACAAGTTGAGGAGCTATTTGGCCGGGTTCACCCCTAGCGGGAACCGCACGTACATTTGTGGTGACCTTAATATTGATTGGTTAGATGTGGGGTCTTGTAATGCATTCCGTTTATTATTAAGTTCATACGGGTACAGAAACTTAGTTGCAGCGCCCACTCGCGTAGTCTCAGGGTCTGCCACTTTAATTGACTATATTATATCTGACGATAATAATAGCGAGAACTACGCTGAAGTTGTGGAGGAATTAATTACCGATCACTTTCCTGTGAGCACTTTAATCCCTGTTACCATAACCGCACCTTCACGCGTTCCAGTAAAACCCTCTCGACGGATTAATTACTCTCTGTTACGAGAGAAAATTGTCGGATTTTTTAGCCATACTCAGCATGAGGGTAATGCTGATGACATATGCCAGTCTGTCGTCTGACTAATTCAAAAAGCAATAAATTAGGCTAGTGTTTACACACGCGCTGGTTATTACGATAGGCCGTTATGCCCGTGGATGACAGCTCCAATCTTGGAAATTTTGAGAGAAAAAAATTATTGGGCACCTAAGTTCAAACGCGATAATCAAAATCAGCACTTCAAAAATAAATTAAGTTATTATCGTAATATCTCGGTTAAGATGATCCGAGAACGTAAACGTGAATATTACTGTCCGTTAATACGGACAAGCAGTAATCCCCGTCTAGTATGACGGATTATAAATGAGGCTATGGGAAAGAAATTACCAAAGCAAGTACTGCCTACGACGACTGATGATCTGACCTTATTGTGCGAGCACTTTAATGGGTTCTTTCTTAACTTGGGCTCCTTCACCTGGAAACTACATTGGCTGTGTCCCAGGTCACACTCATAATGACAATGAGAATACGTTTGCACTGTTCGGTGTTACATGTGACGATATTGTCGAGGCTATAAATAAGTGCTCTGATAATACTTCGCCTGGCAGTGACAATATCACTATGAAGGTAATACGGCAGAATAGAGATATCCTATGTCCGGTGCTGGCTACAGTCTTTAATTCATCTATTGCTGAGGCTCGCTATCCAGCTATCTTGAAAAGTGCTAGAGTGGTACCAGTATATAAAAATGGCGACTATAATAATTTAACTAATTACCGCCCAATCTCCGTGTTAAGCGCTCTTAACATAATTTTCGAAAAAGTACTGTCCTCTAGATTGACAACTTTCTTTGAAAAACACGATATAATCAGCCCAAACCAACATGGGTTTCGCAGGTCGAGGTCCACAGCTACTGCTGTACTTTCAGCAACTGAAATTATCAACAGTACTATTAATAGAGGTGAATACTGTGTTGGCATTTTTTTAGACTTGAAGAAGGCCTTTGATACAGTTCAACACAATATCCTCCTCGCTAAATTGTCTAAATATGGTATGGTATGGTATGGTATGGTATGGTATAGAACACAAACTGCATCTATTGCCGGGCACCACTCTTCGTCACTCCCAATACATACTGGCGTCCCCCAGGGCTCGGCCCTGGGACCTTTGTTCTTTATTTTGTACGTAAATGACTTTCCTACTGGAACGTCTTCAAATTGCATTATGTATGCTGATGATACGGCGTTGTTTTTTACTAGCAAATGTATAGATACAATTCGAACCAACATTGATTCTTTTATGCCATTGCTTCTCGAATGGTTAGAAAACAATGCCCTTGAGTTAAATATATCGAAGACAAAATACATAGTATTTTGTTCGCATCGTAAAAGTGTTGACTTATCAAAATTTAATATTATCATCAAGGGCTTACCCATCGAACGCCTTAATAGTATTAAGTACCTGGGTGTTGTGCTAGACTTCCATCTTAACTGGAAGCCATGCACATATTTCACAAGTATGTTCTAAGTTATCTCAAGCGTGTGGCGCTTTGTACAGGGTGAGCAAAATCTTCCCTCTGGCTGTCTTAAGAATTCTGTATTTCTCATTAGTCCAATGTCACCTCTTATATTGCGTTGAATCATGGGAGCACACTTATAAAACTTACTTAAGACCCATTGAACTTCTTCAAAACCGTATAATTCGCACAATATTTAATGCACATCCTAGGCAATCATGTCTAGCTTTGTATGAAACACTGCGCATTCTGCCATTTAACACATTGTGTTTTGAAAGGACTGTATTGATGATAAGGAAATGTATTATTACTGAAGGGATAGCTCTAGATCTTCATTTTTCCTCTGTAACTCGCAGCAGCCGCTCCGTGTTAGGGCATCATCTCTTAGTACAACAACAAGCGAATGAGCATGGGATGCGTACTTTACAATACCAGGACGTAATTAAGTGGAATTCCTTACCACTATCTGTAATTTCATCTAGGATCTAGCTCGTTATTTTATTCCCCCCATTCCACCAAGCACTGGGGTAGAGTATCGCCTGTTGCGATGAAACTCCCCACTCTCCAAGGCCGAAAATAAAGTTGTTGTTGTTGTTTCATCTAGGAACTTTAAATCAGCATTACATAGGCACTTACTTCACAGTACTGGTCTTGAATCAACATAGATAACACTGTTTAGGATTTTTGTGACTCGCATATTTTTAGTGTAGCAGTATTGGGGGTTCAGTGTATACTGCTGTCATATATTTGTTTGACACGTTTCTACGGATCGCACTAGCTTCGGCTATATGATCCGAATGGCCTTTCAGCCTTAAATGTATCACTTTTATGTTGTCACTGAAATAAAATAAAAAATAAAAAAAAATGCCACGAAGGCAAAAACGCGCTAGAAAAGTTGTAGCAGCCCTTCCTCCCCCGAGACGAAAATCGTGGGAAAACCATTGGTGAGCATCTTACACTCCTAGAAATGGACTTCACCGCGTAGCACGCCCCTATAGCCGACCATCATATCAGATGATACAGTTATCTGCCCTGATTTGTTGAAAACGGGAGGCGTACACTTGATATGTGATCCTTATGCTGTTCATAATTGTCACAAAAAAGGGCGTTTTCAACAGATCAGGGCAGAACTTCATTTCTATGAGTGCACACTCTAAAAACAGAACTTCACCGCATAGCACGCTCTGTGCCAACCATTGCCAAGAATGACAGGGTTATCGAATCTGATTCGAAGGGAGAGGTGGGCGTACGCCTTTTTGTGACAATTTGGATATATGATAATTGCCATAAAAAGGCGTACGCGCACCTTTCTCTTCGGATCAGGAGCGATAACTCTATTATTCTTGGCAATGGGTGGCGCCCAGCGTGCTATGCGGTGAAGTTCTGTTTTTAGAGTGTAGGGTTGTCGCTTCTGACTCGAATAGAGAGGGAGGGCACACGCCTTTTTGTGTCAATTTGGATAAAAGATAACTGACACAATAAGGCCTACGCCTCTCGCTCTATCTTCAAATCAGAAGCGATAACCCTATCATTCGTGGCAATGGTTGGCGCAGAGTGTGCTATGCGGTGAAGTTCAGTTTTTAGAATGTATAGACGCTCACACGTTGAAAAATGCTTTATCCTCTTGTTTTCGAAATAACTACGCAGGATAACGTTGTGACAGATTTTCACCCTGATATGAGAGCCCCCTTTTTGACAAGTCGTCCGAGACGCGTTCCGGCGGAAATCCCTTTGTGTCGCTCGGCACGTGCAATGTCTGGTGTTTTCCACTTACGTCTGAGCTTCACTTCCTTCCCGCTGTTCGATAGTATATATGTACACACATAGGGGTCCGTTACATGAACGCGAACCACAGGTCTACGCGCATCACACAAGGTAATTGTCAACCTTCCTGTTATTGTTATTCTGCATGCGCACTTTTGTAATGTTAAGAAAGGCTAAGAGTGCTTTTACTGCGCGTTTTTGCTCATGAAATCTTGATACGACATCATTCTCGTTTCTCAATGATACAGTGCTGGACAAAAATTTACAGAACACACGCTCCGGCGCATTCCTTCCTCAGAGCAGCGCTCAGAGTGATGCGCTAGCAGCAAATGGGACCCTAACGGACTTGCAAACAGGTGACTCGGTTACCTATACTGTGTATTCACGCCGACGACATCCTTATGGAAGATTCTAGTGGAAGAAAGCGAGAACACTGCTCACAGAGACGAAGTTCCGTCCCGTGTTATGCTGAGCATTTACACGGTGTGGAATATCGGGAGTGGCGTAAAACTGCGCACTTAGCAGACGACACCGTCATCGTCTTTCCTGTCGTCTGCTACGGAATATCTTGTGGCTGTGTCGCAGGATATTCCCCACGGTTAGCAGTGTACGTGAGCAGTGTACGTTGAGCGCTCGCGCTCAGAAAGCTATGACGTTTTTCGCGTCTTTCGCTTCTGCGGGGAATGTCGCTCGTGTGAATACCCGGATAGGCACATGTCTGTAGGTCCGCCTCTGAGGAAGGAATGAAGCAGAGCGTGTTCCGTAAACTTTTGTCCAGCACTGTACTTGTTCGTAGAATAACAGAACGTCACCGCATGAGGCGCTCCACGCCGACCGTCATTCCCAATAACATCATACTCTCCCCTGATTTCGTTGAAAGACACTTGAGACGAAAGACGCGAGAAGAGCGCACTTTTTTTTTTCGGCATTGATGCACTCTAAATGCAGAACTTCACCACGTAGCACGCTGTGCGCCAGTCATTATTTGCCATGAATGATATAGTTGTCGCTTCTGAATAGAAGACGGATTGGGGGCGTACGGCTTTTTTGTGGCAATTACAATATATCCCATATCGCCACAAAAGGCGTACGCCCCCCCCCCCTCTCTCTCCGCCTTGTAATCAGAATAGAGCTGTAACCCTATCATTCGTGGCTATGGTTGGCGCACATTGTGCTTTGCGATGAAGTTCCGTTTTAAGAGTGTGTGCTTACGTTAATTGTCACTAAAAGTCGAACGTCCCACACTCTAAAAACACAACTTCACCGCATAGCACGTTGTGCGCCAACCATTGCGAGGAATGATAGGCTTTTATCGCTTCTGATTCGAAGGGAGAGAGGTGGCCGTACGCCTTTTTGTGGCAATTTTCATATATCCAACTTGCCACAAAAAGGCGTACGCCCACCTCTCTCTTCGAATCAAAAGCGATAATTTTATCATTCTTCGCAGTGGTCGGCACACGGCGTGCTATGCGGTGAAGTTGTGTTTTTTAGAGTGCACGCTTTCCACAGATCAGGAGGGTAACATTAGCCGCGGTTACATGAACCAGACAGAAACGGGTCGATTTGACTTATCGCAGCTTCTCACATCAATCCTCTCTACACTCTCAGAAATGAACTTCACCGCAGAGCACGCTCGTGCAATCTTAAACATGAGTTTCATCACATAGCACGCTCCTAGCCAACCATCATTCTGAATGACAACGTTCTCGCCCCTGATTTGTTGAAAACGTCGACGCCTCCCGTTTTCAACAGATGAAGTCAGGTAACGAGCTGATGGCTGGCCAGGAGCGTGCTATGCGGTGAAGTTAATTTTTAAGTGTGTAGATCGAAGATCGGATGTCGCGTCCTGATGGGAAAGGAGTTGCTGCGATAAACCAGCTCGACCCGTCTCTGCCGTGTTCGTGTGACCGCGGCTAGTATCATCACCGTGGTAACATTCTGTGAAACGATTCACCTTCACCCTGCCGCGTTGTGAAGTTCTGTTCCAAGAGTGCATGTGTGTCACCAATACGTGGCTTTCTTGCTCAGATGTCCGCAAACCGGCCCGTCGCATGCCTCGTAGTCCTCTTGGTGGCAGTTAGCATCGTGGAAGCAAAAGTCTACAAGAGATGCGCGCTTGCGCAAGAACTGAAAAGCAGAGGAATTCCAAGAAACCAGATAGCCAACTGTAAGTGCACCTTATCGTACATACAATCAAATCCCAATCGGATTCATAAAATTGAAAACGTCATATTTCGCTATTTCGCCTCTAGTTGCGTTGAATAAAGGACGCGTCAAAGGTCTTGTCTCTTCTTGAGCTCGTCTCTTCGCACTAGCGAGAAGTTTGGATAAATGGGTGTATCCCGTTTGAAACCATTAAAAATATTTCAAAAATAAACGCGTAAGTATCCACTGTTAAAAAATATATCTCCCAGGATATACGCTTAAAAATCAACGCACAAAAATAATTCTCGAAATATCCTCGTTTAAATAAAAGCGCTGAGGAATCCAAGGTTAAAAATAAATCGTTTCAGAATCCCCCCAAATCCATCCTACAGTTGCTAGTTGCTAGAGTCATGTGGTATGGCCCCAATCAAGGCGAACTGCAAGCAAGGGGCTTAAACTAACTTCACAGGACCAAATTAGCCTAAACTATCCCAAACTAACCGAAACCAAAAGTAAACTAACATAACATGATCTAACCCGGCGCAAATTGCAATCAATCCGCCTCCGTGCTAGATGGTGAAGGACGTTTGAAAGTTTATTTTTAATGGTGGATTATTAAACGGTGATCTCTAAGCGGGGATAGTAAGCGGTTTATTTTAGGAGATATATTTTAACCGTGTATTTTTAAACGGTTTATTCTTGAAGTTTTTATTCTTAAGCGGGAACCCCCCGTTCGCTCAGCTCGCGACCTTCTGAGTGCAATAGCTTCGTTACGCGTGATCGCAGACATATAGCGTTTTGATGTGCATGTTTAGCAGGCATAAATGAATATCAATCAGCCAACCGTTTTCTGTTACAACGTTATTTCTTCAAAGGTTTGGAAATGGTTTCACAACTCCTTTAAATGATCGAATCATGTCTTGCGGCCCCATCGTCACATACGCAACACCATTTCGAGTTCATGTGACCTTGGCGCTGGCCGACGTTTCCTGGTTGGGATAAAATCATTCGCTGAACGTATTTTGTTGGTGCAAGCACAGCCGTAGCGAGGCAAGTTTGCGCCCACGGCTCCCACTGCCGTCAGGAGCTCTGTAAACAAAGAAATGGAAACACTTATTTGCACTGCCGAGATAGTAAATTCAAAGTTTCTTCGTTCCCGCTTTATCCTGTCCAACAGACCTGCCAGGGTCTGCCATTCGACGCCCTCTCTGGCGAGGGCGCCCGGGGCTGCTGTCAACCTGATAACTGGTTTATTCAGTGTCACGACATTAACTACTTAGTGGAACCAATCCACTGCTACAGAAAAGACGCCGCACTTGCGTCTTAATGAGTCGGCGCCCAGAACTCGACTGACTCAGCAAGGGTTCCCGCGTTATGATATAACAAGAACACACGAACCAAAAAGGACAAGACTAAACAAATCGGCAGGTGCTTTCGGCAACGGGCACCCTCGTGATCTATCAGGTGAGGTTCTATGTCAAAACCGCGAGTCAAAAATCGCGACACGTCAAAATCGCGACACGTCAAAATCGCGACACGTCAAAATCGCGACACGTCAAAATCGCGAGATGTCAAAATCGCGATACGTGAATATCGCATCCTGGGCCATCAATGGGATTTAATTACCTCTTTGTTCTCCGTCATGCAGCCTGTGAGACGTAAAAGGCTGTCCTGGCCTAACCTTGGTCAGTCTCGACGGGTGCATACTCTACATGAACTGACCCACTCCCCAACGTGTGAGATACATAAAAGGCTCTCCTGACCTAACCTTGGTCAGTCTCGGCGGGTGCATACTCTACATGAACTGACCCACTCCCCAACGTGTGAGATACATAAAAGGCTCTCCTGACCTAACCTTGGTCAGTCTCGGCGGGTGCATACTCTACATGAACTGACCCACTCCCCAACGTGTGAGATACATAAAAGGCTCTCCTGACCTAACCTTGGTCAGTCTCGGCGGGTGCATACTCTACATGAACTGACCCACTCCCCAACGTGTGAGATACATAAAAGGCTCTCCTGACCTAACCTTGGTCAGTCTCGGCGGGTGCATACTCTACATGAACTGACCCACTCCCCAACGTGTGAGATACATAAAAGGCTCTCCTGACCTAACCTTGGTCAGTCTCGGCGGGTGCATACTCTACATGAACTGACCCACTCCCCAACGTGTGAGATACATAAAAGGCTCTCCTGACCTAACCTTGGTCAGTCTCGGCGGGTGCATACTCTACATGAACTGACCCACTCCCCAACGTGTGAGATACATAAAAGGCTCTCCTGACCTAACCTTGGTCAGTCTCGGCGGGTGCATACTCTACATGAACTGACCCACTCCCCAACGTGTGAGATACATAAAAGGCTCTCCTGACCTAACCTTGGTCAGTCTCGGCGGGTGCATACTCTACATGAACTGACCCACTCCCCAACGTGTGAGATACATAAAAGGCTCTCCTGACCTAACCTTGGTCAGTCTCGGCGGGTGCATACTCTACATGAACTGACCCACTCCCCAACGTGTGAGATACATAAAAGGCTCTCCTGACCTAACCTTGGTCAGTCTCGGCGGGTGCATACTCTACATGAACTGACCCACTCCCCAACGTGTGAGATACATAAAAGGCTCTCCTGACCTAACCTTGGTCAGTCTCGGCGGGTGCATACTCTACATGAACTGACCCACTCCCCAACGTGTGAGATACATAAAAGGCTCTCCTGACCTAACCTTGGTCAGTCTCGGCGGGTGCATACTCTACATGAACTGACCCACTCCCCAACGTGTGAGATACATAAAAGGCTCTCCTGACCTAACCTTGGTCAGTCTCGGCGGGTGCATACTCTACATGAACTGACCCACTCCCCAACGTGTGAGATACATAAAAGGCTCTCCTGACCTAACCTTGGTCAGTCTCGGCGGGTGCATACTCTACATGAACTGACCCACTCCCCAACGTGTGAGATACATAAAAGGCTCTCCTGACCTAACCTTGGTCAGTCTCGGCGGGTGCATACTCTACATGAACTGACCCACTCCCCAACGTGTGAGATACATAAAAGGCTCTCCTGACCTAACCTTGGTCAGTCTCGGCGGGTGCATACTCTACATGAACTGACCCACTCCCCAACGTGTGAGATACATAAAAGGCTCTCCTGACCTAACCTTGGTCAGTCTCGGCGGGTGCATACTCTACATGAACTGACCCACTCCCCAACGTGTGAGATACATAAAAGGCTCTCCTGACCTAACCTTGGTCAGTCTCGGCGGGTGCATACTCTACATGAACTGACCCACTCCCCAACGTGTGAGATACATAAAAGGCTCTCCTGACCTAACCTTGGTCAGTCTCGGCGGGTGCATACTCTACATGAACTGACCCACTCCCCAACGTGTGAGATACATAAAAGGCTCTCCTGACCTAACCTTGGTCAGTCTCGGCGGGTGCATACTCTACATGAACTGACCCACTCCCCAACGTGTGAGATACATAAAAGGCTCTCCTGACCTAACCTTGGTCAGTCTCGGCGGGTGCATACTCTACATGAACTGACCCACTCCCCAACGTGTGAGATACATAAAAGGCTCTCCTGACCTAACCTTGGTCAGTCTCGGCGGGTGCATACTCTACATGAACTGACCCACTCCCCAACGTGTGAGATACATAAAAGGCTCTCCTGACCTAACCTTGGTCAGTCTCGGCGGGTGCATACTCTACATGAACTGACCCACTCCCCAACGTGTGAGATACATAAAAGGCTCTCCTGACCTAACCTTGGTCAGTCTCGGCGGGTGCATACTCTACATGAACTGACCCACTCCCCAACGTGTGAGATACATAAAAGGCTCTCCTGACCTAACCTTGGTCAGTCTCGGCGGGTGCATACTCTACATGAACTGACCCACTCCCCAACGTGTGAGATACATAAAAGGCTCTCCTGACCTAACCTTGGTCAGTCTCGGCGGGTGCATACTCTACATGAACTGACCCACTCCCCAACGTGTGAGATACATAAAAGGCTCTCCTGACCTAACCTTGGTCAGTCTCGGCGGGTGCATACTCTACATGAACTGACCCACTCCCCAACGTGTGAGATACATAAAAGGCTCTCCTGACCTAACCTTGGTCAGTCTCGGCGGGTGCATACTCTACATGAACTGACCCACTCCCCAACGTGTGAGATACATAAAAGGCTCTCCTGACCTAACCTTGGTCAGTCTCGGCGGGTGCATACTCTACATGAACTGACCCACTCCCCAACGTGTGAGATACATAAAAGGCTCTCCTGACCTAACCTTGGTCAGTCTCGGCGGGTGCATACTCTACATGAACTGACCCACTCCCCAACGTGTGAGATACATAAAAGGCTCTCCTGACCTAACCTTGGTCAGTCTCGGCGGGTGCATACTCTACATGAACTGACCCACTCCCCAACGTGTGAGATACATAAAAGGCTCTCCTGACCTAACCTTGGTCAGTCTCGGCGGGTGCATACTCTACATGAACTGACCCACTCCCCAACGTGTGAGATACATAAAAGGCTCTCCTGACCTAACCTTGGTCAGTCTCGGCGGGTGCATACTCTACATGAACTGACCCACTCCCCAACGTGTGAAATACGGCCCAGGATGCACTAGAAAAACAAGAAAAAGTAAAGAAAACACAAGAAAAAAACTCTAAAATGTCCGAGATGTCCGTACACCGCCGCGTGTCGCGATATTCACGTATCGCGATTTTGACATCTCGCGATTTTGACGTGTCGCGATTTTGACGTGTCGCGATTTTGACGTGTCGCGATTTTGACGTGTCGCGATTTTGACGTGTCGCGATTTTGACGTGTCGCGATTTTGACGTGTCGCGATTTTGACGCGTCGAGATTTTGACTTGTCGCGATTTTTGACTCGCGGTTTTGACGGTCGCGATTTTTGACTCGCGAATTTGACGGGACACCATCAGGTGACGTGAAGCACGTGATGCGGTATCGGGTAACCCTGGCAGTAAGTGTAAACCGAAAGTGGAGAAGCAGTCTTCCTGCAGCCCAGGTGCGCAATAGGTCAATGTCCCTTTATACGCTCTGGTCTATTGCCTACGGCTGTGACATTCGTTCATAATTTTCTTGGAGGGGCTTCCGACATTATTATCGTCGTTGTTGTTGTTGGTTTCTTCTTTTTATCACTCTTCTGCATCTGTTTTCTCTCGTTAGCGTAGACAAAATACAGAAGCCGACACTGAAGATTTTTGTTTAAGTTTAATTTGTACAAGCTTTCGCGTGGAGGTCCACGCTTCCTCAGGTACAAAGTGAAGTGGTGACACACATAAGTATATATAGTATAGACATATACACTGCTGCACAAAGAAAGGGAAAAGGAAAGGAGATATGGTGCCACATGTCTGTGTACAATGAATAGCTGGGCAGACGGATAGGTGACCTCTAACCATTTAAGAACAGTAAAAGGTGTTGTTGTGAACAAAAAGGCTCGCCAACCCAGTTTCGCGGAAGGGGGGTCAGGAGTATGGGAAACGAGTTGCCCAGAATGGACAAAAGGGAAGGTTACGGATTATCTAACGGAGTACCAGACGATGACTGAAAGTGGGGATTCAAGAATTGTGCACAAATAAATATAGATATATAGCTACTAAATTTACATAAGCGGATATAACGAGCCAGGACTAAGATTCAGACCATTTGGTGTGAGACACTTAAATTGCGAAATTAAGTAGGACTCTCTATTCTTACGTTTAATGTCGGTGCGGAACCCAGATTCTAGCAATATATTGCTATTCTAGCAATATTGCTAGCAATATATTGCTATAATATATTATAATATATTGCTAGCAATATATTGCTATTCTAGCAATATTGCTAGAATCTGGGTTCCGCACCGACATATATTGCTATTCTAGCAATATTGCTAGCAATATATTGCTATAATATATTATAATATATTGCTAGCAATATATTGCTATTCTAGCAATATTGCTAGAATCTGGGTTCCGCACCGACATTAAACGTAAGAATAGAGAGTCCTACTTAATTTCGCAATTTAAGTGTCTCACACCAAATGGTCTGAATCTTAGTCCTGGCTCGTTATATCCGCTTATGTAAATTTAGTAGCTATATATCTATATTTATTTGTGCACAATTCTTGAATCCCCACTTTCTGTCATCGTCTGGTACTCCGTTAGATAATCCGTAACCTTCCCTTTTGTCCATTCTGGGCAACTCGTTTCCCATACTCCTGACCCCCCTTCCGCGAAACTGGGTTGGCGAGCCTTTTTGTTCACAACAACACCTTTTACTGTTCTTAAACGGTTAGAGGTCACCTATCCGTCTGCCCAGCTATTCATTGTACACAGACATGTGGCACCATATCTCCTTTCCTTTTCCCTTTCTTTGTACAGCAGTGTATATGTCTATACTATATATACTTATGTGTGTCACCACTTCACTTTGTACCTGAGGAAGCGTGGACCTCCACGCGAAAGCTTGTACAAATTAAACTTAAACAAAAATCTTCAGTGTCGGCTTCTGTATTTTGTTTATGTGATCTACAGGACTTGACTCCCCTCTTCGTATACGCATCGTTAGCGTAGTGAAAGAATCTACGAATTCGATGGTTTCGCTGAACACAGGACATGGTGACAGTATGATAAGTTTACAGATTAGTATTCAACTTCGACAGGGGTTTGCATCGCCCGCCACGAGAGCAACTACAACACCCGAGCACTGGGACGTCCGAATAGAGATGGCAGTAGGGACCACGGACTCTTTCAGGTATGGGCGTCGCCATTATGGTGCAAAATGTGAAGGAGAACATACATTTTCCAAGAAGAACTTTTCTAGTAGACCTTTTAGAAATTTCAAGAACTTTTTTCGTTCGCTTCCAGTTCTACAATACCAGAGCATAATAATACGTGGCTTTACTTCGCGAGCCAACTGTGACCATGATCAGCTATGGCACAGTGGTTGGATTTACGGGTGGATTTAGCCCACCTGAAGGTTCCTTAACGCGTCCCGAGAGCTCGGCACACGGCAAGCCGTATTTGTTGTCGCTCGCAGAAGGCGGCGTGTCTATAAGTAGGGAATGAATTTTTCAGGTTAAGCCCGGTTCTGCTCGGTTATTCCCCCCGAACTGACCTCCGTCCAATTCGGGTTAAAACCGATTTCTCCCCGAATTACAGTCACTATGGAATCCTCAAGTGACATTTCCACTGAAGACGAACAAAGGTCGCCACTCGTAGCACATGTAAGAATGGGTTACTTACGTTCCCAGCAATAGACCCACGTGTGTCAACACTGTCTATGCCTTCGGGGATTACCGCTGGAAGCTCGCGATTCTGCAAAAAAAGAAGAAGAAAAAAGAAAAGAAGAGAGAGGAGGAGAGGAGAAACAAAAACACCCGATAACACCCGAAGGCAACAATTATCGTCTGATTTCACCCTGAATTACAGATTTCAAAATAGCGCCCGATTTTTACCCCCCGAATCTGAGAGAGGCATTTAACCCGAAAAAGTCACTCCCTACAAATAGACTACCAAAGGCATTGGGCCACTGCTGTCATCACCAGTGTTTTCTGTCAACTGAGCACAGATTTGTCAAGTTCCTCGCGTACTTGAGGGCCATTAGGGCCCACTTGCACGAACGTTGAGGAGGTTCCTCAGTGGTGTCCTCAGTAGCGCCCGTAGCGCTTCTTGAACGTGCTACACTGTCCTCAATGCTGCTCGTACGTAAAGCACTGCCAAAGCTACTGAAGACGCCTACTGAGGAAGGCCCTCAACACTCGAGCAAGCGAAATAAACTGCTTCTGACAGTGTTCCCATCCGCTGATTGGTGGTGTTTAGCTAAGGTCGCGCTGAAGGGTGTGAGGTGTTCGGTTCGAATCCTTTAACCGGCTGTGTGCTCTCTGAAGTTTTGCGACAGACTTTCCAGACGAATGTCGGCACAGTTCTAGCTGAAGTCGGCCCTTTCGTTCCTTTACGCAGAATTGTCTCGAAAAGCGCTGCACTCCTAAAAATGAACTTCACCTCATAGCACGCTCTTAGCCAACCATTATCTGGAATGATATCGTTGTCTGGCCTGATTTGTTGAAAACGAGAGGCGTACGCCTTTTTGTGACACTTATGCTGTTCATAATTGTCACAAAAAAGGCGTACGCCTCCCGTTTTCAACAAATCAGGCCAGATAACGATATCATTCCAGATTATGGTTGGCTAAGAGCGTGCTATGCGGTGAAGTTCATTTTTAAGAGTGTGGTAGGGGTACTGTATGTGTTAGGGGGGGGGGGGGTAACCGCACCACCGCGGTGAAACAGTCCACCTTATCGTCATGATCTATTGCTGTTGTTGCAACACCCGTCCGGAGTTGATGTTGACAGAGAAACAACATCTTATCAACTCCGAACGGGTGTTCTGAAGGGCGTTATCTTTCATGATTAGCGGTATCGTCTTTGTTTGGCGGTTGAAGCAGTATGCGGCGCTCAGGTTTGGAAGAAGAGGGGGAGGGTATGGATGAGAGGCTTGTATTTTGCTCTCATTCTAGTAAAAGTGGTTGAAAGTTGCGACCTGGTCTTTCCTATTCTGTGTCTAACCGAGTGTCCCTATTTCTCGTCGCTAAAAAATGAAGACGTACTTGTAAGCCAAGGTTGTGAGGGGATTGCGATGCTCCCTGAAAGGGACGCGACCTTCGGTTCTACTAGAAGCGAAGATTCATGGGGGGGGGGGGACCCATCCCTTCCCTTTCCTTTCGATCTGTTTCGGTTTCAGTCGATCTACCGACGCCGATTTATGGAATCCAGCCCTCCCCGTCAGGTTTGTTTCGGTTTCGGTCTGTCTGATGACGTTTCTCGGGTAGAGGTTTATTCAGGACGGATAGATATTTCAACGCAGAATTTCAGGTTTCAGAATTTTTTAAACGTGGAATGGCTTTCGACGAGGACTGTCTCTCCATGTGCTACCTCGCTTTTGCCCGAATTTCCCTAATTAGAGACTTAATTAATGAATTTCTGGTAATAAGTCATCTTGTGGTTACATACTCTCTTCCAGAGGATGAGCGGCTGGCAGTAGAAGTCAGCTGCAAAATCAGCATCGATGCTGCTTGTTTTTTTTTTAAATAAAAATGGTATAAAGGCTAAAAAAAAACAGCATATATATACGGCTTCAACCACATGTCAAATCAGAGATGGAAACCGTATTATTTCAGCGCTTGTATGCGTAATTTTCTCCATTTTCTCTTTTCGTTTTAGAATTCGTAAGTGTGTATGTGTGGGTTCTATCAGTGTGTACGAACATTCGTGTATATTATTTTCATTGCTTATAACATTGCATATTTTAGTTAGTAAATGCTGTGAAACATCTCGAAGCAACGCGACACAGATGACGACGGTGTAGAAGAAATTTGCTCGAAATAAATCCTGTTCCACATTGCAGATCAACGACCGCTACTGGTGCAGCCCTCCTGGACCACATAATGACTGCGGAGTGAGGTGTTCTGGTAGGAATAATTTAAAATTTTCTAGGGTAAATTACTTCGTCGATTATTCAGTCCTCCCTTCTGATACTCACTGTGAAATATTCTTTGTATGTCGACGCAGCTCTGAGGGATGACAAAATCGCTGACGACGTCAAGTGCATTCGGAAGATATACGCCAGGCATGGATTCTCGGCATGGTGGGCTAATATTCGGTTTCATTTTGTAACACGGCGTGCTTGTCTTGCTCCCCTGTCTTCAATGGACATTGAGACTAATTGTCATTGAGCCAGAGCCGTTTATAAGGCGAGTTGGGCCATTCTTTGATCTTTTGTCGCCCGGAGGTGGGGGTCGACGTGACGTCAGCCATGTCATCGCTCCGCCCACTTGGCCAAAATGAAAGTAGAACCGCGGCCGGGGATGTCTCAAGGCTGTCCCCCCGATCTAAAATGGCGGTACCGACATTGGCACCGCCCATCGTGTGACGTAAATGACGCGCTTTGAAACAGGCTCACGCCAGTGGCGAAACTCTTCCAATACAGGCCTTTGCATTGAACCAGAGCCGTTTATTAGGAGAGTTTGGCCATTGGGAGGAGCCTATCCCAAAGCGCGCCATTTGACGGCACAGGGTGGGCGGCGCCAAGCCCAGTGGCACCATTTTGGAGCAGAGCATTCACCTTGAAATCTTCCTTTCCGCCATTTTGGAGTAGAGGCACAGCCTTGAAATTCCCCCGTGCCGCCGCGGGTCGCCTTTCATCCCGGTCAAGTGGGCGGAGCGATGACGTCTGTGACGTCACGGCGGCTCCCCCATCCCCGGGCGGCAAGAGATCACAGAATGGCCAAGCTCTCCCTATAAACGGCTCTGTATTGAACATGCGCGTGGCGCCATCAAGTGTATAGTGTGTTAACCTGTCAGGAAGCTTTGCATTCAATGCTCTTTCGGAAGTTGACACGTTAGACGCTAGGTGGCGCTAGGTGCACGTTCAATGACCATTCCTTTCCATGGCCATTGAAGACTGGTGCGACAGGATGAATGACATGTACGAATCACATGATTTCATACAACAGGGTTGCTTGGAAAAACCGTTGCCGAGGAAGGAATCTTAGCGGGTACGTCGCTGGATGCAAGATATAAAAGAAAACTGCAATCCTCGTACGCGCGAATAAGAGACCTTCATCAGTGCCTATAGAGAGGGCCTTGTATAGGACCACGTGCACAACAGCTATGACTTGTTCTGCACTCTATCCTATACCAAGACAAGTTGTTGACAACATGAGAACAAGATGTTCAGTTTCAGCATGTTTATTCAGATGAACAATTTCAGCATGATTCGCTCAGCTTGAGGGAATTAAGAGGCGGAAATAAAGCTATAACATCCATAAGCAGACGCCTGAATTTAGACTGTTTCGTGTTCATGCAACTTGGCATTTGTACAAGGGCAGTTCAAGCTTCACCGATCGAGTCTTTTGCTGGAGAAACATCAGTGAGTATAAATGTAACTGGATAAACCTTTCGGAGGGCGAAGTGCTGTGACCCCTCCCGGCTTTGGAGAGGGTGGAGCACAAAGGGATGGGAGACACTAACGTGGACACCCGCAGAGGAAGAGAGACTCCGCACAAAAGAAACGACAAACGTTTAATATGGCAAACGCAATAGCATATATAATCTACTAAAACTATAGGGATGTGCCAATCCGCGAATCCTCGAATCCTAGGCGGGGATTCGAGATTCGCGAATCCGAATCTCATCGCCCAAGCCTGCGAATCGAATCTTTCGAATCCACCAACCAACCATGTTTGTTTGTTTGTTTGTTTTTAAAATCGGCGCCTCCAAGCCGCCGGGGCACGACAAGAGACATGATGACGATGATATGGGGATGACTTCCGCTCACTGAGTAGAATGCGACAAAACCACAACATAAAGCTTCGGTGAAGTTGAAAAGTAACACGGTTTTGCTTTAAGTGTTTCTTACTTTTATGGAGGGAATTCAGACTGTTCTAAAAACAGAACTTCACCACATAGCACGCTGTGGGCCAACCGTTGCCACGATTGATAGGGTTATCGCTTCTGATTCGAGGAGAGAGGAGGGCGTACGTCTTTTACACTGCAATAAGGAGAGTACTCTCGTGTGGTGAAACGCGCGGCTTTATTCTGTACGTGTTCCAGCTTGTCGATTAGGTATATCACTGTTGAGGATTCCAAAATTCCAAACAATACTGGCGTACTCTAGTTGCGGCCTCACAAGGGCGGAGTACTCCAGATACTTAACTTCGGGTGAGGCAAGACGGAGGTGACGGCGCAGAAATCCTAACGACTGGTAGGATTTTAGGGTTATGTTTTCAATATGATTCTTCCACACGCTTAAAAATGAACTTCATCCCATAGCACGCTCCTAGCAAACCATCATCCCGAATGATATCGTTATCTGCCCTGATTTGTTGAAAACAGGAGGCGTACGCCTTTTCTGTGAGAATTATGAACAGCATAAGTGTCACAAAAAAGGCGTACGCCCACCGTTTTCAACAAATCAGGGCAGATAACGATATCATTCGAGATTATGGTTGGCTAGGAGCGTGCTATGCGGTGAAGTTCATTTTTAAGAGTGTAGGTATTTAAAAGAAGAGACTTTTTCCAATGGGATTGCCGATGTCCGGTGGACGAACGATATAGGAGATTGTAGAGTTGTAAAAGACATACCTTTAGTTTTTTCGGTGTTGATCTCCATCTGCCAGTCGGTACACCATTGACAAAGAACTCCTAAGTCTCTTATTGGCAGCGACAGTCAGATGAGCTTTGGATTGTGCGATATAGAACGCAGTCGTCCGCGTATAATCTGACGGAAGATGAAATTGACTTCTGTAGATCATTGATGTAAATTAATAAAAGAACTGGGCCCGAGACAGATCCTTGGGGGACACCAGACTTAACTGGAACGGGAGGGGAGATGGTAGAGTCAATAACGACTGACTTGAGTCCGGTCACTTAGAAAAGCGCGTGTCCATTTAAGGATCGACAACTCGAAGTTGAGCTCAGCTAATCTGTGCATAAGGCGAACGTGAGGGACCTTGTCAAACGCCTTTTTAAAATCAATGAACACTGTGCCTGTTTGGCCGAGAGAGTGAGTTGTGTCATGGAGGTCTGTGAGAAGCTCAAAGAGTTGAGTCTCGCGCAGGACCGATTTTTTCTAAAACCGTGCTGGTTGATTAAAAGGATATATACATATACATATAAAGGAAAGGACATTGCTGCAATGTTGTACGTTTTGCATGCAGCATTTCCGAGGCACTTGCTCCGAGTGCTGCAGCAACACAATGTTTGCACAGTCTGGTTCTATCTGTAATTCCCACCAATAAACAATGAATGAAATCTTCGGAACTTCCCGTGACGTTCGCCCGTCATTTATCAGTTTGTTTTTGAGGACGTCCCAAGCAAGCAATGGCCGATAGCCGACGTTTGGCAAAAGGTCGGATGACAACGGCCAACGGCTCTTTCGGCCGTCCAACGCTGGCGTAATGTTGCATGGTGATTGGCAAAGCGAGGTTTGGAAAGCCGTCGGCCAGGGTACACTGTTAAAACAGAACTTCACCACATAGCACGCTGCTAGCCAACCATCATTCCGAATAATATTATTCTGTGTACTTATTTGTTCAAAACAGAGGGGAGGCGCCTATCTGAGACAAGATAATCTGTCCCAAATAGGCGCCTCCTCCCATTCTCAACAAATCAATGCACAGAATGATATCATTCGGAATGATGATTGGCTATGAGCGTGCTATGTGGCGAAGCGCTGTTTTAACAGCGTACAGATTCGTACCTAAGAAACGAGCTCCTTGGCCAAGCACTTGCCAAAGCTGAGACCAATCTCGAGTGGGGGAGAGGGTAACGCGGACTGGTGTAACAATGCGTAAACTCTACTTTCGAAGGACCAAGTGAATGTCTCAAACCAAAAGCAGTAAGAAACAGAAGCAGTATCTTCATTGGGATTTAATAAGACGATAGAGGTTATCGCTTTTGATTCGAGGAGAGAGGGAGGGGTACGCCTTTTTGCGGCAATTACCATATACCCGAATTGCCACAAAAAGGCGTACGCCCCTCTCTTTCTCGAATCAGAAGCGGTAACCCTATCACTCGTGGCCATGGTTAGCGCACAGCGTGCTATGCGGTGAAGCTTTGTTTTTAGAGCGTAGGAGCGTGCTATGTGGTGAAGTTCTATTTTAAAAGTGTGTTTTTCTGGGTCTTCGGTCTGATCCGATACGGGGGTAAGGCCGAGGTACGCCGGTAAAAAACTGCGCACCTCGGATTCATCCGAAAAACTCCGCTTTCATTGGGTTAATGTCTGAGTTATCGGCAACAAAGTTGTGCTTTGAAGAGATACAGTATTTACAGTATTTCGTGCGTTTCGTGTTCCGCCCGGGTGCCTGGAATCGCGCATCATCTCAAAACTTTCACAGTCACGTGGCATTTTCCTTGTATGAAGACACCTGTTCTTTCCGTGGCTGTCACTGTCACATCACAGCACCAATTTCTTCCTACTGATTTCAGAGACAAACCGATGTAAAATAAATATAAAAACCGAAGAACTCCGACGCATCCGAAAAAATCGTAACCTCACGAAAAACGCTCTCCGGTAATGACTAAAAATAAGCTTCGAAAACCCTGAACCCTATAACGCTGGCGTACGGTGCATTGATTGCTGTCGTCTGCTCACATTTGTGCACCACATTGTGCTGACGTTCACTAACTCCAATCTGCTACGTAAATTACTGAAAACAATATTTATTTCAAGCGGCAAGCGTGCGAACTCGCGCCCTTTAGCCCAAAGAGAAAAGCCAGGGCGCCGCCAGAACGGGCCCTTGAACTCCCAACTGTTTATGCGAACCTCCGCATCTAAGTATATCATATATCATGTACTACATCCTCGAAAGAGGACAGGCAGTCGAGAAATAAAGATGGAGGAGTGTCGTTGGGAGGAACCCGAGAGGTCTGCCTGCCTGATTAGGCGGCATGTTTCTCGGGAAGGGAAAGGTGGTGGAGAGGAGGAGAGGAAAGGGTGAAGTGGAAGACCGAGCGGAATCCGCTCGGGGGGGGGGGGGGGGATAGCTGCGTCCATGGGCCGACTTCAGGGGAACTGTGCCGGCATACGCCTATTACACATCTGAGGGAAACCCAGGAAAAACCCCAGACGGCACAGCCGGCTTCGAACTGCGGACCTCCCAGTCTCCAAGCGCACGCGTTACCGCTGCGCCACCGGAGCTGATCCCGAGCGGTCGTGCGTTTTGAGATAGACCAGAGAGAGAGAGAGAGAGAGAGAGAGAGAGTTGCCTACCAATATATAACAAAAACGAACTTCAACTTGTAACCTACACTCTTAAAAATGAACTTCACCGCATAGCACGCTCATAGCCAACCATCATCTCGAAATATATCGTTATATGCCCTTATTTGTTGAAAACGGGGGGCGTACGCCATTTTTGTGACAATTATGAACAGCATAAGTGTCACAGAAAAGGCGTACGCTCCCGTTTTCAACAAATTAGTGGGCTTAATCGCTTCATCGTCGTTATGGTCGTTACGAGCTAACGAGTGGCAGGGTTCTTCAAAAGGTGGGCACGTGACACATTGCACGTGGCGTGTACCACGGCATTCAGGTATCGCGCGAAGAGCGCCGTGCACGTATTTTATCACGTGCCCGCCTTTTTAAATTTCCCGCCCGCTTTTTTGAATTTCCCGCCACTCGTTAGCTTGTAACGACGATGAAGCGATTAAGCCCCCAGGGCTGTTAACGATGTCATTCGAGATGATGGTTGGCTAAAAGCGTGCTATGCGGTGAAGTTCATTTTTAAGAGTGTACTCCAAGTTACAAAGTTAACGTGGTCCTCATGAGGTTACTGGAACTCAAAAGTAACGAGTTAAGATAAAAGCTTCCAAAAAAGCTTCTCCAGGCTATGACCGGCTCCCCTTTGCCTGCTTTGTGTATTGTCAGCAAGCAAGGGAACTACCTATTGATCCCCTTTGCCTCCGTTCGCGCCGTTTGCACCGGTTCGCGAATTAATTAGCCCGAGGATTGAACTGATACACCCTGCACTCTAAAAACAGAACTTCACCGCACAGCACGCTGTGCGCCAACCATTGCCGAGAGTGATAGGGTTATCGCTTTTGACTCGAAGAGAGAGGTGGGCGTACGCCTTTTCGTGGCAATTTGGATACACGAAAATTGCCACAAAAAGGCGTACGCCCACCTCAAGCCATCACTCTCGGCAATGGTTGGCGCACAGCGTGCCACGTGGTGAAGTTTCGTTTTTAGAGTGTGTTTATATTAAATAGAAGAAGCGTAGTTCTTATGGTGAATTGTAAGTTGCAAGCGTTCCTAACATTCGTGAAAACCACGCTCATGAAAAAAAGAAAAAGAAAAGATGTGTGTCGAGTACACGTGTCCCTAAAGTCTCGAAAACAGATTTCAGATTTGTGTACGCAGAGGTTAAGCTTTGTCACGGTCCCAAAAGTTACTAAAAAAAGATAAAGAAGGAAAGCAACAAAGGGCGTGAATCGGTACCGAAAACCAAAATGGAAACGTACCGGCAGGAAACGAAAACAATAATGGTGGCAACCGAAACTGAAACGGAGACAAATATAACGGAAATAAAGGAAACGAAAAAAAAAAAATCCGTTTCCTTTTCCTGATTTTCATGCAGTAGAAGGAGTTACTTGTGAACAGTTGCCCCCTAACCCGCTGACAGCCACCGATCACTAATGAATAATAATAATAATATTAATAACAATAATAATAATATTTTTTATTAGTGCCCAAGAACGGCCGCTAAGGCCATGGTGTTGGCGCACACAATACACATAACTCACAGTGGATACAATACAGACATAAACGCACAAATAATTATGTACAGACACGTATATAATACATATACAGTGGGATACTAACAGAGGTACATTACAAACATAACAGGCATACGTACTTACATATTTACAGACGAATATACCACGCAGTACACGCGATGAAACATCAGCAACAAAACTACAATACATAGATTACATAAGTTGGAATTTTACTAAGAAGGTTGGAAGAAAGTTGGAAGTTTACTAAGATGGAATGAGACGATATACGGTACAAAACAAAGGAAAGAATCACGATTGAAAATTCACTGATGAAGGAAAGAAAAAACGACGCGATGCGCTGGAGGCGTGGAAAATATCACATGTGGGGGAAAGCGAGTTCAGAAGCATTTGGCATCGGGTAATTGGATCGCTGGGGCAGAAGCGTTTAACGTAGAAGACTGGTGGATTACGAAAAGCCGCGCGATAGGGATACAAAAGTTTAGGAGGCTCAGCAGGAGTGGCGAATCAACACGGGCATGGACACATTTGTACAGAAATCCAGAATCCACAGAATGCATTACGAAGAAGGAGAACGAAACACGAGGAGCAAAAAGGATGCCGTTCGTAGTTCAGTGGTTGTCTTCCTTGTTCAAAGTCTTTATTTTTTTTTCTTTGTGGATGCGTGCCACTAGACCGCTTGCGTTCTTGTATCCTTTCCCGAGTCGGCGCTCCCATTGAGGTGCATATTATCTTTGTTGCAGCCC
Organism: Ornithodoros turicata; assembly: GCF_037126465.1. Classification (NCBI taxonomy): domain Eukaryota; kingdom Metazoa; phylum Arthropoda; class Arachnida; order Ixodida; family Argasidae; genus Ornithodoros; species Ornithodoros turicata. Next base: position 13,723,608 of record NC_088208.1, read on the forward strand.
TGTACGAGGTCACGTTACCCGGGAAAGCCAATAGACTCTGCACACGCCACCGCGCCTCCTCACGCTAGGATCACACCGCTCCATGAATTCCGAAACTATACGCAATGCAAGCAACTGTATAACATCGAAACTGGAAAGCTATCGCGTATGTCACGTGACTTCGCTTCTCGGGGCAAGTTATATGTTCTTTTTAACACCAAGAAATATTACATTCTTAGTTATATGCACTGTTATGTTCCGATATGTAAATACGGTATTGCTATCCGGAATTTCGGAATATTCATCTTTCGCAGCGACGTCCGCAACGTACGTTGGGCGCTGCAATCGCAGCGGGCACGAGCGGGAGGCATTGTTTAAAAACGAAACTGGCGAGCGGATTGTCGGGCTCAAACGGCTCAAACGTGACGGCAGTGATGCTCGACAGCGAGTACTAAAATACTATATTCTATACTTGGTCCTACGCTCCAGGGAGTACTCAACCATATTTCGACAGCATTGACAGCGAAGGTGAGTGATTTAATTCGCTTACGGGTAAAGTATGAAGAACAAGAAAAGCGCCAGTATAAGTTCCTCTCGAGTTGCAGCTGTGGATTATACGCGGAAAGATTAATGATTCGTGGGTGTTTCATCGTTTTGAGTCGCTTTCACCGTACAATAAAGTGATCGGTTTAATCGTATACTCTTCGAGCGCGTTCTCGTTTTGAGCAAAGTTCGGTCCCGCAGCAGCGATCGTAAAAGGGATTATCGACTAAATATTGTTAACATGAGGGTATATATTGCGAATTTTAAAGGTGGCACAAAAGTTTACTGATCCCGAAAACTCGCTTCTGTCAAAGTTGGTACACACGTCACGGGTGGAAGTGCTTGAGGAAGGCTGTTATGCAACCTCCACAGATAAATCTATTACACGATATATCTTGGACGGCTGCCAACGGTATAGTGCAGTGTGACAGTCGATTCGAGACCGACTGCATGGGTCACAGTTGTTTGATAGTGGCGTTGCACAGACGAGATATTATGGTCATTGTGAAGTATATAAGATAAGGGTAAGCACACCATATAGTGCGTGAAGGTATCTATACCTAATCATCGTTGAAACTGAGGAGAGAAGTTGGACTGCACAGGGCGTGGCTCAGAACCAGTAAAAAGAACTTTATGTTCAGTGAGCAGGATGGGAATATATCGAGAAGGTACAAACCGAAGGGGAGACATCATTACATCACTATATAAGCTTTCAGAATTGGCATATCCCTCCTTCTCCGTACCCATGGGCGCCGCCAGGATCGTTCGCGGAGGGGGCGGGGGGGGGGGGGGGCAGAATGTTTGACATCAATTATGTGCGTCAACTGCGCCCGCAACTACATTGTCTTGGCTCAGAAAGTGTACGTTTCTGGTACGTAGAGCGCAAAAAGGAACCGTAATTTGCGACCGTGTTGCAGCGGCAATGTTTATTTGCTGAAGCCGTAACGGTGACCATGTCTGCACCATCCTTTCCTTTATCCAATACATTCCCCTCTGTTCACTTATCTTTACTGGTATCTGATTCGTGTTTGTGTAGTCCGAGTTATAGTTCCTCAGTCTCAAGAATTATTGGCTATATGTATATTGATATGACAATATTGATCGCAGAGATGGTTGCGACTAGTACATAACTTGAATACTCGTCTCAAGTTGCTGTGTCTTAAATACGAGTACTTTTAGGAGTAACTTGGTTTCTTAGAAATACTTTTAAAACGCAGTATTTATAGTAACGTAACTTAAATACCTTTTATCAGTAACTTGTAGTCATTCCCTTAGTTACTCCTAAGACACTCCCTTCGGTTTATTTTTTGTTTGTTTTTTTCGGAAAAAGGAAAGGTAAAAAAAAGATCACTATCGTCTGTGTCGTTTCATTTCGTCTCAAATATTCCAGGGTCCCCCTGTGATTATGCGGCGTAACCTGGAAGGGAGTTAGATTTCTTGTCCGGTACTCAGTAACTTCATTCAACTACTTTTCTTTTCTTAACGGAACGGTACATGAATGAATGAACGAATCTTTAAACAAGCTTGGTGGATTGTACGACATTCATATCTGCCGTGGAGCTGAAGAAAGATATGACGGGAAAAATTGACGTTCAAAGAGAAAGCGCGCCAGCCCTCGGGCGATGGCCAATGAACCAGACATCGCCTCGCGTCTTCCACGTAAAATCCAATCAAAACAACGCACCTGGACGAAGTTTTAACACATGATTAGAAATGTCAGTTGTAAGAGTTAGCGAATGTATGGCGTATTGTGCGTCTGGCATCGCGCCAGGGAGTTTCCGGCCCAAGAAAAACACCACGTCTGCGCGCTCGTCCACGGTCTGACATGTAGACTACGGAATGATCCGGTCGTCATCCATGTTCTGTCGTCTGCGAGCAATGTGCTGCCGTCTGAGCCTCTGAAGTTAACCATCGCCGTGTGTGTACTCGTAATCCTTTTCGTTTGCTTGCTTGCTTTTTTTTTTCTTTCGAAGCGTACAGACGGTTGTCAGCGGCCATGCCATTATTATGGGACATCTTTTCAGAGGGACGTCGGAACGTTTTGAAATATTGGAGAGGGGGGGGGGGGCAGAAATAATCCCGCGTGGCTTGTGGTTAAAATTGTTAGAATACGCAAATCAAAATGAAAATTTGCTTCGAAAGTTATGCGCTGTATTTAAAATTACAGCGCGGAGAGGGGCATATTATGATAATACAGGGTGTTCAAAATTAAGCTTTCACTAGCACTTTCTAAATAGGCGAACAAAAGAAAAACTGGTGCTATTTCTGTGTTGCTTGAGTAAGAAACAGGTGCTACATAATTAGCAGCACCTGTTTCTTACACAAGTAGCGTAAAGTTATCATCCCGTTTCTTGTGCTGTCATCGCTGTGTTGGCGTAGCGCTCGTGAAAACTTAATTTTGAACACCCTGTATATTATGCAGCCGGCCGAGCTCACCTATACACTCTAAAAACAGAACTTCACCGCATAGCACGCTCTGCGCCAACCATTGCCGCGAATGATAGGGTTATCGCTTCTGATTCGAGGAGAGAGGAAGGCGTACGCATTTTTGTGACGATTATGATATGTCCAAATTGTCACAAAAAGACGTATGCTGCCCACAACTTCCCTCGAATCAGAAGCGACAACCCTATCATTCGTGGCTGTCACAAATCCGTGATTCCGGCGCATTTCGGGAACTTTTTCGAACATGGACTATGTAGCCAAAAGTACGGTAGCCGAGAGCTGCATTTGTTTTTTTTTACATCATGTACTTTGTCTAGACGTCGAAATGGCCTTTTCCCTGCGAAAAGCAGTTAGTGTTTATGTCTGGGGACCGAACATTGGGAAGGGCAGCGAACCCCTGGCCGTGTGGTCGCAGGTGTCAAGTGACACCACCGAGTGTGTGTGCGTCTGGAAGTCTGGAATTCCTCCTTCCCGGGACTTGAGAAAAAGAACATAACAAGCAAAACGAACATTGAACCAGACCAGGAGCGAGACCAAGAAACGTCAGTCGTGGTTTGGAAACAAGCGTGTGCGGCAGCGTCAGTCCTCGAGGGGAGACGTCGGCGAGTTCCTTTGTGTGGGTGCGTCGTGCAAGAAACTGCAGAGACCACAGACCGAAAAGGACCCCCGCCGCGCGACCCGACTCATCACAGCACCTTTCTGACAACGGACATTCGGACCTTCTGTGCAAAACAGCTAAGACTTCGAAATTCTCTGTCACCGTGTTGAAACTGTGTTAAGGCTATTTCCACGTAGATAATGTTTTCTTAATGAGCTTTGCACCTTGTATTATTTAGTTATAATTAATATCTGTGTCGGAGCATTCACCGGTTGTTTCTTTTAAATTTTGTAAGATTGTAGTAAAACGTTGTGTTGGATTGTTATCGTTGTACCCTGAGTCACTCCTTTGACGATTACGCCATCGTGCTCTAACGAGTGCTAATCACCCTGGGTCGAACTAAGTATTGTCGAGGGAATCGTGGGTTGGCTAGAGTGGATTTGTCCGTCAGTAACCGCCGAGTGTAGACCGGCGAGTGCATAAGCGTCTCAGTCTTCGGGACCGAGCGCTTAACGGAGTAACGTGGTGTACAACCACATCGCAATCAGCATCCCCACCGATTTTGGGAATCATCTCAAAACGCGAATTCAAGTCCATTCCTTTTCGACAATATATTCTAACAGTGGCAATGGTTGGTGCAGAGCGTGCTTTGCAGTGAAGTTCTGTTCTTAGAGTGTATACTACATTCTTAAAAATGAGTTTCACCACATATAGCACGCTCCTAGCCAACCATCTTCACGAATGACAACGTTCTCGCCCCTGATTTATTGAAAACGGGAGGCGGAGCCTATTTTGTGACGCTTATGCAGTTCATAATTGTCACAAAAATGGCACAAAAATGGCGTACATCTCATCGAAGCAGCATAACATCTTTCCTCAATATTGGCAGTTCTGGCCATTTGCCAAATATTACCAATGCTGGCCATTATAACGGTGGTAACGTATATGTATGATACGATACGATAATGTTCGTCACCGCTTCAGAGGCAATTTGGCCACAATTTTTGTTCCGAAAGCAGCTTACGTGTTAAACAAACGAGCTTTAGAGGTTCGCATTCTATCTGCAGCCAACACGATGATGACGTAAGCCAGGCACACGAATGGGAGCGCAGCGCAGACGATTGTCTCCGAGGTCGTCTGCTTGGCGTTTGCATCGCGATATACTAAGTGAAAGGTCTTCGGTAAATACGCTGACGGTAAATAGCTGGGAGCTGGGAGTCCCTCAAGTCACGCTATAGTGACTTTTTTTCACAGCTTATACCACAATTTTTCTTTGTGGGAATAAATTCACGTTAGATTACTTTCGCTTACCAGTGCGAGTCCTAACGTAACCATGTTGCGTGAAACACGGTGTTACATTGGTGGCTGTACATTCGACGCTAACCAGAAACAACATTCCGCGAGCCGATCACAGAGAAGACGCGGTCCCCAAGCATTCCGGCTCGCCCGTTACCAGCTCCCGTGGTTCAGTGGTTCAGTGGTTAGCGTGCTGGCCATGTCATGTCGAGACTGGGAGGTACCCGGATTCGAAACCGGGTGCTGGCTGTGCTGTCTTGGGTTTTTCCTGGGTTATCTTCAAACGCTTTCCTAGGACGTACATTCCCCCCGATTTTTTTCCAGTTAATTACTACTACTACTACTTGCCAAGTTTTATAATAAACTGCACAGGAACAACGCCACTGTGGCGGCCCGTGGGCGACGATGAAGACGTGCCTCTGCTGGCGCGCGGCACTGCGCCTGCCAGCCAGTCCTACCGGCACCGTCCTAGCATGCGGTCACGCACATCGCACGCTGGGGCATTTCATCATCACCGGTCAGGATTCGTGCAGAAGAACACCACCTCCTCTACATTTGGAGACCCGAACAACGAACACCACGTTCGGCGTAATTCGGCCATGCATCATCCTAAATTTTTCGGCAAATCAGCAGCGAACCAGCCTCTAGCAGGCAAGGCGCCCCGGGACCACTGTTCAGGCGGTGTTCCACCGGGGACCCGCAGGGAGTCCACAGTAAGCTGAGTTTCCGACCTCCACCTGCTTCACGATGGTCCTCCCTGGCACTTCTCTGGCGACAAACAACATCCACGCTTACGTACCGGTCGCGGTAGCGTACTGTCGCCCACTCAGCAACAATGAACACTCGGCAGCAATCATTCAACAAGCACTCAGCGCACTCAACATGGGCTCAACGAACGGAGCATCCACATCTCATCACTGGAACCCGCCCGGAATGCAGCGCTCTTGTTCCCGCCATCCCGCTGCTGCTGCATCAACAGCGAGAATCATAAGTAAATATGTGTCGAGTCTTCCACCATCCACGAGTCGTCCTCATTCTCCTCGTCATAGCATCGACGCGGACCTCAACCGCATGCATCGCTTCGCGTCTGAGGGGGGGGGGGGTGATGTGGCGGCCAGTGGACGACGATAAAGACGTTCCTCTGCTGGCATGCAGTACTGCGCCTGCCAGCCAGTTCTAGACGCCACCGAACTAGAGTGGGGCCGCTCACATCTGCCCGCTGGGACATTCCATCATCGCCGGTCAGGTTCGTGCAGAGGAACACCACCTCCCCTACACCACAAATTCGAGTCGGGTTTTCGGCGTTATTATCACTGATGAACGCGGAGTAAAACGGAACTACAGTTTCGGAATCGACCGGGACGGATGTGATAGTCCCTTTATGTTCTTGTTGAAGTGAAGTTCGCAGACGTGAGTGGTACTAAGAATGTATGGGGCCGGTTAGTACATGGCTAGGAGCGAGGCGACTGCACAGGACGAGACAACACACACATCGACATTGCCCACGTCCCGTGGCACAACGTGGTACCCACGCACATGAGTCAAGTCCATGAAGGCGGTACAACACTTAAAGATGGCACTGGGGCTTCAGTGTCAATCTTCGGTGCCTGTTTCTGCGTCATTTTTTAATGTTGCTAAGTTAATTTTGTTCAGGACGAGACCCGCCGATATTTCGAACATAGACTGTTCGCTGCTCTACGTAGATAAAGAATATTGCCCCATCTTCACGCCTTAATCCCTGTCGTGATCTATTCCTTCAAATGTACTGCTCGCGTCACGGTTGTCTGAAATCAGCACCCCGTGGTTTATCCCATGACGGTAGCATACCCTGAGCTTGAGGGAACGAGAGGACTGACCAACTTGGATGCCAACCTATTGCAATTTATCCAATCTCAAATCTCGAGGTATTGCAAGATCATTTACTTCGGATAAGAAACACGTGCAGCATATGGCCCACCTTATAAATATAATATCGAAACAACATTTTCGATTACGATCAAGAATATAGACCCTTTCGCGACGCCAGGGTGCGCAAACACGCGATAGCTGGATGTGCGTCACGTTGATCTTCCGGTTACAAGAGAGTTGTTTGCAAAGACCCTTTTGACAGCTCAACGCCGCCAAGGAGCGCTAGGGCAGGTAAACCCGTTTTGTTCCCCGTAGGTCTTCCGGTTTCCGCCGTTTGTTCGGAAACAGCGAAATGGTCTATATGGGCTGCAGAACTACTGCAGGAGATTTCAGACAGCCGAGCAGCATGTGTACTTTGTTATTGTATATATTAAAGAACGGAGTACAGAGTCCAACGCAGACAATTCCCAGCAAAGGCGCGCGCGCTTCAGAGGCGCGTGTTGCTGGTTTAGGAGATCCTGAACTTGTAAACCGTCCTTTGCCTCTCCACGTCTTTTTTCTTCTTTTCTTTGTTCTCATAACGACGATCTGGAGTAGAGATGGGACAAATCCAATTTTTTTTCGAATCCAAATCCGAATCGAAGGAAGGTTCTACGAAACCACGAAACTTTCGAATCCTTTCTTTAAAAAGAGTTTAACGAGCCAGGAAAAAAAAAAAAAAAAAAAGAACACTTCTAGTGAAAAGTGTTTTGAAGCAGAATATGATGCCTTTGTTTTGTGGAGGCTTGGTGGATACTGCAAGCATTTCACCAGGTTAAAAAGATGTTGTCGGAGGCTACGCTGCTCGCCCATTTTATTCCGAACGCACCGACGTACCTCGTGATGGACGCCTCAAGTGGGGCAGTAGGCGCAGCCCTACATCAGCTCGACGATCAAGTGACCTCCGGAATCGGCAGTCCGGGCAGCCGACGCCACAGCACGCTGCAGCCGGCGTCTCGGCAGTCAACGCGGCTAACGCAGCCTCACTTCCTGGGGCCGTGCGAGCTCTCGCTCCCGTGATGGTTGCGGCACCCGAGACGACTCTAGCGCCCGTCCACGACTTGAGCGAATTCGCCCCTCATCGACCTCTTCCTGCCACGTGTGCTGTGCCGTGCCATGGACATGTCCAGCAGTGCGAGTCATCCACGGTCGCTCTTGCGTCTCCCTCCTGGGGCCCTATTCCGAGTCGCTGTCGAGCGCCAGCGACGGTGTCGATAGAGGAGTATGGGTGGTTTTCAAGTTGAGAAGTGGCGCTACGCATGCTGGGTCTCCGAACTTCCGGTCCGAAATTGCGCTCAATTGGAGCAAAGCAAAACTTTATACTATCTGGCTTAAACGACAATCAAGATGAGTTCGTCTGGAAATGCCTGCCACCCCAAAGAAGTAAGGTACTGTAACAAATACTTCGCACGCACTTTTCTTATGACAAAGATAATATTTCATGACACACCGTGCATGTTTCGGTTTCGTTCGGCGCGCGCTTAAAAATCGCAATGTTTTGCTGTGGGAAATGTTCTGTTACAATGCGGTCAATTTGACGCTTCAAATAACAAAGATAACAGGCAACATTTCAGATATGGCGCAAAAAAAAATGTACAGGCAGTATTTTACGCTGTAACCTTCTGCACTCTGACATTCGTACGCATGTAATCGTTTTCTTTTTGTCTGGGAAGAGGCTCTGACTTTAGTGATATTCTATTCACATTATGAGTCGATAATCTTATCGCAGCCACGCACAATTCAACGTGATAAGTACACAGCACGGCATTTGATGACAAGTGCCCACATCCCTTAGTTCAATTTTCGTTTATGTTGACAGCATTTTTCCAAAGGCGCAGGATCCAAGGGTATGCGATACATTTTATGTCCCTTTTCCGCAGAATTAGTGCATTTAAGCCCAGAACATCCGCTTATTTTTATGTTGAAAAATCACGCTTACTCTATACGACTCCAGCAGAACTTCGGACCGGAAGCGTAAATCCACGTGACATTGCAACTTCCCTTACGTCATTTTCACAGGAAGTTGCAAACCACCCATTGGTAGAAGGCGATAACGAGCGCGTCTGACATAATAGCTGCATGATAACATATGAAGCTAGAACAATTTATCGCCGGACCGGCGTGTAGCACAAGACGCGCCGATGACAAGGTGGGTGACATTCCACCATAAGCGAAAAAAAAAAAAAAAGATACCGCCTCTTTTTTCCCGCCCTTTTTTTGTTTTTGACCTTTTATCCTTCATGGGGCCCGGAGCATGTCCTGCTCTCCGCGCATCTTTGTGACTGATTTGGTGCACCGTTGAATACCCGAAACTTTGAAGCCTCGATTTCGGGACTCTCTTGGGGCAGTTCCATTTGCAATATCGAGCGGATTTCTTGATGATCGGACTAACTTCGCTATGGGCTCTATAATTCTGTAAAAAAAAAAAAAAAGAACCTTAGGTGGACTTGGGAAATTTTGGTCCGAATGACACGTGTTTTGCTCTGGCTATACACTCTGTATATAGGCTCTGTATATACACTATCCTTTGGGCTGTTATGTAAAACAGATCGGGAGTTTTCTATACATTGCCCAATGTAGGAATATCGAGATTTAGTTTAGGAAATGGCCGGGGAAGTGGAAGTCCTTTTTTGGGCCACTAAGCAAACGTACTTAGAATTCTCCTCATTTTTTTTCTTCTTTTGTCAAGGGTGTGTTGCGGACCCCGTTTTCACATATCTACGTGCAGTATACGCGCGTATATTCACGGAGATATCTGCAAACGATTTTGTTCTGATGTGTAAGGTTTTCCTTAGCGGTTCTATAACTTAGGCAAGTTTACCCTACATGGTTACGAACCTTTCGCAATCACGCAGCTGAACAAGAAGGGACCTCGGTGCATGGTCTCAAAGATGGTTACTTATTTTGTTTCGTCTAACAAAACAGTGCCAGTCGAAGGCTCAATACCTGAAATATAGCGCTACAAGTTAATCTTTCGTATTTCTGCATCTTTTCCAGACCACTTTAGTTAAAATGCCGTCTGATTTAACCCAGGTACCATCCAATTTAATCCGTGTGCCATCCGATTTAATGCAGAGTGTTTTTCGGCACTCTTAATATAATAAATGCAAAGAGTGATATTAAACGGTAGGAACAACTTATTTATTTACACATGGTAAACAAGACTTTCGTGCACGAGTCTGCACTTCTTCAGGTTACAAAAATATAAACATGGTACAGGCACATATATACAGTTGAAGGGGGAGTTCTGGCATGAGAGGGTAACAGGTTGATGGAAAGGATGCAAACACAGATAAAAATCAAAAGAACATAAATACAAAAGCAGGGGTATCAGAAGCGAAACATAACGCGAGCCCAAGGGCTTATACACAGGAAACGAGAACACTTGTTGGTGACGTTCGAGGAATTAAGGATAAAAGGGGGCGTTATGGCGACGGAATGAGGACACAGGTGCGGAGTACAAAGGTGACCAGTGAACCGTGAGAAAGTGAAGACGGAGGTGGTCTCAGGAGAGAGACAAACGAAGAAAATGTGGAAATTGGAGAGTTGTGTGTGTGTGTGTGTTTATCATTATCTTTTTTTATTTGAAAAATTATATTTACGGGTTCAATAATTGTAGTGGGCCTGCGTGGATGTTCAAACCATGAGGCTTCAGAGACTGGAATTTTGCAATTAAAAAGGATTCGCGATTTTTGCGCTTCATGTCACTGTTATAACCCGATTCAAGGATAACGATTTTGAGGTCTGTACCTAAAGCGTGTCCAGGAAGGTTAAAATGTGTAGAAACGGGTGTAGGATGGTTATTAACAATATCTGATTTATGGCCGTAAAACCTTTCCCTCATGGTGTTCGAGGTTTCTCCAATATATTGAATACAACATTTAGTGCACATAATGAGGTAACATACGTTAAAAGAGTTGCAGTGCAATCCCTGTCGGATTTCGAAAATAAAAGAGTTTGAGGTGCTCGAGATAAATGTACATGGGCTAATGAAATGACATGTTTGGCAGCGTTTGTTACCACAAGGGGAACACCCAGGATTTGGTCGGGATAGACGGGATGAAACTAGTAAGTTACGAATGTTACGTGATCGACGGAATGTGATATTGGGGGGAGTAGGAAAAATTATTTTAAGTTTTTCGTCGCTGTGAAGTATGTTGAGATGGCGGGTGAAGATGGACCCTGCGCCACTCAGTGCTTTGTTATAGGCGGTAACGAAGGATAAAGGGTTTTGTTGCTGCCGCGGTTCATGTGAAAGTAATTTATCCCGATCTAGAGATTTGCACGCGGAGAGAGCATTGCTTATAAGGTTGGGAGGGTAGTTTCGTTTTTTAAAATCGTTGGACATTTCTTCAGCGCATGCCTCAAAGTCTTCTGGGTTAGAGCATATGCGTTTTAGACGTGTGAATTGACCAAAGGGGATGTTCCTTTTCTGAGTATTAGGATGGTAGCTGTTAAAATGAAGGTACTGGCGTTTGTCAGTGGGTTTCTTGTATAGACTCGTGACCAGCTTACCAGACTGTATAGAGACAGTCACGTCTAGAAAATTCAATGATGCGTGGGAAAGATTACACGTGAACTTGATGGCCTGATGTACGGAGTTAAAATGCTCGAAAAACGCAATTAGGGATGGTTCATCACCCGACCACACGATGAAAATGTCGTCAATGTACCTTAAGAAGACTAAAGGTTTGATCGGGAAGGATGCTAATGTCTTTTCTTCGAATTGCCCCATAAAAAGATTCGCATAGTTGGGAGACACGCGTGACCCCATTGCTGCACCTTGAATTTGGACAAAATGTTTTTCGTTAAATATAAAGTTGTTGTACATGAGCACAAGCTCAAGGAGCGAGAGGACAGCTGATGTCTGGAGAACTTCAGACGGGAAAGATTCAAGAGAAACTTTCACCGCATCGAGACCCTCATCGTGTGGTATGTTTGTATAAAGGGATGTAACATCCATAGTAGCCAAGATGACGTTGCTCAAATCCATGTTCTGCTTATTAATCGAATCGACTTTGAGGAGAAAGTCATTGGTGTCTTTTACGTAAGAGGGCAGAAGCGGAGGAACGTGTTTGATACAATGGTCTAAAAGGAGAGAAATGTTTTCGGTGGGTGTGTTTATTCCTGATATTATAGGCCTGCCGGGGTTATTTTTCTTGTGTACCTTAATCAATAGGTAAAATGAACCTGGAGTAGCATTTTTGGGTCTAATGAACTCCGCAATGTTACGTGGAATAGAGTCGTTAGTGATTAGCGCGCTGATCTTTTGGTTAATTGTGCGACAAAATAGTGAGGTGGGGTCAGAGTCAAGAGGCTTGTAGAACCTAGCATCACTGAGGTGCTCATTTGCTTTGCTGACGTAGTCTGAAGTATTCATCACGACAATTCCTCCGCCTTTATCAGCGGGCCTGATTATGATATCATCACGAGACTTGAGATTCCGTAGTGCTATCCTTTCTTGCTTAGATAAATTAAATGATCCCCGGTTGTCAGAAATGTTAAGAAGGCCTTTGATGTCATTGGATACTGCTTTAATATAATTGTCGATCATAGGGCTAGTTTTTGAAGGGTCAGGGGTCCAGACGGAAGGTTTCTTAAATGGCATTACATCAGTGCGTGCACTGCCGTGAAAAAATGTTTGCAAGTGCATTCGTCTACCTAAATTTTGGAGATCATTTAGAATTTCAAATTCATCAACACCATGGGGAGTGGGGACAAAGCTCAGTCCTTTGGATAAAACGCTGGTTTCAGCTTTGCCTAACGTAACGCCTGATAGGTTAAAAACAACATTTAGCGGTGGACCTACAGAAGTCCGTGGGTGGTCTAATAAAACAGTACAAAGATTAAGGCTGGTGATGTCTGTAAGGTGGATATTATCACGACGAGCTTTCTTACACTTCGTACGCTGTAATTGGGCGAGCTTATCCGAAGAAAAACGATTGAGTGTGAGCAATTCTTCTGGCGTTAGAGCGTGAGCTAGTTGACGGAGCTGGTTGTCTATGTCTTTGATTACGTAAGAACTTTCTGTTCGCAAAATTCTGATCAGTTCTATAGAAGCATGCGTTAATATGTTACGCCATCTCTTGGAACTACGCGGTGAGTGGAAATTGAATGTTGGGTGAACGTCAACCATTAAACCTTTGGGTACAACATTCTGTGCTATACAATCAGAGTAGAAATGGAAGTGAGAAACAAATCTAGTTTTTCTGTCTAATAACTTACGTGCCCTAAGGAATGTTGTAGAGTTTACATTGTCCGCACATAGTCAGTGAGAGCTCCTTGTGTTGTACCTCCGTGTCCCACGTTGTTGCTTCTTAGGCTGGCGTGTCCGCACCGAGGGAGTCGTGGCGGCGATAGGGGTGTCAGTCCGAACGGTGACGTCCGCGCTGCCAGGTGAACACGGTGGGCTTCTGTTTGGGGCTACTCTGGGCGTATGGGGATGAGGGCTGTGCACAGGGCTGGCACAGGACGTGGACTGGGTAGCACAATGATCACGGGGAGCATTTCGCCGGGTAGGTGACCGTGATGGCGAAGGTGGCAAATTAGGACGGTTCCCGATGGAGGGGGATTCTTCGAGGTGGAAGCCGCTGGAGCTGTTGAAGTTGCGGTGTGGGCTTGCTGAGTTTGGGCGGTTCCTCGTACTCGTTGCACTGTTACCCTCTGGGGATGGTTGACTGGGGTTGGAGCTCCCATTTGGTGCAGCAGGGGCAGCAGACGGCTGACTGATGGGAGGGAAATCTTCGAGACGGAGGTGAAAGCCGCCGGAGTTGTTGAAGTTGCGGTTTGGGCTTGCTGAGGTGTCAGCGGTGGGAGGAAAATGCAGCCTGATTACGCTCCTATAGTGGGAAGCTAGGACTTTCGCGCCTCGAGAATTCAGATGGTGGCCATCCAACGCAAGTAGATCCCATGGGGACTGATCCAAGGTGTAGTGCCGGATGAAGCCTACATGGTTGTTAACAATCGACAGGTACCAAAAATGTTGGTTCAGGAGTTGGATTTTGTAGTTGGTCTCATGGATAAAGGCACGTTGGTCCTGGTGGACGTACCAAGATGGGAGTCGAGGAGGGACGCTTGACAATACCACGAAAAGGTGTGGTCGGGAAGATTGGATGTGTGAAAGTAACAGGTCAAGATGCTCCACACAAGAGAACACTGATGCTTCACCAACATCGATGGAACCAGCTTGAAGAATAATTACGTCCAAATCTTGGGGAAGGCTATCCACGACGGCGATGAAATCCAGAATCTTTCTTCCCGGGAAGGCTTTGATCATGACGTCTTGCGAGCTGAAGAACTTGGGTACCAGCTTGATTAGGGAGTTACCGATTATGGCGATTCGGGGAAGAAGTTCCACTCCGTTTTTCGGTTTGAACATCCACGCAGGCCCACTACAATTATTGAACCCGTAAATATAATTTTTCAAATAAAAAAAGATAATGATAAACACACACACACACACAACTCTCCAATTTCCACATTTTCTTCGTTTGTCTCTCTCCTGAGACCACCTCCGTCTTCACTTTCTCACGGTTCACTGGTCACCTTTGTACTCCGCACCTGTGTCCTCATTCCGTCGCCATAACGCCCCCTTTTATCCTTAATTCCTCGAACGTCACCAACAAGTGTTCTCGTTTCCTGTGTATAAGCCCTTGGGCTCGCGTTATGTTTCGCTTCTGATACCCCTGCTTTTGTATTTATGTTCTTTTGATTTTTATCTGTGTTTGCATCCTTTCCATCAACCTGTTACCCTCTCATGCCAGAACTCCCCCTTCAACTGTATATATGTGCCTGTACCATGTTTATATTTTTGTAACCTGAAGAAGTGCAGACTCGTGCACGAAAGTCTTGTTTACCATGTGTAAATAAATAAGTTGTTCCTACCGTTTAATATCACTCTTTGATTTACTCACCACCGGCAACTTGACATCGCCTATTTTTTCTGCCTTCGTATCTTCTTGTTCACCATGTCAAGCCCGAACGGAGTGGAACTTCTTCCCCGAATCGCCATAATCGGTAACTCCCTAATCAAGCTGGTACCCAAGTTCTTCAGCTCGCAAGACGTCATGATCAAAGCCTTCCCGGGAAGAAAGATTCTGGATTTCATCGCCGTCGTGGATAGCCTTCCCCAAGATTTGGACGTAATTATTCTTCAAGCTGGTTCCATCGATGTTGGTGAAGCATCAGTGTTCTCTTGTGTGGAGCATCTTGACCTGTTACTTTCACACATCCAATCTTCCCGACCACACCTTTTCGTGGTATTGTCAAGCGTCCCTCCTCGACTCCCATCTTGGTACGTCCACCAGGACCAACGTGCCTTTATCCATGAGACCAACTACAAAATCCAACTCCTGAACCAACATTTTTGGTACCTGTCGATTGTTAACAACCATGTAGGCTTCATCCGGCACTACACCTTGGATCAGTCCCCATGGGATCTACTTGCGTTGGATGGCCACCATCTGAATTCTCGAGGCGCGAAAGTCCTAGCTTCCCACTATAGGAGCGTAATCAGGCTGCATTTTCCTCCCACCGCTGACACCTCAGCAAGCCCAAACCGCAACTTCAACAACTCCGGCGGCTTTCACCTCCGTCTCGAAGATTTCCCTCCCATCAGTCAGCCGTCTGCTGCCCCTGCTGCACCAAATGGGAGCTCCAACCCCAGTCAACCATCCCCAGAGGGTAACAGTGCAACGAGTACGAGGAACCGCCCAAACTCAGCAAGCCCACACCGCAACTTCAACAGCTCCAGCGGCTTCCACCTCGAAGAATCCCCCTCCATCGGGAACCGTCCTAATTTGCCACCTTCGCCATCACGGTCACCTACCCGGCGAAATGCTCCCCGTGATCATTGTGCTACCCAGTCCACGTCCTGTGCCAGCCCTGTGCACAGCCCTCATCCCCATACGCCCAGAGTAGCCCCAAACAGAAGCCCACCGTGTTCACCTGGCAGCGCGGACGTCACCGTTCGGACTGACACCCCTATCGCCGCCACGACTCCCTCGGTGCGGACACGCCAGCCTAAGAAGCAACAACGTGGGACACGGAGGTACAACACAAGGAGCTCTCACTGACTATGTGCGGACAATGTAAACTCTACAACATTCCTTAGGGCACGTAAGTTATTAGACAGAAAAACTAGATTTGTTTCTCACTTCCATTTCTACTCTGATTGTATAGCACAGAATGTTGTACCCAAAGGTTTAATGGTTGACGTTCACCCAACATTCAATTTCCACTCACCGCGTAGTTCCAAGAGATGGCGTAACATATTAACGCATGCTTCTATAGAACTGATCAGAATTTTGCGAACAGAAAGTTCTTACGTAATCAAAGACATAGACAACCAGCTCCGTCAACTAGCTCACGCTCTAACGCCAGAAGAATTGCTCACACTCAATCGTTTTTCTTCGGATAAGCTCGCCCAATTACAGCGTACGAAGTGTAAGAAAGCTCGTCGTGATAATATCCACCTTACAGACATCACCAGCCTTAATCTTTGTACTGTTTTATTAGACCACCCACGGACTTCTGTAGGTCCACCGCTAAATGTTGTTTTTAACCTATCAGGCGTTACGTTAGGCAAAGCTGAAACCAGCGTTTTATCCAAAGGACTGAGCTTTGTCCCCACTCCCCATGGTGTTGATGAATTTGAAATTCTAAATGATCTCCAAAATTTAGGTAGACGAATGCACTTGCAAACATTTTTTCACGGCAGTGCACGCACTGATGTAATGCCATTTAAGAAACCTTCCGTCTGGACCCCTGACCCTTCAAAAACTAGCCCTATGATCGACAATTATATTAAAGCAGTATCCAATGACATCAAAGGCCTTCTTAACATTTCTGACAACCGGGGATCATTTAATTTATCTAAGCAAGAAAGGATAGCACTACGGAATCTCAAGTCTCGTGATGATATCATAATCAGGCCCGCTGATAAAGGCGGAGGAATTGTCGTGATGAATACTTCAGACTACGTCAGCAAAGCAAATGAGCACCTCAGTGATGCTAGGTTCTACAAGCCTCTTGACTCTGACCCCACCTCACTATTTTGTCGCACAATTAACCAAAAGATCAGCGCGCTAATCACTAACGACTCTATTCCACGTAACATTGCGGAGTTCATTAGACCCAAAAATGCTACTCCAGGTTCATTTTACCTATTGATTAAGGTACACAAGAAAAATAACCCCGGCAGGCCTATAATATCAGGAATAAACACACCCACCGAAAACATTTCTCTCCTTTTAGACCATTGTATCAAACACGTTCCTCCGCTTCTGCCCTCTTACGTAAAAGACACCAATGACTTTCTCCTCAAAGTCGATTCGATTAATAAGCAGAACATGGATTTGAGCAACGTCATCTTGGCTACTATGGATGTTACATCCCTTTATACAAACATACCACACGATGAGGGTCTCGATGCGGTGAAAGTTTCTCTTGAATCTTTCCCGTCTGAAGTTCTCCAGACATCAGCTGTCCTCTCGCTCCTTGAGCTTGTGCTCATGTACAACAACTTTATATTTAACGAAAAACATTTTGTCCAAATTCAAGGTGCAGCAATGGGGTCACGCGTGTCTCCCAACTATGCGAATCTTTTTATGGGGCAATTCGAAGAAAAGACATTAGCATCCTTCCCGATCAAACCTTTAGTCTTCTTAAGGTACATTGACGACATTTTCATCGTGTGGTCGGGTGATGAACCATCCCTAATTGCGTTTTTCGAGCATTTTAACTCCGTACATCAGGCCATCAAGTTCACGTGTAATCTTTCCCACGCATCATTGAATTTTCTAGACGTGACTGTCTCTATACAGTCTGGTAAGCTGGTCACGAGTCTATACAAGAAACCCACTGACAAACGCCAGTACCTTCATTTTAACAGCTACCATCCTAATACTCAGAAAAGGAACATCCCCTTTGGTCAATTCACACGTCTAAAACGCATATGCTCTAACCCAGAAGACTTTGAGGCATGCGCTGAAGAAATGTCCAACGATTTTAAAAAACGAAACTACCCTCCCAACCTTATAAGCAATGCTCTCTCCGCGTGCAAATCTCTAGATCGGGATAAATTACTTTCACATGAACCGCGGCAGCAACAAAACCCTTTATCCTTCGTTACCGCCTATAACAAAGCACTGAGTGGCGCAGGGTCCATCTTCACCCGCCATCTCAACATACTTCACAGCGACGAAAAACTTAAAATAATTTTTCCTACTCCCCCCAATATCACATTCCGTCGATCACGTAACATTCGTAACTTACTAGTTTCATCCCGTCTATCCCGACCAAATCCTGGGTGTTCCCCTTGTGGTAACAAACGCTGCCAAACATGTCATTTCATTAGCCCATGTACATTTATCTCGAGCACCTCAAACTCTTTTATTTTCGAAATCCGACAGGGATTGCACTGCAACTCTTTTAACGTATGTTACCTCATTATGTGCACTAAATGTTGTATTCAATATATTGGAGAAACCTCGAACACCATGAGGGAAAGGTTTTACGGCCATAAATCAGATATTGTTAATAACCATCCTACACCCGTTTCTACACATTTTAACCTTCCTGGACACGCTTTAGGTACAGACCTCAAAATCGTTATCCTTGAATCGGGTTATAACAGTGACATGAAGCGCAAAAATCGCGAATCCTTTTTAATTGCAAAATTCCAGTCTCTGAAGCCTCATGGTTTGAACATCCACGCAGGCCCACTACAATTATTGAACCCGTAAATATAATTTTTCAAATAAAAAAAGATAATGATAAACACACACACACACACAACTCTCCAATTTCCACATTTTCTTCGTTTGTCTCTCTCCTGAGACCACCTCCGTCTTCACTTTCTCACGGTTCACTGGTCACCTTTGTACTCCGCACCTGTGTCCTCATTCCGTCGCCATAACGCCCCCTTTTATCCTTAATTCCTCGAACGTCACCAACAAGTGTTCTCGTTTCCTGTGTATAAGCCCTTGGGCTCGCGTTATGTTTCGCTTCTGATACCCCTGCTTTTGTATTTATGTTCTTTTGATTTTTATCTGTGTTTGCATCCTTTCCATCAACCTGTTACCCTCTCATGCCAGAACTCCCCCTTCAACTGTATATATGTGCCTGTACCATGTTTATATTTTTGTAACCTGAAGAAGTGCAGACTCGTGCACGAAAGTCTTGTTTACCATGTGTAAATAAATAAGTTGTTCCTACCGTTTAATATCACTCTTTGATTTACTCACCACCGGCAACTTGACATCGCCTATTTTTTCTGCCTTCGTATCTTATAATAAATGCCTCAACAAATCGCTCATAAGGTGCCGTTCATGAGGATTCGCTCAGATGGGCTCGCAAAAACGCCTGATCAAGGCTGGATTACTGCAGTGATAATTCCTGATAATAGCTATAGCTTGCTCATAATGGTACTGGCTGATAATGGCCGGAATGCTGTCAAGGTCTGTGTCGGTGTTGACTGATCAGTTCCCAAGCAGCACAATGTACTGAAGGTCAAGTGCAATAGGGGTGTACGGGTAGGTGGAAGGCCTTGAACAGCGTCGTGGAGCTAAGGAACATTGATAAGACGCATACCGTCCACCCCTATTGCACTCGACTTTCAGTACATTGTGCTGCTCGGGTTTTTTCTGGTTACTGATAAGCAGCTATAAACCGATAAATGTCGATAATTCGCCATAATGGCAACCAAAAAGCCCATTCCGGCTTAGTCTCCCGCTAAAAACAGACAGTTATAGATGAGATAATGGGGACGCGTCTACTTTTGAGGAGTCGTGATAAGGGCTCGCAACCAATGCCGAACTGATAAAGTAACTTCGTAGCAGCTGCTCTGGTCTGGCGAATGGGGCCTAACATGGTTTGTTGAGTGATCACAACTGATAAAGGCTGGCTGACCGAGGACTTTGCCTATACTGATAAAGAAATGATGAGCAATGTCCCATTGGGATCGATTGGAAATGGAAGTGATTGGTCCGAGCTTCCGAAGTCACAAGGTACAGCGCCCTTATGCTTCAAATTGTTGCTTGCATAGTGATTATGTCGCGAAAACACCCATAAGAGACGATGCAGTTGCGGCACATTTACCGTAATTTCACGCGTATAGGCCGCACCGCAGATAAGCCGCAGGACGCGTTTTTTGGGACGTTTTGAAAATTTTCTGGCAGATAAGCCGCACCCGCAGATAAGCCGCGGGCAATACGAGACGACTGATTTGTGCGACAAAGGAGACCATAGAGAAGGCCATAAACCCTGTGGTCCATACTCCGGGATCGGCACAGTGTACAACAGAGGAGGTCAGTTCTGGAGTTCTACCAAGATCGGATTGTGCCCTTGTCGGGTGTTTTTCGTCGACTGATGGGTCAGTGATCTTCCAGAAGACGTGAATCACTGTCACCACTTTCCTTAAATCTGCTTGGGGGAATGCACCAGGAAGATCAATCTACTCGAATGTGGACCCGTCCCTGTTACGCACTGTTCGTGCATCGGCAGGGCAGTGCTGTTCCAGAGACACTTTCGGCCCTTTCGTTAAAATCGGCGTATGGGGAAAATACCAGGAAAAAATAGTCATCAGATAAGCCGCACCGGTGGATAAGCCGCAGGGCGCCCGTGAGAAAAAAAATCGCGCATAAGCCGCGGCTAATACGCGTGAAAATACGGTACTACCTGGAAGGTCAAAGGAGCACAAAGGAGCAGTGAATTAGGGGAAAAGTGCGGTCAGCCTGCTCTGAAGTGTCGGCTTGGTGCACAGGGGAGGAAAAAGAGGGGAAGGGGAGAGAGGGGGGAGAGATGATGGTGGCACAGGAGAGGGAGCGGGCGTGCTAACCCTCTTGCTCTGGGATTTGCGTAGTCCAAGGGGACTACCCACCGCAGAAAACATGCGAGCTTCCCTCAGTAGTCTTCATTGGGAAGGTCCCAGCGCCACGGTAACCGCCAGGATTATTGGCGAAGTTATCCCATCGCCTCAGTCGCGGTCATTTTTGCAAACAAAGCCGTTTACCTGACTGCTAAAACACACCATATGCGAAGTAATGGACCTGTACCCGAGAAACGTCATCATGACATCGATAGACAGACTGAAACCGAAACAAATCTGAAGGAGAGGGCTGGGTTCCACGAATGGGCACTTGTTCGCTGCCTCCTATTGAAAAAGAAGTAGGACCGAAGGTCGCATCGCAGGGACCATCGTGATGCCCTCAAGACCGTGGCTTTCGTGCGCCACCTTGTTCGCTCCTATAGCTTCGAGCGTAGTTCAACTCTACCAAATTGGCGGCGCTGTCGAACACTATGACGTCATTTGTTTAGAAACAGGGAGAGGTCTATTCACTCGACAGATGCGTGCATATCGCGGCATTCAATTTTGAAAATCGCGATCGCGCGCAACGGTGGCGAAGCCTCCAACTATAGCCGCCAGAGTCGCTTTGACGTCATCGCAGTGCAACCCGCTAAGTGGTTTGCTTGTTTGGTGCACCAGCATCTGCTATACAGAGGGATAACAGGGAGCAGAAAGGAAAAAGAAAATAAAGTGCGGAAAGGGTGCCGACCCCGATTTGAGCATGGCCTCTCTTGTAACCACGATGACATCACAGTCTTCCTCCTCCACCTCGTTTCGGCCCGCTGAGCGAGTCGAGCGGGAACGCGCGCGTCGATGTTCGGGGGGCGTTTTATTCCAAGGAAAGTACACCGTAAATATAGCTAATTTGTTTTTGTTAGTTGTCACATCAAATTATGTCCCTTCGTAATTCTCAAGAAACAGAAAATCTTTTGGATGGCTTTCTGGGCTCCTTCAGCGCACAGTGGCTGCAGTTTGGGAAACTCCAGGCAGCTCAAAATCAAGGAGACGTATCCGTTGAATTGTATCACATACACCAGCTCGCTTGCTTCCTCTTTCTATGCCCCATAGTAAACACACTTCTCTCTTTCTCCATGACAGAGGCAAGTCTCAGACATGGCGGGATCGGAGTACTGTAAGTATGCATCTTAAGGCGGACTCACTTCTTGTGAAAGTCTATGTGGAATTTTCGTTCGCAGGGTTCTCGAAAACCTAACTAAATTGCTACACGAAGCAGGTACAGGCGTGTTACCCTCGAGGTTACCTAGGGAATGACACATTTGTGGGCCTGACGCGGTCCTCTGAGTTTTGACGAATGAAAGTTTGTTAGATTTTCAATACATGGGAGTCTATGGGAGATGCAACAAAACTGCTTCTCTCGGCACGCTCTCCCGCCATATTTGGGCCAAAATGATGTCATTCCCTACAGTAACAGTGGGGAAGTTGATTGCAATCAACAAATTTGACGAGCTTTCTGCAGTTTTCCAGATTCCTGCGAATGAAAATAATGGCTTTGTCGTTTGCTAGCATGTACTGCACGTTGGCGTAGATTACGTTACTTCCTTAAAGTGCGGAAGAAAAGCAAAACGAATAAAACAATTTTGCGATGTGCACCCAACTCACTCCGGAAGCGAAAGTTAACTAGACCGCATGAGCCCGCCTTAAAAAGGGCGTACACTGTAAACTGAAAAACACACTTATGGGTGTAAATGGCTTGTCCTATAACTGACACCTCTTTTTACACCATATGGTCTGGAACACCATTTTTAGAGGGTGTATTCTCTGTAAAACACCCTTAGAAAGGGTGCTTTTTCTTGAAAATGCCGTCTTTTGCACCCTTTATACACCCTTTTAGGAGGGTGTTTAGCAGTTTTACACCCTCTTAAAAGGGTGTTTAAAGGGTGCAAAGAAAGCACTTTCAAGGAAAAGCACCCTTTCAAATGGTGTTGTGTGTTCCAGACCATATGGTGTAAAAAGAGGTGTCAGTTATAGGACAAGCCATTTACACCCATAAGGGTGTTTTCCAGTTTGTAGCGTAGGAGAAGTGTCGTGATATCTCATCAGCGTGCGAAAGAATACCATGGTTTCACAGGGAAACAGTTCGAAGCCATGCTGCGTGGCATGGAGGCTCACGCCATACAAGATGTGAGAGAACCGGTTCTTGATGAGGAGCCTACGGTCTACGTGTCAAGGTACAGCAGGAGTGAGATCAAGAAGCAGAGAGAAGCGCTGCCTATTTTTCCATACAAAGACAGAATCGTCAAGGTCAGTGTTTACACTTCAATGCATGAGACACAAATGTGACACACACGAGACACAAGGACGGCTTCATGCATCCTATTAGGCGTGAACTCGTACCATTGGTATAGTGCACGCGGAGAAGGAAGAACAGGGCTGAAAAACGCCTCCGTATACGGTCGACCCGCGTATATCCGGACAGCTCCGTTTCCGGTGAAAATGTCCGGATAGCGGGGGAACCGGATAAGTGAAACACGAAAATCCAGAGTGATCCTAAAATTACATCATTACTGACAATTACACAGAAAACTATCCATTGTCATCTGTTTCATTCTAATACACGCATTCACTTCTTGCAAAAATTTGCTAATGGCATTAACTTGCGAAATATTGTTCTGTTTTTCGAAAGATACTCGCGCCGTTCATATAGTGCCGCCCGTGCATTTTCTACCGTCACAGCTGGTGCCCCCATCCCCGCTTTCATCATCACATTCTTCTTGAACACTATCGGAAGCGACGATACTGGCGATGTCATCGTCAGTGATTGCAGTGCAAGGGTTCTTGTTGCAGACCTCCTCAGTCTGAAATAACCAGGCTGCTCTGTGGATTACTTTTGTGTAACGTGCAAAGTCGGAAAGGGAGAAAATTCTTCCTAGCAACGCCCTCTTTGTGTCAGTAAAAAGGAGGCCACGAACAGGGTTCTCGACCTCGCTTGACTAGGTGTCGGCCGAGTGTCCTCCCTGGACAATGACCGGATAATTGAACACGATCGTTGGGTATTAATCACTTCCGTTCCCTGGAATTCCTGTCCGAGTCCAGAAGCTGAAGTCCGGATAAACGAGGGCGAAATACATGGGGAGAAATTCGTCCCCATGCTTTTTTCTCCGGATAGCGCAGGATCCGGATAAATGAAGTCCGGATAAACGCGGGTCGACTGTATATAGATTTCCCACAGAAATGTTCCCATGCAGGGTATTTTTTCTGGCCATGTTGTTCGTGATGAGTGCGCAGGAAAATTGCTTCAGTGTAACCAATGGATGGATTACGTTGTGCGACTCTAATACCCTTGCCGTTCGCTGCTGTTACACGGCGTGTATATTCACAGTTTGGTGTGGTCACGTGGTTTCAATCCCGCGGATTATTATTTATTAAATTGAGTACTTAGAAATAAAATTAAAATTTACAGCTACGTATAATATGATTGAATAATATATTCCTAACATACTTTTCCTGTATCGACCTTCTTTTTAAACTACATGGCAAAGTATCGCTGCCATTTTCTCGGTTTGGCAGCCTAAACCGGGGTTGCCTAGCTCTCCGTTTGCTCTAATCGCTGTTAGCGGCGTAACCACAGGTAGTTCGGCCGTGTAACTGTGGCGAGCGGCGATTATCAGTAACCGCGGTTTGTATAACCACGGTTAAGGATGACCCTGTAACAAGGGTATAAGTGAGGTTCTTGCAACACAGATAGTGCGGGAGAACCAGACCGTGGTGCTGACAGGCGAGACAGGGTCAGGCAAGTCGACTCAGATCGTGCAATACCTGCATGAAGCGGGCATTGCAAAGGGAGGTACGATTGGCTGCACTGAGCCTCGGAGGGTGGCTGCCATGTCTCTGGCTCGCAGGGTTGCTGATGAAGTCGATTGCCAATTGGGCACAAAGGTAAGCCCTTTTCAATGTCATATTCCCTCTTCCCAACTCTCGAAATATTTTCTATATGAGGTCCTTCACAGAATGCAACGCGGTCAACTACACGCAATAAGGACCGACAGCTGTCGAAATGTTGAATTGGTCAAACCATGCATTAGGCTATTGACACCGACGGTGCAGGTCAACCGACCTCCCTCTGATAAAGGGTGTAAAACAGTGGTAAAAGCACTTATCATATATCCAAATTGCTGCAAAAAGGCGTACGCCCCCTCGCTCACCGAACCAGAAGTGGTAACCCTATCATTTGTGACAGAGTGAGGTAGCGGGTAGAACTTTGCAACCTTTTAGGCACAACATATGCGACAAATATTACCTCCCAAAAAAGGTATAACTGCCCCACCCTTTCTTCTGAGAGTGTGGTGTTTATGCGATTCTTGGACATTCGTTTGGCACTGTTGTCAGTTACAGTTATTTTATTTCGTGACCAACATTCACTATTCACAATGTCTCCATCCAACAGCAAACGTAAGTCACTAGAGGCTGCAAAGCATGTGTCATACTGTCAGTACAGCCGTATAGGAGAGTCCACTGGGTCATTTGCTTCAATGAACAGGTCGGCTATTGCATCCGGTTTGAAGACTGCACGGCGCCAGAAACAGTCATCAAGTACATGACTGATGGAATGCTTCTAAGCGAGGCAGCCAGGGACAATCTACTGGAACACTACTCGATCATTGTCCTGGACGAAGCCCACGAACGGTCCATACATACCGATGTCCTCTTCGGTGTTCTCAAAGGGGTATGCCTCAGGATATGCCATAAGCACCGCATGGAGGTTTCCTAAATAGGCATACATACAGAGTGTTTCACGTAATGCGTAAAAAATTGTTTCGAAAAATGTACCTGTTAGAAAATTACGGGGTCAGAGGTATTTCCAACTCTGCGGAACCCTTGCCACGACTTGCGGCCGTTCGGGTCAATTTTCTGTCACAGCAAAATTGTTGATCTCCGAAGTTCGCCAGGTGGATGTAACTTTCTTTCTTTTTTTTTTTTTTTTTGCCAGAAACAGAAAGACCATGTTGGATTTACCCAATTATGTTACGAAAATGAAGCAACACCGAGAAGGAAACGTGAATATATCTGGCTCACCGTTTCTTTTTCCGCACCTTGCGCTTGTAATTTGAGAGAGAACTGACAGGCGCCCGACAATTTGCGCACCTCGGAAGGAGAGGTTTTCTCTCCCCGCAGCTATGTTCCCGTCGTAGAACACCAAGTGTATTTTCATTTTGTAACGGTATGGTGTAATTCCGTACTCGTTATGCACATTCTCTCTCTGGACAAAATGTAGGCTCCCGTAGATATACGAAGAAGAGAAGGAGGACAATAAAATTCATTCTGGGGTTCACTGGCACGGCACTGAAGGTGCCTTACATTGGTGCAGTCAAATTTCCGGACAGTGTGCGTTGAATCCCACTTAAAAGGCACCCCTCATACCCCACGGATGACCAGCTGCTCTGCTGAAGGTGAGCGAATCGCTTTGTTTATGCCCAAGAGCCAGTATGACCTCTTTCAACATCAACTGGCCAAGACAGATGCAGGCAACGTAGGAAACCTTCATAAAAAAAAAGTCATTATGATAAACATGAAGAGAGAGGACTTCCGTCCACACATCGTAACAATAGGCGACAAAACCTAACGTTCACTTGGCGAATTTGGCGGTTCAATTCAGAAAGTTCAATTTGCTGCGGAAGAAAATTGGTGCTCGTAAGCCGCAGAACATAGACGCCATTGACGTCACAATTTTTCATCCTCTTCTTCTTCTTTTTTACACGTCAGGTGAAACACCCCGTATGCCCGACACAAAAGCAAGAAAAGAAACAGAAAAAACGGAAATGTATTTTTCAGATTGCCAAACGAAGGTCGGACCTGAAGATCATTGTCACATCAGCGACCATAGATGTCTCCAAGTTCTCGAAATACTTCCTGAACGCTGTAAGTCGAACCTATAGACCTTCATGTGTTGCACCAGGCTTGAAAACTCGCAACAAAAAGCTGTAATGCAGTTATTCGCTGCCTTCGTTCGTTACCTGCCACATTAGCGCATTCTACATGGCCCCAGTAGAAACGGGATGATTTTATGAAGTTCGCCAGCCCGAGTCCCCTACGATGATATTGACCTGGAGGAGTCGTCCATGATCTCCTCCCAATCGTCGTTCCCGTGTCCGGTTGATACCGGGCCTGTTACCTCTCTCCATTGCACTGGAGCCGACACTGAAGTTCCCGTGATTTACTTGCAGCTTATATTTACAGGAGTCAACTATAACACATAACTGAGGAAAGTCGAGTAATTCGACTTTCCGACGACCTGTCCAGCTTAGATTGTCTTTGTCAGCATCTGCCTCCCCCACCCCTTCCCTTAAAAGGGTGACAACTTCAGCCACAACCCTAACTTGGAATCACCAATCGGGCAGGCCTGCACTCTAAGAAAAAAAGGTAGAATTTCCTACCCAATGTGGTAGAACGACCTCTACCAGTACCTCTACCATTTCGTGCCAATTCACACGCGACTTCTTCCCCGCGGGTATAAGCAACGGCGTCTCTTTCCCTTTCTCCTCTCTCTCTCGCGTTTGCTCCAAGAAAGAATGGCAGAATTTCCGACCCAAGCTGGTAGAACAAAAGTTTATACACTGTAGTATGCTCCTGCTCTGCAGTCATACCCAAAAGGCAAAATTGGTTCGGGTAGAAATGTGGTTGCAATGCAGCTCAACTGAGATGGGTAGAAAATTATACATTTTTTTTTCTATTAGAGTGTGGTTCAAACTGCATCAGCCCCTGGTTGGACTGGTTTAAATTTCGACAGCAGCAGTTCCTCTGAATTCTCCGCCCTTCACTCGAGACTTATGAGTAACGGTCCCGGCTGTCAAGCCGTGCACATCGTAGTCTCGACCATTGCAAGACGCGGGAGCCTCTTCCCTGATTTAGTGCCGGGGAAAACAACTGTCCACTGTCGTCCACACTGAGCTGTCTAACGACCTCTACAGCCTACAGCCCCAAAAGCTTTCGTGCAGACCGCAATCCGCTACGACAAACGGCTGCAGTGCACATCCCTCCATCCTGGCAATCGCGCGCTACGATCAGCTTCACCCCAGAGGATTCTTACGGGTTGTGCCAAACGCATATAGACATGCATGTATTGCAGTAGGCGTGAAACCTCACAAGGAAAAGTTTTTTTGTGCCGTTTGTTCACGTACTTCCCGCACTGGCGCTCTCTACGTGTATTTGAACAAGCTTTTAGTAGGCGGACTGCGGTCTGCTACGTCAAATAGTTACAGTGCATGTCCTTCCACTCTGGCAGTTGCGTACTACAGCTTCTCTCCAAGGTGGTTTCTAGCATTGTGTGCCCCACTTGTATGCAATTCGTCCACGCTTTGCCTTCGAGTAATCGTGTAATGTATCGGAATTCGAGACAGAATGCTAATTTGGAGTAAACACTATACCTGTCGGCTGGAATATTCTGCGATAGCAGACGATCATAGCATACGACACAAAGAGGTCTTAGCACACTTTTTCTATTATATGCATGTATGGACACTGCGTATGCTACCACACTCTAAAAAGAGTGCTTCACCACATAGCATGCTGTGCGCCAACCATTGACACGAATTATAGGGTTACCGGTCGCCTCTGATCCGAGGAGAGGGGGGGGGCGTACGCCTTTTTGTGGCAGTTTGGACATATGGTAGTTTCCACAATAAGGCGTACACCTGCCTCTCTCCTCGAATCAAATGCGATAACTCTATCATTCGCGGTAATGCTATGCGGTGAAGTTCTGTTTTTAGAGTGCAGTTGTTGCTTGAATTGAACCCTCCAAAATGCGCACTATAAACAGCTACACTCTAAAAAAGGAACTTCACCGCATAGCACGCTCCTAGCCAACCATCATCTCGAATGTTATCGTTATCAGCCCCGATTTGTTGAAAACGGGAGGCGTACGCCTTTTTTATGACACTTATGCTGGTCATAATTGTCACAAAAAAGGCGTACGCCCCCCGTTTTCAACAAATCGGGGAAGATAACGATATCATTCGAGATGATAGTTGGCTAGGAGCGTACTATGCGGTGAAGTTCATTTTTAAGAGTGTATTTCGTTATTCTTAGGCACATTTTACACTTATCGCGATCCAATGAAATTGCCCCCCTTCTGGGCTACAGTCTTGAAACAGAGCTTCACCGCATAGCACGCTGAGAGCCAACCATTACCACCAATGATAAGGTCATCGCTTCCAATTCGAAGGGCGCGTACGCCTTTTTGTGTCAATTTTGATGTGTGATAATTGACACAGAAAGGCGTACACCCCCTTCTCTTTTCGAATCAGAAGCGATAACCCTATAATTCGTGGCACTGGTTGGCGCACGGCGTGCTATTCACTTCACTTTTGGAACTTGAACTTCACTTTTAGAGCGTATGCAGCAAGCGCCACTGCGGTGAGTAAGTACAGTACTAAGTGAGTAAGTGTTTTCATAAGTTTACTGTGGGAGTATCGCGAAGAGTTCAGGCCTAGTGTAATACTTGAGACCGCAACGAAGTAGTGTAGGAGAGAAAAGGGTAGAAAAGCTTGCGTGTGACGAGAATATGGGTAACACTAGTATTATGGAGTATCACGAAGGATTCTTTCTAATTTCATCTTTCCAGCTCCTTCTCATGCTCATTCTCAAGGAACCTTCTTGTGAAACAATATCATGAGTTGCAGACCTAAAGTGAAGCTCCTTCACCCGTACATGAGATCATCGCTGTAAAACATTGGGTTTTGTTAAAAGGAATTTCAAAAGGGCTCGTAGAGATATTAAAGAAACTGTCTTCAACTCATATGTTCCACCGTCCTTAGAATATCGCAGCGCGGTGTGCGAACCCACCGAAATAAATCTTCGGAAAAAACTAGAAAAACTACAAAACCAAGCGGCTAGATTTGTTTGTAATAATTACTCTCCTCAGGTTGGATCAACATATCTGAGATTCATGCTGGGATGGCCTTAACTAGAATGCCGTAGGAGACAATCTCAATTAAAACTTTTTTTATCACATTTCTCACGGACATACCGGCATTCCTCGAGGGCATTATCTTTTCCCACCGAGTTACATTTCAGAACGTGTAGACCATCGTTTTCATATGTCCATTTTCAGAAATTCTTTTTTCCCTAAAACAGTTGAGGAATGGAATAGACTTCCACGAGATCTTGTTTCTTCCCCAAGTGCCATTTTTGTGTGAAAAGTTATGCACGTATGTGTTAGAGTGTTTGAACTTTTGTGATTGTGTTGTTATTAAGTTATCTGCTCTCCCCTCCACAATGCCACTTAGGTGGAGCAGTAGGGTAGTGAAAATAAATAAATAAATCGCGGAGTCCTCTATTCCATACTCAGCTTCCTCACGCATAGGGTGTGAAAAGAGTCTTCGACGTAGCGACGCACCGGATCCGTGTTATTGCCTTATCACTACGAGCGTTGAACTTCATATCTTGCTGCATGGGGAGCCATCCTGTCAGCACGTGACCAGCACAGAGAAATGACAGAAAAAGTCGAGAGCGAAGAAAAAAAAAACAAGAAGATGTTAGTCATTGCCCTTCTGGCTAAGTGCCAACATCAGCTGACAGCGGACGTGATGCATAGTTCAGCTCAGTTCAGTTCAAATGTTTTATTTTACAGCTTGTACAGAGGTAATGCCATACAAAATGGGGTAAAGAAATTGAATGTATTATACGGCACGAATTAGAAGGATGAAACGCCATAGGCGTGGAATTGATCCAGTATTGTATGCATACAACTCAAGCTGAGACACGACAGTGATCGCTAGGAAACACAAAAGAAACAAAAAAAAATTAGTATTACAAACGACTCATACAGGACCAGGACCTTTCGACCAAAGAAGAAAACACCAATTTCAACAACATGAAGAGTCAACATCTGATATGTAAAGCGCCAACGACAATTACACAACGCTTTCACCCATGAAATAATCGTGAATCATCTTCCTGAGAACCACTAACGAATTACAAGTACGAATATAAGGTGTAAGCGAGTTCCAAACTTTGGCCGCGAAATACTGGAACGAAAAGTAGCCATAGTTGGTTCGAATACTAGTCAGAGTCAAGACAAATGATCCCCGATTCCTTAATGGGATTACGCAGGTCTTGGCCTGTAAACTTACAAACGGTATGGAAATATTAGGCTAGCAGATATGGTGACCGCACTGCAGTTTTCGCTGATGAATCTACCAGCCGGGATCGCCTCATCGTCTGCTTACCGACGGATGCTGGTGGTGCTGGTGGTGATGGTGGTGGTGATGGTGAAAGGGCTCGCCGTTGTCCGCCTCACAGATGTGGGCAGCGTCACGATTGACGCCCTCGGGAATGTGCGTCCTGGGCTTTACACTTCACTTTTTCACTCTCTTATCTAAGGACTTATTTCACTGTCATCTACTCTTACACGTGTCTGCGGGACAGCCGTTGTTCTTGCTGGCTTTTTATACTTCATCTAAAATAAAGTTGGCAAGATTGTAATTCTGGGCTCTTAACATAACCAGCTTCCTGTACCATAATCATCTATTTGTCACTCTGTCTTTGACTCTCTCACTCTCAGCTCTGACGCGTTCGAGGATTCATACCCTCACTATCAATAAATGGTATCGCGACAGACCATGGTGGGCATTTTACTCGACGTTTTAATGAGTGGCTGCCCTTGTCATCAATAGACGACTTCAGAAAATCCCAGGGAGCTTAGTGCAACTTTGAACTATGGGAACTTGCTGGTAACAAAGGAGAAGAAGGTCTCCAAGCTTTTTCGGTTTCTCCTCACGGTCACGGTCAGCGAAAACGAAACGTTTCGTTTCAGTAATCTCCCAGGATGCAATGCGTACGCAAAGAGCGCTGGGATTTTCTGAAGTCGTGTATCGGACTTCCACGCTTGAGCTTCTAAGAAGTGCCATTACTTTGACTGTTTTGTTCCTTAGCCCATCATCACAATACCAGGGCGGCTCTATCCTGTGAAGATTTTCTACAGCGATGACCCCGAGCTTGACTACTACGAAGCCTCAATTCAAAGAGTGCTTACCATACACAGAACAGAGCCTAAAGGTGCGTTTAAGAAACTATAGATAAAGGTAGAAGTTGGCAACCCTTTGTGTGGGAGCTACATGTATGGTTGAGCGCGGAAAGCCCGTGCGCTACTCTGCCTCCTCTGTTGGCCTCATATTCACCACACGCATCTATGCGGTGAATGCAACATTTTTTTGCGGCAATATTAATTAAAATGCGAAAGACGACTTCAGGAAATCCCAGAGAACAGAGCGCCTCGTTGAACTATAGGAGATAACAAAGAAGGAGGTGGTCTCGGTCCACTGTCCACGAGGTGTCAAGGTCAGCGAAAACGATGCGTGGACTATTCTCTTTTCCTAATTTCAGTAATCTCCCAGGATTCAACGCGTGCGCAAGGAGCACTGGAATTTCCTGAAATCACATATTCCCGTCTTTTGCACGACAAATATAGCGCAATCCCGTTACTTCGAACTCGAAGGGGATCGACGAGTTGTTCGAATAAGGCGGAGCTCGAACTAATGAGCATCGCCATCAACGAGTGCAGAGCGACTCCGACGATGCGAACGCATACTAGCTACATCGGAGACGCGTCACGGATCGCTAGGCGTTGCCGTAAGTTCGCGGTCGCACGACGCCGGAAATATAACAGGCTGATTAGTCATTCAAAATATATATTTACAGGCAGGCATCAAAACATGTCAGTGCACAGACAATATGTTATTCACGTTTACATTCGTTTCTTCGGTCGCATCTTTGCGATGTTCAACTCACCCCAGCCGCAAAACCCGTGAAAGCGAACCGTGACCCTAACACGGCAGCAGCGTGCTGGTCGGTGCGCTACTTGCGCACATATGTTCGAATTACCGAACATTTTCCCCCTTGAAATACAGACACGACTTTGGTGAGCCTCCAGTGGCAGTTCGAATCATCCGTAAGTTTCGAATTAGCGGGATAGTGTTAGGATTAGGATAGGAGCGTGTTCCAGGAAGGAGTAAAGTCTTGGAATTATCCACGGGAACAACTTGCCGAGTGGCCCGTGCGCAGTGTATTTAATAGAGCGTAAAAACAAAGAGCGCCGATGACGTTGGAGGGTGCCGCTCACTACAGGGCTTCCCCTCCCCTTTGTGAGAGCCAATCTGTTCAATTCGGCCTCACCGTCATTGTCATGAGCCAGCAGTGGCGCCGCTACATGCTTATAA
This sequence comes from Ornithodoros turicata, assembly GCF_037126465.1. Classification (NCBI taxonomy): domain Eukaryota; kingdom Metazoa; phylum Arthropoda; class Arachnida; order Ixodida; family Argasidae; genus Ornithodoros; species Ornithodoros turicata. The sequence goes on from NC_088208.1 coordinate 13,756,375, forward strand.
GCGCGCCCAACGTGCTGTTGTGCGTTCTTTCATCGTACGACGTTCATCATCATGCGTCGTTAGTCTGTTGGATCCTCGCTTTAGCTCATTCGGCCCTTCATCACCCAAATTGCTAGGTATATCTTTCCAGACATTTATTCATTGTATGTATCATACCAGAGTGCTAGTAAACTGTCTGTGTGTTATCCAAATGCCGTATTCGTGAACCTTATTTTGAGTTTGGCAGATAGCCAGGGACATCGGGTCCATCACCAGCGTTAACATCTTTCTTCACCCCTTTCCCTTGGTCAATATTGCCTCACACCTTCGACTGTCTGAGTCGGGAGTCGAAGACAGGTTCAGTGGGGCTGGCCCAGGAGACCGTGCGACGAAGCTTTGGCAGCAGGGGTCGTGCCGGGGAGTACGGAAGTGATGCAGGAGAGTCAGAGTCCACGTAAGCGGGCTCCACGCAGTCCAACAAATCCAGCTGACTGTGTCCCGCAACGTCGAGTATTATGGTCTTGTCAGACCGGGACAGCACGCGAAAGGACCGCCGCGAAAGGACCTGTCGTATTGATGGCGTCACGACGCGGGAAGGCATGCGCGCCGGACTTTAGGTCTTGGGGAACGAAATCTGGGGCGGAAGTGGACTAGCGCGGAGGATTCGGAGCAAGCTGACGAAAGAAGCGTCAGAGGTTATGGACATAGTCGCCCGTGTGCACAGGCTGTTGGAGTTGCCCGGGGCACCAGAAGTAAGCAGGTAACCGCAGGGTCGTGACGAAAGCCAACTCTGCAGCAGATGCGAGGTCGTGCCTCAGGGAAGAGCGAATGCCAAGTATGATAAGGGGCAGATGGTCATCCCAATGATCCCCTGACCTGTCGAGCGATGAGAGCAGCCCTCAGCTGACGATGACAACCTCGACCATACCGTTTGCAGCAGTGTGGTACGCTTTGGCCCGCAAATGGTGAACGCCGAGGAGTGCCATGAGTCGCTAGGACAGGGCACTCTGGAACTGCCTGCCCTGATCGGTGGTAATGCGAGCGGGACAACCGTACTGGGCGAGCCATGCGGAGAGAATGGCGTGCGCCATGGTACCGGCAGTCGCGTCGGGGAGGGGAACCACCGGCTTCCGGCCGCCGTGGTGGTCCACGATAGAAAGAAGGTAGCGATGGCCGAGGCACGGGGGTGGACCGACGAGGTCCGCGTGAAGGTGCTGAAGCCGTGCGTCAGGCAAAGGAAAGGGATGAACGGCTGGCTGTCCTGGTGTGACGCGTGATGTTGGCCTCCTGGCAAGCAATGGAAGCCCTCGTCCAAAGGCGAACGTCGGTGTTCATTCCTGGCCACACAAGGCGAGATAACAACACTCGCTGCGTAGCACGGATGCCAGGATGGCTGATGCTGTGGAGATCTTGAAATGCAGTGGAGCGCAGGGAAGGCGGCACGTAGGGATGGGGCCAGAGACGTCGCACATGGTGTCAGATGACGAAAAGGGGAGAGGAGCCTGCCAAAGTTGCAGGGAATGCCTGCTCGTGTCTGGTGGAGCGTATCATCTCCTGCTTGTGCGGCGGCCAGAGTGGTGACGGTGGAACGCGAGGCACCTTCGAGGTGGGACAGTGCGTCGGCCGCAGCGTCCTGACCACCACGGACGAAGCGGATGTGTACTCCGAGATGTGCGAGGGACGACGACGATCACGCGGAGCGTGGGTGCCACAGTTCGACTTAACGAACGTCAGGGGTTTGTGGTCCGTGAGAACGTAGAACTGCCGGTCTTTGGGGATTCTTTTCCAGAAGGCAGGGGGCCTGATCTCGCAGCCGACGGCACCGATCGTCGGATGGCCACTGCCATCTTGGAGCGGAGGGGACGCTGGGGCTATGGACGCATCCTCTGGTGTAGTTTGGGCAACGTCCATTGAAACGTCGTCAGTTTGTAGGAGCATGTCCCAGGAATGAGTCTAGTCTTGCAGTTATCCACGGGAATAACTAGCCGAGTGGTCGCTGCACCGTGCGTTTATTGGCGTGTAAAAAACTGAACGAGCGCTTATGACATTGGAGATAGTGCCGCTCGCTACAATAGTTTCTATTAAAAACGCAGCGCGTGACCCTGAACACGCAACCCCTTTTGATTAAGGTGGCCGCTTGTAGGGTGCCGACGTGTCGGAAGAAGAAGAAGCGAAGAAGTTAATTAGTTAGACCTCGGGCAAGGGCCTAGAATAAGAACTAAGGTTCTTGTGTCGGGCATATTACACCGGTCACGGCGTCTTTTCATGCAAGAAATACGAGCATATCTGCAGTGAGTACAGGAGGTCATCTCATTCCAATACACCGCTGCTTTCGGTTACGTGCTAAGCAAACTGTCCAAGTCAGACCAGGGAATCGAGCGAAAATTAAAGTGCCACGTCCAAACACTACAGCAAATTCCAGTGTCATGGAACTCCCTTCGATCTAACAAGAACTATACCTAAACATACGACAATGACATCCATTAGCAGACAACACTAAGACACTGTATGACTACTTGTGGACGAAGCGATGTTTATTGCATTGGTTGTCATAATTGTGTATTTACATCCAGGAGACATTCTCCTCTTCTTGTCTGGGCAAGAAGAGATAGAAAATGCCTGCGACGTAATCGAACAGAAGTCTCAAGACACACGAGCAGGCCTAGAACTGATGGTGCTTGCGCTGTACAGCGCACTTCCAAGCAACATGCAGGCCAAGGTATTTGAACCGGCGCCAGAAGGTTACAGGAAGGTAGGTGTCTCCATATACGCTACGACAGTACGTCTCTGCACATGACAGAAAGAAAAGGTTGGAGAAGGCATGCGAGAAAGCGTGTGTCCACTAATGGGGTATTCCCAGACTGGCCCAGACCAACACCGCCTATAGATTCAGAAAGCCCGCGCGCTCGTCGACGTGACGTACAATTAAGGGTCAGCCAATCACCAACGTGCTTTCAGCGGTTGTGGCCATGGAGACGAACCACAGTCGTCTCCGAGTTGATTGATTGAACGTCCCCGCGTACTAAATGAGAAAACTTGGAAATGGAGCGCAAACCGGTCTCGCTCTTTCTCAAAACTGATTTTCTGGAAAGCGACTTGCACTTTTTGTCTAAATATTTAGCTTTGCGGGTTCCAGGTGAGCCGCCAATCATTTGCGGGTTCTTCAATTCGCAGAACGGTGAATCGCAAGGAGCAGACGAATAAAATTCCGACTCTTAATTGAAAGAGGGGAGGAGGCAATGCCCAGGCTTTCTGTATCTAGGCGGTGTTGCCCAGAGTATAGTGAAGAAGATGAAGGAACGTGAACCTCACGGGTGCAGTTGTTGTGGTACCTTATTTGAGAGCGATCCAATGGTGCCGTTCCAGGTGCACGAGGGGAAAGGGAAAAGCTGAGGGACTGCGCAAAGGGCTACAGGGTGGGTGCTATAAAAGGTCAGTCACATTTTACTAGGCTATACCGATGTGAACATGCCGGTCTGCAAATTGTTGTGCATAGCATCCGCCTAGGGGCGCTAGCCGACACGAATTAGTTTTCGCTTTTTGTTTGCCGCTAGCGCCCCTAGGTGGAAGCTGCACTCAACTAGTGGCAGACCGCCGTGTTTGCGTCGGTATAGTGCATAACAAATGCCTGAAGACGTAAGTTTGCGTGCTTGTATTTACTTTGTTATGCAGTGCCTGGTAACCACGATTTTTTCGGAGGCTTTTCTGGCAAAATTACACAGTTTGTGGCAGCGGAAGCCTGTGCGTCAAAGTAGGTATCGCGCCAGGCGCGAAAATGTGACTAACCTTTTATAGCACCCACCCCGTACTTTCATAGCATATATATATATCTATGCCACAATGCACAGTCCTGCCATTACTTGTGTATCGTGTGGGGGTTGAATCAGCCTTTGACAAAAGTGAGCACATCTACTCGTCTCACGTTGTGATGGTTATCACGAACAACCTGAAAGAATGTGCAGATGCAAATACGGCCGGTGCGTCCGTCCGTCATCATTTGTCCATGTGAGACAGACGTTTCAGGATGCCAATTCACGTCCGCGCCTCTGCGACGCGAGCGCACTCTTCCGTCGCTTCCGAAAGGGCTCGCGTTGGTTCGCAGACGAACGCAATGCTGACAGACGCATTGAGCAGAAGGAAGCGAAAGAGGTTCATTGGAAATAAATGCACTTGCGCTCTCTCTCTCTCTCTCTCACGAGTCAGGCTCTCTCACGCGTTCTCTCTCTGTCACGAGTGCACCCTTTGCACTCTCGGAGATAATACCTATACACCCGCTTTCCTCAGTGACGTCTTCAGTAGTGTTTGCTGTGCTCCACGCACCAGCAACGTTGACGACCGTAGCGCTTGCCTTTCGCGCTACCGAAGCTATTGTGCCTCAACGTTGATGCAAGCCCTGTATCTCAATGCGGAGAATTCTACTCAACGGAGCTTGCATGGGGAATAAAAAAAAAAGAAAAAGAAAAACTCTTCCTAGTCTCAATGAGGAGAGTTTGGCTGGTGTCCTCTACTTTGCAGGTTGTTGTGGCAACCAATGTAGCAGAAACATCTCTCACCGTCGACGGGGTGGTCTACGTGGTGGATTCAGGTGTAGTGAAAGAGAAGACATACGATCCCCGCACAGGGATTGAGTCGCTGAACGTCTCATCTATTTCTCAGGTAATACTCCCCGTGGGGGTGCTTGCATCAGGCTGCGCTTGTTTGCGGCTTATCATATATTCAAAATACAGCGTCAACGTCAGTCAACAGTGCATGCCATTTTTGCCTTGATGCCACCCGCTGATATTTCAATTACATTTTTCAGCAGCCAGTGGCTTAACTAGGGGCGTGCGAGGGGTGCGGTCCGCGCAGGGTGACACAACGGAAATGATTGACGCGCCGCACCAATACTCTCTCACCCTACCTACCGTTTGGCGAAAAACAACACGAGGAGCGCTCATACTCGCACGTGAAGCGTGATTATTTTCCAGCGTGTCGTATCATATTGTTACTTATCGTGTATCGCCTTGGAATCCAGGAGTCCGGCATTGCGCGGGGAGGGAGACGCAGAGCTCCCGCACTGTATGTTACATGCCCTAGTTACACTACTGTCTGCTGTTGTAACAGTATGAAGGAAAGCTTTGAACAGGGTATATCATGGCGACTTACATGAGTGGAACCCTTGATATCTGCGGGCTTCGTAAATATTTCCCAGATTAACTGCACTGCATGTGTGAGTGCGTTCCAGAATTTGAGCAGTTGTGTCCTGGGGCACATTAAGGATTTTTCTGAAATGGGGGATCCTGCCTTAGACAGCTTGCTATTACACGACTGAAACTGAAACTGAGTAACGACTGAAATTGAGGGCTGGGGGTCAGGACATCCAGACCTTCCCCTAAATCCATCCCTGTGGTATGGCGTGGCACAAAGTACCAGAGTTGTGTACGTCTTCCATAATCGTACCTATAGTTTATTTCGTTATAACCTACACTTACGGCAATGTGTTTTCGCGACTGCATAATTCCCCATGAAGGGCTTCTGCAGCCCTTCGTAGGGAGTTATATGAAATAAATTTCTCACGCTAAAACGTGTCTCATAAAAAAAAAAAACGTGCACGATGTGGCTCCAGCCTGGTACCTTTGTTGCTAGGATGTCGCATTACTGTGGCTGCCGTCGCAAACAATGGGTCTTGTAGCACGGGGATTTTTGCGAGCCATTTAAGCTTTGATCCAAATTTTTCGGCGTGCTGGAGTTGTTCGTTGTGCGTTACGTTCTTTGTACTAGACGCAAGCAAATCAGAGATCAGGGAGAGCGGGAAGGACAGCACCAGGCAAGGCGTACAGGTTGTACTCTAAGGCCGTATACGACAGGATGAAACCCACACAAGATCCTGAGATCATCCGCAACGAACTCGCTTCTACCATCCTGCAACTCAAGGCCCTCGGTGTTCACGACGTCATGAAGTTTGACTTCATGGATGCCCCGAATCATCAGGTATGTACAGCAGGGTGCCAGACACGTCTGCGACTGGCGTGCGATACTGGTGCGATCTTCCTACAATGCTTATAAAGAGAAGGCTTCGCAAGAAGCAGTCTTAAAGGGACTGTCGCATCCGGAAGCTGATAAGACCCGCACACTAATGTATGCCCTCCGTAACGTAAACGACCGAGTCAGGCACACTGAGGGACGACATGTGTCTGACACGTGCACACACTATTATACTTTTGGGGACACAGTTTTTTTTTGTTTTTTTTTTATCTCCAGCCCGTGGCGGAATGATCCCCTTTCGGCCCGCTTCCCGTAGCAGACGACGCTGAGAATGCGATGGTACTCTCTGCCAACAGATGGTGCTGCGTGGCCTTACGCCTTAGAGTCACTGTACCGGGGGACAGTGACCCGGGTACAGTGACTCTATTACGCCTTACCTCGGAGGTTGTAATGGCATGCTTCCTTTGCGCGCGACATCGCCACTAGGTGACTGCTCGGCCACGGGCTGGAGGTTTTAGACAACCGTGTCCCCAACAGTACATGTCACACGTGTCACACTCAAATTGACACATGTACTCGTGTCGTTCTTCTGTGCGCCCAGACTCGGGCTTTTACTTTATGGAGTTCATCCACAAGCTAGCCGGTATATACGCCATTTTGTCAGTAACCTACGGCACTGTTTCACTACCGAGGCTTACTCGGCCAAATCTCGCTTCTGAAAACAGCTTCCATATTAAATAAACGAGCGTTACAGATATGCACTGCCTCTTCAGTTATGGAAGTCACAGCGACAGGAACATCATGATGACGTAGGCACAGCAAAAGGAGCGATTTTCTTCGCGCCGGTCTGCTTCGTGTGTCCGCTCTGCAATATGTTCAGGGCTAGCCGAATTTTACCACCGTATTTCGTCCGCTTCGTAAAGAGTTCGGAAAGCGGATGCCAGCGTGGTCGAATCCTGTCGAAGGCCAGGGATGTCGTCCGGAAAGGTCATACTTCTTTATGATAATAACGATTACGAATGAACCATCAACGAATTTGACATTGGCAGCCCTGGCCAAACCGTGCTGGGAAGTTTTGCCCCCTGTCCCTTGCAGCCCACATTTAGCCCCGAGCGTTTACCATTTATTTTGGGCCCCTTAAAGAGCGCATTGAAACAAAGACATAACACACAGATTAGGCCCTTCAAAGACATTCTGCATTGACTACGACAGCGGCCCAGTTCTTTCTGCGCCAAATTCGTCGGTGTTTTCACGCCAGTGGCACCGGTGTCTAAATGCGCACGGTGAATGCTTTGAAAAGCTGGGGTAGTTTGGTGCTTCCCTAGTTTTCTATTGACTTTACGCCGAGACATCTATGATCATGAGAGACGCCGTTGCGATCTGCCTGAGCATAATTTTGCCCACCTGAGAGTTCTCTAGCGTGCACCTAAATCCCGGCATGCTGCACACTGTATTTAAAGGTACTGTAAAGCAGTAGACAAGCATGATATGCCGGTGATGTGACTAGAGACTTTGTTGCTTCTAAATACCATATGCGGGACCCCACGACCGACAACGCGCTATATTTTAAATTTTCCATGAAAGATGCGGCGTAGTGGAGCGGTGCGACGGCTGGTGTCAAACAACCCCCTGTATAGCGGGCAACACTGAAAATTGGCGTTACACATTATTACATCGGAACTTCGTTATTTTAGTAACCATATTATTAGATTTCCTGATTTCCTATGCATTCTGAAACCCCTGTTAACAGTTTAACCTGTTGACCCCTGTTTTTGCGAAGTAACCCAGCGCTGGCCGCTGTTCGATGGGTGCTCTCCCTACTTCTCTGCTGCGCCTGCGCGCTCCTTCTGTTCGCGGCCTCTTTCGAACGAACAAACTCTCCCTGTGAACCTCTGTGAACAAACAAGTCCCGACGCTGTCTGGCTTCTTGAACGTCTGACACATTTTTTTTAACGGCTCAGCAATTCATTTCAGTTCGCTTATCCGTTCATCCTCAGATGTGGATCGTTGTGTGGATTGCAGGGGCGGATGTTATGGTGGATTGTTATGTCGGGCCCAGTTGCAATGTGGTAGCTGCCACATGTGTCAGGAGTGCGGATTCATTTCGAATACCTGGTACAGTGCTGCTCGTAATCATTAATTGTAATTTTCTAATTAATTGCACCGTCGATTGGAATGAAACTAGCGCAGTTTTTGTCCTGGTGGCTTGGACTATCGAATAGCCACACTAAATGACATTTGATCGGTGCTGCCTTATACAGTACCTTTAGCAGCGCTGCACACTGTATATATGAGCCGTTCAGTTGGCAGTTTCATAACACCAGGATGACAGAGCCGCGCTCCAATGTTTTAAATGCAATAAGGGATTTAGAAGACTCTCACTTTGCTTGCGTTCTCTTTTGATCCCTCTCTTCTCACAACGTGAATAACATAGTGGGTGGAATAACATGTGCGAAGCATGATGCGCGATTGAACTGCTGAAAGAAGAAATTGTGTGTACGCGGTGTACGGCTTGAGCCGGGTAGGGCGCCTCAAACATGGCGAAATTCTGGAGGTTTTCGTGCGGGCTACAAGAGGGCGCTGGGTTTTGCATACCGTCAGAGCCATCTGTACGGAGAGTGTGGCCATTCTCTGACCTTTTGCCACCTCATGGGCAGAGCCTATTTTGACGTCGGAGCCTTCCCAAAAAGTCTGAATCCGCGTAGAATCCGGTTGTCAGCCATCTGGTGTACACCATTTTGATTCTGTCCGTCAGCTGGTCGACAGCTTTGTTGTCGAACTGAATGTAATATACAGGAATAACCGGCTTATGACCCACAGCTGCCTGTGATAAGGGGAGCTTTGTTGCAAAAGAGTTCAAGGACGAAGGGCTTTTGAAAGACGATGTACGCAGGTGTCTTCCGTCCTTGCATTGTAAACAATGATCAACATCAATATGGCGTTGTGACTGGCTGACGGCGGACAACAATAGAGCAGAACGATGAGGGAGGTCGCATAGCCGAGACGCTGGGTGACTCGCTTTGGCTTAGGCTCCGCCTAGTGGTCAAACTGTCCCTATTAAGAGCTGTGCATATACAGTCTAAAGAGAATGCTCAATACGTACCGCGCGTGCGGAGCGCCCGTGCCTCCCGGTACGCGTTCCCCTAATAACCGGGTAAGGAGTGCTGGGGTGCCTGGACGCCACAGCTGGTGACATCATAGTGACAATAAACTTCAGTTTGTTTAGCCTTGGGTCCGGACTATCCCCTCGAGCGTGTTTATGCTGACCTTACATCATTTCTTTTTCGTACGCTTATTTTTCGCGTCCATTCATACGGCTTGATATGCAGGCCCTTCAGAGAGGAATCAGAAGCCTTCAGCTCCTGGAAGCACTGAACAAAGAAGAAATTCTGACCGAACTGGGAAGGCAGGTGAGGCTTCGACGTCGTAGTGTGGCATTGATTGTGTTACTGTGTGGCCTCGTCTCAATCCCGCACCAGATGACGCAGTATCCAGTGGAACCGCCGCTCGCCAAGGTGCTGATAAAGTCGCTCGAGCTGGGCTGCAGCGAAGAGATCCTCACCATAACCGCTATGCTGTCTGCGCAGCACATCTTTTCCCGTCCAAAGGTAAGGATATTTTCTTTCTTTCTGGCATGTTCCACTTATGTAGTGGTCCGGCCGAGTATGCTAACAACTTGGTGGCACTGTACATATGGTGTTATCACGACCCACTAGATTATAACGACGATGTCATAATCGGCAACCCCTATGTGGAGCCCGTCCGCATGATCCGCTAGGGGCGCTACTCATCGGCCCGCGAGATCTACATCATGATAGGACAACGGAAATTTGAATTTTGAATGCGCAGAAGCGGACGTACGACCTCCGTAGCAGACGACAGCAGCAACTCCTATGAAAACGTGTAGAATGAGGATGATAATCGACTTTAGAATGAAACGTACATCTTCCGTGGTACATCCACCGCTTGTACAAAAGTACTAAGGTAAGCTGAAGTAGAAAGTATTGTAGAAGTTGAGGAAGGCAATAACCGGGCCGATGAGTAGCGCCACCTCTAGCTTCCAAATGAAATCCGGCGCTCGGTTGGGGTGCTTATGACATGGTCGTTATAATGTAGTAGGTCGTGGGTGTTACTTACGGAGCTCTGTGTGCCCCGCTCCTCCCCACGGGACAGCCTCTGATGCATACTTCCGGTCGATGGCTTCTTGCAGAAGAAACACCTGGAAGCAGATATAAGCAAGTCACAGTTCGATGTTCCTGGCAGTGATCACTTGTCTCTGCTCAAAGTGTACAATATGTGGGTCGACGGGAACATGAGCAGGAAGTGGTGCCACGACAACTTCATTCAACACCGTCGCTTGCAGCAGGCTAGGTCTGTGAGGAACCAGTTGTGCTCAGTGTTAGCGAGGTAAGCAAAATGTGATTGTCAAATGAATGTATCTATGAAGAGCTCGCCAGAGGTGAGCGCAACTGAGCAAATTCGTACCTGCGCCCACAGGCGGAGAGTTTTCAGTCTGCCGGGGATAACCGGGCCAAAGCTCTCTGCCTAGGGGTGACCCCTTAAAAAAAAAGAAAACAAAACAAGAAATAAAAAGAGTAAAGAACGTGCAAAAATGCTTTGGCGCCTCTCAGTTGACAATCATACGTGGCCTGTTGTAGTTGGCTTTCCCCCGCACCAAGCAGAAGCAGAAAAAGAGCAAGTTGACTGCTCTGCCGTGGCTTTACTTACCTTACTTTGAATCCCATGAATGCTGTGCAAAAAACAACAACTTTATTTCGGGATGATGGGTGGGGAATTTCATCATCGGGGGCGATACTCTACCCCATTGCTGGAGGTGATGTAGGGAATGAAATAATGAGTCCCATGAATATGAATGAATGAATGAATGAAATAGTGAGTGCTGAGCAGCCTTTAGATAGGCTATTGTTTATGGCACCTTTCCATGTTTCCCCTGCCAATACAAGTCGCCTGGTGTTCCTGCGCATGTTACCCATTCCAGTTTTGACGTTAATTGCAGGCGAAATGTAGAAATCGTCTCGTGTGGAAAGGACACGGACAAGGTCCTGCAAGCACTGTGTTACGGCTTCAGCGAGAACATCGCAGTGCTCTACAAAACGTCCGGTATGACATGGAAAGGGCGTGCAACCTACAAAACTGCTGTTGACTTTCGCGACGTATCCATCCACCCTTCAAGTGTCCTTTTTCGGTACGAAGCCCAATGGTAAGAGTGCTAATGTACTGGGACTGATAATTGTGTGCAGGTTGCGTGTTCAGTTGCAAGTACTGGTAGAGTTTCTGGAAAGCCGATAATGGAGAGGAACCCAAGGAGCTGACGATGGGAGTTCAGTCCTGTTACGGTGAAAGGGGAGCAAAATGTTAGGGACACTGACCCAAGCGCCCCATCGCTTAGCATGCAGTAATACGTATCCCCAGTCCTGCAATGGAGAGGACACTGTGGGAGAGTGGTTTGGTGAGACGCAGCCTACAGTTTTGTAGCTTACTATACTATGCGCATTCACCTCTATAGTCCCTTTCGCGACGCCAGGATGCGCCAAGCTGTGACACCTGTACGTGCGTCCCGATGGTCTTCCGGTAACAGCAGCTGTTTGACAGCTGGAGGCCGCCAGGTAGTGCCTTCGCACGTTAACCTGTTTTGTTTCCCGTATGTCTTCCAGTTTGCGCCGTTTGTTTGCAAACAGTAAAATGGTCTATAGGGTGCACATCGCAGAAGGTAACCACACTCCAGCCACACTGTACAGTCTTCGACCAAGTGGCTCTGGGCATCTGATCAGATCTTATTTCTTTTAGCAACGCCCATTGTGGTTTTTGATTGGCAAACATATTTTGGAATGTACATTTTCCCCGTAAAGGTTCACCGTACAGGATTAAACGTAATGCACCAGCGCCCATGGGTACGCCAGCGCCGCAGAGCATGGCCGCGTGGTTTGAGGCCAAGGACGCGTTCCTCACCACTTCTATGGCGAGTTCGCTTGGTCAGAATGTGGCAAATTCGGCCGAGCGCTCTGAAATCCCTAGCCTTTTGCCCACGCTGGGTCAAGCGACAGTTGTTCGTCCGAACATGAGTGCCAGGAATCTGGCGATTTTAGTTGCTTGGATCGTGCTAGGGGTATCGTGGTCACTCGCTTTCGGGTTTCGTCGTCTGCTAAGCCACGTGAACTTCGACGTGCGGGCCCTCGCCACCCTTGCGACGCGGATGTGATGACTCTGCGATTCCAATGTACTATAGGTGGCGCCCCGAGCTTCCAAGATGGCGGACGAATGGAGGTCTCCCGAGCCACCGTAGGGGATACGGTGTCAGCCGAATTATGTTAATCTGTTTCAGTTTTTAGTACCCACAAATTGACATGTTTCATGAGAACTGAATCGATTTTGTTTGCTGGTCATCTCATATTTAGGGTTCTTCCTTTTCGGGTTTTATGATTTTTTAAATTGGGGAGGGAAAAATCGGGTGATATTTACACACGAGGATTCGGGGAGAAATCGGGCGCTATGATCTATGTGTGATATGTCACAGGGGAATTTTCTGGTGAAACGAAAGCCTACTTTGCCTGAGGTCTGGAAATTGTCAACACGACAAAGAAAATTCGGTTCCTCGTACAGTATTCCTAAGATAAATATTAAGATAAAATGGTGGTGACAGAATTGATCAGCAAACTCGTGCGATGGGTAGACACATGGGGCTTCCGTTCCGTCCTTCTTGATTGGAAAACTATTAAAAGAAAGCGTGGGGTATTCCCACAGACTGAGAAGAAATTGGTAGTGCAACATTCCACTTTTTAATTTCAGTACATTCTTTGTTTCCGGCACGTTGTTGACAAGCCAGAGAAACGTGTACCGCTTCCGTGTACAGACGCGCTCTCGGACATGAAAGAACTGATGTCTCCACTCGCAGCTTTTCGAAATCGCCGCCAGGTGGCCATGAGAGCCGTATATAGAGAGAGTTTGGCCATCTTTTGATCTTTTGCCGCTTCACGGGCAGAGCCTCTTTTGACGTCATAGTCGGTGTTGCACCGCACAAAAAAAGCCTGAATGCAAGCGAAATCCGCTTATCAGCCAGCAGCTAGGCGCCATCTTGATGCAGTTCACCGGCTGGTCAACATGTACATTTGTCGTGCTCAATGTAATGTACCAGGGTCGCCGGCTTGTGACCCACACAGATGCCTGTGAAATGGGGGCTTTGTTAATTACCAAACTGAAAGAATTCAATGACGAAGGGGTCTGGAAGGACACGGCATGCACGTGTCTTCCCCCTTGAATCGTGACCAACGCTTTCGCATCAACATGGCGTCGGCGACTGGACAACAATAGCGCGCGGAAAGGGAGGTCGTTCAGCCGTGACGTCGCATGACGCGGTTCAAGTTAGGCTCCTCATAATGACCAAACTCTCTCAACTGCTCTGAGTGGCCACAGAGCCGTGAACACACCTCCCGATCTCCACTTGATCTTTGAGAAATATGAGTAGATGGAAGTACGGGCAGCGCACCTGCTTCACGTCGCTATAGCACCGGAGCTACTTGGCGCTCCGTCCTTCCGTGCACGGTACCTATGTGTATTTGCGTGAATGTATCGCGCAGGCTTTTCCTTGTACACACTGCAGCCAGCACGCAGAAAACTTATCAGCCCAAAAGTAGTTTTACATTCCGCATGCAAGCAACAAGCAGACGCTCGTTGATCGGTGGCTCGTCTCAGTATGGTTAGAATGTGCGAAAAAATAACCAATTAGTAGCAAAGCTCTGTGATAGCCTTTTGTATTTGAAATAAGGAAAAAACCAACAGAAGTAGCAGTGTAAACATACATTTTGGGTCGCTTCCTGCTCCGGCGACGACGGCGGCCCAAGCCAACGGGGTTCTCAAACTAGGTTCCGCGGGTAGTTGACGAGAGCGCGAGCTACGCGTTTACGGATATACTGGACGCACTCGCGTATTTAACACGCCCCAAATTGAGCGCCGAAATGCTGGTACTTTTCTGTTCCCCGCACATTAAACGCTCCCCCCGACTGTAGTAGCGCGGTCGGATCGTCTCGCGCAACGCCAGCCTGCCATCGTGTCGCGCGGCCGCTCGTGTCGTGCAGTCAACAGATGGAGCGCCTGGCGCCAGAGTAATGAACGACGAATGCGACGGACATTGAGCAGTATTTCGTCCACGCTTGATAGAATGGAAGACCATTTCATGTTGGAGAATCGCGACGTTCGATTCCGGGGAGATCACCGTGGATATCTTCGAATAAATCGCGACGATGATGATGAATCGCGAGGTTCGATTCCCGGGAGATCGCCGCGGATACCTCAGAATAAATCGTGACGGTGATGATGAATCGCGATGTTCGATTCCCGGGAGATCGCCGCGGATACCTCAGAGTAAATCGCGACGATGATACAGAATCGCGACGTTCGATTCCTGGGAGATCGCCGCGGATACCTCAGAATAAATCGTGACGGTGATGATGAATCGCGAGGTTCGATTCCCGGGAGATCGCCGCGGATACCTCAGAATAAATCGTGACGATGATGATGAATCGCGAGGTTCGATTCCCGGGAGATCGCCGCGGATACCTCAGAATAAATCGTGACGGTGATGATGAATCGCGATGTTCGATTCCCGGGAGATCGCCGCGGATACCTCAGAATAAATCGTGACGATGATGATGAATCGCGAGGTTCGATTCCCGGGAGATCGCCGCGGATACCTCAGAATAAATCGTGACGGTGATGATGAATCGCGATGTTCGATTCCCGGGAGATCGCCGCGGATACCTCAGAGTAAATCGCGACGATGATACAGAATCGCGACGTTCGATTCCTGGGAGATCGCCGCGGATACCTCAGAATAAATCGTGACGGTGATGATGAATCGCGAGGTTCGATTCCCGGGAGATCGCCGCGGATACCTCAGAATAAATCGTGACGGTGATGATGAATCGCGATGTTCGATTCCCGGGAGATCGCCGCGGATACCTCAGAATAAATCGTGACGATGATGATGAATCGCGAGGTTCGATTCCCGGGAGATCGCCGCGGATACCTCAGAATAAATCGTGACGGTGATGATGAATCGCGATGTTCGATTCCCGGGAGATCGCCGCGGATACCTCAGAGTAAATCGCGACGATGATACAGAATCGCGACGTTCGATTCCTGGGAGATCGCCGCGGATACCTCAGAATAAATCGTGACGGTGATGATGAATCGCGAGGTTCGATTCCCGGGAGATCGCCGCGGATACCTCAGAATAAATCGTGACGATGATGATGAATCGCGAGGTTCGATTCCCGGGAGATCGCCGCGGATACCTCAGAATAAATCGTGACGGTGATGATGAATCGCGATGTTCGATTCCCGGGAGATCGCCGCGGATACCTCAGAATAAATCGTGACGATGATGATGAATCGCGAGGTTCGATTCCCGGGAGATCGCCGCGGATACCTCAGAATAAATCGTGACGGTGATGATGAATCGCGATGTTCGATTCCCGGGAGATCGCCGCGGATACCTCAGAGTAAATCGCGACGATGATACAGAATCGCGACGTTCGATTCCTGGGAGATCGCCGCGGATACCTCAGAATAAATCGTGACGGTGATGATGAATCGCGAGGTTCGATTCCCGGGAGATCGCCGCGGATACCTCAGAATAAATCGTGACGATGATGATGAATCGCGAGGTTCGATTCCCGGGAGATCGCCGCGGATACCTCAGAATAAATCGTGACGGTGATGATGAATCGCGATGTTCGATTCCCGGGAGATCGCCGCGGATACCTCAGAATAAATCTTTTTTATTTTTTTTGATTGCGTGTTAGCGCCGCGAAGCAACTGTGGCTATGAGCGACGTACAGATGTGAACAGACGGAGAGAGGACAGCAGGAAGGAGTGGGGGACAGGGGGATTAGTATGCGTCCTGGGCCGACTCAGAATAAATCGCGACGATGATACAGAATCGCGACGTTCGATTCCCGGGAGATCGCCGCGGATACCTCAGAATAAATCGTGACGGTGATGATGAATCGCGATGTTCGATTCCCGGGAGATCGCCGCGGATACCTCAGAATAAATCTTTTTTATTTTTTTTGATTGCGTGTTAGCGCCGCGAAGCAACTGTGGCTATGAGCGACGTACAGATGTGAACAGACGGAGAGAGGACAGCAGGAAGGAGTGGGGGACAGGGGGATTAGTATGCGTCCTGGGCCGACTCAGAATAAATCGCGACGATGATACAGAATCGCGACGTTCGATTCCCGGGAGATCGCCGCGGATACCTCAGAATAAATCGTGACGGTGATGATGAATCGCGATGTTCGATTCCCGGGAGATCGCCGCGGATACCTCAGAATAAATCTTTTTTATTTTTTTTGATTGCGTGTTAGCGCCGCGAAGCAACTGTGGCTATGAGCGACGTACAGATGTGAACAGACGGAGAGAGGACAGCAGGAAGGAGTGGGGGACAGGGGGATTAGTATGCGTCCTGGGCCGACTCAGAATAAATCGCGACGATGATACAGAATCGCGACGTTCGATTCCCGGGAGATCGCCGCGGATACCTCAGAATAAATCTTTTTTATTTTTTTTGATTGCGTGTTAGCGCCGCGAAGCAACTGTGGCTATGAGCGACGTACAGATGTGAACAGACGGAGAGAGGACAGCAGGAAGGAGTGGGGGACAGGGGGATTAGTATGCGTCCTGGGCCGACTCAGAATAAATCGCGACGATGATACAGAATCGCGACGTTCGATTCCCGGGAGATCGCCGCGGATACCTCAGAATAAATCGTGACGGTGATGATGAATCGCGATGTTCGATTCCCGGGAGATCGCCGCGGATACCTCAGAATAAACCTTTTTTATTTTTTTTGATTGCGTGTTAGCGCCGCGAAGCAACTGTGGCTATGAGCGACGTACAGATGTGAACAGACGGAGAGAGGACAGCAGGAAGGAGTGGGGGACAGGGGGATTAGTATGCGTCCTGGGCCGACTCAGAATAAATCGCGACGATGATACAGAATCGCGACGTTCGATTCCCGGGAGATCGCCGCGGATACCTCAGAATAAATCGTGACGGTGATGATGAATCGCGATGTTCGATTCCCGGGAGATCGCCGCGGATACCTCAGAATAAATCTTTTTTATTTTTTTTGATTGCGTGTTAGCGCCGCGAAGCAACTGTGGCTATGAGCGACGTACAGATGTGAACAGACGGAGAGAGGACAGCAGGAAGGAGTGGGGGACAGGGGGATTAGTATGCGTCCTGGGCCGACTCAGAATAAATCGCGACGATGATACAGAATCGCGACGTTCGATTCCCGGGAGATCGCCGCGGATACCTCAGAATAAATCTTTTTTATTTTTTTTGATTGCGTGTTAGCGCCGCGAAGCAACTGTGGCTATGAGCGACGTACAGATGTGAACAGACGGAGAGAGGACAGCAGGAAGGAGTGGGGGACAGGGGGATTAGTATGCGTCCTGGGCCGACTCAGAATAAATCGCGACGATGATACAGAATCGCGACGTTCGATTCCCGGGAGATCGCCGCGGATACCTCAGAATAAATCGTGACGGTGATGATGAATCGCGATGTTCGATTCCCGGGAGATCGCCGCGGATACCTCAGAATAAACCTTTTTTATTTTTTTTGATTGCGTGTTAGCGCCGCGAAGCAACTGTGGCTATGAGCGACGTACAGATGTGAACAGACGGAGAGAGGACAGCAGGAAGGAGTGGGGGACAGGGGGATTAGTATGCGTCCTGGGCCGACTCAGAATAAATCGCGACGATGATACAGAATCGCGACGTTCGATTCCCGGGAGATCGCCGCGGATACCTCAGAATAAATCTTTTTTATTTTTTTTGATTGCGTGTTAGCGCCGCGAAGCAACTGTGGCTATGAGCGACGTACAGATGTGAACAGACGGAGAGAGGACAGCAGGAAGGAGTGGGGGACAGGGGGATTAGTATGCGTCCTGGGCCGACTCAGAATAAATCGCGACGATGATACAGAATCGCGACGTTCGATTCCCGGGAGATCGCCGCGGATACCTCAGAATAAATCGTGACGGTGATGATGAATCGCGATGTTCGATTCCCGGGAGATCGCCGCGGATACCTCAGAATAAACCTTTTTTATTTTTTTTGATTGCGTGTTAGCGCCGCGAAGCAACTGTGGCTATGAGCGACGTACAGATGTGAACAGACGGAGAGAGGACAGCAGGAAGGAGTGGGGGACAGGGGGATTAGTATGCGTCCTGGGCCGACTCAGAATAAATCGCGACGATGATACAGAATCGCGACGTTCGATTCCCGGGAGATCGCCGCGGATACCTCAGAATAAATCGTGACGGTGATGATGAATCGCGATGTTCGATTCCCGGGAGATCGCCGCGGATACCTCAGAATAAATCTTTTTTATTTTTTTTGATTGCGTGTTAGCGCCGCGAAGCAACTGTGGCTATGAGCGACGTACAGATGTGAACAGACGGAGAGAGGACAGCAGGAAGGAGTGGGGGACAGGGGGATTAGTATGCGTCCTGGGCCGACTCAGAATAAATCGCGACGATGATACAGAATCGCGACGTTCGATTCCCGGGAGATCGCCGCGGATACCTCAGAATAAATCGTGACGGTGATGATGAATCGCGATGTTCGATTCCCGGGAGATCGCCGCGGATACCTCAGAATAAATCTTTTTTATTTTTTTTGATTGCGTGTTAGCGCCGCGAAGCAACTGTGGCTATGAGCGACGTACAGATGTGAACAGACGGAGAGAGGACAGCAGGAAGGAGTGGGGGACAGGGGGATTAGTATGCGTCCTGGGCCGACTCAGAATAAATCGCGACGATGATACAGAATCGCGACGTTCGATTCCCGGGAGATCGCCGCGGATACCTCAGAATAAATCGTGACGGTGATGATGAATCGCGATGTTCGATTCCCGGGAGATCGCCGCGGATACCTCAGAATAAATCTTTTTTATTTTTTTTGATTGCGTGTTAGCGCCGCGAAGCAACTGTGGCTATGAGCGACGTACAGATGTGAACAGACGGAGAGAGGACAGCAGGAAGGAGTGGGGGACAGGGGGATTAGTATGCGTCCTGGGCCGACTCAGAATAAATCGCGACGATGATACAGAATCGCGACGTTCGATTCCCGGGAGATCGCCGCGGATACCTCAGAATAAATCTTTTTTATTTTTTTTGATTGCGTGTTAGCGCCGCGAAGCAACTGTGGCTATGAGCGACGTACAGATGTGAACAGACGGAGAGAGGACAGCAGGAAGGAGTGGGGGACAGGGGGATTAGTATGCGTCCTGGGCCGACTCAGAATAAATCGCGACGATGATACAGAATCGCGACGTTCGATTCCCGGGAGATCGCCGCGGATACCTCAGAATAAATCGTGACGGTGATGATGAATCGCGATGTTCGATTCCCGGGAGATCGCCGCGGATACCTCAGAATAAATCTTTTTTATTTTTTTTGATTGCGTGTTAGCGCCGCGAAGCAACTGTGGCTATGAGCGACGTACAGATGTGAACAGACGGAGAGAGGACAGCAGGAAGGAGTGGGGGACAGGGGGATTAGTATGCGTCCTGGGCCGACTCAGAATAAATCGCGACGATGATACAGAATCGCGACGTTCGATTCCCGGGAGATCGCCGCGGATACCTCAGAATAAATCGTGACGGTGATGATGAATCGCGATGTTCGATTCCCGGGAGATCGCCGCGGATACCTCAGAATAAATCTTTTTTATTTTTTTTGATTGCGTGTTAGCGCCGCGAAGCAACTGTGGCTATGAGCGACGTACAGATGTGAACAGACGGAGAGAGGACAGCAGGAAGGAGTGGGGGACAGGGGGATTAGTATGCGTCCTGGGCCGACTCAGAATAAATCGCGACGATGATACAGAATCGCGACGTTCGATTCCCGGGAGATCGCCGCGGATACCTCAGAATAAATCTTTTTTATTTTTTTTTGATTGCGTGTTAGCGCCGCGAAGCAACTGTGGCTATGAGCGACGTACAGATGTGAACAGACGGAGAGAGGACAGCAGGAAGGAGTGGGGGACAGGGGGATTAGTATGCGTCCTGGGCCGACTCAGAATAAATCGCGACGATGATACAGAATCGCGACGTTCGATTCCCGGGAGATCGCCGCGGATACCTCAGAATAAATCGTGACGGTGATGATGAATCGCGATGTTCGATTCCCGGGAGATCGCCGCGGATACCTCAGAATAAACCTTTTTTATTTTTTTTGATTGCGTGTTAGCGCCGCGAAGCAACTGTGGCTATGAGCGACGTACAGATGTGAACAGACGGAGAGAGGACAGCAGGAAGGAGTGGGGGACAGGGGGATTAGTATGCGTCCTGGGCCGACTCAGAATAAATCGCGACGATGATACAGAATCGCGACGTTCGATTCCCGGGAGATCGCCGCGGATACCTCAGAATAAATCGTGACGGTGATGATGAATCGCGATGTTCGATTCCCGGGAGATCGCCGCGGATACCTCAGAATAAATCTTTTTTATTTTTTTTGATTGCGTGTTAGCGCCGCGAAGCAACTGTGGCTATGAGCGACGTACAGATGTGAACAGACGGAGAGAGGACAGCAGGAAGGAGTGGGGGACAGGGGGATTAGTATGCGTCCTGGGCCGACTCAGAATAAATCGCGACGATGATACAGAATCGCGACGTTCGATTCCCGGGAGATCGCCGCGGATACCTCAGAATAAATCGTGACGGTGATGATGAATCGCGATGTTCGATTCCCGGGAGATCGCCGCGGATACCTCAGAATAAATCTTTTTTATTTTTTTTGATTGCGTGTTAGCGCCGCGAAGCAACTGTGGCTATGAGCGACGTACAGATGTGAACAGACGGAGAGAGGACAGCAGGAAGGAGTGGGGGACAGGGGGATTAGTATGCGTCCTGGGCCGACTCAGAATAAATCGCGACGATGATACAGAATCGCGACGTTCGATTCCCGGGAGATCGCCGCGGATACCTCAGAATAAATCTTTTTTATTTTTTTTGATTGCGTGTTAGCGCCGCGAAGCAACTGTGGCTATGAGCGACGTACAGATGTGAACAGACGGAGAGAGGACAGCAGGAAGGAGTGGGGGACAGGGGGATTAGTATGCGTCCTGGGCCGACTCAGAATAAATCGCGACGATGATACAGAATCGCGACGTTCGATTCCCGGGAGATCGCCGCGGATACCTCAGAATAAATCGTGACGGTGATGATGAATCGCGATGTTCGATTCCCGGGAGATCGCCGCGGATACCTCAGAATAAATCTTTTTTATTTTTTTTGATTGCGTGTTAGCGCCGCGAAGCAACTGTGGCTATGAGCGACGTACAGATGTGAACAGACGGAGAGAGGACAGCAGGAAGGAGTGGGGGACAGGGGGATTAGTATGCGTCCTGGGCCGACTCAGAATAAATCGCGACGATGATACAGAATCGCGACGTTCGATTCCCGGGAGATCGCCGCGGATACCTCAGAATAAATCTTTTTTATTTTTTTTGATTGCGTGTTAGCGCCGCGAAGCAACTGTGGCTATGAGCGACGTACAGATGTGAACAGACGGAGAGAGGACAGCAGGAAGGAGTGGGGGACAGGGGGATTAGTATGCGTCCTGGGCCGACTCAGAATAAATCGCGACGATGATACAGAATCGCGACGTTCGATTCCCGGGAGATCGCCGCGGATACCTCAGAATAAATCGTGACGGTGATGATGAATCGCGATGTTCGATTCCCGGGAGATCGCCGCGGATACCTCAGAATAAATCTTTTTTATTTTTTTTGATTGCGTGTTAGCGCCGCGAAGCAACTGTGGCTATGAGCGACGTACAGATGTGAACAGACGGAGAGAGGACAGCAGGAAGGAGTGGGGGACAGGGGGATTAGTATGCGTCCTGGGCCGACTCAGAATAAATCGCGACGATGATACAGAATCGCGACGTTCGATTCCCGGGAGATCGCCGCGGATACCTCAGAATAAATCTTTTTTATTTTTTTTGATTGCGTGTTAGCGCCGCGAAGCAACTGTGGCTATGAGCGACGTACAGATGTGAACAGACGGAGAGAGGACAGCAGGAAGGAGTGGGGGACAGGGGGATTAGTATGCGTCCTGGGCCGACTCAGAATAAATCGCGACGATGATACAGAATCGCGACGTTCGATTCCCGGGAGATCGCCGCGGATACCTCAGAATAAATCTTTTTTATTTTTTTTGATTGCGTGTTAGCGCCGCGAAGCAACTGTGGCTATGAGCGACGTACAGATGTGAACAGACGGAGAGAGGACAGCAGGAAGGAGTGGGGGACAGGGGGATTAGTATGCGTCCTGGGCCGACTCAGAATAAATCGCGACGATGATACAGAATCGCGACGTTCGATTCCCGGGAGATCGCCGCGGATACCTCAGAATAAATCTTTTTTATTTTTTTTGATTGCGTGTTAGCGCCGCGAAGCAACTGTGGCTATGAGCGACGTACAGATGTGAACAGACGGAGAGAGGACAGCAGGAAGGAGTGGGGGACAGGGGGATTAGTATGCGTCCTGGGCCGACTCAGAATAAATCGCGACGATGATACAGAATCGCGACGTTCGATTCCCGGGAGATCGCCGCGGATACCTCAGAATAAATCTTTTTTATTTTTTTTGATTGCGTGTTAGCGCCGCGAAGCAACTGTGGCTATGAGCGACGTACAGATGTGAACAGACGGAGAGAGGACAGCAGGAAGGAGTGGGGGACAGGGGGATTAGTATGCGTCCTGGGCCGACTCAGAATAAATCGCGACGATGATACAGAATCGCGACGTTCGATTCCCGGGAGATCGCCGCGGATACCTCAGAATAAATCTTTTTTATTTTTTTTGATTGCGTGTTAGCGCCGCGAAGCAACTGTGGCTATGAGCGACGTACAGATGTGAACAGACGGAGAGAGGACAGCAGGAAGGAGCGGGGGACAGGGGGATTAGTATGCGTCCTGGGCCGACTCAGAATAAATCGCGACGATGATACAGAATCGCGACGTTCGATTCCCGGGAGATCGCCGCGGATACCTCAGAATAAATCTTTTTTATTTTTTTTGATTGCGTGTTAGCGCCGCGAAGCAACTGTGGCTATGAGCGACGTACAGATGTGAACAGACGGAGAGAGGACAGCAGGAAGGAGTGGGGGACAGGGGGATTAGTATGCGTCCTGGGCCGACTCAGAATAAATCGCGACGATGATACAGAATCGCGACGTTCGATTCCCGGGAGATCGCCGCGGATACCTCAGAATAAATCGTGACGGTGATGATGAATCGCGATGTTCGATTCCCGGGAGATCGCCGCGGATACCTCAGAATAAATCGTGACGATGATGATGAATCGCGAGGTTCGATTCCCGGGAGATCGCCGCGGATACCTCAGAATAAATCGTGACGGTGATGATGAATCGCGATGTTCGATTCCCGGGAGATCGCCGCGGATACCTCAGAATAAATCTTTTTTATTTTTTTTGATTGCGTGTTAGCGCCGCGAAGCAACTGTGGCTATGAGCGACGTACAGATGTGAACAGACGGAGAGAGGACAGCAGGAAGGAGTGGGGGACAGGGGGATTAGTATGCGTCCTGGGCCGACTCAGAATAAATCGCGACGATGATACAGAATCGCGACGTTCGATTCCCGGGAGATCGCCGCGGATACCTCAGAATAAATCGTGACGGTGATGATGAATCGCGATGTTCGATTCCCGGGAGATCGCCGCGGATACCTCAGAATAAATCGTGACGATGATGATGAATCGCGAGGTTCGATTCCCGGGAGATCGCCGCGGATACCTCAGAATAAATCGTGACGGTGATGATGAATCGCGATGTTCGATTCCCGGGAGATCGCCGCGGATACCTCAGAATAAATCTTTTTTATTTTTTTTGATTGCGTGTTAGCGCCGCGAAGCAACTGTGGCTATGAGCGACGTACAGATGTGAACAGACGGAGAGAGGACAGCAGGAAGGAGTGGGGGACAGGGGGATTAGTATGCGTCCTGGGCCGACTCAGAATAAATCGCGACGATGATACAGAATCGCGACGTTCGATTCCCGGGAGATCGCCGCGGATACCTCAGAATAAATCGTGACGGTGATGATGAATCGCGATGTTCGATTCCCGGGAGATCGCCGCGGATACCTCAGAATAAATCTTTTTTATTTTTTTTGATTGCGTGTTAGCGCCGCGAAGCAACTGTGGCTATGAGCGACGTACAGATGTGAACAGACGGAGAGAGGACAGCAGGAAGGAGTGGGGGACAGGGGGATTAGTATGCGTCCTGGGCCGACTCAGAATAAATCGCGACGATGATACAGAATCGCGACGTTCGATTCCCGGGAGATCGCCGCGGATACCTCAGAATAAATCGTGACGGTGATGATGAATCGCGATGTTCGATTCCCGGGAGATCGCCGCGGATACCTCAGAATAAATCTTTTTTATTTTTTTTGATTGCGTGTTAGCGCCGCGAAGCAACTGTGGCTATGAGCGACGTACAGATGTGAACAGACGGAGAGAGGACAGCAGGAAGGAGTGGGGGACAGGGGGATTAGTATGCGTCCTGGGCCGACTCAGAATAAATCGCGACGATGATACAGAATCGCGACGTTCGATTCCCGGGAGATCGCCGCGGATACCTCAGAATAAATCGTGACGGTGATGATGAATCGCGATGTTCGATTCCCGGGAGATCGCCGCGGATACCTCAGAATAAATCTTTTTTATTTTTTTTGATTGCGTGTTAGCGCCGCGAAGCAACTGTGGCTATGAGCGACGTACAGATGTGAACAGACGGAGAGAGGACAGCAGGAAGGAGTGGGGGACAGGGGGATTAGTATGCGTCCTGGGCCGACTCAGAATAAATCGCGACGATGATACAGAATCGCGACGTTCGATTCCCGGGAGATCGCCGCGGATACCTCAGAATAAATCTTTTTTATTTTTTTTGATTGCGTGTTAGCGCCGCGAAGCAACTGTGGCTATGAGCGACGTACAGATGTGAACAGACGGAGAGAGGACAGCAGGAAGGAGTGGGGGACAGGGGGATTAGTATGCGTCCTGGGCCGACTCAGAATAAATCGCGACGATGATACAGAATCGCGACGTTCGATTCCCGGGAGATCGCCGCGGATACCTCAGAATAAATCTTTTTTATTTTTTTTGATTGCGTGTTAGCGCCGCGAAGCAACTGTGGCTATGAGCGACGTACAGATGTGAACAGACGGAGAGAGGACAGCAGGAAGGAGTGGGGGACAGGGGGATTAGTATGCGTCCTGGGCCGACTCAGAATAAATCGCGACGATGATACAGAATCGCGACGTTCGATTCCCGGGAGATCGCCGCGGATACCTCAGAATAAATCGTGACGGTGATGATGAATCGCGATGTTCGATTCCCGGGAGATCGCCGCGGATACCTCAGAATAAACCTTTTTTATTTTTTTTGATTGCGTGTTAGCGCCGCGAAGCAACTGTGGCTATGAGCGACGTACAGATGTGAACAGACGGAGAGAGGACAGCAGGAAGGAGTGGGGGACAGGGGGATTAGTATGCGTCCTGGGCCGACTCAGAATAAATCGCGACGATGATACAGAATCGCGACGTTCGATTCCCGGGAGATCGCCGCGGATACCTCAGAATAAATCGTGACGGTGATGATGAATCGCGATGTTCGATTCCCGGGAGATCGCCGCGGATACCTCAGAATAAATCTTTTTTATTTTTTTTGATTGCGTGTTAGCGCCGCGAAGCAACTGTGGCTATGAGCGACGTACAGATGTGAACAGACGGAGAGAGGACAGCAGGAAGGAGTGGGGGACAGGGGGATTAGTATGCGTCCTGGGCCGACTCAGAATAAATCGCGACGATGATACAGAATCGCGACGTTCGATTCCCGGGAGATCGCCGCGGATACCTCAGAATAAATCGTGACGGTGATGATGAATCGCGATGTTCGATTCCCGGGAGATCGCCGCGGATACCTCAGAATAAATCTTTTTTATTTTTTTTGATTGCGTGTTAGCGCCGCGAAGCAACTGTGGCTATGAGCGACGTACAGATGTGAACAGACGGAGAGAGGACAGCAGGAAGGAGTGGGGGACAGGGGGATTAGTATGCGTCCTGGGCCGACTCAGAATAAATCGCGACGATGATACAGAATCGCGACGTTCGATTCCCGGGAGATCGCCGCGGATACCTCAGAATAAATCGTGACGGTGATGATGAATCGCGATGTTCGATTCCCGGGAGATCGCCGCGGATACCTCAGAATAAATCTTTTTTATTTTTTTTGATTGCGTGTTAGCGCCGCGAAGCAACTGTGGCTATGAGCGACGTACAGATGTGAACAGACGGAGAGAGGACAGCAGGAAGGAGTGGGGGACAGGGGGATTAGTATGCGTCCTGGGCCGACTCAGAATAAATCGCGACGATGATACAGAATCGCGACGTTCGATTCCCGGGAGATCGCCGCGGATACCTCAGAATAAATCGCGTCGATGAAGCAGAACCGCGACGTTCGATCGCGGAATACAATTCGGGTTCCAATTTTCCTCCGCGTATTGAACGCACCCCTCAATGGTCTATGGATAAAAACACCCTATGGGTAAAAAACCTCCCTAGCAAATTCCAGTCGCCGCTAAATGCCCACTGTGTTTTATTATTAGTTTTGTGTGATCCCACTTGTGTTCTTGCAAAAGTAGATTCTGCGAGCTGGAGGGTTCCTCCAGTACAGTCTTGGGAAGTAACTTAGTTACAAGTAACTAGCTACAAAAATGTAACTATTGACTGTAACTAGTTACTCGTATGAGAAATGTAACTTCGAACTGTAACTAGGTACTTTTCTGGGTAACTAGTTACTGCTTTTCGAAATCGCAGATTTTCCATTTCGGAGCCACCTAGCATGACACTTCATTTGTCTTCTCTTTTCCTTTTTCTCTTTTTAACGACCTTTTGACCGCCTCTGCGGTTATGCTGTAGTTCCTTACTCTCAAAACAATAAGGACTGCCATCCTTGAAGAATATAAGAGTAGCACAGCCTAGGCTGCCACTGAAAAGAAGCATGTGTCATATGACCGCCTACACGCGAAAGAAACAACGAAAATCAGGACGGGACAAAGAAGACCTGTACAGGAGGCCGAGGTGTTCGAGAGGTGGAAAGAAGGCAGCCGCAGCACCCTAGCTGTGCCGTGAATAATTTCCCAATTATAAGAAGAATATTCGTTAAATGTAATACCGGCATTCCCTCCAGCGCCCCAGTTGAGCGGCTTTTCAGCGTGGTCCGGGATATTTTCGGCAATTAGGAGAGCAACCCCAGTGATGCGAATTTTGAGCAGCAGTAGCTCCATAAGTGCAATATGTACAGATAATATGTGCAATAAAAGTAGCTCTGCGATAAAAGTTGATACGTCATCTTCATTACTCAATTTTCTGAAAGTAACCGTTATTTGTAACTGTAACTTAGCTAGTTACTAATTTCGCGATGTAACTGTAGCTATAACTTAACTACTTTTTGGCTCGGGTAATTGTAACTATAACTAGTTACTTTCCAAAGTAACTTTTCTCAAGACTGCTCCAGTGTGCCTGCAAGTGTGCAAGGGTTCCCTGGGCCCACAAAGTTTGAGAACCCCTGTTCTAGTCCATACACTCGCAATCCTAGAGGGTGGGGTGCTTTTTCATGGCGGTAATTGTCGTTAGACACGCCGCTTTTGATGCCATTGCTCGTGCTGGGAGTTGTACAGCTCCGGTCAACCTTAATAATAACATTGTAAAAAATGTGCTCTCGTTCCCGAGCGCGATTACAGCAACCATTGGGGCTATGAGGAAATCTTAATTGAACAAAATTATTCTGTTAGCTGCTAACTGGCTGTTATGGCGACGGGAAATGAGAACGGATCTTTCCAAGTGTTATTATTAAGGTTGACCGGAGCTGTACAACGGGTGAAGAGCGCGCGGGGAAGACGACGAATACGTACGGCGTAGGCGTAGGCAGAAGTCGGGACCAGTATAGTGAGCCCTAACTGGCTGTTTTCCCGGCGCTGCCTGCTCGACGCTTCTGCACTCTAAGAAAAAAGGGTGTGAAAAGGTGGTAACTTGTATAGTTACCACCTAGGTCAACATAGCGTCTGATAAAGAGTGTAACAGGGTGGCAAATGCAATTATCGCATTCCCAAATTGCTACAAAAATGCGTACGTCCCCCTCACTCACCGAATCAGAAGCGGTAACCCTATCATTCGTGGCAGAGAGTGATGTAGCAGGTAGAACTTTGCAACCTTTTACATATGCGACAACTATTACCTCCTAAAAGGTACCTCAGAATGAAAAGGTGTAACTGCTCCACCCTTTTTTCTGAGAGTGGAGCGTCGGACGCGAGCGAAATTTTCTGGCCTGGCCAGATCGACCGCGGGCGGCATATTTTTTGACGCCGCGCGTCGATCGAAGGACGCCGGGCGAACTTCGCCGACTGTTCGTCGCATAATTCGCTCCACGTAACCCGCCCTTAATAAAGAGAGTTTCGCGCATTGCGCAGAACTATCACGCAATCCCTTACGCACGCAAAGGCGACAGCGTACGCTCCACTAAAACTCACTAACGTTTGCTCTTCTTCATCTCGCTCTTTGTGTATTTACGATGACGAGATTACATACGTACATCTGGAAGAGGGTAGCCGAATTTGTCGTGTGACGAATGAAGTCCCTCCCTATTATAATTTTTTTTTTTCATCAACATCTGGAACAGGGTCGAGCCAATAATTTTTTCAGCACGCCCTCGTATGTGATTTCCCTCCGTAATCTCTTAAACTGTGTCTAACGATTTCTGCGCAAGTCTGACCTGGTCGTGAAGGGTCTGTTGTATAGAACTTTAGTCTAGTACGATACCTGGCAGCACTGGCAAGCAAAGCTTGATATGTTTAACACTCTTCTAAGCACTAGGTCACTCGCTTCAAGTCTTGCTGTTGCCAGGTTGGAATATCTTCTTTTTTATTCTCTTTCAGGGTCGTGTACCACATGCTACTCAAGACGACCAAGCCCTACGTTCGATGCGTCAGTCGAGTGAAAGAGTCTTGGGTTCCGAAGAACATATACGATCTCAAAGTACACTACTTCAATCAACATAAGGAGGATTTTTCAGAGCTAAAGGCCCTTCTCAAGGGTTGGTCAAGCCTTAGGACACAGACAGGCACCTGAATGTAAGGGAAGCCTTACACAATGCAAAGTTTCGTATTTTTGATACGTTTTAATAAAAGTGCAAGGTAAAATGCAAGACAAATATGATGCACATTAGACATGTACGAATACTTTTTTTTAGAGGGAAGGATCGGAAACGCATGCAGCGGATGTTCGGATATAAACATGTGTACACCACGCGTACGCCACACGGATCAGAGTACGAAGTAGCACTCACTTTGTTTTATGCCCTCTCTTGTGCCGTTTTCGATCTGAAGTGGGCAGCATCGGAATTGGTCGAAAAGATTTGGCTTGGAACAAACTACGATTCGATTTTAAATTCGAATATAGAATCCCGTATTTGATTCGGGAATCGAATGCAGTTGAGCTGTCGTCTGTGTTGTTTCGTTTTTCTTCGTTACACCAGGCTCTGCTCATGAATGCATCAGTGTCGTGGGTGCCCATGCTCGCCGAGCCTCGGCCTCGTAGAGACATAAGAGATGAGGCTGCGCCCCGTGATGACGTGCATGAGATCACGTGCCCTCCACATGCAGCACCTCTGTACAGAACGACCGAATCGGTCGCTTCCGCATTCGAAGAATTCGGATATATACACATGCGTAATGACCATTCTATTCCTTCTATTTATTTTGTATACATATATGTCCCTTGCAGAAGCGGGCTGAAGTTCCGCTGAGGCGGAGCTAGACATGTTACGATACACAGGGCTATCAATGCGTTAGCATTAGGAGTGTCAAAGTGAAAAAACAAAAAAAAAAAACAGTGTATGTGTGTGTGTATGTGAAATGGTGAAGCCTCACAGAAGGAGAAGTATAAGTGTAGGTATAAAGGAAGGCAAATGATATGAAATCGAAGTAGCTGAAGGTAATTAAGAGCAAGAGGTAAGATTAGTTAAAGGTAATTGGAGGTAAGTAAAGGAAGAAAGTTGAGTTTAAAGGTCATTAATGTGTGATATATGTAAATAAGACAAACATTAAATGAAATTAACCTCGGGCTGCAAGAGGTAATTAAGCGTAAGTAACGTCAGCAGACCCCTACCTGTTTGTAAACAAATGACGTCATAGTGTTCGACAGCGCCGTCAATTTGGTAGAGTTTAACTACGCTCGAAGCTGGGGGACGAACAAGGTCTCGCACGAAAGCCACGGTCTTGAAGGGATTACGATGGTCCCTGAAAGGGAAGCGACCTTCGGTCCTACTTTCTCTTCAGTAGGAGTCAGCGAACAAGTGCCCATTCGTGCAGAGCCGTTTATAGGGAGAGTTTGGCCATTAGGAGGATCCTAACTTGAAGCGCGTCATGTGACGTCACGGCTAAGCCACCTCCCTCGCCGTGCTCTATTGTTGTCCCGTGTCAGCCGTTCTCGCCGACGCCATATTGATGCTGATCGTTGTTTACGATGCAAGGAGGAAAGACACGTGCGTACATTGTCCTTCGAAAGCTCTTCGTCCTTGAACTCTTTCATTTTGGCAACAAAGCCCCTCTTATCACAGGCGGCTGTGGGTCATAACTCATAAGCCAGTTATTCCTGTAGATTGCATTCATTGCCACAACTAGGGTTGCCACCAGGCCGGTATTATACCAGCACGGCCGGTTATTTGCTCGCTCTGCCGGTTGCCGGTAGGAGGGTGTGTAGCGGCATCGCCATTACCATTCCCGCGCACCAATAACCTAGGCGCGCGGGTAATAAAAACCTTTGCCTCGGCCAGCTCGGGCTCTAGTTCGACTGGCCTGGCTCTCACGGCAACCTGTGCTGGAACGCCGCTCAGACGTTCCAGCGGTTTGTGGACAACATCATCCGCGGCTTCCCCTTCGTCTATGCGTATATTGATGATATCCTCGTCGCAATTCGTTCGCCGGCCGAACACGAGCAACACCTTCGTGCGCTGTTCTCCCGTCTTCACGACTATGGAATCATCATTAGCGCAGCGAAGAGCGAGTTCGGCGTTCCGGAACTCGATTTCCTCGGGCACCGTGTCAACAGCCAGGGAATCCTGCCTTTGCCTTTCAGAGTTGCGGCCATCCAGGACTTCCCGCTTCCCACTTCCTTGACCAAGCTGCGCCAGTTCCTTGGGTTAATCAACTTTTTCCGGCGCTTCATTCCGTCGTGCGCGGCCAAGCTTATTCCACTCGAAGCCATGCTTACTTCTAAACGTACTATGTCCCCACCGCCTCTATCATGGACCGAAGAAGCCACTGCCGCATTCAAGGCCATTAAGGAAGAACTTGCGAGCGCATCGCTCCTTTTCCACCCCTGCCATGACGCCGAAACGTCCATTATGGTTGACGCCTCCAGCACAGCCGTCGGCGCCGTGCTTCAACAGCGTATCAGAGGAGCGTGGCGCCCCTTGGCGTTCTTCTCTCGCAAGCTGAAACCGCCAGAGACGAGGTACAGCACCTTTGGACGAGAACTTTTAGCCATCTACCTCACGATAAAGCACTTTCGTCCCCTCTTCCCTGCGACGTCGCATCTTCGAGACGTACCATGCGCTCTCTCACCCCGGCGCCCGCGCTTCTCTGCGCTTGATTTCCCAACGGTATGTCTGGCCGCATATGAACAAGGACGTCAAGAACTGGGTGCGCGTTTGCCTTCCCTGTCAGCGCAGCAAAGTGCAACGGCACGTCCGCAGAGCGCCAGACAGGTTCTTGCCCCCGACGACCGCTTCGCGCATCTCCACATTGATCTGGTTGGACCGCTTCCGGTATGTGCTGGCCACCGGTATATTCTGACCATCGTCGATCGCTTCACCCGGTGGCCCGAAGCCATTCCCATTCACGACGCTACCGCCGCCACCGTCGCCTCAGCCTTCATCTCCACCTGGGTATCGCGGTTCGGTGTTCCGTCAATCATCACCACAGACCGGGGCGCGCAGTTCGAGTCCAACCTGTTTTCCAACCTCACGCAAGCCCTTGGCACCAAACGTATTCGAACAACCGCCTACCACTCGGCTTCCAACGGCCTCGTTGAGCGCTTTCACCGGCAGCTGAAAGCCGCGCTCCGGACCTCATCTGACCTTCCTTGGACAGAAGTCCTGCCCCTAGCTCTGCTGGGAGTTCGGTCGGCTTATAAGCCAGACTTAGGCTGCACATCGGCGGAATTAGTTTTCGGGACGTCTCTTCGCTTGCCTGGCGATATCATCGACCCACCTCCCGACTTCCCGTCTCCATCACCAGCCGACTACGTGTCCCGCCTTCGCCAAACAATGGCCGCCCTCCACCCGATCCCCCCGCGTGTGCCACGCTCTGCTGCGACGTACCAGCACCCCGAACTCGAAACGTGCTCACACGTCTTCCTCAGGTGCGACGCAGTCAAGAGGCCCCTTCAGCACCCATACTCCGGCCCGTACGCTGTCGTGCGAAGATCTCCTACGCATTACACCATCCTGGTAAAGAACCGAGAGGAGACTGTCGCCCTGCAGCGATTGAAGCCCGCCTTCCTCGACGTTCCTGCGACGTCCCCCAGCGCCGTTAACTCCCACACAGGGCCGACGCCAATTCTTCCTGCCACTTCGTCCGCACTTCACTCTCCACCCTCGACTTCATCGCCTCCCCCCCGCCGCCGACACGTCACCTGGGCCCCACAGCTATGTATCGCTCGACATCTTCCGACGCCTCACTAGGGGGGGAGCCCTGTAGCGGCATCGCCATTACCATTCCCGCGCATCCAATAACCTAGGCGCGCGGGTAATAAAAACCTTTGCCTCGGCCAGCTCGGGCTCTAGTTCGACTGGCCTGGCTCTCACGGCAACCTGTGTCTAGTCTGCCTCTTTCTCTGACAAATTCGGCCAAAGAAGTCTGCCCAGGCTGAAAAATACGCTACGATGAGCGCACGCGCAGCCCTCCCCCACCGATAAGCGTGCGGACAACCCTCCGCACACGCGCCGCTCAGGGAAAAATACGCGCAGGGCTCAGGGCAGGGGATGCCGTAGTTTCTCACCCGGCTTGTTTCTGAACCACTCTTTACTACTGACATGCCATACATAAGACGGACAGCCGTCGCTGCGACATATCCGAAAACGGTGCAAACGTTCATGCAGTGGGAGGACACCATGTGCCAGCCTCCACTGCACTCTCACAGGGAAACCGGATAGTAAGGGTAAAAAATCGTAAAATTTTTGACCCATATTCTAAGGGTCAACACCTTACGCATAAAAATATGACGGATAGTAAGCTAAAAAAGCTTTTTTACCCCTAATTTAAGCGGTGTTCGATGCCAGTTATTCTATGGGCTGTTTGGCTACCTTTGTGATACCACTTACTGCACCTAAAAATACCACATAGTATGCGTCAAACCTGAGCACCGTAGACGTCACGTGACCGCGCGGTCCTTGTACAGGCAACGGCTGCAATTCTGAAATGACCCGCAATGCGGTTTTTCCGCGGCTGTTCTGGAAAAGGGTATGTGGTTCCCGATTGCCAAAAGCATCAGAAAGAAGTTTCCAGAGCGGTAGACGGAAAATCGGATTGCTTGTCAATTTTGCATTGCAGCTATTGCCTGCCCAAGGGACGCTGACATCACGCGGCGCCTAAGGTTCCCAGATATGATGCGTACTGTGCGGCATTCTGGAGGTGCAATTCTCTGTGCAAAGACGGCATACCATGCGAAATTGTTTCATAGGAAAAAAAGAACAGCTGCTACAACAGGATCTCAATGATACGAATCTCACAGGGCATGAAAAAAACAGCTCGTATCATCCGAGACTCGTCAGCACTACCACATAGGTGCACGAAGCATGTATACGGACGGAAGCCCGTTCACTTTTATATGCTATCGCTTAAAAGATATCCATGGTATGGATATGGCAAGCAATATACAAGAGTTCTCGCGACAGTCAAAAGAAAAATAAGAAGCACGAGTGAATCACTTGAACCGGGTTCATCCTCTCACTAATGGAGACTAGCGCGCCGTGCATCAAGCCAGCTAGTAGTGATACGCCGCCAGGCGAATTTCGTTGGCACATCTGGCCTTGCGGGACCCGGTCACATTTCCCTGTAGGCGGCGTAGAAATCACGGATGCTCCACAAGGAGATGTCTTCATCTGGGCATTCGACACGCAAGCGCCGCACGACAGCAACACAAGCACAAAAATAAGCAGGGAGTACTTCTGCCCTGCGGCGAAGCTCGGGACTTTCTAGGAACCACCTGGCGGCGTATCCTAGGAAATACTGTACTAAAGCGCAGGCCGGGTGCTCTGAGGCACGCACTCTGAGAAAAAAATGGAGTACTTTTACTCCTTTGGGGGACTGCCACAAAAAATAGTCCCTTTCGGGAGTAAATGCGCGGGAGTAGTTTCTAGAGTGCGGCGCGCCTCAAAGAGAATACGCGATTGAAGCGCCAAGCACTTTCCTGGCGCAGCCGGTACTGCCAAGTCGCCCAGATCACGGCTTCCGTGGAGTTGAGACCTACAGACCCATTCAACGGATCCGCCCCACAGAAAGCGGAACGCGTGTTGCGTGATAGCAGTTTGTATTACAGCTGGCGGGGATGAAACAGTCGCTAAAAACCACAAGCGACTGTAATATCATGCTGCTAAGAGCCGTGCCCGAAAAGTGATCGGCAGGTCAACAAACTTGAGTTCTCGCAGCACAGCACTACAGCGGATGAATACTCGAGGCCGGTTGACAGCTGAGACCCCTGCACTGTCAAAAACAACTCCTAGGATTTTAACCTGAGGTCTTACAGGAACTTGAAACGATGCAGCACAGGTTAGCTGAACATTTAAAAAAAGAGCGACACTTTTAGACCTATTCAGTCTTGCCCCAGAAACTGTACCGTAGACTTCGAATGCTTTCAACACTGGCTCTATAGGGAACTCTCGCGCGGTAGTATGACGGAGACATCACCAGCGTACGCAAACACAGGCGGTGGGAGTCTATTAGGTAGCTTTAGGATAACAGAGAGAACACAGCCTCCCAAGGAGAGGCTTGATGGCAAGGACATACAAGGCGGGGGGAGAGAGGGCATCCTCGTCGGACACCACACGTAACGTCAAACGGAGACGATAGGCCACCAGCTATGGAAACGACACTTTTTGCGCCTTTGTATATGGCACCCAGCAACCAGATCGAAAATTGAGTAGGCCAGATAGGGACAAAAGATCGCCGTGATGATCTGTAAGATCCCCAGCAAGTCGGGTCGCACAACTAGAGATGAAGTCTGCAAAGCCTGGCGATTCATAAAATCGGTCTAGTCGGGTGGCCACGTGTTAACCCAGGTGAACTCATATGCATTGCCATGCACGTGGAACCAAGTATCAATTAAACTAATCGAGTTCACCAGGCGCTCCAGCTCTCTGTTCGCCTGGCGGCCGTGCTGGCGGTCTATCGTACAGTTAAAATCGCCTGCACCTATGGTACGCAAGGGCTCATGGGAGCTTAGAGCGCATTGAAGCATTACGAGACGGCCAGACGCGGAGGTAGAAGAACAACAATATTCCCTGTGCGCGCAGCAGGCATTGACAGCCGGGGTAAACCATAACAGAAGCAGGCGGCGGAGCAGTAACGTTCCTCAAAGTTCCCATGCTGCTTTGCGCCGCGCATCTCTTTAAAATCGTCTATTCATGAAACGTGCACGTACTTTGAGATATCAACCGCCAAATTTTTGCTACGCGACTGATGAACCGAAACTACGCGAGTTGAAAGACACGACCAAATTTAGGATAAACTGTTTGTCCTGTTCACCATATGCCGCTGCCTGGCTGTGTTGGCGTTGGAGGTATGGATGCGTGTGTATGAGAAAACATGCAGTACAGAATGTGAAGAGAGCAAGTGTGTGTCCTGTTCGTTTCCTGAGGCCCCTTTGCAAGACTTCGGTAAGCTGTGCCAGTGTATCGTAATGGTTAGCACACTTGACCGTCAATGAAGAAGTACGTAGTTTGACTCCTCGCGTTGTGTGAGTTTTTCGACGAGTGTCATATTTGCATCGTTCATGTTCTCAAGCACCAGAGGCTTGTGTTGTGTTCGTCCCTCTCTGTGTTCCAGTGGAACAGTTTGGAAACGATGGAAAGTAACTGTGTTTTTGGGGTTGGAACACAAGCGGACTAACACAACACAAGCCTAAAGATGCGTGGTATTAAGAACATTAAAGATTGAATATTGCAACTTTTTCAGAAGAGTTACTTTCCATGATGAAGGAGACGACCTTCAGTGTCGGCATCGTATCTGGAGACTGGCCCTTGAGGCTGCTTGGTTATCTTTATGTGCCCAGGTATGACATCAGGAGCAGGAGGTTCTTAAAGGAGCACTGGACTCGAGAAACAAACAAAAATGGTGTCAGGAGGAGTGGAAATTAGGACTAGAAACCTTGGGATATAGACAAGGTCGTCCAATATTCACGCACTTTTGCTCGAGAAAAATCAGTGAGGAAATATGATTGAATAAATCTTTTGGAGGACGAAGTGCAATCCTTCTCCTGGCGATGAAACTCCCCATTCAACAAGAGCTAAAGTTGTTGTTGTTTGTCCTCGGATCAACGGGACGTGCAACAGCGGCAGTTATCATGGCGCCGAGCAGTGTGTGTGTAGTGGAACAGCGCGATGCGTAATCAAGTTCCTTGTGAAGCAGAACATCGAATCAGCTGAGATTTTGTAAAGATGACAGGCACAGGATGGGGAACAAACGTTATCAAGGGGAAGAGTACAGATGGTGTGGCAAATGACGGGATATGGTGACGAATAAACCACATGGACACGTTCGCCCGAGTGCAGTCGCGCCAGCGAACATCGCAGGCGTCGAGCAAGCCATCCTCGATGTCAGAGACGATGTTTAATGATTACATAGTTACAAAGGCATGTCCGAGTATATCGACATATCGAGTACATCTGATGATTGATCTGGAGTCTGGCTTCGGCTCCTTCTTTGGCTTGGAGATGCCGATGGCGATAGGTGCGCCGACCATCATGACATCACCCTTTTTCTCTTTTTAGAGGTTGAGTCTCACGACAGGCTTGACAGAGCGACCAGACCTGGTCAGAGTTCTGTCGTCTTCTGTGTCGTCGTCAAAAGTTGAATGGGTGACTTGCTGGGGCACACAGTGCTCGGCACTTCTTGTCTGAGTGTCTGTCCTCTGCTGTTCTGCTTTTGTTGGACGGACGAAAGATGTATTGCGGCGATGTAGACCTTTCTGTGTTTTAACAATTACCGAACGGGGTTCGTCCAAGTGTCGTATGACCGTACCAGGGATCCAGTGTCTGTGTCCTTCCCACACTTTGACTGATTGGCCTACAGCCATTTTCGGTGCTTGCCTTGTGTGCTGATCACCATACCTCTTCTGCCGGTCACGTTCTGTATTCAATTTGTGTCTCACACCTTGTATTACCTTTGGCTGTAGTAGTTTGCTGTGCATTGGAATGGTAGTCTTTGTTCTTCGGCTGTACAGTCTCTGTGCTGGTGATCCCAGCCCTTCATTCCTTGGTGTGTTTCTTAGGTTGAGGAGGGCCATTTGTATGTCACTTCCATCTAAGGCACATTTTCGAAGTACACTCTTGGCTGTCTGCACTGCTCGTTCAGCGAGGCCGTTAGATTGTGGGTATCTCGGACTTGAGGTGATATGATGGAATTCCCAGTCTTTGGTGAAGTTCTTGAACTCCTTCGCTGTGTAGCAGGGGCCGTTGTCGGTTTCAAGGACCTTTGGTATACCGTGAGTGGCTAACCATTCCTTCATGACATTGACAACTTCCTGTGCAGACTCTCCACGTAGTTTTCTGAAATCCAGGTAACCCGAATAGTTGTCTACTATGACAATATATGATTGTCCTTCAAAACTGAATAGGTCTGATGCCACTCTTTCCCAGGTTAGATCGGGTATCTCTTTCATGTGGAGTGGTTCCTTTGCTGGTTTTCTTTCTGTGGCTTGGCATGTTTTACATCTTTCTACATAATTTCTGACGTCTGTTGTTAGGCCAGGCTAGTATACTGTTTCTCGTGCCCTTTTCAGGCAACTGTTGCTGCCAAGGTGTCCAGCATGTATCTATGATAGTATTCTTTTCCTCCACGCTTTGGGGATGACAATTCTGTCATTCCTGAAAAGTATGTCCTCGTAAACTGCAAGTTCATCTCTAAAGGACCAGTATAGTTTTAGTGTTTCACTGAGCCTTTTTGTGTCACTTGGCCAGCCGTTTTTTGTGGTTTCTATGATCTCTTGAATGTCTTTGTCTTCTGCAAGATCCTTTTTGAGTTCGTTCATCGTTTCTGGCGACATAGGTGCTATTGCCAAGACTTGTAGGTCTTGTGTGCAAATGTCGGCGGACTCGTTATCGACACAGTCTCTGCTAAGCAAATCTGCAATGACAAGCTCTTTTCCTTTCTTGTAGACTATTGTTGGTGCGTACTGTTGTACATCCAGCAGAAACCTTTGTAATCGGGGAGGTGCTCTACTCAATCCCCAGTAAAAAAAAAACAGCCTGGATCCACTGTGGAACCAGCCTGGAAAAGCCATCCCAGGCTGGGGCTAGGCTGGCCAAGGCTGTTTCCATGCTGGGTCTAGTGCTGTTTGAATTTCCATTCTGAAACCATCCAACTTCCACTACCAGGAACCAGGATGGTTCCCTGCTGGAGCCGAGCTGGAAATGGGATATTCCAGCGACTACGCTGGAATGTGCGAGATTGTTCACTGTGAACACTGTGAAGATAATGTTGGCTTATATACGGGAAAAAAAAAGCCGAAATTCATTTCACAAATGTGTGCAAATAATTTATGCCCAAATATAAGAAAATAAATAAATAAAATAATAAAATAAATAAACAAAACAATAAAATAAATAAATAAAATAATAAAATAAATACTCAAAGGTGTGCAATGTTATGCACAGAACTCCACGTACATGAGTAGATTGCAAAAAAAATATTGTTGATTAGCTTCACGCTGCGAAACGTGAGCTTTCCCGGTTTGTCAAACCGAAACTTTAGCCATAATGCTCTCATCGTAAAATGCGACCAACCGTCATCGACATTAACTCAGAATCTGCTTTGAACTGGGAAACGTCGGTTGTTGTGTTGGCGTCCAAGGCGCAGCCTGGTAATTTAGGTGTTTCCTCCTGCATTTCACCTTCGCCGACCGTATATCAGTTTGAACGTCTTTGCATTTGTGTAGTCGTGTGCTCTGTTATGCATTTTGTTCCTGAATCCGTGCACGAGCTCTATTACGACAAAGGGTAAGCGGCGTGTGTAGTACAGTACCGTACCGTTGATCCCCAAGTCCTAAATCTGAACCAAGAGGTGCAGTAGTGACCCGATACTTATCTATAGTTATCTGAACTGCCTTCATGATGTCTCATTGTCCCGCTTGCACGGGACGGACTTTGTCGGACAGTTAAATGAAAACGAGCGACTGAGAAGCGACCTTTGTGATTTCGCACATGCCAAACTTTGCATCAAACTGTCACATTATCGTCTCATAGTGTTGCCACTGTTGCTGCATGTACACTATTTGTAGTATGTCTATTATCATACCTGTTATATGGGGTGTTAGCTATTGTTGTTAAAATAAAAATTTGAATTTATTGCTGATTGTCACTTTATTCATTTGTTATAGTGTGTTTCCAGTTTCTGTTTTGTGCAGCAATTTATCTTGTATAAGTTGCTTTCACTTGAGCGGAACCTCCTGCCTTGGAACATAAGTTCCAGCAGAAGGTACAGGCTGAAGTGGAAGCACTCCTACATCGGGACACGATAATCCGGCTGGAGACACGCTGCATATCCAGCCTTGTTCCAGCCTGCGTCCACTGTGGAACCAGTTCTAGACCAGTCCTTCTCCGGCTGGATGCAGCCTGTTTCTAGCCTGGTACAAGCCCGTTTACAGGCTAGATCCAGTCAAATTCCAGCCTGTTTCCAGGCTAGATCCAGTCATATTCCAGGCTGGAACCAGTCCAATAATCCAGCTGGAATTGCCACTGCATTTCCAGCTGGAATTTTTACTAGGGATGGCTTTCTTGCGATGTTCTCTATTGGTTTGTGATCAGTCTCAATGGTCAGTGGTCTTCCATATATATATTGATGGAATTTCTTGCACCCATATCTGATTGCCAGTGCCTCTTTCTCGATTTGTGGATAATTCTGCTGAGCTTCTGTCATTGCTGCAGATGCATATGCGACAGGATTTCCTTCTTGTAACAGCACTGCTCCCAAAGCTTTGGAGCTGGCATCGACCGATATGGTTACTGCGCCATTGACGTTGTAATACTGCAGCGTCGGGGCAGTCTTTAGTGCCTGTTTTATTTCTGCTAGCGCTTGCATCTGTTCTGACGTCCAAAGGAAGTCTGAATCCTTTGTAATGAGCTTTCTGAGCGGTACCGTCTTGTCTGCAAGGTTTGACACAAACTTTTGCAAGTACTGTATCATACCTAGTAGCCTTTGTAG
Organism: Ornithodoros turicata; assembly: GCF_037126465.1. Taxonomy (NCBI): domain Eukaryota; kingdom Metazoa; phylum Arthropoda; class Arachnida; order Ixodida; family Argasidae; genus Ornithodoros; species Ornithodoros turicata. The sequence goes on from NC_088208.1 coordinate 13,796,916, forward strand.
TTCAGTCTTGTTCTTTGGCTCCCTGACTTGATCAATTGCGGCTACTTTGTCTTGGTCAATCTTGAGTCCATCTGCAGTTACCGTATGACCAAGAAACTTGACCGAATTGCTGTCAAACACACACTTGTCTCTGTTAAGCTTTGCACCGGCTTCTTTCAGTGCTTCCATGACTTTGTGTGTATATTCTTGTAGCTTCTCGCTTGTTTCAGCATACACCAGGATGTCATCCATGGAGTTCACTGTGTTTGGCATACCTTCTAGGATTCTGCTGACAACCTGTTGGAAAACCTCTGGTGCTGTAGCTATGCCAAATGGGACTCTCTTGAAGCAGTACCAGCCCCAGGGTGTGCTGAAGGCCAGATACTTTGTGCGTTCTGACACTTTCATTTGCCAGAAACCTTTCTTTAGATCTAAGAGAGTGAACCGCTTGGCACCTCTGAGGTGAGCAACAATCTCTTCCAGAGTCTTGAGTGGGTAGTTACGTCTGATTAGAACCTTATTGAGTTCTACTGGGTCGAGGCAGATCCTTATTTTTCCTTTCTGTTTCACCAGGACCATCTCGCTGCAAAATGGTGTTGGTTCCACGACTTTTTCAACTATTCCTTTCTGTTCCATGCTGAGGAGTTCCTGCTTGACTTCCTCCATAATCGCATATGGAACTTTTCTTGGTGGCCTGTTCACCAAAGTCTTAGTTGCTTCCTCTTTTATGTCAGCATCATACACAAAGTCTTTTATGCATCCCATATCTTGAAATATTTTGTCGTCCTCTTGTACTGTTTGGACAGTGTGCACTCTTCTTACCAAGTTGAGGGTCTCGCACGTGCTATGACCTGAAACTGGTGTTACATCTGAGTCCACAACGAGGAATCTCAGCTCTGCTGTCTGTCCATGTACAATGCATGTAGCTCTTACTTCTCCAATCACAGGAATTTTGTGATTGCTGTAGGACGAGATTCTCTTGACAGATGTGTCAAACACCTGTAATCCCTTTTCTTGGACTACTTTATATGGGAGGACATTGCACTGGGCTCCAGTGTCTAACTTCATAGTGACTTTGGTTCCATGTTTGAATTGGATTTCTTCATGCCACGCTGTCTTGTTTTCCTCAGTCTTCAATTCGGACACGTACATCTCTTCTGTGTCATATGACACAGAAGAGATGTACGTGTCCGAATTGAACAACATATGTTGTTCATCAATCGTGTGGACGTTGTGTTGTGCTAAGTTTCTGCTCGTTCGGCACACAGCTGCAAAGTGTCCCATCTTATGGCATTTGTTACAAGTTTTGCCATATGCGGGGCATTCTCTAGGTTTGTGGAACCTTCCACAAAACGTACACGCTTTTCTTGGTCCTGTCTTTTTTTGTGTTTGCTCTTTCATCTCTGTGTCCATCTTTTGTGTACTCTTCGTTTTCTTCTTCGTAATAGAGTCCACTACCTTTGTATCTTCGTTCGCTATCTCTTTGAGCTGTTGAGATGCCTGTTCACTTGCCCTACACGTGTTGACCGTTTTCTGCAGATCGATCGTCGGATCGCTCAGTAATTTTTCTCTGACGTCGTCGTTCCTGATACCGACGATAATACGGTCTCTAAGTAGCTCGTCTGTCAGCTCGCCAAACTGACATTTCTTCGCTTGGAGTCGTGCAGCGGTAAGGAACTCGTTGAACGTCTCGCCTTCTTTCTGCTTCATTTCGTTAAACTTGTATCTTTCATAGGCGTGATTAGCTTTTGGCGTGAAGTGTTCCTTGAATCTCTGTTTCACGACTTCCAATTGCTTCTTTCTTCATCGCTGAGGGAAAGCGTTCTGTACACATTCTGCGCGTCCGGACCGATAACTTTTTTTTTTTGATTGGGTGTTAGCGCCGCGAAGCAACTGTGGCTATGAGCGGCGTACAGGTGTGGACAGACGGAGAGAGGACATCAGGAAGGAGTGGGGGACAGGGGGAGGACCGATAACCCTAGTAACACATATTGTTGCCACAACGTTGCTGCAATGTTGCGAATGTTGTAAATAGTGGAGCAATGTTTTACAATATTCAACAATATTGTGGCAACGTTGCTAGATGTTGGTCAACATTTTTCGTCACATGTCATCATGTCGTCACAACGTCACACTAAAACGTTTACCGAATACTGCTGCCAGGAACATTGCAGCAATGTTGGAACAATGTTAAAAACATGTTGTCCTTATGTGGCAGTATCATTGCAGCAACGTTGCAAAGCTAATTTAAACATTGTGGCAGTGTCGGAGAAATGTTCGCATGTAACGTTACTAGGATGTGGCTTCAAAAGGACATTAGCCACGTTTTGACAACGTTTGGGGGCAACATTGCAACAATGTCCCGGCAACATTTTGTGTTGCTAGGGAACTGTCATGAAGTTGGCGACTTGGACTTCTGGGGGTTTCTTGTGCAGTTGTATGGCTGTAGCATACCATTCATAGCTATGTAGCCAATCGTCCCATGTGTTCGGCGACTGCGATGACACATCGAGAGGCTTGGGCGTTTTCAGACCACAGTCTGCCATAGTTTCGGAATACCTACTAGCGTATTTTCTTGCCTGTCTTTTCCGGCGCCGTCTTCTATCCGTTCTTTTGCGCTACATTGTTTCTTCTTGAGGTCTTCTGTCTGCTGTTTCTAACCCCACTTCTGACACCATGTCAGAGACGATGTTTAATGATTACATAGTTACAAAGGCATGTCTGAGTATATCGACATATCGAGTACATCTGATGATTGATCTGGAGTCTGGCTTCGGCTCCTTCTTTGGCTTGGAGATGCCGATGGCGATAGGTGCGCCTACCATCATGACACTCGAGAACCGCCGAGGTAATATTAGTGCCGGCACTGTGAAGACAATCATTCACGCGTGCACTGTTCCGCAATATCTCTACAAGACGGGTACCCCGACACCTCACTTGTGACCAGGGATCGCACATGGCAGTCTATGAGCAGCTGCGTTATCCATGCATACTGCTGCAAAAGTGGAAAATTTCTCTTCTATCAAAGCATAAAAATGGCTCGAGCCCGTTTTTATGCTCTGGTAGAAGAGAAATTTTGACTAGGGTTGGTGGTAAGGGGACTCGGTCGTTCCCGAAGATACGGAAGCGTCACGACGATGGGCGTGACCGGTAGAGACCAATGGGTTTCCGTCGGTGTTACGTCCTTAGCTACAGAAGCCAGTGAGGCTCGGCCGTGTCACCTGTACGTGCTACTAGATAAAAGTCACTCTCGGGGCAGCATCAAATTTTCCTGAGGAGCGGGTGACGGCGATGTGTGCACGCAAACGGAGCAAGTGCCGAGCTATTTCCCTCTCACGGAGAACCTCAATCGGGAGTTATCCCGCTTCAGGGAGAAAATGAGGTGTTTCAGCCGTTCTTGGAACTTCAAAGTAACAACGAAGGCTATACTTCAGGCTTTTTTTCGACAACAGCAACATCATCTCTTCAGGCTGCCACCTTCCATCTCCACCACATCTAAGCCCCAGGGAAACAGCCGAAAGCTCAATATCTGAGCACCAGGCTCACTCAGTCCAACACACGCTCTTTCTCCCGTGTCTCGAAGCTTCTCCGTGCTCATATAGCTATACATTCCTCCACTGCACACGTACGAGCTCAGCTTACGCGAACGTCATACTCCAATGAAAAAAACGGCTAGGAAGCAAGAGAGCTGGTGAAGATGATGCATACTCCATCCACCTGGAGACTACACATGATTCAGCATATGCCCCTTCTGTTTGATATCCCTCGACGCAATAGAACATATCCTTCCGCAATGTCCTACACTCTTAAAAATGAACTTCACCGCATAGCACGCTCCTAGCCAACCATCATCTCGAATGATATCGTTATCTGCCTTGATTTGTTGAAAACAGGGGGCGTACGCCTTTTTGTGACACTTATGCCATTCATAATTGTCACAAAAAAGGCGTACGCCCCCCGTTTTCAACAAATCAGGGCAGATAACGATATCATTCGAGATGATGGTTGGCTAGCAGCGTGCTATGCGGTGAAGTTCATTTTTAAGAGTGTAGCTTACAGACGAGAAAGGCAAAACACCATAGACCTCACAATTGGCAGCGATTCCGAAGTAAATGACGTCATCTCATGCGGCTATCAATGCCAGTAACAACATTATTTTACTGATGGTGAACGGAGAGTTTCATCGCCAAGAATACCTTGTTCGTAGAAGCTCGTCTGAATAAGGACGCGTTACAAATGGCAGGCTTTTCTACACCTTTCTTAGTCCAATATAGTGAGTGGGCATCGCAGCTCTACAATGTGGATATCACTAAACCACTTCCTACTCTTCACACAGTTGGTGCCATGGAAAACTCCGCTCGCAATCGAGGTTCCACCCGACGGGATATCATCAACCGAGCCGACTCACAGTGCATTCCCCAACTGGATTCCATCAACTAAGCTGTCGTGCACCTCATTCGGCAGCGCTGCTTCTGAGCGTCGAGCAACCTTGGATACATCCCTCTCTCGCTTGTTCGTTAAAAGCGCGGGCTTTTCGGGACACGTCAGTGGGCATCGCAGCTCTACAATGTGGATATCACTAAACCACTTCCTACTCTTCACACAGTTGGTGCTATGGAAAACTCCGCTCGCAATCGAGGTTCCACCCGACGGGATATCATCAACCGAGCCGACTCACAGTGCATTCCCCAACTGGATTCCATCAACTAAGCTGTCGTGCACCTCATTCGGCAGCGCTGCTTCTGAGCGTCGAGCAACCTTGGATACATCCCTCTCTCGCTTGTTCGTTAAAAGCGCGGGCTTTTCGGGACACGTCAGTGGGCATCGCAGCTCTACAATGTGGATATCACTAAACCACTTCCTACTCTTCACACAGTTGGTGCTATGGAAAACTCCGCTCGCAATCGAGGTTCCACCCGACGGGATATCATCAACCGAGCCGACTCACAGTGCATTCCCCAACTGGATTCCATCAACTAAGCTGTCGTGCACCTCATTCGGCAGCGCTGCTTCTGAGCGTCGAGCAACCTTGGATACATCCCTCTCTCGCTTGTTCGTTAAAAGCGCGGGCTTTTCGGGACACGTCAGTGGGCATCGCAGCTCTACAATGTGGATATCACTAAACCACTTCCTACTCTTCACACAGTTGGTGCTATGGAAAACTCCGCTCGCAATCGAGGTTCCACCCGACGGGATATCATCAACCGAGCCGACTCACAGTGCATTCCCCAACTGGATTCCATCAACTAAGCTGTCGTGCACCTCATTCGGCAGCGCTGCTTCTGAGCGTCGAGCAACCTTGGATACATCCCTCTCTCGCTTGTTCGTTAAAAGCGCGGGCTTTTCGGGACACGTCAGTGGGCATCGCAGCTCTACAATGTGGATATCACTAAACCACTTCCTACTCTTCACACAGTTGGTGCTATGGAAAACTCCGCTCGCAATCGAGGTTCCACCCGACGGGATATCATCAACCGAGCCGACTCACAGTGCATTCCCCAACTGGATTCCATCAACTAAGCTGTCGTGCACCTCATTCGGCAGCGCTGCTTCTGAGCGTCGAGCAACCTTGGATACATCCCTCTCTCGCTTGTTCGTTAAAAGCGCGGGCTTTTCGGGACACGTCAGTGGGCATCGCAGCTCTACAATGTGGATATCACTAAACCACTTCCTACTCTTCACACAGTTGGTGCTATGGAAAACTCCGCTCGCAATCGAGGTTCCACCCGACGGGATATCATCAACCGAGCCGACTCACAGTGCATTCCCCAACTGGATTCCATCAACTAAGCTGTCGTGCACCTCATTCGGCAGCGCTGCTTCTGAGCGTCGAGCAACCTTGGATACATCCCTCTCTCGCTTGTTCGTTAAAAGCGCGGGCTTTTCGGGACACGTCAGTGGGCATCGCAGCTCTACAATGTGGATATCACTAAACCACTTCCTACTCTTCACACAGTTGGTGCTATGGAAAACTCCGCTCGCAATCGAGGTTCCACCCGACGGGATATCATCAACCGAGCCGACTCACAGTGCATTCCCCAACTGGATTCCATCAACTAAGCTGTCGTGCACCTCATTCGGCAGCGCTGCTTCTGAGCGTCGAGCAACCTTGGATACATCCCTCTCTCGCTTGTTCGTTAAAAGCGCGGGCTTTTCGGGACACGTCAGTGGGCATCGCAGCTCTACAATGTGGATATCACTAAACCACTTCCTACTCTTCACACAGGTGAGAAATAACTACTCCTTGTTTGCGAGGAAGTCTAGTAACTTGTTTTTGTTGGAGCTGCCTTGCCCACTTGTCGTATGCTCAATATGTGATTACCTTGTTGCCATGTACAATGCCTTAGCTTGCCTGTTGAATACATCATATGACTACATGCGCACAACACTTCTGGTTTCTGGTGATGTAGAACTTAATCCAGGACCCAATAAGCATGACCCGCAGTCTAAGCTTGACTCTATCTTTGATATGTTAAAAGATCTTAGCTCACGGTCGAGCGCTTTTGAGTCTGGTCAAGCTCAACTCTTAGGAGCAGTGTCGACCATTCAAAAAACGCAAACTGAAATAAGCACCCAGATCAGCGATCTAAGCGTTAGGTTGTCTACTGTTGAGAAGACGGCATCCTGTCTTAATAATATTCAGGATGAATTCCACGTGTTGAAACAGCAAAACGCACAACTACGCTCACGTCTCAATGACCTTGAGGATCGCTCGAGGCGGGATAATCTTATTTTCCACGGTATTGTTAAGCAAACTGAAGATAAATTGATCGCGGTGCTAAACGAAAAGATAGGTCTATCGCTTACTCCCGAGGCCTTCGAACGCGTACACAGACTTGGCTCCTTTCACTCAGCGAAATCGCGCCCCATTATAGCAAAGTTTTCAACATTTAAAAGTCGCGAACTTCTTTTTCAAGCCAGAGCAACAATTAGAACGAGTGGCTTTACGATTTCTGAAGATTTCTGTGAGTCTACACGGCTCGCGAGAAAGAAGTTAATAGAATATGGTAAACAGACTGGTCTACCATTCAGACTTCGTTACAATAGGCTATACGTTAATAACAAGTGTTACCAATATGATGTCCATGCGAGTGCCGTTCGTGAGGTCAGTACCCATGTGTTTGCCTCGACCTCTAGTGGTTCTAATACAAACCACACGCCACATTCTCGTACTCACTCCAACCCACAATACTCGCCACCCACCACCCGTTCTGCAATGAACGCCAGTGCCTCTTCTGCATAGCAATTTTTGCCACCTTTGAGCACCTCTGTTCCTAAAAAATTTTCTGTTATGTACACTAACATTAGATCACTTTGGAAACATCGCGGTGAATTGTGTTCCTTTATAGATTCCTGTGAAGCTGACATTGTTTTGCTCACTGAAACTTGGCTTTCAGCAAAAGTGTCCAACCATGAGTTGTTTCAATGTTGTAAAAATTTTATAGTGTATCGTGCAGACCGAGGTCACAGGGCAGGTGGAGGCGTCCTAATCGCGATATCTGATAAAATCTCATCCTCTGTTGTGAACATCCCTACCAATCTTGAAATATTATGGGTATGTGTAACTTCCAATTTCAAGCGTCTCATCCTTGGCATCTGTTATCGGTCTCCTTCATCTTGCTCATCATTTGTGGATGATTTGCATGACGCTCTCAACATTGTTGTAAACAGATTTCCTACATATGCAGTTTTGTTAGTGGGCGATTTTAACTATCCCTATATTACCTGGCGTCCTCATATAGAAATTTCCCCAATGTCTCGCGAATGTGACGCGTTTGTTAATGTTTGCAGAGATTTCAATCTTTATCAGCTGATTGATGGCCCAACAAGGATTACAACTTCTTGTGCAAATACACTAGACCTTGTTCTGACCACAGAGCCCGACATCGTTTCAGATATAACCATTGTACCTGGGCTAAGTGATCATTCAATCATTCACTTCTACCTTAATTTCCCAGCGCCACAGTCGCAGAAAAGTATTAAATATATAAGGAATTACAAGAAAGCGGATTTCACCACAATTAATAGCGAGTTATGCTCTTTTTTGGACACCTTTGTGCACGACTTTTACTCTCGTTCTGTGGAATGTAATTGGACACTTTTTAAAAACAAAGTTGCTGTACTCGTCGAGAGGTACATACCTCGCGTGAGACTGTCCTGTCAGTCACGCTCCCCTTGGTACAATACAGCGCTCCGAAGGCTTTGCAGTAAAAAGAAGCGACTTTTCCGCGCCGCAAAATTTACTCAGGACGTCCTCAAGTGGGATAGATACCATGCGGCTGCCTCAGAATATAAGAAGGCTGCGGAAGAAGTTAAATCCCGTTTTTACAGCTTGTCTCTTCCCCACATGCTTAGGACTAATCCACGTCAATTTTGGAATCTTGTCAATAAAGACAAAAATCGGGACTCTTTCATTGCTCTGCGTAACTCATCCGGTGATGACTTAACTAATTCTCAGTGTGCTGAGGCATTCAATAATGCTTTTGTAAGCTCCTTCTCTAGCTCCACTGTATTTTCTTATCCCCCCCTGCTACCTACCAATTACATTCCTATGGACCCAATTGTATTTGACTGTCGTGGTGTTGAAAGTATTATTGACTCTCTGAAGATCTCATCCAGTTGTGGTACTGACTTCATAACATCTAAATTTTTAAAGAATACGTCATGTTATTCATCGCTTATTCTGTCAATGATTTTCAAGCAGTCTCTTGAACAAGGATTGTTGCCTAACGACTGGAAAGTTGGGAAGGTAGTTCCCCTTCATAAGCACGGTGATAAAAGCTCTCCACTTAACTACCGTCCCATCTCATTAACTAGCATTCCTTGCAAGGTTATGGAGCATATCATATGTACACATTTATTTCAGTTTCTTGATTCTAACTCTTTTTTTCATGACAGCCAACATGGGTTTCGTAAATCATTTTCCTGTGAAACTCAGCTCGTATGTTTTTTACACGACTTGAGTTCGAACCTTGACAGTGGATTCCAGACTGACTGTATTTTTCTTGATTTCTCTAAAGCATTCGACAAGGTTTCTCACAGATTACTACTTCATAAACTAAGTACACTCAATATTGACACATACGTCCTATCTTGGATTCATTCTTTTTTGCTTGACCGCAGCCAATATGTCACAGTTAACGACACGAATTCTAGCTTAACATCTGTACTATCCGGTGTGCCACAAGGTTCAGTCCTCGGTCCCCTTCTCTTCCTAATCTATATTAACGACATGCCGCAATCTGTACTGTCTTCATCTGTTCGCTTATTCGCAGACGACTGTGTCGTTTACAGGAAAGTTTCTCACATCTCAGATATTACCCTATTACAATCAGATCTAGATAACATAATAACATGGTGCAAGACATGGCATATGGAACTTAATATCGGTAAGTGCAAGCACATGCGAATTTCTCGGAACTTCGAACGTCATCCTCTGTATCTACTAGAGAACGTCCCACTTGAACAAGTTCAGTGTTATAAGTACTTGGGGGTCCTTATCACTAGTGACCTCTCATGGCATGCTCACATTAATTATATAACAAATAATGCCCATCGTACTCTTGGTTACGTCAGACGTAATTTTAGTCAAGCACCACTGGACCTCAAGCTAACGCTCTATAAATCTGTCGTTAGGCCCAAACTTGAATACGCAGCCTCGGTTTGGGATCCAGGTTTGAGCATACTTGTAGATTCTATTGAAAACATACAGAGGAGAGCAGTTCGCTTTATCTGCGGTAACTATCATCAACGGTCCAGTGTATCTTCTATGAAATCCACACTCCATCTTCCCGACTTCGCCATACGTCGTAAAATTGCCCGCATATGCCTCTTTCACAAAATATATTATCACAACGGTCAGCTACGTAACCACTTTTTACTTTCTCCCACATATATTTCCCATCGCACTAGCCATCAACAAAAAGTAGGAATTCCTAGATGTTCTACTAAAGGCTTTTCAGACTCATTTTTTCCACGCACATCGATCGACTGGAACTGCCTTCCCGGCTCCCTGACGGCTACCTCTTCGTCTCAGTTGTTTAAAAATGCGGTATGTGTGCACTATTCGAGTGATTGACTGCTGTGTGAAATGCCAACCTTTAGTGTCTTTCATTTATGTGCTATGCTCAATAACCATTCTGTACACCACTCCCCTCTGAAATGCGTATGCCCTGAGGGTAAAATAAATAAATAAATAAATAAATAGTGAAGACAAGGAAGAGGAGGAGACGACCAGCTTCCGTGGCTCAGTGGTTAGCGTGCTGGCCATGTCTCGTCAAGACTGGGAGGTGCCCGGGTTCGAATCCCGGTGCCGGCTGTGCTGTATGGGGATTTTTCCTGGATTTTCCTGAGACGCTTTGCGACATATGTCGGCACACTTCCCTTACAAGTCGGCTCAGGGCGTCAGTCGTGACGCTACGTGAGGCCGCGCGGTAACGGCAAGCCCTATCATCTTCCACTTCGGGCTGCATTTTCTCGTGACACGCTCCGTGGACTGCGAAATAGTCGCCTACTCGCCTTTTGCGCAAATGCACCCATTACGGCGCATTACGGCGCAGCGCCCTGTGATTGGCACAGCATCACTATCACCGCAGCCGAAACTTCTTTAAAAAAGTATGAACGACATCAGCTGTGCCATATCACGCTTCTGCAAAAACCTCTATGAAAAGAAAAAGTAACAAATCTTAGCATAACTACTAATCTAGTAGTAGTTTACATACGGTCGTTTTCAGGCTAACCCGCATACACAACCAGCTGTTCTGTGCCGTTTTGAGTTTTCAAAAATAGAAAAATCCGTGTTGAATAATAATAATGATAAAAACAGCATGGGCATTTGTAACAGGCCAATATCTGCCTCACTATAGACTTCGGACCCCTTCTGCTAGCCCCACATAATAAGTGTGCATAAAAATAAAACTGATGGAATACATGTGCATGGATCAAAATTGAGTCGATTACATCTTGCAATATTTTATTGAACGTTAAACACAAATTTTGCACTATTCGAAACCTCTCTTACACATTCAGGTGCTTGCCTGTCTCTTCGGATGAATAAGTGAAGTCTATCGTTTGAAGGGGAATGACGGGAAGACAGTTGCTATGGCTGAGTCAATTACTTTGAATCTGCGCATTTGGAGGTCGTATATGTTCTTTGGAACCCAGGACGCTTTCACTCGACTGACGCATCGAACGTACGGCTTGGTCGTCTTAAGTAGCACGTGGTACACGATCCTGAAAGCAAAAATAACAATATAAAAAACATTCTAAGCTGGCAACAGTGATATGCATGAACGTTCCGAAGAGGCCCACCAGGGGTGCCCCTACACTCCATCCATCCATCCATCCAAAGCAGCCTGGTGTTTAACGGATAATGAAGGGTGTGAAACTCGCACAAAAAACTAAAACAAACAAACAAGAATATTTGTCGCTACTTTCTGTTGTGGACAACACAAGTTCCTCGGTTATAAAAGATGTTAAATGTCAATAATTTCTGGAATTGATTTTTTCAAGACCTAGCCTGCAAAACCGCGGGCTTAATTGTCTAACGACATATCCTCGGAGTTTGGAAATATATTTTTCGCAGATAATCAGTGGTCATAAGCTAGCCCTGCTGCCCTCGACTTTTCTCCCTCTCTCTCTATGTCGCACGCGCGCGTGCGAGAGAGAGAGAGAGAGAAAAGTCGAGCTTGAGGTCTGAAAAGAAACAATAAGAAGGGGTAGAGACTTGCTTGTGCCTCTTCCCTTCCGTTTCCTTCATTATGATGCACAAGATCCACAAGCGAAATCGATTCACCTTGAAGCAAGCAAAAATTGTGTACGCATTGTTCAGAAATCCTCACGCATACGAGTTAAGTTCTCTCTTTCTTCCGAGCAGGCACAAAACATAGACCCACTCACTGAACTAAATAATTGTCGTTGAAAAATTCCCATACAACACATTCGATAGCCCAGGACACAGAACTGTTCCGAAACTTGGCGTGGCCCCAACAGCATCGCCAACCTGGGCCATGTAGCGAGCGCCATATGGCAGGTAAGTGAACTAAGTCCAGCACACGCCTTCAATGGGGAAATCACCTAGTTTCAGACAACCGTGTTGCGTGAAGTACATCGCAAAATATAAGACAAATTGATGTTCTGAGGCTGGAGCACATAGAAAGGACAAATACATACAAAGCTTCAAGTGTCTAAGAAATTAATGATGAAAGAAAGAAGTCACTTAAAGGTTAGCCCAGAAAATGTGGGTTCGAGTCCTACAGCTGGCTAACCTTTTCAGTGACTTTCTTCTTTAGTCATTGCAAAATATGTTGCTACTCTGCTCTCTATTTAGTGACTCTAGTACCACCGCACGCTAGCTACGTCCCTGCCACTCTACTGCCCTCCATTTTTGCTCACTTGATGGGTCCCAAACCCATGCGGACGAACCTCCACTCGTAGGCTCCTCTAGTTCCTCTCCACCATTGCCTTCCAGAAGCTACGAGTATACTTAATTACAACTGAAAACACAACCTGTATGCAGATATATCAGTCTCAGAACATTAGGACTCTTACCATTCGGCGCTCTCGTGGAAAAGGACACTTGAAGGGTGGATGGATACATTCCGAAAGCCAATAACAGTTTTGTAGGATATATCTTCTGGCTCCATTGGCAAAAATTGTCTGTTGGCTACTGCGATGTTCTGGCTGAAGCCGCAACAAAGTGCTTGCAGGACCTTGTCTGTGTCCTTCCCGCACGAGGTGACTTCAAAATTTCGTCTGCAATTAACGCAAAATGGATTGCGTGACATTTGCGGCAACACAAGGCAGATTGTTCTGACTGGGAAAACGTAAAAAGCAGCCACATACAATAATATTTCCAGGGGCACCGCCAGGATTTTTTTTCTGGGCGGGGGGCTGACGACCGTGCATATTTTTCGTATTTCCACGCATTGGATCCAGAATAGTAATGTAGTAAACTAGTAATGCACCTGACCTGTCCTTTGGCTAGTATGTTGAGCGAACGGTACAGTAAATCACGTCATATAATTTACAGCACACAAAGCGCGACATGCCGTGTGTTTACGGTCATCGTGGTATGTTCAGGAAACGTACGATAGCCTGCACCACGTGAGAAGACGAAGAAAGCTCCAACCATGGTGGTGGGGGTGGTCTGAAAACTAGACAAATGGCAGTCGCCTACGGGAGAGTCAGGTCGTGAGATAGTTACGCCAGTGGCCGCTGCAAGCGCCACATAGCATCACTGGGTAGGGTGCCTCAATACTATCTCCAACTCACATGCTCCAACTGCACAGAAGGAGCTAGTAATCAGGCACCCTATTGCTGGGGAGAGGAAATGACGTGTACACTATTATCATCACCGCCACCGTCGTCTGCATGCTACATAGGCTGTTGCTAAGCACGCGCTATACTCTCTTTCGTACCTCTTCGTCGTTGTCAACACAGCGTGGTGGTGGATGGTGAAAGAGCTCTCCGTTGTCGGCCTCACCGAGGTGGGCAACGTCACGACTGACGCCCTGGGGGAACGTGTGTCCTGGGCCGACTTCTAAGGGAACTGTGCCGACATGTCTGAAAGCGTCTGAGGAAAACCCAGGAAAAACAACCCCAGACAGCACAGCTGACACCGGGATTCGAACCCGGGTACCTCCCTATCTGACTTTCCTCAGACGCTGTCAGACATATGTCGACACAGTTCCCTCAGAAGTCGGCCCAGGACGCACATTCTCCCCAGAGAGCTAGTCGTGACGTCACCAACCTTGTGATCGAGGCCGACAAGGGCGAGCTCTTCCAGCAGTACCCCCAACACCCCCTCCCCTCTGCCATGTACCGCTGGCTTCGTCCCATATAGCTGAGTCAAAAACAATTGCTCCTTACAGCAAATGGTTTGCCCTTGCACTGCTAATCCGACGTTGCTACATTTTACTCGATTATGCCACCGCCCCTAGTCTGCCAATGTTCATGCCATAAGTATTGATGAGCAGGAATGCGGGTATGCCCATCACCTGGTTTTGCTATTTGCCAGGGTACTCGCACAGCGTCGGCAGGTATACAGGCTGTTTCACGAAAATCCCTCGGCTGAATAATTCGAAAACGGCGCCACCTATCAGGATCTTTTTTTTTTTTTTTCATCTAGCATCCTTGGTGCTCCTGCCACAAACTGGCCTCTCAGTTTCTCATTTGCATGCGCTCGTTAATTAAATAAATATCCTGACTTTTTTTTTGCTTTTACTTCACCGGGCTTTGGTACCTGTGCCGTTGCAATGGTCACTTGGGGACAGTGCCAGAGCAGTAAAAAACTAGCTTCGACTATTAGTGATTTTTTACCCAGTAATTTACTCGTTTCGGTTAACAAATTTCTTATGCAGAGCAGTCCCATGAATGTGCTCTTTCGTCCAACTATCCTGCGCTCAAATTCGTGTTCATCCGCTTGCATTGGTGGCGGGGGAGCCGCAAGATAAGGAACAGCCATGAGCGAGGGTTTGATTGCGGTAGTGTCAATGGAAGAGCCAGACTGTACGGCAAAGTAAAACAACAAAGTCAAGATGTTTATTTAATTAACGAGCGCATCCAAATGAGGAATTGAGCGGCCAGTTTCTGGCCGGCGCATCAAACATGCTAACAAAGAAAAAAACAAGTTTTCTGACAGGTGGCACCATTTTCGAATTATTCAGATGGGGGATTTTCGTGAACCAGGATTTTCGGACTGCCAAAATTGCTCTTGTCGTTGGGATGAATACTGGTGGCCGCCGTCTTTAATGAGTATGACTGACGATAACGTAACATTGTCATCCGGTAAACATCTGAGTAGCGTATCAACGTTCGAAAGATCAAGGAAACAGAAGATTCCGAGTTGCCCACGTGAGGTCTATGTGAGGTGTGCTGGCGGATGCGATATCTTCTCTACACCAGTTCCTGAGTGAGAGACAATGAACAAAAACACACAGCAAAATGAAGTAACTAGGCAAACGGCAGTCCACCAGCGTGCACAGTTCCTGTGACTACCACGGGGTGGCAGCACTACTGGCGGCGCCCATTTTCTGACTCGCGTTTTTGTGTATAGTGGGGGATGCGTGTGGCGCGGCGTGCCTGCGGTGCAGGTGTAGGTACCAAGAGCGGCGCACGTGCAGCTTGGTACGCATGACAAGGTGACCTTGGTAAGACTCTGGCTAGTCTTTCATAGATATATCCATTTGACAATCATATTTTGCTTACCTTGTTAACACCGAGCACAGCTGATTCCTCACAGACCTTGCCTGCTGCAAGCGACGGTGTTGAACGAAGTTGTCGTAGCACCACTCTCTGCTCATGTTCGTGTCCACCCACATATTGTACACCTTGAGCAGGGTCAAATGATCACTGCCAGGGACGTTGAACTGACACTTCTTCAAATCTGCTTGCTGGTGACTCTTCTGCAAGAAGCCATTAACAAGCAGGATTAGTCAGTGCGTGGTCCATGGTGGGGGGTGGGGGGGGCAGAACGTTAGGACAAGGGAGGGGCAAGGCGAATAAACTTTACAATAATCAGTTGATTGGGAAAAATTTAGCGAGGCCGGTTCTCGCATTTTACACAAACGCGCTTCACGTTGTCCATACGCCTCCTTCGCTATGCTACACCTCATCATGCTTACCCTTGCGCTGGAGAGGTTCCCTCTCCGGTACCTGCTCTCGCGTGCAGAGGTCGGCACTCGTGCGTCATGACCAGGGCCGGCAAGAGAAATTAGGGGCCCCGGGGACGGGTCATGCCCCCCACACCCTCCTCGTGTTTCGATGGCAGTCCAAGTATTTCTTCTTTATATGATTACAACAGGTCTTCGATGCCGCTGGATCCTCGAAGTGGACCGGGCCCCGGGGCGCCATTCTGGGCGCTGCCCAACCCTCTCGCAGGTATTTGTTGTGACCGCTTACTCATGCTCACTCACTTCGTACTCAGCTTTTGCTCACTGGTGCTCAATCACTCACTCCCTGTTCAGCTCTTCGTTTGCTCACTCATCTTCTGCTTGGATTCTTATCTCTGGATGAACTATGGGGTGCTCACGCTTGCCCAAACAGTGTTGCCTCCGATTCTCGGTTGCTGTCTCATCACAGGTCTCTCGGTTGTTAAGAGTGTGAAGAGCACAGTATGAGGGGAGTTGTGCTCGTGTGATGGGAATGTGAAATGAGGTAAGGAGAGGTGATGTTCAGTGACGTAAAAATGAAATTATGTAGGTTGTGGTTATGAGGTGTAAGGCAGAATTGTTTATCTTGAATGCTCAGTTCGCGGAGCGTGAACGTCAAGCGGTTGCGACAGGTCATCCCACACTCTCCCAGATAAACGTAAACAACGGTGATTGCACCGATGGACCACCTTCACAGCATAGAGGGTAATAGAAAATGAAGAAAATGGGCACCGTATTTACCGAAAGTCATGCGGCTCTGACATCACAGACCTCACCGCTACCAGTGAGGTAGCGCACCAGACGTCACGTGCTTACGGCTGCCAGTGGGAATGGACGCAACTCGGACGAGGTCTGTGACTCCTGCGCTTCGCTCGGGAGTCTGTTCACGGGCTTGTATCTAGCTAAGTATGACACGTAGAAGAACAATTCTTTTTTTTTTTTCCTCCGTGCCCTGGCGTGTACTAAAATTCGCCCGTGATGTAATGAACCACATCTGTGAAAGTGTCTCAACCCCTTTACTCAAGTTCGCTCGTGCTCGGTTCACCTAATTTGAGCATCAGTTCAGCTAACTCATGGACCTCACTGAGCATGAAGGAGCGTGGCTCATGAGTGACGTTTGCTCATGCTCAGCTTCGCGTTCGCTCGCAGCTCACTTCATTCGGCATATTGAGCATGAGCAAGCATGCCCATGAGTGAGTTTTGCCAAGGTATGATCGGACGGTGTGGTTGCAACATCTGAAGGAGCCTCCTCTCACGACGGGCCGATATAGGTGCGACAGAACAAGTGATGGCAGCCTATAGTAGCGGCCAATGGCAGTGCCGCTTATGTGGCTACATACCTCGCCTCACAGAAACTCGGAAGGTTCGTCTACAGATGCTATCACGTTTAGAAAATCCTCACCTTTGGACGATGAAATATGTGCTGGGCAGACAGCATAGCGATTATGGTAAGGATCTCGTCACTGCAACCCAGCTCCAACGATTTTATCAGCATCTTTGCAAGTGGCGGATCCACTGGGTACAGCGTCATCTGGTGTGAGATTCAGACCAACCTGTATAGTATCCCAAAAGTTGCCACACCAAAACATCTAAGCCTTACCTGTCTTCCCAGTTCGGTCAGAATCTCTTGTTTATTCAGTGCTCCCAGGATCTGAAGGCTTATGATTCCTCTTTGAAGGGCCTGCATACCAAGCCATATAAATGTAACACACGTGACAAATCAGAGTAGGAAACAGCAACAGGGTGAGGTCATCATTAACACGCTCGAGGGTACAGGCTGACTTCAGAGAGGGCATTCGATGTTACAGCCTATCGTTGAACATCAACTACAAAACTTGTCATTCGACTTCAACATCATATCGCATTGCAGCCCGTGACTCAATATCACATGATGTGATCGTGCATGATGTTCACGATGGCCATCATTAGCGTTCTAGAGCAAGCAACTACAATAAGTCCTCGACTGCACAATGGCACTTGAAGAAAAGGAACCAGAAGTGTGAATCGAATCCACGCCCTGTGATTGTGCTGATATGATATATAGTATGCAACGGGGCGCTGTGAAGCTTGTGTTGCGTTTATCCGTCTATGTTTACTTGCCTCATCCACTATAACGTTCCAATGAGTCTCACAGTTAGTGGTCCAGGCTAAAGAGGAAACACGTTGGGACGGGAAACCAAGGGAAGAAAGGTTAGAAGGTGGGCAGGCAATGAGTGGGACAGTTTTCTTTGTCTATGCAGAAAATGAATGCGCACGCTGGCGCACAGTAAACGTGGTCGCTCATTTGACGTAGCTAGTGCGCACTTTTCGCACGGCACCGTGAAGCAGCTGTGGCTATGGACCGTGTACAGACGCAGACAGAACAGGAAGAAAGAGACGCAAAGACAGAGGAGGATATGCATCATAGACCGACACGGAGGAAGCAATGAGAGGTGGGGCCCTATTCCACCGACCAGTGAAGGTGGAACTCCGCAGCCAGTAAAAAGTGCTGACTGGCTTGATGTCACCAAGTGCCACAAGTAGCGTGGACAAGATCACTGCAGCGCGTGGACAAGAGTATGATACCACAGCATGAAACACTCGCTCCTCTTCCTTGAACATCGTACCCCACCGCCACCCCACTCGCACTCAGGGCACTGAGCAGCGCCGAGCGAGTGAGCACGAAGCTGGAGACAGCGTTGCAAAGCAGCGACGTAAACTTCGGCGCGCACAAATAAAACCGTCCACATGCCAATGCACTCAAGTAAACTTTTGTACATAGCGGATATGATCCCGGCACAGCCCCGCCCGCATTTTCCTGCTTCTATCACTTCAATTCTTCAGTCAAGTGTGGTCAAGAGTAGTTAGTTAGTTAGTAAATTAGTAGTTAGTTAGTAGAATAAAGTAAACCTTGGAGCTTTCAGCAACCCACCATGGGTGCTACCTGCTCCATTGCAAGAGCTATATACAGCAATCAAAACAAATCACAGCGGTATCCCTCACGTACTCACAGGCACACAATCAATAGAACGGGAAAACAATATCGCACACTCCAGATCCACAAAATACGGTGGTAGCAGTTCACATGGTAAGAACACAATGATATCTTCAGGTCATCCCAGGGATGTTCCATTGGGACAGGAATAACATTCCTCGGACATCCCCGTATGGTCCTCAGTTTGTCAGAAAAGTGTTAAAATGCAAAGCCTCCGGCCATCCCCAGAAGCTCCTCAGGGAGTGTCCCAAAAACAGCCCCAGAGAGGTTTTAGGAGCAAAACAGGATATCTTATTTATTTATTTTGAGAAAGGTGGCCCATTTTGAGCGCAAGGCCGTTTTTCTCTTTCCGGCACTTGTTCAACCCTTGTCACCAGCTTTCCGTTTGCTCCTTTTTATTTGTTTAGCGTATTTCTCATAACGGACAAGGAGCGCGGCTGTTTAAAAAGCAAGCAAAAAGAAATATGAAAGATTCAGAAAAAGCATTTCCAGGAGCACTATGTCCGAGAAACTCACTTCGAAAGGTACTGGACCATCCCTCCAAACAGAAACAGATACTAGTTATTGCTTGTTACGCGTCCTCCCGTAAATTCGAGAGCCTTAGTCGCTTCCGTATTAAAAACGAAAGGTGTGCTGCTAAGTTTAATTCGATTATGCAAACAAATAGTACAACAAACGAGGAATTGCTTAGAGTATTAACCCCTCATCGATGCAAATGCTATGTTTCTTACTCCATTTGGTTTGAGGCATTCAGTGGGATTTTGGGAAGTCAAAAACAGTGCAACAGAATCACACATTTCTGTCTTTTTCGCGGTAAATGCTCCATGTGTCATAGACAGTCACGTTTTTTGGGAGGAGGAATCTTACACAGGACCGCACTTTGTTGATGACAAACGCCATTCAGGCCCAGAGATCGACCCAAAAACAATACAAATGTATCACTCAATATTTGGGGAATCTTAGCAGGTAAACTGTACAAAATAATATTTCTCATCCTGTCAGTTACCCACAGGGACATGCACAGGACGTATCTGAATGACTCTTCGTGCACAGTCCGCCAGTATCGTCCTCAGGACGCTCTGCGGATTCATATCGAAGGACCAGGACACGATGACACTTTGGGGACATCTTCAGGACCGCGTGTGTTCTTCGTGGAGTAATAGGCTCGAATGCAGAAGGACAGTCAGGATGGTGGTGATCGTGATGTGATAAAGAAAAAAAAGGGGGGGGGGGACGTGAGTATGGAGCTCGGAATCATCAGGATTCCGAGCTGTCGTTTGTAAGGTATACCACGTTCTCTCATAAGACGAGGTGAAACTGGTTAAATGGTTAGCATCCGTGTTACCTACTGTTCCCATACACCTGTGTTCCTCGACATTAAGACATGCCGTACAAAGAAAACGTTAACCAGGAAGCCTTCGCGCGTTCCTTTAGAAAAGTGCAGCACAGAAAGCAATAGCACCTGCTGCATGAAGACCTTTTTTTCATGTCCGTGCTAGCGCCGCGAAGTAACTGTGGCCATGAGCGGAGTACAGGCTGGTCAGATGGAGAAAGGACAGGAGCAGGAGCAGGGGAGTTAGTACAGGTTGGGACAAAAGTTTATGGAACACGGGAGCGACATACTTTTTCTTCGGTGCGACACCCTAGCGGCTGCCGGAACCGGATGAGTTCACTGTTTCGGAGGTGTGGAAGGGTTCGCTGTTAGCGACACACAGTGGTAGTTTCGGTGTCGCTTGGGTGTGCCTCGGAGGGAAGCCACCGCTGTGTGTCGCTCACAGCCTACCCTTTTACCGCTCAGAGACAGTGAACTCACCTGCTTCCGGCGGCCGCTAGGGTGTCGCACCGAAGAAAAAGTACGCCGCTCGCGTGTTCCGTAAACTTTTGTCCCAACCTGCAGTAGTAGTGGGGGACTGGTTCGACTAACAGGGCGAACTGTGGGGAGGGGAAGTCTAATGTTTAACCCATTGATTTGCAGGGCACACCCTCCCTTTCTTGGATCTGCAACTGCATCAATAGCATATACTTCACACGGATACACCACATCTGGCACACTGCTGTACACACCTGACGATCTGGAGTATCCATGAAATCAAACTTCATGATTTCGTGAACGCCGAGAGCCTTGAGTTGCAGGATGGTAGAAGCGAGTTCGTTGCGGATGATCTCCGGGTCTTGTGTGGGCTTCATCTTGTTGTATGCGGCCTTAGAGTACATCCTATATGCTTTGCCTGGTGCTGTTCTTCCGGCTCTCCCTGATCGCTGGTCCGCTTGTGTCTAGCATGAACAATGCAAAACCCAGAACACCTCCAGCGCACCGAGAACTTCAGAGAAAAAGTTAATTTGCTAATGAAAAACAACGTGCTACAAGGCCCACTGTTTGTGGTAGACAGCATAGAAAGACAACGCAAGGTCAACATGACAAGATGGCATATATGCAGGCCAGCTGGTGGATCAACTCCGTAAGACTCAGACTCAGGCTTTTACATTATGAAGGTCAACATGTCCGCATATAAAAGCGACACAAATTGGTTGCACTGCCGTTGAGACCCAAACTTTCTCAAGTTTTGGTTCCATGAAGCGTTGCAGGACGGCCAACGGTTTGGAATCCGAAGATAATGATACAGAGGGGAGGAAGATATATTTATTAGAACAAAAAAATAGAGGGAGGAAAGGTCACGATGCAGGTCAAGGTAGTGCAGCCGCATAGAACGGTAGGAGCCATGTCATGCCTGTTTGTATGAGCTAATGCTTAAAATGAGAAATTAATTTTGTATAATTTCCCTCTCAAATGAAAATTATGCGAGAACGCACTGTGATACACATGTAAGTTTTAATGTCAGAAATTATAGATATCATTCTGGAAGACGAAAACGTTTATTCTGGTAATTTGTGCCAGGCTAAACCCACAACTGCTGAACTTTCGGAATGCACTAGTGAGGCTGCTTAGATTACTGTTCAACCCTGAAATACTTGCACGGCTCTCAGATGTCGGACCTCTAAGGTAATGTTGGATGTTATCACGATACCCTGTTCATAGCTTCCTTCATAATATTTACAGCTACTGAAAACCGAAAACGCATCAGCGGGTCGGAACACAAATATGACCCGGAAATGTAAGCACTCTTGGTTGGTATTGACACTGTATTGTAAGTATACACGATACGTTACAAGAACACTGTTGCAAACATGATATGCCCACAGGGGGTACTACCTGAGAAATTAACGAGACGGTGAGGGACTCAACCCCCGTGTGGGGATCATATGTCTTCTCTTTCACTACACCCGAATCCACCACGTAGACCACCCCGTCGATGGTGAGAGATGTTTCTGCTACATTGGTTGCCACAACGACCTGCAAAGTAGAAGAAATATGCAAGCTCTCCTTCAAAACTCCAGGAAGAGCTTGTGTAAAGAAAAAAAAAAAGAACGCAGTTGAACTGAAGGTGCGATCGGAATACAAAATACATGAAACCCGAATATTTCGTTTGGACACAGTCGAGAACATTAGAAAATGCATTTAATCGGATTTGCAGCCGGCTGCGCGCTCCCGTCTGAGCTCAGGCAACAGTGCGCGAACAGACGTCACTAGAGTCTGTTATGAAGGCAGGCTGTCCGTCACAAATGCGCAATTTGCTGCCGAACAGTCACTAGAAACATCTGCGTTTATGCTTGTAGCAGCAGCGTCATAATCATCACCAGCACCGCCATCGGTTACGCGCAGCACTGCGCGTGACCCGAGCTTTCGTTTTCGGTTCATCGCCATTAACCGTCATTAAACCCATCAACCTCAGTAGAGCCTGGTCGCCTCATTTCTCGCTCTACAACTGGTGACCCGAACGTGATCCAACGTTCCACCATCATGAACGGCGACCAGCACTCCAGCAGCTCTTCGCCTCCCAGCCGGCCACCGCCACTTCCACCGCTTGAGGCTTCTGTGGCACCGCTCCGCCTGCCGCCTTTCTCCATCTCCGACCCTCAGCTGTGGTTCGCGCAGGCGGAGGTTCTCTTCGACGGACGCCGCGTCACTTCTCAAGACTCAAGGTTTGGCTACGCCATCGCAAACCTTCCTCCCGAAGCTGCGGCGGAAGTCCGTGACCTAATAATCCACCCTCACCCCGAGTTGCCCTACGACACCCTACGGGACGAGTTAATTCGCCGCACATCTGCTTCGGAGGAGCGGCGATTGCAGCAGCTTCTGGATTTTGCTGGCCTTCCATCTCCAGGAGCAGTTGCCGCCCTGGCCCCCCGCACCTCCCCTCCACCGGTGGACGTTGCAATCACTGCCATCAGCACGTCGCTCCAGCAACTCCAGACTACGGTGGCGGCCCTGGTGAACCGGGTGGACGCCATTCCCCCGCAGCGACCACGTTCCCCTCGGCGCCCGTTTTGCCGTCGCTGCTCGCCATCCCGTCAACGGTCTCCTTCGCCCTCTCAGCACCACTTCTGCTGGTATCATCGAAAATTCGGCGATGCCTCAAGGAACTGCCAGGCCCCTTGCTCGTGGCCGGGAAACGCTCCCCCCAACCATTAACGGCTGGCATGGCTGGGGGCGACAACAGCCGGCTCTTCCGGATCACGGACCGCGTGTCCGGCTGTCGCTTCCTGGTGGACACCGGGGCTGACGTGAGCGTCGTTCCACCAACCCCCGCAGAAAAACGACACCGACAACCAGACTTGGCTTTGCAGGCAGTCAACAAGTCCACCATCTCAACTTACGGTCAACGCTCCGTCACCCTTGACCTCGGCCTGCGCAGAGTATTTCGTTGGGTTTTTACCATCGCCGACCTCCCCTTCGCAATCCTTGGCGCCGACTTCCTCCACCATTTCGACCTTCTTGTGGATATTAGACGCCAGCGCCTCGTCGACAACACTACTTCTTTGCACGTTTATGGAGCTCCAGCGCATATAGCCGCCATTAGTCCCACCATACGGCTACCGTTGCCCACTGCTTTCGCCGACATTGTCACGGAGTTCCCCGCTGTCCTGCGCCAATCTCACGCCTCTTGCCCACCTCGCCACAGCGTCACTCACCACATCGTGACACGGGGCCCCCCTGTCTTCGCTCGCCCCAGACGGCTGGCTCCAGAGCGCCTCGTCATTGCCAAGAGGGAATTCGAGCACATGCTCGAACTGGGGATCATTCGGCCTTCCTCCAGCCCGTGGTCTTCCGCTCTCCACATGGTGCCCAAAGCAACACCTGGTGACTGGCGCCCATGTGGGGACTACCGTGCACTCAACATCGTCACGGTACCGGACAGATACCCGCTTCCCCATATTCAGGACTTCACCGCGAATCTTGACGGAGCGACCATCTTCTCCAAGATAGACCTCATCAAAGCCTATCACCAAATTCCCGTCCATCCCCCTGACATCCCGAAGACTGCTATAACCACCCCTTTTGGCCTCTTTGAATACGTGCGGATGCCCTTTGGCCTGCGTAATGCTGCGCAGACATTCCAACGATTCATCAACGAAGTGCTCCGCGGCCTGGACTTCGCATTCGCATACATGGATGACATCCTCGTCGCAAGTCCATCTCCGGAGGCTCATCGCGCCCATCTGCGCGCCCTGTTCTCGCGCCTGGAGGACTACGGAGTCTCCATCAATGCCGCGAAGTGCGAGTTTGGCGTTACCACCCTTACCTTCCTGGGACACACCATCACCCCGCAAGGCATCCGGCCACTCGCATCCAAGGTCCAGGCCATCCGAGACTTTCCTGCCCCCACTTCTCGCAAAGGACTTCGTTCATTCCTTGGCCTCGTGACTTTCTACCGACGTTTTGTGCCTCGCTGTGCTGCCTTGCTCCAGCCTCTCTACGCAGCTCTCGGCGCTGACCATCCGAAAGAGGCCCGTGCTGCCCCTCTGGAGTGGACACCGGCAGCAGAACGCGCGTTCGCAGAGGTCAAGCAGGCCCTGGCAGATGCTGTGCTGCTCCACCATCCTCGTCCTGACGCCGAGACAGCGTTGTTCGTCGACGCCTCCACTGCTGCTGTCGGCGCAGTCTTGCAGCAGCGTCAGGATGGCAACTGGAAACCTCTCGGTTTCTTTTCCCAACGCCTCTCGCCAGCCGAAACACGCTACAGCACCTTCGGGCGTGAGCTCCTCGCCGCCTACCTGGCATGCAGACACTACCGCCATTTTCTCGAGGGCCGCCCGTTTGTGCTGTACACCGACCACAAGCCTCTCATGTTCGCCCTGCGATCGGCCTCCCTCAACCACTCGCCTCGTGAAACCCGCCACATGTGCTACCTCTTGGAGTTCACGACCGATGTGCGACACGTCGCAGGCGAAGACAATGCCGCTGCCGACGCACTCTCGCGGCCGGACGTCAATGCTCTCCATCCGCCCCCCGCGGTCGATTTGGACGGCATCGCCCAGGCTCAACACGCTGATCAAGATCTCGCCAATCTTCGTTCCTCCCCCGCCTCATCCACCACTTTTCGGGAGATCTCGCTCCCCGGTTCGACGGCAAGTCTATGGTGCGACACCTCTACTGGTACCCCGCGCCCTTTCGTTCCCCTGGCCTTCCGCCGGCATGTTTTCAACGCCCTCCACTCGCTGTCCCACCCTGGCGTGCGCGGCACGCAAAAGATCGTCGCAGAGCGCTACATATGGCCTCGCATGAATGCCGATGTCCGTGACTGGGCGCGGGCCTGCCTGGCCTGCCAGCGGTCCAAAATCTACCGCCACACCATCTCGCCTCCATCGCGGTTCCTTCCGCCAGATGCCCGTTTCGACCAGGTCCACATCGACTTGGTCGGCCCGCTTCCTCCGGCCAAAGGCTACCGCTACCTGCTCTCGTGCATCGACCGCTTTACCCGCTGGCCGGAGGTAACGCCGATTCCTGACATCACGGCAGAGACGGTGGCCCACGCATTCCTCTTCTCCTGGGTTTCCCGATTCGGCGTCCCGTCCACTGTAACCACGGACAGAGGACGCCAGTTTGAATCGGCCCTCTTCCGTCACCTGTGCAGCGCCCTCGGAACCCATCACATCCGAACCACGGCCTACCATCCGGCTGCCAACGGCCTGGTCGAGCGCCTTCATCGGCAGCTCAAGGCTTCCCTCCGCGCCACTGACCACGGCGACACAACCTGGCCCGAGCGTCTACCCTTCGTCCTGCTTGGCCTTCGCGCCGCGATCCGCCAGGATGACTGCAGCGCGGCCCAGATGGTCTACGGCTGCCCGCTCCGCCTTCCCGGATCATTCTTCACCCCCTCGGCCCCGCTCGTGCACGACCCTTCCTCCTACATCGACCGTCTCCGCCAGCTCTTCCGGGACCTCAAGCCCACGCCTACCCGCTCCGCTCCCGCAACACGCGTGTTCGTGAGCCCCGACCTTAATCAAGCCACCCACGTCTTCGTCCGCCGGGACTCTGTGCGCTCCAGCTTGCAGCCTCCCTATGACGGCCCCTACAGGGTCATCTCGCGAGCCGGGAAGTTTTTCCGCCTCGACCTTCCGCGGGGACCTGACACTGTGGCCATCGACAGGCTTAAGCCCGCATTCCTGGAGTCGGCACCTCTGGTATCGCCCGACCCGCCCTCCCTACGCCCGTGCTCAGCTCCTGTCTCCAGCATTCCTCCCCCTCCACGTCGAGTGCATTGGGCGCCGCAGCTCGCACACTACGAGCCGCCCACCGCCTCGGGTCCGGCTCCTGCACTCCTTGGCCTCGGCGCCCGACCTTTCCGCCGACCTCGGCCCTCCTCGCCAGCTTTGTCATCCGCCACGGGGGGGAGCCCTGTAGCAGCAGCGTCATAATCATCACCAGCACCGCCATCGGTTACGCGCAGCACTGCGCGTGACCCGAGCTTTCGTTTTCGGTTCATCGCCATTAACCGTCATTAAACCCATCAACCTCAGTAGAGCCTGGTCGCCTCATTTCTCGCTCTACAAGCTTTTGGTGGTATCGGATTGCAACCAGCCTGGCGACGCAGTCAGCTAAGCGACTGGGAATATCCCGAGCAATGCAAACTACGTCACCGGAAGAGGCGAAGCAGGGTAGGGCTGTTTCAAGCGGAAGCTGTCAGTTGGATTCGAATTTGAAGCTTTATGAAAAAACATGAACGAATTTTGTGAAACTTTGTTTATTTTTAATTTTGAAGGCATCTCCAAGTGGATATCACATTAACTTTATAATTCCGGATTCTTCGCGGGCACCACTTTCTTTTTTTTTTTTAATAGACGATGAGAATTTTCCTATTCCTCAGGACAGTTCTCTGTATTGAGATACAAAAGGCTGATTCACACCCCACACGTATATGTACATAGGCAGTTGAAATATGGCAGTCGTCGAAAAAGCAAGACAACGACGGGAGTCGAACCAAGCACCTCTGGATTGCCAGTCGAGATTGCGCTACGCTGAAAAAGGCTTACCAAGGTGCCAACGATCGGAACACGTACCCACTCTCTTCCCATTCTCTCCTACATATGTTTTTTTCATAGACACACTTATTATACATCCATGCAACATAGGACGAGGCAACATCGTCAGGTGAACATGGTGGAAAGCGACTGTTCTGAGGCTGAATCGACGAGGGAAATGGACCCGATGGCCGAGGAAGTAGAGGGCTGCCACCCCTTCTTTCATGGCGTTACCATTCACTTATCCGCCAATGAATTACGCCCTTTTGCTCTTCGCCGCGACAAAAATATGTAAACCGAAACCAATTAATTACTGCAACAAATGACCCGCTTCGGTTGCAGATTTTTCTCTAAAAGGTGTCCACTGAAGGTCCCAAAAGGGGGGGGGGAATATAGGTTTATTGCAAAACAAAAAAAAAAAAAAAAACACGAAAGAGGGGAAAGGTTAGCCTGGCTCCAGCAGCCGACTTGCTATTCCCGCTTACAAAAAGGAAAAGGGAGAAAAGGAAAAATAAAGAGAAAGAAGAAAAAATAAAGACAAATCGGAAAGAGCGAAAGAAGGAGGCGCAGTCACAGGCTCAGCGCGAGCCCTGTGTCGGTAAGGAAGCGTACGAATTCCCTTCCGACGCGCCACTGAATGGGGCGTTGCAGAGGGCCCAGTAGCGTCGCCAGCGTGACCTCCCTGAGCCCTAGGGCAGCTAGCCGCTCCATCAGAGTGGCACGGGGAGCGGCGAACAGGCGACAGTGGAGGAGTAGGTGGGGAGTGTTGCCCTCGGTAGAGCAGGCTGCACATGTAGGGGTGTCAAGCGTGTTGAGTTGGAAGAGCCGTGTTGGCGTTCGAGCCACGCTTAACCGAAGTCGGTGGATAACGGACGCCTCCCTCCTCGTGATGTTTGGGGGAGGGACGTATTGCATTTTTGGGTCGATGGAGTGCAGAAATGTATTGGGCGAGATGGCTCGTTCTGTGAAATCTAGGACACAGCGAGTGCGCAAGCGACGTATTTGGAGCAGGCAGGCAGACATTGAAAGCGGGATGCTGAGACTCAAGGCAGCCGTGGTATGGGCACGTTTCGCAGCAATGTCGGCACGGGTATTTCCGGGCAACCCGACGTGACTGGGTACCCACTGGAGCCGTACGCTGTGGCCGGAAGCCAAGAGCTCGTTGTGTCTGGCGATTACAAGCGTGCGGAGATCGCAAATAGCACTGCACCGGTACGACGCCAAGGTCTCCAATGCTGACTTGCTGTCCGTGAAGATGGACCACGAGTCGGCCTGTGAACCGGATATGGCGTTGAGCGCTTCATAGATGGCTGTCAGTTCCGCTTCGGTGGATGAAGTTTCATGCGGCAGCTTGAAAGTCTGCGTAGTATCGCTGTGAGGTATGTAGAAAGCTGCAGACGACGCGCCGTACACAACCGAGCCATCTGTGAAAATTCCTTTACGCTGACCGTGGACAGAGTTCAAATGGTCAAGAGCAAACTGGCGCGCAGCGAGGACAGGAGTGTCGTTTTTGCGGGACATGTCGGGAATATGCAGGTCCGTCGGAGGCAGCTCGAGGGTCCACAAAGGTGGAGCGTATAGCAGGCGCGACGGAGGGGGCGGAAGAGACTGTGCCAGCCTGCAAACAGCAGCCCCGAAACCTGAGCTTTCATACAGTAGGTGAATGTCCCGTAGGTAGTGGGCAGCATGTCGTGTGCGGTACCGCGCACATGCGCGCAGGGTCTCCATGTCGCGTAGGACGTGTGCTGGCGTCTCCCTCGCCTCAGCCAAGACCAGGAAGGTGTCGGTCGTTTTGGGGACACCAAGGCACACTCGAAGGCTTCGCGCCTGGATGTTCAAAAGTTCGCGCTCTGTCGTTGAACTTAGACCGTGCAATACCGGTAAGCTGTAGCGCAGAAGCCCTAGGACGAGTGAGGTATGCACCTGGCGAAGGTCAGGGTATGATGGGCCCCAGGACGAACCAGAGATGCGGCGGAGGACGTTCACGATGGTAGTCGCCGCGGTAGACATGGCCTTGACGTGCTTGGACCAGGTCAGCTCCCTGTCAATGGTTATGCCCAGGTATTTGTGATGACGTACGAAGGCGAGCTGTTGGCCGTCAACGCGGAGGGGGAATTTGCGGAAGGATCGGCGGGTGAATGCCATGGCAACAGTCTTGCTAGGTGAGATTGTAAGACCACGGTCGGAGAGGTAAGATACGATAGTGTCCAAAGCACCTTGCAAGCGACGCTGGATTACATCCCGACGGGTGGAGGAGGCCCAGATGCAGAGGTCGTCGGCGTATATTGTGATGTTGACATGTTCACTTAGTTGAGCAGGTAAAGCAGCCATGATGACGTTGAACAGCAGTGGGCTCAACACACTCCCCTGGCGGGACACCTCGCAGAACTCTGTAGTGTGCAGTGTGCCTTTGAGAGGTGCGCACAAACAAGGTGCGATCAACGAGGAAGTCCCGAATCCATGCGAGCGGGCGGCCCCCAATACCAGCCTCTTGGAGCGTCGCAATGACAGTGCTGTGCACCACGCTGTCATATGCTTTTTTGACGTCAAGGAAGACCGCTGCTGTGAGCTTCCCTTCCGATCGCGCTTGTTGTACACTAGAGACAATGTCGATTACGTTGTCTATCGCCGACCTGCCTTGACGGAAGCCGGCCATGACTTCAGGGAAGAAGTTCGAGGCTTCGAAGAACCAGTTCAGGCGAGAGTGGACCATCCGCTCCATGACTTTCCCTGCGCAGCTTGTAAGTGCGATTGGCCGAAAAGAGTCGATGTTGTGAGGGGACTGGCCAGGTTTAAGGATAGGCACGATCATCGCGGACTTCCAGTGCGGCGGGATGGAGCTGGCCTGCCAAGTTTCGTTGAAGAGGCCCAGAAGGAGCTGGCGGCCACAAAGCGGGAGATACCGCAATGCTTTGTAGGTGACTCCGTCAGGACCCGGCGACGTGTGCGCAGGCGAGAGCCCTATAGCAGATTCGAGCTCGGTAAGCGAAAATGGGGCATCCAATGACGGATCTGCGGAGCACTCAAGGGCTACAGGGATGTCAAGGGAAGACGCGAGAGGAGCGGCAGGTGTCGACGTCAGGCGGGCACAGTACTGCTCTGCAACCTCGACTTCAGGGCACCCAGTGGCAAGCGATAGTGAGCGGAAAGGATGCCTTTGGAAAACGGGAGTGGCGAGCCCTTTGAGCACCGACCAAATTCGAGACATGGGTGTTCTTGGAGACAGTGATGTCGCGAAGCTTCTCCAGCGGTCGCGTGTCAGCTTGTACAGATGCCTATGAATCACCTTCTGTAGCCGCCTCGCTTCACTTTTGTCGACTGGGAGATGTGTGCGGCGGGCGCGTCGCTCGGCGCGGCGGCGGATAGCGCGCAGCCTCTCATGCTCCGCGTCGACGGACGTGAACTTGGCAGGTATGCGGTGCACCTGGGTCGCAGCGCGCGCCGCGTTAGCAACCACGTCGCAGAAGTCATGGGCATTTTGGGGCCTCCAGTCTAAAAGTGAAGATTCGAGCATGCATCTGTAGGCCTGCCAATCCGTTCTTTTAGCGGTGTGGGAGCGGGCTTGTACTCGCGAACCTTGCATGCTGATCAGGACAGGAAGATGATCACTTCCAAGGGTATCAGCGCCCACCTGCCATCTGAAGCGATGTGCAATAGGAGCTGACACAACAGAGAGGTCCAAGCAGGAAGAATGGTACGTTGTCTTCAGGAACGTAGGGGAGCCATCATTGAGGATGAAGGGTGAAGAGGTTTCGCTCCTCGAACAGGGCTGCCAGTCGCTCCCCTCGCGTGTCGGAGCGCGCGCTGCCCCAGATGACATTGTGGGCGTTGAAGTCACCACAAAGAAGATATGGAGGCGGGACGTTGTCCAGTACTGCGGGCAGGTCCCCAGTATCGTAAGCGACCGCCGGAGGAAGGTAAAGTGAGACCACAGTAAGGACAAGGTCGGCCATGCGCACGATGCAACATACGTATTCGCCCTGTCCGCCCGTAATAATATCCTTCTTGATGGCTGGAATGTCGGACCGAACAAACAACGCGGATCGGCATCGCCCGCCACGGGGACTGGAGGTGAATGTCACGTAGTTCGATAAACGAAACTCTACCGGAATTCCGCATTCCGATATACACATAATAGGAAACTTGTGTCGCCAGGTGAATTGACGGAAGTCGGACACTTTGGACAAGAGGCTTTTCGCATTCCATTGGAACACCGTTGTCTCTTGAAAGTGCGTTGTCATTCCGATGTTATGTTCTGATCGGTGAGGTCGAGACTGGATGAGTTCAGTTCCTACTCTGATCCGCCAGGAGAATGGGTGCGATGAGGTTTTCAAGGCCTAGGATCGATTGAACATCTGGGAGAACGGTACAGTTAGGGCACGCAGTAACTATGGCCTTAAGTGCCGCGAACAGCAGTTTTAATATGACCGATGCGACGTCACCGCCGCGTGTTCGGTCTAGGGCGGCACGGGATGAAGGGGACGGAGATTGGGTGTTGCTTGGCATGGCAGGTGCTGGATGCTTAGCCGCTGTGCGCTTTGAAGCGGCCGCTCGAGGTTCGCATGGCGGGAGCGGGAGGTAGTCGGGGTCCGCCCACGAGGGATGCTTCTCGGGGGCAGGGCTGTTGGTAGGCGGATGGCGTGAACCCGTTGTAGTTGGCGGAGCAGGTGCACGCTTCTTTTTTGGCTTCCTCTTGCGTGCAGCCTTCCTGACTACTTCCAGGGCTTCTTTGTAGCTGCTCGTAGAGCGGGACCGCACCCGGGCTACGCGTCTTTGTTCCCTGAGTTTCGGACAATCTGCCGACGTGGCAACATGACTCCCCTTGCAGTTTATGCAGAGCGGTTCTTCATTGGGGCACTCAGCGTTGTCGTGAGACATCCCGCACGTTGCGCACGTCCTCTTTCGGGTGCAGCACGCAGCCACATGGCCATATCTAAGGCAGTTGTTGCACTGTACTGCATGGGGTAGGTAGCTTTGAACCTGCATCGTGAGGAGGTGAAGGCTGATTTGGTTTGGCGGCTTAGAACCAGGGAAAGTGAGCCGCACAGCTCCCCCATCCTTCCTGATTCGCCGAGCCGCGAGGACCGGAGGTTCAGATTTGATGGCGCCCAGTATTTGCTCGTCCGTAAGCGAGGGGTCAATCCCTGGGAGCACACCGTAGCACGAGTTCGATGGCCGTGGTTCATAAGCGCGCACAGAGACGGAGCAGATTCGCCCCAGTTGTAGGAGTGATGGCTTTGCGGAGGGTGAAACAGCGTCTACTGCGATTATGTTCTTCGAGTAATTGGGGCGGATCTCCCTTATTCGCCCTGGAAACTCGGAGGTGAGGAACTCGGAGATCTTTAGGTGGTTAAGACGAGCGAGGTTGGAGTTGCGGTCAGTAGGAGTGAACAGTACCGTTGTGCCCTCTAGAGCGGAAGCTCGTGCGGTGTTGCGGCGGGCAGCTTTGCGGGGACGCTTTGTGACCTCCTGGAAGGGCGGCTCATCGTCCGAAGATGGGAGACCGGGACCATCGCACGAGGAGGAAGGAGGAAGACTTCTCTTCCCAAGGAGCACGGTTCCGCAGCTTGCGGATGAGTCGCTGTCAATGTTACTTCCCTCCTCTGTGGAGGATTTGTAGCTGGGGTGCTCAACCCCCTCCATGCTCGGAAGGGGGGAACCGCGTCGCGAATCCCAGTTCGCAGGATTCAGCAAGGCGCCAAGGCGCTGGTGGAGGTGATAACGTCTGGCTTGAGGCTTGAAATTTTGAGCGGGTACAAGCGAAACAGAAGCGGAGCAGAAGAGCCGTGCGTGAGAGAGGGACATTTTAATGCCGACGGCGCCCTGCTTTAAAAGTTAGGTTTTTCCACGAAACTCATTTGAATCTTTATTTAAATAATGATCGTCTCCCGCTCATTCAGACGGTGCGCAGCTTGTGGGTGGTATCGGATAGATACTTGTAAAATGAAAGTTCTTCGGTTGGTGCACCGGTTCGCGAATTATTTAGCCTGGGGATTTAACTGAGGCACCTGGTAGGCGTGCTGCACGACCAGTTCCGCTTCCCTGTCATGGCCGCCATTGATCTGTCCTTTGTTTTCAGTGCGAGTGCTTCCTGACGAAACTAGTAGTAATCTTGGACCGCAATAACGAAGCGATTTTGGTGTTAAGTGATTTTGTCATTGAAAGTCTTTGAAATGGCGCCGGCTGCTTTTTACGTGTGTGCTTTGTGATTTGCGCAACGGAGGGTTCGAAATACCCGCTGTCGCGCCGTGTGTGAATTGCATCATCAACATACTGATGTACTGAACTGCCCAATGATGAGATCGCATGAGATGAGCAAGTGCTTGATAGAGCTAGTGGGACTGACTCCGAGGCCGATGTGCGGGATACGGTGCGGCCGTCGTAGTTTGAATAGACAAAGGCGGTACTGCTTGCCACATAGAAGTCTGGAATCTCCAGCCCGTGGCGGAGCAGAGCGGTTCCCTATCGACGGTGTCGCACGCGAAGGGCTCATACCATTATCATCTCCGAGGGGAGGTCATGTTTCATATAACGCCACCGATCGGGGGAGATCATCTGTGATACTTGAGCGCGTAGTGCGTCGTCTGCTAGCATTCTTACTTCCCCATGCTAGGAGACGACTCCCAAGTATCACAGATTACCTTTCCTAGTTGGTGGCGTTGTGTGAAACACGATTTCCCCTCGGAGGCGATAATGGTAAGGGCCCTGCGCGCACGAGACCGCCGATAGGGGACCACTCCGCCACAGGCTGGAGATTTCAGACAAGTATGTTGCAAGCGGTACGTACACTGGGAAGGAATGTCCCTTGGTGACGTACAAACGGACATACAATCGCATGGAAGCGGAACAGCGTTCATCAGCAAAATATTAACAAGGATTTCCTGCCACCGAATGTTTTTAAAAACCAAAATTCGTTTTTTTTAACTGCTCTATTATTTGTGCTTTTGCGCGATTCCCGTCGAGCGCAAAAAACCGATCGGCAATTTTTCATCGTATAATCGTCCCATTTTCCCTGCCTCAGTGGTGTGACTCAGAACTAGGAAAACAGGAGATGGTTTTGGAAGGCGAATCCTTTTTTAAAAGGTCATGGCTATTTTAGTACTGCATAGGAAGTAGCCTCCATATGGATATAAGCTAGCACTTTCAACATTCGTCTACAACTTTCAGCTTTTCGTAACGACGTGTTGCCCCGACACGTTGCCCCGTATTGCCTTTCCCCGAGCACATTTTAGCCTTCGGGTGAAGCACCGCGGGGGAAATTGACGCCGGTGGTTTGACACACGGGAAAAATGGATCGGGGGTAATTGGACAGGCGACATGAGAGCTAACAAATCGTGCTACACCCTTATACACCTACCTTCCTGTAACCTTCTGGTGTTGGTTCAAACACCTTGGCCTGCATGTTGCTCGGAAGGGCGCTGTACAGCGGCAGCACCATCGCTTCTAGGGCTGCTGGTAGCATTCGAGACTTGTGTTCGATTTCGTCGCAAGCGTTATCTATCTCTTCTTGCCCAGACAGGAAGACGAGAATATCTCCTGGATGTGAATACACAATTATGACAACAATCTATGCTATCTATACATCGGTTCCTCCAGAAGTCAACCTTTAATAGAACAACTTATGCCACCTGTGCTCCTTTAGTTTGTATGTCCACTTTGAGGCGGAGCACGAGGAAGCATGGATCCCAGAAAAAAATCGAGCAAAACTGTAGGCGCCGGACGTTTTTCAAATGTATGTAGTGGCATCAAGAAGGGAATACACACACTCCAAGCAGACCTGGGAAGTGGTCGAAATAATCTGAAAATCGCCTAATGTCGAGTAGTAGAGAGTAGTAGAGAATGAATCCCGTCTAATCACTACATTGATTTTCTTGGTGAGATTTCAGTTCCTGCAACACCCAAACGTAAAGTTTTTCGGACAAATCGAGTTACTTTACATTTTACCGGCATCTGTTTTCGATTGTTTCTTGGATAACTCCAAAAATTCGGAACCCTACCCAGAGAATTAACTAAGGTTCATGTCACCCGGTGCGGGAGCACCTTGCATCACCTCTCAATACTGCTGGACTACTCCCTCCCTACCTCGTACTACTACCTCCATATCTGGCATTGCCCAGTAGATAATGTACCACGCTCAGAACAGAAAAACCAAAGAAAGGTGCCCGCAGGGGGCTCCTCACATAGTCTTTGGCGTCAATGCGTGGCAGAGAAAGGGGGAAGCGGCGGTACTGGTGCGGCGCTTCACCCCCTCTTTTGTCGCGTCAACCAGTGCACACCGCACGCGTCGCACCACCCTCGTGTCACCACTTCCCCTACCCATGACGTAGGATGTACACACGTGTCTTCTACTGTCTTCAGATCTTTCAACAGAGTGAGACCTACATACATGTAGCCTATGCTGCGAGTTGTGCGGAAAAAGGCAGTGTACAGAAACGAGACGTCTGCAGAGCGTACTGCAGTTGTATTTCTTGCGCGCCCTAAACAAACACGCCATCACAAGGAAAAGCAGATTGCCTCTTTAGGGTGACGCGTTGCGTTATAATGCGTAACTGGAAAAGGTTGTATGTGTGTGTGTCCGTGTGTGAGATGATGAAGCTTCAGCGAGGCAGAGGTATAACTGGACATGTAGAGGGGATATAAGAGGGTAAATCTAAATGGAGGTAAATGATTTGAAATTGGAGTAGTCGACGGTAATTAAGAGTAAGAGGTAAGAGAAATTTAAGGTAATTAAAGGCAATTAAAGCAAGGAAGTTTAAAAGCAATGAATGTAATATATATGTAATTAAGGGAAAGATTAAATTAAAAGATTACTGAAGGTAACTACAGGTTACCGGAGGTAATTAAATGTAATTAAAGCTAATTAATGTCAACTAGAAGGGAATTGAGAGTAATTAAAGCAAGTAAATGTAATTAAAGGCAATTAAATGAAATTCAAAATTATCGCAGATAACCCGCACTTACCTTCGGTAATTAATGGTAATTACAGGGTAACTGAAAGCATTGAGGAAGGGTTCATTAAATGGACTTACACATGGTAATTGAAAGTGTCGAATCGGAAGTCAAGTGTAGCCCGGAAGAGGACAACAGAAGTCAGGTTAGACCGGAAGTCGAGTTGGACAGGAAGTGGATAATGGAACTCCAGTACAGACAGGAAGTGGACAACCGGAAGTCAGGTTTAGACCACTGCTGAACAACGAAAGTAAAGTATAGACAGGAAGTGGACAACCGGAAGTTGAGCTGGACCAAAAGCGGACACCCGGAAGTCAGGTTAGACCTAAGTGGATACCGAAAGTTAAGTATAGACGGGAAGTGGACAACCAGACATTAAGATAGACCAGGAGTGGGACACCGGAAGTCGGGTTGAGACGGACAATCGCAAGTAAGGTTAGACCGAAAGTTGACAACCGGAAGTAGAGTTGACCGGAAGTGGATACCGGAGGTCAAGTATAGAAGGGAAGCGGACAACCGGAAGTCAGGTTAGACCTAAGTGGATACCAAAAGTTAAGTATAGACGGGAAGTGGACAACCAGACATTAAGATAGACCAGGAGTGGGCAACTGGAAGTCGGGTTGAGACGGACAATCGCAAGTAAGGTTAGACTGAAAGGTGACAACCGGAAGTAGAGTTGACCGGAAGTGGATACCGGAAGTCAAGTATAGAAGGGAAGCGGACAACCAGAAGTCAGGTTAGACCTAAGTGGATACCGAAAGTTAAGTATAGACGGTAAGTGGACAACCAGACATTAAGATAGACCAGGAGTGGGCAACCGGAAGTCGGGTTGAGAGGGACTATCGCAAGTAAGGTTAGACCGAAAGTTGACAACCGGAAGTAGAGTTGACCGGATGTGGATACCGGAGGTCAAGTATAGAAGGGAAGCGGACAACCGGAAGTCAGGTTAGACCTAAGTGGATACCAAAAGTTAAGTATAGACGGGAAGTGGACAACCAGACATTAAGATAGACCAGGAGTGGGCAACTGGAAGTCGGGTTGAGACGGACAATCGCAAGTAAGGTTAAACCGAAAGTTGACAACCGGAAGTAGAGTTGACCGGAAGTGGATACCAGAAGTCAAGTATAGAAGGGAAGCGGACAACCGGAAGTCAGGTTAGACCTAAGTGGATACCGAAAGTTAAGTATAGACGGGAAGTGGACAACCAGACATTAAGATAGACCAGGAGTGGGACACCGGAAGTCGGGTTGAGACGGACAATCGCAAGTAAGGTTAGACCGAAAGTTGACAACAGGAAGTAGAGTTCGACCGGAAGTGGATACCGGAAGTCAAGTATAGAAGGGAAGCGGACAACCGGAAGTCAGGTTAGACCTAAGTGGGTACCGAAAGTTAAGTATAGACGGGAAGTGGACAACCAGACATTAAGATAGACCAGGAGTGGGACACCGGAAGTCGGGTTGAGACGGACAATCGCAAGTAAGGTTAGACCGAAAGTTGACAACCGGAAGTAGAGTTCGACCGGAAGTGGATACCGGAAGTCAAGTATAGAAGGGAAGCGGACAACCGGAAGTCAGGTTAGACCTAAGTGGGTACCGAAAGTTAAGTATAGACGGGAAGTGGACAACCAGACATTAAGATAGACCAGGAGTGGGACACCGGAAGTCGGGTTGAGACGGACAATCGCAAGTAAGGTTACACCGAAAGTGGACAACCGGAAGTAGAGTTGGATCGGAAGTGGATACCGGCAGTCAAGTATAGAAGGGAAGCGGACAACCGGAAGTCAGGTTAGACCTAAGTGGATACCGAAAGTTAAGTATAGACGGGAAGTGGACAACCAGACATTAAGATAGACCAGGAGTGGGACACCGGAAGTCGGGTTGAGACAGACAATCGCAAGTAAGGTTACACCGAAAGTTGACAACCGGAAGTAGAGTTCGACCGGAAGTGGATACCGGAAGTCAAGTATAGAAGGGAAGCGGACAACCGGAAGTCAGGTTAGACCTAAGTGGGTACCGAAAGTTAAGTATAGACGGGAAGTGGACAACCAGACATTAAGATAGACCAGGAGTGGGACACCGGAAGTCGGGTTGAGACAGACAATCGCAAGTAAGGTTACACCGAAAGTTGACAACCGGAAGTAGAGTTCGACCGGAAGTGGATACCGGAAGTCAAGTATAGAAGGGAAGCGGACAACCGGAAGTCAGGTTAGACCTAAGTGGGTACCGAAAGTTAAGTATAGACGGGAAGTGGACAACCAGACATTAAGATAGACCAGGAGTGGGACACCGGAAGTCGGGTTGAGACGGACAATCG
This sequence comes from Ornithodoros turicata, assembly GCF_037126465.1. Classification (NCBI taxonomy): domain Eukaryota; kingdom Metazoa; phylum Arthropoda; class Arachnida; order Ixodida; family Argasidae; genus Ornithodoros; species Ornithodoros turicata. The sequence continues at coordinate 13,835,142 of NC_088208.1, forward strand.
CAAGTAAGGTTACACCGAAAGTTGACAACCGGAAGTAGAGTTCGACCGGAAGTGGATACCGGCAGTCAAGTATAGAAGGGAAGCGGACAACCGGAAGTCAGGTTAGACCTAAGTGGGTACCGAAAGTTAAGTATAGACGGGAAGTGGACAACCAGACATTAAGATAGACCAGGAGTGGGACACCGGAAGTCGGGTTGAGACGGACAATCGCAAGTAAGGTTACACCGAAAGTGGACAACCGGAAGTAGAGTTGGATCGGAAGTGGATACCGGCAGTCAAGTATAGAAGGGAAGCGGACAACCGGAAGTCAGGTTAGACCTAAGTGGATACCGAAAGTTAAGTATAGACGGGAAGTGGACAACCAGACATTAAGATAGACCAGGAGTGGGACACCGGAAGTCGGGTTGAGACAGACAATCGCAAGTAAGGTTACACCGAAAGTTGACAACCGGAAGTAGAGTTCGACCGGAAGTGGATACCGGAAGTCAAGTATAGAAGGGAAGCCGACAACCGGAAGTCAGGTTAGACCTAAGTGGATACCGAAAGTTAAGTATAGACGGGAAGTGGACAACCAGACATTAAGATAGACCAGGAGTGGGACACCGGAAGTCGGGTTGAGACGGACAATCGCAAGTAAGGTTAGACCGAAAGTTGACAACAGGAAGTAGAGTTCGACCGGAAGTGGATACCGGAAGTCAAGTATAGAAGGGAAGCGGACAACCGGAAGTCAGGTTAGACCTAAGTGGGTACCGAAAGTTAAGTATAGACGGGAAGTGGACAACCAGACATTAAGATAGACCAGGAGTGGGACACCGGAAGTCGGGTTGAGACGGACAATCGCAAGTAAGGTTAGACCGAAAGTTGACAACCGGAAGTAGAGTTCGACCGGAAGTGGATACCGGAAGTCAAGTATAGAAGGGAAGCGGACAACCGGAAGTCAGGTTAGACCTAAGTGGGTACCGAAAGTTAAGTATAGACGGGAAGTGGACAACCAGACATTAAGATAGACCAGGAGTGGGACACCGGAAGTCGGGTTGAGACGGACAATCGCAAGTAAGGTTACACCGAAAGTGGACAACCGGAAGTAGAGTTGGATCGGAAGTGGATACCGGCAGTCAAGTATAGAAGGGAAGCGGACAACCGGAAGTCAGGTTAGACCTAAGTGGATACCGAAAGTTAAGTATAGACGGGAAGTGGACAACCAGACATTAAGATAGACCAGGAGTGGGACACCGGAAGTCGGGTTGAGACAGACAATCGCAAGTAAGGTTACACCGAAAGTTGACAACCGGAAGTAGAGTTCGACCGGAAGTGGATACCGGAAGTCAAGTATAGAAGGGAAGCGGACAACCAGAAGTCAGGTTAGACCTAAGTGGGTACCGAAAGTTAAGTATAGACGGGAAGTGGACAACCAGACATTAAGATAGACCAGGAGTGGGACACCGGAAGTCGGGTTGAGACAGACAATCGCAAGTAAGGTTACACCGAAAGTTGACAACCGGAAGTAGAGTTCGACCGGAAGTGGATACCGGCAGTCAAGTATAGAAGGGAAGCGGACAACCGGAAGTCAGGTTAGACCTAAGTGGGTACCGAAAGTTAAGTATAGACGGGAAGTGGACAACCAGACATTAAGATAGACCAGGAGTGGGACACCGGAAGTCGGGTTGAGACGGACAATCGCAAGTAAGGTTAGACCGAAAGTTGACAACCGGAAGTAGAGTTCGACCGGAAGTGGATACCGGAAGTCAAGTATAGAAGGGAAGCGGACAACCGGAAGTCAGGTTAGACCTAAGTGGGTACCGAAAGTTAAGTATAGACGGGAAGTGGACAACCAGACATTAAGATAGACCAGGAGTGGGACACCGGAAGTCGGGTTGAGACGGACAATCGCAAGTAAGGTTACACCGAAAGTGGACAACCGGAAGTAGAGTTGGATCGGAAGTGGATACCGGCAGTCAAGTATAGAAGGGAAGCGGACAACCGGAAGTCAGGTTAGACCTAAGTGGATACCGAAAGTTAAGTATAGACGGGAAGTGGACAACCAGACATTAAGATAGACCAGGAGTGGGACACCGGAAGTCGGGTTGAGACAGACAATCGCAAGTAAGGTTACACCGAAAGTTGACAACCGGAAGTAGAGTTCGACCGGAAGTGGATACCGGAAGTCAAGTATAGAAGGGAAGCCGACAACCGGAAGTCAGGTTAGACCTAAGTGGATACCGAAAGTTAAGTATAGACGGGAAGTGGACAACCAGACATTAAGATAGACCAGGAGTGGGACACCGGAAGTCGGGTTGAGACAGACAATCGCAAGTAAGGTTACACCGAAAGTTGACAACCGGAAGTAGAGTTCGACCGGAAGTGGATACCGGAAGTCAAGTATAGAAGGGAAGCCGACAACCGGAAGTCAGGTTAGACCTAAGTGGATACCGAAAGTTAAGTATAGACGGGAAGTGGACAACCAGACATTAAGATAGACCAGGAGTGGGACACCGGAAGTCGGGTTGAGACAGACAATCGCAAGTAAGGTTACACCGAAAGTTGACAACCGGAAGTAGAGTTCGACCGGAAGTGGATACCGGAAGTCAAGTATAGAAGGGAAGCCGACAACCGGAAGTCAGGTTAGACCTAAGTGGATACCGAAAGTTAAGTATAGACGGGAAGTGGACAACCAGACATTAAGATAGACCAGGAGTGGGACACCGGAAGTCGGGTTGAGACAGACAATCGCAAGTAAGGTTACACCGAAAGTTGACAACCGGAAGTAGAGTTCGACCGGAAGTGGATACCGGAAGTCAAGTATAGAAGGGAAGCGGACAACCGGAAGTCAGGTTAGACCTGAAGTGGACAACCGAAAGTTGAGTTGGACCGGAAGTATAGACGGGAAGTGGACAACCGGAAGTTGGATTTCGACCGTCAGTGAACACCCGGAAGTCGGCCGTAAATCGGAAAAGGCGCTTAATGCTGACGGATTTCTCTTGCATCTACCGTAAATCCCCACTGAATTTTTTAAATATAATAGAAACTCACTTTTTTTTACATGCCCGGACACTCTCTAACGCTAATTATTCTTTTATTAATATGGTGGCAAAAAACGTCACAGCAACCACATAGTTTTATGTAGGAAGGGACTTGCCTCAGGACAGAAGCCGCCGATATTTCGAACAGAGACTGTTCTTCTTCTGGGCACCGTCCTCATCATTGGCATGGTATTTAAAGGGTTAGGTGTGACGTGTTTAAAGGTTCATGCGAATTGTGGGTCAACAGCCCGGAGGGAAGAAAGGTTCCGTGCAGGCTTTTACGGCCGGAGTGAATGGCTGCTTTGTTAGAGTGTGGAGGGGATTATGTGAACGTAGTGATCTAGGCTACAGACCGGTTACAGAAAAATGGAAGGTTCACGAACACGTGGACGAAACGGGACAACAGGCAAGAATTGGCAAGCATAGCGAAAGATAAGGAGGTTAGTGGTTACGTGGGGAAAATTCCAGAACCAGCAAAGGTTTTTTTTTTTAATATTTGTACTGCAAAGTTGTGGCATGCAATAAAGAAAGTAGAAAGCAGTGGCCATGCAGAACATAACAGATGATAATGGAGGTAGAAGGGAAAAGCATATTTTATTTGTGAAGTGTTTCTAGGGTGCCTTGTGATTTGTTGATACCGGACGGGTGAAGAGCGTTGAACTTGTATATGAGATAAGACTCCCTATCACGTCTGTCACGTGTGGATCCAAACCCGGTTTCTAGAATATATAGTTTAATGTTGTCAAAATTGTGACCAGGAACGTTAAAGTGTTCGGCGACTGCTTTGGGGAGTTTGTTGGACGTGTCGGTTCTGTGTCCGGTAAGGCGGTTGTTCATTTGTTGGCCGGTTTCACCAATGTATTGCATAGAGCAGTCGCCGCATTCAATGCAGTATATGACATTGGAGCTTGTGCATGTGAACGCGTGGTTAACGGGGTGGGTGTAATTGCTCGCAGTGCTTTTGATGGAGTTAGCGTGTTGAACGTGCTTGCATGTTTTGCAGCGCGGGAGGTTGCAGGGTTGTGTTCCCGTGTACGGGGTGCTTGTTTTGCTGATTTTGGCATTGACCAAGGAGTCTGCCAGGTTTTTTGCGCGTCGGTATGTCACCTGTATGGGATTTGTGAATATATTGCTAAGTCGGTCACTGCTTTGGAGGAGGGGCTCGTGCTTCTGTAGAATGGCTTTGATGTTTGGAAGTGCGTTGGAATATCTTGTGATGAAGCTTATTTGGCACGCGTAAGGATTTTTCGGTTTTCCAGAACCTCGTCTGGAATTTTCCCCACATAACCACTAACCTCCTTATCTTTCGCTATGCTTGCCAATTCTTGCCTGTTGTCCCGTTCCGTCCACGTGTTCGTGAACCTTCCATTTTTCTGTAACCGGTCTGTAGCCTAGATCACTACGTTCACATAATCCCCTCCACACTCTAACAAAGCAGCCATTCACTCCGGCCATAAAAGCCCGTACGGAACCTTTCTTCCCTCCGGGCTGTTGACCCACAATTCGCATGAACCTTTAAACACGTCACACCTAACCCTTTAAATACCATGCCAATGATGAGGACGGTGCCCAGAAGAAGAACAGTCTCTGTTCGAAATATCGGCGGCTTCTGTCCTGAGGCAACTCCCTACATTCTACCGGTTCGCTGGATTTCTACCCATCTACATAGTTATATGTGTTCTATATGTGACCAAGAGGGGAGACAGAGTACAGTTGAACCTCTGAATAACGAACGTCGATTTAGCGAAATCCTCTGTTTAACGAAGAATTTCCGTTGCACGCACGCGTCCCCATAGACGCCAATGTATTTTTGCACTCGATTCAACGAAATACATTCGTTTGGTCACCTCCATTCAACGAAGTCTCTGGGCGACCAAAGCCATCCGCACGTGTCTTTCTCCTTCACCAAGAAGAGGATGAGGAGGAGAAACCTTCCCCTCTCGGTTGTCCTCACGCGAGTTTTCCTTGGTTACTTTGGTTGTCACGTGCTGTAGGCACGAGCGTGTAGATATTTGCGTTGCCGACGCCGTTTCGAAACCGGCGCCTCTTCGCACCTGTTTTGGGTTTTCGGACAAGAAAACACGGGAGGGCAATGTCACCACTACTGCAGGAGGATCGTGCGTCCTAGACCGACTTCACACAGAATTGTGTCGACATTTATCTTCCCCATTTAGAGCCCCATTCGCACGCAGGAGTCTTAGCTGATATCTAGCTGATATGTTAACTGATATCTTAGCTGATATTTTAACTGATATCTTAGCTGATATTTTAGCTGATATCTCAGCTGATGTTTTAGCTGGTATCTTAGCTGATATCTAGCTGACATTTTAGCTGCTATCTAGCTGATATTTTAGCTGATATTTTAACTAAGATCTTAGCTGATATCTAGGTGATATCTTAGCTGACAGCTTAGTTGATATTTAGCTGATAATGTTTACCATTAGCTGATAATGCTACCCTATGTTTAGCTGATATGTTACTGCCTCACTTCGTAGTGGTATCAGGCGGCCTATGTCACAACTACCGCAGGGGGGATCGTGCGTCCTGGACCGACTTCACAGAGAACTGTGTCGACATTTATCTTAGAGCTCCATTCGCACGCAGGAGTTTTAGCTGATATCTAGCTGATATTTTAACTGATATCTTAGCTGATGTTTTAGCTGAAATTTTTAGCTGATATCTTAGCTGACATTTTAGCTGATATTTTAACTACGATCTTAACTGATATCTAGGTGATATCTTAGCTGATAATGTTTACCTTTAGCTGATAATGCTACCCTATGTTTAGCTGATTTGTTACTGCCTCACTTCGTAGTGGTATCAGGCAGCCTATGTCACAACTACGGCAAAGGGGATCGTGCGTCCTGGACCGACTTCAGAGAACTGTGTCGACATTTATCTTAGAGCCCCATTCGTACGCAGGAGTTTTAGCTGATATCTAGCTGATATTTTAACTGATATCTTAGATGATATTTTAGCTGATATCTCAGCTGATGTTTTAACTGATGTTTTAACTCATATTTTAACTGATATCTTAGCTGATATCTTAGCTGATGTTTTAGCTGATATTTAACTGATATTTTAACTGATATATTAGCTGATGTTTTAGCTGATATTTTAACTGATATCTTAGCTGATATTTTAGCTGATGTTTTAGCTCACATTTTAACTAAGATCTTAACTGATATCTAGGTGACATCATAGCTGATATTTTACCTGATAGCTTAGTTGATATTTAGCTGATATCTTAGCTGATAATGTTTACCGTTAGCTGATAATGCTACCCTATGTTTAGCTGATTGTTACTGCCTCACCTCGTAGTGGTATCAGGCGGCCTATGTCACAACTACCGCAGGGGGGATCGTGCGTCCTGGACCGACTTCACAGAGAACTGTGTCGACATTTATCTTAGAGCCCCATTCGCACGCAGGATTTTTAGCTGATGTTCTAGCTGATATTTTAACTGATATCTTAGATGATATTTTAGCTGATATCTAGCTGACATTTTAGCTGCTAGCTAGCTGATATTTTAGCTGCTATTTTAACTGATATCTTAGCTGATGTTTTAACTGATATCTTAGCTGATATTTTAGCTGATATCTTAGCTGATGTTTTAGCTGATATTTAACTGATATCTTAGCTGATATTTTAACTGATATATTAGCTGATGTTTTAGCTGATATTTTAACTGATGTTTTAGCTGACATTTTAACTAAGATCTTAACTGATATCTAGGTGACATCTTAGCTGATATTTTAGCTGATAGCTTAGTTGATATTTAGCAGATGTCTTAGCTGATAATGTTTACCATTAGCTGATAATGCTACCCTATGTTTAGCTGATTTGTTACTGCCTCACTTCGTAGTGGTATCAGGCGGCCTATGTCACAACTACCGCAGGGGGGATCGTGCGTCCTGGACCGACTTTACAGAGAACTGTGTCAACATTTATCTTAGAGCCCCATTCGCACGCAGGAGTTTTAACTGATATCTTAGCTGATGTTTTAGCTGATATTTTAGCTATTTTAACTGATATCCTAGCTGATATTTTAACTGATATTTTAGCTGATATCTTAGCTGATGTTTTAGCTGATATTTTAACTGATATCTTAGCTGATGTTTTAGCTGACATTTTTAGCTGATATCTTAGCTGATATTTTAACTACGATCTTAATTGACATCTAGGTGATATCTTAGCTGATAATGTTTACCATTAGCTGATAATGCTACCCTATGTTTAGCTGATTTGTTACTGCCTCACTTCGTAGTGGTATCAGGCAGCCTATGTCACAACTACCGCAAAGGGGATCGTGCGTCCTGGACTGACTTCAGAGAACTGTGTCGACATTTATCTTAGAGCCCCATTCGTACGCAGGAGTTTTAGCTGATATCTAGCTGATATTTTAACTGATATCTTAGATGATATTTTAACTGATATCCTGGCTGATATTTTAACTGATATCTTAGCTGATATTTTAGCTGATGTTTTAGCTCACATTTTAACTAAGATCTTAACTGATATCTAGGTGACATCATAGCTGATATTTTACCTGATAGCTTAGTTGATATTTAGCTGATATCTTAGCTGATAATGTTTACCGTTAGCTGATAATGCTACCCTATGTTTAGCTGATTGTTACTGCCTCACCTCGTAGTGGTATCAGGCGGCCTATGTCACAACTACCGCAGGGGGGATCGTGCGTCCTGGACCGACTTCACAGAGAACTGTGTCGACATTTATCTTAGAGCCCCATTCGCACGCAGGATTTTTAGCTGATGTTCTAGCTGATATTTTAACTGATATCTTAGATGATATTTTAGCTGATATCTAGCTGACATTTTAGCTGCTAGCTAGCTGATATTTTAGCTGCTATTTTAACTGATATCTTAGCTGATGTTTTAACTGATATCTTAGCTGATATTTTAGCTGATATCTTAGCTGATGTTTTAGCTGATATTTAACTGATATCTTAGCTGATATTTTAACTGATATATTAGCTGATGTTTTAGCTGATATTTTAACTGATGTTTTAGCTGACATTTTAACTAAGATCTTAACTGATATCTAGGTGACATCTTAGCTGATATTTTAGCTGATAGCTTAGTTGATATTTAGCAGATGTCTTAGCTGATAATGTTTACCATTAGCTGATAATGCTACCCTATGTTTAGCTGATTTGTTACTGCCTCACTTCGTAGTGGTATCAGGCGGCCTATGTCACAACTACCGCAGGGGGGATCGTGCGTCCTGGACCGACTTTACAGAGAACTGTGTCAACATTTATCTTAGAGCCCCATTCGCACGCAGGAGTTTTAACTGATATCTTAGCTGATGTTTTAGCTGATATTTTAGCTATTTTAACTGATATCCTAGCTGATATTTTAACTGATATTTTAGCTGATATCTTAGCTGATGTTTTAGCTGATATTTTAACTGATATCTTAGCTGATGTTTTAGCTGACATTTTTAGCTGATATCTTAGCTGATATTTTAACTACGATCTTAATTGACATCTAGGTGATATCTTAGCTGATAATGTTTACCATTAGCTGATAATGCTACCCTATGTTTAGCTGATTTGTTACTGCCTCACTTCGTAGTGGTATCAGGCAGCCTATGTCACAACTACCGCAAAGGGGATCGTGCGTCCTGGACTGACTTCAGAGAACTGTGTCGACATTTATCTTAGAGCCCCATTCGTACGCAGGAGTTTTAGCTGATATCTAGCTGATATTTTAACTGATATCTTAGATGATATTTTAACTGATATCCTGGCTGATATTTTAACTGATATTTTAGCTGATATCTTAGCTGATGTTTTAGCTGATATTTTAACTGATATCTTAGCTGATATTTTAGCTGATGTTTTAGCTGACATTTTAACTAAGATCTTAACTGATATCTAGGTGACATCATAGCTGATATTTTACCTGATAGCTTAGTTGATATTTAGCTGATGTCTTAGCTGATAATGTTTACCATTAGCTGATAATGCTACCCTATGTTTAGCTGATTTGTTACTGCCTCACTTCGTAGTGGTATCAGGCGGCCTATGTCACAACTACCGCAGGGGGGATCGTGCGTCCTGGACCGACTTTACAGAGAACTGTGTCAACATTTCTTAGAGCCCCATTCGCACGCAGGAGTTTTAGCTGATATCTAGCTGATATTTTAACTGATATCTTAGCTGATGTTTTAGCTGATATTTTAGCTATTTTAACTGATATCCTAGCTGATATTTTAACTGATATTTTAGCTGATATCTTAGCTGATGTTTTAGCTGATATTTTAACTGATATCTTAGCTGATGTTTTAGCTGACATTTTAGCTGATATTTTAACTACGATCTTAACTGATATCTAGGTGACATCTTAGCTGATAATGTTTACCGTTAGCTGATAATGCTACCCTATGTTTAGCTGATTTGTTACTGCCTCACTTCGTAGTGGTATCAGGCGGCCTATGTCACAACTACCGCAGGGGGGATCGTGCGTCCTGGACCGACTTCAGAGAACTGTGTCGACATTTATCTTAGAGCCCCATTCGTACGCAGGAGTTTTAGCTGATATCTAGCTGATATTTTAACTGATATCTTAGATGATATTTTAGCTATTTTAACTGATATCTTAGCTGATGTTTTAGCTGATATCTCAGCTGATGTTTTAACTGATGTTTTAACTCATATTTTAACTGATATCTTAGCTGATATTTTAACTAAGATCTTAACTGATATCTAGGTGACATCTTAGCTGATATTTTAGCTGATAGCTTAGTTGATATTTAGCAGATGTCTTAGCTGATAATGTTTACCATTAGCTGATAATGCTACCCTATGTTTAGCTGATTTGTTACTGCCTCACGTCGTAGTGGTATCAGGCGGCCTATGTCACAACTACCGCAGGGGGGATCGTGCGTCCTGGACCGACTTTACAGAGAACTGTGTCAACATTTATCTTAGAGCCCCATTCGCACGCAGGAGTTTTAACTGATATCTTAGCTGATGTTTTAGCTGATATTTTAGCTGATATCTTAGCTGATGTTTTAGCTGATATTTTAACTGATATCTTAGCTGATGTTTTAGCTGACATTTTTAGCTGATATCTTAGCTGATATTTTAACTACGATCTTAACTGATATCTAGGTGATATCTTAGCTGATAATGTTTACCGTTAGCTGATAATGCTACCCTATGTTTAGCTGATTTGTTACTGCCTCACTTCGTAGTGGTATCAGGCAGCCTATGTCACAACTACCGCAGTGGGGATCGTGCGTCCTGGACCGACTTCAGAGAACTGTGTCGACATTTATCTTAGAGCCCCATTCGTACGCAGGAGTTTTAGCTGATATCTAGCTGATATTTTAACTGATATCTTAGATGATATTTTAGCTATTTTAACTGATATCTTAGCTGATGTTCTAGCTGATATTTTAACTGATATCTTAGATGATATTTTAGCTGATATCTCAGCTGATGTTTTAACTGATGTTTTAACTCATATTTTAACTGATATCTTAGCTGATATCTTAGCTGATGTTTTAGCTGATATTTAACTGATATCTTAGCTGATATTTTAACTGATATATTAGCTGATGTTTTAGCTGATATTTTAACTGATATCTTAGCTGATATTTTAGCTGATGTTTTAGCTGACATTTTAACTAAGATCTTAACTGATATCTAGGTGACATCTTAGCTGATATTTTACCTGATAGCTTAGTTGATATTTAGCTGATGTCTTAGCTGATAGTGTTTACCATTAGCTGATAATGCTACCCTATGTTTAGCTGATTTGTTACTGCCTCACTTCGTAGTGGTATCAGGCAGCCTATGTCACAACTACCGCAAAGGGGATCGTGCGTCCTGGACTGACTTCAGAGAACTGTGTCGACATTTATCTTAGAGCCCCATTCGTACGCAGGAGGTTTAGCTGATATCTAGCTGATATTTTAACTGATATCTTAGATGATATTTTAGCTGATATCTCAGCTGATGTTTTAACTCATATTTTAACTGATATCTTAGCTGATGTTTTAGCTGATATTTAACTGATATCTTTGCTGATATTTTAACTGATATATTAGCTGATGTTTTAGCTGATATTTTAACTGATATCTTAGCTGATATTTTAGCTGATGTTTTAGCTGACATTTTAACTAAGATCTTAACTGATATCTAGGTGACATCATAGCTGATATTTTACCTGATAGCTTAGTTGATATTTAGCTGATGTCTTAGCTGATAATGTTTACCATTAGCTGATAATGCTACCCTATGTTTAGCTGATTTGTTACTGCCTCACTTCGTAGTGGTATCAGGCGGCCTATGTCACAACCAGGGATGGGCAGTATTTAAATACATTGTAATTAAAATACTATTTAAAATATAAATACATGTATTTATATTTTGTATTTAAATACAGACTTGAAAAATGTATTTATAATTATATTTAAATACCAATTTTTGGGTATTTATTCTTGTAAATACTTTAAAAATACTCCTAAATACAGTATATACTGACTCATACCTTAAACTTGCCCTCCATTTGACCTTTCGGGAAGACGAGAGAGTTTGGGGCGCAGTTATGCTGTGTTTGCGCTACCATGCGCATGCGACAAAAAAATTTAGATGGCAAGTTTTTCACTGTTGTTGAGGACAACGGTCGTGACTAGCCAATTCCCTTGTTGTGCGAAGCATCTTCATCAAATTTAATACAAGCACTTGGTCATCGGCACCTGTGGAGATGCCCTTCTCCTTTGCGTATGTGATTGTACGGTCGAACAGAAGATTCCTAAAAGATGCAGTATTCGAGAAACTTCTAATATTAAAATCATGATAATCCAACAAATAAATGGTATTATTCGCTGCTGATTTGTGGTTATGATCATCGTTATTTCTGTAATTCCAGATGACATTTTCCACACAGTATTTATGGTAGTAGTTACGGTATTTAAATACTGTATTTATATTTTGTATTTAAATACTCATGTTGAAAAGTATTTATGCAGAGTATTTAAATACCTCTTTCAACAAAGTATTTTGTATTTATATTTAAATACTCAAAAAATGTATTTATGCCCATCCCTGGTCACAACTACCGCAGGGGGGATCGTGCGTCCTGGACCGACTTTACAGAGAACTGTGTCAACATTTCTTAGAGCCCCATTCGCACGCAGGAGTTTTAGCTGATATCTAGCTGATATTTTAACTGATATCTTAGCTGATGTTTTAGCTGATATTTTAGCTATTTTAACTGATATCCTAGCTGATATTTTAACTGATATTTTAGCTGATATCTTAGCTGATGTTTTAGCTGATATTTTAACTGATATCTTAGCTGATGTTTTAGCTGACATTTTAGCTGATATCTAGCTGACATTTTAGCTGATATTTTAACTACGATCTTAACTGATATCTAGGTGACATCTTAGCTGATAATGTTTACCGTTAGCTGATAATGCTACCCTATGTTTAGCTGATTTGTTACTGCCTCACTTCGTAGTGGTATCAGGCGGCCTATGTCACAACTACCGCAGGGGGGATCGTGCGTCCTGGACCGACTTCAGAGAACTGTGTCGACATTTATCTTAGAGCCCCATTCGTACGCAGGAGTTTTAGCTGATATCTAGCTGATATTTTAACTGATATCTTAGATGATATTTTAGCTATTTTAACTGATATCTTAGCTGATGTTTTAGCTGATATCTCAGCTGATGTTTTAACTCATATTTTAACTGATATCTTAGCTGATATTTTAACTAAGATCTTAACTGATATCTAGGTGACATCTTAGCTGATATCTTAGCTGGTAGCTTAGTTGATATTTAGCTGATGTCTTAGCTGATAATGTTTACCATTAGCTGATAATGCTACCCTATGTTTAGCTGATTTGTTACTGCCTCACCTCGTAGTGGTATCAGGTGGCCTATGTCACAACTACCGCAGGGGGATCGTGCGTCCTGGACCGACTTCAGAGAACTGTGTCGACATTTATCTTAGAGCCCCATTCGTACGCAGGAGTTTTAGCTGATATCTAGCTGATATTTTAACTGATATCTTAGATGATATTTTAGCTATTTTAACTGATATCTTAGCTGATGTTCTAGCTGATATTTTAACTGATATCTTAGATGATATTTTAGCTGATATCTCAGCTGATGTTTTAACTGATGTTTTAACTCATATTTTAACTGATATCTTAGCTGATGTTTTAGCTGATATTTAACTGATATCTTAGCTGATATTTTAACTGATATATTCGCTGATGTTTTAGCTGATATTTTAACTGATATCTTAGCTGATATTTTAGCTGATGTTTTAGCTGACATTTTAACTAAGATCTTAACTGATATCTAGGTGACATCTTAGCTGATATTTTACCTGATAGCTTAGTTGATATTTAGCTGATGTCTTAGCTGATAATGTTTACCATTAGCTGATAATGCTACCGTATGTTTAGCTGATTGTTACTGCCTCACTTCGTAGTGGTATCAGGCGGCCTATGTCACAACTACCGCAGGGGGGATCGTGCGTCCTGGACCGACTTTACAGAGAACTGTGTCAACATTTATCTTAGAGCCCCATTCGCACGCAGGAGTTTTAGCTGATATCTAGCTGATATTTTAACTGATATCTTAGCTGATGTTTTAGCTGATATTTTAGCTATTTTAACTGATATCCTAGCTGATATTTTAACTGATATTTTAGCTGATATCTTAGCTGATGTTTTAGCTGATATTTTAACTGATATCTTAGCTGATGTTTTAGCTGACATTTTTAGCTGATATCTTAGCTGACATTTTAGCTGATATTTTAACTACGATCTTAACTGATATCTAGGTGATATCTTAGCTAATAATGTTTACCTTTAGCTGATAATGCTACCCTATGTTTAGCTGATTTGTTACTGCCTCACTTCGTAGTGGTATCAGGCAGCCTATGTCACAACTACCGCAAAGGGGATCGTGCGTCCTGGACCGACTTTACAGAGAACTGTGTCAACATTTATCTTAGAGCCCCATTCGCACGCAGGAGTTTTAGCTGATATCTAGCTGATATTTTAACTGATATCTTAGCTGATATTTTAGCTGATATCTCAGCTGATGTTTTAACTTATATTTTAACTGATATCTTAGCTGATATCTTAGCTGATGTTTTAGCTGATATTTAACTGATATCTTTGCTGATATTTTAACTGATATATTAGCTGATATTTTAACTGATATCTTAGCTGATATTTTAGCTGATGTTTTAGCTGACATTTTAACTAAGATCTTAACTGATATCTAGGTGACATCATAGCTGATATTTTACCTGATAGCTTAGTTGATATTTAGCTGATGTCTTAGCTGATAATGTTTACCATTAGCTGATAATGCTACCCTATGTTTAGCTGATTTCTTACTGCCTCACTTCGTAGTGGTATCAGGCGGCCTATGTCACAACTACCGCAGGGGGGATCGTGCGTCCTGGACCGACTTTACAGAGAACTGTGTCAACATTTCTTAGAGCCCCATTCGCACGCAGGAGTTTTAGCTGATATCTAGCTGATATTTTAGCTGATATCTTAGCTGATGTTTTAACTGATATCTTAGCTGATGTTTTAGCTGACATTTTAGCTGATATCTTAGCTGATATTTTAGCTGATATCTAGCTGACATTTTAGCTGATATTTTAACTACGATCTTAACTGATATCTAGGTGACATCTTAGCTGATAATGTTTACCGTTAGCTGATAATGCTACCCTATGTTTAGCTGATTTGTTACTGCCTCACTTCGTAGTGGTATCAGGCAGCCTATGTCACAACTACCGCAGGGGGGATCGTGCGTCCTGGACCGACTTCAGAGAACTGTGTCGACATTTATCTTAGAGCCCCATTCGTACGCAGGAGTTTTAGCTGATATCTAGCTGATATTTTAACTGATATCTTAGATGATATTTTAGCTGATATCTCAGCTGATGTTTTAACTGATGTTTTAACTCATATTTTAACTGATATCTTAGCTGATGTTTTAGCTGATATTTAACTGATATCTTTGCTGATATTTTAACTGATATATTAGCTGATGTTTTAACTGATGTTTTAACTCATATTTTAACTGATATCTTAGCTGATATTTTAACTAAGATCTTAACTGATATCTAGGTGACATCTTAGCTGATATTTTAGCTGATAGCTTAGTTGATATTTAGCTGATGTCTTAGCTGATAATGTTTACCATTAACTGATAATGCTACCCTATGTTTAGCTGATTTGTTACTGCCTCACTTCGTAGTGGTATCAGGTGGCCTATGTCACAACTACCGCAGTGGGAATCGTGCGCCCTGGACCGACTTTACAGAGAACTGTGTCAACATTTATCTTAGAGCCCCATTCGCACGCAGGAGTTTTAGCTGATATCTAGCTGATATTTTAACTGATATTTTAGCTGATATCTTAGCTGATATTTTAGCTGATATCTTAGCTGATGTTTAGCTGATATTTTAACTGATATCTTAGCTGACATTTTAGCTGATATCTAGCTGACATTTTAGCTGATATTTTAACTACGATCTTAACTGATATCTAGGTGACATCTTAGCTGATAGTGTTTACCGTTAGCTGATAATGCTACCCTATGTTTAGCTGATTTGTTACTGCCTCACTTCGTAGTGGTATCAGGCGGCCTATGTCACAACTACCGCAGGGGGATCGTGCGTCCTGGACCGACTTCAGAGAACTGTGTCGACATTTATCTTAGAGCCCCATTCGTACGCAGGAGTTTTAGCTGATATCTAGCTGATATTTTAACTGATATCTTAGATGATATTTTAGCTATTTTAACTGATATCTTAGCTGATGTTTTAGCTGATATCTCAGCTGATGTTTTAACTCATATTTTAACTGATATCTTAGCTGATATTTTAGCTGATATTTTAACTAAGATCTTAACTGATATCTAGGTGACATCTTAGCTGATATTTTAGCTGATAGCTTAGTTGATATTTAGCTGATCTCTTAGCTAATAATGTTTACCATTAACTGATAATGCTACCCTATGTTTAGCTGATTTGTTACTGCCTCACTTCGTAGTGGTATCAGGTGGCCTATGTCACAACTACCGCAGGGGGAATCGTGCGCCCTGGACCGACTTTACAGAGAACTGTGTCAACATTTATCTTAGAGCCCCATTCGCACGCAGGAGTTTTAGCTGATATCTAGCTGATATTTTAACTGATATCTTAGCTGATATTTTAGCTGATAACTTAGCTGACATTTTAGCTATTTTAACTGATATCCTAGCTGATATTTTAGCTGATATCTTAGCTGATGTTTAGCTGATATTTTAACTGATATCTTAGCTGACATTTTAGCTGATATTTTAGCTGATATCTAGCTGATATTTTAACTACGATCTTAACTGATATCTAGGTGACATCTTAGCTGATAGTGTTTACCGTTAGCTGATAATGCTACCCTATGTTTAGCTGATTTGTTACTGCCTCACTTCGTAGTGGTATCAGGCGGCCTATGTCACAACTACCGCAGGGGGATCGTGCGTCCTGGACCGACTTCAGAGAACTGTGTCGACATTTATCTTAGAGCCCCATTCGTACGCAGGAGTTTTAGCTGATATCTAGCTGATATTTTAACTGATATCTTAGATGATATTTTAGCTATTTTAACTGATATGTTAGCTGATGTTTTAGCTGATATCTCAGCTGATGTTTTAACTGATGTTTTAACTCATATTTTAACTGATATCTTAGCTGATATTTTAACTAAGATCTTAACTGATATCTAGGTGACATCTTAGCTGATATTTTAGCTGATAGCTTAGTTGATATTTAGCTGATCTCTTAGCTGATAATGTTTACCATTAACTGATAATGCTACCCTATGTTTAGCTGATTTGTTACGGCCTCACTTCGTAGTGGTATCAGGCAGCCTATGTCACAACTACCGCAGGGGGGATCGTGCGTCCTGGACCGACTTTACAGAGAACTGTGTCAACATTTATCTTAGAGCCCCATTCGCACGCAGGAGTTTTAGCTGATATCTAGCTGATATTTTAACTGATATCTTAGCTGATGTTTTAGCTGACATTTTTAGCTGATATCTTAGCTGACATTTTAGCTGATATTTTAACTACGATCTTAACTGATATCTAGGTGATATCTTAGCTGATAATGTTTACCTTTAGCTGATAATGCTACCCTATGTTTAGCTGATTTGTTACTGCCTCACTTCGTAGTGGTATCAGGCAGCCTATGTCACAACTACCGCAAAGGGGATCGTGCGTCCTGGACCGACTTCAGAGAACTGTGTCGACATTTATCTTAGAGCCCCATTCGTACGCAGGAGTTTTAGCTGATATCTAGCTGATATTTTAACTGATATCTTAGATGATATTTTAGCTGATATCTCAGCTGATGTTTTAACTGATGTTTTAACTCATATTTTAACTGATATCTTAGCTGATGTTTTAGCTGATATTTAACTGATATCTTTGCTGATATTTTAACTGATATATTAGCTGATGTTTTAGCTGATATTTTAACTGATATCTTAGCTGATATTTTAGCTGTTTTAGCTGACATTTTAAATCAAAGAGTGATATTAAACGGTAGGAACAACTTATTTATTTACACATGGTAAACAAGACTTTCGTGCACGAGACTGCACTTCTTCAGGTTACAAAAATGTAAACATGGTACAGGCACATATATACAGTTGAAGGGGGAGTTCTGGCATGAGAGGGTAACAGGTTGATGGAAAGGATGCAAACAACAGATAAAAATCACAAGAACATAAATACAAAAGCAGGGGTATCAGAAGCGAAACAACGCGAGCCCAAGGGCTTATACACAGGAAACGAGAACACTTGTTGGTGACGTTCGAGGAATTAAGGATAAAAAGGGGGGGTTATGGCGACGGAATGAGGACACGGGTGCGGAGTACAAAGGTGACCAGTGGACCGTGAGAAAGTGAAGACGGAGGTGGTCTCAGGAGAGAGACAAACGAAGAAAAATGTGGAAGTTGGAGAGTAGTGTGTGTGTGTTTATCATTATCTTGTTTTATTTGAAAAATTATATTTACGGGTTCAATAATTGTAGTGGGCCTGCGTGGATGTTCAAACCATGAGGCTTCAGAGACTGGAATTTTGCAATTAAAAAGGATTCGCGATTTTTGCGCTTCATGTCACTGTTATAACCCGATTCAAGGATAACGATTTTGAGGTCTGTACCTAAAGCGTGTCCAGGAAGGTTAAAATGTGTAGAAACGGGTGTAGGATGGTTATTAACAATATCGGATTTATGGCCGTAAAACCTTTCCCTCATGGTGTTCGAAGTTTCTCCAATATACTGAATACTGAATTTGTTGTTGAATGTGTTGAATATACTGAATTTGTTGTATTCAGTATATTGGAGAAACTTCGAACACCATGAGGGAAAGGTTTTACGGCCATAAATCCGATATTGTTAATAACCATCCTACACCCGTTTCTACACATTTTAACCTTCCTGGACACGCTTTAGGTACAGACCTCAAAATCGTTATCCTTGAATCGGGTTATAACAGTGACATGAAGCGCAAAAATCGCGAATCCTTTTTAATTGCAAAATTCCAGTCTCTGAAGCCTCATGGTTTGAACATCCACGCAGGCCCACTACAATTATTGAACCCGTAAATATAATTTTTCAAATAAAACAAGATAATGATAAACACACACACACTACTCTCCAACTTCCACATTTTTCTTCGTTTGTCTCTCTCCTGAGACCACCTCCGTCTTCACTTTCTCACGGTCCACTGGTCACCTTTGTACTCCGCACCCGTGTCCTCATTCCGTCGCCATAACCCCCCCTTTTTATCCTTAATTCCTCGAACGTCACCAACAAGTGTTCTCGTTTCCTGTGTATAAGCCCTTGGGCTCGCGTTGTTTCGCTTCTGATACCCCTGCTTTTGTATTTATGTTCTTGTGATTTTTATCTGTTGTTTGCATCCTTTCCATCAACCTGTTACCCTCTCATGCCAGAACTCCCCCTTCAACTGTATATATGTGCCTGTACCATGTTTACATTTTTGTAACCTGAAGAAGTGCAGTCTCGTGCACGAAAGTCTTGTTTACCATGTGTAAATAAATAAGTTGTTCCTACCGTTTAATATCACTCTTTGATTTACTCACCACCGGCAACTTGACATCGCCTATTTTTTCTGACATTTTAACTAAGATCTTAACTGATATCTAGGTGACATCATAGCTGATATTTTACCTGATAGCTTAGTTGATATTTAGCTGATGTCTTAGCTGATAATGTTTACCATTAGCTGATAATGCTACCCTATGTTTAGCTGATTTGTTACTGCCTCACTTCGTAGTGGTATCAGGCGGCCTATGTCACAACTACCGCAGGGGGGATCGTGCGTCCTGGACCGACTTTACAGAGAACTGTGTCAACATTTCTTAGAGCCCCATTCGCACGCAGGAGTTTTAGCTGATATCTAGCTGATATTTTAACTGATATCTTAGCTGATGTTTTAGCTATTTTAACTGATATCCTAGCTGATATTTTAACTGATATTTTAGCTGATATCTTAGCTGATGTTTTAGCTGATATTTTAACTGATATCTTAGCTGATATTTTAGCTGATATCTAGCTGACATTTTAGCTGATATTTTAACTACGATCTTAACTGATATCTAGGTGACATCTTAGCTGATAATGTTTACCGTTAGCTGATAATGCTACCCTATGTTTAGCTGATTTGCTACTGCCTCACTTCGTAGTGGTATCAGGCGGCCTATGTCACAACTACCGCAGGGGGGATCGTGCGTCCTGGACCGACTTCAGAGAACTGTGTCGACATTTATCCTAGAGCCCCATTCGTACGCAGGAGTTTTAGCTGATATCTAGCTGATATTTTAGCTGATATCTTAGATGATATTTTAGCTATTTTAACTGATATCTTAGCTGATGTTTTAGCTGATATCTGAGCTGATGTTTTAACTGATGTTTTAACTCATATTTTAACTGATATCTTAGCTGATATTTTAACTAAGATCTTAACTGATATCTAGGTGACATCTT
Source organism: Ornithodoros turicata (assembly GCF_037126465.1). Classification (NCBI taxonomy): domain Eukaryota; kingdom Metazoa; phylum Arthropoda; class Arachnida; order Ixodida; family Argasidae; genus Ornithodoros; species Ornithodoros turicata. Next base: position 13,855,236 of record NC_088208.1, read on the forward strand.
AGCTGATATTTTAGCTGATAGCTTAGTTGATATTTAGCTGATGTCTTAGCTGATAATGTTTACCATTAGCTGATAATGCTACCCTATGTTTAGCTGATTTGTTACTGCCTCACTTCGTAGTGGTATCAGGTGGCCTATGTCACAACTACCGCAGGGGGAATCGTGCGTCCTGGACCGACTTTACAGAGAACTGTGTCAACATTTATCTTAGAGCCCCATTCGCACGCAGGAGTTTTAGCTGATATCTAGCTGATATTTTAACTGATATCTTAGCTGATATCTTAGCTGATATTTTAGCTATTTTAACTGATATCCTAGCTGATATTTTAGCTGATATCTTAGCTGATGTTTTAGCTGATATTTTAACTGATATCTTAGCTGATGTTTTAGCTGATATCTTAGCTGACATTTTAGCTGATATCTTAGCTGACATTTTAGCTGATATCTAGCTGACATTTTAGCTGATATTTTAACTACGATCTTAACTGATATCTAGGTGACATCTTAGCTGATAGTGTTTACCGTTAGCTGATAATGCTACCCTATGTTTAGCTGATTTGTTACTGCCTCACTTCGTAGTGGTATCAGGCGGCCTATGTCACAACTACCGCAGGGGGATCGTGCGTCCTGGACCGACTTCAGAGAACTGTGTCGACATTTATCTTAGAGCCCCATTCGTACGCAGGAGTTTTAGCTGATATCTAGCTGATACTTTAACTGATATCTTAGATGATATTTTAGGTATTTTAACTGATATCTTAGCTGATGTTCTAGCTGATATTTTAACTGATATCTTAGATGATATTTTAGCTGATATCTCAGCTGATATTTTAACTAAGATCTTAACTGATATCTAGGTGAAATCTTAGCTGATATTTTAACTAAGATCTCAGCTGATATTTTAGCTGACATTTTAGTTATTTTAACTGATATCTTAGACATTTTAGCTGATATTTTAGCTGATATCTTAGCTGACATCGTAGCTGATATTTTAACTGATATTTTAGCTGATATCTTAGCTGACATTTTAGCTGCTATTTTAACTGATATCTTAGCTGACATTTTAGCTGATATTTTAACTAAGATCTTAACTGATATCTAGCTGATATCTTAGCTGATATTTTTGCTGATAGCTTAGTTGATATTTAGCTGATATATTAGCTGATAATGGTTACCATTAGCTGATAATGCTACCCTATGTTTAGCTGATTTGTTACTCCCTCACTTCGTAGTGGTATCAGGCGGCGTATGTCACAACTACCGCAGGGGGGATCGTGCGTCCTGGACCGACTTCACAGAGAACTGTGTCGACATTTCTTAGAGCCCCATTCGCACGCAGGAGTCTTTGCTGATATCTAGCTGATATCTTAGCTGATGTCTTAGCTGATATCTCAGCTGATATTTTAGCTGATGTTTTAGCTGACATTTAGTTATTATTTTAACTGATATCTTAGATATTTTAGCTGATATTTTAACTGATACCTTAGATATTTAGCTGATATTTTAACTGATATCTTAGCTGATATTTTAGCTGATACTTAGCTGACATTTTACCTGCTATTTTAACTGATATCTTAGCTGATATATTAGCTGACATCGTAGCTGATATTTTAGCTGACATTTTAGCTTCTATTTTAACTGACGTCTTAGCTGATATTTTAGCTGCTATCTTAGCTGACATTTTTGCTGATATTTTAACTAAGATCTTAGCTGATGTTTTAGCTGACATTTTAGTTGTTATTTAAACTGATATCTTAGATATTTTAGCTGATATCTAGGTGATATCTTGGTTGTGCGTTGGCGGTGATGTAAATACCCGTACCATATCCTGTACGATGTCGGACAACAACCTTTGTGCTTCTTCGGGTGTCGTGTTTTATCTCAAAGAAAAAAGAGAACAGCTTGTTGACCGCAAGACTGCGACAGCACTACGCTTACGGAGACATTTAAAGGAGCATAGAAATCATTTGGAACATATATTTTTTCACCGCTTGATATGAACATACTACCTTCATAAACTGTTACGGAAAATATTTCCTTCGGAAAGCGCGAATTTCCCGAGAAAATTAGTTTGGAAGAATGCGCTCCGCGGCGACAGTCTCCCCCAAGCCGAGTCTGGCGTGTGGTGACGTCAGGCGTCCGAGCACTTCATTGGCTGCCGGAAGCGTCCGCTCCCCGCCAGAATCGTCTGCTAGCTCAGGAATCGTGGCAACTTACCGACTGAGACGCTGGTGCTATTTATTTGCGTTTGACATTCACTTGCGTTCTTACATGATTTGTCTCGTAAGTTTTGCATAAAACAAGACTGCGGGCAGTGTAAAAGGTGTAGCCATGCCTCTGTGTTGCGGTGACGGCCCGGGTTGAGGTGGATCGTACGCGGTTGTGATTTCTGTTCCGATTGTGCTGAGGTGTCGTTCATTAGTGAACAGTATTGTGCAAGTGTGTGCAGCATATATATATATATATGTGATACGACTAAATACGTTCCTGTCAGTTGGAGATTTATTCCATGTGCCAGTGTTGTATTCTGCGTATGACCATTCAAAAAAGAAAATGATTATTTGACCATGTATTTTGGGGTTTCCCACAGATCGCTAGCAGATGAACTTTACTAACTTTATTTTGGTATTCATGTTGTAGTGTTTGTGGAGACGTTACGCTCCTGGTATCACTAAGATATGGTAAGCGCAATGTTACACAGCTATGCGTTCATCGGTCCGCTCTTTCGCCTCAGAGATGCCAGTGTCCATGCGGTTCAGAGCCCATAGTGTTGACCACGACACGGAGAAGTCATGATGGTCGGCAACATCTTCAAGTGAAAACACTGGTCACTGCGCCGCGTCTTCATGACTATGCATTTGTAAATAAGAAGAAGCACTATATTTCAATCCGAATGTTCGTTCACACTTAGCAGCATCACTTACCAGCCTCCGGTACATTCGTGTGGCGAAATCGAAGCTCGAGGAACTTAGCCTCCAACTCCATAAAACGTTTCGTCGAGAAGAGCAGACGTGTCGCCTAAAGAGTGTTCAATTCATCACCTGTCCTTCGCACGGCGTCCGATGAGCAACAACGCTTCCTTCCCGGTCGGCTTGCCAGCGCGCGCCGGAGAAATCGCAAAAAATAAAGAAAAAGACGGCGCGGTCACATGACGTCAGCGGCTGACAGCCGAGTGAGGGGGCATTTCTGCCGCGAGATTCAAAGCTCCCTCGCGCTCCAGGATTGCGCGCTACGCTCAAACTTTTTGTGCGAATATGTATCACAGGGCTCAGAATCATAATTTCTACTTCTCCCGTCATATTTTATTCCGATCATTTCCATGCTCCTTTAAGCCTTCAAGGAAACACGGAACCCCTTCACGGCGGCTTCCCCGCATTCTAAAATAAAAGCTTCTCGCTTTGCACTAACAAAAACTGTAGGCGAGAAATTCATAGCGAGATCGTTCCTCGATGCACAGCAAACGTGTTTACTTAGCAAAATATTTTTTCTGCTCGCACTGGACACACAAGTACATCTAAAAGCGTGCATGACAGCAACCTTATTTCGAGAAGAGTTCTCCTTACTTCTCCTCCGTGGCATGTTCCATTTAACGAATATCTCTATTTAACGAAACAAAGAGCCAGCATTTACAAATTCGTTATATCGAGGTTCGACTGTATCACTTTGGCTTTCCCCACTCAACCATACTTCTACCTTTATATATTCTTAAACACACCTCTTGGCTCTGTTCTGTGTATGGTAAGCACTCTTCGAATTGAGGCTTCGTAGTAGTCAGGCTTGGGGTCATCGTTGTAGAAAATCTCCACGGGAAAGAGTCTCCCTGGTATCTTGATGATGGGCTAAGGAACAAAACAGTCAAAGTAATGGTACTTCCTAGGTCCTCCCTTAGTGTCTGAGTTCAGCTACTGACAAGACTGAACCATTAAAAACGCCAGTAAAACGTCATACTAATGTCATGTCGCCAGACCATTTATTGATACTGAGGGTGCACCCTTTAACGAGTCAGAGGCTAATGAGCGACTACCAGATGATGATGGTCCGGCCAAAATTACGTCTTGACAATCATATTAGACGAAGCAGAAAGGAAATAGCCCCCATACCAGGCTTCTTCTCTCTCATTGCTGCTTACTGGGTTAGACCACTTCACTTCGCGTGACGTTATGCGGCGGCGCTGCTGTCGAATTTGATGGACAAAAATCACACAGTGTTTCACTGAGTATTCTGGGTACTTATTAAAGGTATGCCACAAAGAGGTGTAGCTAGTGGTACACCGTACGTAAAGGTACACGCTGTACAACTATGCGGTTTCCTACTCTCTTTTGCCCACTAGCGGCGTCTGCTCTATGCGCATGCGCTCCTTCTTGTTTACAAATAAAAGTGGGACTATCATGGGCACTGTCACGAAGGGCCGTTGCCACCTTCCCCTGGTTTCTGAGCCAAGACAATGTAGTTGCAGGCGCAGTTGACGCACTCCCCCCCCCCCTTCCTGGTAAAATCCTGGCAATGCCCATGGGAACTACACAGACCCAGGCGAAAATTTGAGCTGGGAAGTCAACTGGTACCAGCTCGTTCCCAGTTCGCACCAGCTCGTGGTCAACTGGAACCAACTGGTACCAAACTGGTGGCAACTGGAAAGTAAACTGGTACCAGTTCAAGCCGGGCTGGTGGCAACTGGGCACTTTGTGGTACCAGTTCAAGATGGACTGGTAGCAACTGGGAAGTGAACAGGTACCAGTTCAAGCTGGGCTGGCGGCAACTGGACAGCGAACTGGTACCAGTTCAAGCTGGGCTGGCGACAACTGGAAAGTGAACTGGTACCAGTTCAAGCTAGGCTGGTGGCAAGTGGGCACTGTGTGCAACCAGTTCAAGCTGGGCTGGTGGCAACTGGAGAGTGAACTAGTACCAGTTCAAGCTAGACTGGTAGCAACTGGAAGTGAGGTGGTGCCACTTCGAACTGGACCAGTTTACATATTTGGGGGGAAGTTCCGGTTTCAGTGCCAGGACAGGTTAATATGAAGGTTGCAAGACGAAGTTATAAAAACGATCAGAAAGTAACTTTATTAGTAGAAATAATCGTATTTCAATTTTTGGTAAAGTTCGTTAGTGTTAACGAAAGTTATTTTGGAACTCTTATATTTGTATTTTGTGCGTTCCTGCTCCCGCGATGAATGATGCGTTTATTGTGCAACAGTCGCTTGCTTAGCAGCATGCTTGTACAGCGATTTTTGCTCGTTATGTTCTTAGCGTGATGTGACATAGGCGTTGGTTTTATAATCTAAAGGATTTGTCTGCAAGTTACAACAGTGCGACAGTACAATGAGCGCCAGCTGCCGGGCGAGTGGGTGTTATAGGATTACAGCTCGACTACAACTGTGGAGACCGCTTTATATGGTGAGTTCTATATGCTTAAGTGCTTTTTCCTTGTGCACCATTTAGAAATATGGCTTCCACTAGAACCTCTTCTCTTTGTTCCGCGTCACATTTGTGGCACCTGCAAGTGCATGCCGTTTTACGAGTAACATCCGGCTTATGTTAACGTTACCAGCAACTTTTTTCATTCATGGTTTTGTTTTTGCTTTTTTTTTCGTTCATTCTCGTGCTTTAGATCCTTCACACCACGGATGTTGTCGAACTACCGTGGTGTGCCAGAGTAGTACTCATTGCCCCCGAAGGCCGGCGAATCTCTTAGTTGAAAGGTCCAACTACCAGTGATGGCCACTAACTACTTCTACAGTAGTTTAACTATAACTACTAACAACTTTGCGATGGAGTAGTTTAACTAGTAGTTCAACTACTTTTCAGGGGAGGTAGTTAAAACTACTTCTTTAACTACTGCAATGTATTTTAGCTACATCTATAACTACTTAACGTTGTCCATCAACATCAATCCCATTCTATAGTATTCTTGGGCACCTAAATATGAATCATAAGTAGGGTTTGTGGTTTTCGGCATTTATTTTCAACCCAATTCGGGGGGTGTTTATCGGCATTTATATTGGGGACTATAAAGCGGATTTTTTCGGCATCTATATTCCGCCCAAAAAATAAACGCCCGAATACGGGCATCTATTTATTTCGCATGAAGGAGAGCCTATTTTGCGGGCGAAGTAACAACGAACCGAAAATAAGTGATTTGATTCACGGTTTCATTAACAATGTCTTTTATTGCCTGTGCCTAACCAGCAAACAATGAGACTACCTCTTGTTGTAATAGATGCAAGCGTACATCATCATGCTCGCATCTGTCATAGCGGCTCATTCCTTGCGATTAATAACAAGCAGTTTAGAGAACGCGCGCTCAACATTAGCGCTAGAAACAGGAATAGCCAGTATGCTTAAGGCGCACTGCAATAACAAAGACCATGTGCTGGAACGGGTCGTCCAAAACTGAATAGGAGATACCTGAGGGGCAGGGCATGCAGCATATTCGAAAAACTCGCGCTTTATATCATCCATACGAGATTCGTCAACAGAGCTGAGGTCATCCTCCTATAAGCGCTTACGCATAACGAAACAAACAGGGCACAGCCCGGAGATAATGCCACGCTCGAGAAATAGTCGACAAAGGGAGATTCCAAGGGGATTTCCCTTTGCGGTTCCAGGAATGGCAGCTGTCAGGATACGAGAAATTCGTATTTTTTCGGAATATTCCGAATCTGAAAAAAATCATTCGGGGGGGTGTTTTCCAGCATTTTTCGGAAAATGCCGAAAACCACGAACCCTAATCATAAGCAGTGATAAAAGTGAAGATTTAGTACACATGGATGGCACAATTGTTCTGCACCTCCATTCTCATCAAACAAGTAGCTCAAGGTAAAAGTCGGAAGCGCAATCCTGCCGTGAAGCTTGCGGCAAAATTGGAAGTAGTGGCGCCTGCAGTAACCTAACTACTGTAGTTAACTACTTGAAATAGTAGTTTAACTAGTAGTTGCACACTACATTTTGGCAAGTAGTTGATAACTACTTTATAACTACAATCAGGTAGTTTAACTAGTAGTTGAACTACATGTAGTTAACTACTGGCCATCACTGCCAACTACTGCACAATGAAAATGTTGAGAGATTCGCATACTTTCCGGGGCCACGACTGCTCAAATTGAGTGACTGTCCAGGCACACACCACAATTACATGTTGCAATAGAATGCATGTTTACTTGTGCCTTTTCAACTTTCCAGAAACCTTGAGCTGCTGGGGCTCAAAGGAAAATATTGATCCATCGTGTGCTATTAAGAACATCTCAAATACTTTGTTAAATGATTCAAGATGTCCACAAGGCAGTCAAGCAAGGGACCAATCAACCATGAAGTATTATCTATTCCGTGTAACTCTGTAGTACATCTACTGCTATAATTTAATTATGTTATAGTTACGCTACATGTACATTAGAATATGTGTAATGTTTGACTAGAAATAAAATGCAATTTTGCATTGCAGTTCTTTGGATCTGCCGTTGCTGGGAACAGCGATCCTGCAAAGGGTTACATACAAGCTAGCCTCTGTCCGAACAGGCCGCTCTAAGTGAAGCCCCTTCAACCGGTCACAGCTCAACAATGAGGTCTGCAACCAGTTCCAGTCGAGACTGCGACCGGTTAGAAACCAGTTGGGCCAACTGGTACCAGTTGAGACTGGGACTGGCCAGAAACCAGTTGGGCCAACTGGTACCAGTTGATTGAACTGCTCCCTGTTCGATAACACAGTTCACCCAGTCCCAGTTGCAACTGGACCAGTTCAACTGGGACTGGGTGAACTGTGTTATCGAACAGGGACCAGTTCGATCATCTGGTACCAGTTGGCCCAACTGGTTTCTAACCGGTCCCAGTCTCAGCTGGGACTGGGTGAACTGTGTTATCAAACAGGGACCAGTTGTCCCAATTGGTACCAGTTGATCTGGGACCGGTTGAACTGGTCCCTGTTCGATAACACAGTTCAACTGGTACCAGTTCAAAAAATTTTCGCCTGGGCATAGTCTCATGCATGGGTGAAGGAGATTCACTTGCTTCCAATTCGAGATATTATACTATTTAAAAACAAGGTGCTTTGAGCAGGACAAGAAGCTGGAAAGATTAAAGTAGTTAGAATTTCTCATGGTCTCTGTGTTTCCCATTTCTTCTCACACACAAGGCAGTTACCCTTGGCTCTCTTACAGTATACATCGTTCGACTTACAGCGTTCAAGAAATAGTTCGAGAACTTGGTGACATCTATGGTCGCTGATGTCACAATGATCTTCAGGTCGGACCTTCGTTTGGCAATCTGAAAGAGACATTTTAGTAATTTTTTGCTTTTGTGTCTGTCTTTTCAGGGAGGCATATCGGGAGTTTCACATAATCTGTTAAAAAGTGCAGTGAGAAAAAAAATCGACTTGTTCTAAAATTATGCGGTCAGGTATTTATGCGAATTTTTACCACGACTTGCGACCGCTTGGATAAAGTTGCTGTCGCAACCAATTGAATGTTCTGAATTGAATTTTGCAATTCGACAAGTGAACGTTTCAGAGCAGCAGCTATTAAGGGCTCAATTTTGTGATGATCATGTCCCGTACGTCGCACCCCCCCAACCCTTCTCTACCTTGACGCGAGATAAAGCGAAAGATCGAGAAAAAGGTGCGCGATGCAGATTGGTCATTTCGGAGAGTCACGTTGGCTGTGATGTTGACGTCACGTTCCTCGGAGGAACAGTGGCAGCGACCGTTGTCGCTTGCATGTTAAGGTATGTGAAGAGTTCCGCGACGTGCGTACCGGCTTTTCGCTGCCCTCAGCAGCAGTGGATACGGTACTGCGTGTGTGTGCGGAGGTGAATAGCGCAGTGTTGCCAGATCTACTGAAATTTCAGTAGATCTACCGGACTTCAGGTCGGTCTACTGAAATACTCACACAATATCAAAATACACTTAAATCTACAGAATTTTATGCCTAAAACGTGGTTTTACTTTAGAAACTCAATTTACGTTTACTAACACTGTCTGATTACATCGTAGTTCACGTACTAGCGGGGAATTTATGTCGTTCGTGCTGGGAGCACTATTGCTAAGGATGGGACAGCCGTGGGACGATGCTACGGCTCGTGTCTGAGCCGTAGTGTCTTACACAAAAACGTCACGGTCCGGCTCCTTTGCGGAATTATTGCGCGTAAGTAGGCCAAAGAAATAGGTGATGTCAATTTGCCGGTGGTGATTAAATCAAAGAGTGATATTAAACGGTAGGAGCAACTCAGTATTTATTTACACATGGTAAACACCACATGGAATTTCAGTGAAAGAAACACGAGTCTTTATTCCTTTATTCAAGAGGGCAAGGGCTCTATGTGCACTTGCATACAGTCCCCTAATTTGGCTCCCCCACTAATCTCCTTCAGTGCTCCCGTATAGTTCTCTCGATTGCTCAGTGCTTGAGTTTGGGGGCTTTTTTGGGTTCCTTTCGAGCTGCCCTTTCTTCTGATTGCCGTTTCCTTCGCATCTTACCATATTTTACTTTCATATATGCCATTATTATGAAAAAAACTTTGACATTTCAAAATTGCAAATTTATAAAATTTTGGTAATTGGTCCACGTAGAACATATCAAGTGCTCTCCAATGACACCTCGATTGACGTCCTATAGCTTTACGCGTTTATAAGGTGCGGGCACCCCCTAAATTTCCTTCTCTCTCGCACGTGCCCGCCACACCCAGAGATTACGTGAGCCGTCGCAACGACCTTGTTAGCTAGAATCTTGTGCGTACAAGCTATCTGGATGTAGCCCATTGGTTGCTCTCGGTTTATTACTCACCGAGTTATCGTGTCATTAAATTCCGCGTAATCTTCGTTGCGTCGTAAAATTTGATCTGGCAACGAAATCGAACTAACAGACGATTTCACATCAAAATGTTACATTCCCTTAGCGAACTTCAGCGACTCAGAAAATTCAGTTTGCGACAGAAAATTCTCCAAAGTTGTCGCAATCGTGGTAAAAGTTCGCCGAACGTCAATACCGTTGACCCCATAATTTTCGGATAAGTATATTTTTCGATACAATTTTTTAGCGCATGACGTGAAACATCCTCTAAGTATGTCTACTGGCACCATATGAGTAGTGGTTTGGAAAATCTCCATGCATACCCCTTTGAGAACGCCGAAAAGGACATCGGTATGTATGGACCGTTCGTGGGCTTCGTCCAGAACAATGATCGAGTAGTGTTCCAGTAGATTGTCCCTGGCTGCCTCGCTTAGAAGCATTCCGTCAGTCATGTACTTGATGACTGTTTCCGGTGCCGTGCAGTCTTCAAAGCGAATGCAATAGCCAACCTGTTCATTGAAGCAAATGACGTTACACTGCAAAAGCAATACACTGACACTCCACTTTGACACGTGCTTTGCAGCCTCTAGTGGCTTTAAGTAGAAACTGAAATTTCTGGAAGGCCACTGGAGGCGGTTCTCCCCAACGGTTCACTGGATTTCCCACATTTCTGTTATGTACTCAGTGTATGAGGAAAGAGTCCGCTAGGCGGACCGCAGTGTAAATCAGGTGTAAACAGAGGCAAGCTGGCTTGCACACTGCTATTTTGTACTTGACAATTAAAGGGACGCTCCGGGACAGTTGGAAATTCTTAGAGGGATTCTGTGAATAAGTTCGGTACATTCTACCGAAATACGAAATAAGGTTGGTTTGGCAATCGATAGCTGGTTAGCTGCCAAAAGAGCTGGGAAGCTTATATCGAAACCCAAACTCCTGAACCTTCCCTCTCCGTCTCTGTACCCTGCGTAACGTCACAGGTGTAGTGTCGCGCAGGCTGCCGGCTGTTTTTCGAGCCCGTGCTTGCTAACTTCTTCGTGAGACAATGGATGACGAGTCATGTGCTTCCTCACTTTCGCTGTAAATTAAGTGGTCCCCAACGGCAGAACAGAGCCTACAGAAAGGCGTACGCGAACAATACCGGTGAGGTCAAGCCCAGTGTTGCTGGACTGCTCTTCCGTGCCGGAGCCCCGAATCATATGAAGGAAAATATTCATTTTCTAATTGCCTGTGCCACTTGGGGATGAAAAATTGTGTTCACTGTACAGCATGGAATGACGTTGCACTGTTACTTCGACACGTTTTTCGTGCCAAGTCTCCCTTTAAAGTACGCGCTGGTGGTCTTGTCTTTTGGGATTCAACACTTTCTACATACGATTCCTGGGCGTTGGAAGTTTCCAGTACCGACATAAGAATAACTAGTGGAAGCGAAAGGAATTTCCGCCTTCTCAAAAAATAACCCAAAGCCATAATGGCAGTTCCCTGACGATGCCTATGATGTTCCAGGACCTGAGCCGATTAGTGTGTTGACGTGCAGCTTCTCCATCAAGAAGCTAATGCTTGGTTGGACTAATTCAAGGTTTTAACACCATGTGTCGGTCATACCGTGTAGTAGGCCACTTTCAATCCCATGGAGGACCGCATAGAAAATATTTCCAGAGTTGGGAAGAGAGAATAACATTGAAAAGTGCTTACCTTTGTGCCCAGTTGGCAATCGACTTCATCAGCAACCCTGCGAGCCAGAGACATGGCAGCCACCCTCCGAGGCTCAGTGCAGCCAATTGTTCCTCCCTTTGCAATGCCTGCTTCATGCAAGTATTGCGCGATCTGAGTGGACTTGCCAGAACCTGTCTCGCCTGTCAGCACCACAGTCTGGTTCTCCTGCACAGTCTATGTTGCAAGCACCACACTTACTATCACACAAGCTAATTGCTATACCGGGTGTTTCAGTCAACTCCCCAGGCTGAATAATTCGTGAATGGGTGCACCGATTGAACAACTTTCTTTTTTACGAGTATCTATCCGGTACCACCTACGAGCTGAAGATTGCGTGAATGAGCAGGAAGCGCTCATTATTTAAATAAGAATTCAAATGTGTTTCGTGAAAAAATGTAAGCACGTGCCCGATTTGTTGGCAGATCTTTCTCTAAAAGGTGTCCACTGAAGTTCCCAAAAGGGGAAGCACCTGCTTTGGAAGTTACGTTTTTTCACGAAATTCATTTGAATTTATATAGAAATAATGAGTGCTTCCCACTCATTCACACAGTGCGCAACTTGTAGGTGGTATCAGACAGATACTTGTAAAAAAGAAAGTTCTTCGATTGGTGCATACCTTTGCGAATTTTAGCCCAGGGATTTAACTGAGACACCAATCTCTATCAATAACGGGGTACAGATGGATGCGAGAAAGTCCAGTCCTGTTGAAGGCAGCGCTGACTGCCAAAATGTCGACCCCTAACTACAAATCTATCTCTAGTTCCCCCTTAATTATTAATGTAATAAAAGTAGCAACTGTTTTTAACCCTTATACGGCTTCCCAAGTCTGTTCGTTACTCGTAGTCTATATATATACGTTACAAAATGGAGGTTCGAACGACCAGGATGTTGTATATAGATAGGGAAAAAAAGACACCAGAGACTGAAGTAGGGAGTGGGGGAATGTTATTTATTAAATTGGCATTTAAACTAAGGGTCTGGGGAAGTCTACGTTTCGGCGGAGGCTCCGCCTTCTTCGGGACTAAAACGAAAAATCCATGTACAATGTCTTTTAAAAGATTACAAAAGTGTCGTCACAGCCGGTACAATTCCACTGCGAGGCGGTCGTCAGTGAGTCATGTTCTGGAAGGTTTTGGACCCAGGAACCTTCCAAAACCTTCCAGAACATGACTCTGGCACAATTCAAGCATGCCACAATCCCAGCTGTGGACGGCCGTTTCAAGCTTTTTGGCTCTCATCGGCCCAGCGTAGGGATGTGACACGCTCTAGGGTCGGCACAAACACTGTGTCTCTGCAAGCATCAATGTTCCAGGTGTTAGCAACACCTCCGGAGGTCGCAGTGCAAAGCCAGTGAGTACAGATACAAATATAAAAATGAGCGAATGCTCCATGGCTGCACGTGGGGCATATGTTCGCAATTCAAGTCGACCCTTTTTTCATTTAACTTTTAATTTCTGCCCATTAAATGAACTAGTGTTTCTAACTTTCCTAAAATCTATTGTCTGCGCCTTTTTGGCCCACATGGTGGCTTAGAACCACAATGTTAATCTTCAGAGACAAGTTAAAAGTCGCAGATAGCAGGATAGCCCCGTCCACAATCACAAATCTCAAGTCGCCAGCCATCGGTGCACGCGGTCGCACGCGGAACGACACAATTTGCCGTGCCGTTTGCCGTTGCCGTGCCGTTTGCCGTTGCCGTGCGCCGTTGTCGTATGTGAGAACTAGGCTTAAAACTATATTACCTGCGCTTCCTTTACACTCCTCGTTGCACACTGATCATGTTTTGAAATGAAGTGTCGCTGACGACGTACATGGAGGAGGAGTGCATGTTTATCTAAGAACCGCACTCAATAATTGCGGAAAGAAAACACGTGACTTATAGCTTCCACGTATCCAGTGTTGTACATATCGCCGTTACAAGTAACGCCGTTACTGTAATCGATACTTTTCCGGTATCGGAGTGCGTATCGCGATACTTTTTAAAATTGGTATCGGAAGAGTATTTCCGTTACAAATTTATGGTAACGCGATCTCCGTATCGTTACCGATACCGATACTTTTTAGTGCCCCACCCTTTCTTCACCGACGACATTTCTCACTCTTGTTCATTGTCAATGGTCCGCCTAGCCCTCGACAAGAAGCCTGTGGACATGTCCAAGTGCTCCGTAACCGGAATTATAGAATTACTATACCAAACACATGTTCACTGCTTTTCTTAGAAACTGGAGAAAATAATCACAACAAAAGGGTTGAGGTCAACGAACAGAGGTCAAGTCATTGACAGTACGCTCTGGATTCCACTGCTTAGCTGCCGTGTCACACTGAGTCACGCTCACATATACTTCGGATAGGATTCCTTGGTAATCGGACTCCAGGGTGTGTGGGCCTGACACTAACGTAATTGTCATACTGGTCTCTGCCAACTGCCGGAGAGACCACGGCCTGAAAGGATGGCAGAAGACGAGTTCCAGAACGAGCTATTGATAAAAGTCTGCTGTCTTTTTACTGCAAAACTGTTTACGTAAGCGATACAGTATTTCTATGTTGCATCATCTTTGTGTTTCAAACAAAAGTATCGGGCAAAGTATCGCGTTACTTTTTTTTTAGTAACGGTAGCGGTATTCGTTACTTTAAAAAAGAAGTATCGTTATCGGTATTTCGATACTGTTTACTCAAGTAACGAGTATCGGTATCGCGATACCATATTTCGGTAACGGGTACAACACTGCACGTATCCGACTATGCGCACATTATCGCGGAGACCCCACAGTCAATGCACGGACTATATTCTCTGCTGGCGGAGGTATATGCCTGAGTGTCCCCATTTCGAGAGCAAAGGGAATGACTGTACACAAGGTGCTTCTGCAGGTTACAACTACCATGACAACAACGATGTACCCGCAGGCCGAAGTCACGCATGACGTTACATGCGAGTGGAGCGCAGGTTTCGTCGTCTGCTATTTCGGCACGTTTCGAGAAATTCCTCAAACGTCTTGGTTATTCCGAATGAAACTTTGACGGTTGTATGCATACAGTACTCGTGAAGCTAGTTTTGGTTAAGTTTCGGTAATCGCCCCTGCTGTGTGAGACCGCCCCTTTAAAAAGAAGAGGTGAGAGGGCCTCTTATCGTGTACGCTTTCGGCTATGTACTAAAAATCCGGCGATACCACCGATAGCGGTTCTAAACGGGTGCGGTTTTCCTCCTTACATGTCGCCTCCGACGCAACCTTGGGAAAGTCTGCACGTCTGCACTATGCAGCTGACGCTGTAAAAACCTTTTATGTATTTATCTTATCTTTTTTTTTTCTTTGCGGAACAGCAAGCCGACCTCCCCTTTTGGTTGACCTTTCCTCCTCTTTTTTTCTTTGTTCCGATAAAAACATCCCCTCTCTGGTCTAGAGCTATATCTACACGTACATTACTGATCAGAAATTACCACCAGCCACAGGCGATGACTGGACACCTTTCTAGAAGGTCCTACTTTGGGGCCTTCCCTTCCGTTTCGTTGCAATTCGCAAAAAAAACAAACAAAAAACTGAAGTTTATTTTGTTTTGCTACCTGGTGGATGAGATGAGTTTATATATATTTATTTGGACAGCATCTACATCGAGCTAGGCCGAGGTGGCAAGATTAAAACGTGTTCCATAGAAGTGAGCAGCACATAGACTACAGGGCATTTAAAGAGTGTACTGTCATCAAGCAAGAGAACTAGTTCTCTGAAGATTGGAAGAAAAAATCCCGCTGCAAGCGATCCTGCCCCGACGACTATCTTGTAGGCCGCGCATTCAAAGACGCGGCCCACCGGTGTTAGGTCGCGTTATCAAGTTGTTCCCTGTCTGGGTCTCTGTATTACTTTAGACGTTTTCGCTGATGACTCTCGAAACCTGCTCCTGCGTGGCCGATTTTTACTTCATTGATATTAGCCAGGACTCGAAACTGTTATTTTTTCGGGTTCGGTTCAAGTTCCGGTTCAAGGTTATTGGTTCGGTTCGGGTCCAGCGCAACCGCGTGCTGTGCTAATCAGTATGCCACATGTAAGAATTAATATCAGGTTCCGGCAATGGCTTTCTCCTTCTCCCTTCACCTCATAGGTACAATGAACTATGCAGTTCACAGCAGATAAAAGTGCTGGGAAACGGCGTACAGCTAGCATGCCCTTTGCAAAACGCTATCGCCAATTTCTACAGAAAATGACAAAAAAAGAGAGAAGAAAGAGGCCACGTTGTAGATAGGCGTATCCCAGAGTCCCATGTGCAGGCCAAAACGTTGCTCCCCATTGAAAAGAGGGTGCTGCTCCAGTGTTCCTCTCTACCATGGTCTGGGTCGGGACCACACGCCATCCTCTTTCCCGTAGTCGATAGAGGTCTGCGTTGCTTGTGGATGTCACTTTGTGAACTATTAAGATTTACGTCGCCTTCACACTGCGATGCTGAATGAATGCAAACAGCCGAGGCAAGAATGCAAAGTGTAGCTGTCGTGTAGGACAACTTTTTCTTCCTTTTTTGTTTTCGAATCGCAAAGGTGTACGGGGATGTCGTGAAGCTATTGGAGGTGAGGCTGTAGGAGGTGCAATGACTCACCACTTCTTGGTTTATCAATTTGTCCGCTCTATGAATTCGGCAAGATTCCGGGCGATGCAGGGAGCTGGTGCAGAGCAGTTGAGTGTGGAGGTATAGGTGTTTTTACCGTCCGGCGAACCGGTTACCGCATTATATTTTTTCGGTTCTGTTTGGGTTCGGTTCGGTAGAAAATGACTTTCGTTTTTTTGCAGTTTTCGATTACGGTTCAGTTCTGGTTTCCAACCCTGGACATTACTAGTACATTCCTATCAAAATTTTTGACATGACGTTTCCCTACACGGCAAATTTGTAGTTTTCCATTTTTTTGGCCAATTTCAATCATAGGGCTTGGTGATCTCCCGCGTGAAAAATCATTCGAGTTCAGGGCACTTGCAATAGGGCTTGTTGGGTCGCTGTTTTCTGCAGCTGTGGACAACGTTGGTGTTCACTTACAAATGGAATGATTGACCTGCAGTGCGACATACCGATATAGAACAAATTCGCTGACGGTGGTGCGGTTATGTTTTATTCTTACGTTACGAAAGTATCCAAAGATACGTATGTTGTCATAGAGAAACCTGTCCATGTTCGGCAAAACAGACGTCTAATAATTAGGGCATGCATTTTTAGGCATTAACAGGGGGCGCTCTTGACCGCATAGCACTAAAGTCCCTCGATCGCTCTTTGGGAAGTAGCGACAACCCTTCCCTCGCCCTCTTTATTTTTCTCCCTTTCACTCCTCCGCCCGCCGTGTTCTTCCCAGGTATCGACGCCGGTTCGGTTCGCTGATACATTGTCTTGCTAGCCGCCTGCTAATTTCACTTCAGCAGACCGAAATTTTGTGTATCTGCATGCGTTTTGAATGCTAGACGTCCTTGGCTTGTTTTTGAACTCCCAAATCAGAAGTAGGAGCATGCCGCTTAGTGTTACAGCATGACGAAGAACCATTTGGCTGTGCAGTGAAACGCTTGAATGAAAACCAAACGAAAACGTCTTCGAAGGAAGACTTCTCATCTATTTCTCGGAAGTGCTGTTTGCCAGTCCTGCACGACTCCGTTTGCTTGTTAGGAAGATAAAAAGACAAAACATCTGCACAAGCATGACCGATAGCAACTTAGCCTTTTCGTTCGTTTTTTTTTTTTTTTTTCCAGAATCAAACAAACTTCAACCTCAACTACACCAAACTTTTTTCATTTTCTGCACAGCGTCTTGTAAGGAGGTAGCTGTTCCAAGTAATGCCCCGGTTTACCGTAATTTTTCCCACTAATGTCCCTATGCCTGGCTACTATAATTTTCCCACCCTCAAGTATAAGGGAAAAAACACACAATTTGGATTTCCTGCTAACACAGCTGCAAGCCTCATGCTGACTAATTGGAACGGCCCTGAAAAGGGTCTTTTTTTCAGCGCGTGTTGTCATGTCAGGTTGTCACAATCGGGTTGTCTTCATAGGTAATCTTAACCATCTATAGGTGTTCTTATTAGGTTTTTGCCACCTCGTCATGTGAATGTCGTGTAACGTTAGTTTAATTATGTAAATTTTTGCGAGCTTAAGTCGGAAATTTGCCTAGTAAAGGTCACTTTTTTACCCCACCAATGTGAAGAGCGTGTCTAATTTAGTCAAATTAACAGGCACGGCTTATCACGTCCGACTTTCGCTGGGATAATGCTTTCCCTCTCCCAATTTTAGGAACTGTTATTTTTTCTACTATCACTCTGTGGGCTGGCTTCGGAACCTCCTTTCGTCGCACTCAGAGCGATTGCGCTCAAAAAGCCATCGCGCGCTATGGTCCGGTGCTCCGAAAAGCATGATATTCGGCTATTTTTTCCGATGGGATAGCTCGTGAATATCACTGTGAATTATCATGATTTTGAGTGAATTTGGCACGCTCTTCATATTGGTGAGTTAAAAAAGTGACCTTTACTTGGCAAATTTCCGAGTTCAGTTCACAAATATTTACATAATTAAACTTGGAGTACATGACATTCACATTAGGAGGTGACAAAAACCTCATAAGAACAAATGCTGTTGACCGCATGACTCTAGGTGGTGTAGTTTTTTTATCATAATTCAATGACACGTTTTCTGGGACACCCTGTATATATCTGTTGGCCGTGTGATAAATGGTTTCTCGAATTCTTTAACACGTGGGGAACGTCAGCAGAGAAGTAGAGACGGCGGCTTGGGTCACAAGGATGAAGACAATGACACTGGTGCTTTTCGTTGGCTTGAAGTTTTTTCCTCCAATCTTGTGCAGCCACGCCTTCCGCCTTGCTACTTCTTTACTGCTTTTCCCCATTGGAACGGCAAACATTGCCTGTCCTGTTTCAGGACGACTATTGCACCCGAAGGCACAGCAGCCAGTCATTTTCAGTCGGTTATGATAGGCGATTCAACGCGATAGTTCGGCCTTCAAAAACTACGCGCAAAGAGCACGAACGCACGAACTGAGCGAGGAGCGAACTTGGGAAGATCATGGCGGACGGAAGCAAAGCGACACGGCGGACGTGGCGCAAACTACCACGTGAGCACCTTCGACCAACGAACGCTCCCTGTCGGCGCCGCAAGGGTTGTCGCTACTTCTCAAAGAGCGATCGAGGGACTTTACATAGCACCAGAGTGCCAATCATCATCGCGGATGATATCGCTCTGTCTCTCAATAAGCCGAGAAAGGGGGTGCGCCACATTTTATGTATCAACATTCCTTCCAATCGGAAGATAAAACAATACGGTTCTGAAGGTTGGTTGGCCTAGAATGGTTTATCCAACGAAGAGCGCTACCTGTTTGTGCCTAAAAATCTGGGCCCTACTACTACTACTAATAATAATTCTCGGTCTTACGTCGCAAAACAACTGTGTCAACATAGAGGTCTGGGAACAGGTGTTTTCTGCTGTGATGAACCTGAATATCTCGAATGACATCACCATCTGCCCTGATTTGTTGAAAACGGGAGGCGTGCACCTTTTTTGTGACACTCACGCACTACATAATTGTCACAGACCCCCCAGGTTTTCAACAAATCAGGGCAGATAATGATACCATTGGAGATGTTGGTCGGCTAGGAGCGTGCTATACGGTGAAGCTCATTTTTAAGGGTTGAGTATCATGTATGAAGCAGTCACTCACTGGTGTCTGCGAGGCAATAGTTGCACATGTCCCATGCATTGAACAAGAACAACAAATAAATTGTGACTATGGCCTGGGGTGATTCACCACTGGAGAGCAGTACACTACCCCATTACACGCGACGCATCAGATGTGACCTTTGAGAATGAAGTTGCATGCACTGAAGTATAATACCAGACTGACCTTGATGATTTGGTCTTTGTAGGGAAAAATGGGCAGTGCTTCTCTCTGCTTCTGGATCTCACTCCTACTGTACACTGGCACGTGGGCCACATCCCCGTCATCAAGAAACTGTTCGCCAACATCCCGTATGCTAGTAGTCCTCATGCGACGCAACAAGGCCTTGAACGGGTCCCCTGTGAATCCATGGCAAACTTTCACACACTGAGACATCATAACACTTCTAAGTTCTTCTTGAGATGAATATACTCACCGGTGATTTCTGATCCCGCCATGTCCGAGTCTTCCCTCTGCCATATAAAGAAAGAAAGAAATTCGTTTAAGCAGAATGTCTAGCAAATTGCAATCTTTAAATTCCCTGACTTTTCCAGGTTTCCGCGGACTATTTCGAGAGAATTCCCTGACCACGATAAAGGGACACATCTTTCCCTTGCGTCTTTCCTCAGACGCCCCCTACACTGCTGTAACGGCGACCGGGTGACGTCAGACAAGATAGCTGCTCTCTAGGAAACTGACGTATGGGTTGCGGCGCATATCGGCGGGCTATGACGTCCCCGCACTACCGTATTGGTTGCGGAGCATATCACTGGGCGCGGGCACAACGCCCCCACACTACTGTAATGGCGACCGGGTGACATCAGGCAAGATAGCTGCTCTCTAGGAAACTGACGTATGGGTTGCGGCGCATATCCGTGGGCTATGACGTCCCCGCACTACCGTATTGGTTGCGGAGCATATCACTGGGCGCGGGCACAACGCCCCCACACTACTGTAACGGCGACCGGGTGACGTCAGACAACATAGCTGCTCTCTAGGAAACTGACGTATGGGTTGCGGCGCATATCCGTGGGCTATGACGTCCCCGCACTACCGTATTGGTTGCGGAGCATATCACTGGGCGCGGGCACAACGCCCCCACACTACTGTAACGGCGACCGGGTGACGTCAGACAAGATAGCTGCTCTCTAGGAAACTGACGTATGGGTTGCGGCGCATATCGGCGGGCTATGACGTCCCCGCACTACCGTATTGGTTGCGGAGCATATCACTGGGCGCGGGCACAACGCCCCCACACTACTGTAATGGCGACCGGGTGACATCAGGCAAGATAGCTGCTCTCTAGGAAACTGACGTATGGGTTGCGGCGCATATCCGTGGGCTATGACGTCCCCGCACTACCGTATTGGTTGCGGAGCATATCACTGGGCGCGGGCACAACGCCCCCACACTACTGTAACGGCGACCGGGTGACGTCAGACAACATAGCTGCTCTCTAGGAAACTGACGTATGGGTTGCGGCGCATATCCGTGGGCTATGACGTCCCCGCACTACCGTATTGGTTGCGGAGCATATCACTGGGCGCGGGCACAACGCCCCCACACTACTGTAACGGCGACCGGGTGACGTCAGACAACATAGCTGCTCTCTAGGAAACTGACGTATGGGTTGCGGCGCATATCGGCGGGCTATGACGTCCCCGCACTACCGTATTGGTTGCGGAGCATATCACTGGGCGCGGGCACAACGCCCCCACACTACTGTAACGGCGACCGGGTGACGTCAGACAACATAGCTGCTCTCTAGGAAACTGACGTATGGGTTGCGGCGCATATCGGCGGGCTATGACGTCCCCGCACTACCGTATTGGTTGCGGAGCATATCACTGGGCGCGGGCACAACGCCCCCACACTACTGTAACGGCGACCGGGTGACGTCAGACAACATAGCTGCTCTCTAGGAAACTGACGTATGGGTTGCGGCGCATATCGGCGGGCTATGACGTCCCCGCACTACCGTATTGGTTGCGGAGCATATCACTGGGCGCGGGCACAACGCCCCCACACTACTGTAACGGCGACCGGGTGACGTCAGACAAGATAGCTGCTCTCTAGGAAACTGACGTATGGGTTGCGGCGCATATCGGCGGGCTATGACGTCCCCGCACTACCGTATTGGTTGCGGAGCATATCACTGGGCGCGGGCACAACGCCCCCACACTACTGTAATGGCGACCGGGTGACATCAGGCAAGATAGCTGCTCTCTAGGAAACTGACGTATGGGTTGCGGCGCATATCCGTGGGCTATGACGTCCCCGCACTACCGTATTGGTTGCGGAGCATATCACTGGGCGCGGGCACAACGCCCCCACACTACTGTAACGGCGACCGGGTGACGTCAGACAACATAGCTGCTCTCTAGGAAACTGACGTATGGGTTGCGGCGCATATCCGTGGGCTATGACGTCCCCGCACTACCGTATTGGTTGCGGAGCATATCACTGGGCGCGGGCACAACGCCCCCACACTACTGTAACGGCGACCGGGTGACGTCAGACAACATAGCTGCTCTCTAGGAAACTGACGTATGGGTTGCGGCGCATATCCGTGGGCTATGACGTCCCCGCACTACCGTATTGGTTGCGGAGCATATCACTGGGCGCGGGCACAACGCCCCCACACTACTGTAACGGCGACCGGGTGACGTCAGACAACATAGCTGCTCTCTAGGAAACTGACGTATGGGTTGCGGCGCATATCCGTGGGCTATGACGTCCCCGCACTACCGTATTGGTTGCGGAGCATATCACTGGGCGCGGGCACAACGCCCCCACACTACTGTAACGGCGACCGGGTGACGTCAGACAACATAGCTGCTCTCTAGGAAACTGACGTATGGGTTGCGGCGCATATCCGTGGGCTATGACGTCCCCGCACTACCGTATTGGTTGCGGAGCATATCACTGGGCGCGGGCACAACGCCCCCACACTACTGTAACGGCGACCGGGTGACGTCAGACAACATAGCTGCTCTCTAGGAAACTGACGTATGGGTTGCGGCGCATATCCGTGGGCTATGACGTCCCCGCACTACCGTATTGGTTGCGGAGCATATCACTGGGCGCGGGCACAACGCCCCCACACTACTGCAATGGCGACCGGGTGACATCAGGCAAGATAGCTGCTCTCTAGGAAACTGCTGTATGGGTTGTGGCGCATATCCGTGGGCTATGACGTCCCCGCACTACCGTATTGGTTGCGGAGCATATCACTGGGCGCGGGCACAACGCCCCCACACTACTGTAATGGCGACCGGGTGACGTCAGACAAGATAGCTGCTCTCTAGGAAACTGACGTATGGGTTGCGGCGCATATCCGCGGGCTATGACGTCCCCGCACTACCGTATTGGTTGCGAAGCATATCACTGGGCGCGGGCACAACGCCCCCACACTACTGTAATGGCGACCGGGTGACATCAGGCAAGATAGCTACTCTCTAGGAAACTGACGTATGGGTTGCGGCGCATATACGTGGGCTATGACGTCCCCGCACTACCGTATTGGTTGCGGAGCATATCACTGGGCGCGGGCACAACGCCCCCACACTACTGTAATGGCGACCGGGTGACATCAGGCAAGATAGCTACTCTCTAGGAAACTGACGTATGGGTTGCGGCGCATATCCGTGGGCTATGACGTCCCCGCACTACCGTATTGGTTGCGGAGCATATCACTGGGCGCGGGCACAACGCCCCCACACTACTGTAACGGCGACCGGGTGACGGCAGACAAGATAGCTGCTCTCTAGGAAACTGACGTATGGGTTGCGGCGCATATCCGTGGGCTATGACGTCCCCGCACTACCGTATTGGTTGCGGAGCATATCACTGGGCGCGGGCACAACGCCCCCACACTACTGTAACGGCGACCGGGTGACGTCAGACAACATAGCTGCTCTCTAGGAAACTGACGTATGGGTTGCGGCGCATATCCGTGGGCTATGACGTCCCCGCACTACCGTATTGGTTGCGGAGCATATCACTGGGCGCGGGCACAACGCCCCCACACTACTGCAATGGCGACCGGGTGACATCAGGCAAGATAGCTGCTCTCTAGGAAACTGCTGTATGGGTTGTGGCGCATATCCGTGGGCTATGACGTCCCCGCACTACCGTATTGGTTGCGGAGCATATCACTGGGCGCGGGCACAACGCCCCCACACTACTGTAACGGCGACCGGGTGACGTCAGACAACATAGCTGCTCTCTAGGAAACTGACGTATGGGTTGCGGCGCATATCCGTGGGCTATGACGTCCCCGCACTACCGTATTGGTTGCGGAGCATATCACTGGGCGCGGGCACAACGCCCCCACACTACTGTAACGGCGACCGGGTGACGTCAGACAACATAGCTGCTCTCTAGGAAACTGACGTATGGGTTGCGGCGCATATCCGTGGGCTATGACGTCCCCGCACTACCGTATTGGTTGCGGAGCATATCACTGGGCGCGGGCACAACGCCCCCACACTACTGTAACGGCGACCGGGTGACGTCAGACAAGATAGCTGCTCTCTAGGAAACTGACGTATGGGTTGCGGCGCATATCGGCGGGCTATGACGTCCCCGCACTACCGTATTGGTTGCGGAGCATATCACTGGGCGCGGGCACAACGCCCCCACACTACTGCAATGGCGACCGGGTGACATCAGGCAAGATAGCTGCTCTCTAGGAAACTGCTGTATGGGTTGTGGCGCATATCCGTGGGCTATGACGTCCCCGCACTACCGTATTGGTTGCGGAGCATATCACTGGGCGCGGGCACAACGCCCCCACACTACTGTAACGGCGACCGGGTGACGTCAGACAACATAGCTGCTCTCTAGGAAACTGACGTATGGGTTGCGGCGCATATCCGTGGGCTATGACGTCCCCGCACTACCGTATTGGTTGCGGAGCATATCACTGGGCGCGGGCACAACGCCCCCACACTACTGTAACGGCGACCGGGTGACGTCAGACAACATAGCTGCTCTCTAGGAAACTGACGTATGGGTTGCGGCGCATATCCGTGGGCTATGACGTCCCCGCACTACCGTATTGGTTGCGGAGCATATCACTGGGCACGGGCACAACGCCCCCACACTACTGTAACGGCGACCGGGTGACGTCAGACAACATAGCTGCTCTCTAGGAAACTGACGTATGGGTTGCGGCGCATATCCGTGGGCTATGACGTCCCCGCACTACCGTATTGGTTGCGGAGCATATCACTGGGCGCGGGCACAACGCCCCCACACTACTGCAATGGCGACCGGGTGACATCAGGCAAGATAGCTGCTCTCTAGGAAACTGCTGTATGGGTTGTGGCGCATATCCGTGGGCTATGACGTCCCCGCACTACCGTATTGGTTGCGGAGCATATCACTGGGCGCGGGCACAACGCCCCCACACTACTGTAATGGCGACCGGGTGACGTCAGACAAGATAGCTGCTCTCTAGGAAACTGACGTATGGGTTGCGGCGCATATCCGCGGGCTATGACGTCCCCGCACTACCGTATTGGTTGCGAAGCATATCACTGGGCGCGGGCACAACGCCCCCACACTACTGTAATGGCGACCGGGTGACATCAGGCAAGATAGCTACTCTCTAGGAAACTGCTGTATGGGTTGTGGCGCATATCCGTGGGCTATGACGTCCCCGCACTACCGTATTGGTTGCGGAGCATATCACTGGGCGCGGGCACAACACCCCCACACTACTGTAATGGCGACCGGGTGACGTCAGACAAGATAGCTGCTCTCTAGGAAACTGACGTATGGGTTGCGGCGCATATCCGCGGGCTATGACGTCCCCGCACTACCGTATTGGTTGCGAAGCATATCACTGGGCGCGGGCACAACGCCCCCACACTACTGTAATGGCGACCGGGTGACATCAGGCAAGATAGCTACTCTCTAGGAAACTGCTGTATGGGTTGTGGCGCATATCCGTGGGCTATGACGTCCCCGCACTACCGTATCGGTTGCGAAGCATATCACTGGGCGCGGGCACAACGCCCCCACACTACTGTAATGGCGACCGGGTGACATCAGGCAAGATAGCTGCTCTCTAGGAAACTGCTGTATGGGTTGTGGCGCATATCCGTGGGCTATGACGTCCCCGCACTACCGTATTGGTTGCGGAGCATATCACTGGGCGCGGGCACAACGCCCCCACACTACTGTAATGGCGACCGGGTGACGGCAGACAAGATAGCTGCTCTCTAGGAAACTGACGTATGGGTTGCGGTGCATATCCGTGGGCTATGACGTCCCCGCACTACCGTATTGGTTGCGAAGCATATCACTGGGCGCGGGCACAACGCCCCCACACTACTGTAATGGCGACCGGGTGACATCAGGCAAGATAGCTGCTCTCTAGGAAACTGCTGTATGGGTTGTGGCGCATATCCGTGGGCTATGACGTCCCCGCACTACCGTATTGGTTGCGGAGCATATCACTGGGCGCGGGCACAACGCCCCCACACTACTGTAATGGCGACCGGGTGACGGCAGACAAGATAGCTGCTCTCTAGGAAACTGACGTATGGGTTGCGGTGCATATCCGTGGGCTATGACGTCCCCGCACTACCGTATTGGTTGCGAAGCATATCACTGGGCGCGGGCACAACGCCCCCACACTACTGTAATGGCGACCGGGTGACATCAGGCAAGATAGCTGCTCTCTAGGAAACTGCTGTATGGGTTGTGGCGCATATCCGTGGGCTATGACGTCCCCGCACTACCGTATTGGTTGCGGAGCATATCACTGGGCGCGGGCACAACGCCCCCACACTACTGTAATGGCGACCGGGTGACGGCAGACAAGATAGCTGCTCTCTAGGAAACTGACGTATGGGTTGCGGTGCATATCCGTGGGCTATGACGTCCCCGCACTACCGTATTGGTTGCGAAGCATATCACTGGGCGCGGGCACAACGCCCCCACACTACTGTAATGGCGACCGGGTGACATCAGGCAAGATAGCTGCTCTCTAGGAAACTGCTGTATGGGTTGTGGCGCATATCCGTGGGCTATGACGTCCCCGCACTACCGTATTGGTTGCGGAGCATATCACTGGGCGCGGGCACAACGCCCCCACACTACTGTAATGGCGACCGGGTGACGGCAGACAAGATAGCTGCTCTCTAGGAAACTGACGTATGGGTTGCGGTGCATATCCGTGGGCTATGACGTCCCCGCACTACCGTATTGGTTGCGAAGCATATCACTGGGCGCGGGCACAACGCCCCCACACTACTGTAATGGCGACCGGGTGACATCAGGCAAGATAGCTGCTCTCTAGGAAACTGCTGTATGGGTTGTGGCGCATATCCGTGGGCTATGACGTCCCCGCACTACCGTATTGGTTGCGGAGCATATCACTGGGCGCGGGCACAACGCCCCCACACTACTGTAATGGCGACCGGGTGACGGCAGACAAGATAGCTGCTCTCTAGGAAACTGACGTATGGGTTGCGGTGCATATCCGTGGGCTATGACGTCCCCGCACTACCGTATTGGTTGCGAAGCATATCACTGGGCGCGGGCACAACGCCCCCACACTACTGTAATGGCGACCGGGTGACATCAGGCAAGATAGCTGCTCTCTAGGAAACTGCTGTATGGGTTGTGGCGCATATCCGTGGGCGCGGCTATGACGCCCCCACACTTATTGATTGCGGAGCATATCACTGGGCGCGGTCACGACGCCCCCACACTACTCTAATGGCGACCGGGTGACGTCAGGCACGATACCTGCTCTCTAGGAAACTGCCGTATGGGTTGCGGTGCATATCCGAGGGCGCGGCTACGACGCCACAGCACTACTGGTTGCGGAGCGTATCACTGGGCGCGGCTGAGGCCCCGGCACTACACTCTTAAAAATGAACTTCACCGCATAGCACGCTCCTAGCCAACCATCATCTCGAATGATATCGTTATCTGCCTTGATTTGTTGAAAACAGGGGGCGTACACCTTTTTGTGACACTTATGCTGTTCATAATTGTCACAAAAAAGGCGTACGCCCCCCGTTTTCAACAAATCAGGGCAGATAACAATATCATTCGAGATGATGGTTGACTAGCAGCGTGCTATGCGGTGAAGTTCATTTTTAACAGTGTACTGTAATGGCGACCGGGTGACGTCAGACAAGATAGCTGCTCCCTAGGAAACTGCGGTACGGGTTGCGGCGCATATCTGTGGGCGCGGCTGTGACGCCCCCGCACTATTGGTTGCAGCGCATATCGGTTGGTGCGGCTAGCTATGACGCCCCACACTGTGCACCAACCGTTGCCGCGAATAGGATTACCGCATCTGATTCGAAGAGAGAGGGGGCGTACGCCTTTTTGTGGCAATTTGGTTATGTATAAATGGCCACAAAAACGCATACCCCCCCCCATCTGTCTCCCAATCACAAGCGATAACTATATATCATTCGCGGCAATGGTTGGCGCACACAGTGCTTT
Source organism: Ornithodoros turicata (assembly GCF_037126465.1). Lineage (NCBI taxonomy): Eukaryota > Metazoa > Arthropoda > Arachnida > Ixodida > Argasidae > Ornithodoros > Ornithodoros turicata. The sequence continues at coordinate 13,882,880 of NC_088208.1, forward strand.
GTAGTGAAGTCGTGTTTTTAGAGGGCACAGTTTATGAAATGTACCGTCAAACAAGTAATGATTAAAAGGAAGATAAAAGGGGTATCGTTTGGGTACTCTCCCTTTTTTATTCGGCAATGTCTTCTTGCTGCATGCGGACATCTCCACGAACATCTCGGCCGATAATGTCGCTCGCGTGCAAAGCTTCATCACAGAGCACGATGAAAGCAAACCATTAATTGTACAGACTCCACTATCACTCTTGATCAGGGGCGGTCCCACCGAACTATTTTTTTTCTTGGGGGGGGGGGGAGGACGACGTCTGCGAGCGTATATCCAGTCGCTATCCATTTGGGTGCGATTAGAGAAGGGGTTCTGCACACGTGCTCAACCTTTTCTCGCAAGAAATCCTATCACTGGTAATCCATTTTCGGTCCCATTTAGATCGCTCTCCTTGAGAGTGTCACAGGGGAAGAGACGAAAACTGGACCAGGCTATGCGTTTGGGGCGGGAGGGGGGGGGGGCGGGCGTACCACTGCTCTTGATTTGTGGAATGCGCGGGGCGTACCTTTTTGTGGCAATTAACATTTCTGTGTGTCACAAAAAGGCGTACACCTCCCGTTTTCAACAAATCAGGGGAGAAAACGATGTCACTCGGGCTGATGGTTGGCTAGGAGCGTGCTACGCGTGGTGAAGTTTTCTTTCTTTTTTTCCTGAGAGCTGGTGCATAGCACGCTCTGCTACAACCATTACTCCCAATGACAGGGTTATCGCTTCTGATTCGAAGAGACAGGGAGGCGCATGCCTTCTGGTGTCAATTATCATATATCAAAATTGACACCAAAAAGGCGTACGCCCCCTCTCTCTTCGAATCAGATGCGGTAGCCCTATTATTCGCGGCAACGGTTGGTGCTCAGTGCGGGGGCGTCATAGCCGCGCCCACGGATATGCGCCGCAACCCATACGGCAGTTTCCTAGAGAGCAGCCACCTTGCCTGACGTCACCCGGTCACCATTACAGTAGTGCGGGTACGTCGTCAACGCGCGCGCCCAGTGATACGCTCCGCAACCAATAGTGCGGGGGCGTCATAGCCGTGCCCACGGATGTGCGCCGAATCGGAAGCGATAAACCTATCATTCGTGGCAAGGGTTGGTGCAGAGCGTGCTAGGCGGTGAAGTTCTCTCTTTAGAGTGCAGAAAGCCGCCTTTTAAACGACACCTATAGTTTTAATCAACCGCTAATATGAAGTATTAACATCCCGACCCGTCTTTACTGGACATGCAGTTCCTCTCATTCGCCTTCGATGTATCCCGAGTATTCACGTGCCCAATGTGCCCCGCGTACCCGCTAAACCTAAGGTAGCGCGGTCGCTTCTTCAGGCCTCGCCTCCAGAATGAATGTATGGGACTAAATGCGTGCCACGAACAGACGAAGGTACGTAATCTTTGTCCTCGACTTTTCTGTGTCAAACAGAAAAAGAATGAAAGGAAAATAAAATAAATAAACCCGAGGGAGTCCGAGGGAGGGAACTAATCCTCCCAAGCAGCACAGCCGACGGGGGAAGCTCGGCGTGGCAACGGGACCACTGGCTCAGAACTGAAACAGAACTGAAATCTACACCGGAATGCGTGGAGGACATGTCCGGAAAGAGTCGGGAGCACGGGGGAGTTCCGGGAATCCTGGTCGGGCCTTTGTCTTTGTTTAAACAAAACAAATTACGTTATACTTCACCCTCGGGAGAAAACGTGCCCATATGTACTTCCTCTTAAATGTAATTTATTTAGCATGCTGTTCATAGACAACAGGAAATATGCATAAACCCTCGAGTCTGAATTCTTTCCATAAAACTAAGAAACAGTCAAAAGCGGAACCATGTAACTTGTAATGTAAGAGTTCCTGCCTGAACTCTTTCAATCCAAGCAGCCTGAGGCACGCCCCGCGGCGGACTCAGGAGGCGCCAATTTCCAAAAGAAACAAACAAATATGGTTGGTGAATTCGGAAGGTTCGATTCGCCGTTTTGGACACTGGGATACGAATTCCACAATCTCCGATCCCTGTCTATAAGATTCGAGGATTCGATTGGCCTATCCGTCCTTAGAAGTAATTTGAAGAGTGAGTGCTAGTTATAACCCCCCTAACTAACCCGTCTCCAAAGACACCATTCTGTGCATGACACCATGTAATTTGTTGAACACAGGAGGCGTATCGTCTTTTCTGTTACAATTGTTGTAACTGTATTCGTATTCGCGACGTATTAATTTTCGAGATTTTCGCAATCGCTAAAAATTAAGAAAAACTGTACTCTCGAACACAGCTTGACGTTTATCCCGCGAGGGGAAAGTGACTCGGAATCGCGAAATTAAATATTCGCGAGTAACTTCGCAAATACCTTAATGCGCGATTCGCGAAAGTTAATAGATCGCGAAGAAAATACGTTTACAGTATGTGCCGCATAATTGACACAAAAAGGCGTACGCCTCCTGTCCTCAACAAATCCGGGCACAGAACGATGCCATTCCAGATGATGGTTGATTACGGGGTGAAGATGCACGGAACACTTAATGGCATTAAATGGAATGGTAGATCAATCCGTTTAAGTTTGCTTTGTGGCTAGTGTATTACTGCCAAAAGGCACTTCAGTTAAGATACTGTGAGGAGGATCACCGATCGCAATCATCCCCATCGCTCTGACCATCGCACGAGACCGCGCCCAATTCATTCTGGTCTCGGTTTCCATTGGCTTCCATCCTTTCCGGCTGACTACATAGACTACACCTGTCTCGGCTTTCTGCCTAACAATACTAATCAAAGAGTGATAGTAAACGGTAGGAGCAACTTTATTTACACATGGTAACAAGACTTTTGTGCACGAGACTGCCACTCCTTCAGGTTACCTTCAGTTACCGTAACCTGAAGAAGTGCAGTCTCGTGCACGAAAGTCTTGTTACCATGTGTAAATAAATAAGTTGCTCCTACCATTTAATATCACTCTTAGATCTACTCATCACCGGCAACTTGACATCGCCTCATTTTTCTGCCGTCGTATCTTCTACTAGTAAATACTGCCTTTTAAAAGTGTTTCCAGTTACTCCCCAAGAGTGTTTATGGGGGCAGTCGTACTCGTTCCAGTCCACTTCATAACTTTAGTTTCATTTCATTTCATTCCTCGTGGACCCCAAAAAGGCGTAAGCCCCCCTCTCTCGTCCAATCGCAAGCGGTAACTCTATCATTTGTGGCAATGGTTGGCACACAGAGTGCTATGCGGTGAAGTCCTGTTTTTACAGTGCGCTGACCACAGTATCGAAAATATCCCACGCGAAATAGTGGAGTAGTTTCACTGTTATTCGATGGATGGAATGCATCATCAACAATTCAACATCACTCAACCAGAGCGCGACCTCGAGAAAAGGAATGCCGCGACAGTGCGGACGCCTCACAGAGTTGTGGAGCCGTCTGGACTAGTCTGGACGGCGCCTCGGCGCCTGTCTGAGCGTCGCCCTCGCACTCCTCCGCTTAGGGAGAAACGTCAGGCATCCTCTGCAGCTGCGGAAGAAGCGATGACCTTTAACATTCGTTTGTTTTATATCTGACCACTTCAATGGGGAATCACATCTTCAGAAATCTAAAGGCTATTTTCGTTCGCACAAGACACGTGAACGCTCTAAACTATTATCATAAGATTGGTATACTGGCTTGTTCTCTTAGCTTTTCTCTAGTCAATGACGTATTTTTTTAGAGGACAAGGTTGAGCCGTCGATTTTTAATAAATTGAAGTTTGGTGCGTCTCGAACCTGTGCTGCCATCTCGATAGAGTGCCGCACACTAAAATATTTGCGAATTCGAACTCAATACAAATCAACGGATAGTCCTGGAATTCTACAAAATGTGTCATTGACGAGAGTAAAGCAAGGAGAACACGCCAGTACTTCTGTTTTGACGATATTTTTCGCCGTTTCTGAGAGTTGTGCGAACAAACTTTCTCTGTTGTCTTGCGAAGACGTGATTCCCCCTTAAGGACAAAAGAATTAGCCAAATAGGTTGTCGGCCGATGCCGAACATACACTCTTAAAAATGAACTTCACCGCATAGCACGCTCCTAGCCAACCATCATCTCGAATGATATCGTTGTCTGGCCTGATTTGTTGAAAACGGGAGGCGTACGCCTTTTTTGTGACACTAATGCTGTTCATAATTGCCACAGAAAAGGCGTACACCCCCAGTTTTCAACAAATCAGGGCAGATAACGATATCCATGTCCGTGTCATCCAGCTTCAACGATGATTCGCAACTGTTACTTCACACCTGATATAGCTTGCTTGTTGTTGTTTTTTTCGACGTTTCTTTTTTCTTTACTAGACCTGGTGTAGCTTGTCGGGCAGTGAGCGGGCTCACATCTCAATTTTTTTCTCCTATCATCATCATCGTCAGCTTTCTTACTTTATAATCTTACTTCACAATGGCCACAATATATCACCTCCCGTCTATATGCACACATTACAGCAATACCAAACAACCCCTCTAATCGCTCTCTAGAATCAACTGTCCGCATGCTTAACTTGTGTGGCAGCAGTGTTGGCTTTCGTCCTGAATATGATATAATAGTTTATCTCCCGACGTTGAAAGTACGTCCAGCCAGTGCCCTCCCCCCCTGAGTGTCGCAATCCACACTCTTAGACATGCTCTTAGAAATTAACTTCACCGTATAGACTCTTTTCATCTGACGTCACTGTCGCAGACGGCATAGCCTTTCCCCCTGCTTGTGGCAGCCATACTTTTGTGCATGGCGCGGGCACGCTACCAGCTTTAACTGTGGTGCGAGCGCGTGCGAAAACAAAAGTATGGCGGACGGAATGAGGTCAGTGAAAAGGGTCTATAGCACTTATGATGTTCATGATTATTACAAAAAAAAAGCGCACGCGGCATGCCTTTCTTTTTCAACAAACTTGTGTAGATAGCGATATCATTCGAGATGATGCTTGGCTATATGACCGTGCCATGCGGTGAAGTTCATTTCTAAGAGGTGCCGTGCCGGCTGTGCTGTCTGTAGTTTTTCCTGGGACGCTTCCAGAGACGCTTCCTCAGACGCTTTCAGACATATGTCGGTACAGTTCCCTTATAGAAGCCGGCCCAGAATGCACATTTCCCCAGGGCGTTAGTCGCGACGTTACCCACCCCTGTGAGGCCGAAAACCTTTCACCAGCAGCACCACCTCACTTCTAAGCGTGCACCCATCCGGTCCTGATCCGCGTTCTTCACGGGCTTGCATCATGCAGGGACGCGTCTAGAAACTCTGTCAGACGAGCGTTTTTGGTTGGTAAATTATTAACGTTCGCGCCATCTTTACAGTTCTAATACCCCAAATTCAACAATATTCAGAGTACGAGTACCTCACGAGTACAAAACGAGTACCTCGCTCAAACACATATGAAAGATTACAGCATTAGTTTAGTACGTCAATGCGAGCGAATACACTGAATCTTGACCACAACATCAACAAATATATTCTGACGATGAAGCGGCGAGGTGACGACAAATTTTAAATATAGAACCCAGGAACTAATCTTTCCGCCTACAATCCTTATAGTTGAACATCGAGAGGAAGCTCCTGGAAAGTTTCTTCTTGTAAATATTTTATCGCAAAAACGCCAACTGAAAATAAATTCACTCACCTTCTTTGTCAATACTGCCGAAACACGGGCGTCGAGTACTCGCTGTAGTGCAGTATACAGTATTTCAATACTCACTGTTGAGCGTCACTACCACCCACGTTCGCGCTAAACAAACAACTCGCCACTTTCATTTTTTGAACAATGACAATGCCTCCTCCTGCTCGCAGCTCGCAGCGAAGCGATCGCAGCGCCCGACGGCTACCGTGGTGAAATACGAGTATTTCAAAATTATGAACAACAAAGACGTATTTTTACAAATCGGAACACAACAAGACCTGCAATTATGGAATGTTCCTAATGTTCAAAGGAATGTAATCAATCTTATTCCACACACAAGTGAAGCGGTATTACAGTCGCTTGCATTGAATATAGTTTCGGAATTCATGGAGAGCTGTGAAAGCAGCGTGTTGAAGAGAGGCTAGGTGTCCTCCGAGGGGGTGTAGGAAAAAATGGTCCCGCAGACGCTTGCGCGGCCAAGAATACAGCGGCATAGTTGTGGATAGCTGATGAAAGGCATCACAGCCGACGGAGTGTTATCATTGGCCCTCCCGATTTGTTGAAACTCGGGGATGTTATTTTTTTTTATGCGGTAATGGAGGATGGATTTTACACGCCATTCAATAGTAACATAAAACGATGTCATTCGCTGAACTAGTTCGCTAGCGATATCGTTCACTGGATGATAGTATATTTCTACTGTTGGTCAGCCATGGGTTTTTACAATTGTCCCCTGCATGTTTTAAAAGAAAGAGGGAAAAGAAGCACGCCTATAGGCGGAGTGCGCCGGTCCACCAGAAAGAGGGAAAAAGCACTGGGGAAGCTATGGTGTGACGTCACGTGCAAGCCATGTATAAGCTATATACACCCACTCATTCATTCTTTCATTGCCCCTTCATTGCAACTCCGCTTCTGCTGAAGACACGGTTCTTCGACATAGAAAGTATGAGAGAACAATGGCAAAATTTTTCTCAGACGTACCATAGGAAAATACATACTAGCATGAGTCAGGAACTACATCCCAGGACACCCACGTATAGCGAGCGTGAAGTCGGAGCCTCATGAGTTTTATTTCATTGGTATGAATACAGAAGGTAACGTTCCATTTTGCTGACTACTCTAATACTTCGTTTTATAAAACAACGCTGGTACCATTTTTCCAACCTATCTGCGGGAAATACCAAGGAGGTAGCAGGACCTTGGAGAATCACTCCATGTCATAGTCACGATTTATTTGTTGTTGTGGTTGTTGGAGAATCGCTTCTTAATATTGTCACACTGTGTGTACTACGCAAAATAAAAAAGAATGAGAAAGGGGAAAAGAAAGAACAGATTAACAATACAAGCGGTGCGAATATAACCGCTTTTACGTTCTTCATTGAATGGCTGCAGATATTTAGTTACGGGTGTAATATGTGGCAATATTGTTCTTCTACGCTTCGTAATTCTATTTAGAATTTATTGTTTGATACTTCTCCTTCAAAAGCGTGTTCAGCATTAATAGAAAAACGCACTTTTTTTTTGGCTATTCCTGTTCTTGCGACGACCTCTCAGTTACTTTTCATTTTATTTTTGTATTTGATGACTCCATTCCCTGTAATGCTCTAAATACTAAACTCTAAAAACAGAGCTTCACCGCATAGCACGCTGTGCGCCAACCATTGCGATGAATGATAGGGTTATCGCTTCCGATTCGAGGAGAGAAGGGGGCGTACGCCTTTTCGTGGCCATTTTGATATATGGTAATTGCCACAAAGAGGCGTACGCCTCGCTCTCTCCTCGAATCAAAAGCGATAAACCTATCGTTCGCGGCAACGATTGGCGCACTGCGTGGAATGCGCGGTGAAGATGAGGCAAGCCTATCCTGCCATTACCCCCCCCCCCTCTGTTTTTAGAGTGTACACTCTTAAAAATGAACTTCACCGCATAGCACGCTCCCAGCCAACCATTATCTCGAATGATATCGTACGTTATCTGCCCTGATTTGTTGAAAACGGGAGGCGTATACGCCTTTTCTGTGACAATTATGAACAACATAAGTGTCACAAAACACGTAAGCCTCCCGTTTTCAACAAATCAGGGCAGATAACGATATCATTCGAGATGATGATTGGCTAGGAGTGTGCTATGCAGTGAAATTCATTTCTGAGAGCGTATACATGTGAGCATGGAAACAAAGCGCAATATTGAAATTCGAGGGTGGCATCCCTCGCTTATCTACTCGTCCCACACTCTTAAAACTGAACTTCACCGCATAGCACGCTCCTAGCCAACCATCATCTCAAATGATATCGTTATCTGCCCTGAATTGTTGAAAACGGGGGCGTACGCCTTTTTTGTGACAATTATGAAGAGCATAAGTGTCACAGAAAAGGCGTACGCCCCCCGTTTTCAACAAACCAGGGCAGATAACGATATCATTTGAGATGATGGTTGGCTAGGAGCGTGCTATGTGGTGAAGTTCATTTTTAAGAGTGTGGGACGAGTCGGCCCAGGACGCACATTTCCCCAGGGCGTCAGTCGTGACGTTGCCCACATACGTGAGGTCGACAATGGCAAGCCCTTTCAACATCACCACCACCACCACCACGACCATCATTTTTAAGAGTGCAGTTCTCATAACTCAATGATATCAACACATATATGAGACACAACATGAACTCCACGCACTCTACTCCACCATAGCACGAGGATGACAGTCTACCATTTTTATTTCTTTATATTTCTTTACTTTTTTTCGTTTCACCGTGGCTATGGTAGTACGTTTACTACTGAGAGAGTCCGGCTATGAATGCGATATTGGATGAAGGTTACGCTCATCTTGGATTGCTGGACTCAGAGTGACTGAAGACAGGAGACTGACCGAAGACATGTTCCGACATTTCTTTTAAAAAATCTTGCAAGATGTGCGTATCCCAACGACGCGAAATTACTTGTGTGGTGTGTATGCATGACACCGAAGCCGCGCACTTCACTCTTCACTGAGGGAGGCGTACGCCTTTTTGTATCATACATCCAAATTGACACAAAAAGGCGTACGCCCCAGTCTCTCTTCGAATCCGAACCGATAACCCTATCATACGTGGCAATGGTTGGCCCAGAGCGTGCTATGCGGTGAAGTTCAGGTTTTATAGCGTTGGACAACACTGGGTGCTGACAGAGCCGGATGGGCTGTCCTCCCGCAGCTCTGTAACAGCCATTCCATTACCGGAAACAGTAAAGGAAACGAAAGTATAAGTATACAGAGGAAAATAATCAATCACTGAACCATCATAAAATCGACCAATATACAATTTTCATTCTAACAAACACAACGAACCTTGATGGAGGTATCCAAGACGTAGGAAATATCCACTGTTTTCACTCTTTTCCTCAAAGCCGGGAGACCTTATGTCTCTATCTATGTGACCATAGCACAGCGCATGCTTTATCACTCAAAGGGTTAGGGGCTATATTACTTCGTCCAGCAAACGGGACGCTCTAGATGTCAGATAAGAGAGTTCAAAGGCGATATATTTTATTGTGCAGCGCAAATAGATGTCGATATCACTCGCTGGGGTCACTATCTTTTCGCATCCTTTCCCTGAAACGGAAATCTTTCGTCAAAGTGGTTGACAAGTCGGCTAAGTTTGTAGAGATGCGATATTGTTATTGAAGATGTAGAGAAAGTCCAAATTATTAATTGGTAGCAATGATTTAATTACATCAATTTTTGTAATATCTTGCAATAGAAATTTCTAATGAACCACACAGAAATATCAAATGTGAAATGCAACTCAGAGTTATGAGGCATTCCAATCTTAGAGATACTTACTTATGTCAATCGAGTGAACAATTGAAGCAAATGCAAGACAATAATTATTTCAGGCAGTAAGTTCACAACTCATAGAGTATCAGACGAGTGAATACTTGAAACAAAGGCAAAACAATAATTCTCACGACAGGTGGAGATTATAGCATTCTAAACCAGATAATAAAATTTTAATCAATAAAATAAACATAGATATGCTTTTAATTAACTTTAGACGTGCACTTGAAAACAGAAGAGACAATTGCTCTACATTGAAAAGATGGACAGATTTTGTACTCAATACCATAAGTCATGGGAAGATGTGATAAAAAAACTGCTTCGAAAAGGAGGAGCCGCGAAAGGATTTCATTATCGCTGCATTTCAATACGTCCTAGACATGGTCGTATTCGGGGATATGGTACAAACTACAGAATTGAAGGTGCAAGAATTTATATGCCGAATCTACAATACGTATAAAAATATCTGCACATCAACGTCGGAAGGGCCACTAGGATTGATGGCTGAGTTTTTGAGATTTGCTAACGAAGAATTGAAATACACTAGACCAGATGTAATTGTAATCATTGCAATGGGCATTGCGTACATCAAGAAAGCAGTCGGATCAAATTATCATATACAAGCGGTTTATATCGCACGATTCATTACGGATTTGTTGAAATTACACATATCTGAGATGGAAAGTACATAAAATCTTACCATGTGATATGTTCCATTACCACGGCAACGCAATTATTTTCTTCTACCAGTCTCTGCAACGATGTCGAATCAACAGAAGTTCAATATTGTCGTGCAAGGTCTGATTATGAACTTGCACAGTCTCTTATTGATGTTTCCTTTCTTTGTATGAAGATTCTTGAATGGCGTACAAGAGAGTATTAGATGAAAATCGTCCGGTGGTCCACCGCAATTGATATGTTTGTTGAGTTTCAACAGGTGATAATACATCAGACCTTGCACGACAATATTGAACTTCTGTTGATTCGACATCATTGCAGAGACTGGTAGAAGAAAATAATTGCGTTGCCGTGGTATTGGAACATATCACATGATAAGATTTTATGTACTTTCCATCTCAGATATGTGTAATTTCAACAAATCCGTAATGAATCGTGCGATATAGACCGCTTGTATATGATAATTTGGTCCGACTGCTTTCTTGATGTATGCAATGCCCATTGCAATGATTACAATTACATCTGGTCTAGTGTATTTCAATTCTTCGTTAGCAAATATCAAAAACTCAGCCATCAATCCTAGTGGCCCTTCCGACGTTGATGTGCAGATATTTTTATAAGTATTGTAGATTCGGCATATAAATTCTTGCACCTTCAATTCTGTAGTTTTTACCATATCCCCGAATACGACCATGTCTAGGACGTATTGAAATGCAGCGATAATGAAATCGTTTCGCGGCTCCTCCTTTTCGAAGCAGTTTTTTATCACATCTTCCCATGACTTATGGTATCGAGTACAAAATCTGTCCATCTTTTCAATGTAGAGCAATTGTCTCTTCTGTTTTCAAGTGCACGTCTACAGTTAATTAAAAGCATATCTATGTTTATTTTATTGATTAAAATTTTATTATCTGGTTTAGAATGCTATAATCTCCACCTGTCGTGAGAATTATTGTTTTGACTTTGTTTCAAGTATTCACTCGTCTGATACTCTATGAGTTGTCAACTTACTGCCTGAAATAATTATTGTCTTGCATTTGCTTCAATTGTTCACTCGATTGACATAAGTAAGTATCTCTAAGATTAGAATGCCTGATAACTCTGAGTTGCATTTCACATTTGATATTTCTGTGTGGTTCATTAGAAATTTCTATTGCAAGATATTACAAAAATTGATGTAATTAAATTTGTTTCTCGTTTTTGATTGAGTATCGTTGCTACCAATTAATAATTTGCACTTTATCTACATCTTCAATAACAATATCGCATCTCTACAAACTTAGTCGACTTGACAACCACTTTGACGAAAGATTTCCGTTTCAGGGAAAGGATGCGAAAAGATATTGACCCCCGCGAGTGATATCGACATCTATTTGCGCTGCACAATAAAATATATCGCCTTTGAACTCTCTCTTATCTGACCTCTAGAGCATTCTGTTTGCTGGATGAAGGAATATAGCCCCCAACCCTTTGAGTGAGAAAGCATGCGCAGTGCTTTGGCCATATAGATAGAGACAAAGTCTCCCGGCTTTGAGGAAAAGAGTGAAAACAGTGCATATTTCCTACGTCTTGGATACCTCCATTAAGGTTCGTAGTGTTTGTTAGAATGAAAATTGTATATTGGTTGATTTTATGATGGTTCAGTGATTGATTATTTTCCTCTGTTGTTGTTGTTTACGTGTCGCCGCGTGTTCCTCTGTTCTTCAGCGTTAAGTCTGTGCTATTTCGCCTTTGATAGATTGATTAGCTATTATTTCTCTATGTGTTGGATGGTGCGCAGGTTTTGGCTCTCTATTAATTGTAGCTGTTGATTGTGTTTTTCTCGTTATTTCCTTACGTTCACTTAATAAGAAATTAAAAGTTGAGTAATGTTGGAATATTAAATTGAGATTCTCTGTTGTGCCCGAAATGTTATGCCCGATATTCCCACTATTGCATTGATGGTTCTCACGTATAGGAATATTAATTTTCTGATGGGTTTGATTTTCTGAATGATAGATTACTGTGTTGTTTTGATTAGGAATATCTTCTTCGTAGTGGTATAGATTTTATTTTCTCTTGTGTTTGTGTCGTTCTTTGTTCTGTTTGTTGGCTAGGAGCGTGCTATGTGGTGAAGTAGAATATCTTCTTTGTATTGGTATAGATTTTATTTCCTCTTGTGTTCGTGTCATTCTTTATTCTGTTTGTTGGCTAGGAGTGTGCTATATGGTGAAGTGGAATATCTTCTTTGTATTGGTATAGATTTTATCTCCTCTTGTGTTCGTGTCGTTCTTTGTTCTGTTTGTTGGCTAGGAGTGCGCTATGTGGTGAAGTGGAATATCTTCTTTGTATTGGTATAGATTTTATTTACTCTTGTGTTCGTGTCGTTCTTTGTTCTGTTTGTTGGCTTGGAGCGTGCTATGTGGTGAAGTGGAATATCTTCTTTTTATTGGTATAGATTTTATTTCCTCTTGTGTTCGTGTCGTTCTTTGTTCTGATTGTTGGCTAGGAACGTGCTATGTGGTGAAGTTCATTTTTAACATGTCTGTTTCCTGATGAGTTTGATTTTTTCATTTTCTGAATGATAGATTACTATGTTGTTTTGATTAACCAATGTAGTGGTATAGATTTTATTTCCTCTTGTGTTCGTGTCCCATAGTCCTCCAGAGTCTCTGCTGTTCACATTTAACTGCATACCACTATCAGAACTTCCCGCTATTGCACTGATGGTTCTCACGTATAGGAATATTAGATGTTTTATAATACAGTTTGTAATTTTGATTGTAATCGTATTGATTACGAATATCTTAAATGCGCTATCAATTCTGATTCATTGAAAACTTCCACTACTAAAAATATTGTGTTTGATTTGTGATACCTATTCAATGCTAATGTATGATACCTGTAATAAGTATTGTTACGTGTATTGTGTTCCTTCTATTTTAGATTTTTCCCATTCACGGGGAGTCATAACATAATTCCTAATGACTTTAATAAATATATTTTCACTTGTACTTTTGTGTATGGCTATCCTTTGCATGTAAACTGCACACCTGTTGTAGCTGGAAAAATTACGATTCAAGTCGACTCAGGCTGAAAAATGACGAAAGTCGGCGGCCCAGGCTGAAGGGTAACGCGCACGCAGCCCTCCGGCCATGCGACGCCCACCTGTCGCGGGAATGAAGTCGGCCCAAGTAGGAAAATGGTGATAGAAGTCAGCCCAGGGTGAATGGTAAGAGCGCACGCAGCCCTCCGGTCACACTCCGCCCACCACAGCAGCCCTCCACCCGAGCACCGCCCACCTGCCGCGGGAAGGAATTCGGCAGAAGTATGAAAATGGTGGAAGAAGTCAGCTCAGGGTGAAGGGTAAGCGCGCATGCAGCCCTCCGGTCACGCTCCGCCCACCACAGCAGCCCTCCACTCGAGCGCCGCCCACCTGTTGTACCGGAAAAAAATTGTGAAGTCGGCCCAGGTGGAAAGGTAAGCGTGCACCATAGGTGGGCATTTTCCAGCGGCCTCACTCATCCTCACCTCACAAAGCACAGACTTTATTGGCCTCACTCACCCTCACCAAATTTTCCTTACCAGTAACTAAACCTCAGTCACCCTCACCCTCACATTCCATTTTAAATTTTGCCCTCATAAACCTCACCTCAGGGCATCGGGATCCCGAGAGGCCTCACCATCTTAATCCGCACATGCCTTCGCCTCATGAGGCTATTCACAACCCTTATGGCCTCACGTATCTTCACCTCACGAGGTCCTCATCCTCACGTGTCCTCACCTCATGAGGGCCCTCATGTCCTTACGGCGCCTCACGTACTTTCGCCTAATAAGGACCCACATGGCCTCACGAGTCCTCATCCTCAGGTGCCCTCACCTCATGAGGACACTCATGGCCTCACGACGCCTCATCCTCACGAGTCTCGCTTCGTGAATACCGTTATGGCCTTGACGTGTCTTCAAATCACTAGCACATGAGCCTCAAAAGAACTTTCCATCATTTTCACATGACATGTCGGCGTTGAACTACTGTGCCGGTAGTTGGTACTAATGATACTACGCGGCATTCAACTGTTTATAGGGTTTCATGCAGTGCTTCGATAAATTTGGTAACAGTCGTTACTGTCATAGTGAGGTTTAACGTTAGTGTTTGGCACCAGCAAAGAGGAGCCCGAACCCATAACCTCATCCGTGAGGTTCCTCACGAAAGGCCACATAGCCTCATCCGTGAGGTCCCTCACGAAAGGCCCCACAGCCTCATCCGTGAGGTTCCTCACGAAAGGCCTCATAGCTTCATCCATGAGGTTCCTCACGAAAGACCTCATGGCCTCATCCAGTAGGTTTCTCAAAAAGGGAGCACAGCCTCATCCGTGAGGCTCCTCACGGAATGCGTTTTACCCTCACGTATTGATGGCCTCACGACGACTGGCCTCATGAGGGCCCTCACGGTGGGCCTCATGAGGGACAATGCCTCACGACTGTCCTCATTCAGGGTGTTCTGGCCTCACTCACCCTCACCTCATCGTCGTGAGGTGAGGGTGAGGCGTCCTCATGAGGGTCCTCATGAGTGAGGACGCCCAGCTATGCTGCTAGGCAATGAATGTGAACACAGAAAAGGTTACGAGCTAGTTCTCTTCCGTCTTCCAAACACACGCTTCTTCGTGTTGTTCCTTTATTTATTTTTTTTATTTTTTGCTTCATTGTTTCTAGTCGAACGGAAGCAACCGGGTTATGCACCAGCTTGCCTGCGTCCTGTCCCTTCGGTCGGCAGTTAGGTAGCGGAGTACCGCTATTCGCTACTCCTCTGAAACGCCGCTACTCATTCCGAAACGTAGCGTGGTACCGCTACCGGAAGGAAATACGTACCGGCGCTACTGCCAAGCTGCCTCGTAAGATATTTTTTTTTATGACGAACATGTAACCATGATGAGTAGAGCCCACACAACGCTTAGGCAATAAAATATTGTTTTATTCAGGAACAACAAGCACGAAAAATGTCGATACCAGCTCTGAACTTTATTCTAGGCAGGATAAGAGCGTACAGAAATTAGAAAATATCACTTTGGTCATGCCGGATTGTGACACGGATACTGCCTTGTCGAAGTGAAATGGCGTGGAATACGAGTTACTTCTTTTGTCTTGCCCACTAAAGTAGCCGGAAAGTAGCGGTAGCACCATCGGACACGTTACCAAAATTTGTAGCGGGAATTATTTTTCCGCTATGGATAGAAATTTAGCGCGAGCGCTCCTCCGCTACTGAAAAAGTAGCGAAAAGAGCTGCTCTGTTAGTAGCGCCGCTACGCACAGCACTGTCTGTCGACAAGGAAACGTGTCCAGCCACACACGCAAACACACAAAAGAAAAAAAAAACCGTCCCCGAATCACGCACGTGTGTGCCGTAATGTAACGCGTATGACTGAATTCAGGTACCGTCTGCATCATGATAAACATTCGTTATGTAGGCAAGGGAATTTTGTCGGTCCAATCCTTTTCTTATGGCAAAAAGAAAAACAAAAGAAAGAGAGAGAACAAGAAACAGCAAACCGTGATAAAATGTACCTTTTTTTTTGGGGGGGGGGGGGATTCATAAAATTAGATTAGGCATATGCTGTGGGACTACTTCTGTGTTATGTATTCTTGCCTTTCGCAATGCACGATCTCGAAAACCTTCCGTATAACGTTCCATCCATCTGCCGACGTCCTTGACTCTTGCAAGTGAACATGTACGCGTCCTTACATATGTGGCTTCCCAGCTAATAGTTCTTCTTATGAAGCCACAAAAACGTGGTAGTAAGTAGGTAGTCAGTTAAATAACTTAGTAAAATAAAAATAAAAATTGTAGAAGAATCGCTAATTGAAATTTAGAGGCATGTTACATCAATCTTTGTTTACAAAGAGGATCACTAATATTTTGCGAAAGCTTACTTTATTAATTAAATTGCACAGTGTATATATTTTCTCAGACGATTGCACAGTTGACAACACTATATTGAAAGGAATCTATTATCAAATGACGCGATGCAAGTGATGGACAAGCATGATCCCCAGGCGGAGTCTACAATTCTAATCATCATAGCATGCGGCACACAGTTCCAATAAGATTTTGGGAGAATCGAATCACAGAACTGTCATCAGAAATGTTTAACCACTATACAATGAAGATCAGCACTATGCATAAATGCTATGCATAAACACAATGGAAGATACCTAATTATAATAAGTAAATATTCCTTTTGCAAACTTAACCAAAGCAGCATACATAAACATAGCTCCAATTCACAGATGTACCCGAGGTTTTTCATTAGCCATACTGAAAAACTATGAGTTGATTCATTATGTCACAGCATATGAGGCACTGCAAATGGCAAGGACATACTTTAATTTTAGAAGATTTTTAGCTCATAATAAAACAAAACGCAGACTCCAACACCAAAGGTTCTTATTTAAATTTTCAAAGTCAAAACTGTACACTCTTTCTTATAATTTTGTAATATATAGATTAAAAAGCTGTCGATATAGTCACACATTGTCTACAAGATATTTGTTTGTACATTAATTGCTAAAATTTATCAGATCACATTCCGGAGCAGTGGTGACTATATCACACATCAGTAAGTGTTTAATTAAAATTTGAACTGCTACCGCAATTTACGAACTGAGATGTAGAAAGTGTAATTTCACAGCTTTAGCTGGCTCACTTTGATACGCAAAGGTTTTAAGAACTCTTTCACGATGACAAAGAATTTAATCGAGTGTATTGATATTTTCTATATACTCTATAACGTAATGTGAATTCTTCATGTCGCGGATATTAAAAGTTACGAATATTTTTCGAACGAAGTTTACTTAAAACTCGAAGAAATGGTCATCCGCGTCGTCGAACCCGTTTCCGGAAGAAAGCAACACGCTCGCGTGGGGCGCCGAATTCGGTTCCGGAAAGGTGTCTGGGAAACGCTGCCCGGCGTATTGCCGAAACGCATTCGATGACGCGGATGACCATTTCTTCGAGTTTTAAGTAAACTTCGTTCGAAAAATATTCGTAACTTTTAATATCCGCGACATGAAGAATTCACATTACGTTATAGAGTATATAGAAAATATCAATACACTCGATTAAATTCTTTGTCATCGTGAAAGAGTTCTTAAAACCTTTGCGTATCAAAGTGAGCCAGCTAAAGCTGTGAAATTACACTTTCTACAACTCAGTTCGTAAATTGCGGTAGCAGTTCAAATTTTAATTAAACACTTACTGATATGTGATAGTCACCACTGCTCCGGAATGTGATCTGATAAATTTTAGCAATTAATGTACAAACAAATATCTTACACAATGTGTGACTATATAGACAGCTTTTTAATCTATATATTAAAAATTGTAAGAAAGAGTGTACAGTTTTGACTTTGAAAACCTTTGGTGTTGGAGTTTGCGTTTTGTTTCATTATGAGCTAAAATCTTCTAAAATTAAAGTATGTCCTTCCCATTTGTAGTGCCTCATATGCCGTGACATAATGAATAGACTCATATTTTTTCAGTATGACTAATGAAAAAACCTTGGGTACATTCTGTGAATTGGAGCTATGTTTATGTGTGCTGCTTTGGTTAAGTTTGCAAAAGGAATATTTACTTATTATAATTACGTATCTTCCATTGTGTTTATGCATAGCATTTATGCATAGTGCTCATCTTCATTGTATAGTGGTTAAACATTTCTGATGACAGTTCTCTGATTCGATTCTCCCAAAATCTTATTGGAACTGTGTGCCGCATGCTATGATGATTAGAATTGTAGACTCCGCCTGCGCATCATGCTTGTCCATCACTTGCATCGCGTCATTTGATAATAGATTCCTTTCAATATAGTATTTTCAACTGTCCAATCGTTTGAGAAAATATATACACTGTGCAATTTAATTCATAAAATAAGCTTTCGCAAAATATTAGTGATCCTCTTCGTAAACAAAGATTGATGTAACATGCCTCTAAATTTCAATTAGCGATTCTACTACAATTCTTTCCTTCGGGTATCGGTGTTGTATAGAGTGTGGTCGTGTAAAATCTTTTACATTAATTTGCATTTCAGATGAGTTGTTTGTTTGCGGCTTCTGCGTGTAGAAATTACTACTGCAAAGTTATCATAAAACGATGTAATTAAATTTGATTCTGGTTTTCGAATAAGTATTGTTTCTATCAATGAATAAATTTGACTTTCTCTTTTTGTTTCAGATATTCACTCGATTAATATTTTATGAGTTGAGAATAATGTATGCATAATAGTTGTGTCACATCTGAAATACATTAAAATGCATCGTTTCTCGTTTTGGTTGAGTATTGTTTGCGCCGATAATATTTCTAATTTTCTTAGATAATGTTTCTCCAAAACGAGTTTGCACTGACATAAAAGTCTATTCTTAGATTTTTTGCGTGCTATTGTTTGTTGATAGAATTCTTATTGTGTTCTGAGAATCGAATAATTCCGAAGTCTATTTGCGATCAATAAAAAATTTCGTCTCTGTACACCGGTCCTAAGAATATTTCCTTTTGGAGGAAAGAATGTGAAAAAGAGAGAGGGCTTCCCCACCCCATAGATTGACAACAGATTCTTCGCTTTGGGCTGTATAGAGGGAGAGAGTGACCCCGCCGGGCTCGAGTCTGGTTGTACTGTGTAAAGCTTCTCTAATGCGTGTGTTGGATATCTCCGTCAAGGTAATGTTTATAATGCCCGAGTAGAACGAAAATTGTATATTGTTAGGTCGCAAGGATGATTTTATGATAGTTCAAAAGATATATTATTTCCATTTCAATTTATGAAATTTGTAATGTTTGATAGTTTGTTTTGCTATTATTTTCCTGTGTGTTGTTTACATGTTGGCAGATGCATCGTTCAAATCGTTTCTCTGCTATTCATCCGTGCATGTTTATCGTTTTGATAGATTGTTTTTCAATTATTTTCTTTTGTGTAACTCTTGTTTGCTTTTGTGCATTTGTTTGGTTCTCTATTAGCTGTTGATTGTATTTCTCATTATTTCATTGCATGTACCTATTAATTGTTTACGTGTGCCGTTCAAAGTGTTTCTCTTCTATCCAGTGCTGGCTCCGTGCATGTTTCTCGTTTTGATAGATTCTTTTTCAGTTATTTTCCTGCATGTGTCTGTCGTTTACACGTTGGTAGATGCGCCGTTTAGAGTGTTTCTCTGCTATTCAGTGTTAAGTGCGTGCATGTTTCTCGTTTTGATAGATTGTTCTTCAACTATTTATCCTTTGTGTACCTCTTGTTTACGTGTTGGATTGTGCATCGTTTTGGCTCTCTATTAGCTGTTGATCTTGTTTCAATATTATTTTCCTGTCTATTGTTTATGTGTGGATGATGCACCGTTCAAATTGTTTGTCTGCTATTCAGAAATAGCTCTGTGTTGTATTAAATTCGTCATGTTTCTCGTTTTCATAGATTATTTTTCAATTATTTATCCTTTGTGAGCCTCTTGTTTACGTGACGGGTTTTGGTTCTCTATTAGCTGTTGATCGTATTTCTCGTTATTTCCTTGCGTGTGTGCTATTCACATCATAAGAAATTGATTAATTGTGTCGTGTTGGAATATTCAACTTAGCTTCCCGTATTTTTTATTATGTGTATTGCATTCCTTCTGCTTTCTTTTTTTTTTTTTTTTGCTGGGTTTTTCGCCTTCACGCAGAGTTACAACATAATTCCTGCCACTATTTGGCTTTACTATCCTTTGCATGTAAACCGCTACTGCACACCTGCTGTTGCGGGAAAAATTAGCGATTCGAGTCGGGCTCAGACTGAAAAATGACGATGGAAGTCGGCCCAGGTGTGATGGCATCGTCGCCTGGATGGGATGAGAGTGTGCATGTCCCTACTTACATGTAAACCACTCACGCGCCGCCTGAAAAAAAAAATTGCGAACGAAGTCGGCCCAAGTGAAAAACTACTGAATGATAAGGGCACGCGCGGCTCTCCGGCTCGCTTGTAGGCATTCGGACATCCCCTCACCCGTCTACTTGCATGTAAACCACTCACGCACCACCTGAAAAAAAAATTGCGAACGAAGTCGGTCCAGAGTGAAAAATCACCAAAGAAGTCGGCCCGGTGTTGTCAGTGTGCATGCCCCTACTTGCATGTAAAGTACCTACGCGTCACCCGAAAAATCGCAAAGAAGTCGGCCCAGGCTGGAAAACAGTCAAAGAACTTGGCCCAGGGTGTACAACCATAAGTGTGTACGCTCAGCTCTTCGGTCCGCTGGTAAGCACACGGACACCCCCTCACCAGAGCGCCACCCACCGCGCGCTGGAAAAAATAATAAAAAAGCGCTAGAGAAGTCGGCCCAGCTATTGTTCTTGAAGTTACATGCATCTATCAGAACAATTGTAATTAAAACTCCACTATGGTGCTCACATATAATAATGTGAGACTTTTTATAATAAAACTTAAAATTTTGATTGTCCCCATATTTATTAAAAATACCTTTGATTAAATGTGCTATACCATTAACTGAAAACTTTCGTGATTACCACTAATAAAAAATATTGTGTATGATGTGTGATACCCCTTCAATGCAAATGCATCATACCTGTAATAAGTATATTCTTTATTACGTGTATTGTGTTTCTTCTGCTTCATGCTTTCGGCTGGGTTTTTCCCCTTCACGCAGAGTCATAACATAATTCCTGACACTAATGACTTTAATATTTTCCACTTGTACTTTTGTGTATGACTATCCTTTGCATGTAAACTGCCTACTGCACACCTGTTGTAGCGGGAAAAAAATTGCGATTGAAGTCGACACAGATTGAAAAATGATGAAAGAAGTCGGCCTAGGCTAAAAAATGTGAGCGGGTAAGCGCGCACGCAACCCTCCGGCCACGCTCCGCCCACCGCTCCAGCCCTCCACCCGAGCGCCGCCTGCCGCGCACAGGAAAAAATACCCGAGTGAAGTTGGCCCAGACGCGCCTAGCCGTTGCTAGGGGCCTGGGGGGTCGTTGCTAGGAACTAACTCTCAACCTATCTATACTACTCGGCCGTAAGGTCGAAAACGGCACAAGAGAGATTGCATAAAACAAAGTGAGCGCTGTTTCACATTCTGATCCGTATGAATATATCGCGTACGCATGATGTACACATGTTTATGTCCTAACGTCTGCTGCATGCGTTTCCGATCCTTCGCTCTAACAAAAATTATTCGCACATATTTATAATGCGCATCATATTTGTTTTGCATTATATCTTACGCTTTTATTGAAACGTATTAAAAAATACAAAACTTTGTATTGTGTAATGCTTCCCTTACATTAAGGAGCTTGCCTGAGTCCCAGAGTCCATAACCTATTCATAAAGTACAAAAAGGTTACTCTAGGTTTGAGAAATCATAACAAACTTCTTTGATGTTGCGCATTTTGAGCTCGTATATGTTCTTCGGAACCCAAGACTCTTTCACTCGACTGACGCAACGAATGTAGGGCTTCTTCGTCTTGAGTAGCATGTGGTACACGACCCTGAAAGAGAATAAAAAAGAAGATATCTCAAGCTGGCAACAGCGACAGCAAGATTTGAAGCGAGTGACCTATACTGCTTAGAAGAGTGTGAAACATATCAAGCTTTACGTGCCAATGCCCTGCCACGTATTCTACTAGACTAAAGTTCTCCAACAGACCCTTCACAACCAGATCAGACATGCGCTAAAGTCGTTCGACACAGTCCAAAAGATTATTATATGCAGGGAAAACACATACGAGGGGGTGCTGAAAAATAAACCTCTACCCGAGAAACGTCATCATGACGGTTGTGGACAACAGGGATGGGCATAAATAGGTTTTTTTGAGTAGTAGTAGTAGTAGTTTTAAATATAAATACAAAATACTTTGTTGAAAGTGGTATTTAAATACTCCGCATAAATACTTTTCAATATGTGTATTTAAATACAAAATATAAACGCAGTGCTGAAATACCATAAATACTGCTAGGAAGATGTCATCTGGAATTACAGAAATGATGATGATCATACCAACGAATCAGCATGGAACAATAGATTTATTTGCTAGATTATCATGGCGATTTTAACACTAGAAGTTCTCGAAGCCTACATCATATGTCTTCTGTTCGGTTGCAGAATCAGATTCGCAAAGGTGTCGATGAAGAAAGGCTCGTATTAAATTTGACGAGGATCCATGATAGAACAAGGTAGTCGGGTAGTCCCAACCGTTTTCCACAATAACAGTGAGAAACCCGCCATTTAAAATGGCTTGTCGCACGTGCGTGCTTGCGAAAATATGGCGTAACTGCGCCACTCTCCAAGCTCTGCTTTGCCCTTCTTACAGAAGGGTCAAATGCAGGGCGACTTATGAGGAATGACTTAAGATATGAATCAGTATCATGCGTATTTAGGAGCATTTATAAAGTATTTACTAAAATAAATAGCCAAAAATTTGTATTTAAATATAATTATAAAAACATTTTTTGAGTTGGTATTTAAATACAAAATATAAATAGTACACGAATAATATTTTAATTACAATGTATTTAAATACTGCCCCCCATCCCTGGTAAAACCAAATAAACCATCCCAGACTAAAAACAAAACAAATCGGAAGAAGAATGCTGGGTTCCACGGATGGACACTTGCTCGCTGCCTCCTACTGAAAGAAAAGTAGGTCCGAGGTCGCGTCCCTTTCAGAGACCATCGTAATCCCGTCAAAACCGTGGCTCTCGGGCGCGACCTTGTTCGCCTCTAGCTCCCAGCTAGGGTTGCCACCTTTCGGAGTGCAAAATACCGGCTGAGAGAGAGGAGGTTGAATAGAGGCAAAGAAGGAAATGTTCGCGAGAAAGGGAAAGTGGGAGAGGGGGTGGAGAGTATACAGAGAGAGAGAGAGAGAAAGAAAGAACGAGCGAGCGTACTCGCTCAAGACAATATGATAATAATAATGAATAACTAAGAAAACTACAGGTGACTACGGGGTTGGGTCTGTGCTCCAGATTTATTCAAGCTGTAGTGGAATGTTGAAAGGAAAACCCCGTAAAAACCCCTATCAAAGGGTTTGAGCCACAAATACCGGCAAAAGGCTGCCGGTATCATCTTCCTACCGGCAACCAGCAGAGCGAGCAAATAGCCGGCCCTGCCGGTATAATACCGGCCTGGTGGCAACCCTACTCGCAGCGTAGTTCAACTGTATCAAATAAACTTCTACCCGAGAAACGTCATCATGACGTAGGTAGACAGACTGAAACCAAAACAGATTTGGTGACAAACAAAGAGAGGTCTACTCTTGGACCGACCCTCTTCCAGATGTACGAATGCAATCTCGTCATCGTATGGACACAGAGGGATAGACAGTATCCCGTATAGACATCGTGTGAAGAGCGAGGTGAAGAATAGACTTTAGTGAGTTCTAGTGGAGCGTACGCTGCCGCCTTTGCGTACGTAAGGAGTAGCGTGACGGTTCTGCGCAATCCGCGAAGCTCTCTTAAGGTTTTACGCGTGCGCAAAAGCGCCAACGCTATCGCTTACGTACGCGACAGCGGACGTTGCACTAAGCCTAATCGTGTTTGTGCGCGAACCATTCATTTCTGCTAGGGCTATCAACAGATCCATGCCTTCTACAAGCCCATAATTTTCAAATATTGAACTTCGGGCTGTCATGAAGGTCCTGTTCGCGCAGAAGGACACTCCAAGGGTGTAGACAAGGGTCTCAAGGGTCACAACACTCTCTGAGTGTACGGCACAAACGAGTGCTCATCATGTTCTTCAACCGTGAATAAGTGGTGTGCAAAACTTTCAGCATACGGATTTTGACACCGAAGGCACCGAACGATCAGGGAGACCTCCAACGGCGCCGACCCCCGAAATTGTTGATACCTTCCGTGACCTCATTTTGGCATATCTGCGAATCTCGGTTAAAAGGATTGCGGACACCTTACGCATGCAGAGAACGCGTTGGTTGGTAATTTATTTATTTGTGTATTATTATATTTGTATGATATTATTATCACGTCATTATTATTATTTATTTATTAACTTACGAGGAGTTGGGCATGCGGAAGCTGTCAGTCAAGTGGGTGCCGAAATGCATGAATGACTCTTGGCATCCCATCGCCTTCTCGAAGAGTCTAAAGCCCACGGAACAACGGTATAGCACCTTCGGCCGCGAGCATCTCGGTGCCTCGTTGCCGGCTGTTCGGCATTTCCGACATTTTCTTGAAGTTTACTCTTTTGACGGACCATAAGCCATTGACCTACGCCTTTCGATCCGCCAGCAGCAAGTATTCTCCACGCGAGATCAGGCATCTTGCCTTCCTGGCAGAATTCGGCGCCGACATACAGTTCGTCAAGGGCTCGCAGAACTGCCCGGCCGACGCCTTGAGCCGTCCTTCGTCGCTATCTGCGCTCTCAGACGAAGTCTCGCCGGAGGCTCTGGCTTCTGCACAAGCACTTGACGACGACTTGCGCACCTTTCGAGAACGTCAGCCCTCCTCCCTTCAGCTGCAAGACGTTCCCCTTCCTGGCTACACGCAGAAGCTTTGTTGCGACGTCTCCACTGCTCGCCAACGCCCGCTCGTTCCCATGGCGTCCCGGCGTGCAGTCTTCTCTTCACTGCACGATCTGGCTCATCCTGGCATCAAGGCTACCCAGCGACTCATCCAGGAGCGCTACGTATGGCCTTCCATTCACCGCGATATTCGCGCCTGGGTAAGTTGCCTCGCCTGCCAGCGTTCCAAGGTCCACCGGCACACCTTCAGCCCTCTGGGCACGTTCGACACCCCTGATGCCCGCTTCACCACGGTCCACCTAGACATCGTCGGCCCGCTTCCCTCATCAGGGTACCGCTACCTTTTGACCGCCGTGGACCGGTACACCAGGTGACCCGAGGCTGCGCCCATGGAAGACATGTCTGCAGAGACCGTCGCCACCACCTTTCTGGCCACCTGGGTGTCCCGCCTTGGCGTGCCGTTTCAGATTACCACCGACCGTAGACGGTAGTTCGAGAGCCGCCTGTTTGCCTCCGTCACCACGCTCCTTGGTGTTGGCAAATAAACTTGGCACCTTCAGGCTGCGAGCCACCCAGCATCAAACGGCTTGGTCGAGCAGTTGCACCGGCAGCTGAAGGCCTCTCTCAGCGCCTGTGACGACCGCGCCAACTGGGTGAACGACCTCCCACTCGTCCTTCTGGGCATTCGAGCCGCTCTCAAGCCTGACCTCGGCTGCAGCTCTGCCGAGCTTGTCTACGGCTGCGCCCTCCGGCTCCCGGCTAAGTTCTTCTTGGCCCCCACTTCTCAAGCCCTGGACCGTCACAATTCCTCGAGCGCCTCCACCATGCTTTCGCGACTCTTCGCCCGGTGCCCACACGTTCCTGTGCAAGCCGCCGCCCCCACGTCCCGCAAGACCTCCACACGGCCTCCCACGTCCTCCTCCGCACGGACGCCGTGAGGAAGGCGCTCCATCCGCCGTACCCCGGTCCGCACCCCGTCCTCCATCGGTCCGACGAGCCCTTCAAAATCTTTATCGATGGCCGGGTTGACACTGTCACAGTCGACAGACTCAAGCCCGCCTACATCGAGGCTCCCGTCTCCTCCTTAGGTGCTGATCCCTCATTCCCGTGCCTGCATTCAACCGTCAACTGCCCATCGGCCGCTCCGCCTATAGCGTCTTCCCCATTGCGCCGGAAGACTGTCACCTGGGCTGACAGCTCCTCGCTGTCTACAGCGGGGCGGGGGGGGGGGGGCTGTAGTGGCCGGAAGTGAAGACATTGACGACCGGCCCCAGCGCCTGAGCTTGGCTCGTTAGCGCGTGGCTACGCCGGCTGTTTTAAAAAAAGAAACGCTCGCTTCGCGCCAGTCAGTTCTACCGAAGCGTTGGAATAAACATATCGCCCACAGCTCTGCCTGAGTCCGCTTCACTAGAATGGCTTGCTCCGCCACTTAAGCGAGGCTTTGAAGGGAAAACGGCGCCGGAAGCTGCGGAAATGCGTTCTCCTTTGCGAGGTAAATGAACCGGCTCAACCAAGCAAGACAATGGAGGTTCTGAAGGACCTGCTGCATTGTGACAGCCGCCGTCTCCCGATCTTGCCCGGTGAAACTTTTTTTTTTTTTTTTCTAAACGTGAAAATAAAAAGGTAGAAAGGAAAGAGATTCTCGGATGACTCGGAGGTGATATAGGAACAGCCGAAGCATGTTTGAGAGAGCAGACATCGGATTTCCTTGTCCGAGGTGAATATGTAAAAATACCCTCGTAACGTACCTTTACACACGGCTGCATAGCTTCGCTCAACTTTGCTCATGATGAAGTTCGATCCCATTCAACCCTTCACAACTACTGCAAACAGGAACCCGCGAACTCAGTTCCTCTGTAGTTGCTGTTGCCGATGGAACCGCCTTCTCTGCCGTTTCTATTGCACCATTATAGCCTCGTTTACACGAACCCGATAGGTGGAGTTGACAAGCGGGTTGAGTCGAACTCGAACCCGGCGCGACGCTGTTTACGTGAACTCGACCCAACGGAAGACGATCGCTGTGATGCTTGGCGAGTTAACCTACCCTGCTGTCGTGTTGACTCGTACACAGCGGGGTCGACATGACCCGACAGCGTTTACATCAGCGAGTCGAACCCGATAACTAGAGATGAGTGTGGGTATGAAAATTCGTACCCGCAACCACCCCGCACCCGTGGGCGAGCACGAACCGATCCGGACCCGCACATCCCGACGTATACCCGCAGACGTACCCCCAGCCCAATGCGTACGCAGGTTTCACTTATGCCACGTGCAGAGCCGTTTATAGAGAGAGTTTTGCCATTAGTAGGAGCCTAACTTGAACCGCGTCATGCGACGTCATGACTGAACGACCTCCCTCTCCGCGCTCTATTGTTGTCTAGTCGTCAACCTGTCGCTGACACCATGTTGATCCAAGGCGTTGGTCGCGATGCAAGGGGGAAGACACGTGCGTACCGCGTCTTTCGAGACCGCTTCGTCCTTGAATCCTTTCAGTTTGGTAACAAAGTCCCCATTTCACAGGCGCTTGTGGGTGATAAGCCGGCGACCCTGGTAGATTACAGAGAGCGCGACAAATGTACAAGTCGACCAGCCGGTAAACTGCATCAAGATGGTGCCTACCTGCTGGCTGATAAGCGGATTTCGCTTGGATTCAGGCTTTTTGAGAGGTGCAACACCGACTCTGACGTCAAAACAGGCTCCGCTCGTGAAGCGGCAAAAGATCAAAAGATGGCCAAACTCTCTCTATATACGGCTCTGCCCACCTGCTGCTGGTACACATCCTGTCGTCGGTGCGATTTTGTAAACTTATCTACATGAATATGTGGAATAAAAAGGCAAGAATGCTTATATTCATAAAGTTCAGTAATTAAATTCAAAATTACGCATCAAAGTGCCGTTTTCGGATTACCTTGTGATCGCCGTGTTCACTAGGCCTAACACCGGCGACAAAACATTTTCTTTTCGAATAGATATCGATTGAGAAGCATCAGTAGAAGCTGATTTCCGAGAAACTTATGTGTGAATGTAGATCCGCAGCGTGCAATCAGAGTACTCTGTGAAATTTTTTTGTCACAAAATTCCCACTTCACCGTGTTTGTTTTCATCGCCATGTTGGGTGGCGGTCAGGTGTCATGACGACCCCCCGTGGCAAAAAGCAAACCAATCAGAGGCCCGGAACTGTGACTGACAGATCGAGCCTCTTTTTGGTACTCCTCCCAATGGCCACACTCCCTTTAATATACGGCTCTGCTTGGTCTCAGAACACGCTGCCATGCTCTGCAGCGCTGGCGTACTGTGGGCGGTGGTGCGTTACGGTTAATCCTGTACGGTGGGCCTTTACCGGTAAAATGTACATTCCAAAATATGTTTGTCAATAAAAAAAAGCACAATGGGGTTGCTAAAAGAAATAAAATCTGGTGAGATGCCCAGGGATACGTGGTCGGAGACTGTATAAAGTGGCCGGAGTTACCTTCCGCGATATGCACCCTACAGGAGAATGTGCATAATAGTCAGCTACAAAACTATGGGCTTCGTCTCACCAAACCACTCTCCTAGTGTGTCCTCTCCATGGCAGGACTGGTGATACGTATCACTGCATGTTAAGCGGCGGGGCCCTCGGTCAATGTCACTGACATTTCCCTCCCTTCTCACCGTAACAGGACTGAACTTCCATCGTCAGCTCCTTGGGTTCTTCTCCATCGGCTTCCAGAAGCTACCAGCACTGGCAACTGAAGATGCAGCCTGTACGCAATTATTAGTCCCAGTACATTGGCACTCTTACCATTCGGCGTCGTCCCGAAAAAGGACACTTGAAGGGTGGATGGATACGTCGTGAAGGTCAACAACAGTTTTGTAGGATACTATAGTCCGTCCGTAGCGTGAACAGCCCATTTTGTAGACCACTGCGATGTTCTGGCTGAAGCCGTAACACAGTGCCTGCAGGACCTTGTCTGTCTCCTTCCCACAAGAGACGATTTCTAAATTTAGCCTGCAATTAACGCGAAAACGGGAATGGGAACAACAGACGACTTGTATTGGCAGGGGGGGGGTGGTATATAAGTTTAATAAAGAGGAGGTGGCGTCCACGCAGGGAGAGGTCAGCCAGACCTATGTCGGCTTGCTACGCCCTGGTGGAGCAAAAAAAAAAGGGAGAGAAAAAAAAAACGGCCGGTTTCTTTGCAGTGGGGGCGAGTGCCCAGGGCCGCGGTTCTCAGTTCACAACGTAACACTCAGTTGGGTGTCCTGTAGGTATTGCAGGAGAGCCCTTGTAACGGCTCCCTGTTGTTGGCGTGCGACGGGGCCGAGAAGCACGGCCAGAGAGAGCGAGCCGTGTCCCAGGCGTTGGAGGCGATTGGCGAGGACAGCGCGGGCTGCAGAGTACTCCGAGCAGATTAGTAGGAGGTGCTCAACGTCTGCTACTGCGCCACAGGTAGCGCAGCTGGCTGAGCGACGCTTTCCGACCCTGCACAGGTATTGCGGTGTATATGCGACGTTGAGCCGGAGCCGATGCAGCAGCGTTTCTTCTGCGCGGACGAGCTGCTGGTATGGAGCGAATTGCATTGTCGGGTCAATGGACTGGATATACGCGTTGGAGCGTACAGCGTCTTCGACAGAGCGACGCATTTCGGAGGCACACCACTCGCGGATCTTTATAAGGCAGGCGGACGATGTGAGCGGCATACTAGCTGGCGGGCCGACGTCTTGGTGGGCACGCCTCGCGGCGGCGTCCGCTCGGGAGTTCCCACTGAGGCCTATGTGGCTGGGAACCCACTGTAGCCGCACACCGTGGCCAGAGGCGCAAAGAGAGTCGCATGCGGCGATGATAGCCGTTTGGAGGTCGCTGATGATTTTGGTGGCGTGAGAACCCAGGATCTCCAGGGCTGGCTTGCTGTCGGTGAGGATCGTCCACTCTGCAGGTGGGGAGGACGAGATGTGCTGAAGGGCCATATTGATTGCGAATAGCTCTGCTTCCGTGGAGGACGTCTCGTTGGGGAGCTTGGACGCTCTCTCAAAATCTTCGTGGGGCACATAAAAGGCTGCAGCTGCTCCACCAGGTATCACAGACCCATCAGTATAGACGGTCTGCCTTCCGTGGTGCAGCGAGGATAGGTGTTCCAGGGCAAGTTGATGTGCTACAGGCGCTGGCGTGTCGCTTTTTTTCCCGAGGCCATGGATAAATGTGCATATGGGAGGTTGGTCGAGAGCCCATGTTGGGGTAGCATACGATACGTGAGATGTGGGAGGTGGGACAACACCCTTCAGACGGCGCACTGCGCTACCAAAGGCAGACGCGGGGCTGTCGTGGTCAATGGTCCTGAGGTAGTGGAAAGGGTGCCGAGTCATTAGCCGCGTGTAAATGCGGAGGGTCTCTCTATCTCGCAGGGTGGTAACAAGTGGTTCCCTGGCCTCTGCAAGTACCGAATAAGTTTCCGTTGTCTTGGGTAAGCCCAGGCATGCGCGAAGACTGCGAGACTGAATGTTCAGGAGTTCCCGCTCGTGAGTCGTCCGCAGGCCGTGCAGCACTGGGATGCTGTACCGCAGGAGGCCGAGCACGAGGGAGCTGTGAATTTGGCGAAGATCGCGACAGGTGGGGCCCCAAGACGCTCCGGAGATGCGGCGTAGGACGTTCACTGATCTGCTCGTCTTGACGGAGAGGTTCTTTATGTGCTTAGACCAGGAGAGCTGTCTGTCAATAATCACGCCAAGGTACTTGCAGTGCGTCACAAATTGAAGCGGGGTTCCGGCAACATGGAGAGGGTAGCTGGTGAAGGGCCGCCGAGTAAACGCCATGGCGGCTGTCTTGCTAGGGGATACACGGAGTCCTCGGTCGGCAAGGTAAGACGCGGTGGTGTTGAGAGCGCCTTGTAAGCGTTGTTGAATGGCGTCCCGTCGAACCCCGGATGTCCATATGCAGATGTCGTCGGCATAGATTGTGATGCGGATATGCTCAGAGAGGCGCGCCGGGAGTGATGCCATAATCAGATTGAACAGCAGCGGACTCAGTACACTACCTTGTGGCACTCCACGGGAGACGGGAAAAGCTGGCGTATCTCCTGATGCAGTACGGACGAACAGCGTCCGGCCGGACAGAAAGTCACGGACCCAAGAAACCATTCGAGCTCCCACTCCCGACTCTTGCAGGGTAGCAACAACGGCACTGTGGAGAACGCTATCATACGCCTTCATGACATCCAAAAAGACAGCAACAGTAAAACGTGCTTCCGACTGTTCTTCTTGGACACTGGATACCAGGTCGATCACGTTGTCGATGGACGACCTCCCTTGTCTGAACCCTGCCATGGCCTCGGGGAAGTACCTCACAGTTTCAAAGTACCAGGTTAGCCGCGAGTGTACCATGCGCTCCATTGTCTTCGCCACGCAGCTGGTGAGTGCAATCGGCCGAAAGGAATCGATGTCATGGGGCGATTTTCCAGGTTTTAAAATGGGGACCACCATTGCCGACTTCCATTCTGCGGGAACAACACCGGCGCGCCACGACTCATTAATGAGCCGCAAGAGCAGCTGGCGTCCGCGGAGGGGTAGGTTGCGAAGGGTCTTGTATGTCACTAGGTCTGCCCCAGGAGAGGTGTGCACTGGTGATTGTCTTAAGGCCGACTCTAGCTCCATGGAAGAGAATGGGTGGCTTAAGGAAGGCTCCATTGGTGGATCAGGAACAACTGGGATATCGCAGGCTGACGTGAGGTCGACAGTGGGTGATGAGGTCAGCCTACTGCAATAGTCTTCCGCAAGCTCCATCTCCGAACGACCTGTGGCTAAGGATAGCGACCGGAACGGATCACGCTGAGTAACCGGCTTGGTTAGACCCTTCATCACCGCCCATATTCGGGAGAGAGGTGTGCGTGGCGACAGCGACGATGCAAAGCTTCTCCAGTGGTTCCTGGCTAGTTTGCGAAGGTGCCTATCGACGGCTTTCTGCACCCGTTGAGCTTCACGTTTGTCATCAGGGAGGCGGGTTCGACGAGCGCGCCTTTCCGCTCTCCGGCGTGTCGCACGCAGGCGCGCGTACTCCGCATCAACGGCCGCGAACTTCGTCGGGAGGCGAACGACGCTTGTGCAAGCGCGCGTGGCGCCGACCACAGCACGGCAGAAGTCTTGATGGTTGGCGCGCTGGAGCACGGAGTCCGTGAGGGCGGATTCAACAGCAGCCCTATAACGGTGCCAGTTCGTCGACCTGGCGGTACGCCTGAGTTGGGTCCCAGGAGCTCCACGGATGTTGATCAACAGCGGCAAGTGATCACTCCCCAGCGTGTCAGCATCAACTTGCCATGTGAACTGCCGGGCAATCGAGGCGGATACAACCGTGAGGTCCAGGCATGACGAGACAGAAGACGACGGTACAAACGTTGGAGAACCGTCGTTAAGGAGATGGAGGTCTCGTTCTTCAAACAGCGCTGCAAGGCGTTCCCCTCGCGAGTCAGAGCGTGTACTACCCCAGGTGACATGGTGCGCGTTAAAGTCCCCACACAGTACATATGGAGGCGGGAGGCGGTCTAGAATGCACCCTAAGTCGTTCACATCATAGGAGACGGCTGGGGGCAGATACACAGAAACAACGGTGAGGTCGGTAGTGCCCATCCGGACCGAGCAGCAGGCGTATTCCCCTCCATCGGTTAGCCCGATGTCCCTGCTCAGAGAGGGTATGTCCGACCTAACAAGAACAGCTGCTCGACTCTTGGCACCTCTGGGCTTGGAGGCGAAGGTGATATAGTTGGAGAGGCGGAAGTCGTCACGGATTCCGCACTCCGATATGCACATGAGAGGGAATTTGTGCCTCCAGGAAAATTGACGGAAATCAGATAGCTTCGACTGCAGGCTTCTCGCGTTCCACTGAAAGATCGTTGTCGTTTGGTACTGCACAGCCATGCTGCCAGTGGCGGAGCGGTAAGGGCGCCCAGCTGATCTTAGTGGCTGCTACGCTTAGGGCCGGATAATAAGGTGGGAGCGATGGCGTTCTCGAGCTGTAGGATGGATCTAATTTCAGCAAGTGCCTTGCACTCAGGACAAGCGGCGACGATGGCTTTTAATGCCGCGAAGAGTAGCCTGATCACCACGACCTGCATGTCTCCAGGGTCGTCGTTCGCTCGGATCGGTGATGGCCGGCGGGCCTTCTGAGAGTGGGTCGGCAGCGGGTCGCCACTGGCCTCAACATGCGTTGGCAGAGCATCGCGAGGGTGGGGCAGGGGGGGGAAGTCACTGTCGCTCAATGGAGGGGGCCCACCAGCCCCATTGCTAGAGGCAGCACGGTGCCGTGACTGCAGTCTTCGCCGCCGCCGCCGTCTGCGGTGCTCGCGGCGTTCCTCTTTCTGGACCTTCACCTTTGCCTCCTGGTAACTGCTATTGGAGCGCGAACGCTCCCTTGCAATGCGCCGCTGCTGTTTCCGCTTGGGGCAGTCGTTGGATGTTGCTAGATGATTGCCCTGGCAATTCGCGCATAGGGGGTCGTCTTGCGGGCAGGCAGAACCGTCATGAGACGTTCCACAGTTTGCGCAGACCTTCTTCCGGAGGCAGCACGCAGCAACATGCCCATGTCTCAGGCAGTTGTGGCATTGCGGTGCGTACGGTAGGTAGTGCTTAACTCTCATCGTGAGGAGATGAAGACTGATCTCTCGTGGCTTGACAGTCCCGAGGAATGTGAGCCTCACAGCACCGGCATCCCTCTTTATTCGCCTCGCTGCAATGACCGGGGCGTCAGACCGGATCGCCAGCCTTATCTGGTCGTCGGACAGTGAGGTGTCGACACCGGTGATAACGCCATAGCACGTGCTATTGGCAGGGAAAATGTGAAAAAGTGCCACATACAATAGTCTTCCTATACACTGCACAACACTCGTTGGATTCAAAGTAAGATAAGTACAGTCACATCAAGGCAGTCAACTTCCCCTTTTTCTGATTCTGCTTGGTGTGGGACAGAGCCAAATACAACAGGCCAAGTATCAATGTCAACTGAGAGAAGTCGTCCCAGGACGCACATTTCCCCAGGGCTCTTTACTATTTTCATTTCTTCTTCTTTTTTCACGGGGTCATCCCCAGGTAGAGAGCTGAGCACGAGTGTGGGATACGACAGCAGTTTTTCTATTTGCGTGCCATATTCGCATGCATGTGGCACTCCTGCAGGTGTGATGCAGGCATATGTGCCGGAGGGGGGCTTTCCCATGGGAGGGATACCCCCTCAGGGAAGTCTATAGACTTTCCTGAGGGGGCCTGCTCACATTGAAGATGAAACTTTCGTGGGATATCCTACGAATCGCGTGTTTCATTCGAGTGCTCATGAAAATCCTGTAAAAGGTTGCCTCACAACGTCACAGCACGGCATTCCCGAACCCTGCCCGACCTCTGTACATGAAAAAAGGGGGGAGGGACGTTGTGCCTCGGCCCCCTTCGGCAGATTTAAAACTCTCCGCCTATGGATGCAGGTATATATTTGCTCACTTGCGCTCACCTGTGGCGAGCTCTTCATAGATATCTCCATTTGACAATCACATTTTGCTTACCTCTCTAACATTGAGTACAACTGGTTCCTCACAGACCTAGCCTGCTGCAAGCGACGGTGTTGAATGAAGTTGTCGTAGCACCACTCTCTGCTCATGTTCTTATAGACCCACATATTGTACACTTTGAGAAGTGTCAAATGATCACTGCCAGGAACATCGAACAGTGACTTGCTATCATCTGCTTCCTGCTGTTTCTTCTGCAAGAAGCCATCGAGCAGGAGGATGCGTCAGAGGCTGTCCCGTGTGCAGGAGCGGGGCGCACAGCGCTCCGTATGTAACACCCATTACCTAATAGATTATAGCGACCATGTCATAAGTACGCCTTCCCAGCGCCGCATTTCGTTTGGAAGCTAGCGCTGGCGCTACTCATCGGCAGGTTATTGCTTCCTCAACTTCCACAATACCTTGTACTTCAGCTTAGTAGTTTTGTACAAGCGGTGGATGTACCACCGAAGATGTACGTTTCATTCTAAAGTTGATTATCATCAGCATTCTACGCGTTTCATAGGAGTTGCTGGTGTCGTCTGCTATGGTAGTCATACGTCCGCTTCTGTGCATTCAAAATTCAAATTTCCATCGTCCAATCATGATGTAGATCTCGTGGGCCGATGAGTAGCGCCCCTAGCGGATCGTGCGGACGGGCTCCACATAGGGGCTGCCGATTATGACATCGTCGTTATAATCTAGCATTTCGTGGTAACAGCATATGTACAGTGCCACCAAGTTGTTAGCGTACTCGGTCGGACCACTACATAAGTGGAACATGCCAGAAAGAAAGAAAATATCCTTACCTTTGGACGGGAAAATATGTGCTGCGCAGACAGCATAGCGATTATGGTGAGGATCTCTTCGCTGCAGCCCAGCTCGAGCGATTTTATCAGCAGCTTGGCGAGCGGCGGTTCCACTGGATACTGTGTCATCTGGTGCGGGATTGAGACGAGGCCACACAGTAACACACACAATGCCACACTACGACGTCGAAGCCTTACCTGCCTTCCCAGTTCGGTCAGCATTTCTTCTTTGTTCAGTGCTTCCAGGAGCTGAAGGCTTCTGATTCCTCTTTGAAGGGCCTGCATATCAAGCCGTATAAATGGACGCGAAAAATAAGTGTACGAAAAAGAAATGATGTAAGGTCAGCATTAACACGCTCGAGGGGATAGTCTGGACCCAAGGCAAAACAAACTGAAGTTTATTGTCACTATGATGTCACCATCTGTGGTGTCCTTTGGCTTTACTCTGCAAAGCATCAAAGTCACGCATTCAAGGCAAAAGCTTTCAAACTACATCGGCAGCCCGAAAAGAGAGTCGTGTGCATCAATGGGTGCTTTAAGTAGGCTCCCCAGCACTCCTTAGCAGGTTATCAGGGGAACGCGTACCGGGAGGCACGGGCGCTCCGCACGCGTGGTACGTATTGAGCATTCCCTTTAGACGGTATATGCAGCGGTATATGCGAGGCTATGCGACATCCCTCATCGTTCTGCTCTATTGTTGTTCCGCCGTCAGCCGGTCGCCGACGCCTTATTGATGTTGATCATTGTTTACGATGCAAGGAGGGAAGACACGTGCGTACATCGTCTTTCAAAAGCCCTTCGTCCTTGAACTCTTTCAGTTTGGCAACAAAGCTCACCTTTCCACAGGCAGCTGTGGGTCATAAGCCGGTTGTTCCCGTATATTACATTCAGTGCGACGACAAAGCTGTCGACCGCTGGAGGAACCGCGCACCAGAGGGCTGATAAGCGGATTCTACTTGGATTCGGGCTTTTTAGGCGGCGCAACGACGACTCTGACGTCAAAATAGGCTCCACCCATGAGGCGGCAAAAGATCAGAGAATGGCCAAACTCTCCCTATAGTTGGCTCTGACGGTGTGCAAAACCCAGCGCCCTCTTGTAGCCCGCACGAAAACCTCCGACATTCCGCCATGTTTGAGGCGCCCAACTCGGCTCATGCCGTACACCCTGTACACACAACTCTCGTGCAACAGTTCAATGGCGCATCATGCCTCACACATGTACTATCCCACTATGTCATTTACGTGGTGAGACGAGCGGGTTCAAAAGAGAACGTAAGCAAAGTGACAGTTTTCTATATCTCTTATTGCATTTAAAGCACTGGAGCGCTGCTGTGTCATCCCGCTGTTATGAAAACGCCACCTGAATGGCTCATATATACAGTGTCCAATGGTGTTAGATACAGTGTGCAGCGTGCTGGTAATTAGGCACACGCTAGAGAACTCTCAGGTGGGCAAAATTATGCTCAGACAGATCGCAATGGCGTCTCTCATGATCAGGGATGGGCAGTAATACTCATATTTCGTATTATAATACTAATACTACATAATTCTTCCTTGAAATCGGTAGTATAAATACTAATACGTAATAATTTGATTCTGAGGTATTATAATACATAATACTAATACTTCTGTGTATTACACGAGTAATACTTGTAATACATTGATACGTAACTTAAGGAGAAAGAAAGGAAAAGAAAGTCAGAAATCTATATAATCTGCGCATTACTTATCGAGACAGTCATTCTCCAATGACGTGTTATTTCAGATGCTCACATGTTTAGCATATTTACAGTGCTCTAGAAGGGTATGAGTATTTACAGTGCTCTAGAAGGGTACCCTTCTAGAACACGGTAGCATATTCTCAAAGGGTAGTCCTCTACAGTGCATGCCTTTTCCGAATATGATGAGATAGCGCGGGTCAATGGATCATTTCCGACAACGCGTATGCGCATGCCCAGCCCTTGAGTCCGCCATCTTTGAGCGGAAAACATCGCCATGGACCCACCTGCAGGCGACTGTCATGTTCATTGTGGGGAGATAATCGGTTTCAAGGTTACGCCGACGTTTGAGGTCTGGTAATCAGTACAATTCGCTTTCACTCTTTCCGCATTTTTCTTCCAATCTTCTTTGGCTACTTTCCCACGCAACGTACGTGCCAGTTCGTAAAGCGTCACCATTATTGAGGGGAAAGACACGACGTTCGACATTCCACCGCCAGGGGCGACGCGAATATGGAAAAGGTCCATTATAGATCACATTGAACAGCTTGCTCTCAGTGTGGTGTGGTGGAGTCTTGATTTCGTCCACCCTGGACGATAAAATGTGGGCCGTTCAAAAGTGTGCAACTGTCCATAGTGCAACCCCGTACAGGGGTGCCTGGACTGGACGCAATCTTTCATACCACAAAGGGCTTGCAATGCGATGACTCATCTTTACAGACACTGAAATGGAAGGAATGCGAGGAACCCTCCAGTAAACTCTGGCACTGAGGTCACTCCCTTTCGGATAACTTGAGGCAAAGGCCTTGTTGGTGTCCAAATGTTTGTGGGACACAAAGTGCACCGGTGACACGTTGGAGGTCGTACATGTGACCTCTGGGAAGATATTACACATTGAAAAGTATTATAATACATGTAATACTTCGATTTTGTGTATTATAATACATAATACAAATACTCAAAAGTGTTACAGTAATAATATTATAATACTATGTACTACTATTGCTGCCCACTCCTGCTCATGATCATAGATTTCTCCTCGTAAAGTCACGAATTAGAAGGGTATAGTTCAAGGTTAACCGACAGTTTTATTTCTTCAAACATAATAGAAAACTAGGGAAGTGTAGAGGAGGTGGTGTTCCCCTACATGAGTCCTGACCGGCGATGATGGAATGCCCCAGCGGGCAGATGGACGTGGCCTCACACTAGGACGGTGCCGGTAGAACTGCCGTGCCAGAGCCGTAGCGCGTGGCAGCAGAGGCACGTCTTCGTCATCACACACGGGCCGCCACATCACTCCCCCCCCTCAGACGCGGAGCGGTGTAGAGCTAGCGGTTGGGGTCCGCGTCGATACATGAAGAGGAGGAAGACGGGCGACACGTGGAACAGGGACGACTTGTTCAGAAATCGCAGTAGCAGCAGAATGGTTGGTGCGGGCAAGCGCTGACCGGGCGGGTTCCAGGGGCGGTGTGAGGGCAGGTATGCCGAAGTAATTCAGAGAGGGGCGACAGAACCGCGACCGGTTCGTGAGCGCTGGGCTCGTAGTGTTGTCGCCAAGGAGACTGCGGGGAGGACCATCGTGAAGCACGGGGAGACCGGGAGTAAAACTCACTGTGGCCTCCGTGCTTGTCCCAGGTGGAACGTTGGTCCCGGAGCCTCTTGACCGCATCTGGACGAGCTGCCAGTGTCTTGTATGGAAGCCTGGTGGGAAGGCGAGGCGGGCAGGGTTCTTGGACCGCAAGCGTAGCAGATGCGTGTGGGGCGGTCGACAGCGGCGTACCGCGACCGGTACAGGAGCGTGATGCTCGGGAAGGTGCCGCTGGTGGTAGCCCGAGGAGTGCCATCACGAAGCGTGTGGCGACGTGACGTGGAGTGTGGGACCATTGCGACGTGAGCTGGGTAGATGGGTACAACCACGGTGTTTCGCGGCCGGGCGTTGCGATGAGTAGAGCCGCGGTGGATTGGCGTCGTCGCCTAGCGGTTCCTCGGTTGAACGATGCACCGCACCTTCGGAAATGACTTCAGAGGTGGGCTTGCAGGAATTTCGGATGGTATTGGGCCGAATTACGCCGAACATGGTGTTCATAGTTCGGGTCACCAAATGTAGAGGAGGTGGTGTTCCCCTACATGAGTCCTGACCGGCGATGATGGAATGTCCCAGCGGGCAGATGGACGTGGCCTCACACTAGGACGGTGCCGGTAGAACTGCCGTGCCAGAGCCGTAGCGCGTGGCAGCAGAGGCACGTCTTCGTCATCACACACGGGCCGCCACAGAAGCACCTAACTATTCCATTTTTTCAAAGCATTCATCGCGCGCATTTAGATACCGGTGCCACTGGCGCGGAGACTCTGACGACTTTGGCGCAGAAAGAAGTGGGCCGCTGTCGTAGTCAATGCAGAGTGTCTTTGAAGAGCCTAATCTGTGTGGCATGTCTTTGTTTCAATGCGCTCTTTAAGGGGCCCAAAATAAATGGTAAACACTTGGGGCTAAGTATGGGCTGCAAGGGACAGGGGGCAAAACCTCCCAGCACGGCTCGGCCAGGGCTGCCACTGTCAAATTCTTTGATGGTTGATTCGTGATCGTTATTATCGTAAAGAAGTATGACCTTTCCGGACGACATCCCTGACCTTTTATTGCGAAATGTGTTTCGCGCTGCACCCGTTATCAACGTGTAGTAGTAATGGGCATTAATCGTGAGCCCTTGCGCTCCAAGAAGTCCACGTGGATGATACCACGCATGTCCCATAGGGCAGTTCCAAGAAGACAGGATTCGACCACGCTGGCATCCGCTTTCCGAACTCTTCACGAAGCGGACGAGATACGGTGCTATAACTCAGCTACCCCTAAACATATTGCACGAGGCAGAACAACGCGAAGAAAATCGCTCCTATTGGTGTGAATACGTCATCATGATGTTCCTGTCGCTGGGGCTTCCTTAACTGAAGGGCAGTGCATATCTTTAAAGCTCGTTTATTTAATATGGAAGCTGTTTTCGGAAGCGAGATTTGGCAGAGTAAGCTTCGGCAGTGAAACGGTGCTGTACATTACTGACAAGATGACATATATACCGGCTACCTTGTGGATGAACTCAATAATGTAAGAGCCTGAGTTTGGTCCCACAGAAGGACGACAAGAACACATGTCTCAATTTGAGTGTGACATGTACAATCGTGTGTGCATGTGTGACACATGTGGCTCGGTCTTTTACGTTATGGAGGGCATACATTAGTGTGCGGGTCTTATCAGTTCCCGGATGCGATAGTCCCTTTAAGATTGCTTCTTGCGGACCCTTCTCCTTATAAGCACTGTAGGAAGATCGCACCAATACCACACGGCAGTCGCAGACGTGTCTGGCACCCTGCCGTACAAACCTGACGATCCGGGGCGTCCATGTAGTCAAACTTCATGATGTCGTGAACACCGAGGGCCTTGAGTTGCAGGATGGTAGAAGAGAGTTCGTTGCGGATGATCTCCGGATCTTGTGTGGGTTTCATCTCGTCGTATACGGCCTTAGAGTACATCCTGTATGCCTTGCCTGGTGCTGTCCTTCCCGCTCTCCCTGATCTCTGATTTGCTTGCGTCTAGTACAAAGAACGTAACGCACAAAGAACAATTCGAGCACGCCGAAAAATTTAGATCAAAGCTTAAATGGCTGGCAAAAATCCCCGTGCTACAAGGCCCATTGTTTGCGACGGCAGCCACAGTAAAGCGACATCCTAGCAACAAAGGTACCAGGCAGGAGCCACATCATGCACGTGTTTTTATGCGACACGTTTTAGAGTGAGAAGCGATATCGCAAATTGGATGTTAGGATATCCATGGGAGCTTCACAGAGAGCCCGTTTACGTAGAAAGTACATCCATGCGACTGCCAGATTCCTACTGTTTTCACATCCCAGAACCGTCGCATAGATATCTATTTTGGATATTTGGATGTTCCGGGGATATTTTAAAATTTATGCTATTTTTGCGTTGAATCAATTTGAAATTGATAGTTATTGATTGCTGTAACAAATAAATGCTGCACACAGTAATTAAACAAAAAGGCATCTACTTTTGGCAGCACACCCCGCTTGTGGAGTGGTGCAGAGCGACCTTTCAGCCCTAATCCAAGACCAATGGAGACAACAGGTTAATAAATGTGCTCCGACCTTTCACCATATCAGACGCAGGCTCTCTTGGGACATCTACCAGATGTCCCAGGGATATACAAAGTAAGACACTTTTCGAAGTCACATTGTGGACGTACAGGTAACGTCGCATAGACGTGGCGGATATGTGCGACGTGTGCGACCTTTGTGGGACGTACCTAGGATATTTCTGGTTTACTGGGCTACGAAGGGCTGCAGAAGCCCTTTGTGGGGAATTATCCCGTCGCGAAAACACATTGCCGTAAGTGTAGGTTATAACGAAATAAACTATAGGTACGATTATGGAAGACGTACACAACTCTGGTACTTTGTGCCACGCCATATCACAGGGATGGATTTAGGGGAAGGTCTGGATGTCCTGACCCCCCAGCCCTCAATTTCAGTCGTTACTCAGTTTCAGTTTCAGTCGTGTAATAGCATGCTGTCCAAGGCAGGACCCCCCATTTCAGAAAAATCCTGAATGTGCCCCAGGACACAACTGCTCAAATTCTGGAACGCACTCACACTTGCAGTGCAGTTAATCTGGGAAATACTAACGCAACCCGCAGATATCAGGGGTTCTACGCTCAAGTAAGGTGCCGTCACGTACCCTGTTCAATGCTTCCTTCATAATATTTACAACTGCAGACAGTGGTGTAACTAGGGCATGCAACATACAGTGCGAGAACTCTGAATCTCCCTCCCCGCGCAATACTGGATTCCTGGATTCCAAGGCGATACACGATAAATAACAATATGATACCACATGCTGGAAAATAATCAGGCTTCACATGCGAGTATGAGAGCTCCTCATGTTGTTTTTCGCCACGGTAGGTAGGGTGATGGAGTATTGGTGCGGCGCATGGATCATTTCCGTTGTGTCACCCAGTACGGACCACATCCCTCGCACACCCCTAGTTAGGCCACTGGCTGCTGAAAAATGTAATCACATATCCGCGCGCGGGTGGCATCAAGGCAAAAATGGCATGCACTGTTGACTGATGTTCACGCTGTATTCTGAATATATGATACGTTGCAAAGAAGTGCAGCTGGTGCAAGCATCCACACAGGTAGTATTACCTGAGAAATAGACGAGACGTCCAGGGACTCGATGCCCGTGCGGGGATCATATGCCTTCTCTTTCACTACACCTGAATCCACCACGTAGACCACCCCATCGACGGTGAGAGATGTTTCTGCTACGTTGGTTGCCACAACAACCTGCAAAGTAGAGGAAACTAGCCAAACTCTCCTCCGTGAGACTACACTCTTAAAAATGAACTTCACCACATAGCACGCTCCTAGCCAACCACCATCCCGAATGACAACGTTCTCGTCCCTGCTTTGTTGAAAACAGGAGGAGGAGCCTATTTTGTGCCGTGCATAATGGGCACAAAATAGGCTCCTCCTCCCGTTTTCAACAAATCTAGCGCGAGAACGTTGTCATTCGGGGTGATGGTTGGCTAGGAGCGTGCTATGTGGTGAAGTTCATTTTTAAGAGTGTAGGAAGAGGCTGTTTTTCTTCTTTTTTTTTCCTATTCCCCATACAAGCTCCGTTGAGAAGAATTCTCCGCATTGAGATACGGGGCTTGCATCAACGTTGAGGCCCAATAGCTTCAGTAGCGCGAAAGACAAGCGCTGCAGTCGTATACGTTGCTGGTGCGTAGAGCACAACAAACACTACTGAGGACGTCACTGAGGAAAGCGGGCGTATAGGTATATCTCTGGGAATACCCCGTAAGTGGACAC
Source organism: Ornithodoros turicata (assembly GCF_037126465.1). Classification (NCBI taxonomy): domain Eukaryota; kingdom Metazoa; phylum Arthropoda; class Arachnida; order Ixodida; family Argasidae; genus Ornithodoros; species Ornithodoros turicata. The sequence goes on from NC_088208.1 coordinate 13,925,391, forward strand.
ACGCATTCTCACATGCCTTCTCCAACCTTTTCTTTCTGTCATGCACAGAGACGTACTGTCGTAGCATATATGGAGACACCTACCTTCCTGTAACCTTTTGGCGTCGGTTCAAATACTTTGGCCTGCATGTTGCTTGTAAGTGCGCTGTACAGCGCAAGCACCATCAGTTTTAGGCCTGCTCGTTTGTCTCGAGACTTCTGTACGATTACGTCCCAGGCATTTTCTATCTCTTCTTGCCCAGACAAGAAGAGGAGAATGTCTCCTGGATGTAAATACACAATTATGACAACCAATGCAATCAACATCGCTTCGTCCACAAGTAGTCATACACAATCTTGGTGTTGTTTGCTAATGGATGTCATTGTCGTATGTTTAGGTATAGTTCTCGTTAGATCGAAGGGAGTTCCATGACACTGGAATTTGCTGTAGTATTTGGACGTGGCACTTTAATTTTTGCTCGATTCCATGGTCTGACTTTGACAGTTTCCTTAGCATGTAACCGAAAGAAGCTGTGTATTGGAATGAGATGACCTCCTGTACTCACTGCAGATATGCTCGTATTTCTTGCATGAAAAGGCACCGTGAGCGACTACCCCAATCAAAAGGGGACTGCGTGTTCAGGGTCACGCGCTGCGTTTTTAATTGAAACTATTGTAGCAGCACTATTTCCAATGCCATGAGTGCTCGTTCTGTTTTTTACGCGCAAATGGCGCACGGGCCGGTCGGCCAGTTGTTCCCGTGGATTATTGCAAGACTAGACTCCTTCCTGGGACATGCTCCTACAAATTGACGACGTTTCAATGGACATTCCCCAGACTACGCCAAGGACTGCGTCATCAGCCCCAGCGACCCCTCCGGTCCAAGATGAATGTAACCATCCGTTGATCGGTGCCGTCAGCTGTGAGATCAATCTCCCCTCTTTTGGAAAAGAATCCCCGAAGGCCGGCAGTTCTACGTTCTCACGGACCACGGTCACAGGCCCCGTCCCTACTTGCCGCGTTCCCTGGGCTTCACTGCATTTCAATATCTCCACAGCATCAGCCATCTTGGCATCCGTGCTAGGCAGTGACAGTTGTCAACTCGCCTTGTGTGGCCAGAAATGAACACCGACGTTCGCCATAGGACAAGGGCTTCCATTGCTTGCCAGGCGGCCAACATCAAGCGTCACACCAAGACAGCCAGCCGTTCATCCCTTTCCTTTGCCTGATGGCCACAGCACCTTCACGCGGACCTCATCGGTCCGTTACCCCCGCGCCTCGGCCGTGGCTACCTTCTTTCTATCGTGGACCATCACGGCGGCCGGAAGCCGGTGGTTCCCCTCCCCGACGCGACTGCCGATACCATGGCGCATGCCATTCTCTCCGCCTGGATCACCCGGTACGGCTGACAAGCTGGCATTACCACCGACCAGGGCCAGCAGTTCCAGAGTGCCCTCTCCCCTAGAGACTCATTGCACTCCTCGGCGTTCACCATTTGCGGGCCAAAGCGTACCACACTGCTACAAACTGTCTGGTCGACGTTTTCATCGTCAGCTGAAGGTTGCTCTCATCACTCGACAAGGAGGGGGGGGGGGCTCATTGGGATGACCATCTGCCCCTCGTCTTACTTGGCATCCGCTCTGCCCTGAAGCACGACCTCGCATGCTCTGCTGCAGAGTTGGCGTTCGGCATGACCCTGCGGTTACCTGCTTACTTCTGGCCCCCTGGGCAACTCCAACAGCCTGTGCACGCAGCCGACTATGTCCACAACCTCCGACGCTTCTTCCGTCAGCTTGCTCCGAATCCTCCGCGCCAGTCCCACCTCCGTCCCAGTTTTCGTTCCCCAAGACCTAAATTCCGGCGCGCACGCCTTCCTGCGTCGTGACGCCGTTCTCTCATTACAACGGGCCCTTTCGCGTGCTGTCCCGGTCTGACAAGACCATAATACTCGAAGTTGTGGGACACAGCCAGCTGGATTCGTTGGACTGCGTGGAGCCCGCTTACGTGGACTCTGGCTCTCCTGCATCACTTCCTTGCTCCCCGGCACGACCCCTGCTGCCAAAGCTCCGCCGCATGGTCTCCTGGGCCAGCACACTCAACCTGTCTTCGACTCCCGGCTCAAACAGTGGAAGGGGAGGGGAAGCCCTGTAGCGAGCGGCACCTTTCAATGTCATCAGCGCTCTGTTTTTACGCGCTATTAAATACACTGCGCACGCGCCACTCGGCCAGTTGTTCCGTGGATAACTGGAACACGCTCCTATCCTAACACTTTCCTGCTAGTTCGAATTGTCGAACTTACCGATGATTCGAACTGCCACTGGAGGCCCACCAAAGTCATGCCTGTATTTCAAGGGGGAAAACGTTCGGTAATTCGAACATATGCGCGCAATTACCGCACCGGCCGGCACGCTGCTGCCGTGTTAGGGACACGGTTCGCGTTCACGGGTTTTGCGGCTGGGCTGAGTTGAACATCGCAAAGACGCGACCGAAGAAATGAATGTAAACGTGCATAACATATTGTCTGTGCACTGACATGTTTTGCTGTAAATATATATTTTGAATGACTAATCAGCCTCTCATATTTCCGGCCTCGTGTGACCGCGAACTTGCGGCAACGCCTAGCGATCCGTGACGCCTCTTCGATGTAGCTAGTATGCGCTCGCATCGTCGCTCTGCGCTTGTTTATCGCGATGCTCATTAGTTCGAGCTCCGCCTTATTCGAACAACTTGTCGATCCCCTTCGAGTTCGAAGTAGGGTTGCGCTATATTTGTCGTGCAAGAGACGGGAATAGGTGATCTCAGGAAATCCCAGTGCTCCTTGCGCATGCGTTGCATCCTGGGGGATTACTGAAATTAGGAAAAGAGAATAGTCAACGCCTCGTTTTCGCTGACGTTGACACCTCGTGGACAATGGGCCGAGACCCTCTCCTCCTTTATAGTTCAACGAGGGGCTTTGTTCTCTGGGATTTCCTGAAGTCGTCTTTCGCATTTTAATTAATATTGCGGCAAAAAAGTTTGCATTCACCGCATAGGTGCGTGTGGTGAATATGAGGCCAACAGAGGAGGCAGAGTAGCACTCTGGCTTTCCGCGCTCAATCATGCACGTAGCTCCCACACAAAAGGTTGCCAACTTCTACCTTTATCTATAGTCTCTTAAACGCACCTTTAGGCTCTGTTCTGTGTATGGTAAGCACTCTTTGAATTGAGGCTTCGTAGTAGTCACGCTCGGGGTCATCGCTGTAGAAAATCTCCACAGGAAAGAGCCGCCCTGGTATTGTGATGATGGGCTAAGGAACAAAACAGTCAAAGTAATGGCACTTCTTAGAAGCTCAAGTGTGGAAGTCCGATACACGACTTCAGAAAATCCCAGCGCTCTTTGCGTACGCATTGCATCCTGGGAGATTACTGAAATGAAACGTTTCGTTTTCGCTGACCGTGACTCCTTGTGGATAATGGGCCAAGAGAGAAGAAACCGAAACAGCTTGGAGACCTTGTTCTCCTTTGTTACCAGCAAGTTCCCACAGTTCAAACCGGCGCTAAGCTACCTGGGATTTTCTGAAGTCGTCTATTGATGACAAGGGCAGCCAGTCATTAAAACGTCGAGTAAAATGCCACCATGGTCTGTCGTGAGAACATTTATTGATAGTGAGTGTTAGTATCCTCGAACGCATCAGAGGTGAGAGTGAGAGAGTCAAAGACAGAGGACAAATAGATGATTATGGTACAGGAAGCTGGTTATGTTAAGAGCCCAGAATTTCAATCTTGCCAACTTTTTTTTAGATGAAGTGTAAAAAGCCAGCAAGAACAACGGCTGTCCCGCAGACATGTGTAACAGTAGATGACAGGTATTGTTAAGGATAGAGGAGGCTGACCCGACCGTATTCTACTGGAGAACGGTTTAATTTCTATTGCTCGTGCGAACCCGCTCGCTCGCTCGCTCATCTTCCTCCAGTGCCGCCCCCTTCCGGCATACTCAACAGGTATGAAGTGAAAAAAAGTAAGCCAAATTTGTTCACGAAACAATTGGCTGGCTGTGTTATCCCGAACAAAGGGAGATTTTTAATCAAAAATCCGTGTTAGTGCCGCGAAGCAATTGTGGCTACGAGCGGCGCACAGACGTGAATAGGTGGAGAGAGTACAGGAGGAAGGAGTGGAAGAGGATGCAATGAAAAAGAAAAAAAACGAAAAAGAAAAGAGCACAGACGGTCATTAGATAACAGAGTTCAAAAGTAAAGTATCTGGAGTAAACCAGTAGCCACCAAGAATGCCGTAAACAGCATACATTGACGGTGTGTACAAGGTTGTGTGCAAGGTTGTGTGCACAAGGACATATTGTTGCAGCCATGTTGAACGGACACCATTCAACTGAGCATAGAACAGTCGTCTCTCCGTTTCGTAGAGCTCACATTCAATGACAACATACACTTCGCCATGACGCCACAATAGACCTCTCCCTGTTTGTAAACAAATGACGTCATAGTGTTCGACAGCGCCACCAATCTCGTAGAGTTGGACTACGCTCGAGGCTCGAGGAGAACAAGTTCGCGCACGAAAGTCACGGTCTTGAGGGGATTACGATGGTCCCTGAAAGGGAAGCGACTTTCTGTCCTACTTTTCTTTCAATAGCAGGCAGCGAACAAAAGTGCCCATTCGTGGAACCCAGCCCTCCCTTTCCGATTTGTTTCGGTTTCAGTCTGTCTACCAACGTCATGATGACGTTCCTCTGGTAAAGGTCTACTGGGCATAAGCTTGTATCGCACTATCTGGTCCTGTATTTGAACCGCGGAGTGAAGGAGACATTGCGGCGAAGTCTATGCGGGGAGGAGGCAAAGTAGCGTGGTAAGGACAGTTTGGAGCAGAAAACCAGCAAATCTGAATCCACCTTATGCACGAGGGGTCTGCCAGAGATGTCCTGACCTTGTTGTTGCAGCTCCAGTGGCTGGAAAGAAATGTGACCTATCCTGTATCCTCTCGACAGCACAATTGGCACGACTGTCTGGGACTGATGGGCTGCCTTTGCCGCTCTGTCGGCCTCTTCATTCCCGCAAAAACCACAGTGACCCGCGATCCACTACAGGGATATACCGTGACCTTCGCCGCTCAGACGCTGGGTTTGGTGGAGGGTGTCTGTTACAGTCGGTGCGAGCGACACAGGAATCCCCATGTTGTGTATGCCTTGCAGAGCAGCGGAGTAATATGCTTTCTCGTACAGACAATAAGACAGCATGTGCATGGCTCGGTCAACGTTGATTGTGTGCAGTGAGAAGAGACGGTATCCACACTCTTAAAAATGAACTTCACCGCATTGCACGCTCCTAGGCTAGAATGATATGGTTATCTGCCCTGATGTGTTGAAAACAGGAGACGTACGCCTTTTTTCGTGACATGCTGCTCATAATTGTCACAAAAAAATGCCGTACGCCTTCCGTTTTCAAGAAATCAGGGGAGGTAGCGATATTATTAGAGATTATGGTTGGCTTGGAGCGTACTATGCGGTGCAGTTCATTTCTAAGAGTGCATGCGACCAGTGGCGTAGCCACGTGGGGCTAGGGGGGCTCGAGCCCCCCCTACCTGCCACGGACCGACCCACACAAATCCTGCAAATCCGAGAACATAATATATGTGTGTGGGGGGGGGGGGGGGACCAGTGTGACGATAGCGAAAGTTCTTGCAGTTCATGGCGTCTATCTAAGAAGCACTCTTGAATGGTTTTCAAAGTATGAGCTTTTCAAAATACTTCCAATCTCGTGACACCACCTCATTGGTCATGACAGCCTATACATGTACTAATCGTACTGTGAACGTCTAAATCAACTATTTTCGTTCCTTTTTTTAATCCTCAGTTTGCAGTGTGCACAAGTATGTGTGTGTTGTCGATACAGAATCAGCGGGGGGGGGCGAGTTTTCGTATCGAGCCCCCACTACCTTGGAGGTCTGGCTACGCCACTGCATGCGACACAGCGTCCGTTGCGACCAGCTCGCGTGGCCCAGTGGATAGCGTGCTGGCCATGTCACGTCGAGACTGGGAAGTACCCGGGTTCGTGTCCAGGTGTCGGCTGTGCTGTCTGGGGTTTTTCCTGGGTTTTCCTCATGCACTTTCAGACATCGGCACAGTTCCCTTAGAAGGCGGCCCAGGACGCACATTCCCTATGGCGTCAATCGTGACGCTGTCCACATCTGTGAGGCGGACAACGTCGAGCCCTTTCACCATCACCACCACCAGCATCCGTTGGTAAGCAGATGATGAGGCAATCCCGGCTGGTAGATTCATCAGCGAAAACTGCAGTGCGGTTAGCATATCTGCTATGCATCACGTCCGCTGCGCGCTGTTTCAGAACTGATGTTGGCACTTAGCAAGAAGGGCAATGACTAACATCTTTTTGTTTCTTTTCTTCGCTCTCGACTTTTTCTTTCATTTCTCTGTGCTGGCCACGTGCTGAGAGAACGACTCCCCATGCAGCAATTAAGATCTGAAGTTCAACGCTCGTAGTGATAAGGCCATAACGCAGATCCGGTGCGTCGCTACGCCGAAGCTCTTTTCACACCCTATGCGGAAGGAAGCTGAGTATTGAATAAAGGACTCAGCGGTGATCTCATGCGCGGGCGAGTAAGGAGCTCCACTTCAGGGCCCGCTTGCACGAAACGAACTTAGTGTAATACTTAGCTGGTTTCCCACTTAGTGTAGTGCCGGAGCCGTAAGTGGCTTGCATGAAACTTTTACAACACTAAAGTGGTGGCGCTAGCTCCGCGCAATCTAGGACGCTGGCCAAGGGTCAACTTGCTATACGAGCTAGATCACTGGCATAGTGTTCGGCTATGTCCTTGGGCTCCCTGTTAGACGCTACAGATAACGTGACAAGTTGGTCGACAGGTTCGAGAAGGCTTTCAATAGCTCTCAGGGTATGCCAAACCTTTGTTGTTGGAGTATGGGCATTGAGAGACTCGCTGAACTGTCTCCATTGAGACCGCCTTAGCTTCAAGGTATGCCTTTTATGGGTAGCACAGACACCCCTGTAAGAGACCCAGTCGCCTTGAAGGCCAGTTCTCAGAGCTCGTCGCTGTGCTGGACGCCGCGCAGCATGAAGGTTGAGGTATCGGAAGTCAGGGGTAGGCATACTGGCCAGGTAGGATACTACTTTTGAGCTATTAGCAAAGGACGCCTTTACACAGTCGAGCAAGGTATCTGCCATAGAGCCGACCAGTCCTTCCCTGAATTTCACCCCGTTAGTGATAGTTTTCGTTTTCCTGGGGCCGTCGCTGCGACACGGAGGCGAAAGCAGAATAGGGAAATGATCTGAACCCCACGTGTCAGGCTCGGCTTCCCACTTTAGGGTGACGTCAGGAGAAACCAGAGTGACATCGATGGCGCGGTGAACGCACATAAGTAGGAGAGCCAGTGTTGAGCACCACGAGGTCGCTGGAGGAGAGGCAATTAACAATGAAACTACCACTTCTTCAGTCTCATCGACCACTCCAGGGACTGTGGCTCGCGTTGAGGTCTCCACACACAATTAGAGGATCTGGACAAGCAAGCCGCAAAGCCTTGAGAGGTTCGACATTGGGCGGAGCATCACCCCACTGGAATACAGATACCACGGTGACTGACTTGGAGCCGGACTTCAGTAGGCACCTTACATATTCCTCAGTTGAAGTGCAAAGGTGAGATAGGTCGATTTTAGCCTGAGCAATGGGCCGTTTGACAAATAGCGATGCCCGCGGGAGACCGTCCGCATGGTGGCCCCTGGCGCTGTAGGAGACAAAAGGTGGTATCTTGAACGATGATTGGGTAAGGCTCTCTTGTATCGCTAACACGTCAAAGTCCATCTTCCGTAAAAGGAGTTTGCGATCGGCCTGTTTATGAATCAAGCTTCTGGCATTCCATTGGAGGGTGCGGGGAAGGAACGCTCTCTTGTTTCTATGTTCGGTCATAATTATCCGCCAGTCGATGTACGAAAGGGTGTTGTTAATACCAGCTGCCGGGGAGAAGCAAGGGTGCTATCACGGCTTCGAGTTGGAGGACTGATTGGATTTCTGCTAGAGCAGTACATTCAGGAACTGCCGAAACGATACCCTTCAGTGCAGCAGAGAGAAGCTGGATGACCATGGGCAGATCTGCGCCTTCTGGACGTTCTAACACTTTACGGTAGGCTGGCTAGGAATGGAGTGGGAGCGTGGGGTCGCTCTTCTTTCCATGGGGTTGTGGCAGAGAGGCATCTTTTTCCTTTGGACGGTCTACAGGGCTTAGAGGGGGAAACTCAGTTTACGCCCAAACGATCTGTTGTTGCGGCGCAAGGAGGCTCTTAGGAGCGGGTTGTACACCCTAATGCGGAGGCTTCTCCTGAGGCTTTCGTGTACCCAGTGCCTTATATAGGTTGATGGCGACGCTTTGTTAGCCGGACTTTAGCCTTTGCCTCTCGGTAGCTGCTATTGGAGCGATAGCGTTCCCTGGCGATGTGCCGTTGCACCTTTAAGGATGGGCAGTTCCTTGAGGTGAATGAGGTCCAGTTCCGTGAGGTTCCTTGAAGAACGAACTTCGATGAACCAAAATGAACTTCACTGCATAGCACACTCCTAGTCATACACTCTAAAAACAGAACTTCACCGCATAGCACGCTGTGCTCCAACCATTGCCAAGAATGATAGGGTTATCGCTTCTGATTCGAAGACAGAGGGGGCGTACGCCTTTTTGTGAAAATTTTCATATATCGGAATTGCCACAAAAAGGCGTACGCCCCTCTCTCTCTCCTCGAATCAAAAGCGATAACACTATCATTCGTGCCAATGGTTGGCGCACAGAGTGCTATGCGGTGAAGTTCTGTTTTTAGAGTGTACCATCATCTCCAATGATATCGATAAACGGGAGACGTACGCCTTTTTAGTGACACCTATGCTGTTTGTAATCGTCACAAAAAAGGCGCACGCCTTCCGTTTGCAACAAATCAGGGCAGATAAAGATATTGTTCGAGATTATGGTAGGCTAGGAGCGTGCTATGCGGTGAAGTTCATAAGAGTGCATGCGACACAGAGTCCGTTGGGATACGATGAAGCATTCCCAGCTGGTAGATCCATCAGTGAACACTGCAGTGGGGCAATGCATCATGTCCGCCGCCAGCTGTTTGAGAACTGATGTTGGCACTTAGCAAGACTTGCAATGACTAACATCTTTTTTTTTTTCTTCGCTCTCGACTTTTTCTTTCATTTCTCTTTGCTGGCCACGTGCTGACAGGATGACTCCCCATGCAACAAGAAGTTCAACGCTCTGAAGTTCAACGCTCGTAGTCATAAGGTCACAACGGATCCGGTGCGTCATAACGTCAAAGCTCTTTTCATACCCTATGCGGAAGGAAGCTGAGTATTGAATAAAGGACTCAGCGGTGATCTCATGCACGGGCGAGTAAGAGGCTCCACTTCCAGGGCCCGCTTGCACGAAACGAACTTAGTGTAATACTTAGCTAGTTTCCCACTTAGTGTAGTGCCGCAGTCGTAAGTGGCTTGCACGAAACTTTTACAACACTAAAGTGGTGGCGCTAGCTCCGCGCAATTTAGGACGCTGGCCAAGGGTCCTAGGAGCACCCTAAACTGCCGCACTAAAGCTTAGGACTAACATGTCAGCCGATATGAACCGTGTACTGGGGATTCGTCGTCGGCGCCAACTGTATCTCCCGTAATACAGCACGCATTTTCCTCGCAATACTAACAACATCTCCTTTTTTTTATGCTGTGGGTGCCGTACGTTCTGTGCTTTCCGTTAGCAACATCTCTCAAAATGATCGCCGCGCGAGATGCCTCTCACAGACACTGCCGGCGGACATACTTTGGGCCACAGGCTTTATTTTATTTAACGAAAGTACGCAACAAGGGACCTAATGCGTTCTTGCAGCTACAGTGATATAACAATACCTTATTTTGGTTCTACAAATTGTTTACGTACGACGGCAGAAGCAGACGACTTCCCACAATCCAAACATGCAGTGACGCACGACTTCCTGGGATGAACTCCGGAAGTTCTCTTTCTACCAATGAGAGCCGCCGAAAACTGCTACGGCTTGTAGCTACGATCCACTTTAGAAAACCTAAGTTATAGGACGTTCGTCGAAGTGTTCGTGCAAGCCACTTAACTGCAACCCTAAACCTAGTGCACTAACGCGTTAGTGCAACACTTGCTAAGTGTTACACTAAGGAAGGTTTCGTGCAAGTGGGCCCGGCCCTCCGACTGTGGATGGGCAGATGTGGGGGGGGGGGGGGGGGGCAGAGGCTAAGAAGGGGAATCTGAACTGGACAGGTCGTCGGAAAGTCAAGTTACTCGCCTTTCCTCAGTCACGTGTTATAGTTGACTCCTGTAAATATAAGTTGCAAATAAATCACGGGAACTTCAGTCTCGGCTCCAGCGCAGTGAAGACAGGTAACAGGCCCGGTATCAACAGGACCCGTTAACGACGATTGGGAAGAGATCATCGACGACTCCTCCAGGTTTATCATCGTCGAGGACTCCGGCTGGCGAACATCGTAAAATCATCCCATTTCTACTGGGGACATGTAGAAGAGGCGCCAATGGGCAGGTAAGCGAATAACTGACCGTACAGCTTTCTCTTGGGAGCTTTCAGGCCTGGTGCAACACATGCGTATATAGGTTTGACTTACAGCGTTCAGGAAGTATTTCGAGAACTTGGAGACATCTATGGTCGCCGATGTGACAATGATCTTCAGGTCCGACCTTCGTTTGGCAATCTGAAAAATACATTCCGTTTTTTCTGTGTCTTTTTTTTTTCTGCTTTTGTGCCAGGCATACAGGGTGTTTCACCTGACGTGTAAAAAAAAAGGACGAGAAGAGGATGAAAAATTGTGACGTCAATGGCGTCTATGTTCCTCGACTTACGGCCACCAATTTTCTGTCGCAGCAAATTTAATTTTCCGAATTGAAGTGCCAAATTCGCCAAGTGGACGTGACGCTTTGTCTCCTATATTGTTACGATGTGTGGACGGAAGTCCTCTCTCTTCATGTTTATCGTGACTTTTTTTTATGAAGGATTCCTACGTTGTCAGCATCAGTCTTGGTCAGTAGATATTGAAAGAGGTCACCCTGGCTCTTGGACACGGATAAAGCGGTTCGTTCACCTTCAGCGGAGCAGCTGGTCACCCGTGGGGTATGAGGGGTGCCTTTTAAGTGGAATTCAACGCACACTGTTCGGAAATTCGACTGCACCAATGTAAAACACCTGCAGTGCCGTGCCACCGAACCCCAGAATGAATTTTATTGCCCTCCTTCTCTTCCTCGTATATCTACGGGAGCCTACGTTTTGGCCGGAATGTGCATGAGGAATACGGAATTACACCATACCGTTACACAATGGAAATACACGTGGTGTTCTACGATGGGAATATATAGCTGCGGAAAAAAAAAAATCTCTCATTTCGAGACGTGCAACTATGGTCGCCGTCAGTTCTCTGTCAAATTACAAGCGCAAGAAGCGGAAAAATAAACAGTGACCCCGGCTATAGCATTCACATTTCCTTCTCAGTGTTGCATCATTTTCGTAACATAATCGTGTAAATGCAACATGGTCTTTCTGTTTCTGGCAAAAAGAAAAGAAGAAGAGAGTTACACCCACCTGGCAAACTTTTTTTTTAAATTCCGTGTCAGCACTGCGAAGCAACTGTGGCTGTGAGCGGCGTACAGATGTGAACAGATGGAGAGAGGACAGCAGGAAGGAGTGGGAGACACAGGGGGGTTAGTATGCGTCCTGGGCAGACTTGGAGGGGAACTGTGCCGACATTCATCTGGAAAGTCTTGGGAAAACCCAGGGAAAACCTCAGACAGCACGGCCGGTAACAGGATTCGAACCCGTGCCACCTCCCAGTCTCGGCATGGAAAGCGGCCACCCTAACGCCACGGGAGCTGGTCCAACAATTTTGCCCCGACAGAAAATTGTCCCGAACGGCCGCAAAGTCTTGGCGGGGGTTCCGCAGAGTTGTAAATACCTCTGAATCATGTAATTTTCTAACACGTATATTTTTCTATAGATTTTTTTTTACACTTTACGTGAAACACTCTGTATGTGTGTCTATTTGGGAAACCTCCATGCGGTGCCTATGGTATATGCTGAGCCATACCCCTTTGAGAACGCCGAAGAGGACATCGGTATGTATGGACCGTTCGTGGGCTTCGTCCAGGACAATGATCGAGTAGCGCTCCAGTAGATTGTCCCTCCCTGCCTCGCTTAGAAGCATTCCGTCGGTCATGTACTTGATGACTGTTTGTCGCGCCGTGCAGTCTTCAAAGCGGATGCAATAGCCGACCTGTTCATTGAAGCAAATGACTCAGTAGACTCTTCTATATATAGCTATACTGACAGTATGACACATGCTTTGCAACCTCTAGTGGCTTACGTTTACTGTTGGATGGAGACATAGTGAATACACGAAATAAAATAACTGACAACAGTGCCAAACGAATGTCCAAGGATTGCATAAACGCCACATTGAGAACCACCGATATTTCCAACGTAGTTCGATATATCGACAGTACGACAGTTCGGAAAACAGTCTCTGTTCGACTTACTGATGAATAAGGTTCGGAACCTGGGATCCAGATATCCTGACATTTTGGTATAATTTAAAGTCGCGAGATCTCGGGATAATAAATTTCGCCTTTCTGGACAACGAATATGCGGTTCCTACGAGTGAAAAAGAAAGAAAGATGTCTTGGCACACCGTGTCTGATGTCCTTTAGGGAAGGCAATGCGTGTGATACGTACTCGGCCATCGAATCCAAGCCTGCAATCTTGAGACCAGGGGCCCTATTCTCATCAAAGTAATCGACCTCGATTACTTTGTGCCTGGCCTCTCATTGGTCGTTACATGAAGAAGGCCTGTAAAACAGAAATGAATGGCACGCGCACTCAACCAAATAGTCGAGCGCTTGATCCTGCAACCTACTCGATAATGTAAATAAAGCATGAAGAGTGTAAGGGTCAAGCCCTCGGCTATTGGCTGAGGGCAATTAAATGACATTCATCTCTCTTCTGCGCGCCTTCTTCGCGTAACAACCCGAGACAGGCGAGACACAAAGTAATCGAGGTCGATTAGTTTGACGAGAATTAGGCACCAGAGTGCTAGCAGGTAAGCCTATACTGTTAAAACAGAACTTCACCACATAGCACGCCTCCTATAGCCAACCATCATATCGAGTGATATCATTCTGTGCATTGGTTTGTTGAAAATGGGACGAGGCACCTATCTGGGACAGATTACTTTAGTCCCAGATAGGCACCCCCCCCCCCCCCTGTTTTGAACAAATCATGTTCTATGTGGCGAAGTTCTGTTTTAACAGTGTACGAGGCGGAGAGTCGGTTGACCTGCACCGTCTCTGTCAATAGCCTAATGCGTGGTTTGACCAATTCAACATTTCGACAGCTGTCGGTCCTTACTGCGCGTAGTTGGCCGTGTTGCATTCTGTGAAGGACCTCATATAGAAAATATTTCGAGAGTTGGGAAGAGGGAATATGACACTGAAAAGGGCTTACCTTTTTGCCCAGTTTACAATCGACTTCATCAGCAACCCTGCGAGCCAGAGACATGGCAGCCACCCTCCGAGGCTCAGTGCAGCCAATCGTACGTCCCTTTGCAATGCCCGCTTCATGCAGGTATTGCACGATCTGAGTCGACTTGCCTGACCCTGTCTCGCCTGTCAGCACCACGGTCTGGTTCTCCCGCACTATCTGTGTTGCAAGAACCGCACTTAGAATCGCACAACGTAATCCATCCATTGCTTACACTGAAGCAACATTCCTCCGATCTCATCACGAATAACATGGCCAGAAGAAATATTCTGGGAACATTTCTGTGGTAAGTCTACAGGGTGGGTGAAGATAAAGTAGCCTCACATTTTTGCACGTATGGCGTTCCCTGCTTACTGCATGAACTTCTGGAGGTGCGGGATGACGCATTTATCCGGCAAAAACGCACAAAAAAAATCGTGGTATCCCAACTCCATCTAACAAAAAAGATATCCAGGCAAACGTTGCCCTCCGTGCATCCCGATTTTCCTATGCAGAAGTCAATATGGCGGTCACGCCGCAGTTTGCTTCTAGCTACCGCTAGGCGTACCAGATCTCGTTTTGTTTGTGTAGGTGTCGCCCCTATAGCGGTAGGGTGATGCAACTGCGCTACACTGCAATGTCCCATTGGAAATACACGGGGCGAAGTTCGCGTCGCTAACGATTTTATTGTGCAGGGTTTGGTTACCACGATTTTTTTTTCTCGATTTGTACCGCATAAATGCACCGTCGGGAGTTCGTACGGTATGCTGGGAACCCTGTATGTGCGAAAATGTGTGGCTACTTTATCTGCACCCACCCTGTATACAGGCAGGCGTTTTTCAGCCCTGTTCTTCCTTCTCCGCGTGCACTATACCAATGGTGCGAGTTCACACCTAATAGGATGCATGAAGCAGTTCTCGTGTCTCGTGTGTGTCGCATTTGTGTCTCATACATTGAAGTGGAAATACTGACCTTGACGATTCTGTCTTTGTATGGAAAAATAGGCAGCGCTTCTCTCTGTTTCTTGATCTCACTCCTGCTGTACCTTGACACGTCGACCGTAGGCTCCTCATCAAGAACCGGTTCTCTCACATCTTGTATGGCGTGAGACCCCATGCCACGCGGCACGGCTTCGAACTGTTTGCCTGTGAAACCATGGTAATCTTTCACACGCTGATGAGATATCACGACACTTCTCCTACGCTCTTTCTAAGGCGGACTCATGCGGTCTAGTTAACTTTCGCTTCCAGAGTGAGTTGGGTGCACATCGCAAAATTGTTTTCTTCGCTCTGCTTTTCTTCCGCACTTTAAGGAAGTAACGTGATCTACGCCAGCGTGCAGAACATGCTAGCAAACGACAAAGACATTATTTTCATTCGCAGGGATCTGGAAGACTGCAGTAAGCTCGTCGAATTTGTTGATTGCAATCAACTTCCCGACCGTTACTCTAGGGAATGACATCATTTTGGCAAAAATATGGCGGGCGAGCGTGCCGAGAGAAGCAGTTTTGTTGTACCTCCCATAGACTCCCATGTATTGAAAATCTAACAAACTTCCGTTCGTCAAAACTCAGAGGACCGCGTCAGGCCCACAAATATGTCATTCCCTAGGTAACCTCGAGGGGAACACGCCTGTGCCTGCTTCGTGTAGAAATTTAGCTAGGTTTTCGATAACCCTGCGAACAAAAATTCCACATAGACGTTCACAAGAAGCGAGTCCGGCTTAAGATGCATACTCACGGTAGACCTCCGATCCCGCCATGTCTGAGACTTGCCTCTGTCATGGAGAAAGAGAGAAGTGCGTTTACTGTAGGACATAGAAAGAGAAAGCGAGCGAGCTGGTGTATGCGATCCAATCCAACGGATACTTTTCCTTGACTCTGAGCTGCCTGAAGTTTCCCAAACTGCAGCCGCACCACTGTGCGTTCAAGGAGCCCAGAAAGCCATCCAAAAGATTTTCTGTTTCTTGCGAATTACGAAAGGACGTAATTTGATGTGACAACTAACACAAAATAAATTCTCTACACGGCGTATTTTTCTTGGAATAAAACGCCCCCGAACATCGACGTGCGCGTTCCCGCTCGACTCACTCTCCGGGCCGAAACGAGGAAGAGGATGAAGACTTGATGTCATCGTGGTTACAAGAAAGGCCACGCTCCAATCGGGATCGGTGCTATTCACTTTCTGTTTTCTTTTTTCTTTCTGCTGCCATTTTTCCCTCTGCGTAGCAGATGACGCTGCTCTAAATAGGCAAACCATGAAAGACGAAAGTCACTGAAACGGTTAGCCAGCTGTAGGACTCGAACCCACATCTTCTGGATTGCCGGTCCAGGGCTCTACCAATTGAGCTAAGCTAACACGCCTTCTCAGCGACTTCCAGGGTGCGTCATCTGAAGGGACAAACAAGCCACTCTCTCTCACTCATCTTCCTTTCACTCTTACATTTTTGCTCACTCACACACACATTCATACGACGGGATCGACGTTAGGGTTGCACCGCGATGACGTCAAAGCGGCTCTGGCGGCTAGTTGCGGGCTTTGCCACCGTTGCGCGCGGTCGCGGTTTTCAAAATTGAATGGCGCGATACGCACGCATCTGTCGAGTGAATAGACCTCTCACTGTTTGTAAACAAATGACGTCATAGTGTTCGACAGCGCCGCCAATTTGGTGGAGTTGAACTACGCTCGAAGCTAGGAGCGAACAAGGTGGACGCGACCATCGGTCCTATTTTTCTTTCAATGGGAGGCAGCGAGCAAGTGCCCATTCGTGGAACCCAGCCCTCTCCTTCCGATTTGTTTCGGTTTCAGTCTGTCTACTGATGTCATGACGACGTTTCTCGGGTAGAGGTCCATTACTTCGCGTGGTGTGTGTTTTAGCAGTCAGGTAAACGGCTTTGTTTGCAAAAATGATCGCGACTGAAGCGCTTCTGTGCTCCTTTGACCTTCCAGGTGGTAAATGTGCCGCAACTGCATCGTCTCTGATGGGTGTTTTTGCGACATGATGAGTGTGCAAGCAACAATTTGAAGCGTGCGGGTGTTCTACCTTGTGATTTTGGAACTTCGGACCAATCACTTCCATTTCCAATTGATATACAGGGTGTTTCAGTTAAATCCCCGGGCTAAATAATTCGCGAACCGGTGCACCAATCGAATAACTTTCTTTTTTACAAGTATCTGTCCAATACCGCCTACAAGATGCCCACCGCGTGAATGAGCGGGAGGCGCTCATTATTTAAATAAAAATGCAAATGAGTTTCGTAAAAAAGCGTAACTTCTAAAGCAGGGCGCTGTCGGTATTAAAATGGGTACTACCCCTTTTGGGACCTTCAATGGACACCTTTCAGAGAAAAATCTGCCACCGAAGCGGGTCATTTGTTGCAGTAATTAATTGGTTTCGGTTTACGTATTTTTGTCGCGGCTGGTCGCGGCGAAGCGCAAAAGGACGTAATTCATTGGTGTAATTCACTGGTGTAATTCATTGGTGTAAGGACGTAATTCATTGATGGATAAGGGAGTGAAAGAGCGTCTTTTTGCGCTTCGCCGCGACCAGCCGCAACAAAAATACGTAAACCGAAACCAATTAATTACTGCAACAAATGACCCGCTTCGGTGGCAGATTTTTCTCTTAAAGGTGTCCACTGAAGGTCCCAAAAGGGGTAGTACCCATTTTAATACCGACAGCGCCCTGCTTTAGAAGTTACGCTTTTTTACGAAACTCATTTGCATTTTTATTTAAATAATGAGCGCCTCCCGCTCATTCACGCGGTGGGCATCTTGTAGGCGGTATTGGACAGATACTTGTAAAAAAGAAAGTTATTCGATTGGTGCACCGGTTCGCGAATTATTTAGCCCGGGGATTTAACTGAAACACCCTGTATACTTATCCCAGTGGGACGTTACTCATCATTTCTTTGTCAGATGGGCGAAGTTATTGGTCTGCCAGCCTTTATCCGTATTGTGATCACTCAACAAACCATATTATGCCCAATTCACCAGACCACAGCAGCTGCTATACGAAGTTACTTTATCAGTTCGTCTTTGGTTGCGAGCCCTTATCAGCGACTCCTCAAAAGTGGACGCGTCCCCATTATCTCATCTATAACACCAATAAACTTGTCTGTTGTTAGCGGGCTACTACGCCGGAATGGGCTTATATTGGTTCCCATTATGGATAATTATCGATATTTATCGGTTTATAGCTGCTTATCAGTAATCATAAAAAACTGTTCAGTCCCTACACCAACTAGTGAACACCGACACACACAGACCTCGACAACATTCCGGCCATTATCAGCCAGTACTATTATGAGCAAACGAGTTATTATCAGGAATTATCACTGCAAAGTAATCAAGCCTTGATCAGGCGTTTTTGGGGTGTCCATCTGAGTGAATCCTCATGAACGACACCTGATGAGCGATATATTATTCAATAATGAGCCATGAAGAACACTCTGAATTAAATCGGATAGCACCTGGATTAAATTGGATGGCACCTATGGATTAAATCAGACGGCATTTTAATTAAAATGGTCTGGAAAACATGTACAAATACGAAACATTCACTTATAGCGCTTATATTTCAGGTATTGAGCCTTCGAATGGCACTGTATTATTTGACGAAACAAAATAAATACCCACCTTCGAGAGCACACAGGGGCCCCTTCTTTTTTAGTTGCGTGCTTACGAAAGGTTCGTAACCATGTACACTCTAAGAAAAAAAGGAGTACTTTTACTCCTTTTGGGGAGTAATTGCATTGCCACAAAAAATAGTCCCTTTCGGGAGTAAATGCACGGGAGTAAATGAATGTCACAGAGTGAAGACCGCATTTCACGCGCTGTTGTAAGAGTCCCAGGTACATAATTGGTGCGCATGCATGAAAATACTTTGAAGCAAACCGTCAACGGTGATATATCGAGTGATACAAAATCTTGCGCCATACTAGGGCACAATTTGCGAAGAAAGGTGAGCTAACTGTTTCTTACTCAGTGTGGCTGGAACATTGCTACGTTGTCTGAGTTATACAGCCTTATGTCATTCAAATTGACCAAGGGCACATATTTACGTAGACTGTTGCATTCAGGAGACCATTCGCGAAGTTTAGTGACAATTTGCAGTCCTGGGGAGTAAACGTCGGGACTAAATGTTGGGTTAGGGGACTAAAATGGGGAGTAATTGCAGACTAGGGGAGTAGAAGCTGCAATTACTCCCCGTTTTACTCCTTTTTTTCTTAGAGTGTAGGGTAAACTTGCCTAAATTATAGAACCGCCAAGGAAAACCCTACACGTCAGAACAAAATTGTTTACAGATATCTCCGTGAATATACGCACGTATGCTGCACGTAGATATGTGAAAACGGGGTCCGCAACACACCCTTGACAAAAAAAGAGAAAAAGACAGAAAAAATTCTAAGTAGGTTCTGTTAGTGGCCCAAAAAAGGTCTTCCACTTCCCCGGCCATTTCCTAAATGGAACTTTGATATTCCTACGTTGGGCCATCTATAGAAAACTCCTGATCTGTTTTACATAACAGCCCAAAGGATAGTGTATATAGAGAGTGTTTCAAAACACGTGTCATTCGGACTTTTTGAAAACAACGGGGCGACGGAAAAATATGCGGTCAAATTAAGGCATTTGTGTGGCAACTAAATTTGCCACCTTGCAAAAGTATTTTCATTTAATTTTAATTAAAAGAAATTGAATTTCTTTAACTGAACACCAAAATTTCACAAGTCAACCTGACGTTTTCTCTCTTTTTTTTTTTTACAGAATTAAAATCGCCCATAGCGAACTTAGTCCGATCACCAAGAAATCCGCTCGATATTGCAAATGGAACTGCCCCAAAGTAAGTCCCGAAATTGAGGCTTCGAAGTTTCGGGTATTCAACGGTGCACCAAATCAGTCGCAAAGATGGGCGGACAGCAGGACATACTCCTGCCCCCATGAAAGATAGAAGGTAAAAAAAAAAAAGAGGCGGTATCTTTTTCTTTTTTTCTTTTTTTTTTTTTTTGTGGAATGTCACTCGCCTTGTCATCGGCGCATCTTGTGCTGCACGCCGGTCCGGCGATAAATTGTTCTAGCTTCATAGGGGCATGTCCTGCTCTCTGTGCATCTTTGCGACTGATTTGGTGCGCCGTGGAATACCCGAAACTCTGAAGCCTCAATTTCGGGACTTATTTTGGGCAGTTCCACTTATCGAGCGAATTTCTTGGTGGATACGAGTAAGTTCGCTACGGGCTCTCTAATTCTGTAAAAAAAAAAAAAAAGAACACACACACACAAAGGATCAATACTGCGTTTTTCCACTCGATGACAGGTAAGTCAGTTCCTATCCAATTCTGCCGCTCAGCATAGCATACCATAGCACCACACTTGTGGCATATACGCAACATTTCGGCCGGTAGAATTTTTAGTTTTCACGTTTTCTGATCCCTGTTGTTGCCTTTCTTGCTCAGGTATCAACTAGGTACTGCCCAACCTATATCTGCTTCAGAAAAGCATCTGCATGGACGCAGTAGAATGGATAAGCCATTCTGAGTGGTTGGAACATAATCTTTCGGCATAGCAGCTGCACAGGTTCCTTTGTGACGGGTCAGCCTTGACAGTGCCACTATACACAAGCAGCAAATGGATATGGACGTGTTTTCTGTCATGCCGGATCAGTGAATGTGTGTACCTGTGCAGTGAATCTACTGATCTACTGCGAAATCTTCTACGTGAGACATCAGCTAACACACACGGTCCTCAGGATGTCCCCACAGTATCATCGTGTCCTCGTCCTTCAAGGTGTATCCCCATAACATCCTGAGGATGACACTCGCGGACGGTCCGTGAAGAGTCATTGAGGTACGTCCTGTGCCCGTCCCTGTGGGTAGATAGCGGGACGAGAAATATTACTTTGTTTAGTTTACCTGCTCAGACTCCCTAAACACTTTTTTTTTTCCGGCTGATGCTTGGACCCGATTGACATTCTTCTGAAATAAAGGGTGGTCCAGCGTAAAATTATCTGCCTCCGAAAAGCATGACTGTCTATGATACATGGAGCATTTCTCGTGAGGCCGACAACGGCAAGCCCTATCACCATCACCACCACCACCACCTCGTGGAAAGAACAGAAACGTGCGATTCTGTCCTACTGCTTTTGACTTGCAAAGGCCCTACCTGAGTTTCTCAAACCAGAATGAGTAAGAAACATGGACTTTACAGTGATGTAGAGCTAATACTTCAATTAATTCTTCGCTTTTAGTAGTTTTTCCTCGCGTAATCGAGACAAACATGGACAGCTCACACTTTGTTTTGTGTCGCAAACGAGCATATGGCTCTGGAATGTACGGAAAGTCGCGTGATAAGCAATAAACAGTATATGTTTCATCTTCGGCAAGCTTTCGGTTTTTTTTTTCGGCTTTTTCGCTGAGTAGGCCTCGGTCTGAGTTTGTCGCACCCCACCTCAGGGAGTATGCCTCCTCCATGCGGCGCCTGCGCGAGTCCTACCCAGGTGAACGCATTTCTACCTGGACTGTGAAGCGACTGTACAAATCTCTCTTGGAGCTTCTTCCCATGCCTCCGCCGGCTGTGGGCCTTGGTGTGCCCCGGCAGGTTGCTTGGCGTCTTGTCACCGCGGGCTGATTCGACGCACGTCGGGCTAGCCTGCAATGGCGCTTGGCACACGGCGTTTTACCGCTTCGGGACCGTCTGGCTCGGTACGGAGTCACCACTCCTTTCTGTCCATTCTGTGCTTGTCACGAAACTGCGGAACACGCGTTTCATCAGTGCATTGTGCCCGATACTCTATGGCACAAAGTTGAAGTCCTGTTCGGTGTGTCACGCATTCGGTGGGCTGTCATTCAAACGCTCTTTCAGCCTCCCGTCCCGCATCGCGATAGGAAACAGTTCCTCCTTCTGGCAGTTGAGATTAACTACCAGGTGTGGATTTCTCGCTGCATTGCAGCACAGGGTGGCCGCATCCGTAGTGTAGCAGAAGTGCTAAATCTTGTTCGAGCAGGGGTTCGTCGCGTTCTTCGTAGAGAGAGAGCTGTGCTGGGAGCTGTGCACTTTGCAAGACGGTGGCAGACATCTTCGGTCCTCTTTGAAGATGATAGAGGTACGTATGTGCTTCACTTTTAGGTGGCCAAGTACAGTGTGCCGTTGTCACGTTCACAGCTTTCCGCGAGTCTTCGTTCGTTGCATGGTGACGTCCAGCACACATATTAATCTAGAGATCATATTGCTCTAGAGTTGGCATCTACGTAGCCTTAGTTTAGTCCGTGTGAAACGTTAGAGGGAGCCAGTCTGTGTGGCTGGTCTTCCGCTCTGATGCCAATACAGAGAAGCTTTCGCTTGTTCCATCCTACAGTCGGCAATACGGCGACGAGAATCCTGCTCTTCGTTTTTAAGGTGAGAGCAGTACTATTTTTGAAATTGATGTGGGCAAGCTTTCGCTTGCCCCATCCTACAGTTGGCAATACGACAATAGCCTTCGGTGTTGTTTCCGGGAAGATTTTTCCTAATAACTTTCGGAGTGAGTTTCTCGGACTTTTCTCCGCGTCTTTTATATTTCTATCTGCTTTCTTATTAAATCGCTGCGCTTATTGTCCATTATGGAATGTACTAGAAAGGAACAGTCAGGCTTCATTGTGGCAGTTAACCAAGATGCATGGAGTCAGACTCAGTATGCAACTGTTCTCTGTGCAATAAATAAAAAAAGACATTGATATGGGTTCTCTGACGACTTGGGGGGTATTTTATAAGTGCGCATACTGAAAAAGGGATATGAATTGTGCATCCTAGAAGTGCTCTAGCAATATTCTCAAGTGGTCCTTACGTAGGATCTGTGGATGATCTGAGGATACCATAGGGACGCTATATAGCGCCAAAATGACATGTTGAGGACGATTTGAGGATCAGATTCATCGTCCTACGAATGTCACCCCCGTCCATGCATGATGTTCTTGGGATATCCCTGGGATGACCATGTGTTGTTGGGTGAACACGAAGTTGCTTCGGCATATTACTCAAACTTCAGAAACATTGTTCATGTCAAGTTCGTTTTTGGTGCAGATACAGAAGACTGCGTATGTGTGATTTGGAAATACCAATCCCAAAAAGTAAAGCACATTGTGCAACAGAAACAGCCAACGCTTCCGCGTTTTATTTATTTCACTCGATACGAACGAAAATTCAGAACCGCCAAAGCAGGGGAGAGGAAGAGAACAGAGGGGAAAGAGAAAAAGAACGCCTCAGCAGCGTCGATCCCTTTACGTCACCCGTCACACAGGGAGACGAAATAAAACAAAGCAAAAAGCTACTCTACCGAGGGACCGAGGCCCAACGACTGGCCTGACGTCAGAGGTCACGTGAGTTTTTTCCGACAATAGAAATATACTACACGTTCATTCTCCTGATGTTTTCCTTGGGCAGGAAACTCCCTGGCGCGATGCCAGGCGCACAATGCGCCATACATTAGCTGACGCTTGTCGCGGGTTATGGCCTTATGGGATGGGACTGACATTTCTAATCACGTGTTGTCACGTGTTAAAACTTCGTCCAGGTGCGTTGTTGTGATTGAATTTTACGTGGAAGACGCGCGCAATGTCTGGTTCATTGGCCATCGCCCGAGAGCTGGCACGCTTTCTCTTTGAACGTCAATTTTTCCCGTCAGATCTTTCTTCAGTTCTCCGGCAGATATGAATGTCGTACAATCCTCCAAGCTTGTACAAGATTCGTTCATTCATTCATTCATGTACTGTTCCTTCGGATACTTAAGAAAAGTAGTTGAATGAAGTCACTGAGTACCGGGCAAGAAATCTAACTCCCTTCCAGGATACGCCGCAAAATGACAGGGGGACCCTGGAATATTTGAGACGAAATGTAACAACACAGACGATGGTGACCTTTTTTTTTTACCTCTCCTTTTTCCGGGAAAAAATAAACCGAAGGGAGTATCTTAGGAGTAACTAAGGAAATGACTACAACTTACTGATAAAAGGTATTTAAGTTAAGATACTATAAATACTGCGTTTTAAAAGTACTTCTAAGAAACCAAGTTACTCCTAACAGTACTCGTATTTAAGACAGAACAACTATAGAGGAGTATTCAAGTTATGTACTAGTCGCCAATCATCTTCAATCAATAGTCATATCAGTATATAGCCAATAATTATTGAGTCTGAGGAACTATAACTCGGACTACACAAACACGAATCAGCTACCAGTAAAGATAAGTGAACAGAGGGAAATGTATTGGAAAAGAAAAAGGTGGTGCAGACATGGTCACCGTTACGGCTCCAGCAAATAAACATTGCCGCTGCAACACGATCGCAAATTACGATTCCTTTTTGCGCTCTACGTACCAGAAACGTAGGTTTTCTGAGCCAAGTCAATGTAGCTGCGGGCGCAGTTGACGCACATAATTAATGTCAAACATCCCCCCCCCCTCCGCGAACGATCCTGGCGGCGTCCATGGGTACGGAGAAGGAGGGATATGCCAATTCTGAAAGCTTAGTGATGTAATGAAGTCTCCCCTTCGGTTTGTACCTTCTTTTCCGTCATTCTCGATATATTCCCACCCTACTCACTGAACATAAAGTTCGTTTTACTGGTTCTGAGCCACGCCCTGTGTAGTCCAACTCCTCTCCTCAGTTTCAACGATGATTAGGTATAGATACCTTCACGCACTATATGGTTTGCTTACCCTTATCTTATATACTTCACAATCAGTGGCGGATTTAAGTGGGGCGGGGGGCGACCGCCCCCCTATACGATCGTGTTCCCTGTGTAAAAACCCTATCTCCTGGACGATGATGCTGCGCCGCAAAGCACGAAATTTCCTTACGACCCCCCCCCCCCATGACAGACCCTTAAAGGGACTATCGCATCCATCTCAGTCGATTCCGAAACTGTAGTGCCGTTGTACTCCGCGTTGATCACTGATAATAACGCCGAAAACCCGACGCGAATTGGCAGCGTTGTTCCTGTGTAATTTGATACAGGTCCCCCAAGGTCGCCATTTTCCCATGTATTTGTTCCTATCCCGATGCGTGCAATGTCGGAGGCCGCCCTTAGATACCCCATTGTTACCAGCCGTTGGCTTGCGTTGAATTGTAGCGCGCTAAAGATCCAGTTGAAGCACAATCCAAGCCAGGCCAAGTCACCGAAGGAGAAATGGACGACTGCGCCTGGTACGACAGGTACGCTATGTGATGCACGCAGCCGTGCGCTAGATCCTTCCGATCGCTCAACACGTTTAAAAACGGGACCAAAAAGTGAAACACGACACAGAAAGTTGTTATACGCGTTTTATTTGGACATATAAAGACTAGATTCATTCGCAGAAACGACAAAAACATTTTGCCGTTAAACTTAGCGCGCTGAAATGATCCGAAACGGCAACAGTGGGGTATCTAGTGGCGGCCTTCTTCGTTGCACGCTTTTCCGAGGTGAGTTTGCAAAACTTCGCAAGAGCAGACGACGCATTCCGGGGTTCCCTCTCTGGAAACGTCACACGGACGAGGCCTACGCGCCCTTCGACATGGAGAATACCAATCACGGAGCGGCCGGAGAGACCTTGGTAGCCTTCGCAACCGACAGACAGGCGGGCAAGCGCGGCGGAACGCTAGGGAACGGCGTCTTCTCTGTTACCGGCTCGCAGAATGTTGTTTCTGGTTAGTGTCGAACGTGTTCGTACAGTCAGGAGCGTAACGCGTTTCACGTAACATAGTTACGTCTGCACTCACACTGGTAAGCGAAAGCCAGCGTATTTACCGAGGACTTTTCAGATGACTGAAGATGGACTGCAGATGGAATGCGGACCTTTAATCCTCGATTACTTAATATCTTAGCTGCTTTCGGAAGACAAATTTGGCAAAGTTGACTCTGAAACGGTGACGAACATTATCCTATCGGTATCATACATACGTTCCCGGATGCGATAGTCCTTTTAGATCCGCTCCTGTTCACAATGACTATAATATCTCATCTCGTCTGTGCAACGCCACTATCAAACAACTGTGCCCCATACAGTCGGTCTCTAATCGACTGTCTCTCTGACTGCACTATAATGTGCATCCGTTGGCAGTCGTCCTAGATATATCGTGTAATAGATTTATCTCCGGCCGTTGCATAACAGCGTTCCTCAAGCACTTCCACCAGTGACGTGTGTACGAACTCTGACAGAAGCGAGTTTTCGGGATCGGTAACGTTTGTGCCACCTTTAAAATTTGCAATACATAGCCTTTTTAGTCGAGAACGTTAGTTTAGAACGTTTAATTAAACGTTTAGTTTAGTCGATAACCCCTTTTACGATCGCTGCTGGGACCACTGATCTCCCACAGCGTGTCACCGGCCGCCATATTGGTGGGCCCATCGCATCCTGTCGTCTGCATTTAGTTCAAGCGGTGCTGCCCGTATTTTTTTTTTTATTTCTTTTAAATTAAAGGCCATGTCATGCCAGTTTGTTGCAGCTTTGAGTACACTTCACGCGGACAGAGAAAGAGGGATAATTTTTCGCAGGTAAGCTCTTTATTTTGAAGAAAAATCTGTTTATTCGTATCGCGTGCATCTGACAACTCGGACTTGTTTGCACTTCGCTGGTGCCATTGCGTACTAAGAAAGTATGTGTGACTGCTCCTACAGATCTCAAGACCATGCATTTATTTTCTATAAACAATGCGCTTGTGCTTGCAGGTTCCCCTCACAGTCACTCAGCTGTGCCGAAGAACCGGATGCAGAACCTACGCCAATATGCCAATTTGTTCCACTGTTCTTTTAATCTGTGAGGAAGCAAATAAACTGCTGTGTTAACCTCGTATGTGCAGTTGCTCCTACAGCGGGTGTGATAAGTCATGCATGTGCATGCTCTTCGTGCACAGCGCGCTTAGAATATCTGTAATGAAATACGCTGACAGCTGAACAACTGCAAAGCACTCGTGACAATAACGTTATTTTAAGATGAGGAATGGGGAGTTTCATCGCCAGGGTCTATACTCCACCTCGTTGCTGGTGGCGATGTGGTGAATAAAATAACGAGCCCCTTCAGAATAAGCATCGAGGTCTTATTGTAGCACACACACACAGACACTCGTAGAACATAATACGATAATGGAAAAAGTCAAACGAGAACCGTACAATACCAAATCACATAATAACGAACGAGAACCGCGGAACACCACACGAAAACCGAACAACAAACGAAAACAAACAAAACATATAAAAACTGAGGTACCTTACATTAACAGACAGTGTGAAACCTTTCTGAGTAAAAATAATTAACTTTACACGTTGACATTCACCAAGTTCACCTTCATGGGTACGCGCCCTGTGCACGACAGTTACGATCCCCTATTCGGAATACATGCAGCGGAGAAGAAAAAGAAGGCAATTACCATTAAAAACTAGAGGAACACGGCTGAAGCACGTTTGGAATACATCAGCACACTGATTCCTAAGAAAGATGCGTGCTAATCAGCAATGAGGAGCGTTTAAAGCGCAATAAATACTCCAAATCAAATCGCTTCCCATTGTTTCCTATGGGAGCAGCCGGCGCCAGTGGGCCCTCCAACATGGCGGCCGGTTGCCGCAACTCTCTCTCACGCAGGGGGGTCGGACTCGGCAAGAAAAGTGTGCCCCCGCGGGCGCTGACATTTTGGGAGGCATGAACAGGGTTGCCTTTGGCTGCGCGCTTCACCGCTAAGTTTGACTTTCTCGTATCTTGTTTCAAAACTCGTTCAAATGTCACAAATCTGTGACTGTTTTGGTGAAATGTGCAAAATTGAGAAATAAAGTGTTGATAAAAGTCAATAAAAGTCTGCAAGTTCAGTTCCTGAGTGCTGTCAAAGTGCGATCTCAACGTTCTCTGGCTCAATCGAGCACCAGCAGGGAACTGGCATGTAGTTTCGCTTTCGCATCGCTTTGTACTTGTCAGACGCGGACGCTGCAGTTACGCAGCTTGAAAGATGCCCAGCTGTTGTGTGAAATGTAAAATGAGGCAGAGTAAATCCTGCGGGGTGTCATTTCACAAGTAAGTGTCCACTGGGTCCATGCATGCACAAGTATATTCTGTGGCGTGCCCAGTCGCCTATAAACGTTGTTCACTCTAAGGCAAACAAATATTGTCGAAACTTACGGCACGATCTTGAGATACATATTATCGCAGTTTTCCGCGGGATCCTCACCTGCTTTCCCGATGGCTGGAAGCACTTGACATGCAATCGCTCGTTCCTACACGCGGTCAGAGAGTATGCTCTAG
This sequence comes from Ornithodoros turicata, assembly GCF_037126465.1. NCBI lineage: Eukaryota > Metazoa > Arthropoda > Arachnida > Ixodida > Argasidae > Ornithodoros > Ornithodoros turicata. Next base: position 13,953,145 of record NC_088208.1, read on the forward strand.
GCACTTCCACACTTCTAGCTTCATCGCTGGTCATCAGACAGCAAAACTGAAGGCAAACGCGGTCCCTATGACAGTGAGGCCAGGAACTGCTGAGGTATCCGGTTATTCTTTATTACTTTTAAAATGATACAAAAGGAGATAATAATGGAAGAACTTTTTTAGAGCCAAGTAACAGCCAGCCAGCCAGATGAAAGAGATGAAAGTGGTGCTGACACAGTTTCCCTGGTAAGTACATAGTAGTTTGTGCAGCCACCCCCCTGTATGACTGCCTTCACTCCATGTTTTCCAGGAAATGCTTGAAGCCAGTGCTGAGCAAGCAGAGCCCGCCGTCCCTTCTTCAGCTGTTCCACTGCCTGTAAGGACATGAATTCTTGCTTACGTGCTTTTACAACTAGACCTGTAGGACGGCTTGGCCTATAGATTGTGCGATTCCTTCCCTTTTTAATGGCCTTAATTTTCTATCCAGGAGATGCCCCAGGCAAGTGCTGCGGAAGCAGAGACTACCAGCCCCCCTCAACCTGTTTCACTGCTTGTAAGAATGGCTTGGTCAATAAGTCATACATGTGCTTCCATGTAGGATTTTTTTCATTCTTTTCTAAGGAAGGGCCTGAAAGCAGTATTCCACGGGCCCAGACCCCCAGCCCGAGTCCGGCTATCCTACTGCCTGTGAGCACATGAGCTTTCTTAATAATAATAATGATGATGATGCCTCACTAGTGCTCAAGAATGTAATACCTATTTGTGGGCCTAAGGCTCCAATAACTATTCTCAAAGCGTGAATCCTATGCAGTGTGACGTCATGTAACCCGAGCTGTAGAAATAAATGCAAACATTTTTTAGGCTAACCTGTTTGACCATGAGGACCATCCCTACTGTAAGCTGCCACAAAAGCGGAAAGCAGTGAGTATATGTCTGTATGTCATTTCTTATTCCTGCTGCTTGCTGCTGTCAGGTTCTTCTGCTGCTGAAAAACATGAAAACACAGACAAATTGCTTTTGTGACTATAGCCCACTGCGAAACAATGCATTCCAATTCCTGTGAGCAGCGACAGTTCCTACTACCATTTCAGGAGTGTCAGCAGGAAAGCCCAGATCCCAAAACACAACGACTTGAGGACATTTCTGTAGATGTTTTGTCCCCTGACCCCAGAGCAGGGCAGCAACAACCGGAAACATGCAATGAAACCACGCCTACACGACAACCGGTAATTTTAAAATGCAAAATATTGGGGAATGCTGTCCTTAACCAACAGGCAACTTTGCAGGTGTCTGTGAGCAACACAGATACTGAGGGCAGCCCGATCACACCCAAGGGTCACAAGGAGCACACCTATCACAGCAAAACAACGCCAAGAACAGGAATGAGACAACTTCGAGAGAAGAACCAGTACCTGCGTGGTGTCCGTCGACGGCTGCAACTGACCCTGAAAAGGAGAGAAAAGAAAATTAAAAATCTAAAAAGCCTCATTGCTGAACTGAAGGAAAAGAACTTGTTGGCAGAGGAGGCTCAAACAAAGCTGGAGTCCTTTGGGGAACTGCCACAAGAGATACTTAAGGAATGGGCAAAGAACGTGAGAAAGAAAAAGCCAGGCCGTAGATATTCCCCAGAAACTAGGAGATTTGCAATGACACTCCACTTTTATTCACCTCGTGCCTACAAATATGTCTCAAAACTATTCCCAATGCCAGCTGTAGACACACTCCGCGAATGGTCAAAGGTTATTGGTGCTTGGCCTGGCTTCACGCAGGAAGTCTTAGACCACCTGAAGAAAAAGCATGAAACAACTGAGAGGAGAGAGAAGCTGTGCTCAATCATGCTTGATGGAATGAGCATACGCAAAAAATGTGAAGTAGACAAGGCCACTGGACGGCTAATTGGTTACGTTGATTTTGGGGAGGACCACACACCTCATGACACGGATGATGCGCCCCTAGCAGGTGACTCTTTGGTATTTATGGCTGTGGGCGTCGCATCACCATGGAAAATACCCTTCGGCTATTTTCTAAATAAGGGGCTATCTGGGGAAGTACTGAAGACACTACTGACAGAAGCCATCATGGTGCTAACAAATTGTGGACTCGAAGTCGTGGCAGTCGTCTGTGACGGGCTATCGTCTAATGTTATGATGGGGCGACTGCTGGGGTGCCATATCCATGCCAACAACACAGAGGACTTTCGGACATTTTTCTCCCATCCTGCTGATGCTGACAAGAGCATACACCTAATTTTTGATGCTGCACACAGTCTTAAACTGCTCAGGAACCTGTTTGGGGATCACAAGGTGTTACAGAGCAGCCACTATGGAGTAAGCAAATAGGATGACAATACTACCAACTGTCCCTTGTGAATAATGTGGGAACAAGGATGGACGAGTTTTTTTCTGGTCCCTCCACGTTCCAGCATTATGCATAAGTTGAGCTCACTTTTCTGCATCTGAATGCAGTACACCTAGCTTCCATTTCAGTTTCTCTCTTGCCTGCCAACAAATTTAAGTATACTTTCACCCTTCTTAGACAATCAGGTGGGCCTTTATTGAAAGGCTGCAGCAACTCCAAGAGAAGGAGGGCCTCAGAGCAGCAAACAAGCTCACCAGATCCCATATTGAGTTTGGCCGCCAGATCATGAAGGTCCGCCTTGCAGCGCAGACTCTAAGTTCATCCGTGAGCAAAGCCCTGACCCACGCACGGCTCCTGGGATTGACCGAATTTGAAGGAAGTGACGCAACCGCTTCGTTCATTGCCGACGTAGATGAGTAGGCCTTTCATTTTCATGACTGTGGCCACTAAAGCTAAAGCATGAACATCTTTTACAGAGCATTTGATTTGCTTAATTCGCACAGTCCCATTGGCAAAGGATTTAAGGCACCACTTCGCAATGGAACAATTTCCCAGCAAGGAAAAAGGATGCTTACATTGTCGTCAAGAATGATGACACTGCGACTTCCATCCGGGGAGCTAGCTGCTCAGCATGGGAGACGCATGTCAGTCATCAGCATGGCCTTTACGCTGAAAAGTGTTGCACAGCTGGCAGAAGCGCTGTTCCAGGCGGGCGCATGCAGGTAACATGTAGAGGTCTAGAATCAGAAAACAGTATGTTTGAACAAATTATATTACTCCCTTGCACTCCCCTAGTTACATCACTACGTACCGCCTCAGCCAGGACCACTTGGAACTGTTCTTCAGCTGCATCAGGCAAAGAGGAGGATGGAATAACAACCCATCAGCTTCCCAATTCCGTCATGCCTACAGGAAGCTTCTGATACATGCTGAAGTTCAGGCCCCAAGCTCTGCGAATGTCGCTCCTACAGTGGAAGGCATAGAGACACTCGGTCACCAGGGCAAGCCGCGAAGGGAGGAAAGTGCAGGTGAGGAGACTCCCACTGCAGAAGTTCCTGCAGAGGACAACATCTGTGCCCTTCTACAGTGTGCTGACCATGACTACGGGGAATCATCCAGACTCAGCAGGTTCAGCGAGGACATTGTTGCCTATATTGGAGGATATGTTGTTAGAATTGTCTCCTCAAAACTCACCTGTAATGGTTGTTTGGACACACTCCTAGATGACGAGACATCAAGTGTTCTCATCATGCTCAGGGACAATGGAGGGCTGGTTAAACCATCCTCCTTTGTTACACGTCTGCTGTGTTGCGCTGAGCAGACCTTTCGTCTAGAGAAATTGAGGTCTGTGAAGCTTGTAGTGCGGGTGATCGTTTTGAAATCGTTTAATCACTTCATCCTAACACACGGTGACAAGCTACCACTGTGCCAGCACTATGCAGAGGAGCCTGATCACATAATTTCACTGGCGAAAGTGATCCTGCAAAAGTATGCTGGCATCAGATTAAGAGAACATAGTCGAAGAATTACAGAAGCAAGTCGTGGTGCCCAAGTGAGGCAGATGCTCACGAAACAAATCTTGTTCCGCAATCAGTAGATGCCCTAAATCGTCGTCGTCTTCGCTCGCCCCAAGTGGACCTGCGACCCAAAATTTATTTTTTCTTCTTACATATACCTGTGTGCCTTGATGACAACACTAACAGTTTACGACGCTTTCCTACATTGTTGCATTGTTATAACGCGCAAACGACGGAACAAGGTAGGAGTGATACACAGGCAGTAACATGTATCACGAATTTCGCTTGTTGTCCCTGTTAATGACCAACAACCACGGCAAATAAAGGCCTTTCGAGGAAACGCACAGTTCGGAAACACACCTTTCTTTGTTCGAACACTTAAACGGTCATATATCCACATTACATGCTATTCGCTAGGCCTCACTGTGTGCAACAAGACACACGTTATCCTTTTACGCCACGATACAAGCTATTAATCCAAAAGAAGCCGTTCAACGCAATTGCCCAAAGGTACGACGACAAACGTCTGCATCATGCATGCAAACAACAACTGATAGGTGTATGCTTACATATTTCCTGCTCGGCGAGCAATGCGGAGGCCATGAGAGCAGACGAACGCCACGCCCGAGGCGTTCTCACTTACGTTGCCATAGAGATCCGCATTGTTGCCCTCAAAAACGAGTACTCCGCTAACATTTAGCGTGCAAAAAGAGGTCTGGCAACGCTGTCTATGCCTCCGCTGGCCGCGCGCAGGTGGGCACACCCCGCGGTAGGGAGAAAGCATTGGCCGCGCGCCAAGGCCGTTCTCTAGAGTCTTCCTATATTATCTCTATGCTCTCACGAGCCCCTCTCCTATGCGCGATCCAGCCTTTATACATAGAGATCAGTGGCTGGGACCGAAATTTTCTCAAAACAAGTACGCGCTCGAAGAGTATAAGATTACGCCATCAGTTTATTGTACGGTGAAAGCGACTGCAAATTCAAAACGATGAAACACCCACGAATTAATCTTTCCGCGTATAATCCAAAGCTGCAACCAGGGGCGCCGTCAAGGGGGGCAGTTGCCCCCCTTCCCCCTGGCCCCAGGCTCCCTGGCCCATCTAACATGGTCGTTTGAACACAATCACGTTTTATTTATTTTTATTTTTCTTGACGTGGTTATAGCTTGGTGCGGTGCGTAACGAACCTACTGTTCCTCGTTAATTAAGTGGCTGGCTTTGCATGTGAGCAGTTACAGGTGAGTGGCATGGCCTGCTGTACATTATGCTGACTAAGGATCGATATTTATCTTCGATTATATAATCGCTGACGGAAAGGGCAGTAGGAGTGGCGACAGCAATGTAGTATGAAACAAAAAATCAGGAGCGAGCCTGGCACGGACAAGGGATTGCGTTGCCGAGAAACGGCAAAACGTCAAGATTCCGAAGCATAGGGTTACTGAGCCAAAACTGATCCAAAACAATATAGTTGCGGGCGCGTTCGACATCCAGAGCTAGAGGAATATCCCGCACCTTGAGCACCAGCTCGAACACCTCCGCTCCAGCCCTGCACTCGCGGCACCCATAGCCCCCCCCCCCCCCCACCTTGGCCGGCCGGCATTGGTTTGCCCCCCCCCCCCCCCCCTGGAGAAAATCCTAGCGGCGCCCATGGCTGTAACTCTTTACTTTACGCTTACTGGCGCTTTTCTTGTTCTTCATACTTTACCCGTAGCGAATTACATCACTCACCTTCGTTGTCAATACTGTCGAAATATGGTTGAATACTCCCTAGGCGTAGGACGAAGTAGAATATAGTATTTTAGTACTCGCTGTCGAGCATCACTGCCGCCACGTTTACGCCCGACAATCCGCTCGCCACTTTCGTTTTTAAACATGGTTCCCGGCCTGCCCCTCGTGAGAGACTCCGCTAGGTTTCATGCGCATGCGCCAGCTCGCCCTACAACCTACAACGCTCTCTTCTTCCGATTGGGTCTGAGCGCCAAGGAAAAAAAAAGCATTGCTTTCGGTTTCTCGCCTGTGAAGTGGTCCTGCGGGTGAGTGTCCATACTAGGATCAGTGTTCTGCAAAATGTACAACTTGAAAGGAGATGGGTGTATCTCATGCATGGAGGAAGGAAACACAGGAGCGGCCCTTCCAATTTTTTGCCATTGGGACGGGCGTGCCAGCTTCGCACTGCATGCTGGGATGCTTCTGTCTATCATGTGACCGCTCACGTGACCCCAAGAGCATGCGCAGGCCAGCTCCCAAAGCAGACGACGGGAGTCGTGGTTGTCTTGCAGTTCAAATATCTGCATTGTGATGAACGCCGCGCGTCCATCTTTATTTGTGTGTGTTCGGAAGTTTACTCTTGGTTTACCCTTTTACTACAAGGCCGGTCAGGTTCCGCAGGACAACCACGCAGGACTAGAAACACCATTCGCGGTAGCGATGTTTGTGTGACGACGTGGCCGCGTGTTGTGTGTTGCTGAAGTGGTAATGCCAGTAATCAAATTTGTACAACGATGGAGGAAATCAATTGAATCTGCAGCTGTAGCACAGCGCCAGCTTGCAAAGGAAGGGTTCAAGATGACTCTCTCACAGACAGGGGTACGCCTGTATGCCGAAACAGCCGGTCAAGTACATGTTTACAGGAAACGTTATTTCCGTGACAGAGCTGCTTTCTGTTGAACGGCAGCCGCAACCGCGGTTCGAACACGTTAACAAAACGTTGTTTCCGCAGTGGTGCTCACATTTTAAGAGTAAATGGCCTTGGAAAAGCGTAAAAGCACGAAACGCAGCGAGAGCAACAAAGGGTTGCCAAACCGAAACTTTAGAGAGGATCACGTGGTGGACAGGAAGTAATGGCGGTTTTGACAGGAGCGATCGCCAGAGGGGTGCCACGGAAATCTGCTCGAAACGGCCGCTCCTTAGCGGCAGCGGCATATTTCCCAATTTATGTCCCAATCCAGTTCAAAGAACGCAATCGAAGCAAAAAGACGTGGGTCAAGCCGTAACTATAGCCACGGCCAATCGAAGTCTGATTGGCTTTGTGTTGTGTTTGTCGGTCGTTTGGTGATAGATAGACTTTTGTTTGGAGTTGGAAGTTTGGACCACCGCTTGAACTCCGGAAAGACAAAATGTTGTCAAGTCTTCTCAAGGAACATCAGCAGCGCCAGCACCTCCGTAGGGAAGAGCAAGGTTCGCTGTGTTCATGCCGTTCATGCTGAGAATATGTCACACTGGATCACTCTTTATAATTGTTCGGTCATGCATATATTTTAGAAAAGAAGAAAAAAGATGCCACAGCCGCTGCTAACGCGCTCACATCTGCCATGGTCGATCACCTTAACGTTGGGTAAACCGATTTGTGCTTCAAACACCTTTCTATCGTTCTTCGCAGCATTTGTTTTTCTGTCTTCAACTAAATAAATGTTGATGTGCGGTAAACTTGCAGCGTAGCCCAAGCGTACTTGAACCAAAAAAAGCTTGACGCAGAGACGAAGCAGCTTCACACAAACGCCAACAACTTTGCAAAGCAAACTACGCAGTGGTTGCACTTGATAGACAATTTCAACCATGCCTTGAAGGTAATACACGCGTCGTTGTATGGGCAGCTGATGCACGGAAATCCAGCTCAGGTTTTATTGAACTGTGATTTACCTTAACGTGTTCCCTATCTCGTTTTCCAGGAGCTCGGTGATGTCGAAAACTGGGCAAAGAGCATCGAAGCTGACATGAGAACTGTATCGAGTGCACTGGAATATGCTTATAAAGGTATACTCAAAGAATCCGCCCTGTCAGAGCGTCTCTCACTTATGTTTTATTTCATTTCAGTGGGGCAAGATGCAACATGACAGAAACAGCTGCAATGAAAAAGCGCAGAGCATCAATATTTATATAAATGATATGAATATTTTATCCAGTTGATTGTATTAATTCCTGGGGAGTATATGAAACTCCTACATTACTATAAATGTCAACAACATATGGATTACGTATTTGTTTATGGCATGGGTGGTTGCGTCCAGTGGAGGCGGCGTAGCCAGAAAAAATATTTTCGGAGGGGTTTCATGGGGACTTCACATGGGAGAGGAGGTCTATCACCTCGTTTCCCTCTCCCAAATGCATTACCAAAAGTAAAATTTCAGGGGGTTTGGACACCCAGACAAAAAAAAAATAGTCACGAATCAGGGTAGTATGGAAGACCACACTAAACTATATCTGGCATACCTCAGGGATCACTCTGCATTATGCCTATTCTGGGGCTCATTTTTTCAATGCTACAAAGATCCTGATTGATCCTGATCCAGATGGATACAGAGATCCTGATCCGATTGCTCCTTGCTAAGCACTCAGTTTAGTTTACTAGTGTTCTCGCACGTGATTGTTGACTGGAGCTGGAAGGATTGGCAAACATAACGCAGCAAGATATAAGCACACAAAATCGCTTCTAAACAACCCAATGTTTTCGTTTTGTTTTTTGTTTTTCCATGTACGACAATTTTTATTATTATGCGTATAGAACAGCCAATGGCCAAGAGATACAACACTACAGTTTCATGTGCACACTGCCGGACATCGGATGTCTTCACTACAATGTGCTTCAAGTTTCTAACGCTCATGTTAATCCTCATTGGTGTTATGAGAACGCGAGTGTTTTGACGTTACTAGCATGATTCCTTTGACTAGTGCACTGGGGCATTGCTGCTGTGGTTGTGCCATCAGTTATGCTGCACTGGATGAGGATAAACAGTTACAAACTTTTTGGTATCCTCAAGTATTCTGAATCACAACGTTGAAGGTGCACCCAAAAGCCAATATATTTTAGGTTCTTTTATGGTGAATATTAAGTGCTATTTTCAACTGCCGTATTGTGCAAATAAAAATAAATGTTGTATTCGCAATTATCTTTCACAAAACTGGCTTTACCAAAGCAACTTCTGCACTAACACCCGAGTGTGGCTTTGTGAACAGAAGCATGGGATGCTGACATGGTAACAGCGGTATGTCCACTTTATTTCTTCAACCTCTGTTCGGCACGCTGCAGAAACGTGTACAGCAGGATGTGTCATTTTTACACAATCGAGAAGTCCACGAGAGAGAGAATGAAATGTGTAGGAAAACTGTACAAAAAACATCCAATTCCAACAGACTCATCACGCTTATCTCGTGTTCTTTATCTACACGCTGAAGACGCGCAAGCATTCATTCGAAAGCCCCGTAAACGTGTGTTTCCTAGACACACACGTATTTGCTGGGAAAATGCCGTTGGGGATGGTTTGTTGCAGCATCCAAGTACCCTACTACTGGTAGGTGCTCCAGAAATTCATGTTTCAAAGGAATAGTCGAAGGTGATCCAACCATTTGACGTGCACAACATACTTAGGGTTCTTTGTTTTCGGGTTTTATGATTTTTAAAATTCAGGGGGGGGGGGGAATCTGGTGCTATCTACACACAAGAACTCTGGGAGAAATCGGATGCTACGACCTCTGTTTGATATGTCACCGAGGAATTTTCGGGTGAAACGAAAGGCATATGAAACAAGCCACTGCTGTGACACTGGGACGGAAAACGAGAATCTTTATGTTTCCGCTCGGAACTGGCGCGGTGAATGACCGCGGTATTCAAACACTTGTCCGAGCTCCACAAAAGCTCGTCCTTTTCTCTCCTGCAGGAAGGGACTATAAAAGGAGGACAAGTAGGTTGTCACAAATAGCTCTCTTTGCTGATGTTATGATTCACTTTTCCGACGGTTTACCTAAAACGACAAGTTGAAGGACCGCGAGCATTTCGGGTAGATATCGGGGGTTTTTACCCGAATTCTTGAAAACTTGTTCGGGGTGGAACCATCGTGAAAAATCGGAATTAAACCCGAAAATGAAGAACCCTAAACATACTGTGTAGCTGCAGTAGAGCACTGCATGGGCTCGCACACAATGCACACAATGACAGGTGAGAAAAAAAAAAAAATCTGCAAATATGTGTAAATATTCCATATGAATCCATTATTTATTAGAATCATTAAAAAATGGAGATCGAGGAAGCCTGCCATCGTAATCCAGATGTAAAATCCGATAACATTTTGGGTCGTACTATTAGAAAAAATTTCATGGTGCACGTGTGAGTAGTGCTGCATAAATTTGTGTGTGGTACAATGTAAGATTGAAAGTGCTCGTATAACTGCACTGCTCTTCACGTTTATGTACATAGCACTGTATTTACAAACCTGTCAACAAAACAGGTTAAGTCATAACAGAAAAGGATTGGATCAGAAAGGCAACTTCACTTCTTTCATGTGCTCAACACTTTCAGTCAGCAACTGTCGTTTCTCACAAACAAGTACATTTGACCACTGAACAAGTTGATGCACGAAAAACAAAAAAGGACACAACTGAACCTTCGTCTTTATCGTAGTGCAGTCTAGGGTGCCGGTGCCGAACCAAACTGCTACAGAAAACGGTTTTCTATAAAAGCTTAAGCAAGTGTAAGACGCATAGCAAAAGGCAGTGCTATGCATCATCATCTTCGAAGCTGTTGCGTATTCGCATGTTCTTCGAGTTCATGTGTTTGCGTTGGCCTTTTTGAAGCTATTACCTAAGCGTTGTAGCTTTTACTTGAGAACACGGCGATTACTCGGGAAATCTTGACAGTGCCATATATATATATATACTTCAGAAGTAAAAAAAATCACTTATTGGCAATTTCGTGCACTGCTTCGCTCCAGTTTTATTGACCGTTAAAATTCATCGTCAACAGCAGGCAGCGATGAAGAAACCAAATTCATCGTCACGTGTACACGTGTGTGCCGAAAAACACGATACTGTCTAGAGAAACTGCTCGTGTAAAAGCCTGGTACAGGAGACTTCGAGCGGAACTTCAAGGTGTTAAGTATATTTAGCGTTCTGGGGTGCCCGTTGTGGGTGGCAATGTCTGCGGTGTGGAGAATTCGATTGTAAGGGGTTTTTCAGTCTTTACCGAAAGTGACAATACGGATCAGGGGAGCGGTGTGTCTGTGTGAAGACGGGTCTCACTAGGCAGAACAGTATGTCACTTATGCCTCTTAAACTCTTAAATAACGTGGCATGTCATCGTATTTGGCCTTGAGTTAGAACAACAACAACAACAACGTTTTTGTGAGATGGTGAATGGGGAGTTTCGTCGCCAGGGGCGATACCCTACCCCATTGCTGGCATGCATGCTGCCCCTACCATGCATGCTACCCTACCCCATTGCATTGCTGGCATTGCATGGCGGGGAATGGAATAATGAGTCCCATTCACAATATGGATCAAAGTCCTATGGCGTCCAAAAAGGTGTAAAGAGCTTTGAGGGCAGAGCGTTGGTGGGCTGGATGTGGCCAGGGACCAAGCAATTTTGAGCATTTTGGGGGAGAGAGAGGGGGCGAGAATCCAGCTGATTAAGAGACCGGGAGAAAGCGGTTCTGGAAGGTTGGTAGTGTGGGCAATGAAGAAGAATGTGCTCCAGATCCTCCAGAGCACTGCAGCGACAGCATTGGGGAGGGTCAACTTGTCTCACAATGCCACGTGACGCAGCGCAAGTCAATTTTGGTTGGAGACTGTGTCTACAGAAAAAGATCGAGAGAGAGAGAGAAAAAGAGGAGAACGTTTATGAGGGGTTCCTGAGTAGTAGTCCAGCACAATTCGAGGTTTGCATCTGGATTGATCCGCGAAGCGCCCTTACTCGGACTGCCACGGAGGGCATCTCGCTGTAAATCTTTGGCATGCGAAATCCCGATGAAACCATTCTAAAAAGTTACAGTGACAGTGAACAGATGACCATTCAGACTTGTTGATCACCCAGATCGTGGACAATCACAAATGCCAAATGACTCCGTCACCACTGCCGCTGCTAAGGTAAGGACAGGGTATTAATATATTATGCGAACTGCGCGTTTCTGTGATTGTGCAACGCCAACCTTCTCGGCACAAGTATGTGTGTGTGTGTGGTCTTCCAGTGGAATAGTTATCGTCTGCCCTCTTGGTACGATGCACGCGTGCAGAGACTCCACACTTCGGCAACGGAAAATCAGGGAAACCAGAAACAGGCACTCTCTACAGCGGATGACCAAAAGGGAACACCAGATTGAGAAATGCAATCCCATTCATCATCGAAAGCGTTGTTGCTGAACACCGCAATATCAAGACCCTGCCTTGGCTAAGCCCAGCAGATGAGACAGATGCGAGAGCAGACGACACATACACCGGGATGCGACATTGTTCTTTGTTGCGGACCAATTGAAAAACGGCTCCACTCCTCTCCCCTGAGGAGATTGCAGCGAGTGCAGTTCATGCATACAGAGGTCAGACGACAACGTAAAACGTAGCTGTCACTTAGCAAGCACAATGTCTTCCTCGATGCTCGGTTTGTTACAGCTTTTACAGCTAAAACGTGTTTTTCGAAATGGCTCAGAAGCTACAGTGAAAAAAAAGTTTTTCGGTTCGACACCGTAGTAAAGCCTAGAAACACCTCAAACTTCACAGCGATTTTTCTTTAACAATGAGGAATAAGCATTCAACGGGGTTCATGTGATAAGCATCTGTACTCACATACAAGATGTCTTAACTAATGCGTACCAAAGAACGCTCTACGCAAATGACACCAACCAAATGTTTTTGTTAGCAGTCAGGTGCATTGTCCACGTGGTGTATTTCTTTTTTGATTTTGCTGGCTTTGTTTTTAAGCGGACGTTTTTATAGGAGTCGCACAAATCCGGCCTTGCTAAAAACACATCGACCAAGCGCGTCTCGGGCACAGAGTAGGAACAGGGTTGCCACCTTTTCCGCTGGGAAATGCCGAACACCAGGGGGGATCATCAAGCTTTCCATTTCACTGCAATGTATGTCGATGATCCTTGTGCGACTTCACTCACTGGAGTGCGTGTTCATTTTGCACCTCCGGACTTGGTTACAGTGTGGTAGCAAGAGCAACACAGTGCGTTTTGTCAACATAGACCCAGTGGCTTTATGCAGAGTCCTAAGCACAGGGGAGGAGGAGTGGGTTGCAAAAAAGTGCACAGGTAAAAAATGTTATAGGGGTGTCGGCATAATACATCTGGGTGTAGAGGGGGTCTGGATAAATCACTGCATACACCTTTGAATCAATACGATGTATGAAATGTTTTTTTTTTTTTTTTTTACCTTAAGTTGCTTTTTAGTTATGTCAGGTTACGAGTAACTGGCATCAGGTGGAAAGCCAGTGGAAGTCGACGGTAGCCAGGACACGCCGAAAGGCAAAGACAAGCAGGAAGGCCCCTGATTGGCCGGCTGGAATGCATAATGTCGCATCTTTATTGGTCCAGTCAATTTCGTTTGCGTTGTGCCCAGTGCTGTGAACTATCTCAAACTGTGACTTCTATGGGGAGCTGTTACTCTGAGGCCCTGCCATGCCACCCTCCATTCTTTGCCCTGTCCTGGATTGGATGAAGTGGATTGTTAGGGATTGTATCAAAATTTAATAATTCGCGGCTTTACGTCACGAGACAACGGTGAGGGGACTGCATCAAATTCTCGAGGCTTGAAAGCTGTAGTGTGCAGCTAAGTGTATTTGCCTCTCCAGCTGGCTGTTCACCACCTAGCGGATCCCAGCAGAAGCACTCAGTGAATGATAGTAACAGCAGATGACAGGTATATTTCGCGCTGATCCGAAACTGCCGCAACTTCCCTTCGTGCACGGTGGAGTTTCCGGACTATTCAACGTCGAGAAGGGGAAGAGGGAAAAGATACTATCGTAGGAGCGGCGCGAACGAAAACAACAAAGACAGCAGGAAACCACGCGCAATTTATGTTATTTGTACAATTTTTGAAGCGTGCCTGGTGGAAGAAGGCATGGAGCAGGCTGATTTATTCATCAGCAATCATTCCCATCTCCGCCATCTCGAGGACACTAGCGCCTCTATAGGTAGTTGGAGAGGCGAACAGCTACACTTTTGTGAGAGCATCGTGAGTTCTACGTGGGAGTCAAGATGGCAGAAATTCCTAGCAGACGACGTAGTTGTCTTCACCCTACGCAGAGGGAGCTAGTATTGAGGCACCCTAAGGAGGACCGAAGTGCTGCGCCATCTGTAGGGCCAAGCGAAAACATTTTGTTGTCACGTCACGCTGCGACCTGGCGGTCATTGTCTGCTCCATCCGTTCTCCGCTGCCGCCCTCCATTTCCCTGCTCGGCATCCCTGCCCGTCACCGTGCAGCGTCGTCTGCTCATCTGAGCCGGCAGAGCAGTCTTGTTTCTCGTTGACTGCAGAAAACAAAGTGTGCCATGCGGCCATTTTAAATGTTTCTATCCGTCGGTCACAGTGGAAGTTGCCGTAGGCATTGTATGGGCACGGTTTTCCCACATGCTTCTATGCGAAAGCGCACAAACGACGGGAAACACCAGCGCTGCCTCTCCAAAATGGACCCCACATGGTCTCACACCGCTGCTTGCTTCCATGAGGAGTTTTGGCCTCCTGTCTTTCTCGCTCCATGGTCTCGAGACGCTCAACAACATCAAAATTGGTACCTTGGAATGTTAGCTAATTAATCTAATCTAATTAATTAGGTGAAACGAAAAAATACCAGTGACTACGATACACAACTGCTAACAACATTCAGTAGGTTTCATTCGTGTGTTTTCTTTTTATATATATCTTGGTGCAAGTGCGTTGAGATACCCTGCATACAAGGATATTGAGCTGCATGTCAGCGGATGAATTTTTAAGGTACAAAAGGAGCTGAGAATCAACATCAGGGTCGTCAAACGAAATCACACTCCTCTCACATCATTACAAATATTTGATGCGTAAAGGAAAAAAAAAAAACAGTGCAGTCACAAAAATCGATGCATCTTCACAATAAAATCCTCACATCGTCAACAGAAGCATGAATTTATGGCTGCGCCCCACAGTTCCTATAACAAAGTAAAAAAGAAACGTCCATGAGCTAAGAAGTCTCTTCGTACACAGCAGTCAATGATATGAAAAGACCTGCACATTTCTAGCAGCTCTCATGCTGGCAACAATGTACATCACTCCAATGTAAACGTCTTTCAAAAGCAACCGACAGACAATTATGGTGAGACAAGCAGTACAGAGATGATACTACACCTTTCATGTTTAAGCATGGCACGATAAAAATGGTAACACATCATGAACTGAACTTGCAGAATCTCAACTTGCACCCCCCACCCCCCCTCGTCTTCGCGTGCACCCCCTTTGACTGCAGTTTAAAAAATACCTCTACGTCACGTTCTCATCGTTGAGGGCTTACAGCTTTGGCAACACAAACGTGTAGATGTCTGAACTCACTCTCAGGCGGTCACAGTTTGAAAAAAAAAAAAAAAAAAAAACGTCTGCGCCTCGGTCGACAATAACTTAATTATCACAAGTCTGTGAACACAATCAAAACTGGGTACAGGTGGACAGCCATTTAAAACCATACATCGTAGAAAGGGAAAGAACGTCATATTAAATATTCCGCACACGTCACTCGTCTACGTCTAGTTCCAACTCGAGATCCTCAATTTCCGACGCCACCTCGTCTCGTCTCGCTATTTTTTCCAGCTGCTCCTTCTCCGGGTTGCTCAGCTCGCCCGAGTCGATCTTCTCCTGCAGCTGGTCGATCTCTCTCAACTTTTTCCGCAGGTTTCGTAACCGCTTCGCGGGCTCCGCAGACGACGCAGGTTTCGCACTGTCCTCTATCTTGAGCTTGCCCTCCACGGCTTCCGCGAGCTTGTCCGCCACCTCGGAAGCTGGGGTGTCCACCTTCTTCTTCTTCTTCTTTTTCTTCTTCTTTGCTGCGGCTTCAGGATCGTTCTGTGCAGCCTCGCGAGCCTTGATTTGCTCTATTTCAGCTTGAGAGAGGCCGACGGGGTACTGCGGGCCTAGCTGGTTCTTGGCCCATATTTTGCCTTTGCTTTCGTACCTGTGTTACGCACATTACTGCTTAGAACGTGCGGCACTTTTGCGAAACATTAGCAATGTGGTTTCGTGCGTGTTTACTCACAGGGGTACTTCTTCTTGAGGTACGTAGCCGTCTTTAACCCTCCTCTCTTTCCGCCACGATCCATCGGGTCTTTGAGATGCAGGGATATACGTGCCTGTGTAGAGATAACTCATATAACCTTCTGCGATATTAATGTATCTACTGCATACGGCAATGTGATACACTATGCTCAGCTTTAGCACACTGCTAAAAGTACACTGCATAGTTTGAGACCGCGTGTTTAAAGATATGTGAGCTTTAACGAAACACTGCACCATATAAAGAACTCTTGCCTTACAGACTGAAGGATCACTATAAGACAGCGATAAGCATCAAGCATGTGTGGCTTTTCTGGTTTCGGTTGAGACGTCGCATGTCTAACGAAAATGCTTTTAAGGGCACAACACGTGAAATTTTCGCCCTCTTCGAAGCAAAACAGTGAATCTATTGAAAATTTTGCATGCAACCAATAACACTGTTTAGTCGCAAATTACCGGTCTCCTACAAAGCCGCATAAGATAGAATCGATGCGTTCCGAACACAACGAATTGCGAAACAGGCGGCGTAACAAATAACTATGTGAATGCATTGAATAGAATATCTTATGTCTATGCTGAGGGCAACAACAGAAGAACATAGTCACCTTTTTCATCTCTGGCATACACAGCCGCCATTTTTGAAAGACAGCCCCTGACATCTGGCGGCCATTGGCGTCGTTTTGCAGTTGCCAATATCGTTTTACTATGGTTACCATAGTTTTACACTCAACCTCTTCAAAAACACTATAGACAGACATGTTATATTTTGATATTGTTGCTATGCAATAACGTCACACCGTTGTCTATGACGTCACTGGCACCCACCAGCAAAAGGGGGGGGGGGGGGATTAGGGGTGCAGTTGCACTGCAGGGGGGGGGGAAAGGGCAGGGGGGATGCCAAACATTTTTTTTTTTTGGGGGGGGGGTCTAGTCCAACCACTAACTGGATGTGATGTTATAGCACCATGTGCCTAGCATTAGTCTCTAAATAAATTCAGTGACTCTAGCATTATACTGTTGTTCGCACTGTGTAGGAAGTTCACACAATGAAAATCACCACACAAATTTTTCACAATCACACGACAAATTTTTTTTAAAACCAAACGATCATTTGAGGGGTTAAGACCGAAGTTAGGACACATTGGGCTGCTTCCTAGCTGGAACAGTGATGAAAGGCAGACTTCGCAAGGATTTGAAAAAAATGAGGTGAGCATCATACAGAAAACGGACCGCTCTGTTGATACCGAATAGAACATTCGCATTCATTTTGTGCGAGCAATTAATTCGTAAATTATAACAATACCAAACCGAAACCAAAATGCAAAGCGCACACGGCTCACCCGAAGGAGGATACTGTGACGTCCCTCAGCATTGTTGTCTGCTAGGAAGCTTGCGTTCTTTCATGCAGGAGGACGTCAACAGTGTTGCTTTCGGCGCCCTCTTGCATTACAGAGGCGAAGCGCTCACTTCGTAATAATTCGCTCTAATAAAATCTGCGCACTTTGGGAGCGCGACATTTCGTATGTATGTTCCCGACACCCCAACGGTTACTGCTACGTCACAATCTTTGTGGCGATTTTGTTGCGGAGTCCCACTTTAAGCACATAGTGCGGACTCCAACCTACCCCTGAAACCCCCAAGCACACCCACCACCCCTGTGCCCCTGCACAGTCTCGTGTGCGTGCACACGTCATGGAAAAGCCATGCATAATGTGTAGGTGAGCACACCTTCGAATAACATTTTATTTGCTCAGTGACCCCCACTGAAGTACAAAGTTCCAAGGCTGTACACATGAAGCTATTGAGGTGTGTGCATTTATTTGCTTAGCGACCCCCACTGAAGTACAAATCTTCAAGGTTCCACACATGCAGCGTGTTGAAGCGTGCAGACCTTGTCTAAGGAAAAGGAAACAATGAAAAAGTGGGGCCATGCTACAAGCTGATGCACATAGTAATAGAAATATTCCTAGATATCTCGATTTGATCTTCGTGTCACACACACAGGAGAAAGACAAAACTGACATTGCATTCTATGTCTCTAGTATGCTTGCGAAGACTTACAAAACATATATCACAAATTGGTTTCGGTCTAGTTGAGTTCCGCAAAGAATTCCTCTCTCTCTCGACGCATAGAGAGTTCACATGAAAAAAAAAAAAAAAACAGTAGCAGCCTGCCAAGACATTTTGTTGACGCAACTGACTCAGAACTTAACTTCTCTTAACTTAAATTTCAACAAAAAGCTTTAATAGAACAGAAAAAAACGGGCCAGCACAAACGGCAAATAAGATTACGGGTCAATCACGATCGAATAACAACAAGGTTTGGTGGTTGCATTCAGACGTGTCACGATTCTTAGAATCTCAACACTACAGATGCGCAGCACTCAAACCAGTTGTAAGTTTGCGGTGCATACATATACGTTTTGACACCAAATCGTCTACCAAATCCGAGTCACGACGCTACGAGACAGTTCCCTTTTCCACCGTAAAAGCTCGGGTAGCCACGTTGTCCTTTAACAATCTCCAACTGGAATCGCAGTCACGTAGCGCACACACGTATATAAGCACACATGACGAAAGGAAGTCCGATGTTATCAATTGAGATACGCGGATGCAATGGAATAACTTCATTTAACCATCTCTGGTTTACCACATGGATAGTTTGCAGAGAAAACAAAAAGATAAACAAAAAAACATTCAGGTGACATGAACAGGTAATATAGTCCTTAAGAAACAGTCCAACGCAGTCAGCTGTTTCGAGAAAAAGAAAAAAAAAGAAGCGAAAAGCGAGAGGCTGTTTACCGTATTA
Organism: Ornithodoros turicata; assembly: GCF_037126465.1. NCBI lineage: Eukaryota > Metazoa > Arthropoda > Arachnida > Ixodida > Argasidae > Ornithodoros > Ornithodoros turicata. The sequence continues at coordinate 13,971,803 of NC_088208.1, forward strand.
AAAGCAGTAAAAAGGGGGTAAGGTAGCAACAAGAGCGGCAGAAACCTTTCCGCTGATATGGCAACACCGCTGCAACGTGGTAATGTTTTTCTTCTTTGCACCGAAACTTTCAGCCGAGACCCCTACCAGGTCTGTGTGTAAAAGGGAAGCAGACAGGGAGGGAACAGTGTAACAAAAGAGAGAGAGAAGGATGTGGAGTGGGAAGGGGGTGTCAACGTCGTGCCAGTCACTGTCTCCTCAGTCAGAGCACCAATGTCCGACGGATCTGAGCAGGAAATGCGGTCGTCCGACACCACGGTCCAACAGTCCCAGCGCTGCTATCACACAAACCTAGGTCGCGTGTTCTCCTGCGGAGACGTCATTGAAGGACAAGTCCGATCTGCACACAGAAATGGAAATATAATAGTAATAATAATAATAATAGTAATCTTTATTTTAATAAAGGCAGACAAACATCCTAATTGCCTTTATAGCTAGGGCCCGACTTTTTAGGGTTAAACCCGTATCCGCCCGATATTTACCCCCCCGAACGAAATCTGTAAAATTCGGGTTTAACCCGAATCTACCCGAAAACATCCGGGTCGCGTGGCACACTCGTAAGCGTGCATTAAAATAAAGTTTGATAACGTTGCTAAACATTAGTTCCATGTTAAGACAAATTTTTATTAAAAAAAAAAAAAATCACCCGAATACACCCGAATTCCTGACGACAGAATATGCCGTAACGGGATTTAACCCGAATACACCCGAATTTTGAAATGAAAAATATCACCCGATATTTACCCCCCGAATTTGGCCAAAAATAAAACCCGAAAAAGTCAGGCCCTATTTATAGCCCGCAACTTTGCAGTAGACAGGCCAGGCCGTAAACAGTAGGCGACTGATTTTTTGGTCACGGGGAACTGTGACCTTCGCCATTGGATTAATACATTTTCACTACAGTTTTTCCGACCAGATCGAAGTCCGAAAGCACGATTTTCTGGACTAACACGCTTGTGGACAAGCACCAATACGACTATTTTTTTGGCACTCCGGCGACAACTTCCGAACTGCCATTCTGGATTGTGCACTTGGATTGGATTGGTAATCAGAATCCTACGCAAGATTGCTCGCAAACTTTCGAACCGTATCGCCAGGTGACGCCACGACGATGGCGAGCGCGTGCCGCAGTTTCTTTTTCGGCACCAGCACAGCCAGCACTACCGCCACCTTTAGGAGTCGGGACGCTTGTAGAGTTTCTGTTTGGCAACGCCGTCGCTGTTCACCAACTTTCGACGCGTTGTCGATACGACAAACATGTGACACTTGCGCAAATGTAAGCAGATACCATCACACACAGGCGTCACATGTCACAGGGCACAATTACAGATGCATAATGTAAAACCCCGAGACCAGGGAACATGAAAGGACAGACATGTCTGTCCTTTAGTGTTCCCTAGTCTCGGGGTTTTACATTATGCATCATCTTCACCAGCTCGCTTGCTTCCTAGCCGTTTTTTCACAATTACAGACTTCATTAGTGAAGTTAAGGTGAAATAAAGTTTAATTTAGCGATAGTCAGATTTTTCAGACTGCTGCGTTATTTAGACTTTTTTCCGGTCACAGACAAGTCTGGAAAATTGGTCAGCCACTGTAGCCTAGAAATTAAAATGTGGCCTGTGCGCAGTGCACTACCGCAGCGACTTGGGTGGCACAGAACGGTATGAAGCGTCACTCGTCGTCTGCTTCGTTTGAATATATGTGGCAGTTATACATAGAGCCTGAAGTTTTCGGGAAATATTTCCCCCTAAATTCGGGGGTAAAAATCGGGTAAATAAACATGTGCTCTATATTTAGGGCCTGACTTTTTCGGGTTTTATTTTTGGCCAAATTCGGGGGGTAAATATCGGGTGATATTTTTCATGTGAAAATTCGGGTGTATTCGGGTTAAATCCCGTTACGGCATATTCTGTCGTCAGGAATTCGGGTGATTTTTTTTTGTTTAATAAAAATTTGTCTTAACATGGAACTAATGTTTAGCAATGTTATCAAACTTTATTTTAATGCACACTTATGAGTGTGCCACGCGACCCGGTTGTTTTCGGGTAGATTCGGGTTAAACCCGAATTTTACAGATTTCGTTCGGGGGGTAAATATCGGGCGGATACGGGTTTAACCCTAAAAAGTCAGGCCCTATCTATATTCATGCTAAATTCGGAGAGAAATCTGGCTCATTGCTCAAACTAACTGTACTGGTTTGATGCAAACGTTGATATAACTGCATTTGCTGCCAAACAAGTTAGTGTGCACTCATGCTGGTGTCTCAGTGAGGGCACTTTCCCAAGGTAAAACTCGGGTTTCACCCTAGAGCGGCGACCTTTAATTTGGGGTACAAATTTGGGAAAAGAATCGGGTTAAACCCTTAAACTTCAGGCTCTAGTTATGCATTATTGTAGTTCACCTTGTTAGGGGGCATGTCAGGACACCTCCAGTTGTACAGGTAGTACTGGAGATTGCCATCACCAATGCCAAACTTGAGCTTCTCCAAAAATTCTTTGTTGTCCATTAGATCCAGAGCGTTGAAGACGTCGTAACCATTCTGTAATTACAGTGGTAAGAGCATTAGCATGATATAATATTTATTGTACCGCAAGTTATGAGGTGAGGAACACAACGAGGCTGGACTCCAGGAGCCTGATTACAAACGAATAATTATTCGAGGTTCTACGTTATCCCTACGCTCATGTTTCACGACGCGTCCATGAATGCTATTAATGACGTTCTCATGTCGTATCATGGTGACTTCAAGCGTAACCAAAGTGCATAACATAAAAAGCACTTCTGCACTGTGTTAGAGTTATTAGTACACTATATTTAGGGCCTGACTTTTTAGGGTTAAACCCGTATCCGCCCGATATTTACCCCCCGAACGAAATCTGTAAAATTCGGGTTTAACCCGAATCTACCCGAAAACATCCGGGCCGCGTGGCACACTCGTAAGCGTGCATTAAAATAAAGTTTGATAACATTGCTAAACATTAGTTCCATGTTAGGACAAATTTTTATTAAACAAAAAAAAAAAAATCACCCGAATACACCCGAATTCCTGACGACAGAATATGCCGTAACGGGATTTAACCCGAATACACCCGAATTTTCAAATGAAAAATATCACCCGATATTTACCCCCCGAATTTGGCCAAAAATAAAACCCGAAAAAGTCAGGCCCTAACTATATTTGCCCATCAGTGTCCTAAAACTTATTACTATGAATCTCTGTGCGGTTAAGCACGCATGTCGCCTCTTTCTTTGCAGAGTTTTGATCGTGGCAGTGGCATGAAATAGCATTATTGTTGCCTTGCGTAACAGTAACGGTAATGGTAACGGAAAGAGAAACGGCATGCAGTCGAAACTCGTTAATATGACCACTGCATTTTTTTTAGGTTTCTTTGCGTTGTTTGAAAATCAGGTTGGAATCGGGCAGAAAAGAAAGAAAAACACTTCTCACATTTCACATGGGCGAAACATGGTTAGGGGCAGTGCAGAGTGCAACACATTCATTGTTCATCGGTGCCACACATTCTGTGCACAAAATATGTGAAACTGGTGCTTTCGTACAGAGCCAGCTACACACTGCAACTGCTCATATTTGTCCGCTAGCGGTCTTCGTATAAAATAAGAAGTATCTGTGCGTACGTTTTTTGTGACAATAAGTGCGTCCTGCATCAGGGCAACGAGTGGCACTGAGGCAGCCACTGTGTAAAAGGCGTAGGCCGCTTTCAACTCCTTATGCACGGTGTGGTGCATTACTGTAGACGGCAGAGAGTAGAAGCTTACGAAGTCCGTGATCTGTCCGTCTGCCTGCATAGAGAGTAAAATCCTTTTGGAATTAGTACTAAATGGGGGGAAGGGTAAACAATTCAATATGTTAGTTGCACTTAAACATGGGAAAAGATGAGCAGCAGTAACTCCCATTTTAGTGAAAACATTTTTGTCACTCAATCCTAACCCAGAAATCAGGCTGCTCATGAAATTGTTAACCTAGAGAGATTTTAGAATTTTTTGCAAGTACGCATTTCAGACATCGATGCTCCACTTCAATGTCCACTGTGACAGACATATTTGTGAGCTCAGCATGGTACCCATGTGAATTCATTCATGATGGCATTCACACACATCATTCACCATTATGTCATAGAGAATGCTGTGATATTGAGTGAGGGTCTACGATATGATGTGATGTTGAATGAATGGCTATGATGCAATGTGATGTTAATGATGGGTCATGATAAGTTATTACGTTAAAATTCAATGATGGGCTCTGGAGTTGTGGTCGAATGGCGGATTTTGAGTTGAAGCACAATGATGTGTTTTGAAATTGTAGTCTTCCTGATGGGTTGTGAGTTGATGTTGATTGATTGTGAGCTGACGTTCAAAGATGGATCATGATAACGAGAGGATAGAGAGGTAGCAAGCGAGCTGGTGGTATAGATCCATAACTTAAAAACCCGAGACTAGGGGACAAGGGCCTTGTCTGTGTTTGTCGTTTTTTTGTCCCCTAGTCTCGGGTTTTTAAGTTATGGATCATGATGTTGAGCTGTGAAGTGATGTTCAACGATGGGTCACAATGTTGGCGAGTTCTGGGCTGTGTTCAATGATGGGTTATCATTAAGTCCCTCAGTTTTCTGCTGCAGCAAATTCGAAATTCCGCGGCACCGACTCGTAAATTCCTCAATTTTCCGCTGCGAGCAGTCAACGGCCACTTGAAACGGGAAAGACGGTTTTCTTGGATAATGTGGGAACAAAAAATATTTTCTAAAATTACAGATTCAAAGCACTGTTGTGGCTCAGCATTATATACATGACATCCTGTGTTCCCCTCTGATGCGGTCTGCCACGTGCAATCATTTTTTCACTTTGTGTTTGTGTCTGTCCCTTCGTGTTCCCTAGTCTCGGGGTTTTACATCATGCATCATCTTCACCAGCTCGCTTGCTTCCTAGCCATTTTTTTTCATTTTATACCTGCTGAAAGATCTTTCAGTGCCTACAGAGTTTATGGGAACTATATAGGAAGGAGTTTAAAATACATGCCCTGGGAAAGTTACATCTTTAGGACACCATTTTCTGTTCCTGGGCTGTAGGCATTATTTAAGAATCTTAACTTTTTGAAGTGCACTTCCCAGACATCGAAACAAAATCTCCCACTGCCACCGATAAACTGCACACAGGAGGTAGCTCTGCCCCTTCCTCAGGCGAAGTATGCACAATAAACTTGGGCTAACGTTATCTTAAGCTAAACTACAATCTGTGAGTGTTTGTCCTGCAGCATGGACAATTTCGTAAGGCAGGCTTCACATCACGCAGGGAAGCATCAGTTGAAGCCCACTTTCGGAATGTGTCGTTCGTATTCGGCGAATACAGTAGTCGAATACGTATCTGGAAATCCGAATATTGGGTATTTGATACGCGAATGAAACACTTCGAGTGATTGATATTCGATACGAATTCCAGGAGTCGAATATCCGGACACCTCTAAAAACAAGGGATTCCGTGCGATTCTGTGCCAAACGGAGGATTCCGCAATTTCTTTCGAATTCTGCAAAATTTCGCTGAATCGTGGAAAACCGAGGGCCTTAGTTATCATGTCGATGGGTTGTGATTAGACCCTGAAGTTTTCGGGTTTTATATTTTTCCAAATTCGGGGGGTAGAAATCGGGTCAATAAATTGATGTCGAAAATTCACGCAAATTCGGGCAGAAAAATTACCATCAGACTGAGTTTGGGGAGAAATCGGGCATTATTGTAGAATAAACGTTCACTGTACCGTTAGTAAGTGCCAGAAGTAAGGGGCCAGTCGCATATTTTGTGAGAAATTAGTAGGTCGATGCCTTGAGGTGCCTAGCCTAGGTGCAGTTTTGCAGGTAGAAATCGGGTTTAATCCTAGACAGGTGAACCTCAATTCGGGCTGCAAATTCGGGGAAAGATCGGGTTTAACCCTAAAACATCAGGGTCTAGTTGTGATGTGATGGGCTGCGAGCATGTCCTACCATGACGTCATGTCGAATGGATTTCTTGAAAAATTCGGACCTATGCAATGACGCACAGGATGCTGCTCACTGGTTTCAAGATTAGAGTTCAAGATTCTACTCTGAGGTACAAAATACTTCCCTTAATGGAGCCATGCAGTTTTGGGAATTAGAAAAACAAGGTCACACCTAGTTTCGGTTTCGTGGTGGCACAAGCATGAACTGCAGCGCCTTTCTGGGTGTCACAAGGGGGACGCCAAAGCGATAAACGTAATTGGGGACTTTCGGGATATGATTACCGTAAAAGTGGTTAATTTGGCGATCTTAATAATTGGCGAATTCGTGCGGGAGCGCGTTTCGGGTATATTTCGCGGGACCTTAATTTCGCGAATTCGTGTGCGAGCGGACCGAAGCGGAAGTTTCAGGATCGGGGAGATCGGGGGTTCGTGACACTGCCGACTGTAAACAACGAGAATTAGCCGGCCTCTACATGCCGGCTGACTTACAGAGGCTTACCGTCAACTCCAATCCCGAATCAATGACATACGTGCTGGTACTGTGAAAGCTGGTATCTGCAATGCCAAGTGATGCACTATGCGAGCACACTGCTGATGTTCAAGTGGCGTTTCAATTCGAGAAATGTTCGATAAGAACAAAGTGTAAGAATAAAGGTAGTCGAGCAAGTCGGTTTGTCTTTGTGGAACGCATATCGTCGCGAATTCCAGTTCCCATACTTTTTCATCCCCGCTACCTTAATTTCGCGGAACCTTAATTTCGCGGAACCTTAATTTCGCGAAAAAAGTTGGATCGCGAAATTCGCGAAAGTTAAGTCCTCGCGAAAATTTATACTTTTACAGTAACTGCAACCAGTAAATTCTGTCACTCTCGTAAATTTAGTTGAAATATTTTGCTCGGGGTCTCTAAGTGTCTAGGCACGTGAAAGCGTCTTCTTAGCAGTGGTTTTGGGTCAGGAATGTTATCCCCATCAGTGTCTAGGAATTTCTCCCTTCACTGGCACAGGTCTGCTCAACGTACCTCCACCACGTAGCTGTCGACGACGTCGGGGCGGGGCAAGAACCAGTGGCGAAATTCCTCCAGTGTGAAGCACGGAGCCAGGTCGAACTTTTCAAGGAACTGGAAGGGCGAGATCACAACTGTGTACAGAATTGCAAAGGCAGGCAAATGGATTGTGTTACAAGGCATAAACAGTGATCCGTCCAGTGATGGCCACTATAACTACTTCTACAGTAGTTTGACTGTAACTACAAACTACTTCACGATGGAGTAGTTTTACTAGTTCAACCACTTTTAAGGGGAGGTAGTTTTAACTACCTCCCCAGCAACTGTAGTAGTTAAAGAAGTAGTTTTAACTACGTCTTTAACTACTGCAATGTATTTTAACTACATCTCTAACTACTTAACGTTGTCCATCAACACCAATCCCATTCCATAGTGTACTTGGACACCTAAATATGAATCACAAGCAGTGGTAACAGTGAAGATTTAGTACACATGCACGGCACAATTGCTCTGCACCCCCGTTCTCATCAAAAAAGTAGTTGAAGGTAAAAGTCGGAAACACAATCGTGCCATACAGCCTGCAGCAAAATCGGAAGTAGTTGGCGCCTGCAGTAACGTAACTACAGTAGTTAACTACTCGAAATTGTAGTTTAAATAGTAGTTGCACACTACATTTCTGCAAGTAGTTCATAACTACTTTTGAAGTACAATCAGGTAGTTTAACTTGTAGTTTAACTACTGGCCATCACTGGTGATCACAAACATTTCATAACCCAAAATGCAGATAACAAAATGCATCGGAGCTTCTTTACAATGGTCTTAAAGAAGCACCGAGGTGACACACAAATTTTTTCTCGTTTTTTCACTGCGGAGTTTCCTGCAACAAATGAAATGAGTTCCTGCGAAAGAACGATGAGTGCAGGTGACCTACAGCGCGAGCGCGAGACCGCTGTGCTGCACACCTTTCAAAAATCCTCTCCTCGTGAAAAGGGCACAATGCAGACCGAGAGGACGTCTGATCTAACATGATCCCCATGCACGTCATCCTCAAGATTTGAGCATTTGCAAAAGGAGGACAGGTCAGTCTCATTCAGCGTGATGCATGCTTCTGTATTGCTACTGAGAGCTACGACCTCTTACCTCTGTCAGTAGCGCATGAGCCTTTGGAACATCAGACTTCTTGAGCTGTCGGAAACCAACAGTCTTCGGTTTCTAGATTAGAGAGTGGCGAGAAAGCGAGCCATCTGTTACACGTTGACGTGCGTGATTTTTTAAAAAAATCAACGTCGCTACCTCAGGAAGCTTGTAGAGCTTGAGCGTCCGTTGCATCGTCATATTCCGACTCAGATGAGAAAAACGCACGTCAATTAGCTTGCGAGGATTGAGTGATCGGTGCCAGTACCTGATAGACAAAAAATGAGGACGAACACGATTTGAGTTGTTACAGTTGTCCAGTAGGGGGAGGTGATGAACAAAAGCAAAGGCTAGGGTATGGTGTGCAGGGATGGACAAAGTACCTCAAAAATTGTACTTAAAGAAAAGAACAAAGTCATTTAAAGCACTCACAAAGTACATTAAAAATTTTCGAAAAGTTTCAATACTTTGTGGCGATCAAAGGTGAGGTAATATGGTTGGAGTATGATTTGGACTTTAGAAAATTTTTAGCAAGTATCTTTCGCAAAGTGCTAGTTAAAAACCATGCACAGCTTACAGCTGACTCATTAATACGAACTGAAACATGTAATTGAATTCGCATTTATAAACATGTGCAGGAAGTCAGTTCTGCTAGTGTAAACTATTATTTCTCAACTTATCCACCTGCACAGCGTGCAGTGTTGACGCGCTGGTCTCTTAATGAAGGAGGCTTGCTTCGCAGACAAAAGGGACACAAGTCAACAGGTACTAGGCAGCCTTTTTAAAAATTATTCACTGATATTTTCCAAGTTTTGTGTTTGCATTGCCAATTGGATATCTGAGTCGTTGACAGGAAAGTAGCAAAGAAAAGTACTTAAGGTACAGTATAAAATAATACGGATAACAAGTTTTACAGTTAACTGGGTTACAGAAAACGAGTTTTACAGTTAACTGAGTTGCGGATAACAAGTTTTACAGTTAACTGAGTTGCGGATAACAAGTTTTACTGTTAACTGGGTTACAGAAAACGAGTTTTACAGTTAACTGAGTTGCGGATAAGTTTTACAGTTGACTGAGTTATGGCCGAGTGAGGCATGACTCCAATGAGCACTTTGAGGCTATAATCAAGTGGTCGCGACACATTTTCGGGACACAGGAGTAAATCGTACTGCAATTAAATACACATACCTGCAAGTTCCTATAGGTTTGGGCAGGACAACACCCGCCGTGTACACAGCCTGGAAGATGCCCTTGCGGTTGACTCTCCGCGTGATCTCGCGAATTAGGACTGGTGCCACACGTTTAGACCGCAGTTTCTTGTGCACACAGAGGAAGTTCACTTCTGCCATCCGCTGAACACTGCGTAAGAGAAGGGGGGTTGTCACACAGTGCGAGCCATCCTTCAAATATGAGGAGGAGGAACTTTCACGTACGTTCACCTGCACACGCACGTACAGGCACAGAAAGGAAAACCGGTTCTTACTGGTTGTAGATGCGGATGGTGGCCGGAACTGCACTGATGAAACCAACCAGCTTGTGGCTCTTGACTACGCGGACGCCACAGTGCCAATCGGAAGACCAACCAGGTGGCTGCAACGCCCTGTCGTCGCGTTCGTGAACAGTGTGAGGGCGGGCGCTTTACAATAAACATGTGCACGATGAAAGGTGAAAGTCACTGAAAAGGTCAGCCAGCTGTAGGACTCGAACCCACATCTTCTGGATTGCCGGTCCAGGGCTCTACCAATTGAGCTAAGCTAACACGCCTTCTCAGCGACTTCCAGGGTGCGTCATCTGAAGGGACAAACCAGTCACTCTCTCTCACTCATCCTCCTTTCACTCTTAGACTTTTGCTCACTCATACACACATTCATACGACGGGATCGACGCAGGCGGCAACTGTTGAACATGAGAGAACTGATGTTCTGAGGCTGGAACAACGTAGAAGGGACAAATACATACAAAGCCTCAACTCAACTCAATTGAGGCCTTGTATGTATTTGTCCCTTCTATGTTGTTCCAGCCTCAGAACATCAGTTCTCTCATGTTAAACATGTGCACGATACCAAGTATTTTGCAAGGATGTGCGCGAAGTTTCCGTATGCTTCTTGGTAAAAACAATCTAATTTCTCTCTCACTTAAAGGGACACCAAAGTGCAAGATCTTCTAAAAAAAAACGGCAGGGTGAATAGGGTCGTCGTGACACTTTGCCGCACTTATTTTATAAAACACTTTTTACTTTGCCGTATGTTATGTCAGATGAATGCAAAAGGCCTATCTGCATCAATGTGACCCAGTACAGATGAGAACCTTACAGCACAAACTGTAATAGACACCAATAGACTCCAAGAAAATTGGCGCCACGGAATGCCGAAACTCGTCCTCGGCTGATGCTCTCACTTCTCGCATGTCAGGTATGGTTTGTAAAGGGTTTGCAAACCACAGCCACATAGAAGAGTAATTATTTTTTCCTCAATACTATTCCATTGTGCAGTAGAATGCCTCCCTTCAAAACAAATTTTTATTTTCGAGGTAGTATAAATTGTAAGTTAAGTACTATATTTGTTAGGCCATGGCTAACATTTCTGGGCAGAACAGCAACAACTGCAGAGTAGTAAACGCCCTTCTTCTGCACATCCTACACCATTTTAAGACCAGTCTATCTTATATACCAGGTGTCTCAGTTAAATCCCCGGGCTAAATAATTCGCGAACCGGTGCACCAATCGAATAACTTTCTTTTTTTACAAGTATCTGTCCAATATCGCCTACAAGATGCACACCGCGTAAATGAGCGGGAGGCGCTCATTATTTAAATAAAAATTCAAATGAGTTTCGTGAAAAAAAGCTGACTTCTAAAGCAGGGCGCAGTCAGCATTAAAATGGGTACTACCCCTTCTGGGACCTTCAGTGGATACCTTTTAGAGAAAAATCTGCCACCGAAGCCAGTCATTTGTTGCGGTGATTAACTGGTTTCGGTTTAGATATTTTTGTCGCGGCTGGTTGCGGCGAGTCGCAAAAGGATGTAATTCATTGGTGTAAGGACGTAATTCATTGGTGGACATGGGAGTGAAAGAGCGTCCTTTTGCACTTCACCGCGACAACAATATGTAAACCGAAACCAATCACTTACTGCAACAAATGACCCGCTTCGGTTGCAGATTTTTCTCTAAAAGGTATCTACTGAAGGTCCCAGAAGGGCTAGTACCCATTTTAATGCCGACAGCGCCCTGCTTTAGAAGTTAGCTTTTTTCACTAAACTCATTTGAATTTTGATTTAAATAATGAGCGCCTCCCGCTCATTCATGCGGTGCGCATCTTGTAGGCGGTATTGGACAGATACTTGTAAAAAAAGTTATTCGATTGGTGCACCGGTTCGCGAATTATTTAGCCCAAGGATTTAACTGGGACACCCGGTATATAGTACAGTGTATCTTATAGCACACTTCATTGTGGCCTGTGGGTCACCCTCTACATTGCTCATGCACATGGGAAACATGCCTTAAACTATGATAATAGTGTACCAGTGGAACAACATATAAAGCTTAATCAAATCATGCAAAATAATGTTTGGCTGCTAGATGAAAATACCTCCCGAACTGTCTCGTATCTCTTTCGTCAAAAGTAGAAAATTACATCAGCACCGTGGGCCCGTGAACAAGTAAACGTGGTAACCACATCTGAGCACAACGCTTCAAAATATTAAGTAATAAATTATTGGAAATGTTAACAATATACAATTTTAGACACTGCTATAAAAAAATTCAGCACATGGGTCACAAATTGTCAGCTGAACTGGAATGACTCACCACTTCAGGAATTCTGGAGCATAGTCGAAGCGGAACATATTGTCATCATCTTCAACGTAATTTTCATTTAGTAACTGGTATAATTCCTTTAGCTGCAAATGAACATAAAAAGCAATGTACACGCGTCTCAGCCTTCCCTCGCACGACGGTGACACAGCAAAATAAAGATACAGTGTATTCCACCTCGGCACTCTAGTAACACAGGAATTCCCAGTATGTTCGTTAGTTTGTGCTAGGGGATGCCCATAGAAATCTCACAGAGAGAGGCTAGAAGGAAAGGCGGGGAGGATTATCGGAGGAGAGCAAAGAACTTGAACGGGGTTCTTCCCTCTCTCAACGTACGCGCTCGGGGGTAGCCATATTGAATCAGCTGAGGAAGAAGCGTCACATATTTTTAGCCCATGAAAGGAGGCACAATTCCAAAAACTGTTGGCAACACTCGCTCCGCTTCTTACGTTGGCTACGGATTTTGTCACTGTCCGTCCTTATCCAGGCTTGTAGCCAAGGCTGGTCGACGCAGCAGTGGAGACCGCGTTCCAATGTGGCGTCCGTGTCGTGTCTGTTTCTTCATGTCGTTTAGTTTTTTTCTTTCTTTCTTTCAAATCTTAGGGTTTCATGGATTAGGGCTGTGTGTTACTGCTCCAAAAACCTTTTTTGCGTTATGTTTGGTGTATGCTTACCAGTTTTTTTGTGTTTTTTTTATGCGCCGTGGCAACGGTAGCTGATTCAATATGGCTAGAGAGCGGATTTTTAGGCACTAACAGGTAGCACTCTTCACCGCATCAACTGTTATAGGCCTACCAATCTTTAGAATCGTACCTTTTTATTTTCCGATTGGAAGGAAAGATCATACATAAAAAGGTGGACACACACTTTCTCAGCTTATCCGGAGACAAAGTGATATCATCCGCGATGATGATTGGCATACTGCATGCTACGCGGTCAAGAGCGACCCCTGTTAGAGAATAAAAGTCCGCTCTCTAAATACGGCGCTACCCTCGCCCCATACATCTCAGTTTCGTAGGTTTCCTTCTAGAATACTCCTTAAGATTTCTGTGGGGACGCCCCAAGACTAATACCGTGTTTTCGTATAGTGGGGAAGAGGATGTAATTATGAAACTGTTGGCTCCTTACTCGTACACGATGAAAGTAAACGGCAAGGTTTTTAAAGTCTGGCGCAAAGCTAAGCGGCGCAACTCTGGACGTCCTGCACGCGTCACTTGTTCATTGAGGTGACTACATGGGCGAGTATATCTGGGTTAAAGGAGCACTGAGGCGACCCCCACAATTTTTAATTTTTTCGGTGCGGAGTGTTCTCCAACGAATGAAATGAGTTCCTACGAAAGAATTACGACCGCAGGTGACCTACAGAGCGAGCGCAAGGGCTCTGTTCCCCACACCATTCAAAAATTCTTCTCCTCGTGTGAAAAGAGTGCGTCACAGAACGAGAGGACGTCGTGACGTATGCTACTCCCCTCACGTAACCAGTGACGCACAGCGAGCTGCGAAGGAAAAGAAAAGGAAACGAGGCACGGAGCATCAAATACGTCACGCGGGCATCGTGTCGGCCAGGTCCCCCAAACTCACCTCGGAAAAGCGTGCAACGAAGAAGGCCGCCACTAGATACCCCACTGTTGCCGTTCCGGATCACTTCAGCGCGCTAAGTTTAGCAGCAAAATGTTTTTGTTGTTTCTGCGAATGAATCTAGGCTTCTGTATGTCCAAAGACAACGCGTATAACAACTTTCTGTGTCGTGTTTCATTTTTTGGTCCCGTTTTTGAACGTGTTGAGCGATCGGAAGGATCTAGTGCACGGCTGCGTGCATCACATAGCGTACTTGTCGTACACGAGGCGCCGCAGGCGCAGTCGTCCATTTCTCCTTCGGTGACTTGGCCTGGCTTGGATAGTGCTTCAACTGCATCTTTAGCGCGCTACAATCAAACGCAGGCCAACGTCTGGTAACAATGGGGTATCTAAGGGCGGCCTCCGGCATTGCACGCATCGGGATAGGAACAAATACATGGGAAAATGGCGACCTTGAGGGACCTGGTGTCGGCAGTCCGCGGCTGCTTTCTCCGGCTGTTTTGTGAATTCAATTGAATTGAACTCAATTAAATTCAATCGAATAAATCTTCAGTTGTGAGTTTGCAGCCATCGCGTTGTGTCTTCCTCTGTGTGTGTCCCTGTCCTTTTGCTGCATACTATCTACAACGTACAGCTATAACGCACCGCAGAGCGAAAATACTTTGCGTTGTGACTCCTGGTGGACAGCTTGACAGCTGAGGCAGAATTTTGGGCGACGTTAAATGTCACCTCAATGCTCCTTTAAGCAGGCTATGGAAGAGAGCGGTACTTGTCTGCCCATTGCTAGAGTGGTACTTGAAGGTTCATTCGGCAGGTTACAAGTTAAAGCTGCTCTCTCGCTACAGTATCCCTCCCCATTCTCGAACAAGTCCGAGCAGATTCTGTCGGATGGCAGGGTTCACGTGCTAAGAGAAAAGCATTCACGCTGTGAAGAAGAAGAAAATGAACTATACGTATAAACAAAGTTCCAGGAAAGCAAAACGAAAACGGAGGCAAGTTAAGTATTCCGCAGGAGGATGAGGGACTTTCAGAAAACGCAGGTAGCGATGATCCAGTAAGTACACACAAAGTTAACACAGTGTCGTTACCTGGCGCTGCATCGGTGTATTTTTCCCCCGGTGCGACACCCTAGCGGAAAGCGGACTCGCTCAGAGGGGTGAAGGAGTGTGCCGGCAGCGGCACCAATTCAAACCACGTTTCGAGCACGTTCAAGCGATACCGAAACTACCGCAGTGTGTGTCGCTACCAGCGCACTCGCTCACCCCACTGAAACGAGTAAACGAGCCCGTTTCCGCTCGCCGTTGGGGTGTCGCACCGAGGAGGAAATACACCGCTCGTGGGGTCCGTAAAACTTTTGTCGGGACCTGTACTGATATAAACCGATACCGTACAATCACCCCCACAAGAGGTCCTACCGTTAAGTGAATAACTCTGGAGATAAGAGGACGTGACGGCAACTCACAACAGCCGCATCATTGATGTCCAGTGTGTCCCACATGAAGTCTGAGGGCAGCGAGTACGGCTGCTCACGAATCTCCTCCACGCTCTTGTTTGGCTCTATGGGCTCGTTCAGTCCGTTGGTGGGCAGCTTCTCGTCGATGCGGGGCACCGGTTGAGTGTTCCAGAACTCGTAGTGCTTGTGGAGGGCCTCCTCCGGCGTCTTGGCGGGCCCCTCGTGCACCACGTTCAGGTTCAGTATTTCCATCGCCTTGCGGAGGTCTTGTAGTTTACTCATCGGGATGCCCTACGTCAAAGACATTTCATCGTGAAGACAACAGGAGGATCAATGGCTGACATGTGCCATCTTCGTATTCGTAATTTTTGAAGAAAATAAAACTTTCTCAACAAAACGCATAAAAGATGATGCATAACGTACCAGGAGAGTTCGAATGCTTTAGCAGTGCTAAGCACGCACGTGTGAGCGGCAAATCTGCCCGGTCTTTTAAACGATGGCCCATGTTTTAAGTTACATATGGCAGGTTTGTGAAATGCATTTCAGTTATTTGAACTGGTATTTATCTATTTATTGTATTTGTAATAATTTGGCTAAGCGCTTATTTTATTTTACTTTATTTTTTCTTTAACCGCAATTTTGGATGCCATGCACGCAGAGCGACGCTAATTGTCCAAATCAGTGTCGTAAATGTTTTTATCTGCAGAACGACAAGCTTTACATTGCGTACAATTCACGACGGCTTACCTTCAGCTCGTTGTCGCCGTACTCCTCCCGGTTACCGGTCTTCGTTGGAATATCTGTATCTGATCTGCAATTACAATAGCTCCTTCTGCCTCACATGCGCACAGTGGCAGACAGCACAATACAACATACACAAATGCAATGCATTTGGCGTCTATTATTTCGACGTGAAATAGAGGCGCAATAAAATTGATGACGCACATCGTACGTAGCTCTCACCCGTGCTCCACCCATACCGAGTTGCTAACGTGAGTTAGCGCTCGTAAAACAAAAACGGGAAAAAAATCCCGTCTTCCCACCACATGCGGCAGGGGCACATGCACTCACTTTGAAGAATCCTCGTTTTCATCTGGGGGGACTTCTTTCGCGGTCTCCCCGTTGGTGCTCGGAGCTTCAATTTCACCGCAGGCATGCTCATTGCCGTGCGTATCTTCCATGGTGACTGCTGGAGCTGCTTATGCACAAAGTTCACGTTTGTACGGTGACAAGTAACGTGGAGTCGCGTGCGCACACGTGATAAGGAAAGTTCACCACATTTTCTGTATCATAAACTGAAGGGATATAAAAAACTATGGGGACACCGCCGTACGGAAGACCACGACCGCCGATTAAACATGGAACACCAATAATGGACGGCAGACGTATAGCCGCCCAAGCGCGGCGATGTTTTCGTATTTAATGTCGTATCGTAATCTCGCGTAATTGAATCTTATTGAACAAGCATTGTATTACCGAATGTGATGTTTTTTGAGGATCACCACCCCACGTAAGTATGATTTGACAATCCCAATGATTTTTTTTTTTTTCTTGTTCGGGGAGAAGCAGGTGGGGCGAGTGGGGACACGGGGGCAGAGCACGGGGCACACCCAGCAATTTCCAGCAATTCACCCACGAAAATCTGTTGAAATTTGATAGGAGACATTTTATTGCAGCGGGTGTCCGAATTTCCTTCTTTATGTCCCGTTGTTCCACGGTGTGCCACACAGAGTCCTTCCGGGAAAGGGGGATGGCCGGGCAATGAGGGGGGAGGGAGGATGCAACAGGCGCGGCCGCACCGCGAGCGCCCTCCCCGCGCAGAGGGGCGCAGGGATCCTTCAAGGTCACAAGGTTGGGAAACAAAAAGAAAGCTGAGGGAATTTCTGCATTTCCTCCAACTCTGCTCTTTCAGCATTGCAATTTTGTTTTACTTTATACATAATTTTTCTGTAGAGCTAAGTACGAAACGAGATTGAAACAGGATGAGATGCTAGTCATAAGCACACAGTTAAAGCTATGGAGAACGTAAACGTAAATTATCCACAATTTTTACTGTATTTTTTATTTTTTATTTCGATGGTGTG
Organism: Ornithodoros turicata; assembly: GCF_037126465.1. Taxonomy (NCBI): domain Eukaryota; kingdom Metazoa; phylum Arthropoda; class Arachnida; order Ixodida; family Argasidae; genus Ornithodoros; species Ornithodoros turicata. The sequence continues at coordinate 13,988,888 of NC_088208.1, forward strand.
CATGCAACCTATTGACAGCTGGCGTGCGCCCCACCACCAGGCACAAGTTGTCCTTGGGACAGCACTGATCCCATGGATATCCTCGTACTCCCAGGAAAGGGCCAAGTACGGATTACGAATATCAGTGTAACGAGGAGGAGGATTCGGAGCTGGGTTAAGATGCAAATTCCCGTCTACAACTGGTAAGACCAGAGTGTCGAACCGAAAATGTTGTCGATTCGGTTGGGGTTCGGTCCAACTCCGGAAGGAACCGGTTGATTCTATACGGTTCGGTTCACGAACCGGTTCAATAGAGTGAACTTTTCTTCATCGTAAATAGCAGTGGTACGTGTATTACACTGCGACATCTTTGTTGTTATAGTGAATTTTCTATGGTGACAGCTAGGAGATTGCAATGCAATGTGCACTATTAAATCAAGTGTTCTCCGCAGGTTCAGAGTTAACCGCCAATTAGAGTTTAATCTGAGAAGTTGAGAACAGGGGCCGTACCATTATTTGACACTTTGCACCTTTAATGCAGAGTTGAGGACTATCATTGTGTTTGTCCTTTGCCTTTCACATTGCTATCCTTACACATGCATATACCCTTAATTGTCCGTTAAAAGCATATGTCCTGCTTTCGTAGCAAACTGCAAACATAACTTTGATCCTTTGAATTTGCACTGGCGTCCACGTAATGTAACTTTCACTTACGGAGTGATTGGTCCTCTGCGTACTAAACGGTGATGCTCTGCTCATGAACAAACCAGTGGCAAAGAGCACCACCATCTGCTCAAAATCAGCACCACCATTACCTGTGAATTAAAAGGGCAAGAAAAAGAGAGCAAAGAAGAAAAAGCAGTAAATTGCGGAGTAATTACAGCTTCTAGCGCCTTAGATTGCAATTTATCCCTTACAACCTCAAACTGCATAAATACTCTAAAAATTTGCTCAATCTAACATACTTAGTTGAGTTAATTCTTACAGACTATTAATGCACCTTAAGGTTGTCCTGCAATTAAAAACTATGGCTTAGTCTGTGCTTGCTGCCTGGGCTCAGGCTTTTTCTATAATTAAGTTCCACCAAAAGAGTTAGTGGCAAAACCAGAACAGAAAGGAAGAACAGAAATTGTTAGAAACAACAACAACAACAAACACATAATACAAAAATTAAGATAGAACCAAGTCAGATCATCTTTTGATCAAGTTAATTTTGGAATTTGGATTTTGTTATATATTCCAGGAATTGGTCACTCTGCATAGCACTCAACCACAGCTAGTGACAGAGCTGAAAGTTCCGTTTATTTATGAAACCATCATATTCTGCTTCAGCGCTTTGCTCAAAGCAACAGCTTCAGATGAAGAACACGAAAGATCCATTTATTACATCATCATGTCATGTAACAATGCTGGATAAGGCACAGTCCTTTTCCCACAGTACAGCACCTCCGCACAAAACATGTTTTTCAGAAAAAAAAAGGCGACCATTACACCCGGAACACTGGAATGTTGCGTCTGACTAGAAAAGCAAACTGGAATGGTTTTGGTGTCCGATGGGCTTCAGTTAAGATGACAAAGGAACGCACTCACAGGAGGATGTTTGCCTTTCATACTACTCCAAGCTCTTCTTTCTGATAACAGATAAAAAAAATACCTCAAACAAATTCTAGGTTTTCACCCTTACCACCACTCAACTCACGCTATGAATGGGTGCTCCCATACCTAGAGCGTAAGATACCCATTAACATTATTAACCGACAAATTTTGCGAGCTGTAAGTGTAATACGTGAGTATCCATACTGGCTGCAGTTAGTGGGGGAAATCGCGTAAAGTTTTTCAATCACAGACCCAACAAAGTACCTCAAAACAAAATCTGGGTTTTCACCCTTCCCATCACTAAAACGCTACGAATGGGTGTTCCCACATCTAGAGCATAAAATACCCATTATATCAACCTACAAATTTTGTGTGCTGTAACTGTACTACGTGAAAATCCGTTGGCTGCAATTAGCTGGGAAATCATGCAAAGTTTTTCAATCGCGGCTTTTTTTTTTCCTGTCGCTGGTCGCGCATCTGAATGCTTCAAAGCACGGTAAGCGATAAGTCTCGTCCTTTTTAACATGTTATTTGCACACACATGAAGGCAGGAGTCTACATGTAGACCCCAAACAATAACGATAGTAATGATTAAAAAAAGAGAGAGAAAAAAAACTCGAAGCAGGGCGTAGCACTACCAGCACCGATACAGTTTCCGCAACATTCAACCACGTACGCTTGCACCTAGAAAACTCGGCCGTTACGTTCCATGTCCACACTAACGTCTCAAGTGTGACCTTTAAAAAAAAAATTTTAAAAAATACATGAACAAACAAGAACAGTGTCCTACAAAACATAATCGCACCCACCCAAATTGGTCAAGTGGTCCCTAAACGACGGCGCACAGAACCTGGACGATTCACCCACGACGCGCACAAAAGTTTGACAGCACTACGCACCACATCCCCGAGTCGCACGGTGGGCCAAGGCACTGAGGGGGATGGCTTGAGGGAGAGCATTGTTTTTATTCGCGCAGTCAGCAGCACCACTCTGCTTCGAGAGCCTTCCCGGGACGATGAGAGTTCAGCGGTCGACATTGTTGTTGGCACCTCAAATTTCCTTCAGTCACCAGACCACAAACGAGCTCACAACCTTCACTCTTTTCTCTTCTTTTTGGACAGTGAATAGGGTAAAAATAAATAGAGCTACAGCCAGTAGGGTACAGTGTAATGGAATGGCATCGAGGACAAAGCACGTGAGTGTCACACGTGCCCGTGTGTCACGGGTATTATTGTCCTCGAAAGAGGCTGTAGCTCAATGTATTAATTCTGAGCGGCTCTGTCCAAAAACTACATTGCTAATGTGCTATGTACAACTCTTTGGGCTGAAGCAGTAGCCACAAGTATCGAGCAACAAAACGCACGGAGCTGTGACGAGGTGCAATGTTGCTGCAACAAATTCGCTTTAATAAATAGCACTGCACGCCGATGCCTTTCAGAAGTACTGCTGCTGTCCGCACTTTTCTGCAGCCACCCGGAAAGTCCTCAGCAATGTACCATGGTGAGAACAAAACTTACAAACAAGAACTTGTGGAGTTCGTAGAAAAAAAAAAAAAGCCAGTCACTGTACCAAACAACAAAGACCACACCTACGACGTCAATGTCCACCGAAGAGACAGTCTGGGGGAAGTCGCAAGTACTAAAAGTCACATTTCGGGCATTATTTTCATGCAACTACATTGAGTTTCTCCATTTTGGATGCATCAAAGTTTTGGAACACCCACTGCTGCCGTAGGCTGCCACTACACGACTCCATCGACACTTTCTGACGGTTTTCGGACATCTGCAGGCACTTGCGACTGCTGCTGTGCTGAATGGTATGTGCCTGTTGGGAGAAAGAGAGGCACTCGTGTTATCACAGAATAGAATAGAATAGAATAGCGGCCCCAACGGCCCCAAAGCATGGGAAGCGGCAGTGACTAGATGGATATAACTTACTCCACTTACTATTTAAGTATATGTATTATTCATTTTATTAGTAATAATTTGTTTATTTATTTGGGTTAATATGCTGAGGCTAGGGATCCGAGGTTCTCCACTTGGGACAGACAAAATACGAATAAAAATAATTAGGAACACAAAGGGACAATGCACTATGACAAAATCTTCTGCATAGTACAATATCTTTGGCATAATATAAACATAGCTTCCATAAAATATATAATAGTATCAGATGTTTGTAAGTGTTCAAACGTCGCCATGCCAGTACTGGACAGCTGTTCCAGACAGTGAAACAGCAGTCCAGTACTGGCCTGGTGATGTTTGAGCACTTACAAACATATGCTATACGTGCAGCCAAAGAGCTCCGGCTAATTTTTTTCCCCATAATAGTATCAAGAAGCTCAGTGTCTCACATTTCCCATATCAGCCAAACTTTGAGCATACGACACTATATTCTTCCCTTTGGTATCAGAAAAATGTAAATCCCTACACCTGTACATTCCTAAAATTCAATGGTGCCAAAAAGCGAGTAATATATAAAGCGTTTTCCAGTATGTCACTGCATCTTGTTCCAGACATGTCTTCGCAGATTATTTTTGGCCATCCTTTGTAGCCATACTTACGTCATGGTCATACATCCAGAGCTGATTGCCGCGGGAACCATGGCACGGATACAGAATGACATCACCACCAGCAAAATCGAGGCAGGCTTCGTCACGACGGATTTCGCCCTCTTTACTCAGCATCCAGTACTGAAAATAATGAAACAAATATGATTTGGTAAACAGTTAGTGTACTGGACAGTAGACACTGATAACGAACTGAACTCATTCCTTGCTCGTCAACCTGATACGAAAGCTCAGGGGCGTCGGAAAAGGGGGGGGGGCACCCCTCTTGATCTCAATGATCATTGAAACCGACGGTCATTCAATCTGTGTGTAGCACCACCAACTGTGTCACATGTGAACTTCCCAAGGAGCATTCGATCCAATGCTACTCCAACAGGTTCGCATGTTGCACACTTGGGGGCGCTGTGGACATGTTCAACGTAGGGCCGTATATTAAAAGGGAGTCTGGCCATTGGGAGGCGTCCCAAAAAGAGGCTCGACCTGTCAATCACAGTTCCAAGCCTCTGATTGGTTTGCTTTTTACCACGGGGGTCCCCATGACTCCTGACTGCCACCCGAAATGTCGCCGAAAACAAACACAGTGAAGCGGGAATTTCGTGACAAAAATATTTTGTGTCACGAAAGTTGAAGACCGTAGATCCAACTGCTCTTTTTTTTTTAAATTAATTTTTTATAGACAACCTAGAAGTCACAGGTGTTTCCCTTTACGTACAAGGCTACGTACACCCATGGAAAGACGTATATTTACGTGGATAGGATGCATTTTTTGCCCTAACCTCAATTTTTGCAAAAGTGAGTTTCCAAAGATACCTTCCTAGGAATGTCTCTTATCTCACCTCAATCTTTTTGCTCAAAACTTTCCTCACCTCACCTCAATGTTTGTGAGTGTGAGCTGCTTGCGTGTTCCGTAAACTTTTGTCCCAACCTGTACTTGCTACATACGTACGCATACTTCAAGTAAATTTTTCACTACTTTATAGTTTACTTAAAGTATTTATCCCTGACAGGACTTTTGACTGTATTTAAAGTACATATTTTTTGCAATTATAGTAGAATCTTGATGATACTATCACGGATGATACGAATTTCGGGATGATACGAATTCTTTTCTGGTCCCGGCCGGAATACCTATTCTTCCCATGTATTAGAGTTAGGATGATACGAACGCATTATCTTGCCTTTACGGATGATACGAACGAGCCGAGGATGCGACAGAGGTCGTTCCCCCGTGACGCGAGAGTGCGCGAGTCATGCTGCTGCGTCTTTCGAGAGGGGAGGGCGATCCTCACCACGAACTCCCTTACATCATGTAGCACAATGCAAGCAATGACTTTCCTTTTGGTGGTGGTGGAGATAAGACCAAAGGGATTGAACGGCCAGGAACCTTATCACCTTATCTCTGTTTTGACCTTTTTACCCCCCTCGCACCAATAAACCGCGAAGCTGCGTGACATCGCTCTGGCGGAAAACAGCGACCAGAACCCCAGAACACGTGGAGGGAACATATCGGGACAACTTGTGGCAACATTGCGCGTCACCATTCCGCAAGTCGGCTCCACCTAACGCCTGCTTACTTTAGGAGAAGCTCGCTTTAGACCACTGTCGCGCGACTCGCGGGTGTAAAGCACGTGCTACGTCTTTTGAATCATCTCGCATATTTAGGCAGCATTGGCCAAAAACGGAGACACAAAAGCGTTACAACCGACCTCTTTCATTGACAGTAACGGAAAATGAACAGTCACTGTCTATTTTCTTGCCCCAAATTTTATTTTGGTTTAATTCGTTTGATTCGAATTTCGGATGATACAATTTTTTTCCGCGACCCCGTGAGATTCGTATCATCGAGATTCTACTGTACTTTTCCTGGCACATTGCCCATTACTACCTTTCTGTAACTAAACTGCATGGGACATACCTGATTGCCTCCCTGCCCGTGGCATGGGTACATGCCCACTGCCTTGTGCATGCTCTCCCTTCCTGCAGGGCTGTCCAAGCAGGTACGGCCGCCTTCAGCCATGTTGCGTACCTAAAAAAGGCAGTACCGTTCCGCAACTTTCAAGACGTACCCTTCATCGTTATATCACTGGCACATGTGGTGTGTGCGCGAGCATTCCTTTGCAGGCAGGCATCACACCAAAATGAAGCTCACCTCTCCGGACGCAACAGCGTCCCCAGGAACAAAGAGCTCCGGGTAGATGTTTCTCACGTACCAGTCAAAGGACTTGCACTTCAGCTGATTCCTTAGTGCTTTGCGGGGAGACACGTCCCCGAAGTCGCCCTGAGAAAAAAATTTTTATATGTCACGTTGTACTGTGCCGTAACTTATTATTAGAGCCTGAAGTTTTAGGGTTTTACCCGATTGTTCCCCGAATTTGCACCCCGAATGGAAGGTTGCCTCTTTAGGGTGAAACCCGATTTTTACCCGGCAAATTGCCCTCACTGGGATGTCTGTAGGAATACACTAACTTACTTGTTTGACAGAAAAATTCAGTTACATCACCGTTTGTACCAAACCTGTACAGTCAGTTTGAGTAACTGAGCCAGATTTCTCCCCTGAATTTAGCATACTGGAAGTTTTTTCGCCCGAATTCGCACGAATTTAGTGCACATGTTTATTTAAACCGATTTTTACTCCCCGAATTTTGAAAAAAATATTACCCGAAAACTTCAGGCTCTACTTATTATTCAGTGGCACGAAGCTGGCATAAACTGCGTATAAAATTAGACTGAACGACAAGAGGAACGAGTAAGCGGTTAGAAAAAAATTTCTTTTTACTCGGTGCATCATGGCTGGTATATGGTAAAATTTTTTCGTGGAAATGGCCACACTGGGATGCTTTCAAACTGGCACAAATTGGCTGAATACTTTGGGCAAATGCGTTTGTTATATTTTATGGTGATTGTTAACACTCTACGGTATGGTAAATTCCATTTACGTTGAAAAGTAACGACCACAAATCTTCAGCAAACTTGTACTGGTTCGAAAAGCTTTCCAGTGTGGCCATTTCCATGAAAAAAAAAAAAAAAATCATACCAGGTGTGTTACCATGTGCAGAGTTGCCGCAACTTTTCATAAGTGCACTTGTACAGTGCAGGAAACGTCAGTACTACTGAAAGCAACAAGGTCGTCACGTACGTGTACCATGATCTTTTTAAAGGAACAGCGAAGGCTCCTCCATAAATTTTGTTCGTTTGTAGCTGCGGCAGATTGTGCAACGAGATAACACGCGCTGTTGTGCAAGGACAACGATCGTAGCCGTTCTCTAACTAGTCGTCTTTCATCTGGACGCTCTCGAGAAGTCCCTCGACCCCTTCAGAGCGCCCGTAAGTGAATGGGTAACGTTGACATCACTGTGATGATGATGCTACTACGTCACACTGATCTGATTATGTCGTACCAAAAGGCCTGTCCAGACCTCCAAGGATCACGCCGTAGTGGTCGTCGCTGGCTTTAGGGTGCATCTTTGCGAATTGAAGTAGCAACAAAGTGAAAAAAAAAAATATTCGCGGAGTGAGGGGTGCCCTGATACCAACCCCTGATACCAACACAGAAGGAACGGGATACACCCCGCTGTGTCGTTCGAGATTTCAGAGCGAAACGAACCAGTAATGTATGCCTTCCTTCTCCCTTTCCTTCACAAGAAGCGCGACAACGTGGAGAGGCTTCCGATTGGTTTCCTCAAACAATCTCTCGCGATGATTGGACAAACAGTTTTTGAGGAGACCAATGAGAGCCCGTTCCACATTGTCGCGCTTCTCGAGAAGGAGAGGGAGAGGGAAAACGTACATTGCAGTTTCCTTCATTTCATATCAGGCGAAATTTTTTAAACTTTAGTTCCCCTTCAAAGGAGCACAGAATACTTTCTCAAACATTTTCTGTTCCCGACGCATTATAAAAGGATGCGACTCGATATAACGACTAACAAAAAAAAACTAAAAGTCGGTACAGAGTATTCTTCAAATAAAAAAATTCACATAAACATTGACACGCGTGTGCCCGCTCAACTCGCTCTGCAGGGCTAAACGGGAGGACGACAAAAGCGTTACTGGTGATGCTATTCCGGTTCCGAGGGCAACCAACACTCCAATCGGGGTCGGCGTTTCACACCTTTATTTATTTATTTATTTATTTATTTTGTTTCTCTCCCATTTCTCTCTGTGCAGCAGACGACATTTCTCTAAGCAAGCTGTACCATAGTGAAAAAACGGCTAGGAAGCAAGCGAGCTGGTGAAGATGATGCATAATGTAAAACCCCGAGACTAGGGAACACGAAAGGACAGACACAAACACGAAGTCTCAAACACAGCTGAAAATTTTACTTCACATACAAGAATTATATACAACCAGAGGGAAGGGAACAACCAGTTGAGGACAAAAAAGGGTCAGTTCGGGGGAAGAAGTCTGCTCAAGGCCGGACCGAGGATTACGGATGGGTTGCTGACATAGTTCCCACAAGAGCTTATGCATAGGGTCTCTCTCAAAAGTCTTCAAATTCTTGTATGTGAAGTAAAATTTTCAGCTGTGTTTGAGACTTCGTGTTTGTGTCTGTCCTTTCGTGTTCCCTAGTCTCGGGGTTTTACATTATGTACCATAGTGATGCCAAAGACGTCACTACGGTACTAGTACTGGCGTGACTTTCAAATGAAAGGTAGCCAGAAGAGTGGTACCTACCAGATCATTGCCGATGCGCTGGTAGTAGTACTTGGCGTGTTCGTCCAGCCACACTTCAGCCAAACGCACAGAGTTGCGCCGCAAGACATTGACACCCGACCTCCACCGATATGGACTGCGTTTGCGGAACACGTGCCCAACGTGCGAACAGGGAACGATTTCTAGTGTGCCTCCACACATCCAGGTCTGCATGTCCGTGCATGAGAAAGAGAGACATATTTTAGGGGTGTGCGAATATTCGAGTTCTCGAATTTGAATCGAATATCAAACGCTCAAACTATTCAATTCGCGAATCGAATATCCAGTAGTTGAATTTTCGAATATTCCACAAATATGAACGACACAACCCGAAAGTGGGCTTCACCTGATGCTTCCGTGCATGAGGTGAAGCCTGCTTTACGAAACTGCCCTTGTTGCAGGACCAACACAGGCGGGACGGTGTTTTGTTTGAGATAACGTTATCCAAAGTTAGTTTTGTTGACATCGTCTGTGGAAGGGGTGGCGCCCCTCCCACATGCAGTTTAACGGTGCCGACGAGGGACTTTGATTTGATGTCTGTGAGGCTGCCTTTAAAAAGTTCGAACTCTCGAATAATGACTACAGCCCATGAACAAGAAGGGCGTCTTAAAGATGTCCTTTGCGTCTAAAATTTCAGTAGTGCAACTTCCTAGGGCGAGTGCAAAGAAACTAAAGGGTGTTCATGGCAAAGCTGAGGCAGGATGCCAATTTGTTTGTTTCACAAATCGCCTGTGGTTGTCTGAAGCAATTACAGCCTCATCAGTGTAACATGCTACTGCCTGACATCAAATTTTGAAATGAAGGTAACCACTCCAGTACTCCAGTAAGTGTGGGCTCACCTGGAAAGCAGGAAGCACTCTCACGTAAAATTAAAGAGTAGGGGCTTTAAACAGAAGAATTGCACGTCTCTCTTGTGACAGTTAATGCCAGAAAAATTACACTAAAGCCACGGGCCACAAAATGGAAACTTTTAGTGCGAAAGTCACTTATTATAAATTTTGCACGAATATTCGATATTCGATTCGGTATTCGCAATTTTTTCCCCCATTCGATTCGAGTTTCGATTCTACTTAAACTATTCGGATTCGCACACCCCTAATATATTTGTAGGAAAGGAAATGCAGAGCTCTGAGTTGGCCCCAAATTCAGTGTCTGCTAAGCACTTGTCTTGCGGTTTACAGTTTTTACATCAAATTCCAGTTAATATTTTCTCTTTGTTTTTTGTTTTCTCTGCCCCTTTTTTTAATTTTCATTGTTCCTAATGTGTTGATCTCTGTTCTTTTTTATGCTTCTTTTAATACTTTATAACATTTTAACTTTGTTTTGGCTGTCAGTAGAGTGTTGTAGGCCACTCGAAGGTTTGGCCCCGAGTCTCCAGATAATCTATCCATTCTTTCACTGCCCTGCACAAAACAAAAACAAATCCCCATCCAAGGGGAGAGCACCAAGAAAGGCAGAAAGAAATAAATCGCACAGAAGGTGACACAGAATTTTAAAAAAGGGAACAAATGAGGACACACAACCAAAATTACAGGCTTGATGAACATACATGACACACAAAATAAAGTCCTTCACAGCATCAGTAGCAACCAAAATCAGTTTTTCTTGAGGACTAAATTAGAAGAAGCCTTCGCAATTTGAGCATGATACTCATTAGCTATTTTAAAAATTCTTCCGTGCACAGCCGTTACAGCATCTTTGTACGTATATGCACAACCAGCACTTTAAAAAAAAAATAATAACAACATCTGCATAATTGACTGGTTGATCCAGACGGCGACTAATTCGTGGGTCTGATGGGGAGGCTTGGGTGCAAATTTCCTAGCACAACTCAATTAATAATAATAACCCACCTTGAAAGAAAGCTCCAGGTTTTCTCCTCCCCAAATGTCAAACCCACTGTCGTATGTGCCAAGCTTTTCGAAGAAGGCCTTGTCGATGGCAAAAAGACCACCGGCCATTGTGGGAGACCTAATAGAGGAAAAACTGGTCTTGTACAACATGCATTGCCACTCGAGGAGCAGTGATCGAACATATTCGAACATTTGAAACATATCAAACGCATTCCGTAACGGTATCAAACATATTCCGTGACTCGAACACACAGCCACGTGTAAAAACTGTGTAACTGTCACATTGAACATGCTAAACTTTCCATAACATCTGTTGCAGTTTACCCACTCATGATCCCAAAATAAAGTTTTGGTGTCGTCTGTAGCAGTTCATTTTTGTGCTTTTTGTTCACTGCTTAGTTGTTCGCGAGTCTCGCGCTTTTTGACGACACTAGCGTTTCACGAACCTCCATCTAGTGACGGTCAACAGTAAATAAAAATGGCCATTTCAGTTTAATGATGGCAGTTGACAAAAATTCACCAGCCAACTGAATTATGCAACATTCAACTGAGTTCCATTCACTGAAGTATACAAATGGGCGTTGTGAGGCTCGTGTTGTGTTTGTCCTCCTCCGTTTAATTGCCTCGTCCACTACGACGAAATTGGCCATGTAACAGCGGGCAATCATGATTCGGGTCAATCGTCATTCATTTCAATGACCATCGATCGCCCATGCTAGATCACTGCACGGGCCGCATTCTTAGGCCCAGGCCAAACCCCAGCCTTCCTTTGATTTACCAGCCCAGGCCCGGCCCAAGCCCGAACAATTTCCAGGTTTCCCGGCTCAGCCCGGCCTGGACCCGATAAACTTATGGGTCACCCGACCTATAAACGGCTTATATACGGCCCAGCGTAGCAGGCTATAAAAGTTGACCGTGGCTAACCGACAGTGGGAAACACAGGCTTGGGCCCGACCTAGGCCCGACAATGTGCCGACCTGGGACCAGCTCGGGCCCATAATGTCAAACTCAAGCCCAGTCTAGGCGCGCAAAAAGAACGTAAACAACGAGATTTGGCCGAGGCCGGAAATCAGAAGACCCAGGTTCGATTCCTGGCGTCAGCGCCTCTTTTCCCTGAGTTGTTGCATTCCACAAAAAGAAAGCTTTCAGGTAAGCGACATCAAAACACACGCTTAAGTGACTTCACATTAGCGTACCAGACGGGATCCCACGAGTGCTTCCGTCTTTTCCGCTCCCGCTCTGGCACGGCGTGCCAGCTGAACTGCAGGTTCCAGTCGAACCCGCCAACGTTCACTCCACCCGAGTCTCTGTAGTGGTACTCGAAGGTTGCGTCGTTTATGACGTCTATGACCGGACACACCACCGTCGTCGAGTTGCGTGCTATGCGGTCCAGGAGTGGCTCCAACCATCCTGTAACGAATTGTGTGACAGTTAAAAAAAAACGTGAGGAAACCTTGCAGAAAACCTTGCTTTCTTTTTTCTTTCACACTGTTGTTCACAGGATCTATATGTGTACATCCTTGCTGGTGTTTTGCATTATGTCTTGACGACTTTAGTGTTGTATTTCCTTTTTTTAGTATATCTGACGTTTGTTTTGTTGTTTGCCAATCATGTTAATTACTTTTTTCAGTTTTTACAGTGTTATTGTCGCCCAACACCTCCATTACGTTTAGAGCCTGAAGTTTTAGGGTTTTACCCGATTCTTCCTCGAATTTGCACCCCGAATTGAAGGTTGCCGCTTTAGGGTGAAACCCGATTTTTACCCGGCAAATTGCCCTCACTGGGATCTCTGTAGGAATGCTCAAACTTAATTATTTGGCAGCTAATGCAGTTCCATCACCGTTTGTACCAAACCACTACAATTAGTTTGAGTAACTGAGCCCGATTTCTCCTCGAATTTAGCATACTGGAAGTTTTTTCACCCGAATTTGCATGAATTTAGAGCACATGTTAACTTCCCCAAATTTTACCCCCCGAATTGAGAAAACGATATTTCTCGGAAACTTCAGGCTGTAGTTATACCTAGAACTTATTTTCTAACCTTGCATATTGCCCTATGAAAGCCACAACTTACAGAAAGTGAGCATGTTGAACACCAAATTAGGGCTGCATAAACACAGTCACTCAAAAAGAAAAGCAAATATGAAGCAAATGTACACACATAGCAAAGTAAATAGTCATATAACTGAAGCAAATATGGAGCGAATAGTTATATATAAGCAAACAAAATACATAGCATACAGCATGTGCAAATGATATGTGCACCTTGACCTTCGTATGGAACTGCACTCAGTCTGCAGCATACCTGCTCTTCCGTTATTTTTTGCCTTTCACGTATAGCTCATATGTACAGTATTCAGTTGAGAGGAGACATTGTTCGATTTGAAGTTCCGATATAGAATTCTACATCTGATTCGTAATTTGTGTCGAATAAACAATTCATGTTAGTACCGACCGTGAACTCACTGGAACAATCCACAGTAGTGCGATTCTTACAGACAGACAAATGTTGCATTGTTAACAGCAACTGTCCAGACTTTTTTTTATGTCTGTGCTTCTGTTCTGTTAAGACAGTAAGTTTTCTGGTCCAAACATCTCCTACAAGAAAAAATCTGTCACGCTGCAGGTAAGTGAGCCTGCATGTCAACCACACCTTTTTCATGCCAACATACGTCTTCCTCACCTTCAGTACACTCGCAATGAGAATCCAGGTAGGTGATGACAGCACCGGTGGAGGCTGCAGCCCCAAGGAGTCGAGCGCGGATGAGACCCTCTCTCTTTTGAGCCCTCACTATCTTCACTTTAGGTAGATGTGCCACGTAATCTTCGAGCTGCCTCTTCAGATGGGCTGAAGACGTTACAGGAAGGTATTAAAGAGGCACAAAACAGGTCGATGAACATTCTCTAATTATTATGCTCAATGAAGGAACATAGCGAGATCCAAACATGAAATTCTTTTGCTTCTAGCGAGCGTCTTTAACGTGAACACGCTTCGGGGAAGGAGAGGGGAGGGGAGGAAGGGGGGCAAGAGTACAAACTCTCACCCCACCCCCTACCACATTTTTTTTCTGAAGACGGATGTTGCGCACTGTGTGGGTGTTCATAGGTTCCTATCATGACATCTGAGAACGGCCTATGACTAAAGAGTGCGCTATTTTGACAAGCAACCTTGGGCCACGGCCCCCCTTCCCCCTCCCCTTGGTACGCCCATGGACACGGCCTCTGGACACCCTAATTCGCTTTTGAAGCAACCGTGGACCGCTAGTGTTGAAGCTGTACCAGAACAGCCGAAACTGGCACTCCCTGCTCATGGTATCATTGCGGAACTTTCCAAAGCTACCCGAGCTAAATCAAAGATGCATTTAGATGCACGGCTACAGGAGCAAAATGACACCTGAAAAATAAAAATGCTGCAACTACTCAAAAAAAACTAGAGCCGCTGAGCGCCCAGGACTAGAGCCGCTGCACTGCACGACTTCTCAGAGAACTACTGGAGGCAAATGGCCTTTTGCTTGTTTATTTCATACGACACTTGTTACTTGAAGATGAAGTCCTGCACGATTTTAACGTGATATCCAGCATGTGATGGCCGTAAAGAAAATAGAGCTGTAGACACTCCCCAGGCAGTGCAACATCTTGGCCCTATATTGGCACAATGTTGGACCAATATTGGGCCAGTATTGCCAATATTGCACCAATATTGGGCCGGTATTGCAAATATTGAACCAATATTGGGCCGGTATTGCCAATATTGGACCAACATTGGGCCAAGATGTTGTGCTGCTTGGGTCCCCGAGATTCACATGGGCGCTTTCATTTTGGCACACTTTCTTGCAACTGTGCGTTTGTATCAATAGGCCAATCATGCACACATCGCAATAGGCAACACAATTTGGATATGTGTAGAACGGCTGGGTGACAGCTGTGCACATGCACTGCACTTATGCCTCCAGTCAAAAGGTTAGCGTTCGCCGCTGTCTATTCCCGACTGCCACTGTTGTAGAAGTGCGTTATCTTATTCAACATGGGCACACTACGATTTCTAAAAAGCTACGAATTTCTTTTAAAATCTAACTGAAATTAAAAATTTACATTGCATTAAAAATTTTAATGAAACAAAAAGTTTAGATTAGAAATTAAAAAAAAAGCAATTTTAATGAGCTATGAGAGAAGATGTAGAACTTACCCATATCTGAGAAATCGTCCACTAGGATGACTTCCTTGAGTAGCTTCGGTGGCGAGCGGTCTATGACGCTGTGCACCGTGCGCAGGAGCACACTCCACGCTTCATTGTGAAAGCAGATAACCACACTGGTTGATGGGAGGTCCTCCAGGTATTTCTCATCCTTGCACCTGAACGCCCAAAGATGTCACTTGTCAACAACAACAACAACTCTACTTGGGTGACGATAGTTGGGTGTTCCGCCTACGACCTACTAGACTGTAATGACCACGTCATAATCGGCAATCCCTATGAGGAGCCCATCCGCACGATCCGCTATCCGTGCTACTCATCGGCCTGCGCCATCTACATCATGATTGGACGATGGAAATTTGAATTTTGAATGCGCAGAAGTGGACGTAAGACTACCGTAGCAGACGACAGCAACAACTCATATGAAAACGCGTAGAATGATGGTGATAATCAACTTTTAAGGGATCATTGCTAGATACATGCTATGAGAAAATGGTGCTGCTGCGGCACAAACATGAGAACCGATTCCACACATCTATATGCCCTCCTCTACAAACAGACTGCGGTTTGTCTGACCAGCTTTATCCTTGTCACCGCTCAGTCGAAAATCACAAGCTGGAACCAGTTAGAGATCATGTTGGTTCTGAATGGTTCTTGTGGGTTTGAACTGGTTCCAGCTTACCACCGGAGACCAGCTGAGGTGGGCTAAGCAGGAAATCTGACCAGCGGAGATGGTTCCAACAGAACTGGAATCCAGGTACAATTGGTTTTAGGATGGATAATACCCAGTTGAAAGGGTTCCAGCTGTATCCATTAAGGCTGGTTCCAGCTGGATCCATCTGAGCTTGTCTATGCTGGAATTTGTTCCATAAGCCAGCTTTGACGGAACCACTTGAGTTTCCAAGGGGTTCCAGCTTGTGATTTTCGACGGGGCAGTGTTGCTCGAGTCCTGTCAGATTGTGTCTTGCAGGTAAGTATGATTTTGGGTGGGATGATTTTAATACAGAGCCAAAAACACAACTGGCTATGTGCTAACATTGCAATCATACTGGAACTAACAATGTGAACATTTATTTTAACAATGCGATGCAGCCTCTTTTGTGAAAGCAAACAGACCATGCATTGCAGTAAAAATAAAAATTGATAAACAACATGCAGGAAAAGAATACAGTGCAATTAACTTTTCTTTTTGAAACAAACTTCCTATTTACGAGAGAATTACACAGTCATCTTATGTAATTAGAAAAATTATTTTTCAATAAAAGACATTGAGTGCACGCCTTGAGAAACTGCTAACAACGTAAGGCATTCAGCACGCCATCATACGTAACACTCTTGCATATGAGGATACCGATGTTTTTTTTACGCGCAGAACGCATTTGATTCAACGCATTTCTTTATATCAGGAAATAGAAGGACAGCTTGTCAGTTTTGAAGCTGAAGCCCGCAAAGCTAAACTATTGCTCGCCAATGCATAAATAAAAAGTATTATATTTTTTATTTATGTATTGGTGAGCAATGGTACTGGTAATTTATGTATTGGTCTACAGATACTGCAAGCAGTGCTTCCTTTGTCACATATTTTCTAGCTATTTATTTATTTTATTTATTTAATATTTGATTTAGCCTACATAAGAGGCTGGAACCAGCAACAAAAAGCCATTGCACATGGCTTGACGAGGTCACTTGTCCTGTACAGCAGCTGCAGCGTAACATGCACTTCAATAACAGGAATAACCAACAAGAAATAAACAACAAACAACAACAATGCGACCAAACAGGACAGAAACAATAATGAACTATGATACACTATGGGCATCTCCCTAAAACAGAATAAAAGACAAAACAGCATAGAAAAAAAAAAAATACAACTTGGCAACTCTTAATCAATAATGAAACCACGATACAATATAAAACAGCTCACAGGTCATATGATCACTATGTGGAGAGGGAAAAGAAAAATTAGCTCTATCTGAAATATTGACGAAAGTGATGCAGCCAAAACAAGCTTAGTACACACCTCACTTACTCCATCACGAAAAAAAGAAAAAAGAAGAATGGCAGCACTTACTCCGTGTCCCGAACATCTGGCAAGGACCTGTGCAGCGAAATCATGTCGCTGATGTACTGGTTGAAAGCATTGCGGTCCCAGCCCTGCTTCACCACTTTATCCTGCTCAGCCGTCAAGTTGTTCAGCTTGACCGGCCGTCCCATCTCTCCGGGACTGTCGGCGCTTCTCGGGGGTGGGAGTACTCCGGCACCTTCGTCCCCGTTGCCCGGTCCCCCGAGAGGAGGAGCGCCATCTTTACTTCCCCGTTTCATCCTCTCTTCACGGCTTGCTCTCCGTTTCGCTAGTGGAAGCAACCTCTCGCCATCGTCTGCTGCAGGAGCAGGTTTCTGTGCTTCTTCCTAAAAAAAAACAGAGGATCGCGAATTGGTGAGCCTGCGTGAATATTCAGATTTTTTAAATACCGGAGCGAAACTATTGTGCACTCAATTCAAATTCTGAATCGAATACTAAATTTTATAGCAAAAGGTGCAAAAAGCGCTGCAAAGTGTTACAGGACGGACAGCAAGGGGACACACAGAAACAAGCACCAACAACAACATTAAGACAAGGATGAAAGAAACACACTGAAGCCGGAACAACCACTATGTCTTAGAGAGACAAAAATACGTGCAGCACATCAAGCTCCCTCCCGCTTGGCGCAACCGACGACTAAATTTTGTCATCTAATTTCAAATCGGATATCTCTTACTATGATGTATACCAAAAATAACAAAGATGATTAAGAGCATCAACTGTTTACTATATACATAAAAAACAAGACTTTCGTGCAGTGGGCTGCACTTCTTCAGGGTTGAGGACCTGTTACAAGTGGTGAAGCATATATCAAAAACCAAGTCACATAGTACAAGAGAAACGGGTAAGGGTGAAGAGAACTACAAACGCAATACAAATATCAACAAAAATGAAAAACAAAACGCAATCAATAGGAGGTTGAGTTTTGTTTTTCATTTTTGTTGATATTTGTATTGTGTTTGTAGTTCTCTTCACCCTTACCCTTTTCTCTTGTACCATGTGACTTGGTTTTTGATATATGCTTCACCACTTGTAACAGGTCCTCAAACCTGAAGAAGTGCAGCCTACTGCACGAAAGTCTTGTTTTTTTATGTATATAGTAAACAGTTGATGCTCTTAACCGTCTTTGTTATTTTTTATTCTGCATCGCCAGAAACTTGTACATTTTTTTTCTTCACGTTCTATGATGTATACAGCGGAGACCACTTATAACGTAACTGCTTATAGTGCGGACAGCTTATGGACGCTTTGTCCTTGGAAACCAAGGAGAACACTGTCAGAGACATCGAAAGCGGCATAAGGAAAGTGGATGTGTCAAGGAAGTTCGGGATTGCTGGCACAACCGCGTCGGCCGTATGAAAAAACTGACAGAATGTACATGAGCAACTACAACAAGGCTTTGCATCTCTGACTAGAAAACGGGTTTGCACGCCGAAGTGTGCCTCGCCGTCGTTGAGGACAACATTGTGCGAGACACGGTCGGAAAACTACGCCAGACTAAAATTTACGGCGTTTTTCCAGGCTCTCTGAGGGTGTTGAATAAATTGTTTTCTCTGCAAAGAATCTCCGCGTTGTTCATTCCTGTTCACAACACGGTATATAACAGAAAGGTGGGTGCTCGATTCTCGGGCATGTACTGGCCTAAAAATATGGTATTTGGCTATAGTGCGAATTTTCGGCAGTACCGCAACATACATAATAAGCGGTCTCCACTGACAGTCATCCCTCATTCTATAAACGTTTGGTCTGTGAATTCCCTCACTTTATGAACAGTTTGCTGAGAAGCAAACTGCACTCTTCTAGTCATTTAAAGGGGATGTGAAACCAAATGCATCCAACTAAACCAAACCAACCAAACTAAATGTATGGCATCGTTTCGCACGTTGTAGTCCATGGAGCCGACACGCAAAGTCAAACATCCATTACTTGAAAATTTTTCTTGCTATTGGATTTTTGGAATGGCATTTTTTTCTTCTTCAAAGAACGCTGAGAGTTTTCGCAGACGAATGGGATGTTACGTTTTAGGTGCGTGCCCTTGCCCGAAGTTCCCGAGGGCCACCGAGCAGAAACCAGACCGGCGGCTGGTGCCCTCTTTACAACAGCTTACGCCGTCATGGAAACGGAAAAGAATGCACTTCCCTTCTCGAACATGAGACATGAGCGATGGAGGTCCGCTCGGCTCGCGACCTTTGGAATGCGATAGTTTCGTTACGTGGGATCGCAGAGACATAGCGTTTTGATGCGCACGTTCGGTACACATAAATCAATATGTACCAGGTGATTTCTTCTAAAGTTCGGAAATGGTTTCAAAACCCCTTTAAGACCTGAATTTATGAATTCCCTAGTTTTGTGAATGTTCTTGCAAGTAACATTTACCGTTCACTAATTGAGGTTTGACTATAGTTCCAATGCTTTTCATGCAAGCTCGAAAACGTCACGAGAGAATGTATAAAATCATGTGAGCACTACTTTGCAAAGTTCTGTATCTGTATGTATATATATACAGTCATGCCTTGTTGACATGGATGACTGAAAATATACATTGTATATATTTATATATATAAAAAATATATATTTAAATATACATTATATATATATCTCTTCTCACTGGGTCATATATAATACTCTCGACTTCTATCCTGAAAGTCCATCTCTTTCCCTTCTCGCCGTGCCTCCACTGCAAGTGATGGATCCCCCAGTGGATTATTTGAGAAAGTGCAGGCAATGCCGCTTGCAGATGAATCTAATTAATGCCGCTGCTTAATGAATCCAGTTAATATGCATAAGTTAATGAGCCATAGCCAAACTATGTAGACAAGAAGATGAGAAAGGACGACGTGAGTGACCAGAATAAGGGCATCTGCGCTTCACTTAGATGCTGCTACAAGAAACACATGTGCGCCACGTATGACCTTCAGAGAGGAAGCATACATATCCTACAAGGTGGTATCTGTCAGGCCTGGGCATATGCGCCATCGCCCATTGTTGTCATTGTTTGCTCCCCAGACTGACTGTCTGACTTCTCTCTGTTTCCTTTTCCTTGTCTGATGTGGTAGAAGTATACGTCTGCCCTCTGTTTCCTTGAAGACAAAAAGCTATCTCTGGGAGCACAGCTGAGCTATCACATCATCACTGTTCCGTAAAACAACATCAGCTGCACAGTAGAGTAGGCGAAAGCATCCACTTGTTGCAGGGGCATACCGAATGGGGGCGTGCCCCCCACCCCCCAGAGCTCCGAGGTCAGTCGTGAAAATAGTGCGCTCTTTTGTCACAGGTCGTCACAATTGTTCTCAGATGTCATAATATGAGCATCTAAACACACACAGAGTCCGCAGCGTCCTTATCCAGGAGACGAGGTGGGGAGTGCATGGTTTGAGCCCCTAGAAGCACTTTGCACTCAAAACCATAGGGAAACCCAAGAGACTGTACAAACTACACCAAGGACAGAAATGACCATCTTCATGGCAGTGGATACGGGCAGACACAATTATTGCAAAAGAAATACAAAGATAACTTTATCATCAGCCATGGATTTTATCACATGTTCCTTCTGGGGGTGCAGCTTGTCTTTTTCCTATTGCCCTCGCGAGCTATTTCCCACCCCTCTCGTCTCCCAGGTCTCCGTGACGCATGACTCGACTGGATAAAAACCCCTTTCCTCATTACTTATGCGCATTCGCGAAGCGGCCACGATCACCGAGGGACTGAGGCGCCGAGGAGCACTCTTCGCACATCCCACAGATGGCGCTGGAAAAGCCACACCAGCGCGGCGTCCAACTACGTCAGACACGCGTCACTTGGCAGACCCGTCGTCTGCTCCAAACCGGATGTTCCGCCGTTATGCGACTGCTGCGAATCGGCGCTTTGTAACCGATAGCTGTAAACGTCCGATGAGTGGTTTGTGAGCAGTTTTTCCGACCAAAAGTATCGGCTCTGTGCACAGAGGATGTGATGATCCATTAAGCGAGATAAGATTACGTTCAGTAAAGCAGAAAACACGCTCCACGCGTGAAGCAATGATTTGGAGTCGGCAAAAAGTGCCGCAACGGTCCCTCAGCGACAGACTTACGCAGATCGCCTCTCCCCAATTTCTCCCCCCCCCCCCCCCCCGTTGCTGCACGAGTCCAAGACCTCCAAGACAAGTATTGTGATTGCATGCTGTGTAGGTATGTTTGCTTTGGTGCGTTGAGAAGATCGCAGATTTGCTTGAACGTGCCATGTGACTACGCAACATAGTTGCGACTACGCGATGTTCTCCACGTTTGTGCTCCAAAACACACATCCAGGAGGAGAGCTAGCCACAGTTGCTTCGCGGCGCTAACATGAAATCAATCAAAGGAGGAGAGCGTCACTTCGTTGAAATACCAGCATGCGGGAAAATACCCCTGGAAGACAGGAAGCTAAGTGACCGCAACCTTTAATAGCAATCTCGTTCTCACAAATAAAAGCTGAATATATATAGTTTCAACACTCCCCGCCATATAGGGCACGGTACGGTACAGAAACGGCAGAAAGGAATAGGTGCACGAGGTATAGATATGATACTGTACCTTAGCTTGCAGCTGGACCTGCTGGGGCAGACGTTCGTCCTGCATGTCCCTGAAGCGATCATTGTAGGCAACTAGAAGTGTGACCACCAACCACGTGGCCGGTAACACGAGCACTAGCTTGAGCAGCAGACTACGACGCCTTGGCAACAGCCCCATCGCATCTAGGCCAATGTCACCTCACTCGCTGAAGAGAAATAAATTATGACACATAAGAACAACGCACCACTAATCGATGCAAACACAAGATCGCTGCAAAGCAAGAGTAAAAGCATCTCGATCGACGATGGCGCAACCTTACGGGCTCTAGGACCGGTAATGCTCATTACTATGTACTCCGTCTGTCTGTCCGTTACAGATAGTTGAAAAGAAGCGCTAAAATGTAACGTGTCCCTTTGGGCGGGACAACTCCTCGCTCCTGCGTGAGAGTCGACCGTACGCAGTCATATCATCTGGCAACAATGGCAACATCGCATCAACGCTAAATCCACACCCATCCTCGGAAATGACGTCTGCCGAACATCGATGCAAGATGAACAAAGTAAAAAAAAATGTCTAAGCAACACGTTTACGCTCCTGTTCAGAGTCACAACCGGACGTGTTCCCCGGGAAAAGAGAGACTGTTTACGCAAGAAACGTTTTCGGTGCAGTCTACGCACGCTTCACCATCATCTGCCATTATCCACGTACAAACAGACGACCGACCTTTTCCTACAAGGTTTGGTTTCTGCCCACTTTGTACACAAGCAGCAGACGTTCGACGATCCCTCGACCAGAGAGGAAGTCACGGCCCGCTAAAGACATTGGTGCGAGGATAGCGGCCTGTTCACAGCCATTCGGTCACATGAATCAAACGTCGTGTTGTCTAAAGGCGCTCATGCAGGAAGGATTATTCGTCACAGTCGCCTATATATCTTCGTCTTCCTCTCAGCACTAGCACAGAGAGAGAACTTTTTTTTTCTTTTGTGTGTGAGAGCTGTAACGCTGGCTCGACTGCTTGCATTATCATATGGATAAAGAAAAACGCTGCAGAACAAACATTTTACATGATGAAAAAACCCAGAGACTATAGGGAGACGACGAAAAACCACGACCTACTAGATTATAGCGACCACTTCATAGGCACCCCTTCCCAGCGCCGCATTTGGAAGCTGGCGGTGGCGCTACTCATCGGCCCGATTATTGCTTCCTGAATATCTGCAATACTTTGTACTTCCGTTTTCCTTAGTATTTTTGTACAAGCGGTGGATGTCCCACGGGAGGTGCTTCTTTCTAGAGTTGATTATCATCATCATTCTACACGTTTTCATAGGAGCTGTTGCTGTCGTCTGCTAAGGTATTCGTATGTCAGCTTCTGCGCGTTCAAAATTCAAATGTCCATTGTCCAATCATGACGTAGATTTCGCGGGCCGATGAGTAGCGCCCCTAGCGGATCCTGCGGACGGACTCCTCATAGGGGTCGCGGATTATGGCATGGTCGTTATAATCTAGTAGGTCGTGCGAAAAACGGACGACTTCGACTCTCTAGTTTCGGATGTTTTTCTTTTTTGTTTTCGTAATTTATTCTAATCACCAGCTCGATTGCTTCTTAGTCTAGTCTAGTTCTTTTTACTAACTTAATTCATTCTGCCGCCTGTACTTTCAGCAGGGACGAACACGTGCCCAAAGCGCCTAAAATGAACGTTTTTCGTTCCTCAACATTCGGGGTCTATTCATGAGCGACGCCATAGTTGTCGGTCTTTTGATTAATTTTATCCTTCCGAGGGTCCTTTACAGGAAGGCACTTCGCACATATACTGTTTCACGAAAAAATGAAGTTAAAAAAAAGGTTCATCGCACACTAAAAAGACGGACTGCATAGTGTTACCAGTTGCTGTGAGGATACCCAAACTATTTGTGTTTTGTAATTAATTAATTAATCGAGTGAAATTAATTAGGCAGGTTTTTAATGATAAGGATTAGAGCGAAAATATCAATGAAAAAGCTGTATCGGGCGATACAACGAAACGAAACCCGTTGATTGCAACTTTGTACCACTAATGGATCCTTTTTTTTTTTTTCGACTCCAAAGACCTTCTTTCGGGTTTGCAGAAAACCGACGCGGTTCCGAAAATTATCATGTTCCCCGACATGTGATCTCATCCACAGATCATTAGTCCACTCTGAGATCGCCGCAGGGCGGTGAAGATAATGAAGTGACTCTGAAAAACTTAAAATGTTACACTTGCGCGCTTTCAATGTATAGACACGCAGATGCATGCGCACGTTAACTTTATGCGTCAGTGCCACAAAAGCTTTTGCGTTACTATTGTCGGAACGCAACGCTTAGATAAAATTTCTCATAATATAACATTTAAAACGTGCAAACATGGAAGGACTTCACGCAACCCGCTGTGAGAAAAAAAAAATTAATACGGTTTTTACTTTGATCGTAATGGCGGCTCAAACGGCAATACGACGCTACGACAGTTTGTCTCCGCGCAATGGAGAGGGTCCAGTTTGGAGAAACAACGTCGTGACGTTGTGACGAAGTGTATGTCCACCAGGGGTTTCTCTAGACGTTCCAGTGGGGTGTACATCCCCCCCTCAAAAATTTCTGATTTCCCCAAATTCAGCTCGCCTTCCAATGCGTATACCCTTAAACATGTATCCATAAGCATATACCCCCCCCCCCTTTGAGGCTCCGTACCCCGCTCCCAGTAAGGGGACGCAGGGATTTTACCTAGCGTCCCCCATACTTCCCTAATGCCCCCCAAGATCTTGCAACATCCCCCAAAATACCTGGGGAGACTGACCAATGAGGTCGCTCCACGGAAAACAGGAGCGAGAGGGAAACCAGGGAGCTGCGCGGACGGCTGATCTACTTGCATAGCGTATAGTACACTCTAAAAGCAGAGCTTCACCGCATAGCATGCTCCCATCCAACCACCATCCCGAATGACCACGTTCTCTCCCCTGATTGGATGCAAACGGGGGGACGTACGCCATTTTCAGCAAATCAGGGGAAAAAACGATGTCACTCGGGATGATGGTTGGCTAGGAGCGTGCTATGTGGTGAAGTTCTGCTTTTAGAGTGTACTATACGCTATGCAAGTAGTTCACCACCACCACCATCATTGTTAAGAGCGTACGTCACTATATAGAATGCATTTTTCGCACAATGCGCACTCAGTACGAGCACTTCACGCCGTGATTCAAGTGCAGGGGAGCTCACAAGGTTTGTGCAATGAGCGGGCAGCGGCGAAAGATAAAGGAGATGGATTTCAATGTCCGCCCGCGCACGACGCCAGTGGCCTTCACGGTCGCTGATGGGACAACCAAAAGGACCGATAAGATAAGGACAGGAAGAAAATGTGTGAGTTCGTACGTCCGCTGACAGCCCGTTAGTTGCGTACATTGCCCTTACTTCGCCTACACTCTTAAAAATGAACTTCACCTCATAGCACGCTCCTAGCCAACCATTATCTCGAATGATATCGTTATCTGCCCTGATTTGTTGAAAACATGAGGCGTACGCCTTTTCTGTGACAATTATGAACAGCATAAGTGTCACAGAAATGGTGTACGCCCCCGTTTTCAACAAATCAGGGCAGATAGCGATATCATTCAAGATAATGGATGGCTAGGAGCGTGCTGTGAGGTGAAGTTCATTTTTAAGAGTGTACGCTCTTAAAAATGAACTTCACCGCATAGCACGTTCTGCGCCAACCATTGCCACGAATGATATCCTTATCTGACCTGATTTGTTGAAAACGGGAGGCGTACGCCTTTTCTGTGACAATTATGAACAGCATAAGTGTCACAAAAAAGGCGTACGCCTCCCCGTTTTCAACAAATCAGGGCAGATAACGATATCATTCTTGGCAATGGTTGGCTAGGAGCGTGCTATGCGGTGAAGTTCATTTTTAAGAGTGCACGTTTCTTGGGACCGAGGTTCACCAACGAGAGATTATTCATGGCGAAGTTTATATACACTGTCCAGACGCGGCAATCACGAGATAACGCCTCCTTTTTCGTATAGGTAGTGACGCCACCGGAGGAAAAACAGCTAGGAAAAGATTGTTTAGCGAGCAGCCGCCCGTCGTGTAAACCTCTTTCCGGTCTGGTGGGTCTGTAGTAGGGAACCACGCTTGCGAGAAAGCATTCTGGTGATGATAGGATGCCCACCTGCAAATCAATCAATCAACCGCTGCCAAATCAATTACCGGTTGAGGTTGATGCGCGGCAAACGTCCCGCCTCTTTCGATGTACATATACACCTCCGTTCCTCATGGGTTGATATCGTTCGACTGACGGAGTTGGTCAATGTGGTAGCCCTCTTCGTCGTTTATACATTGCTTCATATTTTATTTACAACTGATTTTCAATTACTTTGAAAGTATACACTTGGAAGCATGTGAAATGTAACTTTCGTGGACCGGCCTCGGTGGCTCAGTCGGTAGCGTGTTCGCCTTCTGATCCCGAGATCGCGGGTTCGAACCCGGCCGAGGACGCCAGCAACTTGGTGGCAGGGTACAAGTTGCTTAGACACGCCGTCTTCCGCGAGGGACGTTAAATACGGGGTGCCGTGTGATGAGCTTTCATCGCACGTTAAAGAACCCTCAGGTGGGCAAAAGCAATCCACAGACCGACCGCTGTGGCGTCGCTCATGATCTCAGTTGTCTCGCGACGTAAACACACTGTTAAAACAGAACTTCACCACATAGCACGCTCCTAGCCAACCATCATTCCGAATTATATCATTCTGTGCAATGATTTGTTGAAAATGAGAGGAGGCGCCTATCTGGGACAGATTATCTTGTCCCAGATAGGCGCCTCCCCCCTGTTTTGAACAAATCATGACACAGAATGATATCATTCGGTATGATGGTTGGTTAGGAGCGTGCTATGTGGTGAAGTTCTGTTTTAACAGTGCACCCAATTATTATTATTAACTTTCGTGGCACAGGAAGGATGAAAGAAAAAGAAACCGAAACCAACGTTATATCGAGGTGATGAGATTACAGCAGACGAGAGCGCGATCTTGAACCAGCCAGGCTGCGAACATTGGGCATTCTTAAAATCACCTGCCTCAGACGTTTTGATCGCTACGACGTATTTTCCAGGTCCGTCCTCTGAACTGCCGACCTCCACTGTCTGAAGTAATGGTATTTCAAGTTCATGTTCTCGCTTCGGGTCTATCATCGTCTCCGCATTGCTCGAGATTCGCTTGACTGCAACCTGAATTCATCTACTTTGACATCTTTCACCAGTGACCAGCATTAGATCCATTTACGTATTGTTTCTGCGTCGCTGTTCGTGGGGCTCGATGCTAAACTTTTCGTTATTCCGTACCGCGAGATATGCACGGCTTCGCTACGATTCGTCACGAACTCACGCACGATGACCATCGTTTGATTTCTTTGAGATCTCAGCGAATTCAGCTGGTCGTTTTCGTACAGAAAGCGCTGCGACTCGAGCGTGCATGTTCTGCTGGTCGTTTCAGGGCAACATGTTCCGCTAGTCGTTCGCGTGCAGCGCGCGCTTAATAACAACACACGGCCATATGTCATTCGGAAGATTATTAACGTCGAAAACATGGAAAATCTCGGAATTTGGTACAAGGGTGGCACAGCTCCCGTCAACCTTAATAATAACACTTAAAAAAAAATCATTTCTGAGCACGATAACAGTCACCGTATGGGGGCACGGGGGGTAGTGTTAAATGAACAAAATCGTCGCGTTAAACTAACAGAATAATTTTGTTCACTTAAGACTCCCTCGTGGCACCAAAGGTTGCTGTAATCGCGCTCGGGCACGAGACCATATTTTTTTTTTTTTTTTTTCAGTGTTAAGGCTGACGGGAGCTGAACAAGTAACTTCCACACGCTATAATAAGTTAGAAACACCCAATGAACTGTGCATATACGGGAAGGGTGAAAGTCTGAACGGTCAGGACCTGTACTTCATGAAAAACAAATCCACCAGTGACTGTGTATGGAGCTATCGTGAATAGCCCCTACACTAAGGCTATACCTTGAGAGGACGCATTCAACTATTATTAATTCCGCACACATCCGCCAAACATTAATGCCTCGTTCACCACACTTTCACACCCGAAGGGTCGCTCGTTGCACTGGAAGAATCCTCACACCAAGAAAAC
This sequence comes from Ornithodoros turicata, assembly GCF_037126465.1. NCBI lineage: Eukaryota > Metazoa > Arthropoda > Arachnida > Ixodida > Argasidae > Ornithodoros > Ornithodoros turicata. The sequence goes on from NC_088208.1 coordinate 14,016,542, forward strand.
CTATCGGGCTCCACCATGGCTTCCTTCCACTGGGGAAAGCCAGAAATCAGCAGGTCGGAATGGACGACGCTGAGCAGCGAGCAGAGGGCGCAACACAAAAGCGAGAGATACCCTTCATGCATGGAGGCCACTTACGACGAACAATGGCAATTCACTTTTCTTCGTCTCGTTCCACGGGGGGTTACTTCAACAAACGTCGCAACGCGGACACCATCTGCAAGGGCAGGGTCAGAACGCGCACGCCAAATGTAGTTTTGCAAATTCGTCATTTTCCCAAAAAAGCTCGAATATGCGCTCGGAATATATCGGTGGCAAAGGGAAGTGTTCAGAGAATGCTGTTACACTCATTCGATTTGTGTGTGTGTGTGGGGGGGGGTGTCCTATCGATTCGGGGGAGGAGATGGCCATAAGCATCAAATTGTCAAGAAGTGTCTATCTCAAGCATCCTTGTCGTATCGTTGCAGCTGCGTGTTATGAACCGGAAGGACAGGGCTGCCATGTCGGATGTCACGTCGGATGTCGGACAGTGTTGGATGACAGCAACATCGTGTTTGCCACAAGTTCTATGTGTTCATGATCTGACACTGGTTTCCTTTTCCATACGTGTTCCTCTTCTATTACTATTTTTTTACTGCTGTTTACCTACAGGAAGGACTATACTTGTGAGCTTCAGAGTGACGAATCCCATATATAAGCGGTAATACAGTAACCAGGTAGTAATGTGCAACAACCTGTATTCGGTCATTCATTATAGCCTAAATATTACTGCTGACAAAAAAGAATTTTTATGTACGAAATTGACGCCGATAAACACCCGCAGAATTTCCGTAAAAAATAAAAAATAAGTTGCCAAGAACCAGAAACCCCAATGGCACCACGGCTCTTTCGAAGTTTCCGCCGTCGAAAGTCGCGCGATTGAAATCCTCACACTTTGATAAAATTATCAATTGTCAATAGACCTGTCCCTGTTTGCAAACAAATGACGTCATAGTGTTCGACAGCGCCACCAGTTTGGTAGAGTTGAACTATGTTCGAAGCTAGGGGGCGGACAAGGTCGTGCCCGAAATCCACGGTTCGATGGTCTCTGAAAGGGACGCGACCTTCAGTCCTACTTTTCTTTCAATAGGAAGCAGCGAACAAGTGCCCATTCGTGGAACTCAGCCCTCCCATTCCGATTTGTTTCGGTTTCAGTCTGTCTACCAACGTCATGATGACGTTTCTCGGGTAGATGTCTATTTATTGTATTATGCACGCATTGAACAATACCCCACACTCTTACAAATGAACTCCACCGCATAGCACGCTCCTCACGAACCATAGTCTCGAATGATATCGTTCACTCTTAAAAATGAACTTCACCACATAGCACGCTCCTAGCCAACCATCACCCCGAATGACAACGTTCTCGCCCTAGATTTGTTGAAAACGAGAGGAGGAGCCTATTTTGTTCCATTATGCACGGCATAAAATAGGCTCCTCCTCCCGTTTTCAACAAATCAGGGGCGAGAACGTTGTCATTCGGGATGGTGGTTGGCTAGGAGCGTGCTATGTGGTGAAGTTCATTTTTAAGAGTGTTCACTCTTAAAAATGAACTTCACCTCATAGCACGCTCCTAGCCAAACATAATTTGGAATGATATCGTTATCTGACCTGATTTGTTGAAAACGGGAGGCATACGCTTTTTTGTGACAATTATGAACAGCATAAATGTCACAAAAAAGGCGTACGCCTACCGGTTTCAACAAATCAGTGCTGATAACGATATCATTCAAGATGATGGTTGGCTAGGAGCGTGCTATGAGGTGAAGTTCATTTTTAAGAGTGCAGGGCATCGCCAAGAAAATAAAATATTTTTCTACGTGTCATATATACGTAGTCGATAAGATACGAACTCCCGAATAAACATCGATCACGTGCTCTGGCGTCAGCCTACACTTTTAAAAATGAACTTCACCGCATAGCACGCTCCTAGCCAACCATCATCAGAGCCGTGTATGCCAAAGGGAGTCTGGCCATTAATGGAACATGCCTATACCTGGAGCTCCACCCACTTTTTGAGCTCTCTGGCCAATCACGAGCCAAAATACAGTTCGCTATTAACCCCAGGCTATCCAAGCTATATATTACCTGTATTAACTGGGTGCCGACATTTTCGGGAAACTGGATTGGATTAGATTGAATAGGATATTCCCTGACGACCTAGCAACATAATGGATTTTGCGTCCACTTTTAACGGCGCCATCTGGATGGTGAGGGGCAAGCCGGGAAGACGCAGAATAGCAGAAGGCACAAGTAGCAGAAGCAGAAGTGCTTGCTAGCAGAACTGATTGGCTGGCAGAACCGCTAGTTGGAACAGACTGCCGCTATTATACGTATTTTAACTATGAAACATAACAAGACTGAACGGGCAAAGGTGTGTATATGAATAAAAGTATGTCATACAATGAAAATTTTTGGCCATTTGTAGCGTTTTTCTCGCTATTTGCCTGTGATCGCTGTCGTTACTAGGCCTAACAAGGACGACGAAACACATTATTTTCAGGTAAACATCGACACTGGAGCGTAATTTAAAGGTGAGTTGCAAGATAATTGCAACAGAATGTACACTTACGGAATAAAATTGACGTAATATGTGAAAACAAATTGTCATGAAATCCTCGCTTCGCCGTTCCAAGCTACGCCGCCATTTTCGGGAAAATTTTGGTGTCATGGCGGCCCGCATAGAAAACAGCAGCCAATGAAAAACGCTCAATTTGATTGACAGGTTGAGCTCCTTTTTTAGGCTCCTCCTAATGGCCAGACTCCCTTTGGCATACACGGCACTGACCATCATCTCGAATGATATCGTTATCTGCCCTGATTTGTTGAAAACGGGAGGCGTACGCCTTTTTTGTGACACTTATGCTGTTCATAATTGTCACAGAAAAGGCGTATGCCTCCCATTTTCAACAAATCAGGGCAGATAACGATATCATTCGCGATGAAGGTTGGCTAGGAGCGTGCTATGCGGTGAAGTTCATTTTTAACAGTGTAGGCAAGGACCACGACCATTTCTATTGGCTCTCGTAGACACGTGACCTGTGCCGCTGTCGCCTGATTGACGGATATGCCCGACGTGGTTTCGGTTTTCGGAGTGTCACTTTTCTACGCGTTTGCCACCACACTCTTAGAAATGAACTTCACCACATAGCACGCTCCTAGCCAACCATCACCCCGAATGACAACGTTCTCGCCCCTGATTTGTTGAAAACGGGAGGAGGAGCCTATTTTGTGCCATTATGCACGGCAAAAAATAGGCTCCTCCTCCCGTTTTCAACAAATCAGGGGCGAGAACGTTGTCATTCGGGGTGATGGTTGGCTAGGAGCGTGCTATGTGGTGAAGTTCATTTTTAAGAGTGCACAGGTGGGGAGCAATGTATTACGTCTCGTTAACGAGTAATGCTAACGCATTACATTACGCGGAGGAGTGATGCCTAATGTAATGCCATTAGATTTCAGCCGGACATGATGACGTTGCTTGGGTTGAAAATTCGAGCATTGTCTATAAGGCCAGCAGTTACGAATTGTGTCCCGTGCGGACAAGGAAAAAACCCAAGTTGTATTTTCCCGGCCATTTTTGTCACCGACGTTCCACGTTTAGGTTATACTACATAATGGTCTGATCTCTGGGCGAAATCGTTCATACGTAGCGATTTCGCAGAAACACTTAATTACTATCGCTGGAACTGCGTAACGAAGTAAATGATTGTAATCACGTTTCTTTCACAGTTCGGGCTTCCAAAACCACACTCGACTGCGTACGCTTCTGAGAAAACGTAATACCGCGTCAACGTCATTACCTGATGAAAGTAATGGCACTAGTAGTATACGTTCTTGTAAGCACTAAAAATTTCCCAACTTTGTCTGCCACCCTCTTTGATGTCAGTCAGACTTGTAAAACATGAGAGAACTGATGTTCTGAGGCTGGAACAACATAGAAGGGACAAATACATACAAAGCCTCAATTTGCCTAAGAAATTAACGATGGAAGATGAAAGTCACTGAAAAGGTTAGCCAGCTGTAGGAGTCGAACCCACATCTTCTGGATTGCCGGTCCAGGCCTCTACAAATTGAGCTAAGCTAACACGCCTCTCCAGTGACTTTCGGGGTGCGTCATCTGAAGGGACGACAAACCAGCCACTCACTCTCACTCATCCTCCTTTCACTCTTACATTTTTGCTCACTCATACACACATTCAAACGACGGGATCGACGCAGGCGGCAACTGTTGAACATGAAAGAACTGATGTTCTGAGGCTGGAACAACATAGAAGGGACAAATACATACAAAGCCTCAATTTGCCTAAGAAATTAACGATGAAAGATGAAAGTCACTGAAAAGGTTAGCCAGCTGTAGGAGTCGAACCCACATCTTCTGGATTGCCGGTCCAGGCCTCTACAAATTGAGCTAAGCTAACACGCCTCTCCAGTGACTTTCGGGGTGCGTCATCTGAAGGGACGACAAACCAGCCACTCACTCTCACTCATCCTCCTTTCACTCTTACATTTTTGCTCACTCATACACACATTCAAACGACGGGATCGACGCAGGCGGCAACTGTTGAACATGAAAGAACTGATGTTCTGAGGCTGGAACAACATAGAAGGGACAAATACATACAAAGCCTCAATTTGCCTAAGAAATTAACGATGGAAGATGAAAGTCACTGAAAAGGTTAGCCAGCTGTAGGAGTCGAACCCACATCTTCTGGATTGCCGGTCCAGGCCTCTACAAATTGAGCTAAGCTAACACGCCTCTCCAGTGACTTTCGGGGTGCGTCATCTGAAGGGACGACAAACCAGCCACTCACTCTCACTCATCCTCCTTTCACTCTTACATTTTTGCTCACTCATACACACATTCAAACGACGGGATCGACGCAGGCGGCAACTGTTGAACATGAAAGAACTGATGTTCTGAGGCTGGAACAACATAGAAGGGACAAATACATACAAAGCCTCAATTTGCCTAAGAAATTAACGATGAAAGATGAAAGTCACTGAAAAGGTTAGCCAGCTGTAGGAGTCGAACCCACATCTTCTGGATTGCCGGTCCAGGCCTCTACAAATTGAGCTAAGCTAACACGCCTCTCCAGTGACTTTCGGGGTGCGTCATCTGAAGGGACGACAAACCAGCCACTCACTCTCACTCATCCTCCTTTCACTCTTACATTTTTGCTCACTCATACACACATTCAAACGACGGGATCGACGCAGGCGGCAACTGTTGAACATGAAAGAACTGATGTTCTGAGGCTGGAACAACATAGAAGGGACAAATACATACAAAGCCTCAATTTGCCTAAGAAATTAACGATGGAAGATGAAAGTCACTGAAAAGGTTAGCCAGCTGTAGGAGTCGAACCCACATCTTCTGGATTGCCGGTCCAGGCCTCTACAAATTGAGCTAAGCTAACACGCCTCTCCAGTGACTTTCGGGGTGCGTCATCTGAAGGGACGACAAACCAGCCACTCACTCTCACTCATCCTCCTTTCACTCTTACATTTTTGCTCACTCATACACACATTCAAACGACGGGATCGACGCAGGCGGCAACTGTTGAACATGAAAGAACTGATGTTCTGAGGCTGGAACAACATAGAAGGGACAAATACATACAAAGCCTCAATTTGCCTAAGAAATTAACGATGAAAGATGAAAGTCACTGAAAAGGTTAGCCAGCTGTAGGACTCGAACCCACATCTTTCAGACTTGTAATGTAGATTTACATGAGTGAAATAACCGTCTTTTACGATTTATCCGGTTATATCGGTCCAATATATAGGATCAACATTGCCGATATCCAGCGAATAGTGCGAGATGCAAACGATACTGCAAGATGTTGTGCCGCCACTCTAAAAACAGAGCTTCACCGCATGACACGCTTCTAGCCGATGCATCATCCTGAATGACAACGTTCTCTCCTTTGATTGGGTGAAAACGGGGGGTACGCCATTTTTGTGGCAATTATTTATTTATTTATTTATTGGTTTTACGTGCCCGCCAACAGCATAAGCCTATACATAGAGGTGCACGAAAAAGAAGGTTAACTCGCAAGACGATAAAATATTTCAAAGATGATAAAAATGAAATATAATATCAGCAAAAATGTCCACACTAGTATTTCCAATGTCATTAAAGCAACACTGCACGCGCGCCAAAGGAGGAGACGGATGACAAAAACGTGGATAAAAAGTACACTCTAAGGAAAAAAGGAGTACTTTTACTCCTTTTGGGGAGTAATTGCATTGCCACAAAAAATAGTCCCTTTCGGGAGTAAATGAACGGGAGTAAATGAACGTCACAGAGTGAAGACCGCATTTCACGCGCTGTTGTAAGAGTCCCAGGTACATAATTGGTGCGCATGCATGAAGATACTTTGAAGCAAACCGTCAACCGCGATATATCGAGTGATATAAAATCTTGCGCCATACGAGGGCACAATTTGCGAAGAAAGATGCGCTAACTGTTTCTTACTCTGTGTGGCTGGAAAATGGCTACGTTGTGTGAGTTATACAGCCTTATGTCGTTCAAATTGACCAAGGGCACATATTTACGTAGGCTTTTGCATTCAGGAGACCATTCGCGAAGTTTAGTGACAATTTGCACTCCTGGGGAGTAAACGTCGGGACTAAATGTTGGGTTAGGGGACTAAAATGGGGAGTAATTGCAGACTAGGGGAGTAGAAGCTGCAATTACTCCCCGTTTTACTCCTTTTTTTTTTTCTTAGAGTGTAAGATGGACTCTCCAATGTCTGGATGGAGCATGAAAATCGACACTGGCTAACAATAAACGAGCATCTATTTTACCATGCACGACATGGAACAAGAAAGTCACATCTCGAATATAACGACGTTGTTTCAGTGATATGTCATCTTCAGCTTCGTAAGGATGTGATTGTATTCATAAAACCATTTTCCTTGCGAGTACCGATCGTAGATAATTCGCACAAACTTCTTTTGCACATTTTCGAGGCGATGTGAGAGTGTGTTAGACAGACAGTTCCAAACGACGGATGATGCCAACTCCAACTTGCTTCGTACTAGACAATAGAACAAGCAGACAACAGTACGATAAAGTCGCTAAAATTCTTAGATGTACGACAAATGAAGCCCATCATCCTCATTGCGGAGCAATACAGGGATGACGCATGGTTGTTCAAATTCAGCGCCCGATCGAAAACGACCCCCAAGGAACCCCATTAAGAACCGCATAATACCACAAAACTGGCGTACGCCCCCCCCCCCCCCCCCGTTTTCAGCAAATCAGTGCAAAGAACGATATCACTGAGGGTTTGCTACACTCTTAGAAATGAACTTCACCACATAGCACGCTCCTAGCCAATCATGACCCCGAATGACAACGTTCTCGCCGCTGATTTGGTTAAAACGGGAGGAGGAGCCTATTTTGTGATCATTATGCACGGCACAAAATAGGCTCCTCCTCCCGTTTTCAACAAATCTACGGCGAGAACGCTGTCATTCGGGGTCATGATTGGCTAGGTGCGCGCTATGTGGTGAAGTTCATTTTTAAGAGTGTAGGAGCGTGCAATTCGGTGAAGTTCTTTCAGACATATGTCAGCACAGTTCCCTTAGAAGTCGGCCCAGGACGCACATTCCCCCAGGGCGTCAGTCGTGACGTTGCCCACCTCTGTGAGGCCGACAACGTCGAGCCCTTTCGCTGTCTCGACCACCATCATTTTTAAGAGTGTGGTCCTAATCACTTACGGCGGTTACATAAATTATTACATCATACAGGGCGCTTCACCTAAAGTGATAAAAAAATTCTGACTGGCGACGTATACTCGCCGGAGGATCATGCACGGGGATTTCGGCAGTTACCTTCTGAAAACTTTTGCCGCCATTTAGGAAGGATTTGGACAATTTTTAATTGAGAGAAATTTATTTTATTCAATCTAACTTTGAAAATTGCCAAGCGAACCTCACTTTTTTTTTAGAGGAATATGAAGTCCTCCACGGATAATCACAGACCCAACAAAAGCTATGCACGGTATCGCGACAGAAATAGTTGGAAAAAAAATTGTAAAAATTCCGCTTGATTGTCGCAAAGAGCGCACGGAAGATGCGGGGAGAGGATGAAGTGTTAACGCCTCTTGTTTTACCTTTCTTTCCCCCACTTTGATCTTGATGCTGGTGACAACCGTCTTATCAGTTATCACTAAGAAGGTAAAAGAAATGAAGGCGGGGACGCTTCCTCCTCTAGACGCACATTTCGCGAGCGCTTCTTTGCGAAAATCAAGGAGGCGGGGCTAAAGCGAAATTTTCACTATTTTCTTTTCGACTACTTCTGTGGCGGTACTGCGCATAGTTTTTGTAGGGAGTGCGGTTATCCGTCGAGGACTTTACATTTCTGTAAAAACGAAAAAAAAAGAGTGAGGTTCGCTTGCCAGGTTCAATTGACAAAAAGAAATTTCGCGCAATTAAAAATTGTCCAAAGCCTTCCTCAATGGTTGCAAAAGCTTCCAGAAGGTAATTGCCGAAAGTCCCACAATCCTCTAGCGAGTACGTCGCGAGTTAGAATCTTTTATCACTTTAGGTGAACCACTCTGAATAATAATAATAATAATAATAATAATAATAATAATAATAATAATAATAATAATAATAATAATAATAATAATAATAATAATAATAATAATAATAATAATTATTATTATTATATTTATTGATTCAAGATTGTTACTTGATGAAATAATAAAGTTATTATTATTATTATTATTATTATTGTGATTCTTATAATGCGTATTTCGTTGTGAGGGCGGGGGAGGAGGCTGTTGTGACGCCTGCTGTAGAAGGTGCTCGTTCAGCAAATAAACCAACCGTTTGCTCCCTGGGCGACGAGGGATCAAGCATGAGGGGGTATCCCGACAGGAAGACTGGCGAAAATTATTAAACGCCTCGCATCGCTGGCGTTCTTACGTCCGGAAATTTCGCTGGTGCGTACCATTATTGGGGTTACGACGAAACAGAGAGTGAGAGAGAAATGCCGGAGAACAACCGTCGTCCTCTCAGCTGTAAGCGTCTTCCACTTGAAGCGTTCATCATTCATGCCTCGCTCCTTTAACGCAAAAACTGCACAACATTCGTTGTCGTCGTCCTCGAAGCTCACATTTCTTGGCGCAATCTTCGTCCGTCCTTCCCGCTGAAAAGTTCGCCGTCGAAAGACTTTTCAGCGACAGAAGGAAAAAAAAAAAAAGTTTTTCGTTTAATTCCAGCCGTAGCTAGGGTTGCCACCTTTCGTAGTGAAAAATACAGGCTGAGGGAGAGGAGGTGGAATAGAGGAAAAGGAGGAAAGGCTCGTGGAAAAGGGAAAGTGGGTGAGGGGGTGGACGAGCACACACACTTAGAGAGAGAGCGTGCTCGCTCAAGATACCAAGGAAACATATGTTCCTGTGTGTGGTTCACTCTTAGAAATGAACTTCACCGCATAGCACGCTCCTAGCCAACCATAATATCGAATGATATCGTTATCTTCCCTGATTTGTTGAAAACGGTAGGCGTACGCCTTATTTGTGACAATTATGAACCGCATAAGTGTCACAAAAAAGGCGTACGCCTCCCGTTTTCAGCAAATCAGGGAAGATAACGATGCCATTCGAGATGATGGTTGGCTAGGAGCATGCTATGCGGTGAAGTTCATTTTTAAGAGTGTTGTATCATTGTGCTAGAAATAACAATGATAATAATAATAACAATGAATAATAATAAGAATGAATAACTAAGAAAACGACTGGTGACTGCGGAGCTGGGTCTGTGTTCCAGATTTATTCAAGCTGTAGTGGAATGTTGAAAAGGAAAATCCCGTAAAAGCCCTTATGAAAGGTCTTGAGCCCACAAATACCGGCAAAACGCTGGCGGTATCACCGTCCTACCGGCAACCGGCAGAGCGCCCAAATAACCGGCCGTGCCGGTATAATACCGGCCTGGTGGCAACCCTAGCCCGTAGCAATGTCGAGAAAAAGGTGCGACAAATGAAATGTATACACAAATAATTTAAAAGTTAGAAATCGTTGCGATTTGGGCGTTGGTGACCGTGACGCAGCGTCATTCCGTTAATAATTTCAACTAAATTCGCAGCCAGTTATTTATGTACCATTGAATTTTATATTTTCGTCGTTGCCGTGCAACGACGAAATTATTATTAACGACGTTATTATTGGCAACTTTCGGTTTCTGTTCTGATAAGCAATCAGGCCACCCAATCGAGAACAAACTTGAAGACGTTGTATAATATCTTAAAAAGGCACACAATCAGTTTTATCTCCGACGCACTTTCGTGTGACGTCAACCAAGGAGTGGAACGTCATGCTTACGTCATCGCGAAACCCGATCTGAACACGCCGTTCTTTTTACGCTCTTTTCTTTCCCTCTCCTTCCCATGGAGCGCGACAATGCGTAGAGGCCTCCGACGGGTCTCCTCAAACGATCTCACGCGATGATTGGACGAATCGTTTGAGGAGACCAATGAGAGAGCGCTCCGCATTGGTGACCTTCTTAAGGGAAGGGAAGGGAGAGGAAAGGCGTAAATTGAGTTTCTTCATTTTCTTTTCTCTTTTTTTTTTCCTTTTTTTTTTTTTTTTTTTTTTTTTTTTTTTGTCGAGCATAAGTCACGAACGCCGCAACCGATGAATCCCGCTCCTTTCGAGTTGGTGTAAAGGTAACGGCATATTTAATTCTGCAGGGAGAAATGATTGCACTTTAGTGCCCCTCTAAAAGGAGACTCCGGGACAATTCCAAACACATAGTGACTGTGCAAATAAGTTCGGTACATTCTTCAGGAGACACAAGGTGCATTCTTTTCGCTTGCACCTCCTGCACCAGATCTGAACTGGATTATTTGCCTTCTGCACTTTCCTGTTGAAAAGAAAGGCATTACTAATAAAGTTCCTTTCAGCTGGAAAGTGCAGCTCCCGAAAACCCGTCTTGTCTGCGCGACGTCACAGGTAGTCTTGTGCGGGCCGTCGGCTGTTTACTTAGTTGCGGGCACGCGCTTGGTGACTTCTTGGTGCGACGTGGATGGCGAGTCATCTGCTTCCACGATTTCGTTGTAAAGTGCTCGCCACTGATGGAACAGAATCTACAGAAAGGCGCACGCGAAGAATACCGGTGAGGCGAAGCCCAGTGTTGCTGGACCGCTCTTCCGTGGAGTAGCGCCGAATCACTCGAAGGAAAATACGCGTTTTCTAATTATCTGTGCCACCAAAGAGATTGAGAAATTGTGTCCACTGAGACATCATACGGAATGGAATGATGTCTCAGTGGACACAATTTCTCACCCCCAACTGGCCCAGATAATTAGAAAAGGAATATTTTCCTTCGAGTGATTAGGAGCTCTTTTACGGAAAACGAGTCCAGCAACACTGGGCTTCGCCTCACCGGTATTCCTCGTGAACGGCTTTCTGTAGGTTTTACTTTTACCGCTGGCGAATATTTTAGAACGAAGTCGAGGAAGCAGATGACCAGTCAGGCATGCGGCGCGAAGAAGAAGACGAAGAAGTTGCAAAGCGCGTGCCCGAAAAACAGCCGGTATACAGCCGGTGGCCCACAAGGGACTATCGGTGACGTCACGCATGGTATAGGAGGTGGGAGAGGGAACCTGCAGAAGTTTCGGTTTCGTTTTGAGCTTCCAGGCTCAAAAGAGCTCATGCATGGGCAACTAACGAGTCTCCGACTGCCAAACAAACTATAATAGTTTCGGATTGTCCCGGAGTCTCCCTTTAAGCGTCGCGTTCGTCCTAACTGTCGATTCGGTCCCTCCAATTTACGTTACGATCTGATAAAATTGCCGGCTGCATCGGTTTGCGCCTCCGGCTGTTTATGTGAAAGTACGTGGAACAGAAACGTAAAACAGATTGTATGGTCAAAGTGAATCTGTGTCCGTGTGTTTCGGAACGAGTGCATTGTATGTTGACGAGAACGCGATGTCGGCGTATATGGAGGCACGATGTGTTATACACATTTGTACATGCCTCACCTTAAATGTTATTGTTAAGGTACTGTAAAGCAGCACGCATACAGTTTTATACTCCTGGCTTATTTGACAGCCTTGGTGCTCAGTATATATACAAACGCCGCAAATTCGTTCAAACCCACCTCGTATTATTTTTTATCGAAAATTCAGATTTAATATTACGGTAACCCCGTGTCTAAGAACCGTGTCTCCCTATATGGCGGGACCTGCGGAGTTTGTGTCGGTTCTTAAACACGGGGTTACCCGTAATATTAAATCTGAATTTTCGATAAAAAAATAATATGAGGTGGGTTTGAACGCATTTACGGCGTTTGTATATATACTGAGCACCGAGGCTGTCAAATAAGCCAGGAGTATAAAATTGTATGCGTGCTGCTTTACAGCTGCTGTATACGGCTCTGAACATTTTCACTGCTGCTCTTCATATTGCTCCCACCAGCACTTGTAATTGTGATTCCACTGATTGGTGATTATACTCTAGAGCACTGAAGAACAAACATCTATATACACTTGACTGACTATATCAGAGACGTGCGGGTTCGACACCCGTCCTTCGAGCACGCAGCGAAATTGAAAAAAAAAAATAAAAAAAAGAACAAGAACAGCGACTTTTTATGGTGTTGCAAGACTGACGATTATGCGTAATTGTTTTCTCAGAGGAAATACTTCGAAGGAAGGATAGACGTCGAAAGTCGCATAATAACTAAGGAAGGGAAGGAATTGGAACAGAGCTATTTCCTTCTTTCGCTTCCACTTAAAAAAGAAGAAAAGGGAAATGAAAGTACGTCATTGTATTATCTCCTCTCCCCTCGGTAACTCCTTGCACAATTCCTGCGTAGCATAACGGATGCAGAAGCGGACGCTGTGCTCTCTAGTATTAGGCTCTTATCTCTTCCAGTTCATTGAGGGCGGTAAATTTAAATAAATAGAGAAAAAAAGCGCTTCAAACTAGGTTTTCTAGAAAACACGAGCTCATTACGAATACGTCCGACTGCTGTAAGCATTACAACGCCGCGTTATCGCCTTCAAAATAATGCCCCGCTTCCACAATGGCTGCTTCCGAAATGAACGCCTCTATCGTTCGCTGTGGTCTGTTTCATTCCACCTCTTGCGTCATATTGTCTCTCTCTCCACATTTGATGAGGATTGGAAGAACAGAATGAGGCGTTTTGTTTCGCTTTGCATTTATATGAATCGTCAGGGAAAGGGCGTACGCCCCGCTTTCTCCTCGAATGGGGTGATTCTCCAGTTTTCGCTGATTGCAGAAGCACTCACGGTAAAGGACCAAGGTACGGCTCCTACAGCAAACCACCGTCTCGAACGACAGCGTTCTCTCTCTCTCTTAATTCGTTGAAAACGAGAGGCGTACGCCTTTTTTGGGGACACTCGTGCGGTTACATTATTTTTCACAAAAGGGGGCGTACGCCCAGCGCTTTCCACAAATCAGGAGTGATTGAAAGCCTACGACTTCACAGAATGATATCGTTATCACTCGCGATTTGTGTACGCCCGTTTTGTGACAATTAACGTAACCGCACACGTGTCACAAAAAGGGGCGTACGCCTTCAGTTTCAACAACTAAGGGGGAGGGATAGGTTTCATTCGGGATGATAGCTGGCTGGAAGACTGCACTCTAAAAACAGAACTTCACCGCTATACACGTAGTGCGCCAATCATTGCCGCAAACGATAGGGTTATAGCTTTTGATTCGAGGAGGGAGGGCGCCGTACGCCTCTTTGTGGCAATTACCATATATCAAAATTGCCACGAAAAGGCGTACGGCCCCTTCTCTCCTCGAATCGGAAGCGATAACCCTATCATTCGTGGCAACGGTTGGCGTACAGCGTGCTATGCGGTGAAGCTCCGTTTTCAGAGTGTGCACTTTTGAAAATGAACTTCGCCACGTAGCACGCTCCTACACTGTTAAAACAGCACTTCATCACACAATACGCACCTTCCCAACCGTGCCCTTTTGTGACACTTACTCAGTCCCGTTAGCTGTCACAAAAAATCTCGTACTCACCGCGTTGTTCACAAAACAGAGTACGAGCTAGGCCAGAGTACGAGCATGGAAGCGACCAGCTGCGCGTGCCCGTTCCAGGAGACGCCCACGGTGACGCAGAATTTCAACAGTTGTACCGCTGCCCCCGTGCATGCTCGCTGGGTTGTTTCATACCGTACCCGCAGATAAAATTTTTCGTAAATGCATAAGCATAGCCTCGAACAATAGGGAGTCTATACTGAAACTGATACGATATAGAGGAAGCTGCCAAATACAAGTTTAGCACAGCGATATCAGCCACTTGAAAGCAAGAGCGCGCGGTTCGCTTCTAGCGTTTTCGAAACAGTTATCCGATCCACCTTCCAATCTCGCTCGAGTTGTCGCAACAAACGTGCCGGAATTTAAGCCATTTACCGTGTATTCACAGTAGCAACATTCCCCAGAATACTCCGGCGGAAGATGCGAAAAACGTCACAGCTTTCTGCTGTCACGTGAATACGAGCACCCAACGTTGTCCTCTCCTGCACCGCCAACACCACCTTACATAGAGAAAGCCTGCTTGCGCGTCGACGTGACGTAACAACTATGAGTCAGCCAATTAGAATCGTGTTTTCAACGGCGGTAGCCGATCACGAAGGTGCTATCAGCGGTCGTAGCCGTGGACACGAACCACCGTCGTCTGCAAGTAGTGACGGAACGTCCCTGCGTACGAAATGGGAAAACTTTAAAGTGAAACGCAAAACGGTCCCATACGGTCTCAAGACTGATTTTCTGGAAAGCGTGTTGCATTTTTTGTCTACAGATTCAAGAGTACAGGTTCCAAGTTAGCCGCTATCATTTGCCAGTTTTTGAATTCGCAGAAAACAGCGAATCGCAGTATAGCAGACGAATGCAAACTTTATATGTCCACGCAGCGAAGGAGGGAGAGGAGGCAGTAAGCAGATTTCTGTATCTAGATGGCGTTGGCACTGCTAGCCGTGGGGAATATCCTGCGACACAGCCACAAGGTACTCCGTAGCAGACGACAGGAAAAGACGCTGACAATGTCGTCTGCTAACTGTCGTCTGCTATAGGTGCGCAATACGCCACTCCCGATATACTGGCACCGTGTGAATGCTTAACATAACACGGGCAGTTTTTGCTATTTCTTCCACTAGAATCTTTCGGTGAGAACGTCCCCGACGCAAAACACGCGCTTTATGGCGAACACGTGACGTGGTTCACTTTGAGCATGCGCCATATCACACAAGCACCGCACCACGATCGGGTATCTTCGCCAATCATCCCATTGGTTACCGTGATACAGGGAACATCCCAATGAAGGCTACTGAGGGATATGCTCGCATGCTCTCTGTATGGGTAGTTCTCCGCAATTACCCGATCTCTAGTGCAACCGGAACTGCACTCCCTCTCCTGTACCACCATTACCTTTCCCCTTCCCTAAAGAACCCACACCCCCAAGAACATCACCTCGAACATTTCCACTTAAAGGTCCTACATTTCATTGTAAAAAAAGAAACGACAAGGCTGTTAAGAAGTGCTCACTGTGTACAACGTGTAATAGCCCCCAAGGTGTTTAATGCAAGTAGGCGAAACATTTTTTTTTAATATTTATACGGGAGTATCAGGAAATTAACAATATCAACACAAACCACCTACAAGTGAGTGTCAAAGAACTAGCGAAACTGGCAAACAAAGACGTCCACCGGGTGTTGCCCGCAGCCGAACTATGCCAGTGGGTCAGTATAAAGTTACATCTTTATTGTTGTCAGCGTAGTTTATATATTTTTTTCTCTTATATACGCAGGAAGCAAAACGTCCTTTGTCACTTTAAAAGCAGCATACGTCCCGTACACAAGAGTGTTACATAATGTGTCGTTATACAATAGGGGGACATGAGATGACCTCAGAGTGTCACGTCCATTTAAAAAAAAGAAGAAAGGAAAAAAAGAAAGAAAGAAAAAACAGGAAACGAAGCTCTATGACTGATGCAAATTTCTCGTCGGTTACGCAACCGGAACGAGGACTGTCTAGCTACCGTTACAGTGGCTATAGTCCCCATATCCCCGGCACTTGGACCTGTACAATTTACCCACTACCCCAGAGCCGTATATTAAATGCCAATACCTGAAGCTCCACCCACTTTTTCAGCTTTCTGACCAATGGAGTCTTGAAATATGGGGCGCTATCAATCAACCTATCCTCACTATTTGTCCCCCTATCCAACATGGGCAGCGCCATTTTGGGTGGCAAGTGGATTGGATGGGATTGAAATGAATACCTCTCGCAATCTGCAGAACTAGTGGATTTTTTGTGCAAATTTGATGAGCGCCACCTAGGGAGCGTAAGGCACGTCGGGAGTTGTCGTCTGCTTCCGTCGTTGCACCGCTGCCGGCAGAACCAACAGAACCACCTGCTGGCACACATTCTGTCGTCAGAATGGTTTTTTAAACAAATTTACATGAATAGTTGGAATATAAAAGGCAAGAATGTTTATATCCATGAAATCCAGCAATTAAATATAAGATTGTACAGCACAGTGCCGTTTTTGTTATGATTTCGCTGTGATCGCCGCGATCGCCGTGCTCACTAGGCCTAACATCGGCGACAAAACGTATTATTTTCGATTAGATATCGATAGATTCGATAGATATGGATGAGCGTAAGCTGAAACTGATTTCCGAGAAACGTATATGAGAATGTGCATTTGCAGGGTAAAATCAGAGTAGTCCGTGAAAAAATTTTGTCACGAAATCCCCGCTTCACTGTGTTTGTTTTCGACGCGATTTTGGGTGGCAGTATGGCGTCATGGCGACCCCCTTCGTAAAAAAGCAAACCAATCAGAGGAGCGAGACTGTGATTGACAGGTCGAGGCTCTTTTTGTGACTCCTCCCAATGGCCAGACTCCCTTTCAATATACGGCTCTGCGCTACCCGCTACCCATACTGCGCTGCGCTACCCGACATTCGTCTGGAAAGTCTTCGGAAAACCCAGGGGAAACCTCAGACAGCACAGTCGGTGGTATAGGGTTCGAACCCACCACCAACCAGTCTTTGGCACGACCTTGGCTACCACCAACGAGCTCAGCCATGCCGCTGGTTTTTCCAAATCATCACTTTAGTTATTATTGCGCATTAATATTAATTATTATAGTACTACTAGTAGTATAGTCACCAAAGCACGATTCTACACCTGAAACCTCGCGAACAACACCAACGAAGACAGCTCCCTATATTTATTTTTATTTTTCTTAAGCGGAGGCGGCGAGTAAAACCTATACGAAGAGACAAAGAAGAAATATATCATGAACAGTTCACTGAACAAAAAGGTATTGCGGAGTTCCTTTTCCTTGCCCATACGCGACAGACTATTACAGCGGTGCATATACGACCAGGCAAAAAGAACGCTTCTCTCAGGAGACCCTTCTTTTTTTCCTCCTCCTTCTTGCCGTTTTTACGCCAGTGTAGATTTTGGACAATTTATCAAGACGTCGGATCGCGCCACGAAAATAGACCGATTTGCTGAATCGCAAAATTGCTGGCTGAGCTAACGCCAGCACATACATCTATCAAGGTGACCGCGATATCTATAGATAGAGCGAATGAACTGATAGACAAAAGTGCGTCTGGCCTATATTTTGTACACCAGCATCGTTATTGGTTATTATAGTAATCAAAGACATAACACGGATATCGGTGGTTGCTTGACGTTCCCAGCACGGTGTCCGCATTTGACGTTAGGGAGTGATTTCTTAGAATCGCTCTTCGGAGAAAGTGATTAGGAAATGTCGCTCTCCTTAGAAAACGTGCGCACCCGGTGGTATATTTTTTACACCTTACGTGTGTAAATGTCTTGTCCTATATATAGCGCACACCACCTTTGTGGAGTAAGTTTTAGACCATGTACCATTTCAAATGGCACGTTGTACAGAAAACACCATTTCAGGGTGGTGCTCTGTATTTAGAACTGTCCCTGGTGGTGGTTTTTCAAAAATCTTTTACAGCGCTGTTATTACGCCTTTTAGTCCAGCCTTCGTGTCAATGGTTTGCGCACACCACACAGCGTGCTACGAGCTGAAGTTCTGTTTGCAGAGTGTATATCGTTCTCTCACTGGGTTACATTTTGTGGTTTCAATTATATGAGGATTGGATTGGATTGGATTGGATTGGACTGCATTGCATTGCATTGTTTTGCATCGCATCGTATCGCATTGCAGGAGTCGGTCAGAAACGCAGAAGCCAGTTCGCTAATATAATCCGGATACCATATTCGACGTAGGAAGAAACAAGGAATCTTGGGGTAATATTGGCTGGATATCGGTCCGACACTGGACTAATACTGGACCAACAGTATTGCCAATTTTGGGCGTGTTTGGGGAAGGCCAACTGTTGTACAGAATGATGCCATTATTAATCCTGATTTGTGGAAAGCGCTAGGCGTGCGTCTTTTTGTGTCAGTTTACATAACTACATAAGTGTCACAAAAAGGCGTACGCCTCCAGTTTTTAACCAACCAGGGAGCAGAACGATGTCATTCGGGACGGTGATTGGCTATAGAGCGCGCTATGAGGTGAAGTTCTGTTTTTACAGTGTAGGAAACGAAAGGATATTGCAGAGTTTTGCGCCACGAAGCAGCTATACAAGCGCAGTACGGACGTACACACATGGAGAGAGGGCAGCGGGAAGGGAGCGACAGGAGGCTGCAGTGTGCGTCCTAGGCGGACTTCTTGGGGGAAACGGTGCCGACAACCGACTGGAAAGTCAGCTAGAAAACGCAGGGGAACACCTCAGAGGGTACAGAATGGGCACGGACTCGAACCAACCACCTCCGGGTGTATAGCTTGACCATGGGGAAATCACCCCCAACGGTCGTATACGGCGTGTCCGAAGGTGGAGACAAATCAAGATCTGAGATCAAATTTGTTTAATAACAAATAAATAAAACAAAAAAATACTCCATGGCAGTCTAAAGAGGGGTATAAATTGGCACCCTGAAAACCGTACCTTCTCTAAAAATTAAAAATGGAAAATACCTCTAAATAGATTAAAATACCTCCCATTCATTCCCCACTCTAAAGAGAGGCTTAGGTGCATCGTAAACTGATCAATCTAAATAAATAATAGAGAAGGGACGAATCCAGAATTTTCCGAATCCGAACCCAGGGAAGGTCCTGCGAGTCCACGAACCTTACGACTCTCGAATATTTCGAATGCTTTCTTTAAAAAGAGTTTAAAAGGCCTGAGAAAAAAAAAGCTTCTATTGAAAAGTGTTTTGAAGCGGAATATGATACCTTTGTTTAATGAAAAACAAATTGAATAATAGTTCAGTTTCAGGAGAAAAATATACGCATATAGTTGTTCTTAATTAACTTAATTTGTTTAGCACGTTGTTCATCGATTACAAGAAATACATAAATTCTCGACTCCGAAATTCTTTCCATAAAACTATAAGCCACAATCAAAAGCAAAAAAAAAAAAATAGAGATGTTACTTTTATACTTGTAATGTAAGATTTCCTTGTCTGAACTCTTTCAGTCCAGAGCAATGTAAACAAACATACAAGAAAACATTCGCCGGCCAATCAGGCTTTCGGCGGATTCCGGAGGTGCCAATTCGAAAAAAAGCAGAAAAACAAACGTGGTTGGCGGATTCAAATTTGTGCATCTCAAATCCCTGCCTAGGATTCGAGGATTCGCGGATTCGATTGGCACATCCGATTGACATCGGCTGACATCCCTAATAAACAACATTGAGTGTATATACCGGCATAAACACGAAATAAAGAATTGAACGTAAATGAGAAAATGATTGAAGTAGCGCTTTGAAAAGTGAGATCGCCGCAACGGAAAATACGAAGAAACCCTCTATAGCTAAATTTATGACCCCATATTTTTAGAGACAGAAACTTGGGATTCAGTCAGAGTACCCTTCTTCCAATGCGGCTCCGGTATAATGGCGGTCATTGTCAGACACTTATTGCGGTACATCTCCGCCGGAAATAAGGCCGATGTCAGCTGTTTCCATAACAACGGTCGTTACCAGATAGCCGCGGGCAGGCACAGAAGAAACAAAGAGTTCCCTGGCCAGTAATCTTCTATCTAAACAATACGCTTGTCGCGAATGTCATTTATCGATTGCAGGTTATGTGTATCGATCCGAAACGTCACGGTTTCCACGCAAGCAGGGTCATATCTAGAAGTCCGCTTTGGACAAAAAGTTTGTCGCGTACCCAGTGTCTGTGGCCGTTAATATATCTGTCGAATGGATGCCAGTAGAGTGCGAAAATTTCGCCAGCCGGAATGAAATATCCCGTTACCTTAACGGCGATACAAATTCATCTGTTGCGTAGTTTGTGATTCATACGCCACCGAAACTCTTCTCTCTTTTTTTAAAAAGCGCGGCAATGCGTAGCGGCCTGTCATTGGTCTCCTCAAACAATCCGTTTCAGGAGATGACCCAATGTCGTCCAGCTGTGATTTACCAATGCGTCGTTTGTGATTTATGCGCGACTGAAACTCTTCTCCCTTTTTCAAAAAGCGCGGCAATGCGTAGCGGCTTGTCATTGGTCGCCTCAAACAATCCGGTTGAGGAGACGACCAATGACAGGCCGCCACGCTTTGCCGCGCTTTTCGAAAAAGAGGAAAGAGTTTCGAAGAGTTTCAGAGAGGGTAGAAAACTGAAGCCAACAGATTGTTTATATAAAGGGACGGTTGTATCCGTTCCAGTCGACTTCGAAACTATTGTCTTTTTGATTGTCTTACTGATCAGGGTCTGAATACAGGGACACGGACAGGGACGTGAAAATCACACGGGCAATACTGGCGTGCTTTGACCAGTGTGGTAGCCAGAAAATATCTCGGGGAGGGCTCTATGGGGACTTTACGCGGAGGAGGAGTATTCCTCCATCGTTTTCTTCTCCCAAATGCACTACAAAAGGTACGATTTCGGAGCGTTTGAACCCCCTGAACACCCCCTCCCTCCCCCAGCTACGCTCCTGACTTTGACTGTTATTCGATGGAATACATAAAAAAAAAGCGGACGCCGAATGTTGAGAGTATGCCGGAATTCCCTCTCCGGAAAAAGGCGAAAACGTCATTCCCTACACAACCAATGAGAGCACGACCTCGAGAAAAAGGAATGCCTGGGCTACAAGGGCGTCTGGACGGCGCACTCTCACCATAACTCTGCAAAAACTCACTCAAGAGCATACTCATTCATGCTCAATGTGGCCTATGAGTTGAGCGTGAGCGAGCAAACGGAGAGCCGAGCGGGAAGTGAGTGAGCAGAGAGCTGTAGTGAGCGGTAACGGAATATACCTCTCCTTGTTGTAAACAAATGACGTCATAGTGTTCGACAGCGCCACCAATTTGGTAGACTTGAACTACGCTCGAAGCTATGGGCAAACAAGGTCGCGCTCGAAAGCCACGGTCTTGAGGGGATTACGATGGTCTCTGAAAGGGACGCAATCTTCGGTCCTACTTTTCTTTCAATAGCAGGCAGCGAACAAGTGCCAATTTGTGGAACCCAACTCTCCCTTTCCAATCTGTTTCGGTTTCAGTCTGTCTACCAACGTCATGATGATGTTTCTCGGGTAGAGGACTATTCTCCGGGCTATCGTGGACACTATGTAGATCAGCCGAACGAGTACCACTAAAGTCCTGTTCAACTTAAGAAGGAAAAGAAATCTAGTCCGTCAACTACGTACGCCGTTGGAGGTAAGGAGACGCAATAGCGCGCCAGGAGAAACACTGCAGCGCCATCATGCGCCATCAGTGGGGGAGCGCACTTTCTGCTGCAGCGCAGTGTCATGCGGCCAGTCCTAACAGCCAATACGGAAGCAGAGTGAGTACGATGGACTACATTATCTGGCACAGGGAGAGGGCGTGACCTCTCCGCGTCCAGCCATCCTGTCTGCGGCGCAGTAATATTTTGAGAACTGACGGACTAGATTTCTTTTCCTTCTTCAGTTGAACACTGCTATAACTGGATCCCTCCCCACTATCAATCTATGGGCACCGTGCACTAGCGAGAGGACGCTGCGGTCGCTTGATCGACAGCGCCACCCGTGGCGATTTCGCGCGTAACGGTCTGGTACTGACGCCGTATCTGCGCCTTCGCGTATGTAGCTTTGGTGCGTACGGGTGTTTTCCCGAATTTTATATATCGTGTTTGGGCTTTGGACTCATTAACCCGTGAGACTATTTGCGTGGAAGTGGTTTGTCACGTAAAATGTATGCGATGGGGAAGCCTTTTGCACGTGGAACATTATGTGTCTATGCACAATGTGTGACACAGTGTGTAGCGCAGACAAGCGTGTAGTATTCGTGGCCCGTTTTTACGTGAAGTTAAGTGTATATTTATCCGCAAGGGACTACCAATTATAGACTACACATCAGAGACTAGCTACGTCCAGTACCTGCGCTATGAGGACGGAAATCTCGCAGTGAAGA
This sequence comes from Ornithodoros turicata, assembly GCF_037126465.1. NCBI lineage: Eukaryota > Metazoa > Arthropoda > Arachnida > Ixodida > Argasidae > Ornithodoros > Ornithodoros turicata. Next base: position 14,039,024 of record NC_088208.1, read on the forward strand.
ATTCACATGAATAATACAGTCAACAACAAACTGGAATATACATGACGAAGATAGCGGAAAAAAACCTTATCATTTCTTTCTTATGCATAATCCGTTAACGTGATGATGCACTGTGAGGATAAGTTTCTTAGTCAAATTATTCTCAATCTTGCATCGCTCATGCAAGTCGTGGGATTCCCTTTTAGCCCTTAGTGCCTGCATTTGATGCACAGTCACAGTAATAAAAATCAATCAGTCAATCAAGATTGTTTCAGTATATAAATAAGGCGTGTTTTTGTTTGAAACTGGATATATAATGATAATGTTTTATTAGTGCTAAAAACGACCACAGCGGCCTTAGTATAGGTGAACATAGCGCATCAAACACATTGTTGCAGATTGCAACATAGAAGCAGCCAGAAATATCACGCAAAAGAAACACAAAACATAAACTATGCTAAAAAATAAAAAAAAATGACAATAACTAAGAAGAAACAGTGAGGTTGCTGTTCGACAAACGCATGATTACTTTTGTGTGTGTTTGCGTGTGTGTGTGCGGACGAATAGGAAGGAGCAAAGAACCACTTGTAAACCGAGATCACAAGATTTGGCAACGATAATAAGATCATAGGGACAGAATGCACCTACATAAAATGATGACGGCTTACGAAACGCAGCTCGGGGAGGACAAATAACTCCCTGTGTTCGCATGCAAGCTTTATATTGAAGGAAGACGAGGTCCAAATCCAGTCTTCGCCGACACGCCGCAAAATTAGGGTCCGAGTAAAAGAGAGTAAAAGAGAGATAAATACTGTACGACATATGGCAGACACTAATTTTAGCCAAGCTCCACGATGTTCATTGGTCATTCATTGGTGTATTTCGCAACTTTTTCACGTCAGTTGCTGTGCTATAAGTTCGCATCGTGATGCTCAACTGGTCATTGACAAATATACTAAATGCAAGGAATGAGTTCTAAGTTTGAAACAACAGATTTGAGCGGCACGTTGGGTAGATTGCCGTGAAAGCGCTCTCTCAAATACGTGATCGGCGGGACGATACAGCGAGAAGGACGAAAACTTTACGTCAAGTTGCCTCTCTTTCACAGTAACTTGGTTGTCGTGGCAGATTACCACATAGAATTAGTTTCCATTTTGTCTTCTCCTTTGACTTTCTATGCAAGCAGCTTCAAATCGCTCTTTTCGAACGGCGAAACTAGCACAGCACTGCTAGACGCTGCTGGCTGGTACCAGCGCATTACGCCGCGTTTCCCCTCGAGGGGTCGCTGCCGTCGATAGAAAACTCTAGCGCACGGTGCCAATACATCGTATCACCATTGAAACATTCTCGATATCCTGAACAGCGACAATGCCATTGTAACTGTGCGCCACGTGTGTAACTGTTGCGACGGCAGCATACCACTCGAGTCACTAAATAGGTACAGAGCATGGCATTCGTTTTCCGCACCGGAGCCGCCCTTCGGTGTCCGCGATTGGGTCGATCGCGTCACGCGGTTTCTCCCTCAAAGAACGCGCCGTCCATGTTGAGTCCCCTCCATCAAAAACCGGTTTCCTCGGCTGGGAGCTGACTCGACTGCGCGCTGTTTTCCGGTGGAGAAGGGGTAGACTGGCGTCCCGTTGCTAAGCGACGCAGCTGCGCCGGATCCAAGATGGCGGGCTCGCTTCGCCGTCGTGGCTCAGTGTCGCTGCTCTGCTCCCTATTTAGTGACGTCACGGAGCCTCTGCAGCTGCGGAAGCGGCGCTGATCTTTAAAATTCGTTTGTTTAATATCTATAAGCACTTTTCGGACGAAACAATTGGCCACGGGCCGATGCCGAACAAAGTCTTATCGGCTTCTTAATAGATAGGTTTACGGGTTGCGACCGTCTCTTTCATTCGATCTCCGAAGCGAATGTGGAATCCTATATATTCCAATTTCGAATTCAAGGAATGTTTCATTGAAAGCGAATGTATTCGATTTCGTTCCGAAGCCACACGCGTAGGGCAGAAAACGCCAGAGCAGAGAGTATAAAACAAAAGTGAGCGTTGCTTCGTACAAATGTCGGTATATGCACATATATATCACGCGTACCTGCTGTATATCCGCATATAGTATGTCTTGTATATGGCGCTGGGTTCGATTGCGTAACTATTAGCTTCTGTTACAAACTATTATCTTCGTAGTCCGCTTTGGGCATATATTATTCTATTCGCTTCGTATTCGCTTCGGTTTTGAAAAAGAGTATACTCGCACAGCCGTAGTGACGTATACACGCGACTTCCAAGACTCGCAGCGCCACCTGCTGTGCGTATTAGGAGAGCCCGCGGGAATCATGGGAAATACGTTATCTCTCGCATACGATCTTCTCGGCGATGCCATATCGTCCGCGGATTACTCTTTCGTATAATACACTTGTCACACGGCCATGTTCAATGGCCGTTGAAACAAATAGTCATCAACAGATTTATGCGAGTCGTCCATTCTCAAGTAGTGGGCTGCGAACGATCCTGAGAAAGTGAAGTGGGTTGTTACACCACAGCTGAAGTTAACAGTTTATTCTATCTAATCTGTTCTGTTAGGTGCGTTTTTCTTCACGGGAAGGGACTTAAGTGGCCATACAGTATTTCATGCACCTAACGTTTCAGTTCATCTTAGAATATTAGATGAAACACGAATATCCAGAGCAGCCGCGTGCTTTGCAGGTACATAGGAACAAAAAACAAACAAACAAAAAATAGAAAAAATGGGTCTATCAGGCCTCAGCAGTGTACGCTATGCAAGTAAGTCAGATGTCTGCGCAGCTTCCCAGTCTCCCTCTCTCCCCTTACTGCTCGCGGAGCAACCTCATTGATTCCTTCCCCCAAATAAGGGGGCAACATCTCGAGGTAGTGGCGCAAGAGTTTTCTCTGTGAACCCGCGCCGGTCTATACGAATAGCCCATTAGTGCCGTCTCGTGATTGGACAGACACTTGGTCACGTGGTCTCTCCCAACTTTACCCTCTCTCTTGCACAGAGCCGAACTGTCGCTGCGTATTCCTTGCGCGCAACGTAGTCAATATTGCTTTAATATTTTTGTGGGGAAAAAAACGAAGATTTCGAAATAAAACATCTAACGTCGTTCGCGCAAAAGCAGTACACACAAAACGCGCGCAGAGCGCAGACCACTTCACGTGGAACGCATGGCGACCTTTTCTGTTCGCTAACCCCGCGAACAAACACCCACATAAACGTCAATCAGATATGCAAGCCGCCCTGGGCGTGCTGGAAACGACGCGCCGCCATAAATCCTGTCACACAGCTCCGTGTCACACTCACCCCCTTCGGCACGCTTGCGTCTGGTAGCGGCGGCGTATACGTTACGACACCTGCGATGCGGGCACGTACGTAAAACCCCTTTCCACAGAGTGCGGGTCGAAGTCGAGAATTATAATAAACGAGACCAGTGTGACAAACGAGGAAATATGCGGGTCGAAATCGTATATGGCAAATGACATCTCAAGTTGCGCGCACCGAAACGTGAACGAAAAACGCGTGTCGTCTGCTACGACAAAAAAAGTCGTCTGCTACGACTAAGCGACTCCTTTCAGTGCAGAGCGTTAAGCGCGGACCCCATAACAAGCGACACGCGACGCGCTGCAGAATTTGTCGCTGTCGCGTCTGGTCATGGCGCGACTTCCTGGTCCATTTGAGCAGCGACATTTCGTCACCGAGAAATGATGTTTTTGGAGAAGCAATGCTTATTTTATTCGAGCTAAGTTGTAAATTGCCATAAATATACGAAAAATAGTATTTCATTCGTGAAAACGAGGAGAAATTGAAATGAAGTTGCTACGTAATATTCGCCGTAACGCAGTGGCGCTGCGGTTGAAGTACCCAACGCCCCGCCCACTTCTTCGTCTGCTAGTTTTGTTGGTTGCCCTCTCCACCCTCTCCATTGCCCACGCGTTCAGTTCTTGTTTCACGCCGCCAAATCTAGCTGGTTTTGTCAAACAACAGGCAACGAACTCAGCGACATGCTACAAATATCTACTGAGAGTAGATGCAGAAATATTGAGCCGCGACAAAGCTTTTTTGACGCTCGTGTGGCGGCAGTGACGTCGATTTTGTCGCTTCTCGCGTGTATCTGCCGCGTGTCGCTTGTTATGGGATTCGGGCTTTAGGCCTAATAAACCAGATGCGCTACTAGCGTTGTGCGCGTTTATTGCGGACGACGTCTGAAACAGAGTTCGAGGTAACTCGTTACAAGTAACTCGTTACTGTAACTAAGTTCCTTTTTCCGGTAACTTGTAACGTAACTCGGTACTTTTGCGCCGTGGTAACTTTCGGAGGAACTCGTTCCTTTTTCCGGTAACTTGTAACGTAACTCGGTACTTTTGCGCCGTGGTAACTTTCGGAGGAACTCGTTCCTTTTTCAGGTAACTTTGCCAAGGTAACTTAAGTTAAGTTCCAAGTTACTTTTAACTCGCTTTTCACTCACGTCCACATATTTTTTTGCTTTCTCCGGTTCCTTCATGGCATTTCTTGCCATAAAACGTGATATTCAATCAAAGACAGTATTTTATTCAGGAAGTGAAAACCGCTGCTATTCAAATGAAGCACCATTGTGCGCCCACAGGGAGTAAGATGCAAAGCGTTCGAAAAGACCTCTACCAGAGAAACGTCATCGTGACATTGCTAGACAGACTGAAACCGAAACAAATTGGAAGGAGAGGGCTGGGTTCCACGAACGGGCACTTGTTCGCTGCCTCCCATTGCAAGAAAAGTAGTACCGAGGGTCGCGTCGTATATCGTAATCCCCTCAAGACCGTGACTTTCGGGCGCGACCTTATTCACCTCTAGCTTCAAGCGTAGTACAATTCAACCAAATTTTGGCGCTGTTGAACACTATGACGTCATTTGTTTACAAACAGGGAGATGTCTATTGTTGGACATAAACGAAAACTATCTAAGCGTGTTGCACTTCTCCGCAGGCAACTCAAGGTCTAACTCAACTGCTCACGCGCGCTGTACATGCGTAATGCTATTTTGTGTCCGAAGTAACTTTGAAGTAACTCGTTCTCTTTTTAAGTAACTCAGTAACTGCGAGTTACATTTCAGGCTGAAGAACTTCGTTATTAACTTAGTTACATTTTGCACACGGTAACTTAACTTGTAACGAGTTCTTTTTGACGTGTAACTTCTCAATCTATGGTCTGAAATAAGCGAGGCCTGCTCGATGGTCGACGAGCAATACAGGGTTCGCCGAGATAAACTTTGGGGTTTGTAATGGAGATAAAACAAATATATAAACAACGTTACCTTTACACTCTAAAAAACAGCTAACTTCACCGTACATCGCATGGGAACCGCAACCACGCCGTGAGCGACCGTTGGCATGGAAACGCGCGCAAAGTTTGTTTGTAACTGTCGTCAGTTGTGGACGTTGTTCTTTAAACAAAAAAGAAGTAAACAATAAAACTTACGGTATGATCGCAATCGATAGTTTCTCGCGCGCGGAAGCAATTTCTCAATTTTTTTCTGCAGGGAACTCTAATGTCGATTGCGTCGTCTCGCTACTGCGTTGGCACTTGGCAGAAAACAAGCGAGGGTTTTGAGGGAGAAAACAAAAGGATCTCGTGTTCTTGTGCGGTGGGAAAGACCGCGACGGGTAAATTACTCTTGTAGGCGCGCATTCAAAAAACAAAACACAAAAAAAGAAAAACAATAATTTGCGTTGCGAGCTGTGGAGGTCAAGATCAATCGTCCGTGGCCTAAAAAAGAAGAAAAGAGACCGACACTGTTTTCGTCACACTGACGTCAGTGACGTCAACGATCTACAGCGCTTCTTCTTGTAACGTCGGAAAAAAAGGCAAAAGTGACCAAAAGCCAGCTGCAACTTCATCGGAAACGCACGTAAAAAGTACAATTGTTCGTTGTGAACGAAGAAAGGTTGCTGCATTGCATGGCGTGCGGTGGTAACATTAGGTCGCGTTCTGTTCACTCGCGAATATCCGAGTCGGCAGGAGCTGATGGCTAGGTAGTTGGACCGCAATCCATCACTGCGAGTATATGGAGCTGGCTCTAGATCATAATCGCAGCTCCGCGTATAGGCTTTCTCGCCGCTCGTGTGAGCAACGTTATATCTACGAATTTCGTTCGAATGCGAGCTCTTCCGGACTGCATAACGGCAGACACCCCTACTGAAAAACTAATACCCCTGTGACAAGGCCAGCACTTAGTGGTATCGAAGACTGGGGTATAAAACGAAAGTTACCACGAACGTGTAAAAGAAAAAAAAAAGGGAAAAAAAAGAAAGGGTATCAGGTTCATCGTTAGAAGATGCTTCGTGGCACGATTCCCCTAGATACGACCACCGTCAATTTCTGGTGCGCAGCAGTGACACGCTGTGTACAGGTACGTGCACTCTCAGTCAAGAACTAGCTGCTGGGAAACACGGAGCACAACAACATCGTAAAAATCGTACTCTCTATTACGGTGCGCTATACAATCGCAGACTCGTTGTGCGCGTGCCTCGTGCATGTGCTGCTTGAGGTGACAAGTCAGAGTTTCGGGATAGGGTACGCAAGCGCTTTACGGCCCCCAAGGAATAACCTAGAGTCACTAAATAGTGACTCTAGAATAACCGAATGAACGAACTCCGTCCTCGAGATTTCCGCGTGCCCTTAAAATGAAATGAAGTGAAGTGAAGTTCGCTGAGACAACGGTGTCATCAAAGGTTTTACAGCATACGCTTATCCTCGTCATCCTGGTGCTGTGTTGACTTTTTCTCTTAACACCTCGACGAAGATAAGGCTCAAATAACACCCCCGGGTGTTTTTTTTTTTTTCAGTATCCACCCCACACGCCACCCTAATCAAATCACCTCAAAATCCTTGCAACGCGCATACACTACACAAAAAAAACTTGCCAGGAAGGCCAAAAATGGGAAAAGAAACACAAAAAAACACTAGCAAATAGGGGTGTCACCACCACCCTCCCCTACGGGATAATAACGCCTCACCCCCATCCCCCAAGACGTAATCGTGGGAACATTCATGAACAACCTCTCGAGCGTTCTGTTGGACTCGTATAGACGAGTTCAGAAAATCCCAGAGTGCTTAGCGTCGCTTTGAACTGTGGGAGTTTACTAATACGAAAGAAACGGGTGACCTCCAAACCGTTTCGATTTCTCCCCTACCGGTCCATTGTCCACGACGTGTCAAGGTCAGCGAAAGCGAAATGTGAATGGTTATTCTTCGTTCTCCAGCTCAGCAAGCGCCCAGAATGCAATGCGTGCACAAACAGCATTGGGATTTTTTGAACTCGTCTATTCCCCGGGTAGAACTTGACATCACAGCCTTGCACTAGCGGGCACCATCAACGCCACCTAATTAGAGAAAGCCTGCGCATTGCCTCCTGTCCCTCCTTCGTTACGTGGACATATATAGTCAGAATTCCTCTGCTACTGCGATTCGCTGTTCTGCGAATTCAAGAACTCGCAAATGATTGCAGTTCACCCGGAACCTACAGACCTAAATATTTAGACAAAAAGTGCAAGACGCGTTCCAGAAAATCAGTTTTGTGAAAGATTGAGACCGTTTTGCGCTTTATTTCCTAATTTTACCATTTAGTACGCGGGGACGTTGAATCACAACTCGCAGACGACGGTGGTTCTTCTGCACGGCCACGACCGCTGAAAGCCCGTCCGTGATTGGCTACGGCCGTTGAAAACACGATCCTCATTGGCTGACTCTTAACTGTTACGTCAAGTCGACGAGCGCGCAAGCTTTCTGTATCTATAGGTGGTGTTGGCACCATCCACTGCGAGACGCGTAGCCTTCGCTATGCGCTGCTGCTCGTTCTATCTAATTGCACTTACCAAAGCTTCGGGGTAAGCAGACGACATGCATGCACCCTCGATGGCACGTCACTCCGTATCCTCGGCAACAGTCGGCTTTCGTTTCTCTCTGAAACACAAAAGCAGACGACGTTACAGCGCCTCATATCGACTGCTACTACAATCAATGCGGAAGTGTCGAAAAAAAAAGAAACGCGACATTCTCATGGCACGGCCATTCTAATTTCGTTGCGAGACAAAAGTCATTTTAAACGCGGCGAGAATGTAACGTGTGTGTGAGGGTAAATGGTCCATAATTAAACGTAAGGCTCTTCAAGGGTTCACGGCATCGAGCCAGCGTGCAACAATTATGCGAGCGGGGCGAAAGGTCAATTATACGAGACATCCTGGGCGCGTGCCACAGGGGAGTTTGACAAGGGGGGGGGGGGGGGGGGGGCGTTATGCATGTTACTCGACGCGCAGCACAGCCACGGACAAATTACTGACGCGACGACGGTGGTATACAGCTTCAGTAATGGAACGAAAGCCAAGCGCCGCTGTCAGTTAAACTGTTTTAAAAATGCATTTTTTTTTCTTTTTCGTCTTCCGTTTGCAACGGGTGAGGCCACGAGGAAAGGAGATGGACAAAACAAGAACGAAGAACACGTTTTTGTTGATGAAACATGGATGTCACTGAAAAGGTACGTTAGCCAACTGTAGGACTCGAACCCACATCTTCTGGATTACCGGTCAAATTTGAGGCTTTGTACGTATTTGTCCTTTCTATGTTGTTCCAGCCTCAGAACACCAGTTCTCTCACGTTTTTATTCTCTTCGGAACACAAGCAATAACCCTATCGTTCGCTTCAGCGTGCTATGCGGTGAAGCTCTTTTTCAGAGTGCATGAAAAATGTTAGAGAGAACCTAATCTTTTTTTTTTAATTCCGTGTTAGTGCCGACTCGTCTGGAATGTCTTCGGAAAACCCAGGGAAAACCTCAGAGAGCACAGCCGGTGACAGGATTCGAACTCGTGTTACCTCCCAGTCTGGGCGTGGAAAGCGACCACCTTTTAACCACTATGCCACGGGAGCTGCTGGAGAAGAACCTAATCACATCCCTCAGATTTTGTTTGCATTCTTTAATCAAAGAGTACTTCACTTTCGTACACGATGCAAATGCACTGCGTTTCTTTTGTGGACAGGATATCCAGGAAAACAATATCTAATACCGTTGCGCGAAAGGACAGAATACAACCGTACAACAGTTATATGGGCTATATCAACCATCTGGTATACCTACCCGTAGTTGCTAGCACGATTTCGTACGCAGCTGGAGTTAACAAATAGTTTGCTACGTCCGGAAGCAACAAAGCAATGTGTTAGGTGAGTGTATATATACCCAACAAAAGCGGTCGAAAAGAAACATTTTTTGTAGTGGTTTGTGATGAAAATTGTCATCCGCGAGAGTTGTCGTTTATGCCGCCAGGTGAAGTTACGGCTATTAGATGTATCGGTCGGCGGACGTTTCGGAGAGGACTTCGGGGTTGCGTACTGTAAGCACGCTGAATCCGACGATACCGATATTCCTCCCAACAAATGAGTCGTTTTCTTTTTTCGGAAGTCATATAGGTGGAGCTACGTTACGAAAAAGATACGCTATAAATAGGGTTCCCGGTCTTCGGTATTTGCCGAAAAGCACCGATAAACGTACGCCGGTAATTTTTTTTACAAATTCGATTAAAATTATTATTCACCGATTGTCGTCGAAAATGTCGACTTCAAATGTCTCGATTTCATTTCCTGTTCCTTCGCTCTGAACTGGTTGGCAGCGGACAGTGGACGTGAGGTCGCTCTTGAAAGAACAGACATTTCGTCCGTAGCTTTTCACGGGGTCTTAATGTTGCGGATAGTCAGGATCCAGGCCAGTTACAAATAGATCTGCATAATGAGAATAGGTCTGTTCGGTGAGGAAGTGCCCCAGCTAGAGCATATGGAGACCATGGAGTCTACAGGTACATGTACCTCACGAACTTATCAACCCCTGGTTTTAAAAGTTAGCACTGTAATGAAAAAAAAACAAAAAAAAACAAAAAAACACAAGGACATTAAGTGTTGGTTCATTGTATGCACGGGAAACAGCCGTCACGTTCCTCCGCCGGTTTCCACCGGGTCTCTTCACGTTTCAAAATATTACCACCTAAAGACACAGATTCCTGGTGAGCGAAATAGCCACCGATTTCCCCTATACCGAATTTCTCAAAAATTAAGCACCGAAAACCGGGAACCCGCGAAGGCCATCAAATCCAACACCATATAGCAACGCTATGTCAGGCACTTCGAATGAATATGCCGCGTTTTGGTTTATCCCGTTTTCGGAAGCCCTTATCGTGGATGCCTTTCGATATATAAAACTCGTTAATATTAATAAACCCACCACTATGGAACTACGTATTGCGCAGAACTGAACAACAAATCAATAAGCGCGATGTAATACGCCATTTATTATTCCCGCGGCAACTGTTCTGAGAATTATTCGTTCAAATTTATTAACTTAGGGGGTTCCGGCTGTCTCGGACGCCGTTTAGTAAATCACCATTACTGATTTCATTAAGGAAGCCACGGAAATGCGCCAGAATATGGGGAGATAATTTTTAAGCGCGCACCCAATACTTCTTCCTCCTCACCAGCAGAATCGTGGAATAAAAAAAAATAAAAATAAAAACAACACGCAACAGGAGCTGCAAAGCCGAGATCGATGCTGTCAGGCATCTTTTGCCAGCGTATGTCGTCTTTTCTTTTTCTTTTTTTTTCCCCCGTATAGTTTGTAATTTAAATTCAGTCATCAATATTCGACCAGCGGCGCTCGCGAGGGACAAGCATTCATTAACGATCAGGTAATCTGAATATCGGAATAATTAATACGACAGCCAGGAAGTATACGCGTTATTCAAAAATCAATACGTTTAAAAAAATGTTTCTCCGCAACTGAGGAGGACACCTTGCCCCGTTTTTAATGAATGAAGCAACCGGCTTAGAGCCGCACGAAGAATGAAGAAAAGGAGAGCAGACGATCACCTGCTTGACCACGGTTCGTCTGCTTCGCTTTTCAGGTCCGCCTGTCACGTTTGACAAGCCGAGCCACAACGCCACAATGCAGAAGCCTACAATTTTGCACAAAGAGGACGCCAATTGTGTCTCAACTAGCCGTAAATTTGAAACCAGTCGGAATCCGGAGAGAAATACGAGAAGATTGGCAAATATTCACAGAATTCCAGTTCCGATAGTGTAGCAGACGACAACAGGAAAATTTGATGCGAGGCGGCTCTCCGGAATGAAAAATTGGCTGCATCTTTTGGCATTGTGCCAGAGCGTTAAGATGCGGGAGCTTTGACCGTCACGTCGCCGTACGGCGTGACCACGTGACGTGGTCATAGGGTGTCACGAGGACGGTAGATGGTGCTCAAAGTTGCCACTTTAAAGCTTCAGTTTTCAACTTTCGGCAGCTGAAGGTTTCTTTTTTATTTGCTGTTTTACTTTTGTACAAGTATTTACGTCACTGGGTACGGCAATCCACCACAATCAGTGCAATTCACAAATACAGCAACAAGCAAAACAAACACAAACGAAATGACGATAAAATGAAACGTATGCACATGCAAGTAGCATAGCGCCCAAGCAAAATACACAAGTCTAAACTTTTTGTAGACCTCCCTGTCTCCGGAAAAAGTTAATGAAACATCTCGCGTGTAACCTCAGAAATGAGTCCCAATAAACAAATACTGACTTTTAAAAGTATGTGAAAGAGACCGAGCTACTCCAAAAATTATTTAGGATAGCCGGGTAACTCGAGGAGATATTTAAGTTACCATTAAATTACCACAGTAAGCTGCCATTGAACCATGAACCGGAACTTGGCTCCGGCATACCACGAGTGCACCATCATAATCTCTATCGTCCGGTTCGAATACATCGTACATTTTCTAATTTCGAAACCAAAAGTTCGAGACAGCCAATACCGACTCTGCACCAGAGAATCGAACCGAAATGTTTATAGTTTCGATAAGGGTTGAGTTCCGGTTTAGCTCCGTAAGGCAACTATAATGGTTCGAACCGGTTCAGGGATCAAGCAGATCATTGCAGTTGGATTGAAATTGTGCAATTTTGAGCCCGGGGTCTTTATGTAAAAGGCGCGTTATCGTGTCATCCCTGACCGCCACCGTGCTACCATGTTGCTACCGTAGAGTGAAGTGTCTGTGGAACAGAGACAGAGCACGGGCAAGTGCAAGCCGAGAGTTCGACTTATTTTCGACCCATTGGCGATTTTTAAATACGATGCCAGTGCGGTTTGTTTTATATCAAATGCACAAAGAAAACCAGCTTGGTATGTGCTTTTCATTCTGACCAGCATGAGGGTGGCTGGCCCTTTACCTTCTAAGGGGCTTATGTAACTTCACACACGCATGTTTGAAGTGATGCTGCAGCGTCGTACATTCGGACGCATGCTGTAGCTGAGCTCTGATAGTTTGCTTTCGCGATGCACTGCACAAAAAAGAACAGAAGACAAAAAAAAAAAAAAAGAAACGAAGAAGAGAAGATTTGAAAGACCAAAAGTCGCACAGCCGACACATTCATCCGTTGGTCCACGTGCTCGCATTTATATACAGGATGCCCACGACAGCTGTAGAAATGATCTCTAACACATAGCGTTGTCAATAAAAAAGAAAAAAAAAAAGAAAAAAACTGATAGCTCTTTTATGACGTTTGTGTTACAAATGGGCTGATCTTACAATGCAGCACCTGTTTGTAACAAAAACTTCATACAGGAGAGCTGTCAGATTTTCTTTGACAGCGCTATATGTCAGCGATCATTTCTGCAGTTAGGATGGACACCCTGTATAGCTGGAGCTGATTACTATATTATTATAACATAATTCGCTTCATGAATGCTACCCAAAATGTCGTTGATCCCTAATTCTTATATATATATTCATGTGTATACATTAGTAGTCATAACAATTTTCAGTTACCATCTTTGTTGTTATTATTTCGGGATTCCAGAAAATCCAGAGCATTCCTGCAGGCGGGCACGACTTTTTCGGCAAGCAAGAGGAAGGAAGCTAATAAAAGAAGAAAAAAGACGAAAAATAGTTTTTTATGTTCATGCACAACATGCAAAGTTCCGCCCTTAGTTCCGTATGAACCGTTATTTGAACCGGTTACCGGTATTTTTTTAACGGTTCAGTTCCGGTTGGGCCAAAAATAACGGTTAATAACGGTTTGCGGTTCTGGTTCGGTTCGACTCTCTGCTCTACACCATCGAATTCTTTTCGCAAAAAACCACCAATGCTGAAGAACGAAATCAATAATTACCAGAAACGAAAGTACGTCAACTGTGTTGTATGCGATCACAGGTCGGTTAACTCAACAGAGTTTCCGCACATACAGCTCCTTTCTAAAAAAAATAGTATAAAAATCGTACTCTCAGCAAAATAACTGCGCTAATTTCGACAGGGCACCTAGATTTCCGATCACAGCGAGCGTATCGATAAATTACGCCCATCTATTTCTGCCTGAGTGGCCGCGTGTCCCCATTGTTTAGCTGCGTCGGTGCGCGTAATAAAAACAAAAAAAAAAGAAAGAAAAAGCCCACGATTGCCGCGGGATCGGTTTCCCTCCCAGAGTTGAGCGGAAATATTAAGCGTACTGGTGACGTCATTTCCGCGAGGTGTGCGTTTCCGATAGAGGGTTACGCCAGGAAGACCGCCCGGTGTGGTGTCAGGCGAATCTAGATCGCCGGATGTGTACCCCGAGGAAAGAAGACAGCCCCGCACCGTGAGCGATGCTGCTCTACCAGGAATTGAACGTCACGACTGCCTATCACAGAAAAGTAATGTACGTAACGGAAGACGGGCACATCGTCTTTGTAATGGTAAAGGAGCGACAGTCATCATAAACGGTGTTGGGCAACAGCATTTCTAGTTTTGTGTTGTTGTTTTTGTGCTTTCTAGTATTTCTTTTTTTTTCCTTTTTTTGTGTGTGTGTATTGTATCAGGAAGGAGTGGAGAACAGACACAGTTAGTGTAAATGCTGGGTTGACTTTGGAGGGAACTAATTTACGTTTTCACATACACACTCTGAAAGCGCTAAAAACAGGACACGAAATCACACTTATGGGGGGGGGGGGGGGGGGGGGCTCTCGCCGTTGTGGAGGTCCGTCATGTTTTGGCCATAGAATTTACTTCAGTGCCTTTCAACTAATTAATTTCACTTTATTAGTTAATTGCATCGTTTTGATTAATTCACGCGTGTATCAAACTGTAACGCTTAATATAGTTAATTATATTTATTCGATTAATGAAATCACTGCATTGGTTTGATTAATTTCATTTTACGGCGAAACCCTGTCGTGTCGCGTCCCGTTTGTGTTATTCGTGATCGCGTGTCTTTTAAAATGTGCATGGTTACCGCAGGTTTAAAGTATGGTATTTCTTCCGCTCCATCCGAACATGCCGCAGGTTCGACAGAGGTTGCAAAAGTTCTCCAGCTTACAGACTTGCTTCGGTAAAGTATGGGAAAAATTAAAAACACTTATTTCCTATCGATCATTATCATCAAATAAAGTTGTTCTTGTTTTTCCTCATGCTGTCGCACTTTTCAAGCATAAACGAGAGAGAGAAAAAGAAAAATGTTTATCTTCACTGAGTGCGAATATCCCATTGTCTGAGAAGCATAGAAAATATTCCAGAAAACAAACACGAACATGCTGCCAGACATCTCTTTCCTCCAGCACACCTCACGCTAGAAGAAATTCGCAAGAAAATTAGTTTTTTTTTTTTTCGAACTTGTCACATAAAAGCGGGAAAAACTTGACAGGGCTGGCCTGAACGCCGCGAAGGCTATTACGCAATACAAGTACATTTCTAGCTGACAGGTTTCTGAGCCGCATAGTCCACGGGTGACGTCAGACGAGGTACCTCATTACCGATTCTACGCTGGCCTAGCTCGCGTGAGGAAAGTGAGGTCAAAGGTGAGGGAAAGCGAAAGAAAGTGACGTGTTCACGTCGATGAGCCATGCCTCCGACCTTGGTCGGGGTTCTTCTCTTCCGATTAGCTGCTGAGTCACTGGCAAAAGCGGCTTTCTGTATGAACTCTGCCACTGCAGACAGGGTACACGGCCAAGCTTCGTAAAGCAGATGTAAAGCATCGCTACATTGCATTGCGTTACAATGTTGTCCTATATGACATTCAGCGGTCCGACTGCTCAACGCCCAGTGAAGTTACCAGAGAGTCACGTGACTCATATAGAGTCAAGAAAAGTTGCGCAAATCAAATTGTCATCGAGTGACAGTTACTCATCAAATGTAATTGAGTCGCCTTTTAGCTACTTCAGGCGGTGTCCGTTTAAAGCAGCCAGGTATGTCTCCACAACATATTTTTCATGCCTTCAAATTTTCACAATGGACTAGATGATACAAATATTTACGGGAATAACGAAACTCATTTGTAGAAAACATGGACATAAGCAAGGAAGCACGTCTAAACACGGACGCTAAATTAGTCGCTGTGTGGACTCTTAAAAATGAACTTCACCGCAAAGCACGCTCCTAACCAACCGTAATCTCGAATGATATCGTTATCTGTTCTGATTTGCTGAAAACGGGAGGCGACCGCCTTTTTTGTGACAATTATGAACAGCATAAGTGTCACAAAAAGGCGTATGCCTTCCGTTTTCAACAAATCAGTGCTGATAACAATATCATTCGAGATTATGGTTGGCTAGGAGCGTGCTATGCGGTGCAGTTCATTTCTAAGAGTGTAGACGTGGTGCAACATACAGGGTGTCCCAGAAAACGCGTCATTGAATTATAATAAAAAAAACTACACCACCTAGAATCGTGCAGCCAACGGCATTTGGTCTTACTAGGCTTTTGCCACCTCCTGTTGTGAGTGTCGTGTAACGTAAGTTTAATTATGTAAATTTTTACGAACTGAAGTCGGAAATTTGCCAAGTAAAGGTCACTTTTTTACCCCACCAACGTGAAGAGCGTGTCTAATTTACTTAAATTAATGATAATTGACAGGGATATTCAGGGGCTATCCCATCAGAAAAAATAACCGAAAATCATGCTCTACGGAGCTCCCCGAGGATAGCGCACCACGAATTTTTCAGCGCAATCGTTGTCAGTCCGACGAAAGGAGGTTGGAAACCCAGCCCACACCGCCATCCCAGAAAGAGATAACACAGGCGTGGCTTATCGCGTCCGGCTTTCGCTGGGATCGCACTTTCCCTCTCCCAATTTCAGGAACTGTCACTTTTTCTACTATCACTCTGTGGGCTGCACTCTTAAAAATGAACTTCACCTCATTGCACGCTCCTAGCCAACCACCATCTCGAATGATATCGTTCTTTCCCCTGATTTGTTGAAAACGGGAGGCGCACGCCTTTTCTGTGACAATTATGAACAGCATAAGTGTCACAAAAAAGGCGTACGCCTCCCGTTTTCAACAAATCAGGGCAGATAACGATATCATTCGAGTTGATGGTTGGCTAAGAGCGTGCTATGCGGTGAAGTTCATTTTTAAGAGTGTGGGTTTGGACCGTCCTTTCGTCGGACTGAGAGCGATTGCGCTCAAAGAGTCGTAGCGCATTATGGTCCGGTGCCCCGAAAAGCATGGTGTTCGGCTATTTTTTCCGATGGGATAGCTCGTGAATATCACCGTCAATTATCATTAGTTTGAGTGAATTCGGCGCGCTCTTCATATTGGTGGGGTAAAAAAGTGACATTTACTTGGCAAATTTCCGAGTTCAGTTCGCAAATAATTACATAATTAAACTTACGATACATGACATTCACATCAGGAGGTGGCAAAAACCTAGTAAGAACAAATGCCGTTGACCGCGTGATTCTAGGTGGCGTAGTTTTTTTAAAAATAATAATTCAACGACACGTTTTCTGGGACACTCTGTATACTTAAAGTGGCGCATACATATGTACCACTACAAAACAAATTCATGAAAACTGATTGGGTGTGATGTGGTCATCCCACGAGGAGAAGTTTTCGCACTCTTAGTGTCCCTTTAAAGGTGTACAGCTAATCTCGGTGTATGTAGGTCTGGGTGCCCTGTAAAGCCAGCAGCGAAATGATAACAACACGGAAAGCCAGGGCGACGCAGAATTATTTCTCGGAACCTCGATCTAATCAGGAAGGACTTCCCGTAACACAATAAATATATGCTACATCGTGTATCATATCATATATAACAAGTCGTAGCTCATGATCCCAGTTGTCTCGCGGCGTAAACCCCCAATTATTCATTATTATATAACAAGTCGCAGGAGGAGGCCCCGATTAGATGAAACTAGGACTCGCACGTGTATGACGCGAGCAAGTATGACGTTGATTATTCTGCCAATGACGTATACGGAAAGATACGGCTCTAGAAAGCTAATGTTTTTTAAGATACGTACATGGGCCTAGCCTTGTGAACAAAAGGAAGAAAGAACCACTCAAATAATGGCGGGAAACGCCTCACCAGTGTTGCCAACACAAAGACTGAAATGACACTACACCCTTAGAAAAAGAAAAGGAGTATGATGAAAGTAACTGACAAGGTTAGCCAGCTGTAGGGATCGAACCCACATCTTCTGGATTACCGGTCCAGGGCTCTACCAATTGAGCTAAGCGAACACGCCTCTCCAACGACTTTCGGGGTACGTCATCTGAAGGGACGACAAACCAGCCACTCACTCTCACTCACCCTCCTTTCACTCTTACATTTTTTTTGCTCACTCATATAATTATATAATTGTTATTATATTTACAGACAGATACAAACAAATTTGTTTGTATCTGTCCCTTCTATGTTGTTCCAGCCTCAGATCATCAGTTTCTCTCTTGTTCAAAAAGAGTATAGGTCCTGAAGTAATAGTCCCTTAGAGTACAACTACTCCTCGTTTTAGTCCCCAAACTATGAAACTTGCTCCCCAGAGCTGCAAATATTACCTTGACCCTTGGAAATGTCTGCTTGAACGCGACGGCCTATATACGCAAATATGTGCTCTGTGGGAATCTGATGGCACGACGCGATATGATCTAATGGAATAAGAAACTAATTTTTTCGGCTAGCAGTGGCATACACCCATCAACACGATAAGTATAATTCCGAAGTACGTGCCCTTACTTTGAATGCAGCTTTAGATTGGAATTCGGACCACGATTAATCAGATCGAGTTGTCTTGTGTGTTCACTGTGACCACTAGGGGAGGGAGGGGGGATGGGTGCTATCGATATGCAACCGGGCGTTATCAGGTTACCTCTTTTTTTCTTCTTCTTCTTCTTTTTTTAGGAAGCGTCCCGTTGTTAGAGGTGCGCGTATTGGTCAAACGTGCATTCCTCGAGATGTATGGTCACAAACACCGCATGATGTAACATTAAATGTGCTTCGCAGAGTTTTATTGTTGGCATTCAGATAATATCTTCTTCAGACGCGTACACAGATTACTACTACATCGTGTACGTGATACGCATGACACAACGTATAGTTATGGCTTTTTTCACGGTATTTGCACCCCGAACCAATTTTCTCAAATTCTGGCATAACCCGATTTCTTCCCAAATTCCGCGAGGTCTTTGGACCTCATATGGCTTCGCAGTGAGCCACGAAAAGGAAGAATCACGTGATCAACCTTAATTCTTAAACACCTGAAGGCCCTCCTGTCAGTCACCTCATATAGGTAGTACCAAAGGCCGGCTTTTTTGGACTGTCGGAATTCAATTGTTCATGACTGCAAATCAACTCCGCAGTTTGACTCACACGATTTTAGCTGCACCCAGAAACTTCGGACAACACAAAACACTTTTTCACACAGATTCTTCCCCGAATTTCCTTTCGAAGCAAACAGCCGATTTTTACCCACTAATCTCGAAAATAATAAAACCGCGAAGAACACTAAACGTAATACGTGATTAGAATTTGGGGAGAAATGGGGTTGAACCCCCCCCTCCCCCCGAAAATACCTATACCTACCGACCATACCTATACCCCTTCTAAACATTTGTAAAATATATATATATATATATATATATATATATATATATATATATATACAAGAAAAAAGGCGGGAGGGTGCACTTGAAACAAACTCAGCCGAAGCTATGACCGGACCAACCCAGTCTATGTGGACACGTACCTTGCTTTCTTCTAGCAAACACAAACGAACCGGAAAATACTACACCACCGCCACCCTATACCTTCATTCCCAAGAAAGGAACCGACCCACATTCAACGACGTATACGCGCACTCACTTTCGCAGAACACACAAAACCCGCTTGTACATGGAAATCGAGCAACTGCCGTTGCACGAATCCAGCTGAAACCGTCCATGATATTGACGCACGTACTCCACGTAGTATATCCCGCCGCATCTCCGCATAACGGGCACCATCCCCGTATACCGGAAAAGAAGTCCCAAAGGCGTGCGCTGCGGCCCTTCAAAAGTGGGCAGAGACACACGCGCTCGTCCACGTTCAAACAGTACATCCAAAGGGCGTTCACACTCGAGGCGTCTTTTATGTCAAGATGTACGTAAAAGATCCTCACATAACACAAGGAGGGAGGAAGAGAGTATAAAAGGTATAAAACGACAAGGAAGGAAGACGCGGATCTCCCATAAAAGGCAGCCCCCAAATGTCACCTCTCGAGCTGTTTTAAGCGTAAATATCATTCCCTTTGCCCTTCCGCGTTTGGCAGTAGGTTACCCAAGAAAAAGCGTTGACGTCGTCGTCGACTCCATTGCTTGACTGACGGGCGTCGGCTACATATTGTTTCGAAAGCGGCAAACGTGTGTACATGCCTTTTAGCTACTGAACAGGCTGCCCGGCGGTAAAAGTGTTCGACGTCCTTCTTCTGCCATGTAGACAGCACGCGGAGAAGAACAAACGTTGCATCATCAGGTCGTGATGGGACGCCCCGAAAGGTCATAGCGGCCGCCGCCGCCGCGTTCGTCGCGTACGAGGAAGTTCGCGGAATTATCAGCATATGGGGGACACCCATTCGCTTGAATGATGTTTGGTCTCGAGCAGGATCCTTTTCTTTTTCCCTGTCACACGGGCATTTTCGATCCTGCTCGACCGAACCTGCTTGAACCCAATGCAGATCGGATGGTGCTACACGGCCGCTCCCAAGAAGGATCGAACTTTGATCCTGCTTGACTCAAGACAGTTCCCATAACAGGATTGAGAATTTCAAGACGGCTCGACGGCCGCCATTTGCATCCTCGACCCCGGTGAACTGTCATAATTTAAGACGGACATGCGCGCAAAGCTACAAATGATGCTTACGTCGGTATACGATAAATTACCACTAATATCGCTGTTATATAGGAAACGCGAAATTAATGAGTTCCGTTTATTCATTTGCACAGGTCAACCATTCAATGCGCATTGAAAGTGGCCGTGTAGCAGCGTCAAAACTCGAGCGTGCTCGGGAAGTTCGATGCAGATCGGATTCGAGAAGGATCGAAATGCAAGTGTGACAGGGGTATTACTCCGTGTTGGCGCTGCAACGCAACTGTGGCTCTCAGCGGCATACAAACGTGGGAGGATGGAGAGAGAACAGCAGGAAGTAAGGGGAACCTGATGCTGCGTCCTGGGCAGACTTCACTTCTCGAGAAGGAAGAATAAAAACACTGCACCACGCCCAACGCGAGGACACGAGACATAACAGATTTATGGGACTTAGTATACGGGGGGGTGTTCAAGTCAAACCGGGACTTTCTGTCTCCTGAGTGTACAAATAAATGGCTCGCGCTACTTCTCTTTCGTCATTTTCACACGCGACAGGCCTCCGCGTTCACCACGTGGTGGTCCAAAGTTTGTGCAAAACAGAAGACGCGTGCTGGACAAGATGGCCAACAACGAGGTGAGCGCGCGCATCGAACAGCGAATTGTCACGAAGTTTCTCGTGAATGAAGGTGTAAAGTCATCTGAAATTCACACAAGACTTCAGGCTCAGTATGGCCACGATACACTTAGCCGCAGCAAAGCGTTTGAGTGGTGCAAACGGTTCCGAGACGGCCGTACATCAGTGCAGGACGATCCCGGCCGGGGCGGCTCAAAGCCCAGTGTCAGAGTTCCTGAGAACAACCAACTTGTGGAGCGCCTGGTCCTCGTCAGGGACCGACGGATAACATGGCTCGAACTGGCTCGAAAGACCGACCTTTCTGTGGGAACGTTGAACACTATCATTCATGAACACCTCCAGTTTCGGAAAGTTAGTGCCCGTTCGGTCCCGAGGCGCACGGTTGACCGGCAGAGAAGATTGGAAATCTCCCAGGGACTAAGGTACCGTTTCGACACTGAAGGACAGCCATTCCTTGATCGGATCATCACGTGCGGTGAAATGTGGGCGTACCATTTCACTCCTGAGTCTAAACGCGCATCAAAACCGGGCCCGCCAGCTCCCAAGAAGTTCCGAAGCTCCCCGTCTGCGGGCAAGGCCACGGCCACGGGTTTCTGGGACAAGGCTGGCGTTGTTCATGTTGATTTTCTGCCCAATGGTGCCACCATCAATAGTGCATATTACTGCCAGGTTCTCAGGGATGTGCATAAGGCGCTGAAGCAAAAGCGGCCGGGCCTCATCACCAAAGGAGTCCTCCTCCTACAGGACAATGCACGTCCGCATACCGCGCATATCACGACACGCACCTTACAGGTACTTGGCTGGGAGTTGCTGCCACATCCCCCTTACAGTCTAGACCTCTCCCCCAGGGATTTCCATCTCTTCGAGCCACTGGAGGCGTTCCTCGGGGGCCGCCACTTCAGCTGCGACGACGAGGTCAAGAATGCGTCCGATCATGGCTGCTATGCGCCGGTACTCTACGAATAAATTACGCGATAAAGAAAGCCGTCATATCAGACCAGCAACGTACGTGAGCCACTTGAAAGGAACCAGGCAGTCGTGTCTTCGGAGCCGTTATCGTTGAACGTCTTCCGCTTTAGTAAAACCCGTTAAACCAGCGATACAACTCGATCGCATGTCTGTTGTCGCTTACTTGAGAGGACAGTTGTTTTCAATGGGTGATAACTACGTTTCGCTTTACTTTACAAACGTGGATCGTAATAGATTATCCTAGTAAACAGTCTACGTAGATTAGCCTGCTAAGTGTGCAATATGCCACTTCCGATATTGTGACCACGGTGTGAACGCTCAACATAACACGGGTCGGAACTACGGCTCCGTGAGGAGTGTTTTCGCTTTTTCTTCCACTAGAATCTTCCGTGAAGATTTCGCATCGTGTGAATACACGGTTACAGCAGCAATGACGGACGAAAGCAGCAATCAAGGCAGACAACACTGAACGACAAAAAATACCAGAACTTCATGCGTGACACGGCTGGAAATAACATTGCACAAATTAAACAGTTCTGCACGTGTCTTCTTCTTTTTTTTTTTTTTCACTTTTTGATCTGCTGATCGCCTCACGATCACTCTAATTACGTGACCGCCTCCGATGACCAAATAACGGTGCTCCAGGATGTGCGCAACAAGAACGAAAAATAAATAAAGAAGTATAGGCCCCTTACTATGATCCCTCGCATAATAACGGGGGCACCAGAAACCCCCCACGTTTTTCCCCCGCTGAGTAAGATGAGCGTAAGTAGAGCGCATGGCAAATTTGTACCTCCAGGATGCAATGAGAACGGGACGCCCAAGGGAGGTACGCTCAAGGATTGTGAAGCTTCATGCGCAAAAGTGGGCGCATCTAGATCGGAAGAAAAGAAGTGCGGAATGCGGGAAAGAAAAAGAAAGAAGGAAAGAACAAGCTTACACGTGCACGCTATAGGATCTCGTGAGCGCGCTTGAATACTAGCAGGTGCGACCCCGCGCCTCACGAAGTCTGTTGCGATGCAGACTTCGCAATATGCGGCACGCGCTTTCTGCTATACGGGCGCTTGGTGTCGCGCTCATCAACATAGAATTTCAAAGCAGACGACACTCTGCTCTGCATGTCGTCTGCAAACTGGAAACGGGTGATGCGCCACAGAATTCTACGCCCAATTACAATACTCCGAGACAATTCAAGGGCTGCAGGCACAATGCTGTAACCTCCGCTAGCGTATAGAACGTAGTCCGCACATTGAGGGTGAGGCATATCGCCAGACGGCTCTGGGACATACGGGAAGGTGGTAGACATGGGAGACGTGTAATGTGTGCTGAGTATATCACAACCGGGGTGTTTTCGCAACATGACCAGTGTACAAGCAACAGTTTGAATTTTGAAACGTGTTGTGTTTGAAACAGCACTATGTTGTGACTCGGAAGCGCTACGCGCCCGCCCAACACTCTTAAAAATGAACTTCACCGCATAGCACGCTCCTAGCCGACCATCATCTCGAATGATATCGTTATCAGCCCCGATTTGTTGAAAACGGGGGGCGTACGCCTTTGTTGTGACACTTATGCTGTTCATAATTGTCACAAAAAAGGCGTACGCCCCCCGTTTTCAACAAATCAGGGTTGATAACGATATAATTCGAGATGATGGTTGGCTAGGAGCGTGCTATGCGGTGAAGTTCATTTTTAAGAGTGAAGCCAATCACGGACGTCTTAAGATTTGTGGGCGGGGTTATAACCTGCAGCAGCTGACCTGTCTCGAAGTACGGATAGGAAGCTCGTGAATTGTAGAAGTACACACTTGTGTTCGCACAGTGTTCAAGCTTTCACTGGCATCGACACATGTGGTGCTAGCGCAATTGCTATAAAGTGTACTTTCGAATAGTCATAGGTGAAGGCGCATCTATGGCACGCAGAGAGAGGGCAACCGGTGCACATAAGAATTCGAACGTGGCTTGTATACTTCCGTAAGGAACTGAAAGTGCGTGTTCGCCATGTAAAAGAGAAAGAAACGGAAGGATAATGTGGATAAGCGGAACTTCCGTTTATATGTTGATCTTCATCGCGGTTGTTGGAACATAAATTAGCTCCAGCAAGCGTGCTTTCCAGAAAAAAAAGAAAAAAAAGTAGGCTTACTCTTCCGTTCTTCATTTCATATCCCCGACGCAGGGGCACCGTGAAGGCCTTTCAGGAAAAGGACGCTAGTCTAAATTTGGGTACTGTTTGATTGGCCGCTGTCTGTGCTATTTGAGTGCTTCCTATGAAATCGGCCCTAGACGCGCAATGCCCCCTCGTGCAACGTGCCCAGGCAAACCGCTCGGCAAGAAAAAGCCACAAACATGTAGCAACAGACGTATCACTCCGTAGTCATACACACATATCGAGAGAGAGATAGAGAGAAGGCAGCTAAACAAAGCAACTCTTGGATTCGCAAGAAAGGAAGCCCGTAAGAGGGACGAACTACTTTCGACACACTTGTCTGCAATTCCTAGATCCTGGCGCAACAACCGGGGGAATCGCGCCCCAAGGGGGCTACACCAAAATAGTTTCCGAGACGACACAGTGCAGTCCCGTGCCGTGTGAAGTTACTGGATCGGGATCCCAGATCTGGATCTCCGGTCTAGTGACTTTAGTGTCGTGCGCCACACAGCGCCGCCAATCGGAAGAGGTACTTGGACCCTGCAATGCCCGCACTGCTTGTACTGCCCCCCCCCCCCCCCCACCTCAGAATCGATATTGGTACAGCTCCTTCGTGCACGACACCGCCGGTAGGGGAACGTATTCCGTCACAAGTTGGAGGTTACAGACAAGTGTGCTGCAAGCAGTACATGCTTGAAGACGTAGGGTGCGGTCATGCTATCATAACATAAAGACGAGGACAGGGCACGAACTCACTCACCACGCGCAACTAGGGCTACAGAATCGTCGACTTCGAAGTATCCGTCCAATAAGCACTCTTACCAAGTACGACTGAAAGTTTCGACCAGCACTTCGAATAGAGGGCGATTTCTTTGGCCGCACATGCAACTGAGAGCAGCACTCTCATTTTCTGAGGCAGAAGTAAGCCAAGCAAATAGATGGGGAAAGAAAAAAAAAAAGTAGTTCCCTAAGAGCAGCAGTAAACTGACCATGGAGTAACACCGAGGAGAAAAAGGGGGGTCGAAAGAGAAAAATCAGCGTGGATGAGAAATAATGGTTATAGCCGACGAAGCGGAAGGTGCAAAAGTAACTGCCAGAGGAATCCTGGGAGGATAAAGGTCAGGATAGTCGATGGGAGAGAAAACTCACCACGCACATACTTTGGGTCAGTATAAACAAGGGAATGCAGCGAAGCCATTCGAGGTAAAGTGTGTTAAAGGTGCAATACCGCAGGTTTAGGTGCATTCTCATAAAATGTGTTCAATCAATAGCGTAAATCCTCAGGACAGTAACGTCCCAATTTCCGTCCCAATCACACTCATATTTTTTTAAAGAAAATCCAAATAGAAAAAAATACCGGGCAACACTGTGCCGAAGTAGACACCAACTTCGCATTGCCTGTCAAGTACCACATGCAAAACTACGTTGCATGTGCATAACACTGGGTCTAAAGCAGCAACATGTTCGGCGCGTAGCGTGGAAACCAATATCACACACACAAAAGATAAAATGCTGGATACACAAGCACCAGTGTTGCCCGCAAAAATGAGGGTTATTTCACACCAGGTGTTGCCCCGACTGACTTTATCGCATTTTCGAAAACAAATTAAAACATTTCAGAGTGGCATGTCACCCGTCTGCTCTGTTGAAAGGTATTTATAAGCAACAAACTCTCAAATGACATCAAACATGTATATGCTGCTTGCTTGTCGGCTTACGGTAAATTTAGGTACAAACGGAATTTTCGACTATACCAACTTCCGAATTGTACAAAAAAGAAAATGCTTTTTTATACCCACTCACACACCAATGCAATCTTACCCCGATAATAAATTGGGTCGAGAACGCGGCAAAAATAAGAACACAGCAACGCAGCACAAACGATGAGGACAGGAAATAAATAACAAGGTGGCGGCGTTCACCACCCGTTGCTGAGAGGCTCGTAGCTTTTTCTGCCAATGACCCGCACGGAAGACGAATGCCGACCTTTTCCGGTGCATTTCTCAAAAAAGTTCGGCCTATACTGGGTTTATACGATTTGTTACTACACTCTTAAAACAAAGCTTCACCACATAGCCCGCTGACGGCCAACCATCGTACACTCTTAGAAATGAACTTCACCGCATAACACGCTCCTAGCCAACCATAATCTCGAATGATATCGTTATCTGCCCTGATTTGTTGAAAACGGGAGGCGTACGCCTTTTTTTGTGACAATTATGAACAGCATAAGTGTCACAAAGAAGGCGTACGCCTCTCGTTTTTTTATTTTTTTATATTCAAGTGTTTTGTAGGAGCCACCATCTCCATATTTTTCTTTTCTAATTCCAGCTCCATGCGCATGTAACCATTATGGGTGTCGCTAGTATTCTTATAATCAACGTCACTGCCTGCCGGTAAAATAAGGTCATACGTAGTGAGGGGATCTTTGATTTAGAAACCCCTCCACTCCTTCGAACAGTCGGTAAGAGAGTGAGTGAGGCTGACGTCACTGTGTCACGCGAGGACGCCGTGGGAGTGCCTATCAGGCGGTTCGCTACGCTGCTCTTACGTCACACTCTACTTCTTATGTCACTGCAGCAGATCGGGCAGTGCCTCCCTGGCCGATTTTTCGGGACATTTTTGTAAAACGAATTGCGCAGCGACACCGTTCAGCAAAAACATTTTGCATGGTCGCCCTTGGTGGACTGGATGACTGGATCTGGATCTATTAACAGACTGGGTTTCGAGCAATCCTTTATATAATTTCACTGCTCCTTTGAAACTCCCGAAGCAACCACATTTATTTTCTTTGTCTTCCTCATCTCAATTAACACATGCTCAGATCCTGTACAAATCCTCGAAAGTACTCAACTTTAAAATACAGCTTCTTTTCTACAGATCCCGACAAAAGTTTACGGAACACCACAGCGACATATTTCTTGATCGGAGCGACCTCCTAGCAGCGAACGGGAGTGGACACACTTACTGAGAGGTGTGTGGCGGCTTATAGCGCATTCGGTGCCTGGCTCAAGGACATCGACAAAGCATCTCATGTCTTCATCCGCCACGACGGCATGCGTTCCTTCCTCCAGCCTCCGTACCTTGGCCCTTACAGAGTCCTCAGGCGCGCCTCAAAATTCTTCACGCTCGACATCGCCGGCCGCGAAGACACCGTCTCTTTGGACCGCCTCAAACCTGCGTATCTCGACGCACATGACCACCACCTCCAGAGTGTCAGCTTCCCCGACCAACCGAGTACCAAATCTGACGCCCCTGTCCCATGCCACGTCCACTGGTCTCCCCACATGGTCCGAACCACTCCGTGACTGGCCGGGGGAGTGTCTGTGGCGGCTTGTAGCGCCATCGGTGCCTGGCTCAAGGAAGAAGACAGCATCTCGCGCACCCGGCCGCGGGCTTTTCCCAGTTCCATTAAAATCATCTTCCTTTCTCGCTTGATCCTAGTCTCTTGTGGTCGCTCCTATCTTAGCTCCCACGGGTGTATGGAGTACCCCTGTCACATGTTCGTAAGTCTATCTCCTGTTTGCAGCAACGGTATCGCTCAGATGGCTATATACACCACTCCGGTGTTCCGTAAACTTTTGTCGGGACCTGTACTTATCCAGACAATGCTGCGACATTGGCGATGCCAGTGCCTGTAGCGTCTTACCTCACCGAGAAGCAAGCCCACCCGTCCATGACGTCTCATACTTTCGACTGCTGAACGATGTCATACGATCACTAACAATAAGGAATGCATATCTGACAGGTAATCATACTAGAAGGATGTCACTGAAAAGGTTAGCCAGCTGCAGGACTCGAAACCACATCTTCTGGATTGCCGGTCTACACTCTTAAAAATGAACTTCACCGCATAGCACGCTCCTACCCAACCATAATCTCGAATGATATCGTTATCTGCCCTGATTTGTTGAAAACGGGAGGCGTACGCCTTTTTTGTGACACTTATGCTGTTCATAATTGTCACAAAAAAGGCGTACTCCTACCGTTTTCAACAAATCGGGGCAGATAACGATATCATTCGAGGTTATGGTTTGCTAGGGGCGTGCTATGCGGTGAAGTTCATTTTTAAGAGTGTAGGGCTCTACCAATTGAGGTAATCTCACACGCTTCAGCACATCAATTTTCTTCGTGTCCCTAGGGTGTTGGGGTTATACCCCACTCTTCTTCAAGCGCTACCTTAGCCTTCACTTATAAAGTACAGAGAACCCCTATCGTTTGAAAGGATGGGCATGGAGTACCCGGAGCTGCTAGTGCCATATACAGAGACATATCCTTCATGCCGGCCGACAAATACGTTGAATGCCTCTATCGGAAAACAGTTG
The DNA here is from genome assembly GCF_037126465.1 of Ornithodoros turicata. Taxonomy (NCBI): domain Eukaryota; kingdom Metazoa; phylum Arthropoda; class Arachnida; order Ixodida; family Argasidae; genus Ornithodoros; species Ornithodoros turicata. Next base: position 14,067,179 of record NC_088208.1, read on the forward strand.
CAGTGCTTGAACTTCGCGTGACTGTCCGCGATGAACTTAACGACATCCTGGTACGTATCTCTATTCTACTGGCTAAGTGCCAGAAGTACACGACCACAGTTATACTGCCCCCAGGAGAATGCAGGCAGTTCCCGGCATTTGTAAGTTGGTTCCACGTGTCTGTCTCCAAATGCGCTCTTAAAAATGAACTTCACCGCATAGCACGCTCCTACACTCTTAAAAATGAACTTCACCACATAGCACGCTCCTAGCCAACCACCATCCCGAATGACAACGTTCTCGCCCCTGATTTGTTGAAAACGGGAGGAGGAGCCTATTTTGTTCCGTGCATAATGGGAACAAAATAGGCTCCTCCTCCCGTTTTCAACAAATCTAGGGCGAGAACGTTGTCATTCGGGGTGATGGTTGGCTAGGAGCGTGCTATGTGGTGAAGTTCATTTTTAAGAGTGTAACCAACCATCATCTCAAATGATATCGGTTATCTGCCCTGATTTGTTGAAAACGGGAGGCGTACGCCTTTTCTGTGACAATTATGAACAGCATAAGTGTCACAAAAAAGGCGTACGCCTCCCGTTTTCAACAAATCAGGGCAGATAACGATATCATTCGAGATAATGGTTGGCTAGGAGCTTGCTATGCGGTGAAGTTCATTTTTAAGAGTGTGGGATTCCACTGCGCTGGGCGAATAACCTCGAAGTGTTTTTCTTTACTTTTTTTTTTATTTTTGCAACAAAAGTCGGGACAGAAACTCGTCTATATGTCGTAAAGTTCACGAAGGTAAAAACGGACTAGGAATGAGTAACCTTTCGAATATCCTGCCGTAAATCTTTCAGTTCAACCACCTTCGTGTATTTCCCGTCGAGAAGCGCCTCTCATTTTTCGTCGTATTCACCCTTTAATCTCCGAATACCTCTCATACTAAAAGGCGTCCATAATACAGAAAAAAAAGAAAAGAAGGGTAAAATCATTCCAGGCACGTAGTTGTTGCCTCAATGTCAGAACACCAATATACGGTAAGAACAGGGGAACTAAATCACACACGGTCTTCCTGCAGGGCAATAGCCTGCGAGAGGAGCATAAATTGACACCGGCTTACATGCTGTGACGTCAACAACGTGTTCCCTTTTCTTCCGATAGTGATACCGGTTTCTTTAAAAAGGGGTTAAAATTCTCATCAATCGAAACCGACCTCTTCTTGCAGTCTTGCTGGAGAACTCACTTTCTGCATTCATTTCAATGGCTATTTGGTTCCACAGTGTGTGTGTGTGGGGGGGGGGGGGGGGGCGGAGGGGTGTAAGAATAACTGGCGTTGGGCTCAATGAATACTGCAAAAGTATGGCAATGTTTGCGATGACTTAATTTTCCCGCGAATTTTTAAGTCTCGAGACAACTTAATAACAGTGACAGAAAGGTATAGAATAATGGGAATTTTTGGAGTTACACGGAACCGAATTGACGCAGTTCAATATGCATTGTATAGCCCTATTTTAGCTCACATTTGGTGCGCTTTGGCAACATTTAAACCACCGAATTCGGACATCATGTCGTCGTTCTGCAATCTCATCTCGTTCTGAACTCCCTCGACACCGCAATCCTATTTTCCGCATTAAATCCTTTAGTCCGTGGGAAATAACGGTTCCCCAAGTTGAGCCGGACGTTACAAAAACGACTAGTCCACTCTTTACATGGTTGCTTCAATGGAACTTAAATATGAATGAGGGCAAAGCCAACGTGCCAACGACAGGACTCCTACATACAGACTAGGTTCGAGCCCTGTGGCAACGGCCCAGATTGGCTTTTTCTTGAGTTGTTTGAATATCATTTGTTTCTTGGACGTTCGAGGCGTTTTCAGCGAAGTTTCGGTCGTGCTACATGCAAAATTTCCGGAAATTTTGGATCGCTCGAAAAAAAAAGTTTTTTTTTTTCAATTTTATCCAATTTTTCGACAAAAACCCCCGAAAAGAAGCGTTTTCTTTCGGGGTTTTTTGACGAAAATTTTGATAAAATGAAAACAAACGCGGTTACTCCTGAGTCGAAGCATTGCCGGCCAAGCCACAGCATAGAATGAGCTAGAAACTTTAGTAGTGTTCACCCTCTAGGCATAAATGCAGAGCAGACCATCCCATGAGACTGCTGTCTACTCAGCGATAGCTAATTGGAACAACCATTCACTCCGACCAGAACTCTGTGAACGGGATTGCGATCGCTTGGAGCATCCAGACGGAGCTCTAAGTTGGCGGTTGTTAGTGGATTCGAGGCACCTGAGGCACTGTTCGCTCGTTGGAACGCATCAAAGGCACGAAAATTTACATTTTTGAATTTTGTCGCCTGGAAATTTTGAGCTATTTTTCCGGAGACAATGAAAAAAAAAAACAAAAAAAATGCCCAGAGATTTCCGGTTTTTTTCCGGGGCTTCGCATCTCTATGTCGTGTCAGCCCGCCTCGGATAATTCTCGGTGGTCCTATACTACCTGTCTTTGTTTTTGTCGTTGGTCTAACGTTGGCTGGTTGTACACAGTCTTCGTGACGCGTGCCTTCCTCCCCGCGCACTCCTGGAGCAGCCAGTTTAACGGGTTTCCAAGCGGATATGGACGGCAACTTTCTTGTTCGCAGCATGCGTATAGTAGGATACGAGATACATTTGGCGGAATTTAGAGAACACAATTCCTTAATGGAGCTTCCGACGTCACTGTCGTTGTTAGGGTTCCGCCTGCGCGGACCCACCGGGCTGCACGCCGCTGTTGCGTGTTAGGACACTTCCGGTTCCGGCACGCGTATCTGAACCACAACAACAACAACATTACTTGATTGGTGTGAGTGGGTACATAGACTCATCGCCAGGGGCGGTACTCTACCCCATATAGGGCTGTTGCAGCGAGGTTTGCACAGCGCCATTTCGGGCCCCAACGGCCAATGATGCAACAGTAGGGAGTTTCATCAGCGGATTGTGCATGTTGTTTCAAGCGGTATGGCGCCAAGGAAACCCACAGAAAAAGCGGTGCATCTTGCCAAGTGCGAATAACTCGAGACCATATATTTCAAAGTGTCTAGCAACGCGCGCAAAGTTCTACCTGCTACCTACGAATGTACCGCTTCTGATTCGAAGAGCTAGGGGGGGGGGGGGGGGGCGTACGCCTTTTTGTAGCAATTTGGATATATGACAGTTGCTACAAAAGGGCGTACGCCCCCCTCTCTCACACTTCAAATCAGAAGCGATAACCCTATCATTCGTACACTGTTAAAACAGAAGTTCACCACATAGCACGCTCCTAGCCAACCATCATTCCGAATGATATCATTCTGTGCATTGATTTGTTGAAAATGGGAGGAGGCGCCTATCTGGGACAGATTATCTTGTCCCAGATAGGCGCCTCCCCCCTGTTTTGAACAAATCATGACACAGAATGATATCGTTCGGAATGATGGTTGGCTAGGAGCGTGCTTTGTGGTGAACTTCTGTTTTAACAGTGTAGCAGTGCGGACAACGTGCTATGCGGTGAAGTTCTCTTCTGAGAGCGTACTCCCCCCAAAGCAGCATGTCATATAGGCCTGTCATGTCAGCATGTCAGACGGGACAGGCAGATAGCGCGGCAAGCAAACACATATCCGAAGACAGAGATTTCGCTTCGGAAGAGTTCAACCAGTCACGTGTTACAACCGTTCTCGTGACCATTCATGAACACTTCCAAACTCTCGCATTCTCAGTATTACCGCTATTCCTCCTTGGCGACTTTCTTTCGCGGACACTGCGCAGAATACCGAATGAAGCAGCGCCGTTTACTGTTAGAGGGAAAGTACGCTTCGGAATGCAAAGCATGCTCTCCTATCTAGTCAGAGCATATAGCCAAGTTACGTTCCTTCGAGCTAACCTTGAGGATTGTTATCGTACTTCTCGTAACGTGAAGCGAGAGATTATATTACCTACATCGCTAACATCGCTGTTACGCGTGCCTCCGTTGTCCCGACTGCGTGACGCGTATATACGAGGGGGCAGATTTTAAAACGAAACTCTACCTCATTCTGCCGTTGTAAATATTTTTTTTTTCCGTTCCCTGCTTAGCGAATGCCCCAGACAATAAACGCGCGTGATGCACTCGTTCGAATGACACGTGCCTCGCATAATGCGTGGGTTTGAATGGACTTGTCGCACGTACGTACTTTATAAAGGGGGGGAGGGGGGGTGGAGGTGTTACACAAAGAAACGAATAAAAATTGTTACTTTAAGGAAGACGAAACTACAGCGTATTCGGATTACCGAGTGTGCACAGAAGACAACGTCGACGTACGAGCAATTTTCGAGTCGTTTTTGGTGTATACGAAGAGGGGAGTCAAGTCCTGTAGATCACATCAACAAAATACAGAAACCGACACTGAAGATTTTTGTTTAAGTTTAATTTGTATATAGTATAGACATCATACACGACTAAACATACTGCTGTACAAAGAAAGGTACAGCAGTATGTTTAGTCGTGTATGATGTCTATACTATATATACTTATGTGTGTCACCACTTCACTTTGTACCTGAGGAAGCGTGGACCTCCACGCGAAAGCTTGTACAAATTAAACTTAAACAAAAATCTTCAGTGTCGGTTTCTGTATTTTGTTTAGTCGTTTTTGGTGTATGGTTGTCAAGAACAGCAACCATGGAAAGAAAGAAAGAGAAGGAAAATATGACGCAGCAACACAGCAGACAGACAACAATAAGCAGCAAAAAGAATAAAAATAATAATAATACGTAATAATAATAATAATAATAGGAGGATGAGGATGATGATGATGATGATGATGATGATGATGATGGCGATGACTGATGTGCAGTGGCCATTTGACATCGGGCTTCGATCTACCTTCATTCCTCGATTAAGGCCTGGCTTCACCAACGCCGATTAGCACTTGAGCCGAGTTCGACGGTCCCTTAACTTTAAATTTAACGCTTAACTCTGCTTCACTAAAGGGAGCTATTGTCGCTTAAAGAAATCATCACCAACTGACATTTGTAAAAAAAAAAAAAAAAACGAGTGTTAACTTCAAGTTTTAGCAAAAGTTAACCATGCGTTGGTGAAACCGGGCCTTTTAAGTGTTTCATTTTTTTTTTATTTCCAGTCTTCACTGCACTGTATCGAGTAAAAGAATAACGCGAGAGACGTGACCTGCCCTTTGCTTCGACGTCCTTAACGAAGAACGCTCGTTCCCTTTTCGTGTATAGTACGTGCGTGCGTGCGTGCGTGTCAAAAACGTAAATCACGACAGAGACACCTGGAATGGTTTCGCGAAATCGGGAAAAAATCCAATTTGCCCGTACCGTGTGTGTCCCGAGGCCATAAACACGGGAATTCAATGCCGTCTACATTGACAAGGTGCATTCGCTCCGATTGTGCATTCTATTTCGCCTCTTCCCACAACCGTTGGGAAGACATCCAAAAGAGAGCCTTCTCTCGATGGTTGACCCGTGTGAATGCGTTGATTGTTGTGCAGCGGGAGTCTTTCGCGCAACGACAAAGTCGCTCGCTAAATGAGATTACCTCGAGCATATTTCTTGCTATGATTAGGTCGTCGGCATCAATGCGGGAGACTCAAAAGGTTTAGTAATAGACGGTAATAAATTATGAGGCGACATAAAACGTGGCCAAACCAACAGCTCTATAACAAGCTTTCATTTTTTTTCTTCTTCTCGCGAAATAGTTACTTGCCTTTCATGAGAGTAAGTGTGTTCGTGCCGCACTCTAGAAACTGAACTTCACCGCATAGCACGCTCTGAGCCAACCTTTGCCACGAATGATAGGGTTATCGCTTCTGATTCGAGGAGAGAGGGAGGCTTACGCCTTTTTGTGTCAGTTATCATGTATCCAAATTGACACAAAAAGGCGTACGCCCCTCTCTTTCTCTTCGAATCAGAAGGGGTAACCCTATCGTTCGTGGCAGTGGTTGGCGCAGAGCGTGCTATGCGGTGAAGTTCAGTTTTTAGAGCGCGTACAAACGAACTCTGCCTTTTCTGCCTCCATACACTCTAAAAACAAAGCTTCACCGCACAGCACACTTCTAGCCAATTATCATCATCCCGAATGACAATTAACGCTCTCGATCTCGCTTGATTTGATGAAAATGGGAAGCGTACGCCATTTTTGCGGCAATTATGAACTGCACAATGCCACAGAAATGGCGTACGCCCCTCGTGTTCAGCAAATCAAGGGAAAGAAGGATGTCACTCGGAATGATGGGTGGCTACTCTCTTAAAAATGAACTTCACCGCATAGCACGCTCCTAGCCAACCATCACCTCGAATGATATCGTTATCTCCCGTGATTTATTGAAAAACGGGGAGGCATACGCCTTTTTTGTGACACTTATTCTGTTCACAATTGTCACAAAAAGGGGCGTACTACGCCTCCCGTTTCCAACAAATCAGGGCAGATAACGATATCATTCGAGATAATGGTTGGCTAGGAGCGTGCTATGCGGTGAAGTTCATTTTTAAGAGTGTACACTGTAAAAAAAGAACTTCACCGCATAGCACACTGTGCGCCAACCGTAGCCACGAATGATATGATTTTCGTTTCTGATTCGAGGAGAGAGGAGGGCGTATGCCTTTTTTGTGACAATTATCATATATCCAAATTGCTACAAAAAGGCCTATACGCTCCTCTCTCCTCGAATCAGGAGCGATAACGTGGCACGTGCACAGTGTGCTAAGCGGTGAAGTTCCGTTTAAGAGTGTATACGTTCGTTCCTATTCGCTGCGATTACTTGCCGCATTGCCCTACACCGCGAAAAATAGTGCACCACCATCGGAACTACGGGAGTCCGTCAACCTTAACAAAGTTACAATTTCTCCGGCGGAGTAACTCTGTTAAGGTTGACGGACTACATTTTCTGTCGTTCTTAGGTTAAGTACGGGCACCGGTAGAGTCAGAGCTGTTCCCTGCGCATTCAATTTCAGAAATGCAGGCTAACTCTTTCCTGAACAGAGAAACTGGCTGCAAATTCTCGTGCATAGCTCTTAGACAGCTTTGCTCTATAGCGAACTTATAGTAACCTCCCATGTAAATTTACAATGTACATGTAAATTACAATGTACATTATAGTAAACTTACATGACCCTTGCTAAAGAATGTTACTACTTTGCCATACACTCTTAGAAATGAACTTCACCGCATAGCACGATGCTAGCCAAAACATAATCTCGAATGCTATTGTTATCTGACCTGATTTGTTGAAAACGGGAGGCGTACGCCTTTTTTGTGACAATTATGAACAGCATAAGTGTCACAAAAAAGGCGTACGCCTCCCGTGTTCAACAAATCAGGGCAGATAACGATATCATTCGAGATTATGGTTGGCTAGGAGCGTGGTACGCGGTGAAGTTCATTTTTAAGAGTGTACTCTTAAAAATGAACTTCAGCACGCTCCTACACTGTTATAACAGGACTTCACCACACAGCACGCTCCTAGCCAACCATCATTCCGAATGATATCATTCTGTGTCCTTACTTGCTGAAAATGGGAGGAGGCGCCTATCTGGAACACATTATGCATGTCCCAGATATAGGCTCTTCCTCCTGTTTCGAACGAATCATGACACAACGATATCATTCGGAATGGTAGTTGGTTAGGAGCATGCTATGTGGTGAAGTTCTGTTTTAACAGTGTAGCCAATCATAATCCAGAGCGACATCGTTCTTTCCCCTGATATGCTGAAAACAGGGGGCGTACGCCATTTTTGTGGCATTCATAATGCCACACTCTAAAAACAGAACTTCACCACACAGCACGCCTGTGCACCAACCACTGCGCCCACAAGTGATAGGGTTATTGCTTCCGATTCGAAGAGGGAGAGAGGGGCGTACGCCTTTTTGTGTCAATTTGGATACACGATAATTGACGCAAAAGGGCGCACGCACTCCCCTCTCTTCGAATCGGAAGCGATATAGAAGTATCATTCGTGGCAATGGTTGGCGCACAGTGTGCTATGCGGCGAACTTCTGTTTTTAGAGTGCACAAAAATGCCGCAGTTCGTAATTGCCGCAAAAATGGCGTATGACCCCCGTTTTCATCAAATCAAATCAAGCGATGGAACGTTGTCATTCGGGATGATGTTGATGATTGGCTAGGAGTGTGCTATGCGGTGAAACTGTCTTTCTGGGGTACTCTAACAGTCTACTGGAAGACCTAATGGATAGGGAGTGACTTTTTCGGGTTAAACCCGATTCCGCCCGGTTATTCCCCCCCGAACTGACCTCCGACCAATTCGGGTCAAACCCGATTTCTCCCCAAATTCCAGTCACTATAAAATCCTCAAGTGACGTTTCCACTGAAGACGAACAAAGGTCGCCACGTGTAACGCGTGTAAGAACGGGTCACTTACGTTCCCAGCAATACACCCGTGTGTGTCAACACTGTCTATGCCTTCGGGGATTACCGCTGGAAAGTCACGATCCCGCAAAAAAAGAAAAAAGAAAAGAAAAAAGAGCGATTAGGAAAGGACCTAATAAACAAGAGGAGAAACAAAAACACCCGATAACACACGAAGGCACACTTATCGGCTGATTTCTCTCCGAATTAGAGATTTAAAAATACACTCTTAAAAATGAACTTCACCACATAGCACGCTCCCAGCCAACCATCACCCCGAATGACAACGTTCTCGCCCCTGATTTGTTGAAAACGGGAGGAGGAGCCTATTTTGTGCCGTGCATAATGGCACAAAATAGGCTCCTCCTCCCGTTTTCAACAAATCAGGGGCGAGAACGTTGTCATTCGGGGTGATGGTTGGCTGGGAGCGTGCTATGTGGTGAAGTTCATTTTTAAGAGTGTAGCGCCCGATTTTTACCCCCCGAGCCTGAGAAAGGCATTTAACTCGAAAAAGTCACTCCCTACTAGTAATGGATCACTGCGGCGTTTGCTAACTTCCACGACAGCACTATGCAGAACAACAGAAGTACGGTGATGCACTTCCAACCATCCCATTAATACATTCCGATAATGGGCAACCCTTCCCGTCTGACGTCGCTCAACGGAGATCCAACCGACTACATTCTGTTTGTGCTGGTATTCGAAGCAGACACGTCCGCGGCACTTGACACGACAGTCGTGACGATAGCTACGGCGTCAACGAAGAGAATAAAAATATTAAAAAAAAAAAGTTGCCCGGGGCGGAACTGTCACGCGCAGAGCGATCGTTAAAGGTATATATATATACAATCGATTCTGGTATGTCGCAACCGTGCTATGAATGTCTTTTTTTTTTCTTCTTTTTTGTGAATGTTGAATGGGTTGCTCGAACAATTTTTCTCAGAAATAAGAAGTCAACGGTATTCATCGTCGGGAAGCCATTGCCACTGAATAAGCGTATAATTTTATCAAATTCCGAATGCGAGAGTTTAATCTTCTCAAACTGAGCTGGGAAATCTGCCAAGTCTCGATTTTTTTTTTGTTTTTTTTTTTTCTTCTTTGTCTCGGCAAATTCTGGTAACGCATTGCGGATGTTCCCACGAAATACGTTCTCTACAGTGAAATGGAAACAGCTGAACAAAAAAGTAAGAAGCGCGAAAATCGTTCACAGAACTGCTCCTGGGTTGTAAATTATAGTAAACCCTCGTTATACCGGAGCCAACGGAACCGGAAAAAACAATTCGATTTAAGCGGCAATTCGATCAAAGCCCAAGTGCTCGAAAAGCAGTAACGGAAGTGCGCCGGAAGCACCACGAGAATCCTAAAACAAGCACTCGAGCAAGCAAGCGCACAAACATTGTCGAGGAACCGTCCTCGGCTAGAGCCCTGCACCATCCGCGGATGGAAGCGGATATCCGCGGATATCCGCAATATACTTGCGGATTCGGATGAAAATTTGGCACTTTCTGCGGTGTGCGGTCGGATGCGGATGGCTCGAGGTCGGATGCGGATCGGATGCGGATACGAAGGCAGCGGATCGGTAGCGGATCGGATGCGGATATACCGCGTGATGTCATTTTTCCACCCGCAATTTATTTGTATTGCGCGCCGACAGCCGACAGCGAGCGCATGCTCTGGTTCACCTTTGACCATGCACGGCGCCAAGACGGGAGAGGAGGCATTCAGGCGTCTCGAACCGCGCGAGCGCCGACGAGGTAGCGTTCCACGCGTTCCAGAAGTCTCTCCATATCGCGTTTGTTGAAAGGTTTACCTTTGCTTGTCGTCATGACTGAGTCCTTCCGTGACAGCATGGAGGCATCCGAAATTATACCAACATGCTTCCGGCGGTCTTTACGCGTCTTCCGAAACGTGCGGATTTTTGCGGATCGGATGCGGATGGTGCGTTTTGCTCAGCGGATCGGATGCGGATGTAAACTGTTGTGTATGGTGCGGATGCGGGTCGGATGCGGATGCAAAAAACCTCATCCGCGCAGGGCTCTATCCTCGGCAGCCTTTTAGTTTAGGTACAAAAAGAAAAGAAAATATAGAAAACAACGCTAATTGGGTTTACCGCACGAGCTTTCGCCCGCTCACCTTTCGCACTAAGCATGTAGCCAAGTGACGGCAGTTCGAATAACCCGTCTCGATAAACGCCTGCATTACGGCAGAGGCAGTACGAAACTTCGAATAAAACGATAATTCGAAAACAGCGATTTCGTTATAACGGTGAACTGTATGAAAGAGGCAGACAAGCACATTGTCATTTTCGGCAACAATAAAACTAGCTCGGACAATTAATTTTGTACAATCGGACGGCGTTCCTCAAACCTCCCTTTCGTAGTCACATCGATTTAACCTTATTGACCTGTCCTTTACGAACTGTTCGCTTTAGGTGTTTCGTGTTCAACTACAAACGTTTTCCTAACTTTAGACGGGAACGCAGATGGAAAATGGGATGAATATGGGACCAGAGTCTCGTCAAGCCATCCGGCCTTTTTACTCTTAGTTCCATTTCCGTTTTTTTTAAATAAAACAATTGAAATTGAAATTGAATTGAAAATTGAAAAAAAAAAACATACAACCGAGTAACTCTTTGAAAGCAACATCGCAACTCCGCTACGATTTTAATATAAAGAGGTTGCCTCCCCCCCACGCCCACCATGGACGACGCGGAAATGACGTATTGCGGCGAATTATTTGCTGGCGTTTTGACTATGAGGAAACCGCGATTGTATTGTCAGACACACGGATGGCATGTGCGCTGAACGGATTTCTGCAGCGAGAGAGGGCACCTTTCTGCTAATATTCTAAGCTATAGAGCGACTTCTGAATGGAGGCGATCTGCGCGCCGTTTACACGCGTGTTGACGCGCACCTGCCGTAAGTGTACAGCACCTTAAACAATACAACGTCGTATGTTTTGCGCTCAAGGTGTCCATATATTTCTTGGATGTCGCAGACGCGTGAACGGAGAAACAAGTATCACACAAAAAGAAAGGTTGTACGCACAGTAACAGTGAACACAGTAACATCACTGACGAACTTGCGGAGTGGCCGATAGGTCCACATTCTTAGAAAAGAAAAAAAAAAGGTGGAGCAGTTACACCTTTTAGGAGGTAATAGTTCTCGCATACACTCTTAAAAATGAACTTCACCGCATAGCACGCTCCTAGCCAACCATCATCTCGAATGATATCGTTATCTGCCCTGATTTGTTGAAAGCGGGAGGCGTACGCCTTTTCTGTGACACTTATGCTGTTCCTAATTGTCACAGAAAAGGCGTACGCCTCCCGTTTTCAACAAATCAGGGCAGATAACGATATCATTCGAGATTATGGTTGGCTAGGAGCGTGCTATGAGGTGAAGTTCATTTTTAAGAGTGTATGTTATGCCTAAAAGGTTGCAAAGTTCTAACTGCTACCTCACTCTGAAAACAGAACTTCACCGCATAGCACGTTGTCCGCCAACCATTGGGCCACGAATGATAGGGTTATCGCTTCTGATTCGATGAGCGAGGGGGGGCGTACGCCTTTTTGTAGCAATTTGGATATATATGATTATTTCTTTTACCACCCTCTTACACCCTTTATCAGATGCTATGTTGACCTAGGTGGTAACTATAGAAGTTACCACCTTTTCACACCCTTTTTTCTTGCATATATGCATGCAACATGACATAAATAACCCGCGGAAACTCCGTGTTTCTTTGAGTGCAACGAAGCAGAACAGAGGACCAACCACCAATGAAAGATGAAAGAACACCGAAAAGGTTAGCCAGCTGTAGGACTCGAACCCACACCTTCTGGATTTATGCAAATTGAGGCCTTGTATGTATTTGTCCCTTCTATGTTGTTCCAGCCTCAGAACATCAGTTCTTTCATGTTCAACAGTTGCCGCCTGCGTCGACCCCGTCGTATGAATGTGTGTATGAGTGAGCAAAAATGTAAGAGTGAAAGGAGGATGAGTGAGAGAGAGTGACTGGTTTGTCCCTTCAGATGACGCACCCTGGAAGTGGCTGAGAAGGCGTGTTAGCTTAGCTCAATTGGTAGAGCCGTGGACCGGCAATCCAGAAGATGTGGGTTCGAGTCCTACAGCTGGCTAACCTTTTGAATGACTTTCATCTTTCACCAACCACCAAGTCTGGTGCCCAAGGCTTCGATTTCGAATGAAAACGAACAACATATAGGTCATACACTCTATACGGTTTTGTATTGTACGTTTCTCTGTTCTTTGTCTACAAACTGAAGGGTATGCTGTCCTCTTACAGAAGTGTCTTAGATGCCCCCAGCCCCCACTTTATAGTTGGGGCAATGAAGCACACAAGGACGAACACAAAACTGCCATCATCAACTGACGCTCTTCAATCGTACGCTGTTTGCACAACGAAAAACACTGTTTATCCACCCGCGCCTCTTTAAACCAGAGTTCGTTCGAGGTAACTCGTTACAAGTATCTCATTACTGTAACTAAGTTCCATTTTTTTGGTAACTTGTAACTTAACTCGGTACTTTTGCGCCGTGGCAACCTTCAAAGGAACTCGTTCCTTTTTCAGGTAACTTTGCAAAAGTAATAAGCTAAGTTCCAAGTTACTTTTAATTCGCTTTTCTCTCACGTCCACACATTTTCTTGCTTTCTCTCCGGTTCTTTCATGGCTTTTTATGCCATAAAACGTGATATTCAATCAATGGCAGTATTCTATTCAGGAAGTAAGAACCGCTGCCATTGAAACGAAGCTGAACCATTGTGCGCCCACAGGGGAATAAGATGCAAAGCTTTCGAATTGTTGGACATAAACGAAAACGATCTAAGCGTGTTGCACTCATCCGCAGGCAACTCAAGGTCTAACTCAACTGCTCAAGCGCACTGCACCTGTGTAGTGCTACTTTGTGTCTGAAGTAACTTGGAAGTAACCTGTTCTTTCTTTAAAGTAACTCCGTAACTGCGAGTTACATTACGTTTAGGGAATATTTGTATAGTATTTGGTCGTTTGTATACACAGGGTGTTCAAAATTAAGCTTTCACGAGCGCTACGCAAACACAGCGATGACAGGAAACCGGATGATAACTTTACGCTACTTGTATAAGAAACAGGTGTTGCTAATTATGTAGCACCTGTTTCTTACTCAAGGAACAGAAAAATAGCACCAGTTTTCTTTTGTTCGCCTATTTATAAAGTGCTAGTGAAAGCTTAATTTTGAACACCCTGTATATATTTGATATATATATATACATATATATAGTGATTGATATAGTGATTTGATATATATATAGTGACTATATTTGATATATATAGATTTGTATATATTATTTGTATATAATATCAGGGGATATTTAGTATACGTTGTTCCTGCACCAAAATAGTTCTCAGAGACGCCAGTTACTGTATTTTCCGGTGTATAACGCGTGCGTTATATACAATAAAAAAAGTGTTCCGAAGAGATGCTGCGCGTTATACAGGAAAATATTTACCTGCCGAGTTCCGTTTCAGGTCGGTGACGTACAAATTCTAACCTCTTCCAGAGTGTTGCTGTGTCTCTCTCCCATATCTCTTAGGGTCAGTTGACAAAACCGGCAATAGGGCACTGAACTTCTTAAAAGGTTAATGATGCTGCTTAAGGATGCCATTCAGCAGTCAATAATCTTGAATTCATTATTTCAGAAGAATGGCGCGACTGAGAAGGGACGCGAAACGGAAAGGCAGAGAGGACACTGAAGTATACTGTGACAGCGACGCTGTTTGACGGATCTCACTAAATGTGTTTCAAATATAGCATATATGCATATATGATACACCGCTTTGGTTTATTGTGTATACTGGTGGCAGTACAGAAGCTCGTAGCACCATTGCGGTGCGCGTTACACATCGAACATTTTTCAAATTCGGCCCGTTTTTAGGGGCGCGCGTTATACACGGGAGCGCGTTATACACCGGAAAATACGATCCTTCGCGAAACGTTCGCGAAAATGAAGTCCTCGCGAAAATTTCTGTTCATAAAGACTGGAGCCAAACATGTTCACCCGACTGCTCAATTGCGACGAACGGCGAACGCAATTCCTCCGCAGGCAGATTAACCGACACGCAAGAACATGGAAGAACGCCAGACTCTCTAGGGTGACTCACAGCCTAAACAGTCCGCGGACGTCGTCTTGGACGAACCGATAAACAAACTCCTCTTACCTTGACAACATCCAACGAGACGCTGCAGCACGACCGCGCTAATCCAGCGAGTCATTCACTTTGGCGAACGTGCTGCCAACAACAAACATCGGCTGACTACGAGGGGAAACCCGTTCGAGTGCAGTGTCCGACAAACAGACATCTCATCCCCGCCTTGAACCGGTTGAATCGTGGTTGTGTTTTTGTGCGTGTCCCCTTTGACAGCGATCTGCCTAATGATCTGTGGGAAGCGCCTCGCGAATGGCTCCGGAGATGTGAACAGTTCAAGTTCGTCGCATTGCGGAAGCTCCGCGCCGCTGCCGAGTGCAGCGGATGGTCAAGATGGTCAAGTGCGAACTGTCGTTGCTGTTTTACTTTCGCTTTCCTCAGTCGGAAGTGACGTAATGGGTGGGTGGTTTCTTTTAACGTATAAGATCAGCTTCCGCCGCGTTACGTTAAGAGAAAGGGAGCTACGGAAAGGGGGTATCCAGGGTCTCGATTGAACATGAAAGAACTGATGTTCTGAGGCTGGAAGAACATAGAAGGGACAAATACATACAAAGCCTCAATTTGCCTAAGAAATTAACGATGAAAGATGAAAGTCACTGGAAAGGTTAGCTAGCTGTAGGATTCGAAGGCCAAGTCCTTCCTGTCGGCGATGATGTCATCCCTCTCTTTCTGGAAACGTATATCCAGCTGCGCATGCGCGTGAAACTTACTCTACTATCCTTCCTTCCCAATACAAGCGTCCTCTCCACGTGGTGTCGCTAAACAGGCGGGAATCTCTCTAAGAGCTCAATTGTAGAGAATGTGTCGTCGGGGGATGGGCGTCTATCTAGGACCCCCATCTCTCTCTCTCTCTCCTCCGTCTCCGCACTTCACCCAACGTTGGAAGACTGCCAGCAGCTGTGGTGAGGAGACAGATATCGACCTTCGGGAACCAATGTTGCCAGACGCCATGCACTTGTCAAAACTTTCGCTTCAGCTTTTGGTGCCGGCGGATTGGTGGTGGTGGTGATGATGGTGCTAATGAAAGAGCTCGCCGTTGTCGGCCTCACAGAGGTGGGCAACATCACTCACGACTATCGCTCTGGGGGAATGTGCGTCCTGGGCCGACTTCTTTTTATTTATTTCTTCTTCTTCTTCTAAGACTTCTAAGAGAGCTGTGCCGACATATGTCTATATGCCAATATATGCGACCAATATTCGCTCCTATATTCGCTCGAACGATGTTGGCGCGCTGCGGAGAAACAATCAACTACCTAGCTTACTAATGTAAACCTAACTAATGTAGCTTCCTCGCGTCGTCTTCTTTTACATGTTTATTTTTCGCGTTCACTGGGGGCTTTGGGGAACCGAACAATATCGAACCATCGCCACACAAGTGATCTTCCGGTGAATATACACGAGAATTACGAAAAAGAACCGTCAACCCCGAACATCGGCCGGCGTGCTATCCACACTATAGGAAGGTGACGGTGTCGCCCCCTATGCGTCGCCATCGCGGCGAATAGGAGTAATAACGAAAGATGGAAGTCACTGAAAAGGTTAACCTTTTCAGTGACTTCCATCTTTCATCGTTAATTTCTGAGGCACTCGAGGCTTTGTATGTATTTGTCCTTTCTGTGTGTTCCAGCCTCAGAACATCAATTGTCTCAGGAGTAATATGTCAACCAGAAACGACAGATTTATGGAGTGGCCATCGGCGCTCCGTTAAAACGCACCCATCCGTCTTCAACGGCTGTCTCGTGTCCCATAACCGGTAGACGTCCTTGCCGAGCGAAGTAAACCTTCGAAGACCTTGCCATACAACCGCATCCTCGCGACCTCCTGACATGCCCCCCTCATCAGGCGTCCCTGGCCCCTTCCCACCTCGAGAGAAAACGTGATATCACGCTCCCCCATCGAGCAACGCACACGCCAGATCTGACACACATTCAATGTTGTTTATCAGCGTATACGTATACAGCGCGCGTTGCTTATCCGCCACTATCTGCATATACGTATTACGCCGAAAACGAAGCACGACCCATCAGGTGACAAGCAGGCAAAACATCCGCGTCACGAAATTAACCGAGCACACACGGACAACTGGCTCGGTGACCCGATGCAGATATGCGGCGAGATATACCGCGTCCGTCTCGAGGCGAGGTATGGCAGCGGGCGAAGTGATGCCAAAATGAGAGCGCGTTTGTGTTGCGTCTTTGGTCGTGATGACCAACTGACCGCTTGCACTGTTGTGGTTTGAGGGTTTGAAGCGAGCACGCGTAGAGGTGAGGGATGGAGAGCATACGGTTCGATGGTATATAGTAAATTCACGGGCACGAAATGCACGGGCGATATATATGATGGAAGAGATAGTGAAAGAGGGATTCTGGGGCAATTTCGTTTCTTATACCTCCGACGGCGCATGGTAGGAGCTTCGGGGAACGTATATAATTGCAAGAAGTGAAAGAAATAAAAAAGAAAGCAAGGTTCAATGGCTCAGGCCCGGTTTCATCAACGTCGATTAACATTTGAACGGAGGTTAACGGTTCCTTAACTTGAATTTATACAAAATACATGGTACAGCGAGACTTTATACATGCTGGTCGACCACGTATAAAGTCTTGCTGTACCACGTATTTTGTTACCTGAAGTGCAGACTACTGCACGGAAGTCCTGGAATTAAATTATTCACGCTTCTAACAGTCATTCTTAGTGCCTTGTCTCGCGGGCTTGTCATTTACTTTTCATCTACGCGTACTGAATTTAACGCGTAGCTCCGCTTCACTAAACGGAGTTATATTGTCACTGAAACATTCATCACGTCACCAACACCTCGATCTCGGTTCAGAGATAAAGAGCGTTGGTGAAACAGGGCCTCGGTGCTTTGTGAATAACGACGAACAAAAAAAAATTGAACGAAATGGTTTTGGGGAAAACGAAGGGCGACAATATAGAACTCAACAAACACAGAAAACGACAAAGAGTTGGTAAAAGAACGTGCAAATACAATCGCAGAAAACCCCGAAAAGGTTAGTGGCCCTGCGAGAAGAGACCAGGAAGACGATTCCGTCCAAGGCGTCGTGAGAAGTTCGTATATATATACTGGGGATATGATTCTAATATCTATGCACTTACTCTGTATGCGTGCATCTGGTTCGGCACCAGACCGCGCACTAAAGCGACGGCCTGCTGCGCTACGAAGCCTTCGTATGCAAATGGCAGCAAGATTGGCCATGGATCGACGGGACACTATGGAGATACAACGCTTCGTACCGTTCCGTTTTCGTGACTTGGGATTTGGATAATGAACTAATAGCGTCAAACGAACACATATACAGTGAACCCTCGTTAATATGACCCCCGATAATCTGACATACGCGCTTTACGACCATGCTCCTGGGGAGCAATGCAGTGAAACCTCTGCAAATCCCCCCGTTTATATGACAATTCCGCATTATGACCAAAATTTTCGGGAACGACCATGGTCATAATAACGAGG
Source organism: Ornithodoros turicata (assembly GCF_037126465.1). Classification (NCBI taxonomy): domain Eukaryota; kingdom Metazoa; phylum Arthropoda; class Arachnida; order Ixodida; family Argasidae; genus Ornithodoros; species Ornithodoros turicata. Next base: position 14,085,212 of record NC_088208.1, read on the forward strand.
GTTCACTGTACAGTGAACCCTCGTTAATATGACCCCCGATAATCTGACATACGCGCTTTATGACCATACTCTTGGGGGACAATGCTGCGGAACCTCTGCAAATCTCCCCCGTTAATATGACAACTCCGCATTATGATAAAAATGTTCGGGAACGACCATGGTCATAATAACGAGGGTTCACTGTACATGAATAAGACAAACAGGACACGAAGCGTACTTTCTAGAAGGCATATCTACCCTCGTGAACCCTCGTTATTATGACCATGGTCGTTCCCGAACATTTTTGTCATAATGCGGAATTGTCATATTAACGGGGGAGATTTGCAGAGGTTCCGCAGCATTGTCCCCCCAAGAGTATGGTCATAAAGCGCGTATGTCAGATTATCGGGGGTCATATTAACGAGGGTTCACTGTATACACTAGACGTGTGACACCAGGAGTACAAGTTATGTTTCAAAATCGTGAAAGCGTCCCGCAAAATAAATATGGCAATAAAGTTTCTTTTTTATTATTATTTTTTTTACTGCTACGGTCTCTACGCAAAACTAGCCATATGGGATGTGCTAAGAAGACAGTGTGTCTGTGTGTGTGTTTGTGCGTGTATGTGTTTTCAAGATTTATCCTCAATGAACTCAACGAACGGACATAGTTGTAATTTCAATATAAAACCTGCCTTACACGTCCAATTTTAATTGAAATAGTAATTGACACAGTCCAACTCAAAATACTTTTCAAGGCTTGTGCTCTATACTCACGGTCACTTTCTGCAGACTACTCAGTAACTTAACTTTTAAATACTTTTTTTCTTCGGCATCTTGCACAAGTCTGATTTATCGCTCCGAAGATCTAGCGCCGCGTGTTAACGTGGCTTCGCTTTTCTTACTGATATGCTCATGGAAAACCGCAGATGGCAGGTTTTACCCCGTTCTATCGGACAACACGTGGCTGCACATGTACGTCGTCGTCAGTAAAGTGCCGTTCCCCCCCAAAAAGTAACGAGAAAATAAAACGAAATATTCAATGAGCGGTTGCAGAGGTCGACGAGAAAGAAAAAATGAGACCACGTGCTACTGCATTATTCCGATCGCGTACCTCTTACAGCAGCGCTCACAGGCGAGCCCACGGGTGACGTCACCTGCCCACAGCTATGACGTCACAGAAAAATGATAGAGGAAAACCCCTCGTGGGTAGCATTCCACACAGATGACGGAGCGAGACGTTCTAATTGAGATTAATTAAGGTGATTAAATTGGGGTTTGTCTCGCTCATAAGCAACGAAGGACGCCACTTATGAACCCCGTTCCTCTTATATTACGCTCAAGTGTAACGCCACTTTTCATTCCGCGAGCAGAAAGTTTTCACAACAACACTATAGGGTTTCCCAACAACAACACACGAGCACATCCTCGTTGGATGGTAGCCAAGGTCGTGCCGTAAAATGGGAGGTACCCGGGTTCGAATCCCGGTGCCGGCTGGGCTGTCTCGGATATTTCCTGAGTTTTACTCAGACGCTTCCACACATATGCCGGCACAGTTCCCTTAGAAGCCGGCCCAGGACGCACATTTTCAAAGGGTGTTAGTCGTGACGTTGCCCCCATCCGGGAGAGTTCCCCCTGAAGTCGTCCCAGGACGCATACTAACCCGCCTGTGTCCTCCACAGTCTTAAAAAAATACATGGGTGTGTTGTAACTCCTTTTCGGGAGTAAACCCTTGCCACATTCACTCCCTTTGGAGTGTACAGTTACTCTCCAGTAAGGAGTTGAGTCTTCTCACTCCCTGAAAGGAGTAAAGACACTCATTTTTCAGAGTAACGGTACACTCTAAAGGGAGTGATATATGTGGCAAGGGTATACTCCCAAAAAGGAGTTACGATACAGCCTTTTTTTTTAAGAGTGCACTGCTTCCTGCAGTCCTCTCTCCATCTATCCCCGCCTGTACGCCGCTCATAGCCACAGTTGCTTCGCGGCGCTAACACGGAACTAAACAAAACAACAACAACAACAAGCCTCGCAACAGGCTCTTCAGAAACACGAGTGGGGCAAATGGGTCGCCAACCTGAAGGTGGCATCCTTCCAGATCCCCTTGCAGCTTAGAAGGAACATCAATCACCAGACGCCCGGTATCTGGGGAATATCGCGTGACAAAGAGAAGGAGCCCGAATGGACGGTAATGACCGGGCTTACAATTTATTACCGCGGACTTTGACCCGCTCATCTGGACGCTAAGATTAAAGCGAGACCATGCGGGAGCGGTGATTAATTTTTGACAGTAGAGCGGGAGGAGACCGGAAAGAGATAGCGAAAGGTGGAGGACATCGAGTAAGGGGAGGCCTGCAGCTCGGTGTATTCCACAGAAACGCGTTGGATTAAACGGGTTGGTGCCACTGTTTATTTGTGGTTTCGTTTCATTTCATCTCATTTATTAAACCGTAAGGGCATTACATAAGGTGGGGATTGCAAAGGACAAAAATCAGAAATATACGAAATTTACGAAACTTTATATTTTTATTATTTTTATAATTAACTTAATAATTAATATTATTATATTATGTATTATATTATATAATTATTAATATTATGATATAATTAATAAATTTATAATTTTTATATTAAAAATTTAAAAATGTACGAAACATTCATATATACCCAGTGCGCACACAAAAATTGCACACCGACAATGTACACTCAAAACTTTCAAAAGAACAGCTGTTCACGTGCAAATTTGAATTTAGCAACATCAGTAATTGAAACTACTTCGGCGGGAATTTGTGGGCATCGGTGTGGCTGATTTTTAGTAATAACCTGCAAGAATGATCGACGCGGCTTGAAAAGAAGTGGGCTGGAGATACGTACGTTCATCGGATAATGCCGGAGAAAGTATTTAGGAAAACATAATTATTTAATGATATTAAAAAATATATCGTTATCATTATTCATTATTTCTGTGTGCGAAATAAACCGACACACCTCATGTGTAAATATACTCCAATTACTTTAAAACATAATTATTCGAGTTCCAGCATCGGAATAAATAAGACAGAGATACGATCGGAATAATGCTAATGCATTACACAGGGTGTTTGCTCTAACGTGTCCAGAAATTTTATTTAAAGCGAGCGATAAAAGAGAAAAGAGCGCTACTTTCCAGCTACTTGACTAAGAAACAGGTGCTACTAGTGAAGCAGTACCTGTTTTTTACTCAAGTAGCAGAAAAGTACCACTTGCTTTTCTTTTATCGCTCGCTTTAAGTATAATTTCTGGGCACGTTAGAGCAAACACCCGTATTTTGTGGATGAGTAATGTAATGGCAGCATTACATTTTATCCGGGAAATGCGTAATGACATTACTTATTACTTTTGTCGAAAATTCAGGCATTGTCCAAAGCCAGCAGTTACGAATTGTGTCCGGTGCAGGTACGGAAAATCCCCGAGCTGTATTTTCCTAGCCACTTTTGTTTGTCATCGACCAGGTGACCAAGGATGGGGACAGAGTCCTATAGATGGAGTCTTTCAACACCTACTTCTACGCTGCTTATGGCCACTGTTGCTCATTTTGCTTACGTATTTGCAATTCGCAAGAAAATATAATTACTATCGCCGGTGATGTGTAACTAAGTAAAATACTAATCGCATTTACAGCAAACAAACAGCGTTAGACATTCCTGGGAAAATGTGATGCCAAAAGTGAGGTGGTTATGAAAATAGTGATAAAGAGATAAACTGATGTTCTGAGGCTGGAACAACATAGAAGGGACAGATACAAACAAAGCCTCAAATTGCCTAAGAAATCAACGATGAAAGATGAAAGTCACTGAAAAGGTTAGCCAGCTGTAGGGATCGAACCCACATCTTCTGGATTGCCGGTCCAGGGCTCTACCAATAGTGTGATGAAAATAGTGTCAGTATTATTAAGCATGAAAACGTAATGCGTAATGTAAAATTGTAGTTAATGATGTTACTGCATTACAAAATAAAAGTACACTTTCCCCAGCTCTGCCAAAGTGTTCGTCCTTTAGAGAGTGAGGGAGAAAGAGAGAGAGAGAGAGAGAGAGAAAAAAAAGCGGGGGCCGGAACACATGGCCTGGTTAAGCCCACACGAGTAACACTGCAGTACTGAGACATCTGTTCGCTCGATTCGTCCGAAGTACATTGCTCCCAGCCATGACCTCGTACTGATTTCCGGCGCCGCGAACTACATCCGGGGAATCTCATGGCCTACTTGTTTGATTCACTGGAATCCACGTGATAACCCATTGCTGCAGAAATATTGCAAATATTCGCTCGCTTTCAGCCGTATAACATACTAGCGACCTGACTGAGAGGACTACAGCTCCAAGATTTGTGCTGAAGACCTGGAGGTAGTGGGTTCGATTCCTTTTACCAGCTGCTGTGCCGTCGAGGTTTTCCCTGGGTTTTCCGGCAGAGTTTCCACGCGGATGTTGGCACAGTTCCCCCCGAAGTCGGTCCAGGACGCATACTACCCCCGTGCCTCCCACTCTCTCCTTCCTGCTGTACCCTCTCCATCTGTCCACGCATGTGCGGCGCTCAAAGCCATAGCTGCTTCGCGGTGCGAACACGGAATCAAACAAAGATGTGAAACGTATAAAGCTGCGTTACCACTACTAGAGCCCTGCGCGGATGAGGTTTTTGGCATCCGCATCCGACCCGCATCCGCGCACACGTTATCCGTATCCGATCCGCACCCGCACCATACATAACAGTTTACATCCGCATCCGATCTGCTGAGCAAAACGCACCATCCGCATCCGATCCGCAAAAATCCGCACGTTTCGAAAGACGCGTAAAGACCGCCGGAAGCATGTTGGTATAATTTCGGATGCCTCCATGCTGTCACGGAAGGACTCAGTCATGACGACAAGCAAAGGTAAACCTTTCAACAAACGCGATATGGAGAGACTTCTGGAACGCGTGGAACGCTACCTCGTCGGCGCTCGCGCGGTTCGAGACGCCTGAATGCCTCCTCTCCCGTCTTGGCGCCGTGCATGGTCAAAGGTGAACCAGAGCATGCGCTCGCTGTCGGCGCGCAATACAAATAAATTGCGGGTGGAAAAATGACAGCACGCGGTATATCCGCATCCAACCTCGAGCCATCCGCATCCGATCCGCACACCGCAGAAAGTGCTAAATTTTCATCCGAATCCGCAAGTATATTGCGGATATCCGCTTCCATCCCCGGATGGTGCAGGGCTCTAACCACTACCGGACCGATCGAACACCCGCAACGGCGCCCGTAACGGCAGAAAAGTCCTTTAGAGGTCACCGGAGGCCCGCTTCTTGGCGCCGTCCGAGCATTCGCTCCTTGCGCCAGTGACGACCAACCAATCAAAGCAAAGAAGACTACATGAAACAAGAGCTGCAGGAGTAAAATGCCCGCTGTCCGATGTATTTTCACCGACACTTATCAAAAGCCGCAACCTTTCCCAGGGCAGACAAGCTTGAGAGTAGCAAGCCAGCCCTAGCTTGGCTAACATCTCTATAAACCCATAATGAAGTAGAAGAAGTACAGCCAGACCAGTACATTGTTCAAGCATCTCTCGATGCTCTCCTAGACGAGCTTGTGTCTCAATTTTTTGCTAGTCGATGTCTCTGACAGTGATAATTCGTGGCTTCATGTCTCGAGGCAACTGCGATCATGACGCAGGGATTTCGAAACCAACGTATGCTGCACGTATGCTCTACGTCCACCGATATTTGCCTGTCAGACGAAGCTGCCTTCAACACTATAGAGCATCCTCAGAGCAATACAATTTTCTTTTCTTCGTCGATACAAAACCCCGGCAGTGCTAGCATTGCTTCACACAGCGCATCTGTGGCGTAATGCTTGATGGCGCAATTTCATCGCGAACGCTCACTGACAGGTGCACATCACCCGGCGCATTCTCCGGGGGCTGTGGTCGGTGTACGTACTTGTAACCTGTCCAGTCCGATGTCTGCGTGACGCAGGCGGTCGTTCAATGGGCCTAATGACACGACGAAGGCCCGTACCGTACGGGGAAGTTGACGAACGGCAGCTCGCAGCTGTGCACGTGATCAGGGAAAACGCGCACTGGCATGTATATTGCGAAATATGACATGGGGCTACGGGCAATCAAGTTGTCGTCTGCCCCGCGTTCTTTGTGAACCTGGCAGGATATTTGCTTTGGCCGCGCTGTTCCTGGAAAGGGCAGGCCCGAGAGAATTAGGTGCCGTTATATAACGGGCGCGATATACATCAGATTTTCTTTACTTTTTTTGTTCTGCGTTAGCGCCGCGAAGCAACTGTGGCTATGAGCGGCGTACAGATGTAGACAGATGGAGAGAGGACAGCAGGAAGGAGTAGGGGAGATGGGAGGGGTTAGTATGCGTCCTGCATGGGCCGACTTCGGGGGGAAATTGTGCAGACATTCGTCCGGAAAGTCTTCGGAAAGCCCAGAGAAAACCTCAGACAGCACAGTCGGTGGTATAGGGTTCGAACCCACGACCTGCCAGTCTTCAGCACGACCTTGGCTTCTACCAACGAGCGGCCATGTCACTGGTGTCGGATTTTCTTTTTTGTCTTTCTCGGAAACACTTTTAGACGTAGGATAGATTTCTTAAAGAACAACAACTACACGAAGGACGATGGGATGAGGCGGGATTTCTAAGTCTTGTAAGAAGGAAACCAAAATAGGAATATCCCAGCAAGGTAGGTTGAGAAAGCGTGAGAATTGATTACACTCGCCGCGTGAAATTGTTTGTACTTGATATAAAACAGGATCTGCCACAGACATTGTTTTTCGGTGACACGTAGAGGCACATAAAATCTACGAAGCGACCGGAAATTTTATTTACCTTGTCACTCGGGACCTCGAGATCGGGAATCTGGCAACTGAGGATATATCGAGTCCTCACCTTCCCCCACCCCCAATAAATAATAGGTACGTTCGAAAAAAAAGTAACGAAGTTACAGGTTACGGTTAGCCTGCGAAAATAGTAACCGACGTACAGTTACTATTTCCAAAGACTTTCCAGACGAATGTCGGTTCCCCTGAAGTCGTCCCAGGACGCATACTAACCCCCCCCCATGGTGTCCCTCACTCCATCCTGCTGTCCTCTCTCCATCTGTCCACGTCTGTACGTCGCTCATAGCCGCAGCTGCTTCGCGGCGCTAACACGGAACGGAAAAAAAAAAGTTCCCTTTTAAGAGAACCTCATCAAGTTACGGACACAGCAACATGCATGGTCATCGCGTGCACTTTGGTAAACGGCGACCGTAACTAATGTAAGGATTAAGATTGGCTCATCTTAACTCGCGTGCACTAACCCCCGACTTCATAGATGTGACTTGATCTCGACTTGACTTGCAGCTACCTTGGAAGAGTGTCCCATCAACACCACCTAGATAGAGAAAGCATTGCGCATTGCCTCCTCTCCCACTTTCAATTCAGAATCCGTCTGCTACGGCGATTCACCGTTCCGCGAATTCAAGAACCCGCAAATGACTGCAGCTAACCTGGAACCTGCAGACCTAAATATTTAGACAAAGAGTGCAAGACGCTTTCCAGAAAATCAATTTTGAGAAAAATTGAAACCGTTTTGCGCTTTACTTCAAAGCTTTCCCTTCTAGTACGCGGGGACGTTCAATCGCAACTATCAGACGACGGTGGTTCTTCTCCATGGCCACGACCGCTGAAAGCACGTTCGTGACTGGGTACGACCGTTGAAAACACGATCCTCATTGGCTACGCCATGGCGACGAGTAAGCAGGCTTTCTCTATCTAAGTGGTGTTGACATTGCTAACAGTGGGGAACATCCAGCGACACAGCCACAATATATTCCGTAGCAGACGACAGGGGAAAAGACGCAGACGGTGTCATCTGCTATAGTGTCGTCTGCTAAGTGCGAAATACGCAATTTCCGATATTCCGGCACCGTGTGAATGCTCAACATATAACACAGGGCGAAACTTTGCCTCTGTGAACAGTGTTTTCGCTTCCACTAGAATCACAACTCGCAGACGACGGTGGTTCTTCTCCATGGCCACGACCGCTGAAAGCACGTTGGTGATTGGCTACCACCGTTGAGAACACGATCCTGATTGGCTGACCCTTAATTGTTACGTCACGTCGACGAGCACGCAGGCTTTCTGTATCTAGGTGGTGTTGCCAGTGGGGAGACCGCACGAACGGCGCGAGTTCGTCGGTCCTACCCACGTGGACTTGTTTTTTCTCGCGGCGCCCGCGGTTCGTTGGAGAGCCGCTAGGATACCACATAATTTCGTTTCTTTTTTTTTTCTTTTTTATTCTGTGTTAGCGCCGCGAAGCAACTTCATATTCTAGTGACACTTACTTAAGCCGTGCTGCAAGAACGTAGTGAAAGTGACATTCGCATTCGGAAGACTGCACTTCACGAAAATGACACTAAATTAGCCCGTGTGACAGCGGCATAAGTTACAGTCCCACATTCCGGCAACGGTGACAGCTACATGGCGTCCAGTCAAGCGCCGACGCAGGATGAAACGGCTTTTACACGACGTCGCACGGGGCACGATAGCACGCGTTGGCGACACATGTACGAAGAAAAACGAAGACGTCATCACGGACGGAATTCCTCGGCTAAAATGCTCGTACTATACGTGAAGGTCCTTGCGTGTCGAATGCTGAAAGCCATCTCTTCTTTCCCAGGCTGAACTAGCCATGCATGTAATGAGGCATCCCAAGTGTACATATATTTGAGCCGCTCATTCGTCGTGTACCTCCACGCGGTCGTGACTTCAAGTTTTTATTCTACGCTTCCTTTTAGTCGATTTTTTTTTTTTTTTGCGCGTACGTCCGATATTGCAACTTTCGCGACCTTCCTTGACATTAATATCCCACCCTATGACGTGTCGGTCCGCAAGTCATACGCGCTGTATAAGTTATAAATCGCGAAATATTCTTGGGAAGTCGTATATTCCAGTGGACAAGTAATACCGCAGACGCGGTGAACCACATAACCGGAAGTAGGAAAGAAAGAGAGAGAAAAAAACGTGTGACGCTATACACTCTTAAAAAACAAAACAAAAAAAAACAGGTGACCCAAGCTAATCCCAGAGCACCGTCAAATGACTGAGGCTACCACAATGCGGCCCAGAGTTGCCCGTCGGAGTTTGCCAGTGTCTATAAACGTTACTAACAAATAGAGAACGCAAATCAATAAACAATTGTTTCTAAAATGGCAGAATAAAACCTGATTCAAGACGATGTCGAGTCGTGTGGCGCGCCTTTACTGTATACCGCTTCAACGTTTAAACCGCTACGGCTGATCGCGAAACGTTCTGGCTAGCCCTGGCTTACGGCGGCTACGGTTTAGATTGGAGTCGGATTGGAAGCGCTGCAATACGGAAGGGGGGAATCTCTCATTTCCGCCAGGAGAGATTTTGCTCCTTAAAGTGCCACTCCGGACTCGGAAAACAGCGTTTATTTTATTTAGACCACGAAAAGATCCATCAGGGATTCTATACGCGAAATTTCAATCCGCTTTACGAACGCTGTGCATTTCTACCATTTTTTTTTTCAGGTCTGCTGAGCCTCCACAAGTTTCGGTGACGCGAGGAGCGGGTGACGTCATCATAAGCACACAAATTGCAATGATGTCATGCTCTGGAGAAGGCACCCGTCTCCTAGCAACGACACCGACGTCGGGGGAGGGTCACGAGGTGGAGAAGTCACGTGACGCTGATCGAAAGAGGGGAAAATGGGAGAGATGTCTTCTCCTTTTACTCCCTTCTAACCTTACTTCTCCCTCCTTGTGTTTTCTCGAAGGTCGGAGCGGTCGGAGGATATGTCACGTGGGGCTACGCTAACGGAGTGCAAAAAGTGAGCCCCCCGGAAGACGCGAAGGTCAACAGCGTTGCCATATGAGAGCTGGGCGCTCCGTAGGAGCCTAACATCACGTCACAGTTCTCAAAAATGAAAATTAATTTTCTCTAGCTTTCGTGTGACGCAAAGCCAAAATATTTTGCAGGAATGTAAAGTGAGACAAGAAGATTTCAGTAACATAACTTTGGTAGGATTCTGAAGAGACGAAATTTAGTCCGTAGGGGCGCTTAAATGCTGTTCAGGGTGTGATACGTGGTTAATATCATTACTGTACTTTTTATTCTTCTTATTCTTACTTTTTCGAGACGAATTCGAAGGCGATCGCTGCTGCCGCACGTCACGCTTCGACAGCGTGTTCTTGACACAGGTGGCGACGAAAGTGCGGTAATGATTTTGAAGCCCATCCTCATCAACGGGTGACAGAAGCCCCCGTGGAAACGGTATATGCATTGAAAGCTCCCGGTGAAGCGCCTGACAGAAGCGTTCGAAAAACAATGGAAGGCTCGCTCAACCTGATTCCCACAGGAAAACGTCTTTGAAAGGAAATTTACTTCGTTTGACATCTTCCTGCCCTTGACACGCAGCTGCATGCACGGTGTCCAAAAACGGAATAAAGGTTGGCTTTGGAAAAGATATACCGAAAAAAAAAAAAAAAAAACGATTGAACCTCGTTCTACAAACTGCTCGCTGGCAAAGAGGAAAGAATTCCGCAGAAGGACGCAGAAAAGTGTTTGTTTTTATTTTCTTGCTTGTGGTTGTTCAGCGTTGCTTTCCCAAGCAGCACAATGTACTGAAAGTCGAGTGCAATAGGGGTGGACGGTATGTGTCTTATCAATGTTCTTTAGTTTCACCAGTCTGTTCAAGGCCTTCCACCTACCCGTCCACCCCTATTGCACTCGACTTTCAGTACACTGTGCTGCCTGGGTTGATATCGCATTCTCGATCGAGTTCGTTACAGAGTTTTTTTTAAATTCCGTGTTAGCGCCGCGAAGCAACTGTGGCTATGAGCGGCGTACAGACGTGGACAGGTGGAGAGAGGACAGCAGGAAGGAGTGGGGTGACAGGGGTGTTAGTATGCGTCCTGGGCCGGCTCGGCTCATTTGTAAAGCAAAATCGGTAATGTTGTCGATGTTTGAACGTACACTTTTAAAACAGAACTTCACCGTATAGCACGCTCCTAGCCAACCATCATTCCGAATGATATCATTCTGTGCATTGATTTGTTGAAAATGGGAGGAGGCGCCTATCTGGGACAGATTATCTTGTCCCAGATAGGCGCCTCCCCCCTGTTTTGAACAAATCATGACACAGAATGATATCATTCGATATGATGGTTGGCTAGGAGCGTGCTATATGGTGAAGTTCTGTTTTAACAGTGTAGTTGCTCGTTCCAGGCTTTTGAAAAAGAAAAAAAAGAAAAGAAAAGAAAAACAAAGGACGGCTCCGATTCTACTATCTCACATTTCTACTAAAAAACCGTTATAAATTTGTTATTAACGGATTTTTGGTAATCATCCTAGTTCGTCAACCACATACGGCGTTGGAGATAAGGAGAAGCAAGAGGGCGCCAGGAGCAGTACTACAGCGCCACCATGCGCCGTCAGCAGGAGAGCGCGCTTTCTGCCGCAGCGTAGAGTGAGTATATGATGGATTACATTATCTGGCGCAAGGAGAGAAAGCCACCCTGCTTGAATTGCTTGAATCACGTGATTCAAGGAATGGGCGCCGCCATTGGTGCTGCCACCCCGTGGTAGTCACAGGAACTGTGCACGTGTGGACTGCCGTTTGCCGAGCTGCTTCATTTTCCCCGTGCGTGTTTTCGTTCATTTTCGTGTCCGTTCGTGTTCATGTCGTGCCGGTTCATTTCCTCCCGGTTCCCGAACGGTGTAGAAAAGATATCGTATCGCCCAGCACTCCTCACGTGAACAACTGCGCACATCGCACACGGAAAGAAGGAATCTTCTTTTTCCGTTATCTTTCAAACGTTGATACGTTACTCAGATGTTCACCGGACCACAATGTTACGTTATCGTCAGTCGTACTCATTAAAGGCGGCCACCAGTATTCGTCCCAGTGGGAAGAGCGACTTTGGCAGTCCATCCCTGGTGTGTCGTCGCTGGGAACGAGGCTAAGGAGCGCACGGAGACGGGTGGTTTGAGAGTAACGCGACAAGGTAATGCGGGCCCTGCCGCATAATCGTCTGCAAAACTAGCATCTGTTCTGATATCACAGCATTTTTTATTAAAAATCTAACGAATAAAAGAAGATACCTCGTATATATCTGTTCTACCTGTATCACAAGGTAGTTTTTGCAACATCCTAGCCAATATTCATCCCCTCTGCACAACTTAAGCGGCACACGCGAGCATAAATCGCGCTATAAAGAAGCCAGAAACGCGTGGAAGCAGCTCATTTGGAAAACGCGTTTAACGCGGTGTACCCCCTTCGAGTAAGTGAGAAAGGACGCCTTAATGCTTTTAAGACGGTAATCTATGCAAGCGTACATTATACGGGAAAGCAAAAAAGGTTTAAACAAGATCCGATGCCATCATAGAGAGCATGCGGGTACATGGCGTCCCATAAAGCGAGTCCTCGTTATATCACAGTCACGTTTTACCAGCTCATCGGAGTTTCGTAACGCCGGAGCGAGGGCCATTTCGAAGCCAGTTGATCCAATCGCTTTGCTACTGGCCATATTCCGATTGTCACGATAAACGACTGTGACTCGGCTCTTTCTTCCGCGAGCTCTGTATATATACCGCGCGAAGAGCAGGAACTGCTTTTTTTCTGTTCCGCGGAGGGATCCACGCAAGACTACTGCAATCTGAGTCTATATGTTACGGGCTACGAAAAACGGTATGAACAGTTATTGCGATGTCACACGGACATGATTTTGTCGCTTTATTTGTTTTTCTTTCTTTACTCTTCCTCATTTTTTTTCTTTTTGATAGCACGAACATACGACATGTACCCAAGCAGCACAATGTACTGAAAGTCGAGTGCAATAGGGGTGGTCGGTATTCGTCTTATCAGAGTACGTCAGTTTCACGAGCCTGTTCAAGGCCATCCACCTACCCGTCCACCCCTATTGCACTCGACTTTCAATACATTTTGCTGCTTGGGTATAGACGTTTCAGCAATACCAAGCCCACCGAGAAATAAGTATCTGCAGTATCTTGGGTGCTAAAAGGGCCTCAGAAAGATAACTGTTTTCGTTCTGTTACACAGAACTTTTTTTTTTACATCTTTGGGGGTAAATGCCCTGCCGTATACAGGGTGTTTGCTCTAACGTGTCCAGACATTATATTTAAAGCGAGCGATAAAAGAAAAGCAAGTGGTACTTTTCTGCTACTTGAGTAAGAAACAGGTACAAGTAGCACCTGTTTCTTAGTCAAGTAGCTGGAAAGTAGCGCAGAGTTTCTCTTTTATCGCTCGCTTTAAATAAACTTTCTGGACACGTTGGAGCAAACACCACCCTGTATAGCACACACATCTCTGCGAGTGTCATTAATGACTGTACTCGAATACTTCGACAATAACAGCCGGGAGATAGCTTTTGAATTCTTTCAGAAACGGGCAACCGTAATTGGATTACGTTTTACGTGTCGATCGTGTACTTGGGGCAGAGTTACTTTCCGCTCTTATGTTGGAAATACTTCTCCGCGGTATTTTTAAAAACCGGTGCTTCTCTGCTGCCGTAACTACGTCTTCTGTCCTCCCAGAACCTACACTCTTAAAAATAAAACTTCACCGCATAGCACGCTTCTTGTCAACGATCAACCCAAGTGACATAGTTCTCGTCATCGATTAAGCCCCCCCCCTTTTTTTTTTCCTCACTCCTTCCTGCTGTCCTCTCTCCTCTTGCCCACGTCTGTACGGCGCTCATAGCCCCAGTTGCTTCGCGGCGTTAACACGGAGCAAAAAAATACGAACATTGATGCAAATTACTGATCTACTCACATTTATCTGGCACAATATATCGCAACCAATTGAAGTTAGTCAAGTCTTTGTTACGTTACCTCAAAAATTTTAAGAAGTAAAGATATAGTTTTTTTTTGTGTGTGTGTGTGAACTCGACCGAAAGTGTAACCAAAAACACACTACTTCAATATCAAAACGCAGAATTATCTCGCAAGGTTTCTATACAAATATGCCGGAAACTCGAGAACCCTTCACTCGAATGTGCGCTCGCGAAAACGTTGCCGCTTGTCGAATCCGCGACGCAGCCCAAAAAGAAAGTTCCTGAAAGAAAAATAGTTCTTTCGAGTGTCGCACGAGTGATTTGCATGTTCGAGCGTGGCAGTTAGGCGAGAACCATTAGCGCGCTGACCGGTTAACGAGTCCTTCCGCCCTTTCCACGTCCGTCCAAGTGGGGAGACAACATGCAAGCACAAACTGCAGTATGCTCGCTCAACTGCTATATTCAGGTTAAAAATTACGTCCTAACATCATTTGTAATGGGAGCGATGCGCGCGGTGCGTTGGAAGTGTGTTTTTTTTTTTTTTTTTTTGCAACGTACAAAACGCGTGTGTTGCAACACGCTTTTAAAAGGACTGTCGCGTCCGTGGCGGTCGATTCCGAAACCATAGTGCCGTTCTATACTCCGCGTCCATCACTGACAATAACGCCGAAGAGTGGACTCGTTTTGGGGCAGTTTGATGTAACGCATGGCAAGAACAGACGACGGATATTGAGAGGATTACGGAATTCTCTCTCTCGAAATCGGAGAAGACGTCACTCGGACAGGTCCAATCAGGGAGCGGCTGGTGGGCCCTTGGCGACCATAGAAATCATAGGAAGTATGCTAGAAGGAAACCTTCGAAACTGGGACGTGCGGGCGCGGGGAGCGCCATATTGAATCAGCTACTGTTGCCGCGGTGCATGCAAAAAAAAAAGAATCCGGTAAGCACACACCAAACATAACGCCAAAAAAATTTGTTTGGAACAGTAACACACAGCCCTAATCCATGAAACCCTAAGATTTGAAAGGAAGAAGAAGAAAAAAAAAACAGACAGAAAGAAACACAGATACGACACGGACGCCGTCTCCGCCGCTGCTTCGACCAGCCTTGGCTATACAAGCCTGAATAGGGGGCGGACAGTGACAAAATCATCAGGGCTACGTCCTTTTGACAAGAAGTTGCAAACCAGCTATCACGTGTGCGCCACGTTGCTAGGCGCTAAATAAGCAATAAGCTCTTAAATGACACGAAACACGTGAGCTGTTTGCTAATGGTACGTACCTTCAATTGAAATATTTGCCTCGCGAATCTGAGCGGTATAAGAACAACAAGAACAACAATTGCAAGAATCACAAGGCAACATCTTTTGTGTGTGCCCGTTTTGTGCCTGACACCAGCTGCATCTCGCAGTGTGCTTTCTTTGTTCAGCGCTGACAGAGTTTATGGTTTGTCTGCCAAAAAGGCGAACACAACGGTGGCAATGGCTCTGTTTTCTGTGTTGTCACGCTCGCTGGACTGTTAGCTTACGTCACTCGTTATGGAAACAGGTAAACGTCACGGGAGGAACAACAGCAGAACTTGCCCTTAGCAATATTTAGTAGTAAGTCAGTAAAGTATGTACTAGTCGCGTTTCTTATATACAGGGTGTCTTTTTTTTTTTTCGATACAAATTTTTCATTAAAAATAAACTATAAGGGCAATATAGACATCCTGTTTCCACTTCTATCATCTTTGGGCCGGCGGACGTTCTTGGTTATCTGTTGCTTAACCGTCGAATGACCAATTACCTAAAAATCGTTAACTTTTTAATTATAAAAGCTACGAAGTTGTCCCAATGAGAGCATCTGTTCCTTTCGGTCACCTGATATCCTAGCCGTTTTCAGGAGAAAAATCCGTTCGATACATCGTCCGCAAAAAAAATCCTGAAGGAACAACTTTGTTTTTCTTTATTTTGTTCATTGCGCATCTTCGGAGACCCGTCTTTCCTTCACCCACAATGTGAGAGGGTGAAAGAGCACACTGTCGCCTCTTGCGTACTGGAAAAAGGTTCAAAGAAAACAGAAAATGCAACCCAAGATAAGGGCAGTTCCGATAGCGTCACCTGATACATGAGTTTTTGTTTTGTTTCCGCAAGTTAAAGCTCATCTTCGACGCATGAGGCGGATTTATCTGATGAACTCCGATAAACTACCTCCGATGTTTTTCTGCAGAAAATCTGATTTTTCCAACGCTCACGTGGCGGCCTTACCGTGTTTCTCATTTCCTTCTTCCTTTGTCCCCTTCTTCCACACCTGCTTTTCGACTTCTGATCTACAATCAACAACAACAACAACAACAACAACAAAAAGTCAGATGTAGTAGCCTCCTTCAGGGTCGCTAGACGCATGAATGGCCCAAAAGGAGGACACTACACACACTTGCCCCATCTGTTCTATGCATCCTTGACCCTCGTGACCCTACTTGACCCCGGGCACTGGGCTAGTGTGGCACAGAACAGTTCTGTGTTTGTCAGAGCCGCTACTGATTTTGGGTCTGGACACCATTCACAATTTGTACAAATACGCT
This sequence comes from Ornithodoros turicata, assembly GCF_037126465.1. Taxonomy (NCBI): domain Eukaryota; kingdom Metazoa; phylum Arthropoda; class Arachnida; order Ixodida; family Argasidae; genus Ornithodoros; species Ornithodoros turicata. Next base: position 14,101,578 of record NC_088208.1, read on the forward strand.
TGTTTGTACTTCCACACCTCTTGGCAGCAAAACATCCGAGCGCTACATGGCAGTCACTTTTGCACTTCTTTCCTTACATGGACCACTCCGAAATCGGCGCAGTTTTGCAGACTTTTTAATTCTCCGAGAAACTCCGATTTTCGGAAAAGTGAAAAACTCCGATAAACACCCTCCAATGTTCCAAATTGAAAAACTCCGAAAGCTCGAAACCTTACTTATATCCTGGTGCAAGGAACGAAACTTTGTGCTCCAGTGCGTCACCCGAGCCATGTTTTCTGCAACATCATCCAACGAACGCAATCTCCTTGAACATTTCCAGCTCAGATAAGCAGCTTATTGCGGGATTCTCGTGCTTCTCATTAACGGGGCACATGTGGAAATACCCGCGACGAACAATCTTGTCTGGGCTATGGATTCGACGAGCACTGATCGAAATGCGAGTTTTAAAATAGGTTCAATGAAGTGGGGGTCGACAAGGCGCATGTACTAAGCCCATCCTTGTTTTCGGGGGGGGGGGGGGGCACGCTATTTTTCGTGAAAAAAAAGGCGGGGGGGGGGCAAAAAGTGAACCTGCTTCGTTCTCGCGTGGAGCGAAATTTTGCCCGACAGCTAGAATCATAAGAACGAAGTAAAAGAGACATAAGTCGTTTAGTGTATCATCATCGTCGTTTAGTGTGTTCACCAGCGATATTTGGGAGCAAAGCTTGTATTTTCCAAATCAAATCAATTCGCCTGTTCATTTCGTCCAAGTGTCCAGTACGTCGAATTTTTTTGGAAGAATTAAATATTTGGACGTTGTGAGTACTTGGACGAAATAAACGTTTGGACGAAATGGGGCGTAACCACCGCTTCATGGCGCATGACGTTCAATCGTTTGCTTATCTGTCTCGCGTTGCCTTCGGTAACGTCGGCAGAACGCCCCCCGTTTATTGTGTAAGCTTTTTTTTTAGCATTTCGAGTTAGCGCCGCGAGGCAACTGTGGCTACAGACGTGCACAGATGGAGAGAGGCCGGCAGGAAAGAGTGAAGGACAGGGGGGGGTCAGCATGCGTCCTGGGCAGACTTCAGGAAAACTGTGCCGGCATTCGTCTAGGAAGTATGCCGCAAACCCCAGGGGTAAACCTCAGACAGCACAGCGGGTGGCAGGATTCGAACACACGACCTCCCCCAGGACCCAAACAGCGTTTCACGCAGTACCTACATCACGATAGAGGTTGCCTGCTGATTCGTCGACGTGACGTAACAACTAAGAGTCAGCCAATCACGATCGTGTTTTCAACGGCCGTATAGCCAATCACGAACGTGTTTTCAGCGGTCGTAGCCATGGAGACGAGCCACCATCAGCCGCATGGGCAGTCACTACTGTCGTCTGCGAGTAGTGAACGCCCCCGTGTGCTAAATGGGAAAACAAAATAAAGCGCAAAATAGTCCCATATTTTTTTCTCAAGGCTGATTTTCTGGAAAGCGTGTTGCGCTTTTAGTTTACAGGTTCAAAATTCCGAAGTTAACTGCTATCATTTGCGTTTGCAGCAGTGCTGCATTTGAGTTCGCAGAACGGCGAAATACGCGGACGAATTCTGATTTTATGTTGCTACGTAGCGAAGGGGGGAGAGGAGGCATTGAGTAAGTCTTCCGTATCTAGGTGACGTTGGCAATACACACCGGACCCACCTAAAGAACTAGGATCAGAATGGCGGCCAACCCCGAAGGAAGGCGAGAGGGCGGAGCCACGGAGAAGCCGGGTGACGTCATATGACGCATCACGCCATCAGGCTCCGCCCAATGGCCAAACTCTCCTTATATACGGCTTTGACACTGACAACTTGCCCCTCTCCTCCTTTCTTTCTTCCTTTATTATTATTCTTTCTTTCTTTTTCTTTTTTTTGCTTCTCTTTCAGGCACCAGAACGCTTTTGTTACCCTATCGTGTGATGCGTGGTCTTCACACGGGAAAGCCAAAGACGGAGCATCTCATAATTCGCCCCGGCGCTAATCGCTCCAGGGACTTTCTTGAACTATCTAATCACGACGGGCAGAGTCGACGTGCATGAGGATGACTTCCTTCTAGATAATTCCTTGGCGAGGTTGTAATATGGCCGTTACATCTACTCGGATATTTTCGGAGCGATACTGTTCCAGTATATACTTTCAAGTCAAGTGGTCTAATAAAAAATGCTATGCTAAATATATCTATAACCGAATTTTTCGAGGGCCAAAGCGAATAAGTCTTTATTCCATTCGATTTTCGAGTCTGATACGGAATTATACATTCGAATTTCGAATCGATCTTTCTGCCAAACCGAATGTATTCCAACAGTTCCGAAGTTGCGCGCAACGGCCCGACACAGAGGGAATAAAATAATTACTCGCACGTGCCTAAACAAAGCGTTTGCGACTGTTTCAGGAGTTGTATTACTGCATGCTTCAACAGTGACGATAGGATGCTATTAGGGATCTTGTGTGTGTGTGTGTCGTCTTGCTCAATAAACGTGGCACGTGTTCCATATTGATCTTTTTGTCTTTTGTTTTGTTTTATTCCGCGTGAGGACGTGTGTCACAGAATGAAGAAAATACATTAGAAGGGAATATTACTTCACTATTAATCGTTGAAAAGTTTCTTCAGCTTATAAGAGCCTCTTACCGCCTAAGAAGAGAGATTTTTAATTCAATACACGTATACTCTCGCACGAAGGTATATAGTCAATACCAGACGCGAGACTGAGGATGCCATTAAATTTGTTGTGAGCGGACGCGGCTTTGAGTTTGTATTTTCCTGCGCCTTTTACACACATTACTGCTCACAAGTATATGTCATTATTCATTAATATCTCAGTACAAGTTTGAACAGCTAGCTCCGCCTTTTCCGGAGGCACGAACTCCTTTCAGTAGGGAGTCCTGTTATGACTTGGCGACTGGCGCCATACCGGACGAAACCAGATCAGCTGCATACGCGAAAACACGCTGCAGCGAAACCAGAGATCCACTTGAGATCCACCAGTACCTTCGCCGTCGAAGATCGATTGTCTGCCGCCAGTTGAAGATGAAAGGAACCGAGCTGTGCGGTGCGTGAGAACCACGTTGACCTTGCGCGCCAAAGACTTTATAGAGCATTGGGCTCTACAGCCCATCTCTCTCATTTTCTACTCTGACATCGTGTGAATAAACTGCTACGTCTCTATCTTCCCTCGCTGAGTCTCCTTCGGCCTGCTACCACACCCGGAGTCGTAACAGTCCTTCAAAGTCGTAAAGGACCCATACACCTCAAAGGAGTTCTAGTGGGATGAAAGGTTTCAATGATGTAAACGCATCTTTGTTCACAATTCAATTAGGTGAGCACGGCGATGATTACGCGACGCATACAGGACTCTCAAATTAAGTGTGCGTAACAAAAGACCAAGCAACTTCCTTCCTCCGCCAGGGTAACAGTTAACATTTCGTCAGGGTATACGACCCGCTGCCTCGTTATACGATGAAATTACGGGGCGAAGCTTCGCGTCTGCTTCCGGTGTTTCTTTCTTCCTACGCAGCCAGTTTCGGTTTCATCCTGTTCGTGGTGGCTCAGTCAAGGTCGCACACTCCATGGCACATTGTGCTTCCTTCCTCCGTCCTTCTGCCCATCATGTTCCGTACCGTTGCCAAAGCGTGCATGTCAAGGACGGCAGCACAAAAGAAGCGAACCGGCAGCATCCGTCCGAAGCAGACGACACGCCAGACGGTTGGGGGCGTATAGCAGACGACAACGTCTAGCAGACGACACCCGATACACTTCTGATCGAGTCTGACAGAGACGTGGGATATACCCCGTGATGTAACCCTCAACTCGCACGGTTGCTGACGGTTCGTCGCAATCTCTCGAGGTTTTGGAACCCCAAACTTAACAAAACAAACGGAAAACAACGTTCTCCCATCCCCTCACCCACCTTGGGAGGTACAACGGCGTGCTGATATTCAAGAATTCGGCTTATCCCATTATGTCTGAAACACGACCTGCTCGATTATGACGACCACGTCATAATCGGCAACCCCTATGAGGAGCCCGTCCTCACGATCCGCTAGGGGCGCTACTCATTGGCCCGCGGCATCTACATCGTGATTGGACGATGGAAATTTGAATTTTGAACGCGCAGAAGCGGACGTACGACTATACCGTAGCAGACGACAGCAATATCTCCTATGAAAACGCGTAGAACGATGATGATAATCAACTTTAAAAGGAAGCATCTCCCGTGGGACATCCACCGCTAGTGCAAAAATACTAAGGTAAGCTAAAGTACAACGCATTGTAGAAGTTGAAGCAATAACCGAGCCGATGAGTAGCGCCACCGCTAGCTGCTAAATGCGGCGCTGGGAAGGTGTGCCTATGACATGGTCGTTATAATCTCGTAGGGTCTGAAATACATATTTTCCAAGTAGCACAGTATACAGCATATTCAGCTGACTCAGCATCAGACGAGACTAGATATATACTCGAACTTTCCGTGCGTTGTGCTGTTTGGGTTGTTATTTCTTCAACCATGCTCCACAGGGGGATTATATTATTGTCTCGGTACATGCCTGTGTTGCACCTAGCTTGAAAGCTAAATCTTAGCGAAAATAGCGGAGTATGATTATTTCCCCATTATTTTGGTACGGTATGCGCATGCAGGCTGAAATTTAGAGGTAGGAAACAGGTTGCAACAGCACACACAACAACACGAGAGATTGATCCAGAGCCACGGGGCTGAGCTCTACTTCTCTAGCTTTTATTAGGACTCTCTTTACTAGACACACCCAAGAACAGAAAATGAGTGGGATTAGAAAAATCTCCACGGCTTACTGGGTCACGCAGGCTCCGCCAGCTCCGAAAGCTCAGCGAACAGGTATTTTGCTCTGCATTACCATTCCTCATTCCATGCAGCTTTGTAAAGCAGTGCATTACATTACTCATTACTTTCCCATGCTTAGTAATGCATTACTAATGTTAATACTTTGGCATTACGTTTTCCCAGAAGTCGCTAATCCGGATTTATGCGGTGTTTCAAGCACGTTATACATTTCCGATGATAGCATTTAACAGTTTCTGCAAAATTTCTACCTGTATTAATGATTTCGTATACAGGGCGGAAAACAGTATGCACAATTAAATAATGGGTATGGGCCAAACGAATCCGCGAATCCCAGGCAGGGATTCAGGAATTTTCCGGCATACTTTCCATCTGCACAGTTCCTCCTGAAGTCGGCCCGGGACGCACACTATAGACCCGCCTGTCCACCACCCCTTCCTGCTGCCCTTTCTGCACCTGTCCACGTGTGCACGACGCTCATGGCAACAGTTGGTTCGCGGCGCTAAACACGGAAGTAATAAATAAAAAAAAAAAACGCCCGAGAACTGACACCATAAGTGTGCACTTCACCGTTTAATTATAAGAAAGGCTACTTTCCAAAGGAGTGGAGCTCTCATAAAGCAATACGGTTGATGACGATGATATTCCGCTAGTGCGGAGAAAAGCTTGTTCCCGGTGTGTTCGCAGGATGTCTGGCCAAGAGCGAAAACAACGAAAGAAACTTCGGCGCAGCTGGCTGAGTATACTTCAAGAATGAAGAACAAGGCCCTATCCGTCTCTTGACGGCGCCCTTTTGCTCAACAATCATCTTCATAGCGACGAAAAAAAAAAGAAAGAAAAAGAGCGTAGTGGTTGGAGATGTCAATTCCAAAAATGTGGTATCGAATGAACTCGTGGGAGGTTTCTGGTATTCATTTGGCCAGTTCGCACTAGAGGACAAAACTTTCTCCTCGGTGAATGAAAGATTTCGCGTTACCTTGGCATCAACACAAAAGGAACATCGCGAACGCTTGCGTCATTCCTGACTTAAGTTATGATCAATAAAAAAAAACAATTTATGCTTTCCCCCTTCCTCTTCTCAGGAAGCACGGCAACGCGAAGATGCCTCTGATTAGTGTCTCCTCAAACAATCCGTCACGATGAACGGACACGTCGTTTGAGGAGACCAATGAGGCCCCGCTCCGCACTGTAGGCCTTCTTGAAAAGGGGGACATAACGGACAACTCGCATTCCTTTTTGCGTTGGTGTCAACGTAACGGCACATCTTTCATTCCGCAAGCAGAAATTTTAGCCCGCACAGGGTAACGGGCGTAACTGGGCTCTCTGTGGCAAGTCCCCGAGGTCGGGTTTGAGTGCGGGTCGGGTCGAAAAGTGGCGGCTTGTGTCAGTTTTTTTTTTTAAAGTGCCATTACGGACTATATATCGTGCCTTCAGTATCCTACCAAAGCTGTGTTACTGAAATCTTCGTGGCCCACTTTACGTTCCTGCAAAATGTTTTGGGTCTACGTGACGCGAAAGCTTGAGACTGAAATACTTTTTATTTTTTGATCCCCACGTGACATATCCTGCGACAACTCCGACCTTCCGGAAAACACAAAGGGGGGGGGGGAAGACATCTCCTCATCTTCCCCTCTTTCGATCAGCGTCACGTGACTTCTCCACCACGTGACCCTCCCCGGACGCTGGCGTCGCTGCTAGGAGACGAGTGCCCTCTCCAGAACATGACATCTTTGCAATTTGTGGGCTTATGATTACGTCACCCGCTCCTCGCGTCATCGAAACTTGTGGAGGCTCAGCAGAGCTACAAAAATTGACAGAAATGCACAGCGTTCGTAAACAGGGTTGAAATTTGGCGTATAGAATCCTTCAGGCACCTTCTTTTCATGGACCAAATGAAATAAACGCTGTTTTCCGAGTCCGGATTTGCACTTTAATTCCGTGTGAGCGCCCCGAAGCAACGGTGGCTACGAGCGGTATACAGACGGGAACAGATGGAGGGAGAACAGCAGGAAGGAGTCCCCAGCATCTTGGCCCCATGTTGATCCAATATTGGCAATACCGGCCCAATACTGGCTCAATCTTGGACCGGTATTGCCAATATTGGGTAAATATCCTGCAAACATGTTGTGCTGCTTGAGGTGGGGGACAGAGGGATTAGTACGTGTCCTGGGCCGACTTCATCTGGCGACATTCGTCTGGAAAATGTACCGGAAAACCCCAGACAGCACAACCGGCGCGGGTATTCGAAACCCGCGTCACCTCTCAGTATCGGTTTAGAAAGCGGCCATCATAACCACTATGCCACGTTAGCTGGTCTCTGTCAATTTCTACATTCTGCGCAACAGATCAGTTTCGAAGCTCTGCAGCCTTCTTTCGCGAACTCCCAACAAAGAGGCATAATTATCGCGAAAGCATCACTGACTTTTTTTTACTCGACATACAACGAAGGTTTATGGAGGAAGTGTAGCTCTCCGGCGCTTAAGTTAGAGAGAGAAAAAGGAAAAAGAGCCCGAACAAAAGATGATGACGATGATAATTAGAGTTCTAATGGCGCATCGACAACACAGACTGTCGTAATGGGCCGAGACTGTGATTAAAATGAGACTAGTTAAAAAAATAGGTACGGTTTTTTAAAAAGGAGAAAAACAACATATAAATGCAAGTCTAAAACTACAGCACAGTCACAAATAAAAAAAATGTCTCTTTAAAAAAAGAAAAAAGCTCTATTAGGAGGGATGATATAGCCTCATCACCAAGCAACAGCGCTGGATGAAGAGGCAAAAAATACGTATAAAACTCTGAAATGATGCTGATGATGAGACAAAAAGAAAAAAAAAAGTCTACCGCAGCTGTGCTACATATATACTGCGAGAGATCAACAGACGACGGAAGATCCATAATGACAGATGCGAAGAGATGTCAAAAAAAGAATGGAGAACTGCGTGATTTACAGAGGACGCTCTGCACCTACATCTGCATGCAAGGTACTATATACCCAGTATAAGGTCGTCTGCATACGGAATCACTCGAGTAAGATCAGGTCGTGTCCCCCCCGCAAATGAAGTATAACTAGTTAGACGGTATAAAGGAGCCGGAAATACCTCTTTGCCTCGAAATACGCCAAAGGCATCTCTGGGAGGTGAAGGCTTCAAATCCGTGCACAGTCTACTGCCTGAGGTTGTTTTTTTTTTCGCGTACAGACGACGTGGACTGATGGAGAGAGGACAGCAGGAAGGAGTGGGGGACAGGGGGGGGGGGGGTTAGTATGCGTCCTGGGCCGACTTCGGGGGGAACTGTGCTGACATTCGTCTGGAAAGTCTTCGGAAAACCCAGGGAAAACCTGAGACAGCACAGCCTGTGACAGGATTCGAACCCGTGTCGCCTCCCAGTCTCGGCGTGGAAAGCGATCATCGTATAACCACTATGCCGCGGGAATGCCAAGGAATAAAAACTAACAAGGAATAAAAAAAAACTTCCGCGGTTGCGTTAGTTGTCACAAAAAGGCGTACGCCCCCTCGCGTTCCAGGAATGAGGAGTGATAAGGGTGTCATTCTGGGCAATGGCTGGCATTCGGCGTGTTAGGTTGTGGAGTTACGTTTTAAAAATTTCGTCCGCTTCGTAAAAAATACCCTCTGGCACGGCAGACGCCGGTGCTTTCATCAATGACGTATGGAGACTGCTAAAAACACGTGCAAAAAATATTCAGCGTCCATATTTGTTCCAGTAAGTTACGAAGAACAACAACAAGAAAAGAAAAAAAAAAGAAAGAAACGCTCTATGCCCTATTGTGCCATTTTCTTGGGCTGACGGGGAATATCTTGAGGGCTTTGGAATTATAACTCTGGGAGGCACATTTACTAAGAGTGGCACGAAAAAAAAACTGCATATTATGCTTGAAAATTGTTTTAAAAAATAAATTAAATATCGCAACGAAGTTTAGGCTGTTACGAAACTACTCAAGTGCGCATACATACGAAGCCTAGCAGTTGGTATACAAGGCCATTGGAAATGTTCAGAGAGCAGCGTCTTTTTATTGTTATTTTTTTTGCGCGCGATTTTTTTCCGCAAGGCCCTGGACCAAGTTAACGTATAGCTTCGCTCGCAAACGTTATTTCTATTCATTTTATCTTCATTACGAAACCCCGTACTTTATCTTGGATAACCCTCTCATTAGTATCTCAGCGCCTCTTGTATCGATGCGCATTATACACCGGGAGATACGGTATACTTCTTATCGGAAGTCATCCACCACGCACTCAGATGCTAAACAACGTTTTTTTCCCTCCAAGATGCGAAACGTTCGAGCTTATCATTGCTGGACTGGCGCGACTGATAGAAATCACCCTTTCGTCCACTGCAGCGAGCTAGCTATATAATCCCGACTGAGGACAATCGTACAAAAGCCGCTGGTTGTGAATGCACCCGAAGAATCGCCGTTCGGAAATCCATTTAATGAACTTCATTCAGCGGGATACCCTGGCAGAATCTATGAGATGCCATCGTTATCTTTCAGAGAGAGGGAGTTTTCGAACACAGGGTAACCCGAGCGCTTGGGTTTCCAATGTAATTGGGGGTCGTCAATGTGTTGGCTGCGGTGGCTCGTCTATGATGTCGTAGTGTAATGGACGGGACGGGACGGGACATGCTCTACAAAGTCACTCCCAGACAAAAAAAAAGAAGAAGAAAGTTCTTTTTGTGTGTGTGTGTGTGTGCCCAACAGTAGCAAAAGTCTGTGAGTGGTGCACTCTACACCTTAAAAGTAGGATTGCCAGACAGATCTGTAAATAAGTAGCCTACTTTGACTACTTTCTGATTCGGTTGCCAACTCGGCACAGGACGTAAACAACGAGAATTAGTCGAGGCAGACTACAAACATGGACGACACAAACACGTAAGCCTCCAAACGCACAGAATCAATGAAATCAAACATCTCAGGACAAAGCTGCTTTCTGTTTGCTATTATATTGTCAGCGATGTTTGTAGCCTGCCTCGGCTAATTCTCGTTGTTTACGTCGTATACACAAGACGTCGCCTTGCCTGAATGAGTGAGTGACCGCCGTATTCTTGAACAAGCCTCGACTCGACGCTCCGGCCGCCTCGACTCCAACGAGTGGACGAAAGTGGCGCTCCTCCACTCGAAGAGCCCATGCGTTTCATGAACCCGCTTGGGGATTCCTCCGCCAAGGCGCTCCTCGAGAAACCGTCCTCGAATAAAGCTGTAGTCTCGTCCCCAGCCGTCTTTCGGGACCACTCGAAAATGTTAATTATCGTGCTTAAAACACACTTATGTCATGAAAAATAAATGTAATTATTTATTTTATTTCGACCAACGTGCATTACAAATACAAACACAAAGGTCCGCAAGTGTTTGAAGAAGGGTGCAGGTGTTTCGAACAGGGAAACAGACTGATAGGTTTCCTAGTTTTCTGGTCTGGCAATTACAACCACAACGGCAGCAGCTAGCTTAATGGTCACCTCGTATCAAATAATATATGAAAGATGATGTCACTGCTTGTCACTCTTCTATTATGTTACAATATGTGGCGTGAATGACTGTTTGTTAGCGGATGGGTACGTTTACCCAACGCCTTGAGGGTAGCTGTAAACAATCAAACAAACAGAACAGATTTTACAACAACATCCCGAGCAAAGAATCGGGGAGACCATTCTTGGGGAGTCACCGCGAGCATGTCGTACGAACTTTTATGGCCCTCAATCGCGCTCTGCCTAAACGGTGGAGCCTGTTATCCCACCCAACAAACGGAATTCGTACTATTGGAACAACAACTGCAAAACAAAAAGAAGAAAACGAGAGAAAAAAAAACATGAATGGAAGATTTGTTGAGCCGTTTCGGTGATAGCTGGAGCAGGGGTTGGGTCAGCTTGATACAGTATAAAGATTACGGAAAAACATTGAGGAGGCAGAGTAGATGTTTATTTTTTTTTTTTTAGACGTCCAGTCAATGCACTGTTTCTTTTTTTTGCACCACTTTTTGCGTGAAAACATCCTTCAAACACACCTTTTTGTGCTAAATAGCGCGACAGAAGGAAAATTTATTACACCTTGTCTTGAAAAGTGTGCTCGCGAGAAGGTGTGGAATTTTTTCCACAACGCGGCACACCGTCGTTTCTGATTCACAATGTCTCCCGTGGCAGTTCGAAAAGTCCTAACGCCATAAAATCACATGTCGACGGGCAGCTGTAGCACAGGAGGTAGAGGCAGCCCACGATTGCACACATTTTCCTCCACTGGCAATGTATCCAAAAAGGCTTCGTACGGCTTTCTTCATGAAGCGGTACCGTATACAGTGAACCCTCGTTAATATGACCCCCGATAATCTGACATACGCGCTTTACGACCATACTGCTTGGGAACAATTTAGTGAAACCTCTGCAAATCCCCCCCGTTAATATGACAATTCCGCATTATGACCAAAATTTTCGGGAACGACCATGGTCATAATAACGAGGGTTCACTGTACCATATGAGGGACTTCAATGGTCAAAAGGAACATCAAATTGGTCAAAAGGAGTTTGATGGCCCCTTATTGAACGTTGTCGTTCGGTGGTAATGTTGTCAGCACCCAGTTCAAGGCCATCGTGGCACAAAACGCAGTCGATGGACGCAGCGAACGACCTGTCTTCCGCCATGACACCAGCCAAACTCGAGTTGAGGAGCGTTCTCGAGGTAGCACCGATGCTACCTCGAGATTTTCGAGGAATGCACGGAGGAATTCCTCCACTCGAGGAGCGTTTCGAGTCAAGGTCGATTTATGAAGCGCAAAACCGGCCTCGAGGAGCAGCTCGAGTCGAGTTTCGAGTCGAGGCTCGTTCAAGAATACGGCGGTGAGTGAATGAGAAAGATAGAGAACGGGAAGAGCGTGATCGGTTGTTCATTATTTCATTCCCCACATCACCACCATCAATGGGGTAGAGTATCGCCCCTGGTGATGAAACTCACCATTCATCATCTTAAAATAAAGTTGTTGTTGTTGTGATTGGTTGTTCGTTCCCCTTGTACTTGAGGCACTCTAACTCAGGAGAAAGCCCTGCTGTCGCGGTGTAACGGTAGCGTCCCTGACTGCATCCCAGCAACTTTTTCCTGAGTTGTTTGATTTCATCGGTACAGGAATTGGGCATTCGGCATGCTTTCGGCAACCCTTTCAATGTGCGCCCTAGCCCGAGGAACGTCGCGAAACAGAAAGAAAAGAGAGGGGCAAGATTTTTCGACCATGCCTTCGTCTTTTCCTCAACTACGTTCAAACAGCGACACACTGTACCGGGAAGGCAGCAAGCGCTTTGGAGACGATGATAAAGTCCCATGAAGTGATGAAGTCTTCAGCCTTGCAGCGTGCGTAATCCTTTCCATGCATTATAATTAGAGCCTGAAGTTTTCGGGAAATATTTTTTTCTAAATTCGGGGGGGTAAAAATCGGGTAAATAAACGTGTGCACTAAATTCATGCGAATTCGGGTGAAAAAACTTCCAGTATGCTAAATTTGGGGTGAAATCGGGCCCAGTTACTCAACTAACTGTAGTGGTTTGGTACAAATGGTGATTAATTTTTGTAATGGAGATTAATGATTTGTTAAAAGTGATGTAACTGAATTTTTCTGCCAAACAACTAAATTAATGCATTCCTATGGACATGCCAGTGAGGGCAATTTGCCAGGTAAAAATCGGGTTTCACCCTAATGAGGCAACCTTCAATTCGGGGTGCAAATTCGGGGAAGAATCGGGTAAAACCCTAAAACTCCAGGCTCTAATTATAATTAGGGAGTGACTTTTTTGGGTTAAACTCGATTCCGCCCCGATTTCTCCCCGAATTCCAGTCACTACGAAATCCTCAAGTGACGTTTCCACTGAAGACGAACAAAGGTCGCCACGTGTAACACATGTATAAGAATGGGTCACTTACGTTCCCAGCAATACACCCATGTGTGTCAACACTGTCTATGCCTTCGGGGATTACAGCTGGAAGGTTACGACCCCGCAAAAAAAAAAAAAAGATATTAGGAAAGGACTTAATAGACAAGAGGAGAAACAAAAACACCCGAAGGCCCAATTATCGCCCGATTTCTCCCCGAATTACAGATTTAAAAATAGCGCCCGATTTTTACCCCCCGAATCTGAGTAAGGCATTTAACCCGAAAAAGTGACTCCCTAATTATAATGTAAAACCCCCAAGACTAGGGAACATGACGGGACAGACACAACACGAAGTTACGATGAAAGAAGGAAGTCACTCAAAAGGTTAGCCAGGCCGTAGGATCCGAACCCACATCTTCGCTGGATTGCCGGTCCAGGGCTCCACCAACTGAGCTAAGCTAACACACCTTCCCAGCGACTTCCAAGGGCGCGTCATCTGAAGGGACAAAACCAGGCACTCTCTCACTCATCCCCCTTTCACTCTTACGTGTTCCCTCACCCGTACACACATTCATACGACGGGATCGACGCAAGCGGCAACATGTTGAACATGATGGATGTTCTGAGGCTGGAACACATAGAAAGGACAAGGAAGTTGTGTCTGTCTGCATCTTTTGTTTCCGTGCAGTTCATGTCATGGAGCGCCTTTTATAGGGAAACGCAGTATCTTCGTCTACTTAATAATGTTACCTCGCTGTCAGGAACAAAGACTTTGTTCTGATGGCGATGAGTGGTTCCTGTCAGGAAATAGGCAAATTATTTATTTATAAAAGGATTATTTATAACTTGTCCGGTAGGACAGGTACTGACCAGACTTGTACGTATTTGGAGTATTGTATTTAAAATACTGTATTTTAAATACAATTTGCGGTATTTTGGCACTCTACTCAATACTTTTTGTTTTGTGTATTTGTACTCTATTTAAAATACATTTTATGGTATTTTCTACTCAATACTCTAATTACATATTTTGGATCTGCCCTCTCAAACTTTCTGTGTCTCGTCTTTCCATTATCTTGCTTGTTCAGTAGAAATTTCCTGAGTCCCTCGGACTTGACCCGGACATTGGCCCTTCTTGGAAGTCTCCATTTAGAGATCTTGCCCCGTATATACTAATCCTCTGCGGATGAAGGTTCTATTATGTGTGCCCTAATGTGGTAACGCCGAATTCTGACCTCGCCGAGCAGGGACCTGCTAGAAGTTTGATTTGTTCTGGGTCACATATACTTAGTGGAGTTATGAGATATCTCTTTGTCATCTTTTTGGGACTTGTGTTTAGATGACTCCTATCATACAGGGACGGCTTGCATAGTACGCGGGTTTCAGGTTATTCATGTCATATAGCGGCGACTCGCCGCACTGACCAGTGACTGGTGGCTTTTTGAGTTCAAGGATAAATAGTATCTTAATTGTATTTCAAATACTTTTTGAAGTATTTCGTACTCTATATTAATTACTTTAATTTTCATGTATTTATACTCTATCTTAATTACATTCTAACGTCAGTATTTATTATCTTATCTTAAATACATTTTTGAGTATCTTGTACATGTCTGGTACTGACACAGGCGCTTGATGAGTATACTCGGTATCGAACACTTTGGGACTTGAATATCATTCGGGAAAAGCTTTAGAAGTTGGTAAGTAAAGTTACCGTGGAAAGAGAGATAAAGAAAGAAACATTGTGTAACATTGGCTGTCTTCCTTGGCTGCGCGGGGTGCGAGGCTGGTTACGTGCGGCTTTTCCAGTGTTGTACCCGCTTCCCACTACTTCACTCAGAAGTCCGCTCAATACTATAGCGCCGCTACACATGTGATAGAGTAACGCTGCCACTGCCGCTACCGAATAAACGTAACATAAATACAGTCCCACTACTTTAGTACTTTTCCACTGCCGAACCCTAGTCGTTCAGGCATCTAGTTGTCTAATTCATCTATGAAAAACAGTGTCGTATCTGTGTACTCTGAAACAGACAGCCTGGAGCACACACCACAATTTGCAGCAAAGACTATACATACACGTATGTGTATTTCATGTTGTTCCTAAACACGAGATTACGCGTATTTGAGGCACAATTTAAGGCGCAATGCGCGCCGGTGCCTTTAATGCAGGCATATAGTAATTTTCCCGACAGGTATCTAGACATAGAAAAGAAAATAATGAAGACGTCGGCCGCGCTGCTGCGACCAGCTGCTTCATGATTAAGTTTCAGTTTTTTATTATTTCGAACACAAGACTTGTTCTACGGCAAGAACTGCAGTACACTGTTAGGAATACCCCCGAAATCCAACTTCAAGCGCTCCCCGCTGGTTACTGTCGACAGATGACTCAGCATTCTTTGTATAGTCGACTGGTGCAACTGCCCTCATAAGGGACCACCGATTAAGTCATCAATAAGTAGCGACCGCACGGTAAAACGATCAAAGGAATTACATTTAACGATGAAAGATGTTTGTATCTGTCCCTTCTATGTTTGTTCCAGCCCCAGAACATCAGTGTCTCTCTTGAATGACATTTAGAAACGCTGCAAAATAAAAAAATGAAAAAAGAACAAGAAAGAAACACAATCGCTTGGAGGTTAAACGCCCGTGTACCGCCAAAAAGCAAAGGTGCAAAGAACATTAGCGAGCATATTGGCATACTCTTGACTCACGATATTATTTCTGCATCTTTTGCATTTCAGAGTTAGCAATGCATTTTTTTCCGCGCGTGCGTGTCTGTGTATGGGTGTGTGGCTATGCCGTTCGTAATGGTTCTCAATAAAGCTAAAATAGATTACAATTATGAACAAATTGACATTTCACGTGGAGACTAACCGGAAAATCTAACTGACAACGCGTACTAACGATACATTTTCTACTGCCACTTCATCATACCTATTGAGTGATACGTCATTGCAACTGATAAATGTTTCACGCCAACTATTCTTGAATTGCCACCCGAAAGAACTGTTAATTTGGCGTGAAGAGAGAGAAAAAAAAAACACTTCCTTCCTTAGGACGTTGACCCCACGAGACGTACGATAAGCAATCATCCCAACAGGTGCCATCGGCCGAGCTTTACTGCGTGCTGCTTCAGAGTAAAATTAAAACCCAAACAATGTGCAGGGTTGCCAACAAAGCAGAAGAAAAAAAGAAAACGCCCACAAAAGCGGAATACCCTTCAAACCGACCACGTGTCTTTGAACTTATGCCCAGTTGACATCACCAGTTCCCTTTCTCATCACAGGCATAATTGATGAAGAGGAGGAAAACGCGCTCCCCCTCTCAAGGCAACGTAAGACAATCACCAGCACGTGCGCCTGCGAAATCTCGAGGAAAATCCCGTCCGAGCAATTGATGTGGAAACCGTTTGAGATCCCGCTCTTTGAGCCCGTGGGGCAAACGGGATATTCTGTGCACGTGTGCTCATTCTCGGCAGCAAAAAAAAACACAGGGACATCATCCGCGGAATTAACCGACATCTTCCTCCTGAAGAAAAAGGCCCCCAGAAATGCTTTGTTAACGAAACCTGCACGTCGGCATGCGTCCCTCGAGTATTCGCACTTATCTCGCTATTCGGAACATATACACTGATCCAAACTGATCGAGCTTATTTCATCAGAATATCGGAGTGGCGCTGAGATAATGTCGATGTGCACTGAATTATGGGAATGTACTTGTCCTTTTTCGCTTTAAATTCTTATCACGACGGCCGCTAGCACGTCCCCCTGATTTCGATTGCATTCGCCGGACGAGATAACATTTTTCTTTTTTTCAGTTAGTCGCAAGAGTCCAGCATGAGTCACGGTTGGAGCAGCCTCAAGTGCACTCCTAGAACAGTACTACTTCACTGCACAAAACGCTTGTATATCAAACCGTCATCCTGAATGATATCGTTCCCACCCCTGATTTGTTGAAAACGGGAGGCGTACGTCTTTTTGTGACACTTACCGTGTATTCACACGAGCGACATCCTAACGGAAGGCTGTAGTGGAAGAAAAAGCGGAAACGCTGCTCACAGAGCCGAAGTTCCTTCCCGTGTTATGCTGATCATTCACATGGTGTATCGGGATCGTATCGGGAGTGACGTACTGCGAACATAGCAGACGACGCATAGCAGACGACACATAGCCGCCGCATTTGGAGGCTAGCAGTGGCGCCCCTCATAGGCCCGGTTATTGCTTCCTCAACTTCTGCAATAATTTGTACTTCAGCTTACCTCAGTATTTTTGTACAAGCGGTGGGCGTTCCCCGGAAGATGTTTCATTCTAAAGACGATTATCATCATCACTCTACGCATTTTCATAGGAGCTGTTGCTGTCGTCTGCTATGGTAGTCGTACGTCCGCTTCCATCGTCCAATCATGACGTAGATCTCGCGGGCCGATGAGTAACGCCCCTAGCGGATGGTGCGGACGGGCTCCTCATTGAGGTTGCCGATTATAACATGGTCGTTATAATTTAGTAGGTCGTGGTCGCGACACAGCCATAAGGTACTCCGTTAGCAGACGACACTGTCAACGTCTTTTCCTGTCGTCCGCTAACGGAGTACCTTGTGGATGTGTCGCGGGATATACCCCACGGTTAGCAGTGTACGTGAAGACGGTTATGCAGTTACATTGTTCGGCACAAAATGGGGTCCGTTCCGTATTTTCCACAAATCAAACAGTAACAATAACGGTATCACTCCATGGTTGGGCTCCAACGGGTTACGTAGTGATGTTCTGTGTTAAGAGCGTGAACAACGTTCTCTGAGGTACACCCATGGGTACATAGACGAAAGCTAAAAAGAAACAGTGCCGGGTCCACGAAGGAAGTAGACAGAACAGAGTTCACCAGGCGGCGTAACTGTGATAACAGAGTATAGTCAGTATACTATAGTAGACAGTCGAAAACGTGGCTTCCGAAATGCTTTATACCCACACCACACCCAATGAAGGAATAACATTCTAAGTCATGAACGATGAAAGTCACTGAGAAGGTTAGCCAGCTGTAGGAGTCGAACCCACATCTTCTGGTCTCAGATCATCAGTTCTCTCATATTCTAAGTCATATACGCTGCCATTGGCTCCGGTATGTACCATAACTTCACGGTTACCGACGGTCATGATGGTGATGATGATTCAAGTTTTAACGGCTTACGGACAACTGAGGCCACAATTTTTCGCATGTTCGCATGCGCATGTTCTCATGTTTCGCATGTTTGCGATGGATAGACCAATGTTGACAGGTATTCGGGGGGGGGGGGGGGGGTTGGAGAGGTGCATAAGGAACAACAACAGCACGTAGCATAACACACACGCTCTCAGAGCCCAAGCTCTGAGACTTTCGTCCTTTCGTCGTCATGGATTTTTGTCCGTCATCTTGCCTGCGTGTGTGTTTTTTTATCTGTTGGGTGCAGGAAAGACCCACCCTCCCCCATGATCTCCCCTGCATACCTTAGTTCACCCATCCATACATGTTATCCATATCTTAGAACATTCGCTACTGCGCGAAGGTTACGGTACTGTGTTGTGAGACTCTCTTTTTTCTTTTTAATTCCGTGTTACATCGCCGCGAACCAACTGTAGCTATGAGTGGCGTACAGACGTGAACAGGTGAAGAGCTGATAGCAGGAAGGAGTGGGGGACAGGGGGGGGGGTAGTATGCGTCCTGGGCCGACTTCGGGGGAACTGTACCGACATTCGTCTGGAAAGTTCTGCCGCGAATCCCGGGGCAAACCTTAGACTGCACAGACGGTAGCAGAATTCGACCCCGCGTCATCTCGCGGTCTCGGCGTAAAAGGCGATCATCCTAACCACTACGCCACGCGAGCTAGTCTCTCTTTTCCGAGGAAATCGGTTCGATCTTCCCTCTCGGGTATCAATGGCTTCTTCAACATTATTGCTGGGAAGAATAAATGACCGGGACACAGCCACTTTCGTGCGCCGCTTTGAAAATAAAAACTCATCATAAGCTTTCCCCGAAAGCGTCGCATTTTGCTAAACATTACCACCGTCGTAAATTTTTACCAACGGCAGCTTTCATGCTTGCAAGATGTGCGGAGACACCTAAAGTGACTGACGATTTTCCGCTTAGAAAAAAGGAAGAACGAAACAAAGAAAGGTGAGATGAACGTATTTCTGTCGAGCGCACAGGCAGACACAGCTAACGAACAACCGTAAAAGCTTGGTCTTGAGTTCCTAAACGAAGTTGTCATTGAACGCGAAGTGCGAGCATAACTGCGAGAAAGATCCGATAACTGCAAAGATAGATGGGCTATAAAGTCAAGCTTCAAGCGCACTGACAGTTGAGCGCACGCGTGCTTTTAAAAGCTCACGAAGTACCAGTCAACACGGATAGACTTCATCATATTTTCGGTGAAGGCGAAGGTTTTCTGGAGTTGCCTGTCACACTTTGTTCCTTATGTAGTTTCTCTATCTTAATTTTGTTTCGTTGATGTAAGCGCTATACATCGAGGTTCAACGTGTAAAAACACAGGGCGACGCGCAAAGTTCAGAGATGAGAGGCCGAAAAAAAGAAGCTCACAATTTGGGGGATAATATTTTCGGTCCTGTTCTTTTTTTTTTTTTTTCCTCGTTGCGTGCGAAAAAGTACCCAAAATTCCTGATCCCCCTCCCCCCCAAAAAAAGTACAAGTACGTAAGCGAGGCCGAAATATAAGCGAAAGGCCGAAAATGAAAGCGTTTATATATACTTTTTTAGTATATGCTGATCGCTCGTACTCTTAGACACTGAACAATGAAAAGTTAGTTCATCTCCAGTTCCTTTTGTTTTTCAATTCTTCACGAAAAGTGCACCTGACGAAGTTTATCTTCGAGAATCAAAATTCCCGGGAGCTTTGCATTTCCACATCATTCTATGGGTTTTTTTAGCTCTAGTCTTACCTTGCGCTACATTGACTACATTGCAATTATATTCCGTATTTGCGTGCTAAACAAATAAAATCGTTCTCTAATATTCGCTATAAATATAAGCAGTACCAGGGATTTCCCTACACCCCCTCTGCATTTTTGCAACACCCCTCCTGAAATTTCTCAGGTGACCCCAACCAGCTCGGCCACCAACACGTTCTGGTAGTGAGTCCGGCGCAGCGAATTACATCCTGTACAGTCAAACTTATGCTGTAGGACCACAGTCATGCAGATGATCGTACCATGCACTTGTCCAAAATCATTTGAAAGTGACTGTTCAATGCCTGCGCGCATATACGAGCAAAAATGCGTGCTGGCACGCAAACTCAAGAACCATTTGCGCCCAACTCAATCAAGCAAGGTATTCCGCTTTTTTCGTCTAGGGTTTTCACCCTTTGGTTGCTAGGTATTCATTGAGCTTCGTGAGACAAGTTGCTAGTCTTTTTTCTTCGTCGGTCGTGCAATTATGCATCTTAATGTTGAAATGCCGTTCATAATGAATCTATATTCAATTGTACTGTGTTCGAACGTAATAACATGTACAAATAAAACGGGAAAGCTGTGCAGAGATGTCACCATTGTGCCACGATTCTTTCAGTGTCTAAGAAAAATTCCGTAAGTGAAATCTTCACCAAGCATACCCCCCACCCCCCCAGCAGTGAATTTCTGGGGAAATCACTGAGCCGTACAAGAGTCAAACTGCATTTCCTTATAGATAGTTAGCAAAATGAAAAGAAGGGCTTGTTTCATGAGCCGTTCAGAGCTACCGGAGATCTTGAAATCAGCAACGCTGCCCACCCGAACCTGCTATATTAGTAACACATGAATTTATCTTTTATTTATTTTTATTTTTTAAGGAGGTGGGGCACTCTGCCATGTTTCTGCAACGTCCCCCGTTTTTTTTTTTTTTTTTTTGTGTCAGAAATGCCGCTAAAGCGGCTTACATACACATTTTCTGTTTCGGAGCAAGCGTTATGGCAGAGGATGAAATGTTGAAAGAGCCGCCGTTGTCGTTATCCAATGGATGCACGAGTTCGCATCACAGGAATGTGAAATTTTTCAAGGAAAATTATGTGAACCGCCCTGACTATCAACGACACATCTATAGCTTGTTCTATCAATGCTGTATGCACCGACTGCAGCAGAAAACGCCGCAAATACAGCGCACTCATGCGAATGATAACCAATGCTTCTGCTGCATGATTGTACAGAGGTGCTATCACACGCAGATTTCAGAGCTTTCGTTGGCACTATATACGTTATTGCCAACAAGTGCCAGGCGGCACGCAGTACACCAAAGGTCGGAGTGATAACGTGCTAATGTGTCATTTGTGAACGCAACTTATCCTCACAGATAAAGCAGATTGATCGGAACAGAAATGGGCAGGTAAGACTCTACGCAAGCGAAATCAAGCAACGTTCCGGGAGAGTAATTCTGCTTCGGAATGTAGCATGATTAGGAAAGAAATCGTGACATGAGAGATGCTCACGAAGCGGGAAGTCCTCTGGCGCGACGATGCTAGCTGTCTCCCACAAGATTGCTACAGAGCACGGTAAAAAAAATCATAGCTGTCACTTGTGTCGAAGAACTTCCGCCGAACAATGGAACGGACTTATGGAGCAATAAAACACAATTGAAATCTGCCACGGAAAGATCTAAAAGAAGCATTCTACGAAAGATCTGAAACGAACAACCCGGCTAATTTATAATAGCGGATGAAAGCAGCCTGACGCACCCTTTCTAAATGCAACGAGGTCATCAACTTTCAAGGTTACGTGTCAATTAGAGAGGATGCTACATATACGGGTGATTGTTTCCTGCCTGATACTGATCCTGCATACCGACGGTCGAAAAAGCGTTCCGTTCCGTTTGGGTGGTTGCTGAGAGGGTCGCAAATCACGGTAACACATGAGGTACGAGAGGTGTAACCGCTTACCTGCTCACATTACGGGTCGTAACAATCCGTCCGCATGTACTTGCAGAGGCACACACTACCAGATCACCTACGAGCACACACACACAACACACACATACACCCCAACCAACAAACCTGAGCCTGCCGACTAGTGGTTTTCGTATTGTTGTTTCTTAATCGATGTCAGCGTTACCTGGTGTCCAGAAACGGAAGGTGGGAGAGCCACCAAGCGCTGCTCGCGCCATCATCCGTCGAGTATCTCAAGTGGGAAAAATGCCGCGCTCTTCAAATGTTGGCATCGCTTGATCGACACCACCTAGATACAGAAAGCCTGCGCGCTCGTCGACTTGACGTAACAATTAAGAGTCAGCCAATCAGTATCGTGTTTTCAACGGCCGTAGCCAATCACGAACGGGCTTCCAGCGGTCGTGGCCATGGAGAAGAACCAAGAACCACCGTCGTCTGCAAGTTGTGATAGAACGTCCCCGCGTGCTAAATAGGAAGATTTGGAAATAAAGCGCAAAACGGTCTCAATCTTTTTCAAAACTGATTTTCTGGAACGCGTCTTGCACTTTTTGTCTAAATATTTAGGTCCGCAGGTTCCAGGTGAGCTGCAATCATTTGCGGGTTCTTGAATTAGCAGAACGGTGAATCGCAGTAGCAGACGAATTCTGACTATATATGTTCACGTAACGAAGGAGGGAGAGGAGGCAATGCGCAGGCTTTCTCTAACTAGGTGGTGTTGGCTTGATGCGTGATGTGACCACTCTCTCTCTCTCTGTAGACATTAGAAGCTTGTGCGAGATAGTTCACCTAAGATGACATTCGAAATGGTGTAGCATTCAGAGTATTTTGTGCTCAGGTGGTGCAGCATTTCATTAGAACTACAGACAGTACCTGGCCTGTTACCCAATATTGCTTGACCACGCGTTTTCCTACACTCCCTCTGGTTTTTTGCAAATCCCCCCATCTTAAAATTTCTGAGATTGCACGATACAGCTTGGCTACCAATACGAAAACATGTACAGTATTCTGTTTATTGGTAAAAACGTTTAAATTGGTTTTACCACTACACATGACAGCCCGCGGCCTTTATATTCAAAAAGATATATCCATAAACATATACCCCTCCCCCCCCCTTTCGAGGTCGATTGCTGGGACGATGTCTGGGTCTGCTGCCTGACCAGGGTCCTGCCCCTGACCTTGTGAAGTCGGCCCAGGACGCACGGTCCCTCCCTGCGGTAGTCGTGACGTTGCCCGCCTGAACGCTGTCGACTACGGCAAGTATAGTTCTACCACCACTAGGTTTCGAAATCCCAACCCGTTTTTACAACCGGGATGCCGGGACTTTGCGAAATGTGGATCCCGGGACGAGACCGGGATTTCTTTCTTTTTTTTTTTTTTTTTTTTTGAAACTATGTCCCCAGGATGTCGTACAGGGCTGTATCCGCCTGCACAGATACAGGGCGCGTTTCCTGTCATTCTTACGGATCGAACATTCAAGTGGAAGAACACGCAAAAAAAAAAAAAAAAAAAAAACCGCTCAACGGGTCAAAGGTTTCGCCGCGTATTATACTGGGCACTCGTGTCGGAATGTCGACTTCGCGTTGGAATCTGTTTCTTCTTGTCGCCTGTGTCACAGGGCAACCAGTTGTTGTGCGAGGTTGCGTGTAAACACATTTCGGTTCTCCTTTTTTGCGAGTTAATTTAGACAAGAGTTAGAACGGGCACTTGTTCGGCTGGCCATGACAGCTCGGGGATTCCGGAATTTACTGCCTCCAGATGTTTTGTAAGATGCGTTGGAGGGACAGTCCGAGCCAAGAAACCGGACACTTCGACGCAACTATGTGTGCGTACTCCGGGTTGTTCTGAAACCCCTGCGGCGAGGCCAGGCATGGCATCTTTGGGTCGGTCGCACCGTTTACGGTAACCCGATGCCACATGTTTTTCGTCCAGAATCTTTTGGCCCCCAAATTCTGGGAATTGTCTCCAGACTCTGTCTTTTGGAAAGTGAAAAAATACATTATCGTTTTTTATGTTAAGGGGCCAGTCGTGTTGGGTGGCATGGGCGTGGTGACCCTTTTTCCCGCCCAAGAAAAGAGGGATACCCCGTGAAATAAGTTTTGGAAGCCCCGTTTAACGAGGTTATATAAGGAGATAGTTGGAAGAAATTGGGAGAGTCCGGTAGTCGATTTGGGAAGGAGAAGAAAGACAACGCGAACGGGGTAGTAGCGGTTTTCCCGCCGGGGAAGTTTGGGAAGAGTGGCGGCGACACTAAGTTCTGTTTCAAGTAACAGTGTCAACGATCGGTTTGTAGTATCGAATGCAGGTTGCTGCATAGAAAGTGGTTGATTGATGTGAAGTGTGCAAGAGTTGTGTGCCACGGTGTGACGTCGAGGGAAACGCAGAAGACAAGCCGCCGCAACAATTAAGAAGACGTCTCAGGCTCTTCGAAGATTCAACGGACTTCCCCACCCCTATACAGCTAAGTGATTTGGATGAGACTGGCGTAGTGCAGTTTTGTAAGAGTAGTCTGAGTTGTAGTTTTGATTGAGAATTTAGAAAGCCAGAATACATGTTGTGCATTTTGTTGGGCGCCTGAGTGGCGAGTGTGATTTCAGGTTCATTGAGCAGAGAGTATCGTTGGGAAAGTTTGTAGGATCGCAGAGGTGGAATGTTTTAGCGTGTGACATACCTTCAGTTCTGTGATTGTCGTGAAGTACTCAGTAAAAGTGCAAATTTCATTGTTTGTTGAAAATGAGTCTGGGCTCATTCATTACCGCACTGGCCACAGTCCCTCCACTAGCCGGGTCCGAATCTATACATTGATCACGGGTGTAGGTTTATTCCACTCATTCAGACCCGAACCCGTGACAGCCTGGTACACTCTTAAAAATGAACTTCACCACATAGCACTCTCCTAGCCAACCATCATCCCGAATGACAACGTTCTCGCCCCTGATTTGTTGAAAACGGGAGGAGGAGCCTATTTTGTGTCGTGCATAATGAACGCAAAATAGGCTCCTCCTCCCGTTTTCAGCAAATCAGGGGCGAGAACGTTGTCATTCGGGATGATGGTTGGCTAGGAGCGTGCTATGTGGTGAAGTTCAGTTTTAAGAGTGTACGGAATATCTTGTGGCTGCGTCCCAGGGTCTTTCTCGCGGCCTAGCAGTCAACCCCTCCTACACTGTTAAAACAGAACTTCCCCACGTAACACGCTCCTAGCCAACCATCATTCCGAATGATATCATTCTGTGCACTGATTTGTTGAAAATGGGAGGATGCGCGTATCTGGGACACATTATCTTGTCCCAGATAGGCGCCTCCCCCCTGTTTTGAACAAATCATGACACAGAATGATATCATTTGGTATGATGGTTGGCTAGGAGCGTGCTGTGTGGTGAAGTTCTGTTTTAACAGTGTAGATGGCAGAAGGCCTGCGCCCCACGTGACATAGCGTCACACAGGAAGGCCTGCTGGGGATGCTGTTATGACGTCAATGAAAGAGCGAACAATAGAAGAGCACGAAGCAGCTCGCAAAGCTAAACGCACACTCTTAAAAATGAACTTCACCACATAGCACGCTCCTAGCCAACCATCACCCCGAATGACAACGTTCTCGCTCCTGATTTGTTGAAAACGGGCGAGAACGTTGTCATTCGGGATGATGGTTGGCTACGAGCGTGCTTTGTGGTGAAGTTCATTTTTAAGAGTGCAGGCCTCCGTGAGTTGGGGAGTGCGCAGGCCTTCTACTGTCTAGGGGGTGTTGTAAGCAGTGCACGGGAAGACGCGACGTTCAGCACTTGTACGTATACATACTTGCGCTTCTGCTAAAAGCAATGACGTTTTCAGCATATTCCGCCGGAGTATTCTCGGGAATGTCGCTTGCGTGAATGCATGAAATAGCGCGCGTTACTCACCACCCTTCTTATCCATACCACGATAACTGTTGTGTCCTGGCCTGGAGCGGCCGCTGGTGTAGTTTTCTGGAAAGGCTGTCTCCATTTTCAATTTTCACTTTGAAATCCACGTATTCATGAGGATCAAAAGAACACAAAAGAGACGATAAGAGGTGAATAAGAAATAAGAATTAAGAGCAAAATAAAAAGTTACGTGGAATATATAATTAGAACATCTACATATTTGTAAGATATTTGGGTCCTTGTGTAACTGTTCGTATCCTTCTGATTTTTTAAATGTTCTTTTATCATTTCCTTTTCTTTTCCCGTGCCGCGGGTGTCTCGACTCGCATTTGCTATTGACCCCTCCGGCAAGGGTTTCTATGTATATATATATATATATATATGTTAAATATGTGAAATAAAAATAAAAATAAAAAAGAGAGATTCTCCAGAAAGAGAGAGTTCTGCAATATTTTGTGTAGCCTATATAGTTAGGGTTCCGCGTTTTCTGTTTCCATCGGAAAACTCCGAAAAACATACGCAGGGTAAATTTTCCCTCATTCGGTTTTAACCGAAAAGCGCCGAATACAGGACATTCCAGGACACGACAGCGATAAATTGCTGCGCGTTGTTGATGCAGATCAGAAAACCATGCAGAAGTACGATGGTTGTGAAAAATATATCCGTTTACTTTTTCGTTAGCCGTAAAACGCCACCGCGCAGCGAACAACGCCATGTTGAATAAGCGTCGTGCGGAAATTACATCGCGATTTCTATTCGCCGATAACTATCGGGTAAACCGTGTACACGCCAGGAAAAACATCGAAAAACGCCGATTTCGTGAAAATCGATAAACATCGAAAAACATACGCCGAATCCGCCCAAAAATAAAAACCGCAAAACGCGGAACCCTATATACCTATATAGTGGATTGGAAGACTTCTTCCGATTTCGATCCTGATAGCTTTTCTGGGCTCTATATGACTCGCGTGATCCACATGTGTCAGCAGCTATAAGGTCTTGTCACGTTTCGTGGACGACGAGGTCGGTTCAATTTCGGATTGCAAATAATATTTTTCCGGGGAAGGCGCGATGGAAACAAAAAGTGGGCAAGACAAAAAAAAAGAAAAAAGCAAGATCGTTCCTTTTCACTCGTACCACCGAGTAAGCCCATACTTTATTATCTCGAAATCCCGGGATTTCGCGCGACACGAAATTATGTCGGAATTCCGGGATTTCGGGATCCAAACCGCACCACCACCGATACTCGGGTCACCTCCTATAGAGTCTCTGTTCATGTTTACAAAGAGAAGCTGGGAAAAAAAGGGAAAGATTTGCGGTTGAGTATTAATCAACAGCATGATCGGATTATTTTTGAGATGGGACGAATCCAGAATTTTGCGAATCCGAATCCAAATCCGAATCCAAGAAAGATTCTGCGAATCCAAATCCGAATCCAAGAAAGGTTCTGCGAATCCACGAATCTTATGAATCTCGAATCTTTTGAATCCTTTCTTTAAAATGAGTTCAAGTAGCCAAGAAAAAAACTTCTACTGCGGAGAGTGTTTTGAAGCAGAATATCATACATTTAATGAATGAAAAAAAATTAATAATAATAATAGTTCAGCTTCGGGAGAAAATATACCCATACAGTTTAACATATTGTTCACCGACCACAAGAAATACATAAATACTCGAGTCTAAATTATTTCCATAAAGGTAAAGCAATAATCAAAAGCAAAACCGTACTACTTTTAAACTTGTAATGTAACAGTTCCTGCCCTAACTCTTTCAGTCCAGAGCAACGTAAACAAAGCAACAAGAAAACACCCGTCGGTCAGTGAGGCTTTCGACGGACTCCGGAGGCGCCAATTTGAAAAAGAAACGAACAAACGTGGTCGGTGGATTCGAAAGATTCGATTTGCCGTTTTGGGCACTGAGGAGTCGGATACCCGAATGTCGAATCCCTGCCTGGGATTCGTGGATTCGGTTGGCACATCTCTAGTTTATTTAATGACGCATTCTTCCACTCGAAGAGCGTAATAGACTTTTGCATTTCCCGTAGCTTCGTTTCTTTCTGACATATTTACGGCGGCGTGCCAATTTCGCAGGTCGGGGGGGTCGACCCTGGAATTTGCGTCGAATTCGAAACCTGGGTCGAACCCCCCCCCCCCCCCCCCGTTGCCAGTTTCGGACCAATTGTAAACACATTGTTTCTCCCGGAATTCCAATCACGTATTACGCTGTGTCACTTTGTACTGTCCATCATTTAGTAGCAATCTATATACGCGTGTCTGGTGTAAATATACCAGTTGATCGAGTCTCACAACGCAGTGTAAAGTGTTGGGAAATGTACAAATTTCGACTTGTTGGCTTCTTTCTTCTTTGCTTGAAGTGTGTTTCCTTTGCTCATGATATATCTCCTGGATTTCTACCGCAGTGCTGTTCACTGGGAACATAGATAACGAGACAAATAATATTTTGCACTAGCGCAGCCGATTTCTTGTGCGTGTTTAAATGCGATTTCTTTTTCCTATATCCGTTTCATCCCATATTCATGAGTAAACAACGAACTGGTCATGCTTCATCACGAACAATTGGTGAAAATGAAAATGAAAGACAGGACAATGAAAAAATGGCTAGGAAACAAGCGAGCTGGTGAAGATGATGCATGAGTCTCAAGTTTGTGACTTCGTGTTTGTGTCTGTCCCTTCATGTTCCGTAGTCTCAGAGTTTTACATCATGCATGAAAGACATGACGAGTACTTCCAAGTACGATGCCAATCGTACGTGCTTTGATCACCAGCACCGACGTCTCTATCATCAGCTTTCAACAGTTGGCACTGGGGCCGGCGTCAGCCCCACCTCATCATCGTATCTTCATTTGTTTCGGTTTACTCCCAAGGCCCAGAGGACATCACATACACAAGATATACAAGATACAATAAAACGCAATAAGATCAGGTAAGTACAGGTAAGTACAATTTGCGGCGCAATATTACATACAACACAGCATAGATGGAGAAGTTACCCGTCAAGAAGAACACGTTACTAGTTTAGTTACCGTGTGAAAAATGTAACTAAGTTAATAACGAAGTTCTTCGTCCTGAAATGTAACTCGCAGTTACGGAGCTACTTAAAAACAAGAACGAGTTACTTCCAAGATACTTCGGACACAAAATAGCACTACACAGGTGCAGCGCGCGCGAGCAGTTGAGTCCGAACTTGAGTTGCCTGCGGAGGAGTGCAACACGCTTAGATCGTTTTCGTTTATGTCCAACAATTCGAACGCTTTGCATCTTACTCCCTGTTTGCGCACAATGGTTCAGCTTCATTTCAATGGCAGCGGTTCTTACTTCCTGAATAGAATACTGCCATTGATTGAATATCACGTTTTATGGCATATAATGCCATGAAAGAACCGGAGAGAAAGCAAGAAAATATGTGAACGTGAGCGAAAAGCGAATTAAAACTTAACTGAAGTTACTTTGGCAAAGTTACCTGAAAAAGAAATGAGTTGCTCTGAAAGTTACCACGGCGCAAAAGTAACGAGTTAAGTTACAAGTTACAAAAAAAAAGGAACTTAGTTACAGTAACGAGTGACCTCGAACTCTGCAACACAGGTACAGCACAAAATTAGAATTAACAAAAAAACATAAATGCTGAGAGAACCAAATTGTAATGGTACGATGGGGGGAAATTCGTATTCTATTATTGTGGCGATGTTGTTAGGAAGGCCGTTATGGTCGAGCAGTGTGTTGCAAAAAATTATTTGAAGGGAAAACATTATTGTGGCAAAGAAAGCGGCCAACTTGATTTTGGCGATCGAAACGAGGGAAGACAACGGTGGAGCCACCTAGATGCAGAAGGCGTGCTCAATACCTCCTCTCCCTCCTTCGCTACGTGGACATATAAAGTCAGAATCTATCTGCTACCGCGATTCGCAGTTCTGCGAATTCGAGAGCTCACGAATCATTGCAGCTAACGTCGCAAATTTGAAGCCGTAGACTAAAAGTGCAACACGCTTTCCATAGAGTCACTAAATAAGCTACGCTTCAGAGTATCGACAAGAGCGAGCATGCGCCATCTTGTCTCTGCGCTACTCACGCGCACGATGCCATCTGTTGTGCGTGGGTGAAATGTTCCTTTCGTCTACAAGCAGCTCATCTCGGTTGATGGCCTTGAGCTCAAATTGCCATCCTAGGGACGCTCTCGTTGATAATAGAGTCACTAAATAAGAGTACAGAGTATCGCATTCCTTTTCCGCGCGGAAGCCGCCTTTTGGTTGTCGCGATTGGGCCGATCGCGTCACGTGGTTTCTCCTTCCAAGAACGCGTCGTCATTCCTCTGTTGCACAGGGGTGACACAAACCCGCCATTGTTGTAACTACCCTCAAGCGGGTGCTTTTGGCAAAACTGCCATCTTGTCCTGGTCGCACGTCATAGAAAACGTCATTTTCAGGTCATGTGACTTTGTTTATATGTCGTTTTGCCGCTTACCAACATATTTTCGCCGTCATAACACCAAGAGATTACCGTATTTTGCTAGCGTAAACTATGCGGTGCTTCTTCCGCAAGATGGTAGCCCATTTCTCCTTAGTTTAAGTACATATGGCATCGGCTCGGTAGGTCTTAACGCACAGTCGTCATCACATCTTTGGAAGTCAACAATACGAGGCTTTGTGTGCAAAACTGCGCGTTTTACTGCAAGATTATCGGATAAAAATAATTACCGTGATCGAAAAACATCCAAAACGTCGTCCAGAAACAACAAACGCATTGTTTACAAACGGTTTGGCCGGCGATCACGGGCGCCGCCATCTTTAAGGTCACGTGCGCCTTGACGTTTGCTGTGACGTGCGACCAGGACCTGTCCAGGATGCATTGCGTTCGCCCAGCACGCTTTCGTCTACGGAGGAATACATTGGATGCCACCTCTGTGCTCTGTTGCGAGCTGGCTCGCCTGGGCGCTGTTCACCGGCGGAGAAGGGGGCGGTTGCCGTCCCATTGCTAGGCGACGCAGCCGCGCCAGACCCAATATGGCGGTCTCGCTCGCCGGCGTGGCTCAGTGTCGCTACTCTGCTCCCTATTTAGTGACTCTAGTTGACAATACATGGAGTATCGCGCAACAATCATGCACGCTTCTCTATCCCACAGCCAGCATTACGTTAGCCGTCCTTGATCCTCAACTAGGAATGGTACCGGTGTAGTGCGGAAACAAGATGGCGCTCCTGCTCTCCCTTGGACCTTAGTTAGAGTGTCGATACTCCGAAGTGAAGCTTATTTAGTGACTCCAGCTTTCCAGAAAATCCGTTTTGAGAAACGCGTGGGACCGTTTTGCGCTTTAGTTTGTTTTCCCATTTAGTACGTCGGGATGTTCGCTACTCGCAGACGACAGTGGATGCCCTGCGGCTGGCGGTGACTTGTCTCCATGGCTACGATCGCTGCAAGCACCGAAAGCACGTTCGCGATTGGCTACGGCCGTCGAAAACACGATTCTGATTGGCTGACTCTTAGTTGTTACGACACGTCGACGAGTAAGCAAGCTTTCTCTATCTAGGTGGAGATGACTGTGGCGAGGGAATGTTGGAATGCTGATCCCGTCGGAGAAACGTTGTTAGAGATAAATCTAATCCGCACTGTTTTGGACGTGAACGCCTGGATCAAAACGGGACGTCTCGCGGACTTTGTGTGTCGTCTGGGAGGAGGAACATTCTGGATGCTTTGTTGATGGCGCGATTAAAGCAGCAGATGTATAGCAAGAAGGCGGCAAGGAAACATGGTATGGCTGCTGATGCCGTTCCCACTGGTGTATGTGTGTCTGCAGTAGCTTTTCAACACAACGAAAGACCCGATGCTATAGGAAAGCCAAGAAAAGGAACGCACTCGAACGAGGTCGATGAAACAGCTGAGCTAGTTTAGCTGAATCTAAGGAACAAACAAGAGGGCGCGGTTTGTGAGTCTCCGTGTCCTTTTCAGTGTTTCTACCTTATTCTACCTGTCATCGCGCAACAACTTGTTCTAGAACATTTAGACACCGCACACCACCAACGAAGAGAAGTGTACACTGACGAATCTGTGGTACCAGGCAGCTCAATACATTCTACTTGCCAAGTTATAACATCCAGCAATGATTTAAGCTTCCTCATCAAATATCCTCCACAGAGACAGAGCTATATGCCATCTACGAAGCATTGTCACACATATCGCGTTCATTAGCGGACAATTGGACGATCCTGACTGACAGCAAGCGAGTATTACAGATGATATAGCCTCACACTGTGCTAAATAATACGATAAATGACATCTGCACAAGGATCACAGAGCTCTACAATGAATCACTCGCTTCAGGCTACCGTGTCGTTCCAGTAGGTGCTAGGCCATATTGGCCTGCACGGGAACATATACGCTGACGACTCTGCGCGCCGTGCTCATGAGGAAGGTAGGGCGATTGCATTAGTACCGATGTCGTCGCCCGCCAGCAGAATTCAGGTGCGGCGGCTCTGCGCTGTTGTTCCTGAAAACACATTCCTGCACTTCGCCAACCCGAAGATGGAATATACGACCACTCTGCGGCTCACTCGAAGGGAAGAAAGTACCGTACATCGTTTACGGTTAACCGTAGCCCGAACATCCTCACTGCTATCCAAGATGGGCCGACTGAAATCCTCAGCATGCGCCACCCGCAGAGTGGAAGCAGACACAGCGCATCTACTACAGCGCCGTATAGACGTTACAACGCTGCTCGCGACACCCTCAAAGGACGTCTGACTGCTCTGGGACGCACACACATAGACCTTTCTGTATATTTCTTGGCCCTGTGCGCCACTTCTGTCAGTGGCGCGTCACAACACGAACAAATTATGAGTTGACTTTTCATGTCATCTACACTTCACCACGTCCTCGTTATCTTATATTTGTTTTTGCTTCATCTTTGTTGTATATTTTTGTTTTAGGAATAGCAATCCGAACTTCGGTCAGGCTGACCTTTCCGAAATAAACGTAAACCCCCTCCCCCTCACTGAGGAAATTGTGCCTGTTCCATCTACACACCAGCTAACTTGCGTGCTGTTCATCCGAACAAGTTCTGATTGTACGCGTTATTGGCTGTCTTGTCTTTTAATCTATATGGTCTCCATATATATAGCTTATATATACTTGGTCTTCCGCTCTGATGCCAATACAGAGATATATACTTGATGGCAAGTCCCATCCTACATTTGACAATACAATGACAGTACACACTCCATATACAGGGTGGTCCACCAAGCATGATAGAAATTCATAGTAAAAAACGTAGGCCCCGGATTGACATGTGGTCAAGAGATTTTTCCTGCCAATAACTTTTGCCACATTTGGTAACATTTCTATTTCATTTCAATTGACGGAAAGTTAATTTCTTGAATTGAACTCCGAAATTTCCCAAGGCAACCTAACGTTTTCTTTGCGGAAATGGGTTCCCCGTGGCCATTTTACTCAGTATAGTATGAGCCCTTGGCTCCGCCTCTTTTTTGACGTCTCGTAGTTTTAGCGCAAAGCTGCGAAGAAAGGAGGTCACATTGACACGCCACATGAGTGGGGAAATGGTTACCACCCGTCGGGTGACCTCATTTTTGATAAGATAGCTCTGATTCCCGCACTCACACTCTTAAAAATGAACTTCACCATATAGCACGCTCCTCGCCAACCACCATCCCGAATGACAACGTTCTCGCCCCTGATTTGTTGAAAACGGGAGGAGGAGCCTATTTTGTGCCGTGCATAATGGACACAAAATAGGCTCCTCCTCCCGTTTTCAACAAATCTAGGGCGAGAACGTTGTCATTCGGGGTGATGGTTGGCTAGGAGCGTGCTATGTGGTGAAGTTCATTTTTAAGAGTGCACCGCCTGTGTTTGTTCCATGGGTAGGGCTTGTAAATCTTTCCCCCCTCGACTGGCGTGTCAATGTAACCTCCTCCCTTCGCAGCTTTGCGCTCAAACTACAAGCCGTCAAAAAAGAGGCGGAGCCAAGGGCTCATTTTCGGCGAATTTATTTTGGCAATTGCCATTGCATTACGAGTGGGATTATGTGTTATACTGAGTAAAATGACCGCGGGGAACCCATTACCGCAAAGAAAGCGTTGGTTGTCTTGGGAAATTTCGGAGTTCAATTCAAGAAATTAACTTTCCATCAGTTGAAATGAAATGAAAACGTTACTACCGATATGTTGCAAAAGTTATTGGCAGAAAAAAAATCCCTTGACCGCATGTCTCTCCGGGGCCTACGTTTTTTACTATGAATTTCTATCATGGTTGGTGGACCACCCTGTATATGTCTTTGATTGCGCGGCCTATAAAAAGAGTCGTCAGTATCCTTTGCGGTGCTCTTTCTGGGAAGGTTTTTTTTTTCAAAATATTTATTTGTTTTTGTTGTTTGTTTTTCTCTGATGTCAACCCATCTCTTGCCAGTCAATACAATAAACATGTATATAATAATGCATCTCTTGCCTGCTGTTGCTCATAGGGTGAGAGCATCTTGGTGCTCCGCGTCTTCATTTACACTCTTAGAAATAAACTTCACCGCATAGCACGCTCCTGGCCAACCATAATCTCGAATGATATCGTTATCTTCCCTGATTTGTTGAAAACGGTAGGCGTACGCCTTATTTGTGACAATTATGAACAGCATAAGTGTCACAAAAAAGGCGTACGCATCCCGTTTTCAACAAATCAGGGAAGATAACGACATCATTTGAGATTATGGTTGGCTAGGAACGGGCTATGCGGTGAAGTTCATTTTTAAGAGTGTACGGTCGATAGGTAACATGGAAGTATTGCTTGCAGTACTGTTCCATGGATATACTCTTCTGGGTCTCATGTTCGTGATGATTGTTCACGCCTCTGTTTTTCTGAGGTGGTTAAGGTATCCCGTCTACATTAATCTAAGACGGAGGATGATGATAATGTTAGATAATGTTAGTCAGGATGAAAGTGTTACGTGCACTGATGTTGTATGGCCCATCTTCGGCCCTGGCCCATCTTGGGTCTTCGGCCCGGCTTTCAGTTACTTGCGATAGGGAGCGCTCCACGCTGAAACGTGATCAAGCAGGTTATATAACAGAACTTCTGGAGTGCCGATCCCCCCCACACTAGCGGGTGAAGTCGGCGGCCATATTAGAAGGGCAAAAAACTGACACCGCCAGTATGGTTGCAGGCAAAGTTTACTTTTTTCTTTTTGCTTGTTGCACCTGCGTCTTGCAGGGAAACCAAGAAAAAAAATCAGTTCTTCTGAAGTATTGCTAGGGGGTTATGAGAGCTTTATCCAGCGATTCGCAGCTGTATTCCACGGATTATCTTAATGGGGCAGGTTGCCCGAACGCCTTCTTTAAGTAATTATTTTGCACGTTAGCATAAAAGCGCGCATTCCAGAGCTACCTTAGACAACAGGTGTTTATTGATTCGCTTTTATTTTTGCCCCTTCTAAGATGGCGACGCCCCGGCGTCACCAGTCCACGAACAGCTACTCGCAGTCGCGGCCGGAAACAGAGTATGGCGCTAACCGCATGGAGCGTATTTTACAACCGAAATAGGCCAGTGTTGTCTCTGCCGAACCGCGCGGAACGTGAGCAGAGCTCTTCCAACCGCATGCGACGGATTCTCAGCGGGCGTGGTTGGCATGGTGACGCGTCGGCTGCCTGCTTGTGAACGCGGTAGTGAGATATGTACGTACATACTAGTTGCATTGTAGCTATGCTGATGAAAACACGCAATGTCATCTGTTTCTACTTTCGTAAAACTTGGAACTGTCAAGATGTGCGTCCTCTTTTGTGCACCCGCGCGTCCCCGAGGCGCTTCTGGCTTCGCCCAAAATTGCAAAATTCCCATATCGGACCCACTGATCTCTATGTATAAAGGCTGGATCGCGCATGGGAGAGGGGCTCGTGGGGGAGAGGCGTGCCTTCGTGCCGCCATGTTGGGGTGCCCTAAAGTGCTGTGTATGGCCATAGAAAACAATGGGAGGCAACAGAGATTGTCAGTATTTATTGCGCTGCAAGCATTGATCGTTGTTTGTCATCCCACAATTTTGTAAGGTGCCAGTATACTGATGTATCCTAAGAGTGTTTCACAGGTGTCCTGCCGTTCGATTCTTAATTACGTTATGTTTTGCATTCCGAAACTAGACGGTCACTGCAGTGCAGCGCTGGGGATTGTACTACAGCACGTTTCCCAGCCAATATTTCAATAAGAAACGACGTGAGGTTAACAACAACCATGTATATAATATCCCGTACTGCGTTCTGGACAAAAATTGTTCCATAAAGAACGGTCCGGGAAAGGATATACCCGCATGGCAGAAAGATATCGTCCTGTAGAATCACAGCCGTTGTTTTAGCCGTGTATGCGTTTAGTATGATTAATATCAAGCATCAAGCTTGATATAAATCAATATCAAGCATCAAGAAAGAGTATTTTAGTAAACGACAGCGGTTCCTTGCCTCGCAAATATGAACACACCGAAGCAGCCCAAGTAATTACTGCACGCAATTAGATCACACTCGTTAGGACAATTAATCAGGTAGTGATGCAAGCTTAATCAATTAAGTTACTTAGAAAGTGGTAACACCTCCTTGAGACACAGGGCTTCCTTTTTTGAAGTACAGCCCTTCCCGTTTCTTTGCTTCTTCCTTAATTTGTTCTGATTATTTGCAGGCGCGGTTGTGCCAAACTGAATGTACTTCTCCAGCACCCACATGCTTTTGCTGAATACAACTGCAGCGTGAGCAAAGCTGCTTGGGGACGGGGTCCCGCTATCCAGTGCTGACTTTGTCATGCTTGTTATGTGGAGCATGTTCCAAAAAATGCAGCTCCACGTATGGTCCTCAAATTGCAACAGGACTATTTGGAGCTTGAAACAGTTGTGATTTTGTCATTTTGGCCCTCGTGTACCCAGTCAGTGAAACGCAAACAAAAAAGCCTAACACGATATGCTTTTGTAATGAAGATCACTGATGATGAGTAAAGAGAATATACGAGTTCAAGTTTATTCAATATTTTATATCATTCATTATATTATTCAACATTTTATGTCAAGTTGATACAACATCAAGTTTATTCAAGTTCAAGATTTATTTCTTGCACTTATGCGTTTCAGGATACAATGAACTTGCAGGGAGGTCGCAAAAGACTACATTTATTGTTTTGTGACCTTGCTACAATGACAATATATATTTTAGGAATGACAATGGTCAGGTACGCTCTCTCAATTTGTAGCACTCAATTTTATGTTGGAATGAGCAATGAATAGTAACTTCCCTCCTGCTATTTTCTCATACATGCTAAATTTTAAATTTAATGTGATCGAATATGTGATAATCTAATAATAATATATAAGAATAGAATATGTGATAAATGAACGTGACCAACAGTAGATGTAAACAACATGAGTAGCCAGAGAAGTGCATTCTCAATAAATAATTTTCTTGTTATAGCGTATATGTGCATGCCTATTAACTGAAACAATTACCACAGTTCCCTGACAAGTTTTAATTTCTGATAGTGTACTGTAGAGGCTGCTTAGATCTACAACAGTTCATACAAGGTATTATATACTGTGAATGTCTTTAAAAATCCCATGTGACACATATGCCTTTACTTTCTGGAGGTGCTGTGGTAATCAAAGTTTGTGGGCATTACGCAGGTTCTGCATCCATTTCTTGAGTATGTCGAGGCAGCTGTGAAGTAACCTGTATTGATGATTATTATTCCAATTTTTATGGTGCATCGACAACAAAGGAAATAATACATCAGAACATTGGTTTGGGTGCAACCAGTTAAAAATGAATATGTTGTTTAATAAATGCATTGGACAAATGTTAAAACATCAGTTTAAAACATGGTTTACAATCCCTGTATCTTCTAAAAATTGAAAAGATTAAAAACTATTCTAAAAAGAATATGGGGAACTCTTCTAAAAAGAATTAATTATTATATTGCTGGGTGAAGGAGCCTAAGGTGTAAGGTGTGTTTCTGATGTGAACATGTAAGAAAATATGCAAAATTGAGAGAGGCTAACCACAGTGCGTACACTGAGGTGGTTCCTTCCTGTAAAGTAGAAACCAGGGGATGAGGAACGTGATACTTACCTGTACACCCAGCCGTATCACACTGCACAGATTATTCACTGGGTAGCCCTCGTGACGAAACGTGTATTGAGAGACCACTTTTGCCTTAAAAACTGCTACAAATAGCACGACACATTACAAATTATTACTATCGTAACAAGCTGACGATACATCTCAGACACAAAGGCGTTATTCAAGTCGCGCCACACCACCGTTACGTAGGATTCTTTGTCACAAATCAAACCAAGGCACAAAACAATACCAATACATGAAAAAAGCTGACAATCTTGGTCTCATTATGACGTAATACCGAACTTGTGCGGGAAGGTAATTCAAAGAAATGAATGTGGCACTTGCTTCCGCAGGGAACACCGTGTACCATGCTAGCAATGAATGCAAAAAAGCGCTCGAGTGCTCGCACATATGTTGATGACAACACTACCTGTGTAGTGTAACATGTTCTTTCAAGCATATTATGCACTCAAACTGTATTTGCCGCCGGGCAAAATGCAAGTGTGCTCGATTGAACGTCGGAAGAGCGATCAAGCAACCTGCATCCAGTGCTCGTTTTGGGTAAAAAAAACACTTCATAATGGTCAACTAAATATACAGAACGGTAGCCTATTTATTCCTTGATAAAGAATTACTC
Organism: Ornithodoros turicata; assembly: GCF_037126465.1. NCBI lineage: Eukaryota > Metazoa > Arthropoda > Arachnida > Ixodida > Argasidae > Ornithodoros > Ornithodoros turicata. The sequence goes on from NC_088208.1 coordinate 14,139,789, forward strand.
ACCTGTAGAAATTTAGGCCCTGTATCCTTGCCGGTACGGTTGGTACGACCGTAATTGCAAGAAGTTGCCATGATCGCTGCGGCGACTGTTGTGGGTACAGTAAGATGGCGGCCGGTTTCTTCACGCTCGCGCTCCCTATCCGCGATCCAGCCTTTTACAATCGAGATCAGTGATCGGACCCCCCTCCTGGGAACAAGGCTAACCGGAAGTCGCGCGTACGCTAGTAATAAATTGCGCTGTAATTTGCAAATTCTTTAGTGAGGTTAGGTTAGGTTAGGTCAGTACATATTACACGCGCGGGGGGGGGGGGGGTCCGGGGGGTATCCCGCCCCGCAGTTGTTCGAGACTGTGCTCACTTCGTTCCCACCTCGTTCCCAGGGTTAGATCGGAGGGTGTCCAATGTGGGATATCTGGCTTACTAGGCTTCGCCTGGTTCCAGCTGGTCATGTTCCTTGTTGCTCGTCATGCTGCTAGTCGCTTGCTTTGCTTCGCGATGCGGGCGCTCAGCGCGCTCAGCTATGCATTTCCGCTTGTATTGGAGACTCGGGTGGCAAAAAAATGTCGCTGCTTTGCAACCAGCGCGTTACCGTCCTCGGTAGCTCAGTCGGTAACTTGCTGGCTTGCTGAGGTCAAGATCGCGGGTTCGATCAACGTGGGGGAGGTAAACATCGCTTCCAGCACCGTGTGGCGGAGACTTCCGGCGCACGTCAAAAGAACCACAGGTGGTCCAAATTTATCCGCAGTCCTACTCTGCGGCACGTGCAACATGTCGCTATACTGCGCAGACAAACCTTTACGTGTAACATCACAGTACCATTACCAGCGCGATGGAATGAAATGGAAGATCATACCTGAACCGTTTGTAAGAGGCCATTTGTGGATACAGCAGAGCCTGTAAAGTTGCTGGCTATCTTTACTGTTGACATACGAAGAGAGATAAAGCTTTCGGAACATTCCTATCGTTTATTTTAGGGCATATACCTTGCGCAAGGAACCGACTCGGAACCGGTTTAGAGCATCTTTAACCGGTTCGGAACCGATATGTGTGTCACCAGCTCCCATGGCATAGTGGATGATCGCTTTCCACGCCGAGACTGGGAGGTGACACGGGTTCGAATCCTTTCACGGGCTGTGCTGTCTGAGGTTTTCCCTGGGTTTTCCGAAGACTTTCCAGACGAATGTTGGCACAGTTCCCCCTGAAGTCGGCCATGGCGCATACTAACCCCCTTGTCCACAACTGCTTCCTGCTGTCCTCTCTCCATCCGTCCACGTCTGTACGCCGCTGATAGCCACAGCTGCTTCGCGGCGCTGACACGGAATTTAAAAAAAAGATATGTGTGTCCTGCTGGAGCTGAACCGGAATCGAACCATTATGCCTGGACTCGAATCCGAACCGGAAAAAAATTCGGTTTCATTCCAGCCAACTCCCTAGCCGGCTGTGCTCTGGCGCGCGTCGATCGTGTTTCGCTGGAAAGCCGCTAGGATATACGACGCGAGCGTGAAAAAGGTCAATTCTCGTGGGCATTGTAGCCGAATAGACCTCTACCCGAGAAACGTTATTACGACGTTGGTATAGACAGACTGAAACTGAAACAAACCGGGAGGAGAGGGCTGGGTTCCACCAATGAGCACTTGTTCGCTGCCTCCTATTGAAAGAAAAGTAGGACCGAATGTTGCGTCCTTTTCAGGGAACGTCGTAGTCCCCTCAAGACCGTGGCTTTCGTGCGCGACCGTGTTCGCCCCTAGCTTTGAGCGTAGTTCAAATCTACCAAATTGGTGGCGCTGTCGAACGCTATGACGTCATTTGTTTACAAACTTAGGTCTAGAGACTCTATGAGACTGAGAGGTATATAGACAAGTTTTATGTGCCACCGGGCCTAGCCGTCTTCCTGCTCGTGATATTACCGATCACCAAAGAGTCCCGTTGTCCCTATGACATTGCGAATTTTCGCGCCGGCTGCTGTTTCTGGCGTCTCAGCATTTCCTTACTAGATGACCCAGAAATCAAAAGCGATTCAGACAGTTAGATGCGTGAACTATGTTCCCACACGAATTTTGGGACGACTGAGACAACACCACTACACTGTTAAAACAGAGCTTCACCACATAGCACGCTCACAGCCAACCATCATTCCGAATGATATCATTCTGTGTATTGATTTGTTGAAAATGGGAGGATGCGCCTATCTGGGACACATTATCTTGTCCCAGATAGGCGCCTCCCCCCTGTTTTGAGCAAATCAGGACACAGAACTATATTATTCGGAATGATAGTTGGCTAGGAGCGTGCTATGTGGTGAAGTTCTGTTTTAACAGTGTAGATACAGAAAGCCTGCGCGCTCGTCGACGTGACGTAGCAATTAAGAGCCAGCCAATCAGAACCGTGTTTTCAGTGGCCGTAGCCAATCACGAACGTGCTTTCAGCGGTTGTGGCCATGGAGAAGAACCACCGTCGTCTGCGGGTTGTGACTGACCGTCCCCGCGTACTAAATGGGAAAACTTGGAAATAAATCGCAAAAGGGTCTCAGTCTTATTCAAAACTGATTTTCTGGAAATCGTCTTGCACTTATTGTCAAAATACTATTTATGTCTGCGGGCTCGAGGTGAGCTGCAATCATATGCGTGTTCTAGAATTCGCAGAACGCTGAATCGCACGGAATCGTACGGCAGCTTCGCACCCGCAACAGAATATACACTTCATAGAGAATGCTGTGCCTGAGAACACATTCCTGCATTCCATCGACCCGAAGATGGAATACGCGACCACGCTCAGCTCACCCGAAGGGAAGAAACTATCATATATCGTTTATGGCACCCTCACTACAATTAAAGATGGGCCAACTGTACTCCTCAGCCTGCAGAATGGAAGCAGACACGGCGCATCTGCTACTGCACTGCAGACGTTATGCAACGCTGCCCGCGACACTCTCAAAGGACGCCTGACTGTTCTGGGACACGCACACATATAGACCTTTCTGTATATTACTTGGCCCTGTGCGTCACTCCCGTCAGGGGTAAATAAATAAATATTTGGGGGTTTACGTCGCGAGACAACTGAGATCATGGGCGACGCCACAGCGGTCGGTCTGTGGATTGCTTTTGCCCACCTGAGGGTTCTTTAACGTGCGATGAAAGCTCATAACATGGCACCCCGTACTTAACGTCCCTCGCGGAAGACGGCGTGTCTAAGCAACTTGTACCCTGCCACCAAGTTGCTGGCGTCCACGGCCGGGTTCGAACCCGTCAGTGGTGCGTCACTCGAGCTTTGCCTCGACTTCCTCCAGACAACAAACCTCATGAACAAGTTATGAGTTGACCTTTCATGTCATCTACACTTCACCAAGTCCTCGTTATCTTATATTTGTTTTTGCTTCATCTTTGTTGTATATTTTTGTTTTAGGAATAGCAATCCAAACTTCGGTCAGGCTGACCTTTCCGAAATAAACGTATACCCCCCCCCCCCTCACGGAGGAAATTGTGCCTGTTTCATCGACACTCCAGCTAACTTGCGTGCTGTTCATACGAACAATTTCTGATGTGGCATTACTGGTAGTCGTATCCAGCTCTCTTGCCCTTTTAATCCATATCGTTTCGGTCGGAAGCGCCTGCTGGCTGGTTGGACGCTCGTCGGGTGAGTCTCCAGTGGAAGCTGGCTCATGGTGTCCTGCCGCTCCGTGAACGTTTACACCGGTTCCATATTTGTCGCACGGATCACTGCCCGTCCTGTGGCATCTCGGAGTCACCGGAGCACTGCTTCCTTCAGTGCCAGATTCCGCTGCTCCTGTGGAGCGGAGTGGCGGTTGTTTTTGATCTTCCGAGTGTCGAATGGGCCACTGTTAAGGTTCATGGAACCGTTGCTGGTTGCAGCAAGGGATCGGAAACATTTGGCATGTCTGATTGGGGAAATAAATTTCCAAATTTGGACACGCCGGTGCTGGTTAGTCTTCGGTGGCCCCGACAACGGGAGTTTAGGTCTGTTTCAGACAGTTCGCACTGGACTACGGGCGCTGATCACCAGGGAACATGCAGTAGTCGGCCCAGTCGAGGGCTCCCATCGCTGGCTTTGCTCCACTGGCATCTTCCGCTATGATCAGGGCGAGTGGCACATTCTGTTCCAGACAGTTGGCTAGACCTGTACTGTCCTCCGTTGCGACTCCCCCGTATATCATGGATTGTTCGCATGGTATGGCCCGTACAAACAGCAATCTCCCTTAAGAGCGTTGTTATCCTGACTTTCAGCATAGTGCGCTTCTAGTGTTCCTGTTTGCGTAAAGGGGCCTACCTCCATAGGTAGCTCTCCTGCTTGATGACAATACATGCCTCGGTAGTGCAATCACTAGGCAGGCTAAAACTCTTCTGTTGCGCGTTTCACCTCTGTTGGAGAAGGAGTTACATCCTTCCCAAGCATGTTCTGTCCCCGGCAGGTCCTCAGACCTTCATAGAATCGCTCTTCGCGATGCCATCCACTGGATTAACAGTGGCCGTGCTCCCGCTGTGCTTGCATCCTTCGATCAATCCGAGGCATTTGATCGTGTGCGACGCGCATACCTGTTCTCTCGGCTGAGGGCATATGGGTTCGCCAATGCTTGGGCCAGGTATGTGGAAACGTTGTATTGGCGCCGAGAAGTTTGGGTGACGCCCCCTGGTGTTCACTGAACGAACCGTGTCGTGGGGATGTCCCCGGGCAGTATTCGCATATTGCATTGCGTATCAAGGCATTGCACGTGTAAGAGGCTGTCCAGCATTGATATTTCCTGGTGATTCATGACGAAAACGACATATGTGTTCCAAGTAAGTCGCATTTTCGATCCAATATGACAGTTTTTACTGTAAGTAACAGAAACGAAACCGAAACGGGGAACCCACCAAGAGGTGGCGCAGTGGCGCCCCTAGTGAGGGTCTCGCCAGGCGCCCACAGCTCCCCATAGAGCCCATAGTTTGAGATAATTCAGGCAACACTGGACATACGACCAATGAAAATGCGTCGTGATGCCTAGCAGCCAACCAATCAGCAACCTCTCAGTTTGGCTCGGCTTTCGGCCGGCCCTGGCTGCCATTGACTTCTACTGGTTTTTATACTTGGCGCCCGTTATTCCAAAAGAACTAAGACATTTTTGATAGGCGAAATACATATTTATTGATGCAACGTATAAACTCAAATGCTTGACTCATATATTCACCGTGCGTACAGGACGTTTCGTTCCTTGAATAGACAGCAACCAAACGAAGTTCGAACTTGCAAAGCACACATACAGTCTACTTCTGGAGGCGAGCGAAGTCCACGAGTGCGTGCGTTTCACAGATGAGCATCTTCTTCTCATTCTGGCGATGCACCGTAGGTCACACAGTCACGGGAAATACTTTTGTCGTTACGAACACTCTCTTCTTGTATTTGAAAATGCGACAGCGCTCGTAAGTGTTCCTTAGGCGTCAGCTCACCAAGCATTCCAGTTCCGACCCGGCAAGAATGTCCGTAGGTTGACACTTTATCGAAGATCAGTACATGGCCAGAGTCACTATAGCTCACGAACAAACCCGCGCGTACACTTCCTCTTTGGTCGTTGTGGTCAACCGACATCGGCGAGCCGCGGAGACGCAGCGACCTTGTTTGGAGCTGCCCGCCTGGCCGACTGCCCAGACCCCCAGACTGCCCGCGAAAAGTGAGCTGTCATATATTTCGAAACTTTATCAACCAATCCCGGAGCGCGCATCCTCCTTTGGCCAATGGGCATCCGTCATGATGCCTGACGATGTAATACCACGTGACTGTGACGGATTTTATTTCTCTACTGCCGCAAATGCGGGGAGCTGTGGAGGCCTGGTCTCGCCGCCAAGAGGGGCGCTAGAGCGTTGTTCCTGTCGCTGGCGGCCTGTCGTCCCGCTTTGATGTAACTTGTGGGGTCCGTCAAGGATGTCCTCTCTCTCTCTCCCGCCTTGTACGCCATCGCCATCAACCCTCAACTCGGGAGACTGTGCTCGCATCCTGTTACATTGGCACTGTCCAATGAATGCCCTCCACCTGTTTTTGCGTTCGCGGACGACATCTCCGTGATCGTTTCTCACAAGCGCTCCCTAGGGCCTGTTTCGGACACATTTGAAAGTCGAGTGCAATAGGGGTGGTCGGTATGTGTCTGATCAGCGCTCTTTAGCTTCACGAGTCTGTTCAAGGCCTTCCACCTACACCCCTACTGCACTCGACTTTCAGTACATTGTGCTGCTTGGGTACTTTTTCTACTATCACGATGTAGGCTTGGTTTGGAACCTCCTTTCGTCGGACTGAGAGTGATTACGCTCAGAAAGTCATCGCTCGTTATAGTCATGTGCCCCGAAAAGCATGACGTTCAGCTATTTTTTCCGGTGTGATAGCTCGTGAATGTCCCTGTCAAATATCATGAACTTGAGTGAATTCCGCACGCTCATCATATTGGTGGCGAAAGAAATATTCTTTCCCGGAAACAGTACCGCAAGCGATACTGCCCCGACGATCTTGTTATCAGCCGTGCCGTTCAAAGACACGGCCCACCCGGGGGCGGACCGTGGTAAAAAGTGACCTTTAGTTGGCAAATTTCCGAGTTCAGTTCGCAAATATTTACATAACTAGACTTACGATACATGACATGCACATCAGGAGGTGGCAAAAACCTAATAAGAGCAAATGTCGTTCACCGCATGATCCTAGGTGGCGTGCGTAGTTTTCATTATTATTATTGAGTGACACGTTTTCTCGGACACCATCTATATAGGTACGCGTTCCGTTTTCTCTGGGGCGGTTCGGTGGAGTAGGTCGCGAGGTCCCGCTTGCACCGTACACGTGACCAGGGCGACTTTGCCTTGCCGGTGGTGCTTCATCTTCACCATAAGCAGACCTTCGGTCAGGCTGACCTTTCCGAAATGAACGTATATCCCCCCCCCCCTCACCACTGAGGGAATTGTGCCTGTTTCATCTACACACCAGCTAACTTGCGTGCTGTTCATCCGAACAAGTTCTGATATAGCATTATTGGTAGTCGTATCCAGTTCCTTTGCCTGTTAATCCATATGACATGGTTGGCATGCCATGGGTGCGGTGATCGATGCCTCCTTTGCCCATATGTTGCACGACAATATTGCCATGATGACAGTTCACCCCATATATTGCCATTGCCAGGTCGTCGGGGCAGTACCGCTTGCGGTGCTGTTCCGGGAAAGACTTTTTTCTTTCGCCATATATTGCCATTGGCACCAAATGGCAATGGCAATATATGGCACTCTCTCTCCATATTTTATTTCGAGGCATTGCACACTCTCGAATACCCAGCATGCGCCTTAGTGCAATACTCCCTGGGATGTGCCACCAGGTGGTTCGTTGAGAGCACTATAGGTTTCGGGCTAGGTCCGAAGTCCTGCCTCATCAATACAGTGCCTGTGTTGATGCTGTAAGACGTTTACGACTCCAGCTTCCTGACGCTGACATTCAGTTATGGGCGGTCAGCGATTTTTATACAGCTATCAGGGAGTTGGAGTCCGGTCACCCAGTGCCTTCGGTGCTGACGAAGCTGTCTTGGCGTCGGATCACTGCGGGCTGGCTAGATGCCCGCCGCGGCAGTCTTTAGTGGAAATTGGCCCACGATGTTCTTCCTCTTAGTGCGCCGTTTTCATATTTCTCGTTCTGCACGGTTGCGCGTCTTGCGGGATGTGTGAAACGGCCGAGCACTAGCTGTTTTAGGCGTTGCCACGTTCTCCTTATGCTGTGGCATAGGTTAACGCCAGACTTGTACGTATTTGGAGTATTGTATTTAAAATACTGTATTTTAAATAGAATTTGCGGTATTTTGGTACTCTACTCAATACTTTTTGTTTCGTGTATTTATACTCTATTTAAAATACATTTTATGGTATTTTGTACTCAATACTCTAATTACATATTTTGGATCTCCCTCTCAAACTTTCTCTGTCTCGTCTTCCCATTATCTTGCTTGTACAGTGGAAATTTCCTGAGTCCCTCGGACATGACCCGGACATTGGCCCTTCTTGGAAGTCCCCGTTTAGAGATCTTGCCCGTGCGTACTAAACCTTGGCCAGTGAGGGTTCTATTCTGTGTGCCTTGAAGTGGTTACGACGAATTCTGACCTTTGCTTTGTTCTGGGTCACATATACTTAGTGGAGTTATGTGGCACCTCTGTGTCATCTTTTTGGGACTTGTGTTTATATGATTCCTATCAGACAGCGGCGGCTAGCGCGGTGCGCGAAGTTTATGTGATTCATGTCACATAGCGGCGACTTGCCGCATTGACCAGTGGCCGGTGACTTTTTGAGTTCAATGATAAATAGTATCGTAATTGTATTTCAAATACTTTTTGAAGTATTTTGTACTCTATCTTAATTACTTTGGTTTTCATGTATTTATACTCTATCTTAATTATATTCTAACGTTAGTATTTATTATCTTATCTTAAACACATTTTTGAGTATCTTGTACATGTCTGGTTAACGCAAGTAGTTGAGCTCTCGACTGTCTCCTGGACCACCGTGCGGTTCCTATAGAACTGTTGCCGGTTCCGCGCACTCAGCGCAAACAATTGGTTTTGTTAATTACTGAGATCAACTTTCAAATTTGGATCCGTCGTTGCCGGCTGGCTTTCGGTTTTCCCAGACTTCGGAGACGCAGCTATATTTCAGGCTGCCAGGTCAGGTCTTCGTAGCCACATCGCCCGTGAAGAAGCACTGTACGGTCTTGAGTGCTCTCGCCGCTTGCTGACGTCTACTCGACCTTTCCGTCACGCTCAGGGTGAGTGGAAAGTCATGTTCTAGCCAGCTTGCTAGGACAGTACTGTCCTCCACAGGGACTCTGCCGTGTTTGGATTGCTCGCATGGTATGGGCCGAACGAAAAGTAAGCTGTCCTAGGGAGTGCTGTTATCTAGCTTGCGGGATTGTAACGTGCAGTTAGTGTCAGTGCAAAGGGGACTACCTACATAGGTAGTTCGCCTGCTTGATCACAATACACTCCATATATACAGGGTGTTTCACTTAACAGTGACCCCTAATTATTAAAGAAAAATGTACTTCAGATAAAAATTAGAAACCTTCGGCTTCATAGAAACCTTCATACTTGTGAAGGTTTCTATGAAGCCGAAGGAGGTGGTTTCCATCAGTGTACCTCATTAAAGAGGCACTAAAATGCAATAACAAGTTCACTTCAGTTTACGTTACACGCTACGTTAATTTCGTACTTGTTACCAGAATTCAAAACTTGGATTCCGTTACGGAGCTACAATCGAAATTATACGCAACTCTTTCTTGCTTCGGCGCTAGGCAGTGAACGTCGTCTCAGCTCGTGCATCGGTGTTTTTAGTTCATGCTGCGCATGCACACGCGTACCACGCCATGGAGCAGTCCCGTCGAAAAACGTAGTAGCGTCGCTGTCCGAAGGACGTGAAGACAAATGTTGCCAGTGCTTCGAGCCTAGTTCAACTCTACCAAATTGGTGGCGCTGTCGAACACGTCGTTTGTTTGTTTGCAAACAGGAAGAGGTCTATTCTGGCTCCTAACTGAAAGAGGGAGGGCAGGCAGTGCGCGGGCTTTCTCTATCTAGGCGGCGTTGGGGTTTGGGGAGGTCTTCGCTGTGTTGCGGCACCGTGACTCACGTGGTCTTGATGCTGTGCCCGTGTGCTCGCGGACGTGTCAAGACGCTCGACATCTCTAAGGATACACGCATGCCGCAAATTTGTCGCCAAACGGAACGTAGAGCGTTGGAGCCGTGTCGAAACCAGTGTGCGGCCCTTTATGCGGTCATCTCCTCATCTCCAATATGAGCCTGTGGTCAACAGAGATAGTGCTCACTGCCGGTGAAAGAAATAGAGCACAATGACTCACGGCCGCTCACGCAAAAAGAAGTCTTATAGCCGCTCTCTTCGCAATGCCGGGCGGAAATTGTTCTGGCGAATTTTATATAAGCGCTTCTGCAGGATTCTTGGAAGTTCCATGACTATAAGGTCTTTAATCTTTGACTTGCAGGGCAATGTAGACGGATGTTAACGGGAGGACCCGTTGAGTAAGCATGGACCCGGACGCATATCGTCCCATCAGCTGGTTGCTAACTGACTACAAAGTCCTTGCTAAAACTTTTCTTTCACGTGTGACTCGCCTGCTACTGGAAAAGATGTTGCACCCATCCCACGCTTGTCCTGTCTCCGGCAGATCGACCGACCTATACACAGGTTGGCTATGCGGGATACGATTTATTGGGTCAGTTTGGAAGGTATCCCTGCTGTCATAGCGACCAGTCGAAGGCCTTCGGCCGTGTGCGGCACGGCCGGCGTGCTTCCCATGCTTGGGGCTTTTTGTGTTGCAAACCAAGCGCAATGCTTGCCCACATCACACTTCAAAAATAGTACTGCCCTCGCCCTAAAGACGAAAAGCAGGCACTCACTGCTTCGTGTATGAAGGGAGACAGCAATAGCGGTTTCTGCCTTATTGACCTTTAGCACTTGGGGCTTTGCTGAAGCTTGGGTTCGCGCAGCATCCATGTACTGCATTGGAGTGCAAGCAGCCATGCTTCCGTTGCTGACGGTTTATTGAACACATTTGACATCTCAGGTGGAGCTAGACAGGGGCATCCTCTCTCCCCTGCGCTTTATGCAATTCCGTCTTGTCTTGTCGTCGCTTTCTGTTTGACTTAGGTTACTGGGCATGTGTCCCTCACTTGTCTTCGACTATGCCGATGACATTTCTGTAGTTTTACGGCGGGAGAGCTGCTTAGAGGCTGTTTTGATAGATTTTGAAGATCACGGTAAGGTGACAGGGGCCAAGCTCCACAGATAAAAAAATGCTGCCCTTTATATCTGAACCTGTCGAGTCCAGGCGTCCTCACGGCGGGAATTTCTGCCGCGTCTTATGCTGGGCATTCGTACTGCGCCGAAATATCAGGAGTCCCGTACTGTGTTCACAGCAGACGACACCATCATCCCTGTCGTCTGCTACGGAATCTCACGTGACTAAGCCGCAGGATGTTCCCCTTAGTTAGCAGGGAAAAGACATGACGCAGCCAAAAGCTATGGCGTTTTGCGCATCCTCCGCTTGAGTATTCTTGACAGACTCCTACCTTCAGAAGGTGAGAAGGTGAGTCCAACCTTCAGAAGGTGCCCCCTTTGGGGTACCAGAGAAATCGAAGCTAAACTTTCTCGTTATCATCTTTAACGCGAGAGGTGTGGCCCAAGATAACTTGCTGGCCGGTTGCTTGCCTCGTGGTAATTCTTCAGCCGCATGTGGCTCTTGTGTGTTGTGTGTGCATCAGACACGGTAATTTTCTCGGTTCGGTAGTAACGCGTTTAGCTTTTCGTTTCCCGTGGGGCTGGTCAGGTGAGTGGGTGTCGAGGTCCCAGGTTTCACGAAGTACGCGACGCGGGCGGGCCCGGTGTGCCTTCTGTCGCGGTGAAATGCACAGCACTACAGTTGCGTACAACCCTACAGCCTTGCGTTCGCCGGAGCACCCCGCACGTGCATTAGAAAAGTATTTTTCATGTTCTTTTCTGGCTCCGTAGAGGCCCGGTCTCGGGCGGAGGGACCTCCTCCGCATGTCTTGAACAGTATAAATGCAGTTCCCTGCGATGCCGGCATTATTCGCTTTGCGGCGTAAGTGACTTCTATACCGCACTTCCGTGGAATTAGTAGAGCACACGCGGGAAGAGTCCTCCTCAGGGGCCCCCTGAGTGTGACTGGCGAAGAACTGCCGGTAGGTTAGATGCTCGGCGTGCCAGTCTCCAGTGGAAGATGGCGCACGGAATGCTTCCAGTGCAGAGCCATTTATAGGGAGAGTTTGGCCATTCTTTGATCTTTTGCCGCCTCATGGGAGGAGCTTATTTTCGACGTCAGAGTTGTCGTTGCGCCGCCCAAAAAGCCTGAATCCGAGCGGAATCCGCTTATCAGCCATCCAGTCCGCGCCATATTGATGCTGTCCGCCAGCTGGTCGACTCCTTCGTGGCCGTGTTCAATGCAGTCTACAGGAATAATCGGCTTATGACCCACTGGCGCCAGTGATAAGTGGGGCTTTGTTGCCAAACAAAGAGTTCAAGGTTCGAAAGGCTTTCGAAGCAAGAAGTACGCACGTGTCTTCCCTCCTTGGATTGTAAACAACGATCAGCATCAATATGGCGTCTGCGACCTGTTGACGGCTGGATAACAATAGAGAACGACGAGGGAGGTCGTTCAGCCGTGACGTCGCATGACGCGCTTTCAGTTAGGCTCCTCCCAATGGCCAAACTCTCTCTATAAACGGCTCTGTTCCAGTGCGGTCGCGCTTGTCGTGCACTGCCGCTTCTGACCGCGCTGTCTTGCATGTGGAGCTTCCGAACAGGCGGAGCATGTCTTTTTGGGATGCCACACCCCGCCACACATTTGGAGCCGGGTACAGGAGCAGTATAGCCTGTTTACATTGACTAGGCCACTGTGAGGTTTTAGCATGTACAGGGGGGTCCCACGTGTCCCATCACATGCAAATTCAATTGGCTTCATAATGTTACATGGTCGTGATGACGATCATGCGTTTCGTGACTCATGTATTGCTCCAATAGACGTCTACCCGAGAAACGTCATTATGACGTTGGTAGACAGACTGAAACCGAAACAGATCGGAATCCTCCTACTGAAAGAAAAGTAGGACCGAACGTCGCGACCGGTTTACGACTGGACAACAATCTCTGCAAGTAATCGAGCCAGGCCCCCATAGCTCCCCCCTCTTCGCGGCTCTAAAAAAAAATGTTTACACTTCATAAACACGTGGTATTACTCCGTCAGGCATCATAGTTGATACCCATTGGCCGAAGGACATTGCGCGCTCCGCTATTGGTTGGCAAAGTTTCAAAAGAGCATTCTTTCGCGGGCTGCCTGTCTGGCGGGCAGTTACGAGAAGAGAAGGGAGAGAAGTGGCAGCGGCGTCTCGACTATGTCAGTTGACAGCACCATATGACCGCATTGTTCAAAGAGAACTCGCAGATTTGTTAGTGTGTCAAAGTAACTCAGCGCGTGTTGTGATGTTTCCCCGACACAAGTATCCTACGTACGAATAGTCTCTCGAGTTCAGAACTGGAATGCAGTGGTGAGCTGACGCCTGAGGAACACTTGTGAGCGCCGTCGCATTTTCAAATGCAGTCACAACGGAGACAGGATTCAGTGTCCATGCGACAAGCATTTCCCTCTTCGTTGAAACCTTCGCACAGCGACCAACGAAAGGAGATGCTCACCGTGAAATCGCACGCACTCGTGCGACCGTCTCTCGCTTCAGGAAGTAGAGTGTGTGTGTGTTTTGCGAGTTCGAACTTGGTCAACGAACGCAACGATTTGGACTCTGTACGCACGGTGAATATTTGTGTCAGGCTATTGAGTCAGTACGATGTTTCAAATAAATGTGTATTTTGTCCAAAATTTGCCTAGTATTTCTGGAATACGGTATAATGAGCGTCGGGCATGAAAACCAGTAAAAGTAAAAGCCGATGGTAGCCAGTACGGAGCCGAAAGGAGAGCCAAACTGAGAGACTCCTGATTGGCCGAATGGTAGGCATCATAGTTCATTTTCATTGATTGCATGCCCAGTGTTGCCTGAATTATCTCGAACTATGGACTCTATGGGGAGCTGTGGGAGCCTGATCGAGCGTTCTGCGCATATCTCCTCTCCCGGCTACTCCACTCGGGAAGCCCCATTGGCTACGGCGGCTTTCTTCCCTCTCCCCTCTCACTGCCTCCTCTCATGCGCAGAGACGCACTTGCACAGTGTATACAGCGCATCGAGAGACGTCGTTCAGCCGTGACGTCGCATGACGCGGTTCAAGTTCGGCTCCTCCTAATGGCCAAACTCTCTTTATAAACGGCTCGGAGCGCTCGGCCACGTGCTTTGGGGCGACGGAGGTGATTGGAGTAAAGTGCTGATCTGCTTGCTGGCCAGATCAGCCGCTTTGCGGCCCAGATAAGCGTCCGTCGGCAAAGGTCATGCGGTCCTGAGGCGCGCTGTTTTGGCTTCGGCTCACCATGCATAGTGAAATCTGGCTATAGATATTTCAAGCCACGCGCTCTTTACAGGGTTTTAAAAAGGCTTTCAACGAGGATTACCTCCCGTTCTGCTATCTCGCGTTGGCCCTAAAATCTCAATTTAATAGAAGAGAAAATGAATTTTGGGTAATTAGTCATGTAGTCGCATATTCTCTTCGAAAGGATGTGGGCTGTAGAAACCACCTACGAAAACGGTATCTGTGTACCTTCATAGGTACCTTTCATAGGTTTGTTAAGGATCCGTAACGGATAAAAATGAGCACACCGAAGTTAGACGATTTGAGGAAATCGCAGTGCTCCTTGCGCACACTTTGCATCCTGGGAGATTACGGTCACGAGGAAGGGAGAACTGTCCTTCACGTTTCGTTTTCACTGACCTTGACGCCTCGTGGACAAAGAGGAGAAATCGAAAAGTGGAGAGGAGAAATCGAAACAGTTTGAAGACCTCCTCCTCCATTCTGATAAGCAAGTTCCCATAGTTCAAAGCGGCGCTAAGCTCCTGTGGGATTTTCTGAAGTCGTCTGTACAGCGCTGTACTTCTGCGCTTCTTAGCATGGTTCGGTTACCCTAAGACGTCTGCAAGAGACTGCATTGATTTTTTTTTTATTGCGTGTTAGCGCCGCGAAGCAACTGTGGCTATGAGCGGCGTACAGACATGGACAGATGGAGAGAGGACAGCAGGAAGGAGTGGGGGATAGGGGGGACTGCATTGAATTTTTGATGCCAGTCATGTGGGAAGCAGCACAAGTCATAGCAACCTCTCTCAATTACTTGTCCAGGGGAAGATCTAGAGGAGGATCCCACATGTCCTGACTCTGCCCTCAATTTTTGTCATCAACAAGTGCTTCGATATATCTTAGGCTGTGCCCAGGCAATGCTGTCCTAGACTGGACCCCCCCAGAACAATCCTTGTCTTGCCATTATGACCTGTTATGCACAGGTCTTTCACATTTTTTTTCTGCCATCCTATTGGACATCCTGCAGTAGCAACTAAAACAAACAAAGTGACTATTTAGCAGAGACAGCCATCACTGTAGGACCAGAATGGAACAACATGCAGTACAGTGTAGGCCAATCAAGTGTTCACTGAATGTGTTCAGAAAACAATGGTGCTGGTCAGTAAATGTTAGTTTTCTTGCAATATCTTATTTACTCGCATAATTAACGTATTCGCGTAATAGACGAGTTCAAAAAATCCCAGAGTGCTTAGCTTCGCTTTGAACTGTGGGACTTTACTAATGCGAAAGAAACGGGTGGGCCTCCAAACTGTTCCGATTTCTCCCCTACCGGTCCATTATCCACTACGTGTCGAGGTCAGCGAAAGCGAAATGTGAAGGATTATTCTTCATTCCCCCGCTCAGCAAGTACCCAGGATGCAATGCGTGCGCAAAGAGCACTGGGATTTTCTGAACTCATCTATTGGTGCACCCTTGAAGTTGGATGCACTAGTGATGGTATTTTCGCCTCCATTGTTGGAGTTCCCTGAACCATGTGCGTTAAGCACATCGTTCTGGGAACTCCAACCTGAATGCTTCGGAATATGTAGTAGTCGTCGTTGAGTGCATCGTGGGTGTTGACTTCTAACTTTTTTCAGCACATATACAGGGTGCATTTAGCAAAGGTTACACATTTTGATTGAGTGTAATAATGAATGTGTCGTAAAAATACCAGATAACGTCTCCAGCGCTTCAAACTTTGCAGACTGATCGTCATTCGCCGGATGTTTTATCCATATTTTTTTTCAAATGCTATCACTTTGTAGCAAAAAATTAAGGTGCAAGGTAAATTCTCACCTCATGCATTTCCTATGTACTGGCCGCAAACCACCATTTTTTCATCTGTCTGCTTCACGTTCACATCACCACATATAGGTGGTGCTGCCTGGAGATGAAGCAAAACCAACACCAATGGAACAACCACCACCCAGATGGACCAGATGCAGGGTTTCGAGGCAGCGCCACCTATACGTGGTGATGAGAACGTGAAGCAGACAGATGAAAAAATGGTGGTTTGCGGCCAGTACATAGGAAATGCATGAGGTGAGAATTTACCTTGCACCTTAATTTTTTGCTACAAAGTGATAGCATTTGAAATTTGGTTTCTAACTTTTTTTCCTACAAAATGATACAGTTTGAAAAGATATGGACAAAACTTCGGGCAAATGACGATCAGTCTGCAAAGTTTGAAGTGCCAGAGGCGTCATTTTCTATTTTTTGGACGCGATCAAAATGCGTAACCTTTGCTAAATTCACCCTGTAGTTAACGTACCATCATGCCCAGTTTCTAAACATCCAGTGAGTGGAGATATTTATTCTCATTTTTATTCACTAAAAAGTTAAACATTTATTTAATTTACAAACAGTATTCTAACAGAGCAACATTGCCTTGTTAACAACCTCAAGACACTGCGTGAATTCATCAGCAATGTCTGCATCACAGGAAGAGCACGTTGGTGCCAAGAACCTGCTGCTGGGTCAACAACTTTGCGACCGTTGTAAATGAGTTTCTCCTTGAGGAACGTAGTACAGCCATCTTCAACTCCCGAACAGCACGCTAGATTGCTACGGAGCGAACTTTTGATATTGTCTCATTTCATTGCACCATAAAGGCATTATTTATTAATATTATTTATCACACATCATTGTTTGTGCATCGCAGAGCAAAATATCGCAGCACTTCAGCCTTCTGGCAGTGCCAGCCACAGAGTGAAGATGACTACACAATATGCTATGACCATGAAGATGACAGTTATACTGCACTGAATACAGTTATATGCTGCCCATACTTATAGAAAGCAGTTCATAGACTTTGATGAACAAATCACAAATCAAAAAGTTTAGAGCAGCTCCACTATGAAGCCATTTCATAAACAACACTTTGCAGGTTCTGCGAAAGCATGGTCTTTGTCAGTCTCTACGCCAGAATGTAGAATGCAGCAGCTTTGAGATGCAACAACATATATAGGCCTTCTACCAGACACGCAATCAGTGCATATAAATATTATGTAATTATATTTTTAGGCTTGTGGGCACTGAGTGGGTAGTCCTGTTGATCAGGAACAGGTCGCTGCCCAAGCAGCGCAACATGTTGGCTCAATATTGGCTGGATATTGGCACATATTGCCAATATCTAGCCGATATTGGGCCAAGATATTGTGCTGCTCGGGTGGACGCCTTCTGTGAAAGCGTGTGAATGAAACATTTCATTAATCCTCCACCCCATTCTAAAAAAAAAGTTTACAACGTCTGCATTACATAATATCAGTCCGATCCTAGAGAAGATGAAAAAAAAAGAAATGCATGTTTTTCACTTGGCAGTATAGAGGTGGTAAGCAAATGAATCAAGCTGATTCTAAATGCAACACTTGCTCGATAAGGCTCGGAACTTTGTTGTAGTCCGTCGTACACCAATCTGGCTGTTGCTCGTTGATCGAGGCTGAATAATGATAATCTTGTACCCTAAGTACCCTAAAGCACGTAAGATAATTCATTATTTACAGCATCCACTCCGACAGGCACAACACAAACAAAAATGGAAGCACACAAGTATTGTACAAAATCTAGCTCTAGCGATCTCCATTAGTTGCGTGGCACAAGGAAGAACGGTGCAAAATCTGCTCCAATGAACCTGTTCCTATTTGAAGCACTCACGTTGTAAGCATGTACAGACGTATGTACAGATGAATGATGCAGGAAAAAGGACAGGCGCAAGAAAGAGATTGTCGATTCAAAGTAAAACGCACAAGTATAAACTCTGCAGAATAGTGCGTGCGCTGACTGGCAACACTTGAACACAATTTTCCCGCTTGGCAGTTGGCACTAACACAAATAGCGCTGTACAGCTGTACATAAGGAGTAACTACCATGTAAAATGACGTCACTGCTGGTACAGTCATTAAATTACTTAAATTCGGAAAGTCAAGTACAGAGCCGTTCCAAGGGGGTGGGGGGGACGTGAGGCAGGTACAGAGAGCTACGTTGGGCAACAGAGCGAGAGCCACAAGGATTTTAGAGCTCATAAGAGCAACTTTTCCCCGGTTGTTGCTGAACCAATGTTTCCTTTCTTTATTAAACTCTATTAGTTCTTTAAGACAGTTCTAGAATGACTGTGGGCGAAAGGGATGTTTCACGCTTATCCTGCCGCAGGCTGAAGTGTGCCTTGGAACGGCTCCGGTCGCGCGTGATGCCGACTTTGATGGAGATGCAGAACTTTGTGTCTGGATCGGAGAAGCTTCCTAGTGGTAGCAACCGTTTGACGGCGAAAATAAAGAAGAAATATCATTTTATCGCAATAATAACATCAACCTAAAACAACCATAGTAATAGGGCTGGCAGTGGTGATTTGCACGCTCCAAGCATAAAGGAAACCAAATACGGGTGCGACACGAACTTTCGTGAATACACCCCACTGCATCTCATATTCATAATACGGGATATACGGGCTTAGTATCGCTTTGTATACTCTAGGAGCGTCATTAAATGTTAGTTATAGTTCATCTCCATTGCATGATTTGGTCACATAGTAAATATTTATGATGTGTAGTTTTGCTACTTTGCAAAACTGAACTAAACTTTGCATGTACATTAAAATAAAAAATAAAAAAGCACATTCCTGCCCATGCACTGAGCAGCATTTATATGTATAATAAATACCTTCTGCATCCTCAGAAATGAATGAAAACAGAAAAAAAAAAGAAAAGAGTGGATGTTTTAAGCCTATCAGCGCAGGACGAGTGATCTATAAATGTGTTCCTTTGATCTTGATAGGATAGCTATAGCCACAACTTTGTGAACCTTGCTTCCAAAAAAACAATGAATCTACACGAAATTCATTACACTCACAAATTTCATGTCTAGCTGCCCATACTCAACTCTAGTTAGCTAACCCTTGCAGTGGTACTAAATAACAATGGCACTTCTCAAGCGAACTCAAGGTCGGATAAGTTAAATTGATCTGTCTGCTCAGTATGTAAAACGTGGCTGTCCAGCGGAGGGGAAGAGAGCCACAAAACCAGTTAAGCGAAAAAATCCATAGCGCAATATCTTGGCAGAAGCACAGACCAAGAAGCTTATCCATCGGGGTTAGCTCGGCTACCGCATGGTGAGGTCGACCATGCGCAACTGGACGGGCGGTTACTTTTGTTTCATGGCACTGGCACAAAGGTCACCTGAATGTTTCTGCACTCCCCAGCAACACGCGAATCGGGCGATTTCAATGCTGCGATGGCAGACGACAGTGTCGGGGGTCAGCCAATCGTAATGCGTCTCATCACTGCAGGTGGCCTTCCTGAGGGAGTTCAGCAGAATTTGGATTCCTAGGAGCCGTTTAGTTCCTTGTCCGAAGTTGGTGCGGGCGAATATCCTTCCCTGGGACGTTTCCGCTTGAAGAATCCCAGCTATGGGTTTAGAAAAGATCGAACGTGGTCATGAGACGGCGCTAAACGTGAAACTTGGAACGACAATTCATCGTGCCGCTTTATTGGAGGCTGTAGGCCCTATGTGTCAGAATTTGTGAACTATATATACCTGTAGCACATGCATTACAACAACTCCACCATTCGTGCACAACAGCGCACTACCCTCTTTGAGACCCACACATGTACTTCACGCGAGACATTTTCATTTCCAGTGCATCGGGAGAACACAAGATAAACCAGGCTCCGCCTGACTGAAAGATCAGTGACATTTATCTTTCATATTTAACGTTTGCAATGGGCTGCAAGCAGTTCTATTTTATTGTTTTTTAAATTCCGAGTTTGCACTGCAATGCAACTGTGACTATGAGCAGTGTATGGATGCGGACAGATGGAGAAGAGTCGTACAGCAGGACATGGGTGCGGGGTACTGGGCCGACTTCATGGAGAACTGTGCCGACATCAGTCTCGAAAATTCGCTGGAAAGCCCAGAGGAAACCTCGGACAGCGCAGTCACGGTGCCGGGATTCATGTCCCCTCCCAGTCGAGGAAGGGGATCATCCTATCTACTACACCACGCGAGCTGGTCGCAACTAGTTTTATCTAAACCCAGCTGCAATATACTAATATGTTGTTTGTCGTTACTTGTACCATCCCCAGTTTACCCAGCACTGGCGTTTTATCGATTTTAAAATGAATAACCAACCTGCCCAGATTTTAATCTTGTTCAATATAGTACTAAATTTTCCAAACTAAAACTCCGGAATTTTCGAAGCTAAAGTAACATGTGCTGCCAGAAACGAGCATGCTTGAACTGCACTAAAACAAACACGCAGAAAAAAAAATCATTGCACATGATTCGAGGTTCAAAAAGCTCACCTTGTAAAGGATAAATATTACGATGAGAAGCAGGAGGATCCCTGCACAGACAGAGAGAATGATAATCCAGAGGGCGACGCCTTCCGCTGCCTGGTATAAACTGGCATCGGGGTATGCCTTTGTCTCTGCCTGTATGGATCAAAGAAATTGAACGAAAAATTATATTTCGGGTCTTGTTTTTCAGGGTTAAACCCAGTACAACCCATTTCCCCTCCCGATTTCACTTGGGGTTAAATGAGAAGAACCCCCCAAAATGAACTTGCCGAGGTACAAATTTATCCACTTGGCAAAAGTAACACCAAATATGTAAAACACTGAAGCTGAATGGATACCAGCTTTCATGAAGTGGGCCGCATTTCATCAAAAAAAAAAAAAAAAAAAAACAGCATCGAAGTTAGACTAACTTTTAACTCTAGTGTTGTTATTTTTATACCTGACGAAATGCAGTCCACTACATGAAAGCTTGTATCCGTTCAAGGAAAGCTTTAGTGTTTCACATTTTTGTTGTTACTTTTGTGAAGTGGACCTTGACTCAACATTCTACCTTCTTGCACTGGGGAACACTAAGCATTAAACTCAGCTAAGTCACTCATCAGCAAGTGTTTATCTGAAATGGACTATATGCTATATTTTTTTAATTTTAAACCTGAATTTCTTTATTTCCATCTTCTCAGAACCATATCTCCTGATTTTACCCTATTTTACAAATCCTGGAATGAAACCCTATTTTCAAAAGACACAAAACATGAAAACACAGGGGGTCGAATTATATTCATACGAGGTACTATAAGTACTAAAAAGTACTTTTTGATACGGCATACTGGACTTCTTGGGCTTCCTCACACGAACCCTTACACTGCACTCACTAGCACACAAAAGGGGTAACAGCCAGGCAATGTCAAATCTGGTACCGTTCACAATTAACTGGTCTAGTTACAGTTCCACGCAAATTGTTTTCATCGACTTGGCTACTCAGACAATACAGTGTGATTACCAGCACTGGAATAGGGTAAGGATAGAATAATGACGTACTCAATTGAAATCTAACTGGAGAATGAATTTCACGAATGCCAGTATCAGAACAACTAGTAGTGTATAGTACCTCAGCATAGTCGTCTTCTGTCCTCTGCCGAACCTCCAGCGCAGGGTCGAGTTGTATCTCCGCGGAAGAGAAGATGCTCACTTGATCAACAGCTGGGTAATCCTAGCAGGATAGAAAGGGTGTCAACTCTCCCGGCCCAATGCCGATGCACTGCCGGTTTTACCTCCACGAGAGTGGCATTCCACAGATTAGCCGTAATAGTGATCGTAGCAGTAGAAGACTTTTTGAGGTTGCGGATTAAGCACCGAAACTGGAAGCACCTCGCGCTGCCCTTGTTGCATTTCTGGAACAGGAGAGATGAACATTCAGGAAACATATTCAGGACCTTCTTCCTTTTCAAAGAGAAGCAGCTTAACTGCCTGGAGATAAGCACTAAGACCTCAAGCACACAAGAAACATTGATAGAATGAAGCCAACGAGCAAGTTTTTTCTGCGACTTCCCCCCTCCAGTACCTCCTCGACCTGCTCGATACCCTCAATATGGTGCCATACTTGATTGGACCACAGAGACAAGGACTTGTAAGCAGAGCTGCAGATTAGCTCGTGAGAATCAGCATGAAGCCCTTGACATCAACACATCTTCTCATTCGCTCACACATTTCTTACGAGCAAAAATAATCACAAGTTTTTTGATCATTTTGATCACCTGGACATCACAAACGATGATGCTGGAAAGGCCCTTACGCCTCCACACCTCTCCCCACCCCCACCCTTGAAAAAAAAAAGGAAAACATCTGTTTCTATCAATGTTTCTTGGGTAAGAGCAAGAGCGTGACAGTTCTCTATTGGCAATGTACCCTTTGGGGTACTCCAGAAAGCTGTAGGACCTTACATGTGCATGAGCCCTTAGTTTCTGCAAGTCATAAGGGGGTGAGAAAATTTTGGTAAAGAGCTCTAAAAGCCATGCTGTAATTTCAAATATTTTATTAGCTGGGTGCATTTGAGCGGCTCTGCAGTATGAACATGTGCATTACTGCAGTTATGGGTGCGTTCCACAACTAACCCTCGAGTAGGAGTTGGTCACGTGACAGAGTTGTACCACGTGACCACGTGAGTAGGGTAACCATCGGGTAGGTTGTGGAACGGGCGCGAATACGATTCTCAACATGGCGACAGCAGACGACATTGACATTTGGGCCCCGCGACATAAGAACCGCTGTCCGCTGCTTCGCTTTAGTGTGATGCTGTTGACTTCGGTATTGGGACATCTGCGTGGGTTCGTAAAGCATCCACGCTGTGAATTAGAGGTATTTACCGCACGTTCCGAGAAAGGGTAGCACTGTTATCATCTGCAGCTAGCTCTGAAACGTACAGAAACAGGTTTCGACCTTCACATACAAAGATCTGATGTGTGCTTTATGTATGGTTCCGTTCATGTTGCTCTGAAGAAAACATCAGGTCGCAAAATTCGCACTGGAACTTTCCTGGCTTCGCTATGATGCTGCAGAGACGAGCAGCAGCAAAAGCAGACGACCGTAGATTTCAATGCAGACGACAGCTCTGACGTCACTACTCTTACCTACTCCCGTCTGATAGGGAGTAGAGCGAGTCGACCTCGGGTAGCCACTCTCGAGTAGGCAACCTGCTTTTGGACAGACGTCATTGAGTAGGTTTTGGAACGCGGAGAGTAGCTACTCCCTACTCTCGGGTTGACCCGGGTGAGTTCTGGAAAGCAGCCTATATGTTATTCAATGCGGTACGGGGCAGTCCCAGGCTTGCTATGAAACAAGCTAATCAAGTCACAAGCTCTACCAGTCAGGAATCGCAAAATTTGGGGGCTGCTAATAGGTGCCCAAAAGACACCCAAACCCAGACATCCAAAAAGACACATTACAAAACAAATAAAGCAAAATTACAGAGTTTTACATTAACTGATACGCGTTACGTTAATGGGGGATGATAGATATAGGCCGGTGGTGTAGCCATTGGTTTCGAGTATGCACCCTTGATAGCGCATTTGGGAGATGGAAACAAGGAGGAAATATTCCTTCCCCCTATAAAGTCCCCACAGAACCCCTCCTGAAATATTTTTCTGGCTACACCATCGATCAACAGGGATGCTCCCACTTGAAGTGGAAGCCTGCTCAACATTTGCACCCATTCCTTTCTTTTTTTCACTAAATTGTGTTCAGTTACTCCATCACATCCATAGAGCCTGAAGTTTTAGGGTTTTACCCAATTCTTACCTGAATTAGCACACCGAATTGAAAGTTGCCTCTTTAGGGTGAAACCCGATTTTTACGCGCCAAACTGACCTCATGGGATGTGTGTAGGAATGCACTAACTTACTTGTTTGGCAGCAAATACACCTACATCACCGTTTGTGCCAAAGCACTACAGTTAATTTGAGTAAGTGAGCCCGATTTCTTCCTGAATTTAGCATACTAGAAGTTTTTTTTCACCCGAACTCGCACGAATTTAGTGCACACGTTTATTTACCCGATTTTTATCCCCCGAATTTAGACAAAAATATATTCCAGAAACCTCAGGCTCTACACATACATCTTGAGAGTGTTAACTCTATTCGTCAGAGAAACGTAAATGATGGAATGTCATCAACAGGACTTAAAGAGACTGCCTTACCATAGTTACCAGCTTGATGGTTTTTCCTTCCAGACGTACTTCCTCCGGTGAAATCACTACCTCCCTTCTTTGACGCGACCTGGTACGTATTGCAGCCGGCTGCACCTTGCGATTCTAAACATAAGAATGCAAAAACCTCTACTCACAGAATGAAAGATGCTGTTACCTTGACACGAGTACAAAAGTGACAAGATCCATCGCTTGCATTGTACGTGATTTATCAGAAAAAGAAACAATCGGCAATTTTCGTTTTCCCTCTCCTTCTCAAGAAACGAGACAATGCTGAGAGGCCTCAGAATGGCCACCAGCGGAGATCGGAAAAACGAGGCCAGCAATCAGGGCCCGGTCTGCGTTGTCGGCATTCTCAAGAACGAGAGGAAAAGCGCAGATTGCAGTGCAATCTGGTTGCACTGCAATCAGCTGTGGAACCAGCTGATTGCACAGCAGTGTGCAATGTGCATCCAGGTTGTGGATTGTGTGTGGATTGTTGATTGTGTGTGCATCAAGAATGCATCCAGATGGTTAGTGCATCCAGATTGCAGTTTGCAATCTGGATGTCCACGCGCTGGCGCAACGAGCATGCAGCCCTCGGACTATACCGACACTGATTCTTAGTTCAGGTTAGTTCAGGTTGAGCATTCGAATATCACAATCGGACGAGGAGACGGAAGCCGACGCAGAAGAACAGTGAAATGAAATCCAATCTGCACAAAACAGATAGCAGCGCTGATAGTGACTTGCACACAAGGATGCAACCCGTGCGCACCTCTGCTGCATAGTTCTGTATCATAGAAGTTTTATCCATGTGCCTAAGCAATCTATAAGACATCTCCTGTAAAGTTCGCTTTAGTCACGTAAGATCTGTCCTCTTATGTCATGGCGGGTAATACGGCAGTTTCCTGGAGAGCACCCATCTTGCTTGACGTCACCCGGTTGCCATTACAGCACTGTGGGGGCGTCATGACCGCGCCCGATGATATTGCGCCGAAACCACCGTATAGAGACGTGGGTAACAGACGTAACAGGCGTGGGTAATAGACGACACCTCTTGACAAAGTGGTCCTTGGTGACTAATCGTAACCAGGTGCCGCTGCTCTCATTACCGCCCTGAACCTCCATCTTCAGCGATCCTAAAAGGACGCACCATCATTCCACCTATCTTTCGTGTCTAAGCTGATGCTCTCTCAAGTTACCTGGCAGTGTTTTTTTTTTTTTTTTTGCATCGTGATCGCATTGCATTGTGATTGAGACCCCTCGTGTCGTGTTCACAAGTAACGCTTTTAAGAAACACAGCTGTCTAAAAATCATTTGCAGACAGACTGGATGATTTTGCACGACATTGCCGTCACAAGCACGGAAAGCACCGTTTCGGGGAAACTCATTGCGTGGGTTTACCACGTTAAGCTTGTGCATTCGCGAAAACTTGAACGTTTGAAGACATTCAATTTATTCAAAACCCACAAATATAGATTTGTCAAACTCAATACAGTCAAACTCCTTTACAACGAAACTCAGGGGACAGCAAAAAAAAATTTGCAGTAAAGGTATTTTCATTAAAAAGGATGTCCATTACTGGACCTATAGGGCTCCAGCGGGACCGCAAAAAAATTAGCTGTAGTGGTATTTTCATTAAAAAGGTGTTCGCTATAAAGGAGTTTGACTGTACTGAAAATGTTCAATTCGTATTCGAAATGTCGAGCAATTGCTCAGCCCTAGTTACACCTAAAAACAGAGCTATCATTTTGTGGTTAATACTACCTCATGTTCGTAAGCGCTGCGGATAAGCTCTTTGTTTGTACACATGTGCAGCATATCAGTTTATCACAGCCATGATGCAGTCAAGCCAGTTTACCTGTAATCCTAGAGGATTCACTTGACCTGGTTGCATACGACATTCTCCGTCACCACCAACCTGAAATTAAAAGAATACAAACATTAGCCGAATCAAAAGCCAAAAATTTTGTTTTAGTTTCTTGAGATGCAAGGTTTTGCTGCCATGTCCGCAATCATGTCATATAAATGTCTTGAGAACGCACTTAAAACTGCAAGTATTTTAAGAACCTGACATGTCAAGGAGGTGAAGTCCACTTCACGTTACCGCCATTTTTTTTTTTTTTTTTCGTTCTGCAAGTCGGCTTCACATCATTACACCCAAGTGTTAGGTGAAGCCCACTTTACATTGCTTATAGTATTCTGCCACTCAAGTATGCAACTTCTGCGTTTTCGTGGTCAACACTACTCTGGGCACTGCATAATCCAGTAAATCTTTCAGAGTTATATTCAGTAACAGATGGAAATACGTGCAGTTTCTAAAAGAAAAGTACAGGAAATTTACGATGTAAACATATAACAACATACATGTGAACATATATACGAAGAGAGGAGTCAAGTCCTGTAGATCACATAAACAAAATATAGAAACCGACACTGAAGATCTTCAGTGTCGGTTTCTATATTTTGTTTATGTAAACATATAAATGAGGATTTGCACACAAAGCAGGCAGTGTGGATCATGTTGGTTAACTCTCAATGCAGTTCATCCCACTATTGCAGCCTACCATACACAACACAGAGGGGCCCTTCCCTCACGATATGTTATGCTGCATGAAAAGGCTCACAAGTTTGGAGCAGAACATCATCGAATGAGCACAACATCACAAAATATTTCACCACGAGGTATTCAAAATTATTAGAGTTCTACTCGCCTTCCGAAAATACTAACTATTCGGACTAGGTTCGCAACGGAAATTTTGCTATTTGCACAGCCCTACAATTTTCCACGGTATCACAGCCTCCCATGGGTGGCAGATGACAATGCAAATGAGTTATTTGTTCTGGTACTTTCAACGTTGTACGACAATTATGAATACATACCACGGGATCCTTTGTCATGTAAAGGAGATATTTTCCGTGCCTTTGGTTGTTCTCCACTTCAAAGGGCCACGTTACGACGACATCAAGTTGGGGCACTGTGTATGGGCCTTGATTGAATACCTAAGTGAAACCAGACCAGAAAGACTGAAATCATCGACATACCAGCAAACGGAAGCTAGAAACTGCATAAAAATTGCAGGAACAACAGTGTTTGGCCTCTCTGGACACGTGGATATAGTTGTCATGCGGCAGTGACCACGTTATGAATTTTCCTTTTCTCACTTTGTAGCATGAGGAAGAATTTTAACGTAAACTAGTATACCTGATACTTGTGTCTAACTTCGCTGCCCACTTCATCGAGATAAGTCATGGCCTGGGCACCAACAATTTTGCCTCCGTACCACACCTGCTCTGGTTCTGTTGCCCTGATAGCAGGAGGAGGAAAAATCGAGGTGAGAAATTACTTAGCAACAAACATGGAAGCAATGCACGATTCAAATTTGGCACTTCCTCATGGTACCAACAGGCACAACGAGACAAAGATCAGATTTCGCAAAAATCTGTTCTGTGGAAAATTCGGACAGGATGCCTACTGAATTTAGCTGAGTTTTCAGCAATCTTAAAGGGGGGCACTAAAATGCAAAAACAAGCTCACTTCAAATTACGTTACACACTATGTCAGTTTCGTACCCGTTATCAAATTCAAAACTTTGATTCCGTTAAAAAGAGCTACAATCAAAATTATACCGGACTCTTTCTTGCTTCAGTGCCAAGCAGTGAACGTCGTTTCAACTCGTGCATCAGTGTTTTTAGCCCATGCTGCTCATGCACGCAGGTGCCACACCATAAAGCAGTGTCTGTGAAAAACATAGCGCACTTTGCGGGGTGGACTGGTGTCGCTGTCCAAATAGGGTTGCCACCAGGCCGGTATTATACCGGCACAGCCAGTTATTTGCTCACTCTGCCGGTTGCCGGTAGGAAGGTGATACCGGCAGCCTTTTGCCGGTATTTGTCGCTCAAGACCTTTCATATGGGCTTTTGCGGGGTTTTCTCTTCAACATTCTGCTACAGCTTGAATAAATCTGGAGCATAGATCCAACTCTGCAGTCCCCAATTCTTTCCTTAGTTATTCATCATCATCATCATCATTATTATTATTATTATTATTATTATTATTATTATTACACCCAGGAACATATGTTTCCTCGTATTATCTTGAGCTCTCTCTCTATCTCTCTGTTTTCTGTGTGTTCTCTTCCACCCCTCACCCACTTCTCTTTCCCGCGAGCCTTTCCTCCTTTCCCTCTATTCCACCTCCTCTCCCTCAGCCGGTATTTTTCACTACGGAAGGTGAAAACCCTATGTCCAAAGCATGTCAAGATAAATGTTGTCAGTGGCACATTCGCATGAACTGTTTAGTGGGCAACAATTCAGTGAATCGGTACGGATAAATGCTGCAGTGCGTATCATGACGCATATACAGAACACTACGATGGGACCCATTCCAAATCCACATGCCCACGATAGGTATTTGTGCGCTTCTCCTGCTGTCTCATTGGATGCTGCCAATCTTTGCCTCCTGGGGATACCGTTCGTTGCCGCCAAAGACGTCTCTGTTTTCATTGCGTTTTCTTCTAAACGGTAGCGCTGTGTGAACTAGTTTTGCTCGCATTATACTAATCGAAACGTGGACTTTCATTTGAGAGCAAGTTGCGTTTGCGTTTTGGCGCCCGTTTAAGTGACATTCCCTCGGTGCCTAAAAGAAAAGTGGAACTCACCCCCTGATGTCCAGCTGCGCAACTCTGACAACGCGAACGTTAATTTCAATGTCATCTTGTTCGTTTTCCTCATTGCTCGTTCTGCAACAGAATGAAAAACAAGGCGACAGGAAATGTTGGAGATTAAAGCCTCCTCTACCGTGGCCTGCAGAGTTCTTAAGATGCTCACAAAAGGGAAAACTTACGTGTTTGCTCTTAAGACAAACGCCAAACGTTTTTCTTCCATAGCTTCTTTCAGGGTGCTGAACCTAATGTAGAATTCTAACTGAAATAAAAACGACTGTTTTTAATCGTGCCACAATGGCCGGACTTCACCAACACTGATTAACATCTGGTCAGTCACGGAGCAATGTTCCCCTAACTTGAGTTTAACGCTCGACTGTTTCTTCACTAGAGGGACTTATTGTCACTGAAATATTCGTCACATCACCAAATAACATTTGTAAGAACTAATAGACCTCTCCCTGTTTACAAACAAAGTCACATGGTACACCAGCGCCACCAACTTGGTAGACTGGAACTACCATATAAAAACATCAATAAGTCGCAAGAAGGCCACGTTTAAATGTGGCTTCTCATATTCTAAGATTTTTATGGAATTCCTTACACATCATTAGTAGGGCCTGACTTTTTCGGGTTTTATTTTTGGCCAAATTCGGGGGGTAAATATCGGGTGATATTTTTCATTTGAAAATTCGGGTGTATTCGGGTTAAATCCCGTTACGGCATGTTCTGTCGTCAGGAATTCGGGTGATTTTTTTTGTTTAATAAAAATTTGTCTTAACATGAAACTAATGTTTAGCAATGTTATCAAACATTATCTTAATGCACGCTTACGAGTGTGCCACGCGACCCGGATGTTTTCGGGTAGATTCGGGTTAAACCCGAATTTGACAGATTTCGTTCGGGGGGTAAATATCGGGCGGATACGGGTTTAACCCTAAAAAGTCAGGCCCTAATCATTAGTTGCATAGCCTTGTTCTGTTCCATTGTACTGATAGCTCTATCTTTTTTGGTAGCGCTTTCTAAAGATGGCTACCGTGTCGTTCCATCTTCAGGAGCCTGAAGGGCACGAGTTTCTCTCGGAATGCACGTGGTATCTCTATACATAGCAAGCCCAAACTAAGTCATAACAACAAACCACATTCTGCACACAGCAGACAATGCAAATCTTGGGGTGAAGCCTTTTTTTCTTTCAGCGGTGGACTGGGAACGCGAATGAAGACATGAAAGAGACTAAAAACGTGACCTCATTTGTGTGTACCACTAATACAAGGAAGCCACCTGTGATTTACATGAAGGAATACAGCCTTGTGAAATGGTGGTGTTCTCCATCCGCACTGTTTCGGTTTCACTATGCCCACCAACGTCATGATTACGTCACGGTGACGTTTCTTTGGCAGAGGTCTATTGAGTGTTAACTTCCAGTATTTCACAACCCTTGATCGCGGTTCAAAGTTAACCAGTGTTGGTGAAACAAGGCCAACGTATGTTCCTACTATAATGGACCACCAAAGAAATATGACCCACTGTCTTATTGACTGACATGCTCGTGTAACCTGTGCACCACAGGATTACCAACAAATTTGAAAATCCAGTGAAAATCAACAAATCAATCCAAACTGCACCTATCAATAAAGCCTCGTTGCTAGTATGGATCCCAGTGTGTCTTCCTCGTTTCTTCTCGTCCGCACTGTTTTGCTCCATGATACGTCAAGCGCTTTTATCATGCAATACAATACCATGTGTATTGTATTGCATGTATTGTACAATATTGTATTGTACAAATACCATGTGTACCATGAAGTATGCAGCAGGCAACAGGGTGTCCTGCCGACGACGTACTACATTATAATGACCATGTCATAATCGGCATCCCCTATGAGGAGCCTGTCCGCACAATCCATTAGGGGCGCTACGCATCGGCCCGCGTGATTGGACTACATCGTGACACACGTGGACATCTACATCGTGATTGGACAATGGAAATTCGAATTTTGAACGCGCAGAAGCGGACGTACGACTACCATAGCAGACGACAGCAACAGATCCTACGAAAACGCATAAAATGATGATGATAATCAACTTTAGAATGAAACATCTTCCGTGGGATATCCACCGCTCGTACAAAACTACTAAGGTAAGCTGAAGTACAAAGCGTTGTATAAGTTGAAGCAACAACCGGGCCGATGAGCACCGCCACCGCTAGCTTCCAAATGCGGGGCGTTGGGAAGGGGTGCGCCTATGACACGGTTGTAATGATCTAACAGGTTTTCCCGGCAATTTTAATCCAAGTGCCAGCTGAATTAATCCACGTCCCATAAAGTTTGCATGGCACATGGATTAATGTTGATGGCGCTTGGATTAAAATTGGCGGGAAAACCTGTACTAAGATGTGGTCTGGCCCTAGGCCAAAACCAGGTTGGCGGAATGGTGCACACTCATGAAGCATGTCAAGCTCCCCTACCTGAAATTCTTTACAATTGTGCATCTGGTTGCTTCTGCTTTTTGCCTCACTTAAAAGTCAATCACTCATCCGGAGAACAAATCTCACGTGCTTCAGTTGCAGATCGCACTGATTGCCTGCATGTTTTCACAAACTTGGTGCACAGGATTGTCCTCACTTTGTTCTTTTTTTCATTTTCTTTACATAAGTATCTGAACACGATTTCGTGGCAACTGTGTATTAGCAATGCTTCGTCGCAACAATCCAATACTTACAGTTCCCTGATTGAAAGGGTTCCCAAGATCACACGAAAGAAGTGTTGCGTTGTGTGGTCGACAGTGCAATTCGGACGACTGCAAAGACAAATTTGGAGTAGTGTATCAAGGTCCCCACAGTAATATATACCCCACAATTCATCACATGTGACAATGCATCACAAAGATGCACTTAGAACATTTAAAGGGCCACTACGGACTCTGGACAACAGAGTTTGTCTTATGCAGTCCACGAGAAGAAGGTGCCTCAAGGATTCTCTATGCGAAATTGCAATCCTGTTTACGAACGCTGCGCATTTCTGTTAATTTTGAAGATCTGCTGAGCCTCCACAAGTTTCGATGACGTGTGGAGTGGGTGACGTAATCATAAGCCCACAAACTGCAATCATGTCATGTTCTAGAGAGGGCAGTCATCTCCTAGCAAGGACTCTGAAGACACGAGATACAGTCCGTAGTGGCACTTTAAAGATCTACACCACCGTGACGACACATACAGTCATGTCTTTAAACCGAGGCAGGTAAATGACTGTTTCACGAGGGGTGCAAGCAAACAATGCCACATTAAAGAAGGTCGCAGGAGACACCTTTTGGTGCATCCCTCTGGCACTTGTAGTTTGAAGAAATTCATTTTCTTCACGGACAGCAACACAAAGGTGTCTACACTAACTGTTGACCGAACTTTGTAATACAATTTTATAACAAATGGCCATATAGTCAAGGTCAAATGGGCCACCTTACGGCCACGCCAGCGACCTCCTGGGGCACTGTCCTCATTAATTTTGACTGAGGCAGTTTTAATTAAAAAAGATAGAGGCTTCCTGCAACAGAAAACATCCATTCCCCTGACGCAGTTACCATTTGCAGAAATAGGACCGAACCAATATAGCGAGAGGCAATGCCTACGAAAAACGGCTGATGTGGAGGTAGCTTTTTTTTTTGTTATCTGTCAAGTGTGCACTCTCTCTCTCTTTCTCTTTGGCCCTGAAATGAAAGGAAGGTAATGCAGCAGCTCTTGCTTATCCTTGCATTTAAGGACGAGCGAGAAAGTGGGCGTCTGAAGGAGCGACAAATGTTAGCTCCAACTCCACCATATTCGTGGGATCATTTTCCTGCGCGACACTTAATTGATAGACCCTGACGTTTTAGGGTTAAACCCGATTTTTCCCCGAATTTGCACCCCAAATTGAGGTTCACCTATCTAGGGTTAAACCCGATTTCTACCTGCAAAACTGCACCTAGGCATCACCTACTAGACCTCAAGGCATCGACATACTAGTTTCTCACAAAATATGCGACTTCCCCTTACTTCTGGCACTCTGGATAAACGGTACCGTGAATGTTTATTCTACAATAATGCCCGATTTCTCCCCGAACTCAGTTTGATGGTAATTTTTCTGCCCGAATTTGCATGAATTTCTTTTGCTTAAATTTATTGACCCGATTTCTACCCCCCGAATTTGGAAAAATATAAAACCCGAAAACTTCAGGGTCTATAATTGATCACACCATCAGAGCATCAAAAGGAACTGATGTTTTATTGCAGTGAACCTCTACCTCTCATAATTAAATAGTTCATTAGTTCAAACTGATGAGCACAATGCCTGATGTGGATGATAGTTCCACAGTCGATAGGGGTCCCATAAGGGCTCGTGACTTTAACTTGACTCAGTGCACTTGACCACACTGCACTTGATTCAGGATATATATACACACTTATTGTAACTGAAATAAGGCATATACACGTTAAGTAAACTTCCGTCCAAAATTAGTGCGGACATCCTGACTTGTTACTTAGACAGCATGTGCAGTAACAATTGATAAAACACCGCTGAACCTACGTGCACTGCAAATTGTGCTTATCATTCACAATTAATATGTTCATTAGTTGAAATTTACGAGGATAACGAATCAGGAGATAGTTGATAGTTCCATACTAATAGCGGTCGAAAACGGACTTGACTGCACTTAGGTCGGAATATACCGATTTTTAATGTAACTGAAGTAACGCATTTCGATGTCACGTAAAATTCCATCAAAATTTGGTCTGGACGTCCTGTATATACAGGGAGTGACTTTTTCAGGTTAAACCCGATTCCGCCCGATTATTCCCTCCAAACTGACCTCTGACCAATTCAGGTTAAACCCAATTTCTTCCAGATTCCACTCACTATGAAATCA
Source organism: Ornithodoros turicata (assembly GCF_037126465.1). Classification (NCBI taxonomy): domain Eukaryota; kingdom Metazoa; phylum Arthropoda; class Arachnida; order Ixodida; family Argasidae; genus Ornithodoros; species Ornithodoros turicata. The sequence continues at coordinate 14,173,337 of NC_088208.1, forward strand.
TCATGTGACTTCTCCACTGACGATGCCTTCCGGTCTTAGCACTGGTAGGTGTCCCACAGATTGATTGATTGATCAATCAATTAATTAATTCATCTATTAAGCATATATAATTAATCAATATTAATAATTTATATAACAATATAATAAACAATAATATTTATATAATAATTAATATTATGAAATAAATACATAAATAAAGATTAGGGAAGGATTTAATACACATGAGGAGAAGAAAAGACACCCGATAACACCCGAACACACAATTATTCCCCGATTTCTCCTCAAATTACAGATTTAAAAATAGTGCCCGAATCTGAGAAGGGGAAATTTATCCCGAAAAAGCCACTCCCTGTGTATGTAACACTTAATATGTACTACTCAGATGAGATGCGCAGTATTACACACCCCTGACCGTACGTGCACTGCAAATTGCGCCGTAGTCACGTTGTTTTTTTTTAATTTAATTTTTCTCGGGCCTATACTTACAGGTGTAATCATGGTGCGCTTCACATAGCTGACTGTTGGTGGATGTTGAATGTAAAGAACAGCATCGTAGGCTGGCTCCTTGTAGTTGTGAACTTTCACAGACATGTTGATGTACTCCTCACCCAGATGCAGAATAGGAACGCCATCCTCCCTGCAATGGGTGTCACAGAAATGTGAGCGATTCAAATGCCAAAAATTGAGCATTCCATTTGGGACATCTTGTGCAACAGCTATGAGCATGCATAGGGTCCTGTGTTCTAGGGAAAACCCATTTTTACCCCAAATTTGCATCATGAATTTGGTAAAACAAGAAAAAAGAAAAGAAAATGAATATGGCAACATGCCAATTCAGCCACCAGCAAAGGCACTGGAGAGCATTAAGCATTGGACATTCAGAACAGATGTTCCGTATCTTGCATTAACCTAAATTTTGAGGAGCAGTTTTTGCTAATTATCCACCCGATATCACCAGATTTTCACAATTTTACAGCTCCTGAAATAATGCTCCCCCCCCCCCAATTAAAAAACAAAAACATAAATCCTGAAAGCATATAGGGCCATAAACATGTGTAGCAGACGCACGGTCCGTCAGCATGTAGTCTTATAGTCATCTTCCATCATTGCCTGGACACACGTGCCGGTGAACCTGAGGTTTTGTTTTCGATGTGCGCTCGTCGGCAATCATCAAAGTTCAGTTCCATTGTAGAGCGCAGTCTCTTGTCATGCTAAGTTTTACACATGCATCTCAAAGCTCGAGATCGTGGTTCTCTTTATGTACTTACCGTGGTAGGACAAGGTCAGCTTCAATGTGGAGATCACTCAAACAGTAGTCCTCGTTGCTGCAGTTTCTGAGGAACCGTGCCTAAAAATTGGAAGCGATTTCACTGTACTATGCGCAGGTCCTTGTGCTTTTGGGTTTAACACTGCAAAACCCATTTAACTCGTACAAGGTGCACCCCGGTTTCCTTCCAAGCCTTAGTCACCGTTAAACGGCAACAGGAGGATGAATACACTGATTACAGTATGTTGGATGATTCTGAGGTTCCATTGATTTCGATAATGAGGCTTTAGTGTACTTTCTTTCAAGTTGGAGCATTGCAACTGAAGCGGGTATAACAGCTCAAATGTAACCGATAGAAGCAATAAAGTTATCATTAGAGCCTGAAGTTTTCGGGGAAATATTTTTTTTTCCAAATTCGGGGGGCAAAAATCGGGGAAGTAAGCGTGAGCTCTAGATTCAGGCAAATTCGGGTGAAGAAAAAAAAATCACTGGCGATTTAGCGGTAAACGCGAGAGAAATGCGTTAGCATTAACAGCCCTTTCCGTTCCATATTTTACTTCTGGGTATCCAATTCCGGTTTAAACCCAACATCCATTTGTCCACATCGTCTATACTAGACTTCCGGTTCTCCCAACTCCTGGTCTAACCTGACTTCCAGTTCTCAACTCCTGGTCTAACCTGACTTCCGGTTCTCAACTCCTGGTCTAACCTGACTTCCGGTTCTCAACTCCTGGTCTAACCCGACTTCCGGTTCTCAACTCCTGGTCTAACCCGACTTCCGGTTCTCAACTCCTGGTCTAACCCGACTTCCGGTTCTCAACTCCTGGTCTAACCTGACTTCCGGTTCTCAACTCCTGGTCTAACCCGACTTCCGGTTCTCAACTCCTGGTCTAACCCGACTTCCGGTTCTCAACTCCTGGTCTAACCTGACTTCCGGTTCTCAACTCCTGGTCTAACCTGACTTCCGGTTCTCAACTCCTGGTCTAACCTGACTTCCGGTTCTCAACTCCTGGTCTAACCTGACTTCCGGTTCTCAACTCCTGGTCTAACCTGACTTCCGGTTCTCAACTCCTGGTCTAACCTGACTTCCGGTTCTCAACTCCTGGTCTAACCTGACTTCCGGTTCTCAACTCCTGGTCTAACCTGACTTCCGGTTCTCAACTCCTGGTCTAACCTGACTTCCAGTTCTCAACTCCTGGTCTAACCTGACTTCCGGTTCTCAACTCCTGGTCTAACCTGACTTCCAGTTCTCAACTCCTGGTCTAACCTGACTTCCAGTTCTCAACTCCTGGTCTAACCTGACTTCCGGTTGTCCACCTCCAGTCAATGCTTGATTTTCGGTTTGACACTTTCAGCTACTATATGTATGTCCATTTAATTAACGTTTAATTAGCCTCAATTACTAGGTAAGGTTACATAGGGTACCTGCAGGTAATTACCTACAGGTTACATAGGGTATCTTGAATTCCCTTAATTGCCTTAAATTACTTTTACTTGCCCTAATTACTCTTAATTCCGCTGTAACTTATGTTAATTACCTTCGGTATTCTTCAATTTCATTTCGTCTTTCTCTTAATTACATATACCTTACACTCATTACCTTTAATCTCAACTTTCTTATTTTAATTGCCTTTAATTACCTCTAACTACCTTCAATTACTCTTACCCTTTACTCTTAATTGGCTTTGACTACGTCAATTCCAAATCATTTGCCTCTATTTACATTTACCCCCTTATATCCTCTTTGCATGTCCACTGATACCGCTGTCTTGGTGAGGCTTCACCATCTGACACACGCACATACACACAGCTTTTTCCATTTCGACACTCGCAACGCTAACACATTAAAACTTCCAGTATGCTAAATTCGGGGAGAAACTGGGTTCTATTACTCGAATGAATTGTACTGGTTTGGTACAAATGGTGATGGAATTGTGTTTGCTGACAAACAAACTACCGTGCTCGTTCCTACAGATGTTTCAATGAGGACAATTTGCGGGGTAAAAATTGGGTTTCACCCTAAAGTGGCGACCTTCAATTCGGGGTGCAAATTTGGGGAAGAATGGGGTTCAACCCTAAGACCTCAGGCTCTAGTTATCAAATGCCATCACTGTCCATCAGTCGAAAACAGCAGTATTTACATGGAAACACAAACAATGCTTGAGCCACTAAAAGATTATCCTCCATGTTTTACTTATATTTTGCCAGGCCAAATCAGAATTGCTATGCATATTTCTCACATGCACAATACACACAGAGCATAGCATGCAAAAATGGAACAATTAAATGTCATCACTTTCAGTAATCTCACCTCAAAGATCTTGGAGGCTTCCTGCTGATTCAGAATTGGGAAGTTATTAATGTCTGGCAAACCTTCTTTTTCCGTATTAAAAACTGGATCCTTCTGATCCAATTTGTATGTCAACTTGAACTTAATGGGACTCTGGATATCTGATTTGTCCTGCAATGAAAGAACACAGTTGGTTTGTAACCTAACCTTACCCTTAACCTTATAGCCTTTGTTTAACCCTTACTCTTATTTACCTTTACCTATACTTTTAGCTTTATTTACCCTTAACGTTATAGCTATAACCTTATATAGCCTTTCCACAGTGGAAAATCTACTCTTCCACGAAGTTGGATTTTAAAATCTGGGGGAACCAGCAGGAAAGGGAAAACAAGAAATAGAAAAGAGTGGAGCATTCTCTCAAGATTGCACCGAGACTCATCCCGCAAGGTTTTCCAGCTTCCGTGACGTTGAAAAAAACTTTCGTAAACTAAACTCCGTTCTCTCTGAGTGTTGCTGTCATTAAATTTCCTTTCGCCAAGGCACGCTCAGCCGTGTAAGTGTTTTGAAGACTGATCAGCAGATTATGGAAATGTTGCAGATCGATTGAAGTCTTCACACGATTCCGTAAGGTATCAAATATTCCATGAGAAAGGGACGATTCTGATGGAAACAGTAAGTTCCGTGAGACAGGGCCAACTCCGCAAAACTATGTGGAATCGCGGAGTTGTGCAAGGCTAGGAGCTATAATTATAACTTACTTTCTGTGAGAGTTACGCGTGCGGATTAGCCGGTGTGCTCCCGATTATAAGAATCACATGTACCTTTCAATATATTTATTGCCCACTATTGCTAATATTTGCTAGATCTCCTATAAAAAAAAATGTATTACACAGCACACTTTAGACCAATGAAGAACTGTTGTAAGTGGGCTCTCTATCAGTGCACAAAAGCTGAAGAATACATGTCAAGAGTTGAAGAAATGTGCAAAGTATCAAACTAGTGCTTCTATGTCTCTAGCGTCTGAAATGTATGCGACCTTAAAGAGGCACTAATATGCAAAAACAACTTGTTCTGAAATGAAAGTCTGTGTTTCAGTTAGTACAGTGCAAGAAAAGCTAGTTCGCACAGCGCTACGATTTAGAAGAAAAACACAATGAAAACAGAGCCATCTTTGGCAACAACCAACGGAATCCTCAGGAAGCACAGATTGGTAGCATCCAGTGAGACAGCAGCAGAAGCGTGCACATACCTATCGCAGGCGTGTGGATTTGGAATGGGGCTGGTTGTAGTGGTCTGTACATGCACAGCATGATGCACACTGCTGCATTTTTCGATACCAATTTACAGAACTGTAGCCCACAACAGATATCACAAGTGTTCCACTAATAACAGTCATATTCACGTCATGCAAAGAGCGACAACCGTCCATTTCGTAACGCGCATAAAGTTTTTTTTGCCGGAACTGCTCCATGGTGCGGCACACGTGTGTATGCGCAGCATGTACTAAAAGCACCCGATGTATACCAGATGCACAAGCTGAAGCGATGTTCACTGCTTAGTGCTGAAGCAAGAAAGAGCGACTATCCTTGAGTTTGCTGACCAAGAGCGAGGGAGGCTCGCCTCCTGGATGAGGGCCAATAGGAGGACGCGGAGGGCATGCACTTCCCAAGCCTCTGCTCTCGCAGAAGAGACGGCACAGCATTATCGTTGTTTTGCGTGCCGCAAGGCTCCTGCCATGCGCACCAATGTAACCAACTACTTTGCCGTCCGTTAACCGGCACCTGCAGCTGTTTTGCTTGTCGCAAGGCTTCTGCCATGGCTAGGGTTTGCCACCTTTCGTAGTGAAAAATATCGTCTGAGGGAGAAGAGGTGAAATAAAAGTTAAGGAGGAAAGGCTCGCGGGAAAGGGCAAGTGAGTGAGGGGTGGATGAGCACAGAGAGAAAGAGCCAGCGTGCTGGCTCAAGATAATACGAGGAAACATACGTTCCTGTGCGTGGCTGGATCATTGATGTTAGCAATTGCTAGAAACAGACATGAACACCATACTGGATTGTATTGGAGCAGCTGCATTGGACTGCCACTTACTTTAAAAAACGCATCGACACAGAGAAACTCTTCTTCGCAGGCAGAGATCTCATTATGGTTGTATACGGCCTAAGTTCCAGCTGGCTCGGCACAGCCATCAACAGCTTTGCACAACACTGATCTTGTCCCCTCCGAACACAATACTTAATGAATAACAGTGATAATAGTAATAATAATGAATAACTAAGAAAACGACAGGTGACTGCGGAGTGGGTCTGTGCTCCAGATTTATTCAAGCTGTAGTGGAATGTTGAAAGGAAAACCCCGCAAAAGCCCCTATGAAAGGCCTTGAGCCACGAACACCAGCAAAAGGCTGCCGGTATCACCTTCCAACCGGCAAGTAGCACAGCGAGCAAGTAACCGGTCATGCCAGTACAATACCGGCCAGGTGGCAACCCTAGCCATCGCGCACCAATGTAACCAACTACTTTGCCGTCCGTTAACCGGCGCCTGCAGGTGTTTTGCCTGCCGCAAGGCTTCTGCCATGGCGCACCAATCTAACCAACGGCTTCGCCGTCCATTAACCGGCATACGCGTGACTCCCGCTTGACCTCGTTCCCATCTTGATGGACCGCGAAGCCGTTGGTTACATTGGTACGCCGTGGCAGAAGCCTTGCGACATGTGGAACAACAGTAACGCAGCGCCATCTCTTAGGCGAGGGCAGAGGCTTGGGAAGGCCCTGCCCACTGCGTCCTCCTATTGGCCCGCATCCAGGAGGAGGAGCCTAGCTCCCTCACTCTTGGTCAGCAAACGCAAGGATAATCGAAAGAGCCTGGTATACAGGGCAGGTGCAGATAAAGTAGCCCCGCATGTATGCATGTAGGGTATTTTCTGCTTACAACACAAACTTCCGATGGCGCGGGATGACGCATTTATCGGATGAAGACAAACAAATAAATCGTAGTAACCCAACTCCACGTAACAAAAAAGTTATCCATGCAAACATTGCTCTCCGTGCATCCTGATTTTTCTGTGCAGAGGTCAATATGGCGGTCACGACACAGTTGCGTCTAGCTACCGTCAGGCGTTCCAGATCTCGTTTTGTTTCTGCGTGAGCGGTACCCCTAGCGGTACGGCGATGCAACTGTGCTATATACTGCAACGTCCCATTGGAAATATACGGAGCGAAGTCAGCGTTGCTAACGATTTTATTGTGCAAAATTTGGTTACCACAATATTTTCTGTCGATTTGAACCGCACAAATATACCGTTGTGCACCGTTGGAAGTTTGTGCAGTATGCAGGGAACACGCTATATGTGCGAAAATGTGGGGCTACTTTTTCCGCACCCACCCTGTACTTCTCATTGCAGCTTTGTAACAAAATTAAAGATTTGAGTAATGACAACAAGTGCGGAATTAAAACAGCGTGTAATGTAATTTGAAGAGAACTTGTTTTTGCATTTTAGTGCTCCTTTAAACCTTTGCATCTTGTGTCTTTTTGCATGCTCGAATCCGCAATTACGAGTAGGTGCGTCAACGGAGAAGAACGCATACATACCCTGAGATACACAATCTCCCTGGTGCACTGCTGATGTGGACGGTAGATGTCCACCTCAATGTGCTTCCTCACAAAGCTTTCTGACTTTGGTGCATTGAACCACACTCTGGAGTACTTCTTGCCCGGCTCAGATTCGATGCTGTACTCCAATTTCAGCCGGGTTCGAGGCGATCGCCCTTGCACCAACGACCCTGTGTCGACGCGGAAACATGCCTCGATGCTAAAACTGCGGAAGAGAAACTGTCATTATACACTATGGACCTTAACCCCTTTATTGCCACATTATTGTTGAGAAAAATGACCTGGAAATGCCAAACATTTTTATTGCGTAGTTCGATTCCTAGTTCACAAAAATCGCTATCTGCAAACGTTTCTGGACGATATATAAGGCACTGATGGCCAGTAGTTAAACTAATAGTTAAACTACCTGATTGTAGTTAAAAAGTAGTTATCAACCACTTGCAGAAATGTAGTGTTCAACTACTAGTTAAACTACTATTTCGAGTAGTTAAGTTACTGCAGGCGCCAACTACTTTCAATTTTGCTGCAAGCTTTACGGCACGATTGTGCTTCCGAATTTTACCTTGAGCTACTTGTTTGATGAGAATGGAGGTGCAGAGCAATTGTGTCGTGCATGTGTACTAAATCTTCACTTTTATCACTGCTTGTGGTTCATATTTAGATGTCCAAGAACACTATAGAATGGGATTGGTGTTGATGGACAACGTTAAGTCGTTAGAGATGTAGTTAAAATACATTGCAGTAGTTAGTTAAGTAGTTTTAACTACCTCCCCTGAAAAGTAGTTGAACTACTAGTTAAACTACTCCATCGCAAAGTAGTTCGTAGTTATAGTTAAACTACTGTAGAAGTAGTTAGTGGCCACCACTGATATAAGGTTATGGTAGGTGACGTCACAACCCGTGCAAGTACGCCACGTGTCGGCCGTAGGTGAGTAACATCCCTTGTGGAATATTCCAGAATGTTACTCACCTATGACCGACACGTGGCGTACTTGCACAGATTGTGACATCGCCTACTGAAGGTATTTAAGCAATGTGTAACCCCCTGTACCCCTTTTGTCCTGACACAGACAGTGCCACCGTCGAAACGTCGGCCCCTTGCCCGGTTTACTTTTTAACGATAAGATAACTTTACTTTTTTACTGATAAGATAAGTGTGTTAGTAGCTAAGTATTACAATGAATATTGTAACCAATTTTCTAATGTTTCTCTTGCTGTGTTCAAGAAAAACATAATGCGGACGTTGATGCAATGATCACATTTCTCTTTTTTTATTCCCTCCTTGTGCATCTTTAACTGTTTTTTTTATTTATTTTTTTTTGCGTTTTACTTTGTGTTACTTTGCGTGTAACCTTGTGATATTGTCCTGGTGTTCTCGCCTAGACAGGGATTTGGTTCCCTTTTGCGTAGCACCAGAAAACAAATAAACAAGAATCACTTTCAACGTCTCCCTACCGAACAAACAAGTGTTCCTAACTACCCTCAAATCTGTCTCTGCATCTTTTCTATATATATATGTATATACAGGGTGTCTCTTGTAACGTGTCAATAAATTTTATTTAAAGAGAGCAATAAAACAAAAAAATGACCGCTACTTTTCTGCTACTTGAGTTACAAACAGGTGATACTTTTGATGTAGCACCTGTTTGTAACTCAAGTAGCAGAAAAGTAGCGGTCGTTTTTCCTTTATTGCTGTCTTCCAATAAAATTTATTGACACATTACGCGAGACACCCTTTATATAGCGAAGGTTGAGATAAGTGGGAGACAGAAGATGAAAGTACGGGAAGTAACAAAAAAGGTTTATTAAAACTTAAAAGTTATAACAGTTAGGAGCAATGTCTACGTTAAGACTGAAGCTCCGCTGCCTCAAGGGCGAAATAGCTAAATGAGCTATTTAGCTATTTCGTCGTGAAGAAGGCGGAGTTTCCGCCATGACGTAGATGTCGCCCCTAACTTTTATAACCTTTAAGTTTTAATAAACCTTTTTTGTTACTTCCCCAACTTTCGTCTTCTGTCTCGCATTTATCTCAACCTTCACTCTAATTATTTTCTGTGACACTAAGTGAGGGTGGAAATATCGACATCACCATCGCTCCTTTGCCGACCACTTGAGGTGCGTAAAAGAATGCACAGTTGAATTAAGTAGGTTAGTTAAGTTAAGTAGTTAAGTTAATTTAAGTAGGTTAAGGAATTAAGTAGCTGCATTTACTTCCAGCTTCGTCAGTGGTTGGAGCGCATCATACGGCGACACGGACGATTATGGGAGGCATCACACACCATCATTATGTTCCCTATTGCATGTTATAGGTTTTCTTACGTTCAGATTAAAGAGAGGCGGATACTAACACAAACCAAAGACCACGAAACGAGTTTCCCGACGTTTTGGAGCCAACGTGGCTCCTTCTTCGTGCATGAATCAATAGACACAACGAAACACACCTGACACCCCCCAACAAAGACACACCTGCATTAAACGTGTTCACATTTGGATTACCGTAATTTCACTCGTATGAGCTGCAGGACGCCTTTATAGGAACGTTTCGAAAATTTTCTGGCAGATAAGCTGCGGGCAGTACGAGACAACTGATTTGTGCAATGAAGGAGGCTGCATAAGGCCGTAAACCCCGTGGTTCATACTCCAGGGTTGGCATAGTGTACAACAAAGGAGGTCAGCTCTACAGAGTTTTACCAAGATCGGATTGTGCCCTTGTTGGGCATATTTCGTGGATTGATGGGTCGGTGGCCTTCTAGAAGACGTGAATCACTGCAACCACTTTCGTTAAAGCTGCTTTGGGGAATGCACCAGGAACGTCAATCTACTCGAATGTGGACCCGTCCCTGTAACGCACTGTTCATGCATCAGCAGGGCTGTGCTGTTCCAGAGACACTGTCGACCCTTTCGTTAAAACCGGCGTATGGGGAAAATACCAGGAAAAAATAGTCATCAGATAAGCCGTAGAGCGCTCGTAAGAGAAAAAATCGTGCATAAGCCGCGGCTAATACGTGTGAAATTACGGTAAATATAGCCTTGCCTGTCATTGCATTTCTTTTCTTTTTTTTTCAAAATATTCTACACAAAAATCTCAGCCCAATATTGCTCAATTTTTTTCTTGGTTTTACAGCACCTGCAATGAAACCAGATTTTTTCCCTTGATATAAAAAAAAAGAAAAAACGCAAGGGTCTCTGAGTGCAATATTCACAGCATATCTCGAAAATTCGGAGTTCTAACTTACGTAGTGAATGAAAAAAAAAAAAAAATTTGTGCACAAGGCTAGCAAGACCAATCCCAAATCAAATGATGGATCTTCTCACCAGACGTCATCGCTCCCCGGGTCACTGCTGCACCCTGGACGGTTGGGGTCGATGTTTGTTAGCTCACCGGACACAGACGTTGTGATGTTTATGATGGGGCGAGACCTAGGAGCAAGTTCCAACACACATCACTTAATTTACTTATCTCTTTATTTATGACAAAAACCTCAAATGCCCTCCTGGGGCCATACATGCTGGCTTACTCCAGCATTCAAGAAATTCAGCATGATTACGAAGAAATGAGGCAAAATTACCATAGACTGAGAAGTTACCCATAAAAAAAAATGACACGTTACGAGTTGAGTTACCGTGCGAAAAATCTAACTAAGTTAATAACAAAGTTCTTCAGCCTGAAATGCAACTTGCAGTTATGGAATTATTTGAAAAATAGAACACGTTACTTCCAAGTTACTTCGGACACAAAATAGCAGTACACAGGTGTAGCGCGCATGAGCAGTTGAGTTAGACCATGAGATGCCTGCGGAGGAGCGCAACACGTTTATATCATTTTCATTTATGCCCAACAATTCGAACGCTATGCATCTTAGTCCCTGTAAGCGCATAATGGTTCAGCTTCATTTCAATGGCAGCGGTTCCTGAATAGAATACTGTCATTGATTAAATATACGGTTTTATTGCATAAAATGCCATGAAAGAAACAGAGAGAAAACATGTGGAAGTGAGTGAAAAGCGAATTAAAAGTAACTTGGAACTTAGCATAAGTTACTTTCACAAAGTTACCAGAAAAAGGTCCTGAAAAGTTCCTCTGAAAGTTACCACGGTGCAAAAGTACCGAGTTCAGTTACAAGTTACCAAAAAAAAGGAACTCAGTTTCAGTAACCAGTTACCTCGAACTCTGAAAATTAGTGATGGACACGAGTGACTGCGGCAGGTCGCCCCAGTCGGATATAGTTTTAGGAGAAGAAAAAAAACGAGTGTGTGTGAACACCCAAATTTAAATGAATTTAGAGCACATGTTTATTTACCCAATTTTTATCCCCCGAAGTTAGAAAGAAATATTTCCCTAATACTTCAGGCTCTAAATATGAATAGAACCTGAGGTTTTCGGGAAATATTTGTTTTCTAAATTCGTGGGATAAAAGTTAGACAAATAAACATGTGCTCTAAATTCATGCAAATTCGGGTAGAAAAACTTCCAGTATGCTAAATTCGGGGAGCAATCGGGTTCGGTTACTCAAAGTAACGGTACTGGTTCGGAAGGACATGTAACTGCATTAGCTGCCAAACAAGTTAGTGTGCATTCCTACAAGCGCCTCAAAGGGTTATTTGGTGAGTAAAAATTGGGTTTCACCTTAAAGAGGCAACTTTCAATTCGGGGTCCAAATTGGGGGAAGAATCGGGTTAAACCCCAAGACTTCAGGCTCTAAACATGAAGTTGAAAATCATTCAAATAGCGAAAATATCCTGTATTAACCACAGCCATGAACGGCTGTTGCTATACAACCCAGCTGAGAGGCAGACTGCCCGTGACGTCAAACAGAGATCACTTCGCCGAATGATAGACAGTATTTCCTGAGCAAATTGCAAAATTTGGAAACAAGCTTCGCAATTAAACATGTTTTAATTTGACTTGGAGCTACGATCACATTAAATCATTGGCACTGAAGCCCACTGGAAGTGTAATATTCCATGATATGAGGGGAACATCTCCAGCAACACAGAACATCCTCTGGACGTACAAATAGTGTCCTAACAGATGTGAACGTCTGACGGATGTCCTGAGAATATCCCTCGGATGTATGAATCCGTTAGGACTTTATTTGTACGTCCAGAGGATATTTGGCGTTGTTGGGGATAACATGTGGCTTACCTCAACAGAATCACACTATCAGCCTCGTAGTTTCCTACCAATAAGTCAGGATAACCATTAGCATCCATGTCCAGCCCACCAGAGAGAGAATATCCAAACGTGGTTATTGGACGATTGGTCTGAACTTTCTTGGGGATATCCGCTGGAACTATCACCTGAGAAAAGGGAAGAGCAAGAGTCTGCTTCTGAGCATGGAGCAGTACACACGAAAGGGTTGAGGATTGGGCTAGTTGGTAATGAGACATCTGAACTGAGAGCGCAAGATACACGGACAAAGAACGGAGAAACAGACAGGACGGGCGCTAACTTCCAACTACGTTTATTGAAGAAAATGAGTAAGAAAGCATAAACCCTTCACAGCACACGTGTCACTTTCTGGGCGCACCGGTTCTGAGGAAGATCAGTTCCTTTTCGGTTAGAGATACAGAAGGTGTGCTAACGCATACATCTTGAGATAAATAACCATCAAGATGTATGCGTTAGCACACCTTCTGTGTCTCTAACCGAAAAGGAACTGATCTTCCTCAGAACCGGTGTGCTCAGAACCGGTGCGCCCAGAATGTGACACGTGTGCTGTGAAGGGTTTATGCTTTCTTACTCATTTTCTTCAATAAACTTAGTTGGAAGTTAGCGCCCGTCCTGTCTGTTTCTCCGTTCTTTGTCCGTGTATCTTGCGCTCTCAGTTCAGAAGTCCACGAAAGGTGGTTATCAGAGTATACAGTTCAAAGGATTAGGAGCATCTATAGTTTCACTGACAAGCTTTTGGAACAGAGTCTGTACTTCATCAGGCACTACCTGATGTAGTGCACTACACTGTGCTGTGTACCAGAGCCCTATATTAAAAGGGAGTCTGGCCATTAAAGGGACTATCGCATCCATCCTGGTCGATTCCGAAACTTTAGTACCGCAATATTTCTTGGTGGTCCCCGACAAGAGCAGCGAAAACCCCAAGTGAATAGGTTGCGTATGTGCTGAGCAATCTAACGAAATACATCCAAAGAGCAGAAGACTGAGTATGAAGGCCCTCTCCACCAGCTCTCCCCAAAAGTCTCGAAAACGTCACACCCAACAGGACCAATGAGAGCGTGCCTTATCTCGCACAGATGATCAGTGGGGTTGGCGAGCATCTGAAATGCAAGGCGGCGAGCAGACAGCCAGCCGTCACGTCGGAATCGTCGGAATACGAGAGTGACGTTGCGTCGCTTCCAAGCGGTTCTGGGGATTACAGAGTTGAAGAAATTGTGTTAGATGACGACCCTTACTCCACAGATCGTTTGCCACTTGACCCTGCCGCAAGTGAAGGCGCAAGCAGTGAAAACGAACCGTCCGATGGCGACGACACTTTCAGGTAAGCCGATCATATCCGATCGCTCACGATTAAGGCCCTTTTTTTCTGCTGCGGCAAATCCAGAATTCCGAGGCAGGGAACTATGAATTCTGCATTTTTTAAAATTTAAATTAATTAGAATTAATTTCTAAAAATTAAAAAAATAAACAGTTTAAAAAAATAAAAATTAAAAAATGATTAAAAGGCAAATTGCCCTAGTTCAGACAGAAAATACTCTCTGTTAGTCCTTAGTGTGGAAGAACACGGTTACAACTCCAGAAACTTTTGTGACTTAGCATAACAAGGTGCACTGTACTTTCTTCTGTGAGGGAGTGACATTTGTCACTGACTATCAAATTGTACTTGCTAAGTGACTTCTCTGCATGTACAGAGTTTACTGTCACACACAGGTACTTGACAGCTATGGACACCAAAGCAGGGGTCAGCATTTGCATTCCACTCCAGAATCCCAGAGAGTTGAGGGTTAGAGAGAGGAGTTAGAGGGTTGTTCCGCACACAGATGGGGCCATATCAGGGCCTGGTGGCCTTATCCGGTTGGCACATCTACGCTGTAACGCAAGCTGACCCGGTGCGAGCAAAGTCCGTTCATTTCGCGCATAAACTGAGTTAAGCACGCGGTTTCCGCAAAATTCTGCACAAAGCCTCATATTCCGCGGCAGACCCACAATACCGCGAATTTTTGCAGAATCGCGGAATCGCAGAAAAAGAAGGGCCTTACTCATGATGATTGTGCACTCGCGGGCATTTTGACATTTGTCCACTTGGAAATGACAGATGCCTCTGCACTCACTGTACCCCAGTGGAACCTGACGAACACCGGTTGTCGGTTCCTCGGAAACTGCGGGGGCAGTTGAATCGCCGATCACCTGCTCCTCAATGGCGTTTGTCTGCGGAGGGAACTCGCTGGTTAACGCACCCATCTTTTGTTGTGATAACCGCCGCGTATTCTTGAGCGACTTGTCAGTAGGAACAGTGTCAAAACACTTCTCATACGTCGTAAATAGCGTGATTTCATGCCCGTTTCATTCCAAGCACATGGATAACGCTTTACGGGCGTAGTTCCGTAGCCGGGCTTATGGCTTTTTGCTAATTAGCCGGAGTGTTCAAAAGCTAAATAATGAAGTGAGAGAAGACTGTATAGCGTATATAAAAGAAAGACAAGAATTACAAGAATGTGTGGTCTAGAAGTTTTTTTTACATGCATTTCAAGAACCCCATCTGACGCACTTCTAGCGCAGGAGAAAAACGGGAGTGCTAAGCCTGACGGACTCGAAACTTGCCATCTTGCGAAAGGTAGGGCCGTTGAAATGGGCTAAATCACCTCACTTTAGTGAGGTTAGTTCAGGTTAGGTTCTACAGATTCGGGGGGTCTGGGGGAGGGGCACACTTTCACAGCACTTTCGAAGCAATAGGTTCTTTCATACACGTAGCCATGCACGACGCCATCTCCAAAGCAGACGACGTCTGTGAGGGAAAATGGGGGAACGGCGCCGGCGGTGCTCCGCCCTCGCATTGGTCCTGTTGGCTCCTATGTCACAATGATGTCATCGGAGGTTTCGCTGATCGAAAAAGCTCGAGTGCAATGCAACAAAAACCAAAAGTGTGGAGCCCCAAGTAGGTGAATACGTGGAATCTTGTTGATGGGCATGGGTTGTGGACTTCACCGGCTGATACCAAACTGTTTCGTTTCTTCTTAATCACCACGCTAAGGTTCTTACCATTTTTAATTGTTAATTTCTTTTACTGGCAAGTCCACATCATTATGCATTTTAGTAAAATTGTACTGTTTCGATGGAAGCCGTTCCGCTGTTCTTAGTGCAAGCACTTTGCGCAGCACAACGAATGTCTTACCTGGGATGGCTCCTTAACAATGCCGTCCTTCGATCCCAAATAAATATACACTGCTCCACCTCCTGTTTCATATGGTGCACCCACAGCTAAGTCTGCAGAGAAGAGACAGAGACAAAAAAAGAAAGGGTAAAATCTTCTCTCTCGCACAGGAAAACAAGGCAGTAGATTTGCGAAGCATATTTAGGGTCTGACTTTTTCGTGTTAAACCCAATTTCACCGATCGTTCCCCCCAAATCAGTTTTGGACCCAATAAACCAAATTTCTCCCCGAATTCCAACCACATATTAGGTTGTATTATGTCCCACGCGTACACAATTTTGTAGAGATCTGATGAAAGCATTATCTGTGTGAGTACTGACTACTGAGTAGACTATGGGAAGCAAATTTAATGTTACATAATGAAGTGCTTGTAAGTATAAATCGTGAAGAATTCATGTTTGACCAATATGTGCACCTCTATGAGTCGCTTGCTGGACAGAAAGAAAACAGTAACCCAATAGCACCCTATTGTGTCAGTAGCACCTGATTTCACCTCGAATTACAGGTTAAAAAATAGCACCTTATTTTCCCCCCTCAATCTGGTAAAGGCAATTGGCCCAAAAAAGTCACACCCTAAGTATGTTGGGTCCCAGTAATTAGCAGGTGAATACCAGTTACCACTTCAGTTCGGAATTCTAAATGTCCAAGCTCACAAAGCACATTATCAAGACCTTCATTCAATGTTAGGTATGTCTGAAATGCTTACATGATGTGCGTAAATTCCTAAAAATGCAAATTAAGTATTATCACAACCAAGTACGACAACACTCTACGATATAACGCATCATGAGAAAACATGGCACTCTTACAAGTTGTTCTTACGAGGCTTAAGAAAACAGAAGTGAATAAAACTTCAGATTAAAAACAAAAGCGAGCAAGAAGGCGCAAATAACTTAACTTAAATAACGTAAATAACTTTTTTTAAAGGAAAAAAAAAAAAACAACTTTGTTCCAATAATCATCAGTTGCTAAATCTGCAGAAAAAGCACCTCTATGTGTATGATGCAGAGATCGCATCCCAGGACAGTAACAAATCCTTGCACTCGTCATAACATATGGTATTAGTAGTTACGAGTGTTCTCACCTGGAAAGCCATCTTTGTTGATGTCACCCAGTGTGGAGAGCCCAAATCCGTACCTTGATTCCTCTTTTCCAACCAGTTTGATTGGCTTGGTGTCATTTGTTATTCCCTTAGAAAAAAAAATAAATATATATACTTACGGAATTACAAAAACTTGTTTTCTTGTAGCTGCAATAACCACTAGGCACAGAGAGTGTACAGCTCTCGTCAACCTTAATAGTAACACTGCAAAAAATATGGTCTCGTTTCTGAGCGCAACAGACGATTTCAGAAATTGCATGGATGGCATGCCAGGGAGCGCCGTGCTGCGAATGCCCCACTGCACCTTGGGATTTAGTATGAATGAGTCAGACAGAAGAACAACAGCGCAAACGGTTTCGGTGTTCCCTCCTTCCTTCGAGCAGCAGGCAGGCAAGCACGAATGTAAACCATTTCCCACGACGCATTGCGCGATGCGCGTGACTTGGGCGACGGAGGGCCTCCGTGCGGAGCACAAGGGCAATATCTGAAATCGCCTATTACAGCAACCTTTGAGGCCAAAAAAAGATAATTAATGATTTTTAGGTAATTAGTCATTTGACGGTTGAGCAACATAGATTCCAAGAACGTCTGCCGGCCCAGAGATGATAGAAGTGAAAACAGCATTTCTACAGCTCTTATAGTTTATGAAAAATCTGTATTACAAAATTATATATCCTGTATGTAACATGCCACTGCCTCATATAAAATTTTGAAATCAAGATAATTACTAGGGGTGTGCGAATCCGAATATTTTAAGTCGAATCAAATATCGAATCGAATGGAGGAAAAAATTTCGAATACCGAATTGAATATCGAATATTCGTGCAATATTTACAATATGCGACTTTCGCACTAAAAGTTTCCATTTTGTAGCCCCTGCCTTTAGTGTCATTTTTCTGGCATTAACTGTCACAAGAGAGACATGCAATTCTTCTGCTAAATGCCCCTACACTCTTTAATTTTACATGAGAGTGCTTCCTGATTTTTAGGTGAGCCTACACTTACGGGAGTACTGGAGTGGTTAACTTCATTTCAAAATTTTATACCAGGCAGTAGCATGTTATACGAATGAGGTTGTAATTGTTTCAGACAACCACAGGCCGTTTGTGAAACAAACGAATTGGCATCCTGCCTCAGCTTTGCCATGAACACCCTTTAGTTTCTTTGCTCTCACTCGAGGAAGTTGCACTGCTGAAATTTTAGACTTAAAGGACATCTTTAAGACACCCTTCTTGTTCGTGAGATGTAGTCATTATTCGAGAGTCCTAACTTTTTAAAGGCAACCTCACAGACTTCAAATCAAAGTCCCTCGTCGGCACCACTAAACTGCATGTGGGAGGGGTGCCACCCCTTCCACAGACGATGTCTACAAAACTAACTTTGGATAACTTTATCTTAAACTAAACACTGTCCCCCCTGAGTTGGTCCTGCAGCAAGAGCAATTTCGTAAAAGAGGCTTCACCTCATGCATGGAAGCATCAGGTGAAGCCCACTTTCGGGTTGTGTCGTTCATATTCGTGGAATAGCCAAATATTCGAAAAATCGAATATTGGATATTCGATTCGCGCGTTCGAATCGAACCGAATAGTTCGAGCGTTTGATATTCGATTCGAATTCGAGAACTCGAATATTCGCACACCCCTAATAACTACCCTAGCAGGTGCAGACTCGCCTGAAAGTTATGAGACACCATCTTGAGAGGCTCCCATAGAACGACGTGTCTCTCGTGTGACAGTTAATGCCAGAAAAATTACTCTAAAGGCATGGCCTACAAATTGTAAACTTTTAGTGCAAAAGGCATATATTGCAAGCTTCGCATGAATACTGTAAGCATATTTTTATTTGCAAAGCATCAGTTCTCGCGAATCGCGCATTCATGCATTTGCGAAGATCTTCGAGAGCGCTTAATTTTGCGATTCCAAGGCCATTTCCTTTTGCGTGACAAAACGTCAAGCTGTGCTAACGGGTACAATTTTTCGCGATTTTTTTAGTGGTCGCAAAATTTGCAAAAATTAATTCGATGCAAAGAGAAATATGTTTACATTATTCACTTTATCATTTGGTGTTTGGAATTTTTTCCCCCATTTGATTCGATATTAGATTAGACTTCGAAAATTCGGATTCACAGATCCCTACAAAACCAGAGGTCCTATTACCTGGGCAGCATTCATATAAATGTAGATAGCTCCACCTTGTCCCTTGCCATGGTAAAACGGCGCTCCAACAACAAGGTCAACGTAGCTGAAATATGAAGAGATGCTCTTGAGTATGCGCCAATAACGAGTAACTGAGCCCGATTTCTCCCTGAATTTAGCATACTGGAAGTTTTTCCACCCGAATTCACATGCATTTGAAGCACATCTATTCACCAAATTTTTACCTCCCGAATTTAGAAAAAAATATTTAGTGAAAACGTCAGGCTCTAGCCATATACACAGGGTGCCAAACACATTTGTGTGAACACATTTTTTAAATATATATATATATATATCACTTTTTCCAAGATGAAATCAATTGCAACGTAGCATATGCTGGAGGGCACTCCTGAGGAGGGCATAAGCGAACTCCTAAGAAAATGTACTAATTAACTTTCAATAATCTGTTCCTTTTGGTCACCTGATATCGTAGCCGTTTCCAGAACAAAAATCCGTTCGATAGATCGCCCGCAAAAAATTTGTGAAGGAATGCCTTTTTTTTTTTTTTTGTTCATTGCACTTCTTAGAAGACGCGTATTTCCTTCACCCCCAATGTGAGAGGGAGAAAGAGCACACTATCGCCTCTCGCGTCCTGGAAAAAGATTAAAAGGAAACAGAAAATGCAACCCAAGATAAGACCAGTTCCGACAGAGTCACCCTATATATTTGTTATTGTTTTGTTTCCGCAAGTTAAAGCTCATCTTCGACGCATGAGGCGGCACTGTACTCCTTTCCCCTCTCACGTTGGGGATGAAGGAAATAAGCGTCTGCGAAGATGTGCAATGAACAAAATAAAGGAAAAAATGGCGTTCCTTCACTAATTTGTTGCGGGAGATCTATCGAACGGATTTTTGTTCGCAAAACGGCTACGATATCAGGTGACCGAAAGGAACAGATGTTCTCATTGGGACAACTTTGTAGCTTTTATAATTAAAAAGTTAATTAATGAAAGTTAATTAAGACATTGCCTTTGGACTTTGCTAATGCCCTCCTAGGGAGTGCCCTTCAGCATATGCTATGTTGCAATTGATTTCATCTTGGAAAAAGTGTTATATATATTTTTTAAAAATATGTTTGCAGTTAGCTGGGACACCCTGTATATATTTAAAAATTATGTTCACACTTAGCTGGGACACTCTGTATTTCATATTTCCGTGAAAATGTTACGCCAACAGTGACCACTCCAAAACTGAAAGTGAAAAGCGGCATGCTCACCCGTCTTTGTTGATGTCTAGGGACGTGAGCGAGTACCCAAAAGAGGAGGCAAACTGTTCCCCTTCGAGGGTGGCACGCGTGTACAGGACAGAGTCGGGACCCTTCATGAAGAAGACAACCCTACCAGTCCCATTGGATCGTGGCGCACCAGCCACGTAAGTCATCGTGTTGTCATAAAATTTTCCTGCAGCAACAGCCATGCCTGCAAAAAGAAAAAAGAAAATTTGTCACAGGTTGTGTGTGAACACGCCTTTATTTTGTGCCCACAGACAGAGCTCCTTCTATGATGTTACGAAAGGGAAGAGATGGTTAGCCTTCAGTTTTGACAGATAATTTGCGTCTCTCCGATTGTTTATGTGACCCACACTTGAACGCAGCATCTTTGGCATCACGCTCTGCTTGTGGTTGAAGTAATCGAACTGACATAATTAATTTAAACCTTAACTATTAATTAATCATCACTCACCATATTATAACTTAATTTGTCAACATTAATAACCTGTGATTTTATTTAAGTAATTAATTACTTAATTGTAAATAATTAAAATAAGTAAGATTATGAGTAACTAATAAAGAAAATTATATTATTAACTGATTAAATAAAGTCACCAAAGTAAGTTCCACAGCAGATACCTCGCAGACCTCTCAAACGAGAGAGGCCCCTTAAATTTTTCTTTATCAGATTACTGGTTAACCATATAACTAGAGCCTGAAGTTTTCGGTAAATATTTCCCAATTCAAGGAGTAAAAATCTGGAAAATCAACACGTGCCCTAAATTCACGTGAATTTGTGTGGAAGAACTTCCAGTATGCTAAATTGGGGAGAAATCAGGCTCAGTTACTCGAACGAGCTGTACTAGTTTGGTACAAATGGTGTTGTAATTGAATTTGCTGCTAAACAAGCCAGTTAGCATTCTTACACACGTTTCAGTGAGGGCAATTTGCAGAGTAAAAATCGGGTTTCACCATATAGAGGCAACCTTCAATTCGGGGTGCAAATTTGTGGAAGAAATGGGTTAAACCCTAAAACTACAGGCTCTACATATAACTAGGGCCTGACTTTTTCGGGTTTTATTTTTGGGCAAATTCGGGGGGTAAATATCTGGTGATATTTTTCATTTGAAAATTCGAGTGTATTCGGGTTAAATCCCGTTACGGCATATTCTGTCGTCAGGAATTCGGGTGATTTTTTTTTTTTGTTCAATAAAAATTTGTCTTAACATGGAACTAATGTTTAGCAATGTTATCAAACTTTATTTTAATGCACGCTTATGAGTGTGCCACGCGACCCGGATGTTTTCGGGTAGATTCGGGTTAAACCCGAATTTTACAGATTTCGTTCGGGGGGTAAAAATCGGGCGGATACGGGTTTAACCCTAAAAAGTCGGGCCCTACATATAACTGGTACAAGGATCATGGATAATAGAATATCATGCGAGTGTGGCTGCTCATTCGAGACTTTTTTCCAGGGACCAAAGGATCATCACAGACTATACACAACATTCTTTCTTGCTGACAAGAAGGAAGACAGTGGACTGTCTAGTGCTAGATCATCCGTGAAAGATATGTGTCTCTAGGAAACCCGTTTGTTTAACAATGTCATAAATGCATGAATGATGCATGATGAATGATACAAAAGGAAAGCCCCGTTCACTATGGAGGATTTCCATACACAAAACAAACACAAAAAGACAAAATATGTTAAAATGATCTTAAAATCTGAAAACATGACCAGCCACACTACAGTTAAAGTGCAGACACCCATACCTCATAAAACATAAGTTAGTTCCTGCGCTGCTGCAATATCCAAATGAGTAAGTAGCAGCAGGAATTGTTCTTCTTGCATCCTCCATAAAATCCATAGGGCTATACCCATTCCTGTTCCCACTATGATTTCTAAATATTCTACTAATTCAATAGCCTCTGAATTCCTTCAAGTAACATTTTCATACCACATCCTTGCCTTTATCCCGAATCTACAAGCCCATTGAACATTGTGCATCTACTATTCATGAGGTCGCGCATCTAAGCTGTTGTCCGATTGGTTCTTACCGAGGTAGCTGTATTTTTCTACGGGTGAGTTTGAGTCCAGGAGAGGCCCAAATGACCAAGCCCACTTGAGAAGGCTACGCTTTGCGGCTATAGAGAAAACAGTGCCTTTCCAGGTGTATGGTCCAGGAGCTCCCAATAGTATCGTATCATCCTGAACAAGTCAACAAAAATTACATTACAAAATTATACAAAAATTACAGAAAAAAATACAAAAATGACACACCACTGGAAGCAAATCTGATGTGTGGCAATAACATTTCCGGAACAAGGTAATAATTTGGCATGCCATTAAGGATATCAAGAAATATTAGCACATCGACATAAAAAGGAAAAAAAATTACTTGGCATGTCTAAAACTGTCTACAGTATTGCATACTACATCAGAACACTCTGCATGTCATTCTTTCCGTCACACTTTTATTGAAATGATGGAAAGATGAATAAAAGGAAAGAAATATCTCTAACACTCAAAGGAGAGAAATTGTGCAGGCAACCTGGCACTGATACATGACACAGAACCCAGTGGCATAAAGAGAAGGAAAGACACACACAACAAATCCTCAGACGCAGCAAAATTAATTGAGCCTAGCTTATATGCATAATAAAACTTCATGAGATACAGAACATCAAAACTGACATAAACTAATTCTCTACCACAGCAGTCAAGCAAGCTCAATGTTGTTGGCAGTTGTAAGTCGTAGTCAGCAGTATTTTTTTATTGTGCTTACTTAATGAAATGTAAGTAATTGTGTTCAGGCCCTACTCATATTAGCTGGGAAGATTGAAGAGAACACAGGCCAGCAACTTCTAAACCGGTAGAACAGATAGTATATATCCGCTGAAACTGATGCAGTTCACTTTCCTGGCGTTAGCACAGTTCTGATAAAAGCTGGAAAATGGTCAGTATCAGATAGTTATACAAATGTAGGCGATTCATCGCTGGCAAAAAAAAAAAAAAAAAACACGAGACACTAGGTGACATACGGAAAAAGCAAAATACTGTCGATGCTAAACCTGATGACGTAACTGCCAAAGTTGAAGCATTAGAAAAAAGTTCCCATAAAACTTCCAAGTTCTACACTGATGCGGATAACATTCAAGCTAGGATGGACCTGTTGAGTAATCAGATAGTGAGACTCATGGACAGAAAAGATGACTTAGGAAACAGATCAGGAAGAGACAATCTGGTATTTTTTGGGCTTGACGACAATAAACGTGAGAATTTGGAGAAATCTGAGAAACTTGTGCTCTCTTTTAAAGTGTCAGCTGGATAGCGGAGACTTTCCCGAGATTGCATTGATGTCGATGGCATTCGCATGTCCGCACAAAACTCTTATCGCATGTGCGCTCAGCGTTGGGAGTAAGGAGGAGAAGTGTACCCTGCACTTGACCCCCCCCCACACACACACGCACAAACTGATTGGCAGCATGCTCAAATAAATAAAATGTTCCACCAGTACTAATGGCAAATATGTAGCACTGTTGACTGTTGAGAGGAATGTTAGCCTGCTTTGCAGCCTCTGTCGTCAGCCCTCCTGCACATAGACAAGGGGATTTTTCGGACATTTTCATGAGAAACACCGTCAGACGTAACCTTTCTCGTCAGTGTGCAAAATATGCGAAAATTTTGCCCTTAAGAAGGACTCCTCGCAAAGCTGTTATACACACACTCTACAAATCACTTTGCCTCAAAATGGCACTCCCGAATCTGACATGGAGCAGCCATACATCTACAGTATCACTCACCTCTGTGATTAGGCCACTTGTTCCGGCCGCACAGTATCCGAACTGCTCGTGGGCCTTGTCGACGGGACGGTTGAGACAGGGATCCCATTCCCGCTCAACGGCCAGGTCCTGCCTCAGCGTGTAGCAGATGCCATTCCCCCAGCGAAAGCTCTCCCCCTTAATTACGTGGCGGTGGGCGCATGCCTGCGTGTGAACGTAAAATGTTAGATAACACATTGTGAATTGTACACTCTTTGTAACACTGGCAACCACCCCGTAACCACCCGTAACCCCATATCCCATAGCTCCGTAAGCACCCTGTAGCGTGTAGCGTAAGCCATTCCCCCAGCGAAAGCTCTCCCCCTTAATTACACAGTGGAGGACACATGCCAGTGCGTCAACATGAAATATTAGATAACACATTGCGCATTGCACACTCTTTCGTAACACTGGCAAACACCCCGTAACCATGAAGTACAAGATTGCAGGAGGGGTCTCAGATGATATTTCCTGATAATAGGAAGGTTTACAGGGCCTTCAGTATGCATAGCATTAGTTTGATTAGGGGACTTTGGGCAAAAGCAAGATAGCAGACTGCCATAGTTGCAAGCCATTTCACGTTCAACAAATTCAGAAACGTACACGTGCGTTAAAATATACACGTTATATACATAAATATACACGTTAAAATATCCATCCCCGAATTTCGATATGCGAAAGGCCGAAACCAAAACTGCTAAAATGGTTAAAAACCAAGCGAGCTGGTGGCTAAGATCCATGACGATCCTTTAGCTGTGTTTGAGACTGTGTTGTGTCGTCTGTTTCTCATCTTTTTCCCGGCCTCGGGTTTTCGTCACGGACCAAAACCGCGGCGACTGGGAACAAAGGGAGTACAGCACTCATTTCACGTGAGAGGACCATGAGATTTCGAGATGATTGGAGTAGGTGCCGCTCTGCTGGCCAGGTAAACCGCCTTTCGGCTTGGATAAGCCTCCGTCGGTGAGGGCGATGCGCTCCTTTTTGGTTTCGGCTCATTTGCAAACTGACATTCGACTATGAATATTTCACGGTACCCGCTCTTTTCTTAATTTTTAAAAGATAGAGTGGATTTTAACGAGGATTGTCTCCTGTTCTGTCACCCCGCTTTTGCCCAAAATTCTCTCATTAAGGAGTTAATTAATGAATTTCAGGTAATTAGTCATCTTCTAGTTGCATACTCTCTCCCAGAGAATGTCCGCATGGCCGTAGAACTCAACAGCAAAAATGTTATCTATCCTGCTCTCATAGCATTTTCATAAAAATTCTGTACAAAAACCCCTGTATATTGCAGGCATAAAAGTTATTGGGGAACATATAAACCACCAAGCTTCATGTAGCATATTAGTAGGACTACCTGGTTTTTGTGTTTATCCAAAAATCATGTGCCAGTAAAATTTAAAGCAATTAAATTATTGAATTATCATAAAAAAAAAACAGAGGTTGACATGTTTCGTTTCCTTTTGTGTTGATATCGCTTCGCATTGCGGGTTAGCCCACTCGACTCAAGTCCGCTGCAAAAGAATCTTACACCGACTGTGAGAGAAGCACCTGCGTAACTTCCGTACTGCAGGTAGCACTGCGTAACTGCAGGTGACTTCCAGCCTTGCATAGAGGCACCTCAACACTGGAGTACCTGAAGAGGGCACCATACCTAGTGACTCTCTACTTGACAACAAGGCATTTTGAGCTCATTTCAGCCATTTCCTCAGTTTACTCGCAATATCTCCAACTCCTAAGGTTTCCCTTCTGATAATCATGCTTCACTTCCTCCTCGAAGTGGACAAGGAAGCGCAGATGACACACAAAATATCTACTGAAAAAGGCTGCTAGACGTTGCAACGCGGGCAGTGAGATGGGACGCAAGCGAAAGCTGCCTTGTTACTACTATATCGAGGAACACTTCGAGATGTTTATGTCCCAAACCAATTGCGGCACAGCAAGTATTTCTGCAAACAGCTTCTCGTTCTTTTTCTGAGCACGCTGTTTCACAGCTGTCACTCTACTCAACAACAAGGCATTTCGAGCTCATTTCAGCCACTCTGTCAGTTTACTCGGAATATCTCCAACTCCAAGCCGCTTTTTCCTGATGAAGATGAAGATTTCCTGCTGATGTGTGATCGTCTTCAGTGTTGTTGTTTTTTTGTCTTTGTGTTCTTCAACTACTGTCTGGACTGCCCTTCTGAGTCTTTGTGTTTCCACTTTTTCTAAAAATTTTCTGATATTAATGCGGCTGTAAGAAGAGACACGAAAAACACAGAATTCTCGGAAAACAATAAGCTCCGAAAAATGTCATCTGAACTTGTTGAAAAATAAACTCTAAAAACCCGGAACTCTAAATATTACCTGCCTTTACCTGCATCCTTGCTCTTACGCAATGTTACTATGTAATGTCCTACAACACTTAAAGGACTTCATAGATGGAACAGAATATTACTGTCATACTTGGACAGAGAGCAAAGCCACAAAGTAAACAAGTATGCATGCGAGCCACTGAGGCACTTTCTAACAAACCAGCAACACTGCCTTTAATACGTTTTAGGATACTTGCCAAGATATAGCCGCCAGCACCTTGACTCTTCACCGTGACCCCCAGCCACTGGTCATCTTTCATAATGTCATTTGGAGGAGCTGGAAATGAAGTCATGCTCCGTAAGTGCTTACTTAGACGAGCATCACAAAGCCATCCAAGCTAAAACATCACTAGAGTGACACCTTCGTTAAAGGAGCAGTGAGATGACATTTAAAGGGGCACCGAAATGCAAAAATAGTTCACTTCAAATTACATTACACGCTAGGTTATCTTCATACTCGTTGTCCTAATTCAAAAATTTGCTTCCGTTACGAAGCAACAACAAAAAATACGCCGGACTCTTTCTTGCTTCGGCGCAAAGCAGTGCTCGTGCATCGGTGTTTTTAGTCCATGCTGCGCGTGCACGCGCGGAGCAGTCCCGGTGAAAAACATAGTGCGCGTTGTGAAGCGGACTGGCGTCGCTGTCCGAAGGACGTGAAGATGAATGTTGTCAGCGGAACATTCGCGAGAACTGTTGTGGGCTACAGCTCAGTGAATCGATATTGAAAAATGCAACAGTGCACATCATGCCGCGCATGTACGGAGCACTATACGATCGGGCCCGTTCCAAATTCACATGCCCACAATAGGTATGCGCGCGCTTCTCTTGCTGTCTCATTGGATGCCGCCAACCTTTGCCTCCTGGGGATCCCATTCGCTGCCGCCAAAGACTGCTCTGTTTCATTGTTTTTTTTTTTTTTCTAACCGGTAGCGTTGTGGGAACTCATTTTGTTTGAATCGCACTAATTGAAACACAGACTTTCATTTGAGAGCAACCTGTTTTTGCATTCTAGTGCCCCTTTAAAGCTGCTGACATAATTAATCCAGCAAGTGCAACCAATGCAAAATATACATTGATCATTGTCTTATCACCAAGCAGTTCGACTTTGACAGTGGGATGGAATGGGACCACCCATTCCAATTCCATTCCAAGGAATGGAGATTTGTGATAATTCCATTCCTTTCAATTCCTCGGAATGACAAGGTATGGCCAATTCCCACTCCTGGAATGGCTTTGCAACCCCATTCCATTCCTTTAATTCCATCAATGAAAGAAAAGGAACCGGTAACCGTGCTGGGTAGCCCAGCAGTGCTATAGAGGAGATTCACATTACCCATCACGAAAAGAGCAAAAAGACAAGGTTATTTTGCCCTTGACCGTGTAGCACCCAAACCAGTCCATTCCAATTCCATCCCGCCTGCGAAAAAGATACCAAATTCCATTCCATTCCTAGGACAGTTTCCGTCATTCCATTCCAATTCGATTCCGGGCTCTGATAAATCTGGAATGATTCCGGAATCATTCCAAGCCCGGAGTGTCAACTCCGCAACCCTGCTGGATCTGCTACCGTGACGCAACGTATAAAGCGTACGAGCGTATAAAGCGTATATACGGGCAGCATTGCGGGCCTCCAACGAACGCAGAGCCAGGCGTGCACTCCGATTGTGTCTCCCTCACAGAAGGTGCGTTCGTTTATTCGGACCGCGTGATATGTTATGTCATGACTCCGGCTCTCAAATATGAGAGTTCTACACTAGAAGTGCTCGAGACTCGACCCTCTCCTCTCGGTGTGGGCCGCTGGAGTCGATGACGTAGGATGATTCTCATACGTCACGTCAGTGCGTATGGAATAAACAAACACAACTAGTGTGGT
The DNA here is from genome assembly GCF_037126465.1 of Ornithodoros turicata. NCBI lineage: Eukaryota > Metazoa > Arthropoda > Arachnida > Ixodida > Argasidae > Ornithodoros > Ornithodoros turicata. The sequence continues at coordinate 14,201,437 of NC_088208.1, forward strand.
ATCAACTTCACTCATCTGGCTCTGTGATGGAGTTGCGGTGATTTATCCAGACACCGTAACACCCCCCCCAAAAGCTGGGAGACAGCCCCCTAAAATTTTGCGAGATTACGTAACATTTTGTCAAAGAGCATATAGTACATGGGAGTAGCCTGCATGTTGTGACGTGACACCCCCCGGGATGAAATTCTGGGTATACCACTGAGTTGAGGGTTGAAGGCGGTCGCGCTCACGCGTTAGACGTCTGCTCTAACGCGTCTGCTCTAATCATTGTTTTCGTGCAAGAACAATCGTTCTTGTGCAGCTTCCTACAGGCACAAGAGACAGAGCAAAAGCATTGTTGCGTTTTCTGCCATTTAGAAGAAACAAAGGACACAAATATCTTGACGTATCTAAATGCTGTGCACTCGTGGAAATAGCCCTTGTACAGCCAAAGTTTTCGGAAGAAGAAAGAGAGCGACCGTGCCAAGTTTAGTATGTTATTAAATAGGGTACAAAAAAAGGGGGAAAGAAACGAGAGAAATTTTCAAACTTTTTATACCTACGCGGTTCATCCCCGTGCCTTGACACGCGCAACTTTCGGTTGAAAGCAGCTCCGCGCGGCTAGGTGACACGCCCACCACCGCGAGAGTGACGTCACGGTATTCTCGAGTGAGGAGGTGCGCGTGGCGCCGGCGCCGGACCACACAGCGGGTACGAAGTTGTCGTACTGTGTTGCAGTTGCACCATTCTTGTGGAATATGAAACTTATTTTCACATCAGGTTGGGTGTGTGGCGGTATCCCCGCTGGCTAAAAGTCAGGCACGACGACGTTTGTCAGTCAGCGCCTCTTTTTTTTCTTTTTCTTCTTCTTTTTTATCTATCCTCTGCGCACTTTTTGATTGCCCCTCACCAGGTACCGGCACAAGCGGCTTTATGGTGCGAGATATGGGCGCGAAGGAGATCGAGGACATCGAGGAGGAGAGCACGCGCCAAGAAGATATCGCGGAAGGAATGCCAAGAGCATCCGAACGACGCTGGAATAAGCCATGGAAAACACGCGGAAAGACGGAAGGCAGGAGAAGGGCACAGCGCCGACTACGCAAAAACCCAACAAAGGACAACACACTCTCTTTCAACCGAATCTCTGCCGTACTGAGGCGGTACTCCAATGCCCTGCGACGCTTCCAATGGAAGGGTTTCTGCACCTCCCTCACCCCACACACGCCTGGCACAAAGATTTGGGCAGTGGTGAACAAGCTCGCTGGTAACTGCTCCAACAAGCACCCCTTCCAGGACTTTGCCCTCGCCCATTCTATCACCCTCACCGAAGCAGCAAACCTCTTCGCTGAAACCTTCACCCAGGCAGCAGTTCCTCAGCCGGCAGTACAACTACCACAGCTCCCTCACCACCGCATGGACGCCCCTTTCACGCGCACCGAACTCATGTCTGCTTTACATAGCAGCATCCGCCGCACCAGCCCAGGTCAAGACGGAGTCACCTACCAGGCCCTCAAGAATCTAACTACACAAGACAGACTCCTTGCAAAATACAATGAAATATGGGAGTCAGGCACAGTCCCTCCTGCTTGGAAACACGGACTGGCAACGAAGAAGCGCAGGCTCAAGGCCTAGCCGCTGCGCGGCTTGTCCGACGAGTGCCTCGTTTGAATATTTCAATGACCACTCAGTGTACGACAAACAGTATATCATCGGCTAGTAAAATTAAAAAATGCGTATAATTTACCTGCGCTGCTGGTCTCGATGTTTATTTGGTGACAGTCTTTGAACTGCGATGTGATGGGACATCGGTACACTGCTCCCGACTTGTTTGTGCCAGGCTGCCACGTCTGAGTCCGAGGCGCCCCAATTAATAATCTGTAAGGTAAAGATAACAGAGATAAGTATAATGAGCACATTTGTTCGCGTTCGGTAGGGTGCTATTCTGGTAAAATTATGAGAATATTGCTTCAAGAAATACATAATTTCCTAATGCTAAATTGAAACAACCTGATGCAATTTTCGCTGGTACTGGATAACCAAAAGAGCCGCTTTAACGAAATGAGCGGATGATGTCATGCAAATTTTTGTTCTCATCCATTACAGAAAAAAATCATTCAACGGACAGAAAAGTAAAAATGAGGAATTGCAGTCATTACATATATGACCAGATATATGAACAGGAATATTCACAAATGTCTCGATGTTACATATTCTACGCTGTGACCATTCGACTCTTTCAAACAGACATTTCTTTTAAATCAAATTTCAAAATTCGGTAGTCTATGAACTAATACCTTGTAGCATATCCCATACAAGAAAAAAAAAACCGGAATCGAAAAACAAAACTCACCTACAGGAATAAAAAATAAAAAAAAATACGAGAGAAGAATATTATAAGATGTATATTTCATTATCATATTTCTGTTCATATACGCGCCGACGTAGATTTTATTTATGAAATAAATTTAAATGAAACGAGAGAAACGAAAAATGACATGTCACGTGTACTTGGCTGAAACATGGTCCGCAAGTTTCGCACCTGCACCGCGAAATTTCTCATAAGCGCAATAGCTACAACAATTCGTAAGAAACCACTTGAGCAACAAAATTTAAATATACACACTCTCACGACAGAAAGGAGGTCAGCTCACAAAACGCGCATACGTTTCGCATCACCGCAGTACACGCTTGATCTGCAGTGAAGTATCCCTCCTGTTGCTCTCTATTTTCCTTCGGTCGTAAAATAAGCCGCGAAAGACAAGGCAGCTTGTTAGGGGGATCCTTCTGGAGCACTGGGCGCCAGTCCAAGATCAGACGAGGACGAAAGGTAAATATTGCTTTCATAGTGCTTCCTGTAAGTTGAAGGTGCACTAAAGTGCACGTCGCGGAATGAAAGATGGCGTTACCGTAGGAACAATATGAAAGGAACGCGGCATCTTTCGCGGTTACAAGTGAGAGAAAGTGCAGCGTTCCCTCTCTCTCCTTCGCAAGAAGCGTGACAATGCAGAGGCCTCTGAGTGGTCTCTCTTAGAGTCACTAAATAGCTTCTATTTAGTGACTCTAGTCTCTCTATACGATCTCTCGCGATGATTTGACAAAACGCTTGAGGAGACCAGTCAGAGCGCGCTCCGCATTGTGCTAATCACAATCCGCACAGAGCCAACCAATCAATTAAAGTAGCGCAGAAGACGTTTTTGACACCCTGTTTTCTTTCTATAAAATTGTTAAGTAGGCCAGTAAAACGCACCATGAGAAGTACTAATCCACCCTACACCCCATCTTTCTCATAATCATCTCCGACACACTCACCATAGTTTTGGCGCTCTATGGCCTTTGTTGCCTTTGTGCCATTAAACACATAATCAATCAATCAATCAATCAAACCACAGTTATAATTATCGCAGAAACTGAATTTAAAGTGCGCAGCAAAAAAGCGATCGTGCGAAACGGTGGCGGAGAGGAGTCACAGCCTGTGACCTTGCGCTGACGCTACACCGTCCGCGCTCGCTGATTGGTTCAGAGTATCGTCTGCTAGAGTCAGCTGTTCGGGGCTCGGAAGAAGCACTGCACACGGGGAAACTCTGGCGGGACAACGAAAACCTCCATGCGCACGGTCACCCTTTCAATTCCTAATCTCCCCCTAGGGAACCAGGTTTACCGACTACAAAAGAAGAAAGCCCTCACACAAAAAAAGAAAAAGACAGGCGCTGACCTCGACTGACCGCGCAGACGGTATGACGTCATCGGCCGTCCTTCTCCTCCTTGTTACACTCCGAGGGGAAAGTCTAGAGTGAACGAGCGCGCCTGTGTTTGTGTCGTTTTCTTTTTTTGTTGTTGTTGTTAAAAAAAAAAAGAAATCTGCATGCGTCAAAACGTTTTGTGCTGTTCCCCAAGTTGATGCATATACTTTCATCAGAAGTCTTACACTGAAAATATTTTGGATGGCCCTTTATACTTTTGCCCTTGTTTCCCGCACCACTGTGCTGAATAAAGTTATTATTATTATTATTATTTAAAAATGTTTTGTTGAGGCAATGAACCTGTCTTCCAGAGCGTCTTAACGCCTTTCTCCCGTCGTTCCATCCATTCTGACAACTATGTATATACAAGCAACATTTTACATGCGTTTGCGGTACCTAAGCACGTTCACTCGAACAGAAAAGCAAAGGGTGAGAGAGAGAGAAGCGAACTTCATCGCATAACACACTCAGAACACCACAAAGAATGACAGCGTTCTTTCTGTGCCAATTTCGATATACAGGGTGTTTCACTAACAGTGTCGAAAGATTTTAATAAGAAAAGTACACTGCGGAAAAGTACGCGCGAGCAACATTTATCCGCAAGGAACTTTTGATGTCGACCACAAGAAAATGTATGAAATTTTCATTGAAATAATTTTAAATTTCTCGAATTGGACTACTATTTGCAGAGCCGACGTCGCGTTTTCCTTGCGAGGAACAGAAAGCGCTCGTCATATCTACCCTATTCCTCAAATAGGGATGTGCGAAAATTCGATTTTTTTTAAATATCGAAGCGAATAATTCGATATATTCGAACCGATTTCCGAATTGAATACGGAACTAGATATATATTCGAATTTGGAATCGAATCGACGTTTCTTCCAAACCGAATATGGTATTATAAGTGTACTATATATATATATATATATATATATATGGAAGGTGTTGAGCAGGTTGGTTAAAACCTGACATGATGGTGAGACTGTCTTCTGTGTGTTCCATCATGTCAAATGGTACAAGTGGTTGTAGTTTCTCGGTCTTAATAATTCGCGAGCTCGGATTGACACACGCGGCAAAATAGCATTCTCGTTATAAGGCCGAAAACGGCACGAGGAGGCGCTGTATTTCATATTCACAGAGCTGTTTCGGGGGCGGGGGGGGGGGCGAGAGGGGCAGCCGCCCCGGGCGCCTTCCCCAGAACTAATTTTGGGCAACAAAGCAAGCCCTACAGGATTTTTAGAGCTCTGAAGAACAACATTTTCCGTAGTGTTGGGTTGGGGAGGGGGGCTTCACCTCTGGTAGATATTCGTCGCAGACCGGCTCTGTGTACACGTTCATATGTATACTCGTATACTATATATGTATAATTTTTTTTAAATTTTTTCATGCTTTACACATGTTTATATCCATACATGCGCTGTACGTGTATTCGGTACGGTTACACAACTATTCACCTCGTATCGAATTCGTTTTTTTTTTTAAACTACGCGTACCTAATATCGCTTCGCATTTGCTTTGGCTATGTATCCATTCGCTTCGGTTTTAAGATAATTACTCGAACGTGCAAAAAAAAAAAAAAAAAGAAAAGAAAGAAGAACGACAAAAAATTGTTCTGCCACATCGTAATGTATACATAATACATTCCGACTCTAAGGAACAAGGATTACACGCGACAAAGAAGTCACGTGACCCATCTCGTCTTATTGCTTTCCGCCGCTACCTGTCAACGGGGACCTCGAAAGAAGAAGAAAAAAAACCTTTTCATTCTTTACGGTGTTCGGTGCCGCCATAAAAGTGAAATTGGGAAACAGGTTTTTCGCATCCGTCGACAATGCGAACGCATGCATATACATATAGAGATGACCTCCTCGCCAATTGAAGCGGAGGCGTTATTGCCTGCTCCGTGCAAAAAGAGGGGCTCGCGGTTATTTGGGTACATCTTAATTGTCGCTTCCGGCTGCACTATACGTCCATGTCAAGGTCGGCACCTCTTTGATTAAAAGTGGGGACCCACTTCTGCAGTCGCCTGTCATCTACCATTTATGCGCTGACGGCGCGTGAAAAAGCTTAATCACCCTCGCTATGAGGACGGCTCTGGGACAGACTTGTACGTATTTGGAGTATCGTATTTAAAATACAATTTGCGGTATTTTGGTACTCTACTCAATACTTTTTGTTTTGTGTATTTGTACTCTATTTAAAATACATTTTATGGTATTTTATACTCAATACTCTAATTACATATTTTGGATCTCCCTGCTGTGTCTCGTCTTTCCATTATCTTGCTTGTTCAGTGGAAATTTCCTGAGTCCCTCGGACTTGACCTGGACATTGGCCCTTCTTGGAAGTCTGCATTTAGAGATCCTGCCCCCTGTGTCTTAATCATCTGCCAGTGAGAGTTCTATTATGTGTACCCTGACGCGATGACGCCGAATTCTGACCTCGCCGAGCGGGGACCTGCTAGAATTTTGCTTTGTTCTGGGTCACATATACTTATTGGAGTTATGTGGTATCTCTTTGTCATCTTTTTTGGGACTTGTGTTTAGATGACTCCTGCCACACAGCGGCGGCTTGCGCTAGTGCGCAGGGTTTTGGTGATTCATGTCACATAGCGACGATTTGCCGCATTGACCAGTGACTTTTTGCGTTCAAGGATAAATAGTATCTTAACTGTATTTCAAATACTTTTTGAAGTATTTTGTACTCTATCTTAATTACTTTAATTTTCATGTATTTATACTCTATCTTAATTACATTCTAACGTTAGTATTTATTATCTTATCTTAAATACATTTTTGAGTATCTTGTACATGTCTGCTCTGGGACGAGGATGAAGGGCCCGGCATTTCACGAATAGACCTGTATCCCAGAAACGTCATCATGACGTTGGTAGACAGACTGAAACTGAAACAAATCGGAAGGGGGGGGGGGGGCTGGGTTCCACCAATGGACACTCAGTCCCTGCTTCCTATTGAAAGAAAAGTAGGACCGAAGGTCGCGTCCCTTTCAGGGATCATCGTAATGCCCTCAAGACAGTCGCTTTCGGGCGCGACCTTGTTCGCTTCTAGCTTCGAGCATAGTTCAACTCTACCAAACTGGTGGCGCTGTCGAACATGACGTCATTTGTTTACAAACAGGGAGAGGTCTATATCAACTTATGGGCTTCTACGAATATATGTTAATGCGTATATAGACCTAAACCTGCACCTATTACGCTGCATACCAGAGTGTTTAGGAAATTACTTTTCTACGTGACGTGTCAGCGAGGTAAAAACCACTGAACGCACGTCTGGATGAAGCTCTCGCGAGCTTAGTGCATTCCCATTGGTCCAGCAAAGCACGTGACCTCCCTGCGCCCGCGTCACTGGCGGGTGTACCTGCTGTGACGGTGCGCAGCCGGGCGAGTTTCTGTATAGGATGTATTGATCGCATGACGTTACTCACAGGGGAGCGCCACAGTCGTTGGCGGATTTGAGCCCATATTTTCCTCATCCTCAACACATTCACTGTTCATTTGGTGTTTATAACTGCTTGCACAGTGTGTATACATTGGTTTCGGCGCATATCACTGGGCGCGGCCATTACGCCCCCACACTGCACTAATGGCGACCGGGTGACGTCAGGCAAGATGGCTGCTATCTAAGAAACTGCCGCAAATGAAGACTGAAACCAAAACTCGTTAGACGTGCATCATCGGCGGCGGCTGTGTCGCCTCTTCGAAGCTAGCGCCCCCTGCAGGGGTGACGTCAGTGAATAAACCCCGTTCGGCACCTATTTTCTGCGCCTCCATTTATCCCCTTTGCTGCATAAATTGAAATTCAGGTTCAAATCGATGAAAATATAATATAATTGTGTTTCATATTCATCTGGCATAAAATGGAGTCCAAAAACCCCTTTAATCACACGCACGCTTTTAGCATGCGGGTATTGCAGAATGCGCCCCAGTGTGGCTACCTTCGCGAGGATGCCATGAGAAGCTGTTTCGTTACTTTCGTCGAGGATGGTAGACCAAAACATTCACAACTTTCCTACAAAAGGTCGCAAGTGATGGGAAGGTATACAGGGTGTTTCACCTGAGGCGATAAAAAGGGCCTGGAAATTTAGGCACTAAAAACGACGGAAATAAGCAGTCATTTAGGCCCCAAAAATAGGCGATAAAATGCAAAAATAGGCACGTTAATCTGGTATGCTCTTTGGCTTTGTTGGTGTTCCCGAATGCCCCATCAAGGAAAACTTGCTCGTTTAAAGGCTACGGCACCGTATACAAGCCTGTACGTCTGGTACACGAATGTTGAGGCAGCCGGGAAACACAAAGTTCACTTCTTCGTCAGTTCAAATGAACTAAATAAATTTCCGTCAATTAAAAATTGTCCAAGGCCTCTGAAATGGCGGAAAAGGTTTCCAGAAGGTAGTTGCCGAAAGTTCCACAATCCTCCGTCGAGTACGTCGCCAGATAGGATTTTTTATCATTTTAGGTGAACCTAGAGTCACTAAATAAGCGTGTATGATTGTTGCGCGATAATCCATCTATTGTCCACCAGAGCGTCCCGAGGATGTCAAGGTGAGCTCAAGACCGTCAACTGCTGCTTGTAAACGAAAGGAACATTTCATCCGCGCACGATAGATGGCATCGTGCGCTAACGTGCGCAGTGCGCGTGCGCGTGGGAAGCGTGGCGCGAAAACAAGATGGCGCATGCTCGCTCATTGGAACTCAGTGTCGATACTCTGAAGCGTAGCTTATTTAGTGACTCTAGGTGAACCACTCTGTATAGGTACGTTTCCGAAAGGGTCAACAACTTTATTTGAATGGGTCACTGTGCAGTTGGGTATGGGGAAATTTCCTGCCCTGTGAACCACAATCCGACGCCGACAAAAGGAAGAGTTGTGCAGCAACAAATTACTCCTTGACGAGCAGGAAAAACATGACGTCACAGAAAATCCATACCTTCGCTCGCCGACCGATGACCAGCAGAGTGCACGTGAAGAAAAAGAAAAAGGGAATCATACATCTTGTGCGAGAGGGAAGCTTGATTTCATCAGCGGTTTCACGGGCCATACGTAAAAGAAAAATCAATCAATCAATCAATCACGGAAACCAGCCTAAACACAAGTTTCCGGGCCGTGACTACGAAGGCACGGCACGTTGCCAGAATCAGCAGATGATATCATGAAACAAGCAGCAGACGAAATAAAATAATACAGGACAAAGAGGGCTGCGAATTCCGCTGAGATTATTTTAAGAAAGGGCCACCGAATTCTTCCGGTGGGGGAACACTAATCTCGGCGTTCCTGACCCGGTCAATGTTTCACCGTCAGTGGTATTTAGTGCGCATTATCGCCACGAAGCGGCGCTGCCGACACTTGCTCTGTGAGCCAAGAACGTAACCCTGTTATTCACACGGGCAATGTTCTCACGGAATACTCTGGAAGAAAAAGCAGAAAACTTGGAACGGCGCAGGAATAGTGATTGAGAGTGGCGTACTGTGTCCTTAGCAGACGACACCGTCTGCGTCTGCGTTGTTTCTTGTCGTCTGCTACAGAACGTTTTGCGGCTGGCGTCGAGCGCTCGCGCATACGTGGCAGCTGAAAGCTATGACGTTTTTCCGCATCTTCCGCTGAGGTAGTATTCCGTGGAACATGGTTAGCATGCACGTAAATAACGGCGGCGCGGAGTTGCGTAAGAGGAAAAGGCGTCTGACTCCCGGATTTTTGCCCTTTCCCATCCCACCTCCCTAAACTCTTCCCCTCCAACGTCGTACCCTTGCCTCAAGAAAAACACGCAAAGAAAGCAAAAAAAGAAAAATGAAAAATCGAACACGTTTATCATGTACACCATACGGAATGCCATCCTCCGCCCCCTGGATGAAAACACAATTCAAATCCGTGATATTCAGCCGTCACCAGCGCAAGTTAACATGAAATTAGTAGAAAACACGAAGGACCAGCTAAATGATTCGAAACTCACATCCCCATTTTTTTTCTTTATTCACATCACATCACATCACATCACAGCTAAATGATTGGAAGTGTAGGTATACAAAATGGGGAAACAGTTACAATTTATACACACGCGGTGGGAGGCAACCGCTCAAACCACTCGTATTTACAAACTTAATTCAGGCTAGGTGGCCCGTTACCAAGCTACTACCCGTTACAAAGAGCAAAGGCACGTCTACTTGATATATGCCATAGTACCCATCCATCCCGAAGGGTGCCGAAATACTAGATCCTTTTGTGTAAGGTGAAGACAACGGCCCCATATGATACGATATCCGCCACATCTTGTCACCAAAGCACAGGCAACGCCGAGGCCTGCTTATTGCCTCCTCTCCCTGCTTCGCTACGTGGACATATAAAGTCGGAATTCGTCCGCTTTCTGCGATTTGCCGTTCTGCAAAATTCAAGAACTCTCAAATGATTGCAGCTAACTTGGAAACTGCGGACCTGATATGTATATGTAGAAAAAAAAATTAAAGTGCAACACGCTTTGAAGAAAATCAGTTTTGAGAAAAATATGGGACCATTTTGCGCTTTATTTCCACGTCCCATTTAGAAGGCGGGGACGTTCAATCATTAGTGGCAGACGACGGTGCTTCGTCTTCATGGCCACGGCCGCTGAAAGCACCTTCGTGATTGGCTACCGCGGTTGAAAACACGATCCCGATTGGCTGACTCTTAGTTGTTACGTCACGTCAACGAGTAAGCAGGCTTTCTCCATCCAGGTGGTGTTGGCACAACCCGTACGCCTAACACTTGGCTATAAATAAATAAATGGCAGAGGAAGTTTGAACACTGCATTGAGACATTGTGCACCGCCAGCGTCAAAATGTCGGCTTGGCAGTGTTCGCTTCTGCAAAAGGGCGACTCAACCACGGAGGCACCAGAACAACAAATTGGTCCCTCAGCGATGTGCCAGGCAATGCACCCTGGACATTTTTTGTTTTTGTTTTTTACTTCCGAGTAAGTGCCGCGAAACAAGTGTGGCTATGAGCGGCGTACAGATGTGAATAGGTGGAGAGAGGACAGCAGAAAGGAGCGGGGGACAGGGGAGTTCGTATGTGTCCTGGTGTGGCTTCAAGGGGAACTGCATTTCCCATTGTCGGTCGTCGACATTCGTCTGGAAAGTCTCCCGGAAAACCCAGGGAAAACTTCCAGTGGTGGGATTCGAACACACCACCAGCCAGTCCACGACAGTAGTGGATTCGTTCGTGCATAAATCATGTTATCAGCAAACGACACATCCACCACACTATCTTGGATTTGACAGCTTCTTTCAGCGTATCTATCATTTCCGTAGTGCGCTTCCGGAATACTGCCACCAATGAATGAAGCTCAAAATGCATTTGCTTGCAGTTTTCCTCGAAATTCCATATGCCTGACCAGTGACGGCTTAATAAACCATGCACCCTTATAGCTAGGGAGTTACTTTTTCGGGTTAAGGCCTTTTTCAGATTCAGGGGGTAAAAGCGGCCGCTATATTTCGAAATCTATAATTCGGGAAGAAATCGGTTGATAAATGTGCCTTCGGATGTCTTTGTTCCTCCTCTTGTCTATTAAGTCCTTTTCTTTATATATATATATATATATATATACGTGTGTGTGTGTGTGAGTGTGTGGTGTCTACCAGCTCTAGTCACCGATGGCATAGACAGTGCTGAGACACATGTGGTTGCTGAGAACGTAGGCGACCCATTCTTACATGTGTTGTCGACCTTTGCTTGTCTTTCGTGGCAACCGTCACTTGAGGATTTCATAGTGACTGGAAATTGGGAACAAATCGGGGGTAACTTAAATGCTTCGCGGTTTGAGCGTGCTTCGGTATACGGTGGGCAGCCGCCGGATATGCGTGCCACTGCACCGTCTCGAAATTTTGGTCTGTCACGTTTCTGCAGCACTTTCTCACCGTTGATGATGAATTCATCGTGCTATATATACGACATCCGTCGGGTCGAAGTGTGTCGCTCTTGTCAAGAACCGTAGGAAGCGTAAACATGGACACTTTCTCTCCTCCCGAGTACCCCGGACGACACTTCGTAATGCGTCACATTTATTTCATGCTGTTAGCGTACAATTAACGCGCGCTGACAGCAGAAACACGTGCAACGTAATGCCAGACAGGGGAGTTTCTCTCCCGCACACAGATGGCAGCGCCGCTGCACGGGCGCTCCGGTCCCTTGGGCGAAACTCTCCCATAGAGTTACGCAGAAGCTCCGTGACCAGTAAGCTACCAAAGGACAGTGCTAACACTTTACAGCGACACATATGGTGAGGACTGTGAGTACATCGTACGCTATCATCTTTCCGTACGTAATAGATAACGCTGGTGTTACTGCGCACACGCAAGACAAAAGCAGAGCTTTGCGCATTACGCAGGACCACCGCACCATCACTTACGTACGCAAAGGCGACGGCGTACGATGTACAGGGTGGGTGCTATAAAACGTCAGTCATATTTTCGCGCGTGGCGCGATACCACTGCATAACAAAGTAACTACGACCACGCAAACTTTCATCTTCATGCATTTCTTCTGCACTATTCCGATGTAAACACGGCGGCTTGCCACTAGTTGAGTGCAGCTTCCGCCTAGGGGCGCTAGCGGCGTCGAAAGCGAAAACAAATTCGTGTCGGCTAGCGCCCCTAGGCGGATGCTATACACAACAATTTGCAGACCGCCGTGTTCACATCGGTATAGCGCATAAGAAGTGCGTGAAGACGAAAGTTTGCGTGGTCGTATTTACTTTGTTATGCAGTGCCTGGTAACCACGATTTTTTCGGAGGCTCCTCTGATACAAATTATGTACTCCGTGGTAGCGGAAGTCTGTCAGTCGAGTAGGTATCGCGTCACGCGCGAAAATATGACTGACCTTTTATAGCACCCACCCTGTACTTAAACCCTGATTCTTTCACTTCCCTAACCCCTGTTGCTTCAGCTAGTAAAAGCACGAAATTGAATATTTGAATTTAAATATATTTCGAAGGTGATAAAGGTGACTGTACGCGAGACATCAACTAAATAAACCCCCCGGCGAAAATCACCGTCGTAACGTGACACGAACAGGTGGTTCACATCGCAATACACGGACGCTATACGTCGTCTTGACGATCGATTGGGCTTTGCTGCAAGCCAACGCAAACATGCTCCGGGAACATCGGATGTCGGTATACACACAGCGCATTCTGCACATACTAGACGTCGTCGGCTATCTCTTGTTTGCTGGGGTGTTATCAGATAACTCGGACGACTCGAAAACGTGCGGTCGAGGCGAAGCTCTAGTAAACGTACGAAGGACACTGGTTACTTGTAAGAAATGCGGTTTTTGTGAACCAAAGTTTCACGAATTCCATCCAGTTCAAGGTATATATTTCAAGTACAGGACATTTCGTTTTCGTCTAAACCCACATGCTTTCTGTTTTTGCGAGAAGGCTTCGGTTGGATCCGAATCTGTCCTGATCTGTTGAAAACGGGAGGCGTACGCCTTTTTTGTGACACTTACGCTGTTCATAATTGTCACGGGAGGGCGTACCAGTCTTGGGTAGTAACTAAGTTACTTTTAACTTGTAACTGTAACTAGTTACTTTTGGGGGTAACTAGTTACAGTAACTAGTTAAATTTCCAGAGAAGTAGCTTTTAAGTGTAACTAGTTACTATTTCTGTGAATGTAACTGCAAAATGTAGTTACTAGAATAAATGTCGTTCTTTTTTTTTCTTTACCCTACCTTGTGGTTACCTTGTGGTTTTTTTTCTTTACCCTACCTACTGTGTGGGATAACCGCGTATTAACTTACACTGTGTCTGGTTAAGTGTAAGACAACGTTTATCGCACTTCAGTAAATGTAAATAAATGTATGTTATTAACAATTGGATCACCCTCTCATGGTCATTTCTATAAAAAGTAACTGTAATGTAACTATAAGTTACTTTCTCTCAGTAACTGTAACTAGTTACTCGTCCACAAAAGTAACTATAACTGTAACTTAGTTACTATTTTTGCCAGATAAACTGTAATTGTAACTGAGTTACTTTTTAGAAGTAACTTACCCAAGACTGGGGCGTACGCCTCCCGTTTTCAACAAATCAGGGCAGACAATGATATAATTCGAGATGATGGCTGGCTAGGAACGTGCTGTGCGGTGAAGTTCATTTCTGAGAGTGCAGAAGAGGCAGAAGTCAAACTGCCTCCAGAAAACCCCGATTCCATGCCAATTACCTCCGAATTTCGAAAAAAAAAAAAAAGCCACCGGAGAAGCTTAGTCAAAGCCCATTTTTTCTCTCTCCCTGACTTTCCTTAACTATAGCGTGCAAACAAAATGACACACCGCCCGTGTAGATTTCTCAGTAGCTCTAAGCTTCGCAACTTCCATTTCTGAACATAAATACCCAGTGACGTGGTTAAGGGGATTGCGCGGGAAAGGGCAAACATTTATGGTTTACGATGCGAAGCTTAACGCTTACACCGCACTGACGCTATTTGTAACGGAAATAACGGTTGCGTCACATATAAATATTTAGACTTACGCGTGGCAGACGATCCCTTCCTCTTCGGCACGATGTCTTGGGAGGCCGGTGCGCACCCAACAAATCTCACTCTTTACACAGTTAATTCTCAGCTTACAAATCCGGGCCGTGCATTTCCCACGATCTATATTTAGGGCCTGACTTTTTAGGGTTAAACCCGTATCCGCCCGATATTTACCCCCCGAACGAAATCTGTAAAATTCGGGTTTAACCCGAATCTACCCGAAAACATCTGGGTCACGTGGCACACTCATAAGCGTGCATTAAAATAAAGTTTGATAACATTGCTAAACGTTAGTTCCATGTTAAGACAAATTTTTATTAAACAAAAAAAATCACCCGAATTCCTGACGACAGAATATGCCGTAACGGGATTGAACCCGAATACACCCGAATTTTCGAATGAAAAATATCACCCGATATTTACCCCCCGAATTTGGCCAAAAATAAAACCCGAAAAAGTCAGGCCATATCTATATTTCATCGACGTTTCTATCACGAACTTTCGATAAGACCTTCATCGACACTATCGCGCCTTTTTCGTGTAATTCATTATTAATTTCGTTTTATTAAATTCTTGCTGCATATTGCTTTTATCACTCGTTTTAATTTAGGTCGTGCTCGAGACTGATGTGGCGGCTCCGAATCCTATATACAGCGGCTGTGCTGTCTGAGGTTTTCCTGGATTTTCCGGGGGACCTTCTAGACGCGTGTCGGCACAGTTTCTCTTGGAAGTCCGCCCAGGACGCGTACTAACCCCCCTCTTCCCCCCAACTCCTTCCTGCTGTCCTCTCTGCGTCTGTCAATGTCTGTATGCCGCTCACAGTCAGATGCTTTGTGGCACTAACACGAAATCAAGAAATTAATTTCCAGGGTGTCGGAGCAAACCGAAAACCGGAACCGAAAACAAACAAAAAATCGCTATTTTGGTGCGAACCGGAACGGAATCGAAACCGTTTTTTCGCTCAGGAGGGAAACCGAAAAATTTATTTAACGGTTTTCGGTCCAAGAAAAAACTTCGCCGGTTTGGACTATACGAGTAAGCTTATGAAACTGACGTCGTGTATGAGAGATGAGAGAACTGATGTTCTGAGGCTGGAACAACATAGAAAGGACAAATACATACGAAGCCTCAAACTGCGTAAGAAATTAACGATATCATCCTTTCAACCTTCCTTTCCATACCATCCTTTCCTATCAACGATTCATCCTTCTTCGTTAATTTCTCGTTGATGTCGTGTGTTCTGAAGTCATGTCATTGATACTTTACGAGGATTACGGTTACGGCGGAATGTATGTCGCTATACTATGACCCTTAGACTCCCTTTGTAACGTTTTATCGTTCGCGCACATAGACTTAGAGGTACATGTGACCGCTTGTGACCCTCCAACGAACCAACCAATGCCGCAATGTTCGTTTTAATTTCATCCGTGCAATCTCTCCTCAACTAAGCAACGACCCAAGGGGGCTGCGTAACGGCTTCTCTATCGGTAATGCCCTTCAACGTTACACCGGCTCGCTTGTGTACTTTTTCTCTATATACAAGGTGCTTCACCTTGATAAAAAATTCTAATAATAAATGATAAAAATGATAAAAATTCTAATAATAAATGATAAAAATTGAGTGATAAAAATTCTAACTGGCTACGTAGTCGTCGGAGGATTGTAGGACTTTCGGCTATTACCTTCTGGGAACTTTTACCGCCATTTATGAAGGCTTTGGACAATTTTTAATTGAGGGAAATTTATTTCTTCAATTGAACTTCAAAAAATTGGCAAGCGAACCTCTCTCTCTCTCTCTCTTTTTTTTTACAGTGGGATGAAGTACTCCACGGATAACCCCAGACACAACAAAAGCTATGCAAAGTATCGCAACAGAAATAGTCGAAAAAAAAAGTAAAAATTCGGCATTAGCCCCGCCTGCTCGATTATCGCAAAGAAGAGCCCACGGAAGTTGCGGGGAGAGGAGGAAGTGCTTCCGCCTCTTGTTTTATCTTTCTTTCCCGGCGCTTTGACCTTGATGCTGGTGACTACCGTCTTATCATAAAGAAAACAAGATAACCGCCTTATCACAAAGAAGGCAAAACAAATGAAGGGGGGGGGGGCACTTCCTCCTCTAGACGTACATTTCGCGCATGCTTCTTTGCGAAAATGAAGCAGGCGGGGCTAAAGCGTAACTTTTACGATTTTTTAAGACTATTTCTGTTGCGATACTGTGCATAGTTTTTGTTGGGTCCGCGTTTATCCGCGGAGTACTTCATATTTCAGTTAAAAAGAAAATTGAGGTTCGCTTGGCAATCTTCAAAGTTCAGTTGAAAAATTAATTCCCCGCAATTAAAAATTGTCCAGAGCCTTCCTCCAGAAGGTAATTGCCGAAAGTCTCACAATCATCCTGCGAGTACGCCGCCAGTTAAAATTTTTTTTTTATCACTTTAGGTGGAACACCCTGCATAAGCATGACAAAGTAGCCTCGATTTGATTTGATTCTTGTACATTTCACGCATGCTTGTAGTTGTAGAAATCCAACGAGATGCAATGACACTGCAACTTAGTAGCTTCCTCATTTTCTCATCCAACGACTTTCATTACCAACCACAATCGCGTACGTAAACTCCGGACTGTCTAGCCACCAATGAAGCCAATGAACCCGCGAGGGTAACCAGAAGAAAAGTGCAGGCATGCCATTGCTCAAGGCCCTCTGTGCTAACCTCTTGTGCAAGCAGAGTCACCTAACTTATACGCTATATCCCATAGAGGGTAGCTATTCTTGGATCTACTTTAATGTAGGGAGAGATACAGTGGGCGTCTGGTCAACGCAACACCTGGGTACAGAAGGCCTGCTTTTGCCTCCGTCATGGTGCTAATGAAAGGGGCTTGCCATTGTCGGCCCTCACAGAGGGGGGCAACGTCACGGCTCTGGGGGAATGTGCCTCCTGGGCAGACTTCTAAGGAACTGCGCCGACATATAGCGTCTGAGGAAGAGAGAGAGAGAAAAAAAAAAGCCGGCACAGGGATTCAAGCCCGGTTACCTCTCACACCTTCGCACGCGGACATATAAAGCCGGGTTGTCGACCAATCGTCGCGGACGGTTTCAAACGGTGGCTTTCTGCGGCTGCCCACGTGGATGACGGTGGCTCCAATAGGGGAGAGAGGGAACTGTGGACCTGCGCAGACATCTGTCCTATTTGTATAGCTTATTGTCAGACCCTCGAAGGGGCGCACTAACCAGTTCGCTCAACGATCTCCAGTGATCATGCTCCATGAAGGAACGTGACCCACAATATCGTAACACGTAATTTCTTTAGTTCTAGCGAGCGTATTTACCAAGAAAATTTGCCATTCAAAAAGCATAATTCGCGCGACTCTCTCTCCTTCCTTCTTGGAACCACCAGATACGACACGGTGTTCCTACGTGTAGCAACGGTTCATTCCAGACGCTGGAGATGGAGGACATTTCGGACTCCAAGCCAATGACGGGCCCCGTTGAGACAAGCTGCGGCGCGCGGGGAGTACCTGTTGTGGGAACATCGCGGTGATCTCGCGGAGCAATACAGCGCTGAAAACATAGTGCGCACATGAAATGGAACACTGCGGACCTTTGGTACAGTTTGAACGTGCTACTTTAGCGTTTTTGAGTGGAACGATGTTTAGAATTTACCTTACTTTCAGATACCGCAATAAGTTCGTCGATGGTGCGCGACTCCAAAATGACGTGTACTATTGTCATAGGGGCATCGGAGGGCGTGATATGAGCTCCAAAAAGTGCAGCAAATATTGTGTCGGTTTAGAAGCATTGCGTACATTTTTGAGCCTATAATTTTTCGAAAACGTGCATAATTTCAAATGCAAAATTTCATCCAGCAGAGGTCGCCGTTTTTTAGATAAACGAGAAAAATGGGCGACACTTTGGGACACTTTCACATCCGGTCTACTGGAATATTCTAGTGGAAGAAAAAGCTAAATACTGCTCACAGGGCAGAAGTTCCGTTGCGTGTTATGTATAGAGTATCCGCACGGGTGCAGGAATATCGAGAGTAGCGTACCACGCAGTTAGCAGACGACACCTGCGTCTGCGTAGTTTCATGTCGTCTGCTACGGAATATCTTGTACATCACATAATATCTAATATATTCACCATGGTTAGTAGCGCACGAAAAGACACGATGACGTGGCAGCAGAAAGCTACGACGTTTTTCGCGTATTCTGTTTGGATATTCTGGAGATATTGCTGGTGTGAGTAACCGGTATCAGTAGCAAAATCCGTCTTGCATCAATCTGGTATATCACATGAAATGAGGAACCGAATGACTGCTTATCACAGCGAAAAACGGAACAAATGAGTCACTTTCCTCATAATGAAGAGCTTTATCTTCCGCCTCTGGATGAATCGCAACACGCAGGAAAGGAACCGCCAAAACAAACGGGCAAATGAAACGGAAGACCGCCTGGAACAGGGAACTTGGCACACATGAAACAGAGCGAATGACAGAGGCCTTGACGAAAGTGTCCTCCTTTTTTTCTTCTTCTTCTTTTACTTTCCCCACTTTCCAACTGCCGTTGTCGTTGCTGGGTTGAACGCGGAGAACCCACGGTTGAGGTCGATTGGACACGGCACGTGCTTTGCCGTGCCGCTCACACCCCGAAATAACCGGGCACACCCGCGCTTGACAAGTTTTCTATTTTCAAAGGCCACTCTTGTAGCGCACAACATGGGCTCTGCTCAGTGAGCGTGGCCTATATGTTGTATGAATCACGCTACGTTTTGCCGGCAGGGAGCGCGCTGTACAATGCGTCGTCGCCAGTGCGCAATTATACGTTTACGAAAACTGCAAATGGCAGCCACGAAAGGAGCTGCGTGCCCCTTGGAGGCCCGGCCCGATCTCCTGGCGTGACGCAATTAGGCCCGTGTGACGAAGCGTCGCCGCAGCGAGCAGCTCCAACGCCACCTATATGCAGAAGGCCTGCTTAATACCTTCTCTCACTCCTTCGCATGTAGAAGTCAGCTAATCGCCGCAGACGATTGCGAACACATGCTTTCTGTAGGTGCCAGTGGCTGATGGCTCATTTCTATAGCCGCCAAGAGCCCCGTCGTGATTGGTGGACACCGAATTGTTACGTCACTTCCTTTGAAAGGGACGGCCGCATCCGTTCCAGTGGATTTCGAAACTACAGTGTCATAGTGCGAAATAGCGGCGTAGTTTGACTGTTATTCGATGGAATACATGACAAGAGCATGCGCCGGATGTTGAGAGTACGCCGGAATTCCCTCTCCGGAAACACGAGAAAACGTCACTCCCTAAGAACCAATGAGGACGCGACATTGAGAAAAGGAATGCCGCGGCCGTGTAGGCGTCTCATAAGCTGGATTCACACATGCGTTTTTTTTAACGCGTTTACGGCCAACAATAATAATGAAAAATGTAGAGAGGAGTTCCTCATTGCTCTTTTGAGCTCGAAAGCCCCCTCATTAACTTTTGAGATGACGCAAGCGACCGGCTGCAATAATATTACGATAAAAAAAGACAAACATCGCTATCATCAATCATTCCAGCATATGCTGCACAACTGTGGGGCTTCACGTTCTAAAAAAAAAAAAAAAAAGAAAGAAAGACGAAAAACAGTAACGAACGAAACAAGCAACAGAGCAAACGAAACCAAGACGAAGAATGTGCGAAGTGGCAGGCGAAAAAGGAGGGCGGGAGAGAAGGTGTATTTGTGCTCCTCTTAAAAATGCTTCCCTCTCGCAACCACTCAGAACTCCTATGTCGTACAGGGCGCCATAAGTGTAAAAAAAAAAAACACACACACAACAAAGACATGGACTGACGAAAAAAATGCCGTGCACACATTACTTCTTTATTTTATCATCCTTACGTAGCTTTCCTGTAATAATAAAAAAATTGGCAAGTGAAGATCGATAGGTAGATGGGTTTTTAACCTTATTTTCACCCGCTTGCATCGAAGACAGGGGGGGGGGGCACCAGACGAAAAAAAAATAATAATAAAAGCGTTTTTTAAATACTTTCTCCGACAGCTTGACCACTCTTGACAGCTTGATGTCATCATCACTTCTTCATTTATTGTTGTTGTTGTTGACCAGTCTGGGCATAATATCCGGCATTCTGCAGCAGTTAAGCGGGATATATACAGCACGTGCCCGCTTAGCGCAGAATTAGTAATTAGAAGTAATCGTGAAGTACATTAGTTACTCTAACTGTACCTGTGACTTAGATATTTTTTGCTCAGAGTAACTCTACATGTAGCGGAGTTACTTTTGTCGTGCTTATAACTGTAACTGTCAGACGTGCTAATTTAGTGTCACTTATTTGAAGTGCACTCCGTCCCGTAATGTCACTTTCACTAGGCTCCTGCTACACGGCATAAGTAAGTGCCACTAAGCAGTCATGGTGATGACGATGGGCGAGCTTGAACTCCCACCTAACATCGGGGAGTGCGCCATGCTTTCTTGGTAAAATCATTTTTCTTACGTCCAGAAACATTTCATAAAGATTTTCTTCGCAGTTGAAGTCGATTGAACGTCATAAATATAATTGTTGCGAACCAACACAAGTATATTTATTTGACAAATTTTCAATCTTCTTCTTCACCTCTTTGGTGGTGTTTACTATGTCTTGCGCGTGCAACTGGCCCGCGATGTCAGCATACACTTTCGCGTTTCGCTTGGTCCTCCCATGTTCTGATAGCATAGGTTTCTATCTCAGACCACGATGCCTTGTCTTTTTTGTCTTCAGTGCTTCACTGCGAGTATTTCGCGATTTCGCCGATAACACTTAACCACCGTGCAATGTCAACAAATATGGCTGCCGCGAAGTGGATTACGAACTCTACTGGGCAGTCTGTGAACGAGAGTACCGGTAAATCACGCCAAAAATCCTTACGTCTTTCTTATACAAATCAGCGCTGTCTTAACAAATTTGTCCAAAAATAAATTCCGATTGGGTTGTTTCTTTCCTTTTCCAAAAATAAGCTTTTTGTTACGCAATCCCTGCCGTGGAGGCTACGTACTTGATTGTCGCAGGCAAAGTGAAGTGAGTTTGGCGAACTCACTTCATCGTAAGTGTACTTTGCATTTAGTGTCACTAAAAGATGCCGTGTGACTCCGAAAGAATGACACTTACTGCAAGTGTACTCGCTGAAAGTGACACTAAATTAGTACGTCTGACAGGGGTATTAGTTACAGGAACTCTCCCCAAAATTGGTCAAGAAGGGCACGAAAAGACATAACGCTTAGCGCATCTTCCGCCGGAGTATTCAGGGGCGTGTCCCACGTTCTCAATACAGGGACCCCTTCACACCCACACACCGCGTGTTTTGGCACCGAAAAACGTCGTGTGCTCGCTGAAAAGACAGCTTCCTTCTTCGCAAGTTCCCACAAAGAAAAGGAGAAAGCACGTCAACAAAGCCATATGTAAATGAGAGGTTGTTTCCGAAAAAAAACACTGATCCGGCACTTTTACTTCCCCCACGTGACACGCAGCAGTTGTTGCTAAAACCAGGAGAGACAGACGCCATCACTCTTCGCTGGGGACGTTACCAACGTTTTACGCAAGAACGGAAAACTGTAGAGACCCTGGGACATGGCTCGACTGCAGGGTTGCGGCTCGCTCTCTCACTCGTTTCTTGCTGAGCTCGTTCGAAGGGGGTGAGGGGTTGAATATGTTTCACTTCGTTTGTTTGTTTGTTTTTTCGAAAAAGGAAAGGTTAGTCAGATGCAAGGTCGACTTGCGATTCCACTGGAAAAGAATAAAAGAGAAAGAAGGAGAGGAAAAGAGATGTGAAAAAGAAAAAATAGAGGTGGAGAGAGAAAAGCAAATCTCACTGTCAAACTCAATCTCAAACTCAATCTCACTAAAAAAAAGTTAAAGAACCACGTCCTATACAAAGCGCACCAGTAACAGCAACAGATATTTCCCTTGTACAGCAGCATGTTCTTCATCCCAACACATTTGTTTACCACATTTGCTCTCCATGCACCAACACCAATAAATTGCTCCGCATCTATGAATATACTCCTTGACGAATATATATATATATATATTTCTCCTTTTTTCTTTTTCTTTTTGTCGTCCCATTGTTTGTCATCCCATGTTGATGCATTTCTTATAACCTCTGAACTGCCATATAGTCCACCTTCTCGTATATTATACATAATTTATTGAATTTTTTGTATAACCTTTTATATCAATGTATATTTAGCTGCTAAATTCACATTGTAACTAACACGGGGTCCCATACTTGCTTGCTAGGGATCCCCGTCTGTATATTATGATTTGTATTACCTGCGATAACAATAAAGGTTTCACAACAACAACAACAACTGTTGATTTGTCGCCTATTCAATATCATTCACTAAGCAGTTGAGGCACAAACACATACAGTAAGTTCATTCAATAGCGACCCCAGTTTTCTCAGTCTTCTTAGGAAATTTGAAAACTGCAGACAACACTTTACCGAAGTAGACACCAACTTCGCACTGCGTGTCAAGTACGGTGTCAAAACTACACTGTATGCGCATAACAGCGGGTCTAAAGCAACGCCATCTGTAGCGCGTCGCATGAAAACCAAAATCTCTCACACACACACAAACAAACAAATGCTGGATACATGAGCGACAGTGTTGCCCGCTGGGCTGAGGGTTGTCTCACGCCAGGCGTCACCCCGATCAATTTATTTTATCCCAATTTTTGCAGCACAATTAATTTTTGAGAGCGACATATGATCTATGCGCTATGTTGCGCGGTGGTTATAAGCAACAAGCTCTTAAAGGGGAACCCCAAAACACAAAAAAATTTCTCATCGGGGAATGAAAGACTGCGTTACTTTGAGAGCAATATAAAAGGAACGGGATGCGTCGTTCGTGATTTATGAACAAAAGAAACTGCCCTGTCATTGGTCTCCTCAAACCATTTCCCGCGATGATTGGACAAATTGTCCTGAGGAAACCAATAGGATCCCGCTCTTTTCGTTCATAAACCATGAACGACGCAACCGATGAATCTCGTTCCTTTTGTGTTGGTGTGTAGGTAACAGAACCTCTCATTCCGAAAGAGAATTTTTTTGGAGTTTAGAGCTCCCTAAACCGTGCATTCTCCCGAGCGACATTCCCCACAATGCTGGAGCGGAAGATGTGAAAAACGTCATAGTTTTCTGTTGTCACGTGAGCGCGAGCACCCAACACCGTGTCTTCTCTTCGCGATACACAGTTAACCGTGGTGGTGGTGGTGGTGGTGGTGGGGGGAGGGATATGTTTATTAAGAAAAAGAAAGGAAAGGTGCTAACCGTGGGGAACATCCTGCGACATGGCCACAAGATACTCCGTAGCAGACGACAGAGAAAGACGCGCAGACCGTGTCGTCTGCCAAGTGTCGTCTGCTACGTGCGCAGTACGCCATTCCCGATATTCCGGCTCCGTGTGAATGCTCAACATAACACCGGACCGAACTTCGGCTCTGTGAACAGTGTTTTCGCTTTTTCTGCCACATGAATCTTCCGTAAGGACACGGTAAACGGTGTCAAACTGCTTGCGTGTTGCGGTATCTTTACGTGTTTCGACCAACCGGTTTCATGAGGTGCCCCGAAACGAGAGGTAGTTTATTACCTTCGCCGTTATTTAACCATACAGTGGACCGACTATTTGCCGAAGGAGTTCCTGCTTCTTCACTGAAACCTTATCGCGCGTGAGACAGCGCGCACGTATAGTATATTGCTCTGCGCACGCAAAAATGTGATTATCTCTCAGTGCAACCAGTCAGCTCCATTTCTCAATTTCCATCGAACTCGACAGGAGTGGCAGAGCGGAAGAGCAACCGTCACCTGCGGTGTCAGACTCCGAGGACTACTCACCGG
Organism: Ornithodoros turicata; assembly: GCF_037126465.1. Classification (NCBI taxonomy): domain Eukaryota; kingdom Metazoa; phylum Arthropoda; class Arachnida; order Ixodida; family Argasidae; genus Ornithodoros; species Ornithodoros turicata. The sequence continues at coordinate 14,225,541 of NC_088208.1, forward strand.
TTATTGAACAAGTCCTGAGTCAGGTTCTGCCTCAGACTGAAACGCAAACATCCTCCCCGCCAAGTCCAAAGTACACCCGCATTTTTTGTTAGACAACAAAGCCAACACACAGAAATTTTTCAGGGATTTTCAGCCATCTACAAAAGAAGGAGGAACTAGCGGGGAGGGGTGTGTTTGTGTGTGAAAGTTTACTAAAACAAAACAATTAAAGGAAGCATAAAAGTTATTAAAAGAAGGTCAGCCAGACAAAGGCCGGCTTGCTATTCAAAAAATAATAAAAATAATAATAAAAGAAATGAAAAAGACGAAACACAGATAATGCACTGTCAAAGAGAACTGGCGGCTAACAAGACCGTCTTCCAGGTCGAGGCTGAAAGGCGACGCGGGCTTGGATCCTAGCACGCCCTGGTTTTCGTCAGACGCTGTAAGGCGCGAAGTCTGCCCAAGACGCAAGATCTCCCCCCGAGCAAGCATTCAGCCATATCAGCAGGGAGACTTGTTCGGTAATAAAACCCACAGAACAAAAACCCTCCAAAGAAGAGAAGTCTGAAACAACCGAATATTTGCCGAATTGAATTCGGTCAATGTGATTTTAAGTATCTCCCCATATTATTGCGAAGACGTATTTGTGTCACATTTATTTAGGGGTATGTACGTTCGAACGTGTAACATCCTTTCCCATACGACAGCAAAGGTAGCTTGGAAAGAGGTATGCAAACCAAAATGCCGAGAAATAGACCTCTCCCTGTTTCTAAACAAATGACGTCATTGTGTTCGACAGCGCCACCAATTTGGTAGAGTTGAACTACGCTCGAAGCTAGGCGGCGAACAAGGTCGCGCCCGCAAGCCACGGTCTTGGGGGGGATGACGATGGTCCCTGAAAGGGACGCGAACTTCGGTCCTACTTTTCGTTCAATAGGAGGCAGCGAACAAGTGCCTATTCGTGGAACACAGCCCTCCCCTTCAGACTTGTTTCGGTTTCAATCTGTCTACCAACGTCACGATGACGTTTCTCGGGTAGAGGTCTACTGCGACGCGTATTATTTATTGTATCGCTAAAATAACCTGAAACTTTCGCGTACTGCCCATGCAATTATGATATCACATCCCATAACCGAATCGTTACAGAATTCGTCACCATTGGTGGTCATCGATACTTCAGCAGGATTGGTGGAAGGGTACAAAGGTTGACAACTTGATGGATCCCAGGTGGTCACTTCCACTCGGCCCCTGCTGGATTGCAGCGTTTGCGTCCGTAGTGGGGCAGTGCCAACGCCACCTCGATACAGAAGGCCTGCTTATTGCCTCCTCCCCCTCCTTCGCTACCCCCCCCCCCCCCCCCGTCGACGTATACCGGGTGTTTCAGTTAAGCCCCCGGGCCAAATAATTCGCGAAAGGGTGCACCAATCGAAGAACTTTCTTTTTTACAAGTATCTATCCGATACCGCCAACAAGCTGCGCACCGTGTGAATGAGTGGGAGGCGCTCATTATTTAAATAAAAATTCAAATGAGTTTCGTAAAAAAACAAAACTTCTAAAGCAGGGCATCGTCGGCATTAAAATGGGTACTACCCCTTTTTGGGACCTTCAGTGGACACCTTTTAGAGAAAAATCTGCCACCGAAGCGGGTCATTTGTTGCAGTAATTAGTTAATTTCGGTTTACATATTTTGTCGCGCTTGGTCGCGGTGAAGCGCAAAAGGACGCTCTTTCACTCCCTTATCCACCAATGAATTACGCGAAGTTAACGAAGTTAGAAACTTTTTGCTTGATTGCACTAAGTAATTAATTGAACCGCACGCCAAAACGCAGCTCAAAAGCTTACGGTACAAAATTATTCGAACACGAATACCACCCTAGGTTTGTTCAAGCTATTTTGGCTGTTCCTAATTTTCGGAATCCGATAAACCCCTATTCGGGAAAATGTGTGTGTGTAAGAGAGAGAAAGAGAGAGGACTGGACATCCCAAAGTCTTGTAATAGCCGCAACAAAGGCCGCACACAAACTACGGCTAGTGAGGGCCATTCCAGGGTTGTAACCCAAGTAGGATATGACGTCACCTCGCGGGTGAAACACGTGGGTAAGGCGTGTTGCAGTAGCGGAAGACTCATCGATGAATCAAAGAGGGGGAATTTATCGTGACACCTGGAAGCTTGCGCCCACGGTCGAAAGAGGATTCATTTGAGAAACATGCTGCCTGGTGGAAAGTGCAGCCAGCCCGTCGGGCCATCTGGACTTGATCATGTGCCCACTAACGAACAATCTCTGAATAAAATAAAATAAGCAGGAAATAGAGACGTTCTTCCGCGTTACCGCCAGCAATGGGGTATATACCGCCCCTGGCGATGAAGCTCCCCACTAATCATTCAAATAAAGCTGTTGTTGTTCATCACCATCATCATCTTATCATGCGCAATTCGAAAGTGGAATGACCTTCCCCGTCATAGCGCTGTAATTAGAGATCATCATACGTTTCAACAGGGAATAGCCCATATTCTAGGCACCACTATCACGTAACTTTTTACCTCGTCTGTGTCACTTGTGCGATGCGTCGCTAGGGGCGATAATCTACCAACAATCACTAGAGTATCGCCCCCCCCCCCCCCTGGCGATGAAACTCTCCCCGACCGATCCTCATCACAAAATAAAGATGTTTTATGTGCGATCCGTATGGGTAACCCATCGTACGAGTTAAGGTGTTGACTGTGTCCTGCCTGTTATATCCTCGTTGTCATTACTGCCTAACGTGCAGTGGTTTCAGTATGGCGGGCTAGCCCGCCATAGTTTCAGCACTTGTAGTGTGTGTATTTATGTAGTAGTGCGCACTCTGTCGAACTAGCGCACCGTCATGTAATGCCGCTGTAGCCTCCCTCCATCCACGGTGTTTTCCTTTCTAAATAAACACAAATAAATTCAAATGCCTAACAACTGCACACGCATGGATGCCAGACATGGGACAAGACTTTCACTTAGTATACTGTGCGTTTAAGTGCTTGTTTCTTTTCGCTAGGTGAGCAGGGAGTGCTACGAGTTCCTGCGTCAGTGGTCCAATACGTAAGCACGTATGAGTGAAGTACGGGCACGCTTTCTAACAGGCAATGCAGGTCGTATAAATAGTGTAATAATCGGAACCTAATTTTACTGCGAGAAGCACATTTCAATCTTGTCTGATATGTGTACATATACGAATGGTGGATTGTCACATATTTCGTAGTAGTTTATAGCCAAAATAAACAGATTCCCCGCACCTTTTTTTATATTATTTGGATTGCCGCGAAGCAACTGTGGCTACGATGCGGCGTACGGATGTGGACATATGGAGAGAGGACAGCGGGCAGGAGCAAATAAATCCTAACGACCTTATCCGCGAACTATAAACGTACAAGGCATGATTTACCGAGTATGATATACGTACATGCAAGTCGTGCAGGCGGTTGGCGTGGAAACGGAAACGTTCCAATGAAGGCTACTGAAGGAATGCTCGCATGTTTTCTGTGGTGGGTATAGTTCTGCACTCTAAGAAAAAAAGGAGTACTTTTACTCCTTTTGGGGAGTAATTGCATTGCCACAAAAAATAGTCCCTTTCGGGAGTAAATGCACGGGAGTAAGTGAATGTCACAGAGTGAGGACCGCATTTCACGCGCTGTTGTAAGAGTCCCAGGTACATAATTGGTGCGCATGCATGAAAATACTTTGAAGCAAACCGTCAACCGTGATATATCGAGTGATATAAAATCTTGCGCCATACTAGGGCACAATTTGCGAAGAAAGATGCGCTAACTGTTTCTTACTCTGTGTGGCTGAAAAATTGCTACGTTGTCTGAGTTATAGAGCCTTATGTCGTTCAAATTTACCAAGGGCACATATTTACGTAGACTGTCGCTTTCAGGAGACCGTTCGCGAAGTTTAGTGACAATTTGCAGTCCTGGGGAGTAAATGTCTGGACTAAATGTTGGGTTAGGGGACTAAAATGGGGAGTAATTGCAGACTAGGGGAGTAGAAGCTGCAATTACTCCCCGTTTTACTCCGTTTTTTCTTAGAGTGTGCGGCATTATTCGCTGCGATACCGACCTACAAGGGCGACACTGTCACCTTTCTATAGTGCGGCTAACACGCCGGCCGATGTTCGGAGTTGATGGTTCTTTTCCGTAATTCTCGCGTATATTCACCGGAAGACCATTTGTGCCGCGATGGTACGATACGGTTCGGTTCCCCAATGCTCTGCCTACTTCACTGAACGCGGAATAAACGTGTAACAGCAGACGACGCGTCCACACCACGGTAGTTCATCGTTTCTCCGCAGCGCGCCGACACCGTTCCATCTCGGAGCAAATACCCGAAACAAAGAGCACATTACACACGCCTTCCTCCTCCTGCACTCTCAAATTTCCTTTCCCTCTTTCACCTTTCCTCCTCTCCTTGGTGCACACCAGCCACCACCACTGATCAAGCTAACCGCACCTTATCTAAAATGTTCCTCATAGTCGTATACCTGTATTTAAAATACTTTTTCCCGGTTATACCAAATTCAGTTTCACCACTAGGTATATACCCCCTTCGTTCCACGGCATTTTCTTTTTAGTGCAATGTGGAGAAGCCTACTAAGTGAACAGCTGGCTTATTTTTCAAACAAAGAGAAAGCTGACTGACAAACACTGTGAAGTAAAAATCAAACACCGAGACAATAATGCATATGCTTACACTTAAAAAAAAGTAACCACGTTCCTGAACAATACTTGAGTACCTTACACGTATCTTAAATAGTTTACTAGTGATACTACTCTAATACTACTGCTGTACTGTAATAACTACTTTATTTTCCAAGTATCGCTGTACTGTATATCTCAAGTACATTTTCCGTTCAGTACTCAGTATCGTATTTTAGATACACCTCAACAGTATCATGATAGGCAAGCCTGAGCGATGGGCAAGACACGTAAACAAACACAAACACGAAGGTGTCTTGCCCATCGCTCGGGCTTGCCTATCATGGAATTTATCCACCAGCTAGCCTGCATTTACGCCATTCTGTCAATGACCTCAACAGTACTTCGTATATGTCTTATCTGTCCCTGCGCCTGGGTACATGTTCGCATGTGTCTACTGTGTAGGGACGCAGCTGGACCACAGACACGGCCTGACAGCTACACAAAGCAATGACAACGTGTGCCTCCCGCAGTGCCTGCAGCATTCACACAGACGAAGTGACTCCGCGTTGAGTTTCATCTTCGCAGTGCCACGCGGCAACGCAGGAGCAAGTCGTGTCTCATGTCTAGTCGTGTATATAGCTGTATATTCGTGTATGTAGCTGTCCAGTGCTGGTATGGCGATGTTTGAGTACTTATAAACACACACTACGTGCAGGCATAGAGCTTCGGCTACCTCTCCCCCACCCCCCGGCGTTTATATTCGTATATACATACATACCTAGTCGTGTGTATGTTTGCTTGACCACGTAAACATAGTTTCCAGCCACCCCACAAACTACACTTCATTGCCCCTTGCAGGCGAATATCGACAATGAAACGTTTTTAGACAAAAAGTGCAAGTCGCTTTCCTGAAAATCAGTTCTGAGAAAGATTGGGACGAGTTTGCGCTTTATTTCCAAGTTTTCCCATTTAGTACGCGGGGACGTTCAATCACAACTCGCAGACGACGGTGGTTCGTCTTCATGGCCACGACCGCTGAAAGCACGTTCGTGATTGGCTACGGCCGTTGAAAACACGATCCTCATTGGCTGACCCTTAATTGTTACGTCATATGGCAACGAGTAAGCGGGCTTTCTATATCTACGTGGTGTTGACACTGCTAACCGTGGGAACATCCTGCGACACAGCCACAAGATATTCCGTAGCAGACGACAGGAAAGGACGCAGACGGTGTCATCTGCTATAGTGTCGTCTGCTAAGTGCGCAATACGCAATTCCCGATATTCCGGCACCGTGTGAATGCTCAACATATAACACGGGGCGGAACTTCGCCTCTGTGAACAGTGTTCTCGCTTTTTCTTCCACTGGAATCTTCCTTGAGGATGTCGCTCGTTTGAGGTATATACCGTTTCATTTCTCCACAATCCAACGGCATTACTGGACATGCAACGCCCATCGCCCCTCCTGTTTATCTGAAGGCCTCTCCAGACGACTACGTGCTCCATGGCTGCGTTGTTATCACCGCTTCCTCCGTATTTGCCACACCTAGAGTGCTCCCTTATCCGACATTACGCAGGTAGGCACTCCTAAAAGCGCCTATCTAACGCACCCGCAACGAAGGAGTAAACAGAATGACCGCCCGAGCAAATCTTATACACTTCGTGTAGCCAATTGCTTTCGTTGGTCACCGTAACTCGCTGCGAAAATGTCTTGTCTGCAGGGAGAGAGTGAGTGAGAGGGAGAGAGAGAAAGTCATACATTTTCCAGAGAGGCGGGTGGTGCTTTTACCGTGTATTCACACGAGCGACATCCTCACGGAATATTCTAGTGGAAGAAAGAGCGAAAACGCTACTCACAGAGGCGAAGTTCCGTCCGTTAGAGGCGTATGCTGACAATATTTTGTTGAGTGCGATTTTCCGTAATGAACGAATCCAAGCGGCCAATATCTTGGCCCAATATTGCTTGGATATCGGTCTAATACTGCATCAATATTGGACCAGTATTGCCAGTATCAAGCCAATGTTGGGCCAAGATGTACGCTACGAAGGGTGGAAGATTGTGCGTATCAGGTGAGCTGCGTGCACCGTAATGTTATTACATATCTGGCCAATGGCATTAGCGCCTGTAGGGGAGGAGAGCGAGCGCAAGAGGGAGTGGGAATCGAGAAGCAAATAGAGAGAGAGAGAAGCCAGAACAGGAACACCTACGCAGTGGGAGAGGGCACTATACCCGTTCATTGTGTGTGCGAGGGTAGCTACGCCAAACAACCCAATTTATTGTTACAATGCGATTTGCATTTAAAAGCAGAAAGGACTCATTTTGCGTGCAAAAGAGGGCAGAGGTGACATTTAGCTTCATTCACCGTGTATTCACACGAGGGACATCCTCACGGAATATTCTAGTGGAAGAAAAAGCAAAAATGCTGCTTACAGAGACGAAGTTCCGCCCCGTGTTATGTGAGCATTCACACGGTGCGGAATATTGGGAGTGGCGTACTGCACATTTAGCAGACGACACCGTCATCGTTTTTTTTCTGTCGTCTGCTACGGAATATCTTGTGGCTGTGTAGCAGGATATTCCCCACGGTTAGCAGTGTATAAGTGAAGACACGACGTTGAGCGCTCGCGATTCACGTGACAGCAGAAAGCACGCTTTTCGCATCTTCCGCTTCTGGGGGAATGTCGCTCGTGTGAATACACGGTCATCAAGCAGCCTATCAGAGACGTGTGCGTAATTCTTCTCGTGCTTGCCGCTGTCAGACCACCACCGTCAGGATACAAACTACCCAAACTTTCCACTGTAGTACTATCAGACACCACAATGCAAGCTGATCGGCAGTCTGCGCAGCTTATCCCTTTCCCTCTCTTCCCTGTTGCATGTACAGTGACCTCATTGGACCGGTATACAAATACCACCTTATCGCTTCCGTATGAGTGGGAAGACGTCACGTGGCTTCTCCAAACTTTATCCTCTCCCCTGCGCAGAGACAACTGTCGTAGCGTATAGATTCACCGAACAGGAGTCCCGTCAATTCAATTTGCAGAATTTAATTTACAGTATCGTCTTTGAAAGGCAGCCATTAGCGATGCAGCGACGTTGGAGGTCCGGCCCAATCGCCTATCGCAACGTAATCGAATCAGTCCGGCGTAGCACATGCGCGGGGAGCATCCGCGTGGCCTCATTTCCCATTGAAAATATATGCCCGCTCCGCACACGGCGCGGCGCCACTTGCAGCGGACTCTCCACGTCACGTAGTGACGTCAACATCTCTCATTCACTTTCGGGCTCTCTAAAAGAGGGGAGAGAAGTGCACAACAAAACCTCTTTCGGGCGCCCTACTGGTAAGCGACAAACATCATTCTTGCGCAAGAGCGTATGTTACTTTTATTGTATGTTACTTTTTGCACAATGCATCGCAGGAAAAATAAATAAGAAGCGATATTTCATTGCCCCTTCGAAATCTGCATACGCGATTGGTCAACTTGCATGCGAAAACGAAAGCACAGTGCGTTGCTCTTTATAATCCAGTCACTGTTTCCGACTCTTTACGAGCTACAATACCGACAGTCAATTACGACGACTCGTGCAGACTAAACAGCCTATACAGGAGAGCCCCCTGACGAGAAGCCGAGTTGATCTTTGTACCTAGCGAGGCCAAAGCGCGGTCATGCACCTCTCCGAGCCATCAGTAAGGTGAGAGCCCTGCCTATTCGACCCCCCGCTGTGCCTCCATGAAAGACGCATACGGCACGAACTCTCCTTCGAAAGCAACAGGCAACACATGGTCTTCATCTCGAGTACTTTCCGTGTTTTTTGTTTGTTTGTTTTTTTAACATCGTGCTCATCAAACTTTGAGGCGATTGACCAATATGCACGGGGCTCCGGTCCACGACCACCTTGATTCGCGGGCTTTCTTTCGTAAACTGCTGCTACGTACTAAATCTCGTATGTTCAACACCGCACCGAATTTATTAGCAATCTCGGCGTTCCGCACTCTAAGACAAAAAAAAAGGAGTAAAACGGGAGTAATTGCAGCTTCTACTCCCCTAGTCTGCCCAATTACTCCCCATTTTGGTCCCCTAACCCAACATTTAGTCCCGACATTTACTCCCCAGGACTGCAGATTCTCACTAAACTTCGCGAATGGTGTCTACGTCTACTGAATGCAACAGCCTACGTAAATATGTGCCCTCGGTCAGTTTGAACGACATAAGGTTGTATAACTCAGACAACGTAGCAATTTTCCAGCCACACAGAGTAAGAAACAGTTAGCTCATCTTTCTTCGCAAATTGTGCCCTATAGTATGGCGCAAGATTTTATATCACTCGATATATCACGGTTGACGGTTTGCTTCAAAGTATTTTCATGCATGCGCACCATATGTACCTGGGACTCTTACAACAGCGCGTGAAATGCGGTCTTCACCCTGTGACATTCATTTACTTCCGTGCATTTACTTCCGAAAGGGACTATTTTTTGTGGCAATGCAATTACTCCCCAAAAGGAGTAAAAGTACTCCTTTTTTTTCTTAGAGTGCGCCGTGAGCTTCGTATGAAAACAACGTACAAGCATTGACTAACTGCTGAGCATCGACTCGGTCATACTCTTAAGGGTGCATGGTTATACCCCCTATACAGCATTACCAGTATTATAAATAGGACCGCGGGTTCGACCCCGGTCGAGGACGGTAGCAATGTGGGAGAGGTAAAACATTGCTTCCAGTGCCGTGTGCGTCGGAGATTTCCGGCGCACGTCAAAAGAACCCTCAGGTTGTCGAAATTACCTGCCGTCCTATCCTGCGGTACGTGCAGCATGTCACCACCACGACCTACTAGCGACCATGTCATATGAACCCTTTCCCAGCGCCGCACTTGGAGGCTAGCGGTGGCGCTACTCATCGGCCCGGTTATTGCTTCCTCAATTTCTACAATATTTTGTACTTTAGGTCTCCTTAGTATTTTTGTACAAGCGGTGGATGTCCCACGAAACATGCTCCTTTCTAAAGTTGGTTATCATCATCATCACTCTACGCGTTTTCATAGGCGCGGTTGCTGTCGTCTGCTAGGTAGGCTTACGTCCGCTTCTGCGCGTTCAAAATTCAAATTTCCACCTTCCAATCATGATGTTAATCTTGCGGGCCGATGAGTAGCGCCCCTAGCGGATCGTGCGGACGGGCTTCCGCATAGCGGTTGCCGATTATGACATGGTCGCTATAATCTACTATAGGTCGTGGTCGCCAAACAAATATACACGCAAAATACGTCTAAATCGGCCTTATTAAAAAATAAGTACAAAAAGACAGAAACCTCTGTCGCTTCACGTGATATTACCGCAACGTGATATTACGGACCTATGTGTGCGTGGCATTATAGCCTACAAAATCAAACAACCACTGTACGCTTTCAAAAGCGGGACTGGCCGCGGCGCCGCACACCAGACATTTGGTATGAGCATAAACTTTGACCCCGTGAGTGCTGCCTCACATCGAGACAGGGCATTATACGGATAGAGAACAAAAAATGCCCGTAAACAATACGTACGAGCCCTAGAGGAGAGCGCGTACAAAAGCAATGAAGGAATGTTCCCTATAGGGCATGACCCTGTCGCTCATTTCAAGACCCGGAGTCACGTACCGCGGGAGTACTAGACAGAGTTCGGGGTAACTCGTTACTGTAACTAAGTTCTTTTTCTTTTCTTTTTTTTTTTTGTAACTTGCAGTGATGGCCAATAGTTAACTACATGTAGTTAAACTACTAGTTAAACTACCTGATTGTAGTTAAAAAGTAGTTATCAACTGCTAGTTAAACTACCTGATTGTAGTTAAAAAGTAGTTATCAACTACTAGTTAAACTACTATTTTAAGTAGTTAACTACAGTAGTTAGGTTACTGAAGGCGCCAACTACTTCCGATTTTGCCGCAAGCTTTACGTCGGCACGATTGTGCTTCCGACTTTTACCTTTAGCTACTTGTTTGATGAGAACGGAGGTGCACAGCAATTGTGTCATGCATGTATACTAAATCTTCACTTGTAATTGTTGTCTAGTAAAGCCTCATATGCTGCGAAATAATTCTGCAACTTAGTTTATCGCGTAGGCACAGAAAGAATCTCGCCGCAAGCATTGTATTTGGCGATCGTAGCAATGGCTTGAGCCAAACTTTATCATTGCTTGTGATTCATATTTAGGTGTCCAAGAACACTACAAGGAATTGGTGTTGATGGACAACGTTAAGTAGTTATAGACGTAGTTAAACTACATTGCAGTAGTTAAAGAAGTAGTTTTAACTACTCCCCTGAAAAGTAGTTGAACTACTAGTTAAACTACTCAATCTCAAAGTAGTTAGTAGTTATAGTTAAACTACTGTAGGAGTAGTTAGTGGTCATCACTGGTAACTTGTAACTTAACTCGGTACTCTTGCGCCATGGTAGCTTTCAGACAAACTCGTTTCTTTTTCAGGTAACTTTGCCAAAGTAACTTAAGCTAAGTACCAAATTACCTTTAGTTCGCTTTGCACTCACGTCCACTTATTTTCTTGCTTTCTTCCCGGTTCTCTCATGGCATTTTAGGCCATAAAACGTGATATCCAATCAATGGCCGTATTCCATTCAGGAAGTCAGAACCGCTGCCACTGAAATGAAGCTGAACCACCGTGCGCACACAGGGACTAAGATGTAAAGCGTTCGAATTGTTCGATAAACCAAAACGATCTAAGCGTGTTGCACTCAAGGTCGCACCCAACTGCCCACGCGCTCAGCACCTGTGTGGTGCCATTTTGTGTACGAAGTAACTTGGAAGTGTAAGTAACTCCATAACCGCGAGTTACAGCATTTCAGGCTGAAGAACTTCATTATTAACTTCATTACATTTTTCACACCGTAACTGAACTCGTAACGAGTTCTTTTTGACGGGTACCTTTTCGATCTATGGATAGACCGCCGCTCTTCGGCAGAAAAAGATGTTCTCAAGCGCAACGTTGTCGAGTAAATAAAAGGGGGAAAAACGGTGGCCTAGAATTGCCTTTGGAGCGAGGCCCGTATGTGATGTATGGAATCTGTTCACATTAATTCCGTAGACTGAAGGAGAAGCAGTGAAAATTTTAGCTCAGCATCATTATATTTTCACCAAATTACCGCTGGTGGTAGCCAAGGTCGTGCTGAAGTCTGGGAGGTGATGGGTTCGAATCCTACCACCGGCTGCGCTGTCTGAGGTTTCCCCTGGGTTTTCCGAAGACTTTCCAGACGAAAGTCGGCACAGTTCCCCCAGAAGTCGGCCCAGGACGCATATACTAACCCCCTGTCCCATCTATACGCCGTTCATAGCTACAGTTCCTTCGCGGCGCTAACAAGGGATCAATAATGATAACAATAATAGAAATCACCGCGAGCAACTATGGGACATCATCGTCCTCATCTACATAGAGTGTTGGTCGTTGAAAGCGCTACTACGAAGAGAGAGAGAGAGAGAAAATATATATAATGTAAATGTCGTCTGCGAACGCTACGCGCCTCCATGAGTTATCAACATCACCTGCAAAACTTTATTGTTTCGGATTCTCCAACTGGCGTCTCTCTCTTTCAGGAACAGCGGTCGTCTCCGCTCTCCGCTGCACGTTGGCAGACTGCCAGCAGCTGCGGCGAAGAGACGGAAACCAAACTTACAGAACCAATAGCCCCAGACACGTTGGTTGGCTGAGCACCGCGTGGAGTCATCCCTCCCAAAACTAAAAATTAATTTAATGATACTTCAGCGTCACATAGACCAACACTATTTTGTGTGAGAATACAAAGGCCACTCAAATCTCGTTTAGGACAAACTGAGCGATATCACATGCAGTGCGGAGTCATAATGTGACATGTACGAATTCCGTAGTCAAGACGACGCCAACAGGCGGCACTGCGATGAACAGTTGACACGCTGCTCCCCAGACGCGGTCGCGTTGATTGTTTTAATTATCGGGTTCGTACATTACGCATTCTTGCCACATTACCATTATTACCGCAACTGAATCGCTTTCAGAGCTTTGCTAGCAGACGACTGAATGTTCTGCCTCTACAGAGTGATTACTAAGCACGACATGTCGGCATGGATCAAATAAAATCAAAATATTTTTATTTGGAGCTCTAGATACACGTGATAGGTGTGGGACATCAGCGAGGACAAGGCCTGTGCTGCTGTCCCGAACAACACAGCAAGAAACGCACGTCTCGTGGGCCTACCGAGTTATAACCAGTTTGTAAATATTAACTAGAATGACACAGAAGAAAAAAAAAAGTCTGATATCTGCATCAATTACACAGTATTACATATTCATATGTAGCAAAAATAACTGAGATACCACGAAGGGGGGAGACATTAATATCACAAAAAGATAGAACAAGGCTGACATCGATTGTATCAGCCACATTTCCGACAAAAGGCAAGCCTTCAAGTGTTTTTTGAAAGCTGGAAAATTATTCATTTATCTATATTGTAATGGGAGTTCGTTCCATAGCTTTGGACCTTTGTATACCCCAGTTTTTGTAGTCCAACGTTAGTCCTTCGTTGTGGCACTCTGAGATACATATCATCTCTTCTTAAACTGTAAGAGCAGGTCTTGTAAAAAGCAGGATCGTCGATACCCTCTACAAAAATGTAAACATTATTCTTCACCGTGCGCCCGTTTGTATCGTTACGCAATAAGCTTTGAAACGTTACGCAAGTACGACACTTGGAAGTGCACAGCGCAGACCTTGAGCTGGGACAATTCCGTGGTGGAACACCTTGGCGAGTGGATTCACTTCGTGGCTCGTAAGTAACGGGTGCGCTGGACAGCTCAAAGAAAGGGGAGAAGACGAAAGGAGGCCACAACAAGCACTTATATTTCAACGGTTTCCGTAAAAGGGTGGTTACGAAAGCGTCACCCACCACTGCTCACTCTACACGATCGTGCCTCCCCCTCGTAAGGAAGGAAGCCGGGGGCAAGGCCAAGCAGGTAACAACGTAATTACCAGCTACGAAATAGAAAAAAAAATAAAATAAAGAAAGGCCGAAGGCGGTCGTGAATAGCCTTGAACGTAAACAGGTATACGGGCGCTGATCAGATGTATCCCTGTGCCATGCAGCACTGCGTCCCAACGTTTGGTTTAGCTATATAAAAAAAAAAGACAAAAAAAACTTGCTCGACGGTATCACTGTTTATACACTCTTAAAAATGAACTTCGCCGCATAGCACGCTCTGTGCCAACCATTGCCACGAATGATACCGTTATTTGCCCTGATTTGTTGAAAACGGGAGGCGTACGCCTTTTCTGTGACAATTATGAACAGCATAAGTGTCACAAAAAAGGCGTACGCCTCCCGTTTTCAACAAATCAGGGTAGATAACGATATCATTAGAGATTATGGTTGGCGCAGAGCGTGCTATGCGGTGAAGTTCATTTTTAAGAGTGTAGGTGAAAACTGTTAACTTAGTTACCTTAATTTAACCCTTTACCTTTTCAATACCTTAGTTAATTAAGTTAGTTAACTGTTAATTAACACAAAAGTGTTCGCGAAATCTGAACGCGTATACGGGAAAAATTCGTCGAGGTTCGACTTCAATGAGCACGCGGTGCTTGTTCCCGGAAGCGGCATCACCAATAAGCGTGCTTCTAAGGCGTTGTTAATATGTTACTTTTAATGAGTAAGTTACTTTTAAAAAGTAACTAAGTTACATTCCACGTTCATGGCGCAACAGCATGAAATATCCAACTCTGCTCACGTCCAGACTTCCTCGCTATCTAAGGAATGACAACACGACATCAGTTCACTGAAGCGTGCAAAATGTGGCACTGCGCAAATAACTGAGTTACGGCTACATTAAACGGTTACGGTTACTTTAAACAAAAGTGTTAGTGTACTTTTGTAGAAAAGTAAATGGTTACTAAGAAAAGTAACTAGTTACCGTTACTTGTAAGTGAGTTACTACCCAAGACTGCTTTTCGTGTTGCATATACTCAGAGGTCGATGACTTCTTGCATGTATACAGGGTGGCCCACCAACCACGATAGAAATTCATAGTATAAATAACGTAGGCAACGGAGGGACACGCGGTCGAGGAATTAGTATTTACCACACATTGGTGCCATTTTTATTACATTTCAATCGATGGAAATTTAATTTCTCCAATTCAACTGCGAAATTTTTCAAGTCAACCTAACGTTTTCTTTGCGGAAATGGGTTCATCGTGGTCATGTTACCCAGTATAGCGCCTGTAACGCACTGTAACGCAACGACGATTGCTGAAATAAATTGGCCGAAAATCCGTGGAAATGAGTCCTTGGCTCCGCCTCTTTTCTGTCAGCTCTAGTTTGAGCGCTGTGCTAACGCCACCTAGCTACGTAAGGCGTGCTTATTGCCTCCTCTCCCTCCTTCGCTACGTGGACATATAAAGTCAGAATTCGTCTGCGATTCGCCGTTCTGCGAATTCAAGAACTCGCAAATGATTGCAGCTAGCTTGGAACCTGTAGACATGAATCTGTAGACAAAGCAACACTCCTTCCAGAAAATCACTCATGAGAAAGATATGGGACGGTTTTGAGCTTTATTTTAAAGTTCTCCCATTTAGTACGCGGGGACGTTCTATCACTGCTCGCAGACGACAGTGGTTCGTCTCCATGGCTACGACCGCTGAGAGCTCGTTCGTGATTGGCTACCGCCGTTGGAAACGTCACGTCTACGAGCTAGCAGGAGGTGGTGTTGGCTGTGCCGTATGTCGAGATTTCGGCGCCCTCAGGTGGGCAAAACTATGATCAACAGACCCGACCGCTGTGGCGTCGCTCATGATCACAGTCGTCTTGCGACAAGCTCCGAATTATTGTTATTATTATAATTGTTCGTAATTACAAGAAAGGCAAAATTATCTGATCGAGACACAATGCGTGCCCTGAGATAACGTTTCAACGACACACGTCAAATTACGCTATCATTTTTCGAGAGTGATCACGAAGGGGTCGTGAGCCTAAAAGCGCAGCTTTGCCTCAGGCACCGCCGGTGTATCCTCTCAAACCTTATCTGTACTGGACGCCTGGCAATAAAGGCATTTATGGCATTTCTCTCGTTCCCGCCTTTTTGCACTCGGGTGGGCGTTTACGCAAACTCCAGAGCCATGAGATTCCTCAATGGACGACAACAGTAGATTTGAAACACCTGTTACGTTATAGGTGCCTTTACATGAAGGCGGTAAAAGTCGGCGAGAAAAATCTACTCCCCACCCCACCTGCGCGTGTGAACTGTCATATATAAGGGAGACCAATACAGCCAGGGTTGAAAAAAAAAAGAAATCCCGATATTTTTAAAAAGATCCTCTCCAGAGGGCATTTTTGATAAAATCCGGATATTTTTGGAGAATGTAGACAAGCCTAGAAATGTGACACAGAGTAAAAACAAATGTGTTGCGCTGTCCTTCTTGATTTCAGGTGACCTCTCATAATTTCGGTTTATGGAACTGTCAGTCCTGAATGGGCTGATGAAAACGGGAAAAACGTGAAATCTGAAAAGTTAAAAAAGACAAGTTACAAAGTTAAAAAAATTAGAAGTTAATGTTGCGCATACCTTTTTTTGTAAACAGCCAATACAACAACAAAATAAAACGGGAGCTTTCCGTGTGACGTTGCATGAATTAAGATTGTCTTTCACATCGCATCTAGACAAAATCTCTGAAAAATCCGGATTAAACTGTGTGGATACAATTTTAAAAAATCCACCGGATAACATCCATGTGGATTAAATCCAAACAACCCTGGGTACAGCGCAATGCGGATTACGTATTTGTGACGCCTGTTGACGGCTGAACTCCGCCATGTAACCTGGCGACTCAGCGAGCAGCCCAATACAAGGCCCGTGTCGGGAGGAGACTTCGAAACAGACTGAGCATCGAAAGACTGCAGAACTAACGTCAGAAGTAAAGCAGTCAGAGTCAGATAAGCGCGATGTATCTTAAAAGCGCTAGAGTTATGACTTTGGTGGCTAGGGTGGCGCTTCAATCGACTAAGTTCACTGGATTCTTCAGCTGTCCAGTCGATCTTCCTGATTAGTCGACTAAGGCCGGTCACATAACGGTCATGCGACAGAACTTGTATTCGGATATTTCTCTCTGGATACCACACATTTGCGCATGATTGGTTATGAATGTGTGTCCGGTTTAAGGCAATTTATAAGTAAGTGATGCAGTGAGGATTAATCATTGCTGTTACCTATTGTGCACAGGAACATTTCGCGTTGTAGGCGATACCTGTGTGTGAGCTTTAATCCAGCGTGACGTATCCCTACTGCTTTGCAACGTCTGCTTTCTGCACCGCTACATTATAATTTGAACGTTTGCATCAGCGACGCAGTTTTTTTGCTTCACAAGCAAGTACTTCAACCCTTTTTCACGTATGGACATTCGACGCGGAAAATCCATTGCGTTCGACCATATTTCTCAGTGGTAATCCGACCACTATACCGCAACAATGTCGTCATCGAACGAGAGCGAATTCGCAGAAACCCGTAAATCACATGAGATCCCGCACGGAAGAATTTCACGGTCGTCTGCTTCGCTTCTCGATCGTCTGCTATCGAAGTGTCGTCTGCTACAGGAAATGACGTCGTCGTATCCATTTGGCATTCATAAAGCAGACACGCGCGTATGCTTTCGGAAACAGGAAGTCTGAATGGCAAATGACGAAGGAGTGAAGGTGACGGTCACTCGGTGCTGTGCACGGATAAGCTCGGAAATGCATGCTGTTGAAGACCTCGCAAATATTCGAAAAAATAAAAAATAAAAATCATAGGTTAGTGTCACAGGGCGACAAGATTGTTTTGTGGATTTTTGTCGTTTAACAGTTTTGGGAGAGTCAATTTGGAAGAACACACTCTGGTTTGGTGGGCCATGACATCTTCGGGATGCTCAGATTTATGGCGTCCAGATGCTTGGTTAGACTCGTGGGGGAACAGTCCACGTTGAGAAACACGACACCTCGACGCGACTGTGTTTGTGTCCTCCGGGTTGTTCTTGGCACCCCGCGGCGCGACCAGTGCTGCTGCTTTCGGGTCGTTCGGACCGTGTACATTAACCAGAGGCCGTGTTGTAGAATAGGATTCTGTTTTAAGGTCCAGAACTTGAGGGTCGTCTCCGCAATGATGCGTTGAAAGAAGTTTTCTTTTTTGTTGTGTTGTTATTGTTTCTTTTTTTTTTTTACGTAAAAATACCAGCTGTGTTTTGGGAGAGAGGGGTGATTACCTTTTCTCAGAAAAGGGGGGATGCTCCGTGAAGTGACATTTGGGAACCCCGTTTCCCGAGGTAATATAAGGGGTAACTGAGGGAAAGTGGGGCAGTCGTCGCAAGGTGGTCAGTTAAGAGTCCCAGCGAGAGAGTGGTGGGGAAGTTAGAGGAGTGGCGGCAATGTACTGCAGGTGGACGATGATACAAGTTAGAAATGTGTGTGAAAGCTGACTGAGTTCGGCAAGTGTTGTGAGTGAAGCGACGACTCAAGAGACCCACCGAGAACCACCGTTGGAAGTAGGCAGCGATTGACCCCCTCCAAGACATCGCAGAACTGAGCTAAGTGTGACTGTTTGGTTTGAAGTGGTACTGGCTCTGTGTAATCTCAGTTTTTGCAACATTATTGTAGCATGAGTAAATATGTTGTTGATTGTAGTTCTGTGTACGTGTGCAATCGTTCAGCCACTGACTGCAGCCGCTTGACCCGCTGAGTCCGAATCATAATTAGTCACGGAGTTCCAGACATTACTCGGTATCGTCACCCGAACCCGTGACAGTTAGCATCATACTAAACACGAACCACCCCCTCGATGCCGAATACGACATTCGCATTCATTTTGCGCACGTAATTAATACTTAAATGATGACAATAGCAAACCGAAACCGATACGTGGAGAGCAGAAAACAGAGCTCCATACTTCGTCCGGAGGAGGATACCGTGACGTCACCCAGCATTGTCGTCTGCTACGAAACCTGCATTCTCCCTTGCGTTTTGAAGGAAACAAACAGAAAAAGGAAAGGACGTCCCATGTAGCAACATATTGAGCCGACTATTATATGACGTCCATTGCAACGCGGGATAGAAGCGAGTACGTTTTCGAAAAAGGTTGGATCTTTCCAAAACACGAGCAGGGCAAATGAAGCAGCGCCGGGAAAAGATGCCGGATGATGTCATCAGTGTGTTGCTTTCAGTGCCCTCTCGCTTCACAGAGGCGAAACGATTGCTTCGTAATAAATTCGTTTGCAAAAAATCTGCGCAGTTCTGGAACGAGGTGCTTCGTACACATGTTCATGACATTTCAAAGGTTACGAATATAACGCAACATCTGCGGCGATTTTGTTGCGTAGTCCCACTTTAACACCTCCGAAATCAAATTCAAGCGGATCCTTTGCTGCACCACCTTTACCGTGGACTAAATTCGAGAACACATCATTCGGAGTAATAAACAAAGAGTTACAAAAAACTTAAGAGGCCGACTCAGTTCCCTGTTGCTCGCAGTCTCATAAACCAATTGCACTTCGAAGACACGCACATAAAGCAATGGCATTCTGTGTGACTGCGAAAGGTCCTCTGTGAAATGACCAACCAGGCAGAGGGACTGCGTGCCAGTTGCCACACTTCACAAGCAGCTCTTGTTCAGAGTGAGAATAAAGTTCACAGAGTACGCCCTGGCAGAACGGCTCGGAAGCCACGATCACCGACCGAAATTTACCGAAGCCCACGTGACAGACTTGCCCAGAAGCAAGTAGGAAGCCATCCCTGGATAAAACGTAGCAATAAAAAGTAAAAATAAATAAAAAATCAAACAATGCGGCAAATGCAGATCCCGGAAGCATCCTTTCTGAAACGACATCTTCTTGCACGTGCCCACAACGCCTAGCGATCATCAAGGTCCAAAGAACACACAGCGCGAAGCTTTACGTGCTTTGTACCACGTGCTTTCTTGCCCTACTCCAAGACCCGTATCACAATCTCGAAACGTATTATATTCAGTCCAAAATACTGTGGGATTATTATTTATTTATTTTTTTCCAACGAAATATAAACCGGGGTCTGACTCTTTAAAACGTGACATTCAAAGTCCGTGTGCTCTGCGGCGTTGCATATGCTCTACTTTCTGGACCTTCCGTAAAAAGAAAAAGAGAGGGAGCTTACTTCCACTCCTATCAAATAACTATACGCTGAGGGCTCGCGCAAATATTTTTACTGCACGCACGTAGAATACTTTTCAATTTGTTTTCACAAAGCCGCGCAAAGTGCTTCCTGTCGACTAATAAGGGCGAATGAGAACGCTACAATCACTCTGACAGACTCGAGGAACAAAGTACATAATGCCCAGTTCCCACTTGATGCGCACTTGATGAAGCGCAACGCTACACCGCTTGCGGGCGACGGAAGTAGTAGGTTGGGCGTTGTGAGAAAGGGAGCGCACAAAAAAAAAAGAAAGAAAAAAGAAGAAGGAAAAAGAGAGAAAGAAAGAAAGACATTTAGAAACTCATGTTCAACATTCTTCACAGCGTTGTTGGACGTTGGGTAGGGTAGGACTGCGGGTAATTACGTCCACCTTGGGGCTCTTTTGACGTGCGCCGGAAATATCCGACACGCGGCGCTGGAAGCAATGTTTACCTCCCCCACATCGCTACCGTCCTCGGCCGGATTCGAACCCGCGATCTGCGAGACATCCACCGATGTTCTTTCGTACGATAAGATGGTGACAGTACAGCGTGACAGTATAGGAGTGAAGAAAAGCACGTCGGCGATAACAGGCAAGAGATAGCGAATTCCGTTGGCACAGGTGGGTCGATGTTTTGCCGCGGAAAACTGTAACAAAAACTGTTCCGTTGGCAGCACCAGCCGTGGAATGTTCCGCTGGCGGGGGGAGAGGAATAATTTTTTGACCCACCGATATATACGGGTTCGCACGTGGCGAAGGAAGCGGAACGCTATACGGAAGAGAACAGGCGACAAGTGAGCCGGTAATGCCGAAGAGCTTTTCCAGGTTTGGTATTGTCGGAAGCGCTAAATTGCACTAGGCAACGCTACAATCTACACTCTAAGAAACAAAAAAAGGAGTACTTTTCGGGAGTAAATGCACGGGAGTAAATGAATTTCACGGAGTGGAGACTGCATTTCACGCTCTGTTCTAAGAGTCCCAGTTACATAATTCGTGTGCATGCATGACAATACTTTGAATCAAACCGTCAACCATGATACATCGAGCGATATAAAATCTTGTGACATACATAGGGCACAATTTGCGAAGAAAGAGGCGCTAACTGTTTCTTACTCTGTGTGGGTGAAAAATTTCTAAGTTGGCTGAGTTATAGGGCCTCATGTTATCAAACTGACCAAGGGCACATATTTACGTAGACTGTTGCATTCGGAAGACCACTCGCGAAGTTCATTGACAATTTACGGTCCTGGGGAGTAAATGTCGGGGTTAGGGGACTAAAATGGGGAGTAATTGCAGTCTAGGGGACTATAGAAGCAGCAATTACTCCCCATTTTACTCTTTTTTTTGTCTTAGAGTGTAGAGTGGGTCAGTGGTCCCGACGAAATCCTCTCGTGACCCCCGTCGCCGCGTACAGCCTGGGACAAAAGTTTACGGTACACCGCGGTGTTGCATTTCTCCATTGTGGCAAACAGGAGTGGACACACATACTGAGAGGGTCACCTGTTTCTTATTAGATTTCTTCCCGATATAGCTAGCAGGGGGCCGCTTCGATGAAGAAATACACCGGTGTCGTGTTCCGTAAAGTTTGGTCCCAAGCTTCACACCAAATGATCAATCCAATCCCAGAAGAACAAGATGATGATTTGTATTTTTTGGCGCATCAACAATAATGCCGTGGCACTGCGTGCGATACGCTTGCTATCGCGGATTGCCGACGGCATTCCGTTGGCGACGCAAACCAGTACGATATACCGCCGGGACAACACCACCTATAGACACAGAAAGCCTGCGCGCTCGTCGACGTGACGTAACAATGAAGAGTCAGCCAATCAGGCTCGTGTTTTCAATGGCCGTAACCAATCACGGACGTGGTTCCAGCGGTCGTGGCCACGGAGAAGAACCACCGTCGTCTGCGAGTTGTGGTTGAACGCCCTCGCGTACTAAATGGGGAAACTTGGAAATAGAGCGCAAAACGGGCTCGATCTTTCTCCAAAATGATTTTCTGGAAAGCGCCTTGCACTTTTTGTCTAAATATTTAGTTCTACAGGTTCCCAGCAGGTGAGCTGCAATCATTTGCGGGTTCTTGAATTCACAGAACTGTAAATCGCAGAATTTCTCTCATCTATAGGTGGATTCACGTAGTCGCTGTTGTTCCTGTCGGGATCCCGACCAGTATGACGCTTTGACTGGTTGGATCTCTTGGCTCGCCTGCCACGTGACCGGTTGAATCTCCCGACTCGATGGATCTCTTGACCATCTTGGAACTCTGGACGCTTTGGATGTTTTGACTCGCCCGTCACGTTACCGGTTGGATCTCCCGACTCGATGGATCTCTTGACAATCTTGGAACTGTGGACGCTTTGGATGTTTTGACTCGCCTGTCACGTTACCGGTTGGATTCTCCCGACTCGATGGATCTCTCTGACCAACTTGGAACTCTGGACGCTTTGGATCTTTTAACTCGCCTGTCACGTTACCGGTTGGATCTCCCGACTCGATGGCTCTCTTGACCGGAAGCGGTGTTGGCCGGGACGAAGCACATGACGCACTTCCCTCGTGGAGGGGGAGGGGTGTGTGCAAAATTTGCTCTCTCAATGAAATCCGTCAAGAACGGAGACGGTATGCAGGCGTCTCACCCTCGCACGAAACATTCCCACACACACACGCTCAGATCTTCCATACGGTGTACGAGCTGGACGCCTACAGTGCGGGTGGGTTGTAGATCGCCTACTGAAAGTGACGTCATCCATTAGAGAGTGATCTAACGGGACCACCCTGCAGGAAGTAAGTGACGCTTTCAGAGCGGAAGGCATGCGAAAGCGTGACTGCAAGCGGTCACGCCACATTAGGCTTTGCCACGGCGCTTTCGTCTACCGCACGTGGGTTGGCATAGGCTTACGCTATTGGGCGATATTATATTGGTCCGCACGATCCTCTGCGCGTTTCGCTGCACGATCGGCACCCGGTTTGCTAAATTGAAGAGCATGCGTTGATTTTTATCGTCTACCGTTCGCGGGCGACGTCACATATAGCCATTGAGGTGACGGCCTTCTTACGAGGTGCGCATCCAGGAAGCCTGCACTCTAAAAACAGAACTTCACCACATAGCACGGCGTAGACCAACCCTTGCACACAATGACACTTTTATCACTACCCCATTTGTGGAAAGCGCAGGCGTACGCCCTTTTTAGAACCGTATAAGTGTTGCAAAAAGGCGTACGCCCCCCGTTTTTAACCAATCAGGGGGCAGGACGATATCATTCGGGATGGGGATTGGATAAGAGCGTGCAATGTGGTGAACACTCTAAAAATAGAACTTCATCACACAACACGGTGTAGAGCAACCCTTGCACGCAATGACACTTTTATCACTACCCGATTTGTGGAAAGCGCAGGCGTGCGCCCTTTTTGGAGCCGTATAAGTGTTGCAAAAGGGGCGTACGCCCCCCGTTTTTAACCAATTAGGGGGCAGGACGATATCACTCGGGATGGGGATTGGATAAGAGCGTGCAATGTGGTGAACAATCTAAAAATAGAACTTCACCACACAACACGGTGTAGAGCAATCCTTGCACACAATGACACTTTTATCACTACCCGATTTGTGGAGAGCGCAGGCGTACGCCCTTTTTGGAACCGTATAAGTGTTGCAAAAGGGCGTACGCCCCCCGTTTTTAACCAAGCAGGGGGCAGAACGATATCATTCGGGATGGGGATTTGATAAGAGCGTGCTATGTGGTGAAGGTACGTTTTTAGAGTGTAGGCGGAAAGTTTCCAATCTGCCGGAGGGAGGCATGGCACACGCTGTTTACTACTACAAATTCGTTGAGTTTCATGACGCCAGTGGTGGTGTCCAAGCCGTCTTGAGAATCTCAATACCGTTTAACGAACTGGATCGGGTTATAAGCAGGGTCGCAGTTCGAATTCTTTTTTTAAATAGCCAACCAGAACTTCCTTTCCCGATACCACTCGTCCACAAAAAAGTTCATAGCGTTTGTAACTTCAACAGGTTAACGCATCTAACCAGTGGACAGTTTGGACAACGGACGGCATTGGAGAGTTATTCGTAGATGGGAAAGAAGCTTTTCGATCCTTCGAATTTCATGGATCCCTCCTTTTCATCTCATGTTCCTCCCATTATTCTTGCTGACACGCAAGAAGGAAAACACAAAGTTTCGCGAACTCTATACGCAGGTCCATCAGTTAGGATTGCAAGCAACTGCGAGAGTGTTGTCGATACCCAGTACATGAAGGTCGTAGTCCTTCAGGGGACGTATACTAACAGAACGCACAATTAACAGAGGTGTAAGAGTACGTTACTCAACAAAACGAAGGTTGTTTATAAAAATTTGCCAACTCGACCACCCATGACTCGATTAGACGTGACAGACACAGACCACCCTCGTAAACGTGGCTAAATCTGGAGTATTTTCGCTTATGTTTGGCAACAACCTGGCACAGTTCGCGCTCTTCGAAGTCTTGGTGGATTTGATGCAGTATATTCGCAGTATATTCAAACATCGGAAACGGCGAAACGCTTCGTGGTACATATCACGATGCTTCTTGTTGCCGTAAGAGCCCTTTTCGCGCCGACCTCATTTTTCGCGAATCAGACACGGGGCGCATATTCGCGGCCGTTAAACTTCGCGAACTTTCGATGCTGACATTACTCGTTCCTTGTTTTGACTTTCTTCGCGATTAGCCAGAGATTACCCCAGCAAATTTGATTGAAGCAGCATTAAACATGCTTACGCTGCAAAGTGCGTATCTCAAAAAGTTACATGCAACCAGTTGCGAAAGCAGGGCTTGCGATTGCAGCTTAACCTTCGAAGTGTCGATTCTTTGTCGAACACAAACGGTGTTAGGACATTTTTCCTAAGGGTGGTACAACCGAATGTCCGCGAATCTTATAGGCAGGTATTCGAGATTCGTGAATTCGAACCCCAGTGCCCAAAACTGCGAATAGAATCTTTCGAATCCACCGACCACGTTTGTTTGTTTCTTTTAAAAATGAACAAAAATCTGCATTAATTGAAGACTTTAAGCAGTGTTTTCTTGTTTGTTTGTTTGTTTACATTGGTCCGGAATGAAAGAGCTCAGACAGGAACTCTTACATTACAAGTATGGTTTTGCTTTTGCTTGTTTCTTAGTGTTATGGAAAGAATTCAGGCACAAGAGTTTGCGTATTTCCTGTGCCTTGATGAATAACACGTTAAATAAATTAAATTTAATTTGTTTTTCATTAAACAAAGATATCAAATTCTACTTCGAAATATCTTTCAGTAGAAGTGTGTTTTTTTTTTTTTTTCTGGCTTTGTAAGCTCTTTTTTAAGAAAGGGTGCAAAAGATTCGACATTCCTTGGATTCGGACTCGCAAAATTCTGGATTTGTACCATCTCTATTTTTTTTTTTAAATTCCATCTTCACTCTTGGAAGCTGAATGAAATGTAGGTTACAAGTTCTCCTAACCCCGACAAGGTCCTGATAATGTTATATACTTTCACGTACACAAAGGGGGTGGGGGTAGGGGGTGGAGTCGAGTCGTTCCGCACCAGTGCCGCGTATCAAAAGGAGGAGGTCTGGCCCTTAGGAGGAGCCTAAAAAGAGGCTCGACCTGCCAATCAAACTTGGCTGCATTTGATTGGTTGTCGTTTTCTACGGGGGCCGGCATGACACCAAAGTTTCTCCAAAATGGAGGATGGTGCTAGGAGCGACGATGTGGAGATCTCGTGACAATTTCTTTCATTACTTCTCTAATTTTATTCTGTGAGTATATACATCCTCTTGTAATTAGCTGCAAAATCGGCTTCAAATTTCGCTCCGCTATTGTTACTTACGCGGAAATGACATGTTTCATCGTCTAGGCCTCGCCGTCGACGTTAGGCCTAGCGAAAAATGCGATCTCAAGAAAATAGCGCAAAATATTGACGCATCAGTGGCAGAAAGACGCCACTGATGCGTAAGATTTTGCATTACATCGTTGTACTTTGTTTATAGTACATACGTTTTTAGGCATTTGTGATTCCATCTACTTACGTCACGTGATATAAAAGTTCATACCGGCAGCAGCCTGCTACGAAGAAGCGGTTACCGTTCCCCTGGCCAACCACTTCTGCCAGCAACCATTTGTGCAATTCTGAGTCTTCCCAACATGCCTCTCTCCATGCAGATCAATGCAGATGGCGCTGATAAAAGTGGGAGCAAAATCCGTCGTTTCAATCCAATCCAATCGTCAGTTTCTCCAAAATGGTGGCACCCAGTATATAAGGGTGAGGTATAAGTACTGGATGACCTGCAATAATAGGGAACCGTATTTCGACCTGTGATTGGCTAGATACCTCAAAAAGTGGACGGAGCCTCAGGTATACGCAGGTCTCATTAATGGCCAGACTCCCTTTTTTTGCAGATGGCACTGTTCCGCACACAGCTGTAGCGTGAACGATATGTTGCCCGACGTATTACATTTCAACTCGTTATGGCTTTTTCAAGTACAAGCTGTGACCTCCCCGAGCGCTAACGACACGCACGATCGTGCTCCGAAGCCAACCTATCTATAAATAAACAAGATACAATTCCCAACAAATTCTGTAACAAATCTGGGCGTCGTGTTTCGGACTACGCTTTCGCATGTGCTGACTTCGCGAAAGACGGCGGATCAAGTTTCGCGCCGATCGACGACTCCGCGCAGTAAAAGGATACCGGGCCCAACAAAAGCAACCAACCACAGGCACAACGTGTCCAACACGCGACGTTATACAACACCATCGTGCTCAAACGTCACAGCGACGAAACTGCGAGCAGACGACAACCGAATGCCTGCGCCGCCACGGAAGCAGACGTAACAACAACGTCGTCTGCTTCGAAAGCGAAGCCAAAGGAGGCCGAGCAGACGAAACGCAGATCACCCCTGACAGAATGGCAAGGGACTAGCGAAATGAAGGTACGCACAAAGAAATGTGGACAGCACGCATGCTGCATGGTCGGCTGATAACCTCACGGGATGCGGTGCACCCGTGTGTTTATAGCCGTAAATTATATACGGGAGAACGGAAGCAACGCGGGAAGTCCCATCGTCATCGAGAACCAAAACAGAATCCGAAACTTTTACGTGAGGTCGCAATCGTGCTCCCCAGGCCGCCTGCGCCCTCTTCTTATTTTTCTTCCTTCGGGCAGTGTTTTCTTTCCGACGCTTGGTGGCGTTACGGAAATTAATCGTCTGGTATGCGCGTGGAGTTCGCCATATTTCATCATGACAGACAACACCAAATGGTGTAACTTATCACACACGCATTCCGTTGGAAGCCATATTGTATGCTAAAGAGACCATGAAAAATTGTCCTTTGGTCCCTTCAGTTCTTTCTCGATAAATAGTCATTAAAAAAAGTAAAATAAACAAAAGCCAAGCAGCCTCGCGTGTCTGAGTTGTTCCTTAGCAACAGCAGCGACAACTTTATTTGAATGATGGTGGGTGGGGAGCTTAATCGCTAGGGGGCAATGTCTACCCCATTGTTAGCGGCAATGTAGTGGCCATAGCAGAGTGAATTCCTGCGTTCCAAAAATATGCTCGTTGGTTGGTTCACGTTAAGTAAATATGTCCTCTAAAACTCATTTCACGCCGACAGTGATTCCGCAAAACTAAAAAAAGAAAGAGAAAAAAAAATGCCGTGCAGGCGATTGACCCATTTTACAGTAACAACACTGGTCACGCCGATCTTCTCCACACTTTATACGTATCACTTTATACTACACTTTTAACACCTCATACTTTCTACGTTTATACTTCATACATCATTGACAAAAGTTCCAACGTCTGTCTTCCCAGCGATATTTTTTTCCCTACGAAGCAGTACTTTATCGTCGGCAACCCTGTACTTCAAGAAGACAACGCAAGACAGGAAAAATTCGCACGTCTTCGTGTTTCAGCTGTATACTCTCAGCAGTATAGACGCAAAATCAATGCCATCGGCGAGCAGAACACGAATAAGAAAGTAAGCAAGAGAGAAAGAAAGTGTGTGAAAGAGAAGGAGCCACGTCGTCCGACTGTCACGACATCGTGGCGCGAAACATTCGCATTGCGCGTGCAGCCTATAATAGGGAAGGCGTAGGAGTCTGCCGATAGGCGAAACGCAATCCGTCGACGGCAACTCATGTGTAACCGCTTTGCGGCCCCTTTATAGCGGACAGACGGATTCAATCTGCACAACGAGACCCCGCTGCACACGAAAGACGGTAAACTCGCGCTCGGTACAGGGTGTATGCTATAAAAGGTCAGTCACATTTTCGTGCAAAAAGTGATACCTCCTTGATGCTATACCTCTATCACGAAAAGACTTTCTCTGCCTCAAAGTGAATCATTTATGCTAGAGGAACCTACGAAAGGATTGTGGTTACCTAGCATTGTGTAACAAAATAAATATGACCGTGCAAAATTTCACCTCCATCCATCGGTATTGCGCATAGGAAACACATGAAGACGAAAGTTTCCGTGGCCGTGTTTATTTTATTACGCAGTGAATGGTAACCACAATTTTTTCGTAGGTTTCTCTGGCATAAGTGATTCACTGTATGGCAGCACAAGTCCGTCTCTCAAATAGATATAGTGTCACGCGCGAAAATGTCACTGACCTTTTATAGCATACACCCTGTATATACGGAAAGAAGTCTGCGCGTATTCCATGCAGGGATACATACAGGACAGGGTGGTCCACCAACCATGGTAGAAATTCATAGTTAAAAACTCAGGCCCCGGAGAGACATGCGGTCGAGGGATTTTTTTTCTGCCACTAACTTTTGCCACATATTGGCAACATTTTTTATTTCATTTCAACTGACGGAAAGGTAATTTCATGAATTGAACTCCGAAATTTCCCAAGGCAACCTAACGTTTTCTTTGCGGAAATGGGTTCCCCGTGGTCATTTTAGTGGTCAGTATAGCACAATCCCACTCGTAATGCAATGGCAATTGCCGAAATAAATTCGCCAAAAATCCGTGGAAATGAGCCCTTGGCTCCGGCTCTTTTTTGACGGCTCGTAAGTTTGAGCGCAAAGCTGCGAAGAAAGGAGGTTACATTGACACGCCACACGAGGGGGGAAAGGGTTACAAGCCTTACCCACGGGCGGAAGGTTTACAGAGTGCGCGTAAGGGGAGACTCCTGTAAAAGTGTTTTTTTTTGTTTTCGTTTTTTTCTCCAATCAGTTCTGCTAGCAAGCACTTCTGCTTTTCTGCGTCTTCCCGACGTGCCCCTCTCCATCCAGATGGCGTCGATAAAACTGGCCGCAAACCCATTATGTTGGTGGGCCGTCAGGAAATATCCTATTCAATCCAATCCAGTTTCCCGAAAATGTCGGCACCCATGTAGGTGATATACAGCTTGGACAGCCTGGGATTAATAGCGAACTATATTTTGGCTCGTGATTGCTCAGCGAGCTCAAAAAGTGGGCGGAGCTCCAGGTATAGGCGGGTCCCATTAATGGCCAGGCTCCGTTCGGCATACACGTCACTGTTTTACCGCAATTTCACCTTCAAGTTAAAGTATTTTAGCGTCCCCTGTTGCGGTGTGGTTAACACTCACTTGCCGATATGGCGATATATCTAAGCAAATCCCAGTATGTCACCAAATAGACCTCTCCCTGTTTGTAAATAAATGACGTCATAGTGTTCGACAGCGCCACCAATTCGGTAGAGTGGAACTACAGTCGAAGCTAGGGGCCCGAAAGCCACGGTCTTGAGGGGATTACGATGGTCCCTGAAAGGGACGCGACCTTCTGTCCTACTTTTCTTTCAATAGGAGGCAGCGAACAAGTGCTCATTGGTGGAACCCAGCCCTGCCCTTCCGATTTGTTTCGGTTTCAGTCTGTCTACCAACGTCATGATGACGTTTCTCGGTTTAGAGGTCTATTCAATTCACGCAACCTTGAGACGAGTAATACGGACATACGTCACCAACTGACCCGCCGAGGCCGCTAACCTCATCGTCGCCGAGAAGTGACAGAGACAAAGAAAGTACGACACCTCATACGCCGTCTACATGGCAGCCTTATACTCGTAACAGATTTCTTCATTCGCAATATTATCGAGGAAAGACCTTCGGTTGCCGTGGTGACGAGACACTCATTGTGTCTGACCCTCAGCGTATAGCTCTCTCGGCTCGGCCGTCGTAATGTTATAATCATCTCCGCACTATACCGACGGGACACATTACTGCTGGCACGCATTGCCCGTGTTCCGAGCAAACGTCATTTCTTTGAAGTTTGCCTCGATTCCTTTTTTTCGTATTAAAGGGACAGCGAGGATACTTTTACACTGATTTCCTTATTCGTATCCTGATGCCATATGCGCAATTTCATCCAGCAGAACGTTGTATTCTTTGAGCTATTTCAGTAAAACGTACGGTATGGTCACGGTTTCACCAATCACGTAATCCCCATTTTTTTTCTTCTTTATCACATCACATCACAATCACGTTAGCATTATTTTGTTTAATTAGCGCCGCGAAGCAACGGTGGCTATGAGAGGCGTAAAGACGTGGACAAACGGAGAGAGGATACCAGGGCGGAGAGTGCAGGGGGACAGAGGGATTAGTATGCGTCCTGGGCAGACTTCAGGGAAAACTGTGCCGTAACTGTGCCTGGAAAGTCTTCGGGAAAACCTGAGACAGCACAGCCGATGCTGGGATTCGAACCGGTGTCGCCACCCAGACTCAGTGTGGAAAGCGATCATGCTAACCACTATGCCACGGGAGATGATACGTATAAGCATTAGCTACCAGTGGCTTGATTGCCTCGCAGAACAAAACCCGAAGCGACTAACAGTGACGTCACGGGAGCGAAGGTGCGGCAAAAAATAAATAAATGAAATAAAGATTAGCTTCGAATTTAATTATATTTCCAATTTCAATCGAAACATTTCGCACGATGATTGTATCACGAGAAAGGACGTGTTTTTTTTTTACCTATATAGGCTTTGATCTTGCACTGCCTTTTTGCACTGCGCACTGTCTCTATAAACTGCACACCCAAGCACTGTCTCTTTAAACGGAACACCCAAGAGGCACGCACACTGCATTGCTGATCGGTCCCTCTCTGCTGCGGATGTGGCGTTTCAGAGCAGAAAAAGACCGACTAAAAGAAGTTAATTCGAACGGAACACCAACAAAATGCGAGCATGCTTGCTAAGACGCAGCGATGTCAAATCAGGATTAGTTTTCGGCATACCTTTTCGGTACCCTTTTTTTACGCGTCTTTTGCCCGTAATAGGCTACTTGGAATGCAGGTCCACGTCCATGCAAATAACCATCTATTACGTTTATCCTGGATACCTTGGAGGGCGAAGTGTCACGACCACTTCGATAGCGCTGATAAGGAATTACTTACGCTTTGCACACGAACGCCTCTGTTTTGGATCAAAACTTTTGGAGATCAGCTGGTAAACTCGTTGCCAAGAAGCGCACTTGCAGAAATGGCGCCAAGAAAACATGAGACGGATTTATAGGGGCGCTGAACTGCAAACTTTTCCCTCGTGAGACTTATGAGCGAAAGCAACCGCGCAATTTACGCTTTCCCTCTTCCTCCCAAGAAGCGCGACAATGCGGACAGGCCTCGGATTCGTCTCCTCAAATTGTCTGCCGCGCTGATTGGATAAATCGTTTGAGGAGACCAATGAGAGCCAACTCTGCATCGTCGGCCTTCTTGAGAGGGAAGTGTACGTCGCGGTTTATTTTGCTCATAAATCATGAACGGCGCTAATGGATGAATCCAGTTCCTTTTAGATTGGTGTTGAGGTAACGGCGTGTTTCATTCATTCTGCGAGGGGACCTTTTTTTACGGGGGGGGGGGTTCTTCAGGGTTTCACGATTTTTCATATTCGGGAGGGAAAAATCGATCGGATGCTATTTACACGCGAGAATTAGGGGACAAATCGGGTGCTATGATCTCTGTTTGTCATCGGGGAAATTTTCAGTGAAACGAAAGGCATATGAAACAAGCTACTCCTGCGACACTAGGACGAGAAACAATCATCTTTATATTTCCGCTCGGAACTGGGATAGTGAATGACCGCGGTATTCAAACACTTGCCCGAGCTCCACAAAAGTTCATCTTTGACTCCTGCGGGTTGTCACAAACAGCTCTCTTTGTTGATATGCATTATGATTAGACCCTGAAGTTTTCGGGTTTTATATTTTTCCAAATTCGGGGGGTAGAAATCGGGTCAATAAATTGATGTCAAAAATTCATGCAAATTCGGGCAGAAAAATTACCATCAGACTGAGTTCGGGGAGAAATCGGGCATTATTGTAGAATAAACGTTCACTGTACCGTTTATCCAGAGTGCCAGAAGTAAGGGGCCAGTCGCATATTTTGTGAGAAACTAGTATGTCGATGCCTTGAGGTGCCTAGCCTTGGTGCAGTTTTGCAGGTAGAAATCGGGTTTAACCCTATATAGGTGAACCTCAATTCGGAGTGCAGATTCGGGGAAAAATCGGGTTTAACCCTAAAACATCAGGGTCTAATTATGATTCACTTTTCCGACGCTTTACCGAGAACGACAAGTTGAATGACCGCAAGGATTTCGGGTAGATATCGGGTATTACATAAATTCTTAAAAAAATTGTTCGGGAGGGAGCTCTCGTGAAAAATCGAGTTTAACCCGAAAACGAAAACCCCTATGAATGCTAGACAACACACAGTACAGAAAACAAAAATACTCCCCCAAGTAGGAGAGAAAAAAAGAAGAAGAAGGAGGATAACCCTACCGGGAGCAGCCCGCAGCGTGCGTGCCCTATGCCGTAGACAAACAACCCTCCGCTTATAAATGACCAGCGAGAAGTCATTCATGGTCACTTCCCTTTCCGGGCGGGGGAGAAACTCCATTGTGATCAACGCCAGGGGTACACATACCGTGCCAACGCCGCTAACGAGAACTCGCCGGCTGAGCAAAGCCCTATATATGAGAGCTGTTTCCGGCGCAGGTCGTGGTTTACTCAATTTGGCAAATCAGCGGAGCTTGAACCCTAGCTCCGTTTCTAACAAAAGCCTCTCTCTCTCCCCCTCTCTTTAAGTGGGGGGCCACAACAACGGGCAACCATTTCGGGAAGCTCTTTTTTGGGGGGGTTTTTCGAGTCAGTACTAAAAATATCACCTCTCTATATACCTACGCGTTGTTGGAAAATCTATTGACAACACGTCGATTGAGATATTGTTATAAGATCACGACAGAAGGTAGGAACGAGATCGTACTGAGGATTGCGTATTTTAACGTGACCCAGCAGGTATTTTTCCTCGTTTGAATGACAACGGGACGGTTTCGCTTTATGAGGAAGGTAACACTAAACGAAAGACGACTAGAAAAGTATATTCTATGCTTGCTGCGTCCAAAAAATGAGTCGTATTATCTTTAGTCGCTGTTCTACATAATACAGATCCAGCCTGTAACTACACAGACTATGGAGATTAGGTATTTTATGCTTTTCAAAAAGACTGAGTCGTATACGGTAATTGTCCACGTGTTCCAAGATTCGTAAGAATTTTTTTTTTCGTTAATAACTTCGTCAAAGCGCGTTCCGAGGAAGTGCCCCAGGCCAGCAGGCAACAATTAAGCTGTGAACCAATGTGTGAGTAATACAATAGCTTTAAAACATCACATGGCGGGAAACATTTATATCTATATAAATTATACCTGTCGAGCAGAACGTATCTTTGACCGAACATGATTTATATGAGCATCCCACGTCAACGTAGCAGAAAAATGTACGCCCAATATTTTAACTGCTTCATCGACATCCATATTGTTTGTTACTCTTCGATTTCGAGATCTAAATACAACAGCTGTCGTTTTACTGGGGTTTAATTGCGTTTGACCACTTTGATAGCTTTCGTAATAGCAAGCTTGCTTTCCTATAATAACCTCATCAATATTTTTACCACTGAGAAGCATGCTACAGCATCATCTGAGTATATAATGAACTTCGCCTCGGAGCATAAGTTTATAATGGCATTCACATAAGAATAAAAAACGGGGACACAACATGTACTTCTCTGTGGCACGCCATATCTAACAGGTTTTAGAGATGATTTGAACTTCCGTATTTACAATAACACACCCGACAATCTAGAAGTTATCAATGATAGAGCTACACCGCGTATACCAGGGCAGCAAATTTTTTGGATGACGAAACATTTATGCCGGAATATAATTCAAAAGAGAAAAAGAAATCATGCTTATGAAACATTTTGGGTTAGAAAGGAATCAGGCTGATGCCTTTCGCTCCAGGATCCTCGGTATACTGAAAAATAAACAATTTCGATGCCAAAAATTATGTCCTATACAACATATATCTCCTCCCACTTTCCATTCATTCATCATATCTACAGCATTTCCCGGTAAATAGCTGTTGCCAAGCTTATATGACGTAGGAGCAACATAAAAGGGTAATTTAAACGCATCTGTTCGACCACGTGTGAACTCGGGCTATATAATAGCCTTAGATCCGCATCGTAGATCTGCGGTGCAGAAACAGGTGCGGGTATTATATGCGTGATCGCTCTGTATATCACCGGGCGAACGCACAAACACACATATAGTACAGGAAACCCGGAAGTTCGCACGCGACCAAGTTTCAAAGGCCGACCAATCAATGAACAGGGCTAGTCTTTACGTCGCACGTCTTTTAAAGGCTCATCACAACTGACCACGCCTATATCCTGCTTATTCCTTCCCCCCTATTCGGCCCACCCGTTCCCAACCGACAATTTCCTTGTGATCTAACCATACCATGTACGGGCAAAACAAAACGCACACAAGCGACGAACACATGTTCTTTCATCGGCAGAAGCGGGAGGCTCCTCCTCTCCCCCTTTCAAAAAGTTAAATACACCCGTTGAGCGGCCGTGCCACGCAGATGGTTTCATTCGATGCCACTTTGGGGCCAAATAAGGTGGCTACAAAGTTTGAAATGTAACAGTTGCTAAGTTCTCGGGCTAGTTAACCTGTCAATCGCTCCCGGGACGAAAGCACTCACGCGTTCGTTGTGAAGCAGACAACAATGAAACATGTGCGCGCAGACGTGCATCTGCTAGCTTGCCGTCGTCTGCGACGCGGAAGGGAATTAAAAAGGTCATTGTCTGCTTCGGGATCAAATAGACGTCAGCAGCGTACGAAAATAAGAAAGAAATGGACTGGAGCTTTCTTGTAAATGTGAGGCGTTGACCTCTACCGTGAATGCTTCATTGACCGGTATGCAGACGGCCTTTATTTTCATGACCGCCAGTGACGTTCATCGTCGTAAATCACAATTGCGGCAAGGCGGGAACGCTGTGTGGGTATAATAGAATTTGCCGATAGTAACTGATATTTTATTTTCTCCTCAGGGTGTCCCGAGATGAGTTTGATGATAACGTCTGATAACGTCGACGCGTTTGAGCACATTTTGCCTCGATGGCGAGCTCAGTCGGTGAGAGCACGCGACTCCGGTATCAGGTTACAAACTCTCTCAGGGAGGCCTGTGTGTCCAGATTAGGTGTTCTTCAAAAATTTAAGTGTAAATTGTATTTATAACGATACATATCTCGATAAAGCAAGCCTATATTACTAGTACTTTGCAAAGTCGTACCAACCAGAGATCAGGACCTTGCGTCGCATTAGGAAGCCAACTCGCAGACGACATTTCGCAGACGATCGCGAGGGCCAATCACCTCTCGTGGCATCGTCTGCTACATTCGAGTGACTGAGTTCAGACGACACATTTCGTGATGTCAGCTGCTTCGAGGAAATAGCGGAACCAAATCAAACCGGAATTACTAATGATTCAGAAACAAGCTATGAATAAAGCATTGCCATATTTCGTATTGTAATTCCACATTAACACGTTCCTGCTTCAGCTGTCTAGGCGGTGGCCCACAATGTTCAGTGAACGGTACATCCAATTCCAACGAAAATGGACGAATTTTTCGCGCTCGCCAAAGAGGGCGAAAAATTGTTCCACGCGAAATAAAGAAAGAAATAGAAGAAATGTTAGATGATATCTGGATACAAACCAGCTGGAACAAATCAACACTCTCATCTAACACCTCCGCCCCTGGATACAACGAATGATTCTTATCTACCCAAAGAATGGTTTCTAAACACTGCTACGTCCCGACCGCCGCTGGCCCGTAAAGATACATCCTCCGATGCGTTGGGCCCGAGTCCGAGCCGAGGGCTCTTGGCCCATTTGGCACATTGCCAAAGGAGAAACTCTTCCGGGTCTTTTTGAGCGATTCTCTCACTTTCAAGATGTAGAGGGTTCCAGGCGTTCTGCGGGGCTGCTCCTCTGTCGTCTGCCTTGCTTTTGTACACTGTCGTCTGCGACGTTTTTCTGCTTTCACAATGCCCAACTTTTCGAGAAAATTGCATATACGGTCGGGACGTTTTGTGGCGTCTTTTCGCGAGAGAGGTCCCGTTTTAAAAGGGAGGTCACAGTTTTAAACGGCACCGATTGTTATGTCAAGAGTTTGAGGTCGCGCGAGTGAATAGTCGCTTAACATTTCGTTTATCCAAATTTTATTTCGTTTGAGAATCAAGTTTACTTAAGGAAGCACCGGAGGGAGCTACTGAGGATTAAATACATCCTCCGACAGT
Source organism: Ornithodoros turicata (assembly GCF_037126465.1). NCBI lineage: Eukaryota > Metazoa > Arthropoda > Arachnida > Ixodida > Argasidae > Ornithodoros > Ornithodoros turicata. Next base: position 14,261,982 of record NC_088208.1, read on the forward strand.
TTCCACTATGCGCGATAGGCGCTGGTTACATTTCACTCTATCCTTTTAACTCCATTATGGCGCTCCGGTATACACAAAACGATGATCGGAGACAAAGAACAAAATTATTTGCCACAACAACAACAACAATAATAATAATAAAAACGTTGAACATGATTCACTCCGCAACTTCTCAACAGCTCTCTCAGCCAGAAATACCTTTTTAACACTGCTCCGACAATACTCCAAATATGGAAGGTGGTGGTCATACTAAGCAGTTGCTAACCAACATGCTGCTCGTGTGAGTGTGTGTGTGTGGGGGGGGGGGGTGGAGTCGTTCGTCCTGGGCAGACTTCACGCGGTAACTTGACTCGAAGAAATTCGCGTGGAAGTCCGGGTCTATACTTTCGCATCGCCATTCTTCTTCGCAAACTATAAGGTCAAGATGCCGCATAAATTCTTCAAAAAAACGACCGGGACTTCCGAGTGACTCCCGAAACGGCATCCACGCTCCGACATTCCTAACGGTAACAAATCACGACAACCGTGTCATTCTGTCCGACGTATCCACATTGGCCTAGAAGAACGGTCTTGGCTTAGATCGTAGCTTACAACAGATGTTCTCATCCCCGGGTGCGACGGAACATGTAACGGACGCGGGGAAGCGTACAAAAAGGCTGCAAAAGCACAAACAGGCAAATGTGTGTGTGTGTGTGTGTGTGTGTGCTCCCATCTGTCGAAGATGTGTGCTGACAACCATGGCAATACGGCTGTATAGGGAATGGACCGGAGGGGGGGCGTCTGCAAGGGTATAGCGGCTCGGGACCCGGTGCTAATGGATGCAGATATTTATTCTTAGGATCTTCCGAATTCCCGTCAACAAGAGGACGGGCGGTCACTACAGAGTGTACTCGCCAGTTTTGCGCTTCTGGGCCCCCTTTACCGCTAGAGATTTCTGGAACTTATAGAGGCCTCCACTGAGACGATAAAACCGCCTTTCTGGACTCATCGGAGGCTGGTAACCGTCACTATACGCGGCAGATAAATAAAGCCAGAGTTTTGGTACATCGTAAGGTAGGTCGGGTAACAGTTCTGAAAACGTAAGCCAATAAACCTGTTTCTGGGGCATGAGCGAGCAGCAACATTAGCGCCCCAAAATATGCAACGCGCGGAAATTTAGCAGACGACGGCGGCGCTTTCAAATGAATGGTCTCGAGTTGTTCGCACTTAGCAAGATGCAACGCTTTTTCTGTGGGCTTCCCATACACGATGAAAGATGAAAGTCACTGAAAAGGTTAGCCAGCTGTAGGGATCGAACCCACATCTTCTTTGTTTGCATCTGTCCCTTCTATGTTGTTCCAGCCTCAGAACATCAGTTTCTCTCTTGTTCCTATACACGTTTTGTAGCCTTCTTTGGCGTCATACCGCTTGAAACACCATGCAGAACTCGCTGATGAAATAGACCTCTCCCTGTTTGTAAACAAATGACGTCATACTGTTCGACAGCGCCACCAATTTGGTAGAGTAGAACTACGCTCGAAGCTATGGGCAAACAAGGTCGCGCTAGAAAACCCACGGTCTTGAGGGGATTACGATGGTCCCTGAAAGAGACGCGACCTTCGGTCCTACTTTTCTTTCAATAGGAAGCAGCGAGCAAGTGTCCATTTGTGGAACACAGCCCTCCCCTTCCGATTTGTTTCGGTTTCAGTCCGTCTACCAACGTCATGATGACGTTTTTCAGGTAGAGGATCCGTGGCCGCTTGCGCGCTGTGCGAAACTTCGCTGCAACAGCCCTATCGCCTTGTTTCCCTGACATTGCTAGGCTTGGATTTGATAACTTCCTCTATCATATAGTCTTAGTATCATTCTTCCGTCGCATTAAAACTCTCAATTGATAAGGCGATTGCGTCGAAGGGCTCATTATTTGATTCTCCCCATCATCAGCAACAATGGGGTAGAGTATCACCCCTGGCGGTGAAACTCCCCATTCATCATTTCCCAATAAAGTTGTTGTTGCTTCGTCAAATTGCTCCCATACGTGCGCAGCAGCCGGAGAGACAGAACACATTTCTCTTCGCTGCATTCAGCATATTTCACAGTGACGCCATCTTCGTGTTAACCTGGACTGACGAGGCCTTCGTCCATTACGCTCGAGGAAGTCGCTGCTGTCCGGTTGAACTGAGACGACCAGCATTCGCGGCGTCCTCATCAGGTTTCTCGTGGACACGGAAAAAACAGCTTTCATGCACGTTAAATACACGGAATTATGAATCATCGTAGTCCCGTTCGTTGAATGAGGTCCCTTCGCAAGTCGTCGGTATATAAGCTGTGTCCCTGTGAACTTCGTTCGGTAGGGGGGATTTGTAAGGAAAGGAGAGGTTAGCCAAGACTGGCTGGCTGGCTACTCCTCCACTTCACCGATAATCAACAGGGGCGAGTTCCTTGTCTGGCATGTTCTGGTCACGCAAGAAATACGATCACTCGACGACGCTGCAAGTAATCAGCCGTGCGGGACCGTGTATCCGTGTCCGGCGGTCCTGTTTAACGGCTTCTTTGATGTGTGTAAGGGATGTGTCTGGATTGATGCGGGAGAATCTAACTGCCGATAAGCTCGAAACTGCGTTGGGTGGGACGCTACGATCTGCAAATGTTTTTCTCTTCTTTTTCCCCCTTCGACAGTTACATTTATACGAATTTAATTCCCTAAAATGCAGTTAGCAAACAACTTTAACTTGGTAACTGGTAAGCTACAACTGGCTACATATCTGGAATAAGTAAATAAGTCAGTTACTGTTTTCACGAGCTTCCTTGAACAAGTAATCGTGGCTGTTACCCCATTTTTAAAGTAACTTTTCCGTGACAGAAGTACGACGTATTCGGTAAATACCCTAGTAACACATATTGTTGCCACAACGTTGCTGCAACGTTGCGAATGTTGTAAATAGTGGAGCAATGTTTTACAATATTCAACAATATTGTGGCAACATTTTTCGTCACATGTCATCATGTCGTCACAACGTCACACTCAAACGTTTACCGAGTATTGCTGCCAGGAACATTGCAGCAATGTTGGAACAATGTTAAAAAAATGTTGTCCGTATGTGGCAGTATCATTGCAGCAACGTTGCAAAGCTAATTTAAACATTGTGGCAATGTCGCCGAAATGTTCGCATGTAACGTTACTAGGACGTGGCTTCAAAAGGACATTAGCCACGTTTTGACAACGTTTGGGGGGCAACATTGCAACAATGTTCCGGCAACATTTTGTGTTGCTAGGGTATATTGTACATGCGTATGGTAAGTACTATAAGGGCCTACATCGCAGCTTTAGTTCTCCGGTGGAGACGAACGCGGTACATCCCCCAACTGTCGCAGACAGGCGCGACCGGCCTCCCGGCTTCAATATAGCAAATGTGACTAGGATTACTTCGCCCAGACGCATATCAATTATTACTTTTTTTGTTCGTCTGACTCAGTACGGACCCAGCGAATCTGAGTCACGGGTTACCCTCGTCCCCACGAGGAAAAAATCGATCAGTGTTCCGACGTAGGTGCGTACACCGTTCCTTGACAACGATAGCGACAAGATGAGACGAGAAAGCACATGAAGGAGAAACGCAACTAAAACAGCAAAGAACGAGAAAAAAAAAAAAAAGAAACGAAAGGACCCTATTAGCTGTTGCTGACCCTAAGCAACTGTGCAATATGTACTTTCTGGTTCCCTTTAGAGTCAGTACAAGCGTGGTTGCAGAAACGCGGCCAACCATAAAGTAAAATGGAGTATTTACGATGAAAACGTACAAATTCCATTCCCAAGGGCACACACAATTCCCATGACAGCGTTAGAAGCGCCTCAAAAAGCCACGCTTTACATTGTCCCACGCGACGAAAAAAAAAAGAGAAAAATTCACGGTACATATTATATGGTCGATCTCCGGTTCCTCCTCCAGTTCCATGAGAGATGTATAAAAGCACAATGATGTGCATGAGAGCTGTGGGTGTGGCAGGCACCGGAATACGGGCTACAATAAATAAATAAACACGGTCGTCAGAACAGAGTCAGCCCCCCTGGGGTGTAGGCAAAAAAGGAAAGAAAAATTAAGGAAGAACCCACATACGTGGGGTTCCATGTTCCGTCGAGCCTGCTTCCACAGTCACTGTCACTGCAGACGACGACCGGTGAGAAGTGATGAAGCTTGTGAATGTTAAAAAGTTGGCGAAGCAGAACGGGCGCGGACGCAGGGTTGATGTTGGAAAAAAAGAAAGAGAGATCAATAAAAGGAAGATACGAAAACTAACAGCTGTTGACATGTGCACGTTATTCACATGACAACATGCGGGTCAACTACGAGAGACAGAGCATGCACAAAATCGAGATTTTTGTAATCTTTACATTTATGTTTAATTCTTACTAATTAAACGCGCGGATTTTTGTCATATGTACATGACGCAAAAAATAAAAATAAATAACAACAGATGATGGTCGAACGTGAGCAGATTTGAAAGCAGACGACAGATGAAGCACTTCAGTTTCTTCAAACAACTTAGGAACGGAGACAACTTCACGTAAGTTACTGCACTAAAATCTTACCAAATAACCACTAAATATGTGCACCAGGAAAGCTACAAACATTTCGAAACGGCTATCGCGCAGGGTGCTGTTGACAAACTCCTGAACCTTGTCGGCAGGAGACGGCAGGAGACGAAGTTTATAAATCCGTACTGCCGGTGTCAAGGCCACAACAACTTACGGGAGAAATCACGCAGGGACGATACAGAACCTGCAACGGAAGGGCACGCACAGCCGTGCAGGTTACGAATGAGCAGAAATATAACGCAGACATCGTGTCTGCATTCTTTTCTTTTGTGGCGAATGCACTTTGCAGAAGACAAATCGACGTTACCCTTCTGAAGCGCGTTGCTGCCCAACGACACAACAGGTGCGTGCGAGGGGGAACCGAGCTACCTGTCCTCCAAACAAATGGCATCTTTCTTTGCTCCGCGCTGCACCAACTCCCAAGTTTGGTAATGCGAGATCCCACTTGAAAGGGCTGCGCCCACTCGCAGCTCGCAAGCATCACAGGCTTGAGGCAACTACCACGCAATATTATTATCGGGTCACAGATGTCCACACATGCTGTTTACCGAGATATTAAAAAAAGTGAAAGAACGCTGTTTTGTAAGCTCAGTTGATTTGTCGTAAAATCATTCATCCTGCGATAAAGGTCACTGGAGACTGCGCTTTACTGAAGCGTAAAAAGCTGTAGAAGTTTTGCTACTACACCACCGAGCATTCGTCGTGAGTCCGGCCTGTCGGTATCAAACTTTTCTGCCGAATGGTTGGACGGACCGAGAAACCGGCGCGCCATCCGAACTGTGGATCCGTGCAGACAAGACATGGCTCAGTGCAACCTGAGCGGCAATGTTCTACTTGTGTGACGGAAGACATACTCACATGTTTTCGACGATGTTATTACCCCCACTCAACACAGAGTGCTCGGAGACTGAGTATCCAAAGTAGGTTCCTTTCTCACCAAGCTTAAAAATAGGTAACCTTGGTTCCAAATTGAATGCACACACCCATCCAACGAAAGTCACAAAAACTAGTAAAACTTCCATGTTGTTCTGTCTGACGGACGCACCGATGTGCGACCTTTAACACTTCGCACTTCCTAGAGACACAGACAGACACCACCAGTGTAAACGCAAACTTCGCTCGCTCTGTCGTCTGTTCACCCACTCGGCACACTCGTAGTGCACACGCTGCGAGAGGTGGGTACTGTGAGTGAGTGACACACGAAACGACAGCAACGGCACCAAACGCAACGCTCACGCACTAGAAAAGCGGCTGAGACGTTGCTGCCATCTCTCAACAGAAAAGTATACTACTAAATAAAGGCGAAGGGTGCAGATCACGTGATCAGATGCGGATATATACAAACTGCTTTACAATATTTGGTAGTATGAAATAGCTCAAGCTTCACTAATAACATTAACATACTAACTATCACTATGGCACCTTGTAGACTGTAACCACTGATCAGCTGATCAGTGTTTCTGGTTGACTATCGTTCTGCAGTCGTCTCGGTCGTCTCGTATCGGTCTCGACTCTCGACTCCGTTGCCGATCACGGGACTAGTGCAAGTTTCGGTCGTGGTTTCGGTTTCCTTCGGTCAATTGTTTCTCACAAAGACTTTTATCTTTATTGCTACCGCTACGAGCTAGTCGTGTTTTTTGCAGGAGCTAACGATGGCAGTTTTGTTGAGAGACATGAGACGTCGCAGTTTACGGATCTTGTTACGGCTGCCAGTTGATGCTTCCGAAAGATACAAAAATGGTAAGCTCGAATACAACATGCAAAAACAAAATATTAGTGCGGCTGTAGGGCACGTCACATTCAAAATTTCCAGGAAGTTACATCGCAAAGTTGAAGCACACGTCTACTGGTCCCTTGGCTGGCATCCGAATACTGGACTTAACTCGGTATGATATACTGCCTAAACGGGACACACTGTACGAAAGTTTTGCAGCCGAACGACTTGTTTGATTTAAAGTCTTCTCATCGGGCTCATATCTTCGGCTATACTGATTTGCCAAGTCGTAAAGCGCCGTCGTAAACGAAACTTGTGAACAAAAACAACAACAAAAGTTATAGTTTTTTTCTTTTTTGCTACAACATAAACTCTTTCCTCCTCTCCGAATTCCCAATTTTTGGATCACCACCCTCCCCTCATCGTAGTGACTTGCAAGATACATTGTGATGACAGAAGGGGGCGAAGGGATCAAGGGGAGGTAAGGGGTGGAACAGACGGAAAAATTATGTTTGGAGGATAAAATTCTTCCTCAGGTGGGTGAAAACTGAAACACTCCCTTTTCTCTAGTCAGGGGCACTGGAGGGAAAGGGCGGTCGCCCCCTCCCCTCCCCAAGTTACGGCTGCGGGGGCTCGGCCCCTCCTGAACGTTGTCCCACAACCTCACGTTCCGCAAGTGTTAATTATCTGAGACAGAATAGTTTTCAGCTCTGTTACCGCAGAATGAAAACGATCACCACATTTTAACACCGGTGCTGTGCTGATTCCAGAATATTAGCGGGACCCTTCTGTTCAATGATTCTTGGTGATATGGGAGCAGAAGTCATCAAAATCGAAAAGCCAGGTCAGTTCTTTTTTACGCTCCGTTGCACTCTGTTAAAGATTTTATAGTGCAACTGACGCGTCATTCTAAATAACTTTACAGGTTCTGGAGACGAAACCAGAAATTGGGGTCCCCCTTTCATTGGGGATCAGAGCTGTTACTTTCTAGCAATTAATAGAAACAAAAAGGCAAGTTCAGTGTCTGAAAAATTTCAAGTAGAAATAGTGCATTTGTATTTTAACGACAGGGAATAGCAGTGGACTTGAAGCGTCCTGAAGGCGTCGATGTTGTAAAAAAGGTAAGACAGACAACGACGTGCATCGGTTGCATGTATTCAACATTTTTTCGAAGCTAGCCGAGACGTGCGATGTCTTCGTTGAGAACTACATGCCTGGCAAGTTAGACTCCCTCGGGCTCGGCTACGAAGATATCAAAGCTGTGGCTCCAAACGTGGTGTACTGCTCAATATCTGGTACGTAACAGATAATTAGATTTCCTCGATTGCGAATGACATAATTTTCCCCCATAAAATTGCGTCCTTGGTTCACATAACACAGCCGACTTTTGTTTTTTGACGTTACCCAATCTGGGATTATGCTTAGAGCCTGAAGTTTTAGGGTTTTACCCGATTCTTTCCCGAATTGAAGGTTGCCTCTTTAGGGTGAAACCCGATTTTTACCCGGCAAATTGCCCTCACTGGGATGTCTGTAGGAATGCACTAACTTACTTGTTTGGCAGAAAAATGCAGTTACATCACCATTTGTACCAAAGCGCTACAGTCAGTTTGAATAACTGTGCCCGATTTCTACCCGATTTTAGCGTAATGGAAGTTTTTTCACCCTAATTTGCGTGAATTTGGTGCACATGTTAATTTACCCGATTTTTACCCCCCGAATTTAGAAAAAAATATTTCCCGAAAACTTCAGGCTCTAATTATGCTTGATCAAGCAAAAGTAGAATTAATGTCTTAAAAAACAGCCGTGTGGTATTAATCGAGGGTACGGAAATGACGCGGTAACAAAGCAAGCTCTCGAACCATTGCGCAAGATAGCGCACTCCTAACATACAGACGATTGTCGGCACAGTTCCCCCTGAAGTCGGCCCAGGGCGCATACTGTCCCCCCACTTCTTCTTGCTGTCCTCTCTCCATCCGACCACATCTGTACGCCACACGTAGCCACATTTGCTTTGCGGCGCAAATACGAAAAAACGAAAAACAAAAAAACAATCACAGCTTACATCTCTCACACGGAACCATTACGGCTGCAGGCTACGGCTCTAAGGGACGCTACAAGGACAGAGCTGGATATGATGTCATCGCGGCGTCCATGGCTGGATTACTGCACATCACTGGGCCAGAAGGTGGCGACCCCTGCAAAGTTGGCGTTGCCATGACTGACCTTGCAACGGGGCTGTATGCTCACGGTGCCATCTTGGCTGCTCTACTGCAGCAGAAACTCACGGGCACGGGGCAGAAAATAGAATGCAACCTGTTTTCTTCTCAGGTAAGGGCTCCTTACGTGGTCGCCCGTTTTAACGAAAACTTGCGCTTCTCGCGTGTGCCTAAATTGTAGTGAAGCGCCCTCGCTGGTACGGTGATTGTCGTGTGGTAGTGCCAGTCGATCTTGGGGAGTGGTCATTTACTGAGCAATTAGTCAGTAACTGTAATTAGGTGCTCTTTCTCGGAGGACAGCTTTCATGTACAGTAATTTCCCGCGTATCAGCCGCACTGCAGATAAGCAGCAGGACCCGTTCTTAGGAATGTTTTGAAAACTTTCGGGCAGATAAGCCACACTCGCAGATAAGCTGCGAGCAATACGACACTGATTTGTGCAACAGAGGAGACCATAGAGAAGGCCATAAACCCTGTGGTCCAGACTCTAAGGAGGTCAGTTCTAGTATTCTACCATGATCGGATTGTTCCCTCGTTGCATGTTTTTCACGGATCGACGAGTCAGTGGCCTTCCAGAAGACATGCATCACTGTCACCGCTTTCGTTAAAGCAGCTTGGGGGAATGCATCGGGAAGGTCAGTCTACTCGAATGTGGACGCGCCCCTGTTAGGCATCGTTCGTGCATTGGCAGGACACTGTCGGTCCTTTTTTTTTGTATAACTGGGGTGTGTTCAAAACAGTTGCTAGTATAAATAAATAGGTACAACTGTTGCAAATTGTATTTCAATCGTACATGCGTAAGAGTTAGCCAGCTTTGAATGTAGGGCTGTGAACACGTTACAGGAACTTTTTAAGTACAAGTACCTCAACAGCAATGATTTCTAAATACATGTTTATGCCCTCTACATGAATAACTCCTGATCATATTTGAGCATCCTTACAGGGGCAGATGAAGCTCACCTCGCAGACATTGAGGTGAGATGAGGAAAAATTTATGGAAAATACTGGTATTGAGGTGAAGAAAATTTTTAGAAACGAACCTGAGGTGAAATGAGGGGAAACCTCTGTTGGCAAAAAACTGTGAAACTGAAAATATGTCAGAATTGTCAAGGGGCATTGGAAGTCTCTCACGGCGGGGGGAGCCCTAATCTAACCCAACCCAACCCAACCTAACCTAACCTAGTGAAGCGAGTGAGGTTCTTATTAGAAACAACTTGTCCATGCAATCTGATGACCGTGGAGGTCGTAACACATATGGGAAGGCCACATCACATCCTTCATTACCTTGAGGCGAACGAGAAATACGTGTTTGAGCAACGCAAACTGAAATATTGGTCGATGGCCTCATTAGGTGCGATAAGACAAACAAAAAACGTAAGCGAGCAACTGTATGTTCCTTTATTTTTGATTTTTGAAGAAACTTGAAATATTTTTGAAAAATTGGGTGTTGGGATGCTCAGAGCAAAAGTTCGGGGGGCGGGACTGCCCCCACCTTCTGACACCCCTGGAACTGTCATCAAGTCATATTGCTCTTTGCACGTGGCTTCTGTCCATTCAGCCTGCATCAGTGTCTTCTCCCCGCTGAATGACAAATCTATCAGTCAATCACTTTGTTGTGACTACGTTATTTGCACATCAATTCTCAAATCACAGCACACCGTGATTGTGAGCACCATCTCATGTCCCAATTTCAGAATGCTTTTCATTTGCAAGTAATTATCAGTGTGAAGAACGGAAGTAGTTGCAGTGAGGACACTCTGCACATGCTTTATGTAACGCAAACTTGCCAGCTTTACGTTGAAACACCTGAGTTTACAGCTGTCATTGTTTATATTTTAGGTATCGCTACTAGTAAATGTTGCATCAAATTACTTGAATGCCGGGATTGAAGGCAGCCGTCTTGGAACCAGCCACGAGAGCATTGTGCCATACAATGCGTTTCAAGTCAGCGACGGATATCTCACAGTTGGAGCAGCCAGCAACCACCAATTTGCTGTCCTATGTAAAGTATGTTAATCTCTCCACTCAAAACAGTAGTGACAAAATTACGGCTATTTTGGTCTCTGTGGTTCTTTTCCGTTTTCCCTATAGACTGACACTCATGCTTTAGGGCGTCGTACATGTAATTGATTTTGGATCTCATTGCAGGTTTTAGACCTCACGGAACTGCTGTCAGACAGCTGCTTCAAAGATAACGAAAGCAGAGTGAAGAACAGAAAAAAACTCACAAACATTCTGCAGGCAAGGTAATACCTATCTATTAATTATCCATACTTCGCCAGTGACCTACTTCCCTGTGGCACTTGCGCTTCACTTGCTTCTGCCGGCAGATTCAAGACAAAGACAACTTCGGAATGGCTCGAGCTCTTTGAAGGCTGCGGAATTCCGTACGGACCGATTAACAGCATTGAGCAGGTCTTCAATGAACCCTTGGCAAGTGTCTGACTGTTGTGCTGTGCAACTTATAGCTGTTGGGAGATAGGGACATTTTCCCCAACATACTTCTCACAGGCTCAAGACATGGTCGTGAAGCTTCAGCACAAGACGGCCGGGGAGATATCGCTTGTGGGTAAGCAGCGTGAAGTAGAGTGAGATGCACTGCTATTTCTTGGCCCACACCAAAAACTGGAATGAGCATGGCAGGCAGATACAGGAAGACAAGGCCTGCCCATTATCCACTCTAACTGGTCAAGTACAAGTTGGGACAAAAGAGAACACACAAACATGAACAGAACATGCGAGCGATGTACTTTTTCTTCGGTGCGACACCCTAGCAGCTGCCGGAAGAGGGTCGGTTCACTGTTTCGGAGGGATGGAAGGGTACACTGTTAGCGACACACTGTGGTAGTTCCTGTGCCACTTGGGTGTGCCCTGCCTGGGAAGTGGACCCTACCCTACCTGTGTGCTGCTAACAGCGTACCCTCCCACCCCTAAGAAACAGTGAACTCGCCCGCTTCCTGCGACCGCTAGGGTGTCGCACCGAAGAAAAAATATGTCGCTCGCGTATTCCGTAAACTTTTGTCCCAACCTGTACATTCCACCACCCAGAACATTCCAAAACTTGTCGCGAGCCCTGACGCAGTGAGCATTTCATTGCTGCAGATTGGCGAATATCGTAGCTGTCAGTCGTACTGGTTTATGAGGGCACCGTTCATGCTGAAAACATCTCTTGAGCAGGGAAGTGCAGGGTTGATTTATCGCTTGTTCCGCATTCGGCACTGACTGCAGCTAGGTGGCTAAGCGGGCAGCGGGGGACAGGTTTTAAATTTTTTTTGTAACGCTAAGATTAGTTACTCCAATAAAGAAATCTGTAGTCCTCAAATCCATGGTAAAAAAAAAAAATAGCAATTCGAGCAAAGCTATTATTGTTAAGACACCTGGTTTTCTGTTGCGGCAACTTCAAAATTCTACGGCACCGACTTGTAAATTCTGCGATTTTCCGCGGCAAGGAGTCAACGGCTGCTTGGAAGGGGAAACGCTTCATTTTCTTGGATAATGTGGGAACAAAAAATATTTTATAAGACTAGATTCAAAGCACTGCTGTGGCTCAGCATTACATACATCATGATATCTTGTGTTCTCCTCTGATGCGGTCTGTCTCCCTGCAATCATTTTATACCTGCTGAAAGATCTTTCAGCATCTACAGAGTTTATAGGAACTTTATAGGAAGGAGTTTACAATACGTGCCCTGTGGAAGTTCCATCTTTAGGACACCCTTTTTGTTCCTGGGCTATAGGCATTATTTAAGAGTGACCTTTTTAAAGGCAACCTCCCAGACATCAAATCAAAATCCCGCCGGTGCCACCGCTAAACTGCACACGGGAGGGACACTCAGGCGAAGTATGCACAATAAACTTGGGCTAACGTTATCTTAAGCTAAACTACAATCTGTCTGTGTTGGTCGTGCAGCATGGACAATTTCGTAAAGCAAGCTTCAATTTTGTAAAACAGGCTTCGCCTCATGCAGGGAAGCGTCAGGTGAAGCCCGCTTTCGGGAGGTGTCTATCATATTCGGTGAATACTCGAATCAGACTATTGGGTATTCGATTCGCGAATCGAATACTTCGAGTGATTGATATTCGATTCGAATTCGAGAACTCGAGTACCCACGCGCCCCCCCTAAAAATAAGGGATTCCGTGAAATTCCATGCCAAATGAAGGATTCCGCGATGAATTCCGGATTCCGTGAAATTTCGCGGAAAATCCGGGGCCTTAATTTATTCTGAATTAGTATCACATGCTAGCAAAGTTCAGGATGAGTACATTTTTAACGTTTCTTCGTCATGTGTCTGCTGTGTTGTCAAATGTCCAGGAAAGCGGCTTTTGTTTTGTGTGCGTGCGTTTTTATGCAGAGGAAAAGTCTGCATTTCATACACAACTTTTGACGGTCTAGAGGAATGTGCATGATGCTTTACAGTTACGTTACACAACACTGCAGTTCAGATCTCATCAGGGTTCTGTGCAGAACATCATATATTACTTGGTGTACATTTTATAAAAATAAACATTGGCCAGAGCACGGATCATCCACTGTGATATTCTCAAATAAAATGACATAATTGTGAGAAATGAATGATATTTCGAGGCTGATTTACGAGGTTCTAACCTTACATGCATATGCACATGCTTATTTGGTTCAGAGTCACTCTACTATGTGCGATTCCCTTTGTATGCACAATCTGTGGTCTGTTGTTAGCGTGGGGCATATCCTCCAAGTGTCACTTTATCAAAATAGTGTTGATAGTCAACAAAAATGATAGATTTTGGGAGGATAACCAGCAGTGATGGCCAGTAGTTAGCTACATGTAGTTAAACTACTAGTTAAACTACCTGATTGTAGTTAAAAAGTAGTTATCAACTACTTGCTGAAATGTAGTGGCAACTACTAGTTAAACTACGGTAGTTAGGTTACTGAAGGCGCCAACTACTTCTGATTTTGCCGCAAGCTTTACGGCACGATTGTGCTTCCGACTTTTACCTCGAGCTACTTGTTTGATGAGAATGGAGGTGCAGAGCAATTGTGTCGTGCATGTGTACTATATCTTCACTTTTAATGCTTGTCTAGTGAAGCCACATTTGCTGTGAAATAATTCTGCAACTTAGTTTATCGCGTAGGCACAGAAAGAATCCCGCCGCAAGCTTTGTATTTGACGATCGTAGCAATGGCTTGACACAAAGTTTATTATTGCTTGTGATTCATATTTAGCTGTCCAAGAACACCACAAGGGATTGGTGTTGGGGGGACAACGTTAAGTAGTTATAGATGTAGTTAAACTACATTGCAGTAGTTAAAAAGGTAGTTTTAACTACTCCCCTGAAAAGTAGTTGAACTACTAGTTAAACTACTCAATCACAAAGTAGTTAGTAGTTATAGTTAAACTACTGTAGAAGTAGTTAGTGGCCATCACTGATAACCAGACCTCTTTAATTGCGGGCAAGAGTTGAAAGTTTGCACATTCTGTTTTAAGCCCTTTGTTGAGAACACAGACAACAAGGTACTTACAGATATTGTCTTCCAGGTCCAGCAGTGGCATTTAGCGATGCTTCCAATACGGTGAGATCACCGCCACCTCTTCTAGGTGAACACACCGATCAGGTGCTGTCTTCCGTTCTCAGCTTGGATCAAATACGTGACCTCAGGACCAAGAAAGTGATACAGTAGGCCTTCCTAATCTAATATCCGAAGGTCGCCACCGACTACCAACATAGTGCTGTTCTGGAAAATGTTCCCAGAAGCCTGTGTGTGCAATGTTTGGAGAGTAATTTTGTGCAGTCGAATCTTTGTAACAACATGATTGTCAGTCGTGTGCCTTGGAGTGCATGCTTTGACAAATAGAAGAACTGCACAAGAGACAGTGCTGTTATTAAAATATTGTATATTCTCTTGGAAATGTTGAATAAAAAATAACTTATACTTTGTATCAGGTGGGAATACATAGTGTACCCATTGTTATATGTGCACATTTTTATATCACAGCGTGCACACGCATTCACGTCGTCAACGTGTGCTGCAAAAGCAGTCACTAAACATATAATATATACTGTAAATATCAATCTTCACGGTTGAATCAGGTACGTGGTTTGACAAGTTCAACAACAAACGGTGCTGATGTATGAAACACTTGTCACAAGTTGTCCTGGCACTGAAATACTTATCACACTTGTAGGTTCCACCACATAAAAAAAAAACAAAAAAAAAACAAGAAAAACGACAGTTTCTGCACAGATGCAGTTCCCGGAACTTGATGCAAGTCATTACGGGCATCCAACTGTCTGAACAACTAACACAAAAGTGATGCCATCCTAGGTGTACAATAATGATCACAGGTGCAGGCAATGTACATTTCTTACACATTGCTAAATCTTGCTGCGCTTTCTTTTCCTACACCACATCCTAGAATCACAGCCCTCACGTTAGATCACACACACAGAAGGCAAAGATGTGACATATACGAAAAGTGCATACACCATGGTACCAGTAGTCGTTAGACACATACACATACTGTCATTCGAGGAACACCACACTTTCACACTTGATTTCTTCACATTCGTAATTCAAGGTAACAATGCTTGCACTTCCATCACTGCACCAAATACACGCGGAACAGCTTTCGATGTCAGAAGCCGTTCAGTTTGTTACCGCATGATACAAGAATACGGGAGACGAAGAGGAAGCAAGCAGCACAGCTTCCTTTAGTTGTTCTAAGAGTTCCCCACGGAGTTCTCACGAGTCGTTTGGAGCTCCTGCCTGATGACAATACAACCACCCAGACCCTCAATACCCAGGAGCCAATGAAAAGAGGTGACAATCTGTAGCAGACGACAGCTTCGTACGGTCCTGGTTTGAGCCCTGGCAGTGGCATTGTCACTCTTTCGTAAATTACTTCAATATCATTAGTTCCTGGGTGTTGCATTAAGTGTTTGTATTGTCCACAGATTGTATTGGCCTCGACTATGTTCCCGCACTAGTATGTCAGGTGCAAGGACATGGAGTATAGAAAGTGGGTAGAGTGTGTGTTTGAGTTTTCAGTCTTGAGGCACTCCAAACGACGGGGAGGCCATATCAATGTGATGTGACAGGACGCTCACCAGTCCAGAAAACTAAGGGTTAAAAGCTTAGTCTCCCAATACACATTTGTATGCTCCATATATTCCATATTCTTTCAAGAGAATGCAACCACTAGCAGTATTTCACACGCAGTCTTACACCACCTTAGTTCGCATGCGCACTACAAAAAAAAGAAAGAAAAAAAAAAAAAGACTTCCGGCATTTTTCGAAGACGACACTTTTGGCTCATACTTACCTACTTCATGCTCTCTATGGGGAAACGATTTCATGCGGCCCCCAAGCATTTGGACTTCTGTTCTCTGACAGTAAATGCTAGCTACAGGCTCAAGTGAATTGAAGCTCATTTTACCCTATTTTACAGCTTGAAACACGAAACTAGATTTACTCTTCAATTTGGAAATACTTATTATACATATTACTCAACTTCTTCATTGGTCATTGCAGTCAAGGGCAGTGTGCACCTGTTGTAACAATATCTGGTTATATCATTAAACATGATTGCCTCCTGCAATAAGATACACTAATGCCAAACCCTAATGCATCTTTGTTGGTATTAATTTGAGCAGCATTTAAAGAATTACTGGCTTCTCGAATGTCCACCACTATGTGCCAGATCTCACGTCTTCAGTATTCAACCTAATTTGTCATTGCGACCTGCTCATCTCACATTACATTCTCCCAAAATATTAAGATTAATTGCTTAATTAATTGTAAGATTAATTTCTTGTTTTGAGAAGGATGACAGCGTGTGCAATCTGCCACCCATCTGGCAACGTGCTTCTCCAAGTTCTACTTCATGTACCAAGATTTAAAAGATGACGGAGCACTCTACGTGAATGATACAGATCCAGTTGTCAGCATTTTTTTCTGTTGCGCCAAATTAATGAATTAAATAGTCCAAACTAGTCTAACTTTTAAAATGCAACGGAACCAATGAATGCTAGTGAACCTTCTTTTCAGCTAGTGTTGATTAAGCAAATAGTCCCAATCCATTCAACATATTCGCGCTACAAGAGAGTGGCAAAGGTGACAAACTCCTGTTTGTGATTCGCACCTTCGTACTTTACTGCTGCACTGGCTCACCATGAAGCTGTATGAGCCTCAACTCATTTCAGAACTCTTTAGTTACAGAAGCCAAATGCTTGTGGCAATGTGGTATGTAGAGTGCCAGACAAAAGTTTACGGAACATGCTCCGGCGCATTCCTTCCTCAGGGTGACGCACTAGCAGCAAATGGTATCGTACGGACTTGCGGACAGGTGACCGGGCTACCTAGACACATGCCTGTAAGTCCGTACCGTACCATCCATTGCCAGCGTCTCACCCTGAGGAAAGAATGCGCCGGAGCATGTTCCGTAAACTTTTGTCCAGCACTGTCCCTAAAAAGAGTATGTCGATGTAAAGAAACAAATAAAAGCATCCCAGAACATGTACATGGAAAGTAAATTCCTTGTACTTTACCATAATACAATCCAGTTTGCCTCCAAATTTTTCTTTCAAAAGGGGAAGTGCAAACATGCTCTAAACGGGGTGTGAGTTGTACAATATTTTCTTCGGTTTGGTCTGCACCCTCCTGAAATGCTGTGCTCGCTGTACCACTTAAATTGTATGCACAAATGCATGCTTCCACTTTGAGTTATTGATGTTGTACACATCGCGTCATACCTCCTGCACAAGCCAAAGTACCGTAATTTCACGCGCATTAGCCGTGGCTTATGCGCAATTTTTTTTCTTCTCACGGGCGCTCTGCGGCTTATCTGATGTCTATTTTTCCCTAGCATTTTCCCCACACGCCGGTTTTAACGAAAGGGCCGACAGTGTCTCTGGAACAGCACTGCCCTGCCGATGCACGAACAGTGCGTAACAGGGAAGGGTCCACATTCGAGTAGATTGATCTTCCTGGTGCATTCTCCCAAGCAGCTTTAACGAAAGTGGTGACAGTGATCCACGTCTCCTGGAAGACCACTGATCCATCAATCCACGAAAAACACCCAGCAAGGGCACAATCCGACGTTGGTAGAACTCTAGAGCGGACCTCCTTTGTTGCACACTATGCCGACCCCCGGAGTATGGACCACAGGGTTTATGGCCTTCTCTGCGGTCTCCTTTGTCGCACGAATCAGTCGTCTCGTATTGCCCGCGGCTTATCTGCCAGAAAATTTTCAAAACGTTCCTAAAAACGCGTCCTGCGGCTTATCTGCGGTGCAGCTTATACGCGTGAAATTACGGTAAATGGAAGGAGTCACCTTTGGGGAAAGAAGTATGCATGGTTGAACTTGTGAAGGTGTGTGAGTCACCCCCGCAGTTCTTCATAAGCCTCGATAATCATACTTTACCACACTGATCTAGAGTAAGCCTAGTACTTAAAGCATCCCAGTGCTAAGTCCGACGCCAAAGTGTTCCCGCTTTGGTCTCTCTGCTGCTATGCAGTGTTCCCACGCGCAGTGACTGCACTGTTGCTACAAGTTCTGCTGCCTGTCCTTGAAGGTTTCATACTGTTGTTTGTTTGCTTTCCTCGAGTAGGTGGCCCCCCTTGAAATATACTTTGAAAGGTTATGTACTTTTCGCACGCTTCTGCTTTGAAGGAAGAAAACACACTGGCTTACGTAACAATTACACAAAAAGTGTGAATGTTTCATATCATACAAGGTGTTACAGGGGTTTAAAAGGATTCCTATTTTAAACTTGTTTCATTTTGCATAGTGATGATGATGCCCACATAGGCGTCGAAACGTTCACACCTTTTTGTTGTTTTGTAATTGCTATGCGAGCCAATGTGTTTTCTTCGTTCAGTAACGATAACTGTGTCCACCCACTTATGAAAGAAGAGATCCTTGTGCATCTGTGGGTAAATGCATAGAAGTTGAATGCTTCATACCTTGAAACCTTGAACCTTCATGAACCTCAAAATCTACATGCCTGGATGTAATTATGCAAGGTGCATCGTAATATGCGGCTCTCGGTTCCACAAATTCCTCTAGAGACCCGCGTTTCACGGAAAATTTTGGCGGCCGTGGCATCTCCATGCGTCCACTGTTTACATACGAGTGTCTTCGCACCACCTCACCCTCTTCCCGACATTCTCTTCGCCTGTCGCTGGAAACGCGTAACACTTCTGGTAGCAGACAGCAGACACGTTTGCTATAAAAGTGCGTTTGACGCTTGCACTGGACTCAGAGAGGTCGCCGATGGCCGTTTTACAGTTTTCTGAAGCATCCGCCACTAAAGCACACCTTCTCTTATAGATATCTGCGTTTTCATTGACCTCGTGAAGAAATAATGACGGGACTACTATACGTGACAGCAAATGCACGAGTGCAAGGAGGCTTAACGCTTTACAGGGACAATAAAAACTCGGATATCTGTAAGACAAGGCATGCTTTGGTGGCAGACGCTTCAGAAAACTGTAAAACGGCCATCTGCGGCCACTCTGAGTCAAATGCACTTTCATAGCAAAGCGCGTCTGCTGTCTGGGAAGAGGGTGAGGTGTGCGAAGGCCCTCGTAGTTAAACAATGGATGCATGGAGATGCCATGGCCGCCGATGCCAAAACTTTCCGTAAAACACAGGTCGCTAGAGGAATCTGTGGCGCTGAGGACCGCATATTAATAACGCATTACGATGCACCCTGCATAATTACATCCAGGTATGTAGATTTCAAGGTTCAAATCGAGTGGCGGATCTAAACTAGACATGGACGTTCCAATGTGCATGTTTAGCTTACATAAAAGAATATTTATAACACGATTGCTTTCACAACGTCTTTTATACCCATGCCACACGGGCGTTTTGACGGTCATCGAAATGAATGACGATCGGATGCTGCCACATGATCACCTTGGATCACCATTAAACTGGATGGTCATTCATCAACTGTATGGAGACCCCAGATACATAACTGAAGCTGTCGATGAGCATGGAAAACTACTGGTGGCAGTTGTACCTTGCGAGCAAGCAAGCGGTAAACAAAAATTCGCAATAAAGCAACAAAGCGAGTAAATACAAATTAATAGAGTAAAAAAATATGTGTAATCTGAGCGGCCCTGTGTAATCAGTATCGTATATTTACTTTTTTACTCTTCATCGCTGTGTCTGCAATGTCACGCATATGCAAAGCACCCAGTGAGCCATCTGAAACTTAGTCTGCTTCTGTGACACCAACAAAAAGAAGCAACGTGCAAACAAATACACAATAAACGCAGTATTAAAGTTCCAAAATCTTCTTTCGCATCCAGTTTTGCTTCTCTGTGCACACACATTATCCTACAAAAGGTTTATGTACAGAACTCGCTTTCCACATGTGCACTATCTCTATCTATATCTATATGTGCACTATCTCTCTGTCTATCTCCCGTGCGCAGCGAATCGCCCGTGTAGCATCAATGAACGTCGAAATGCCGGATGACCATTGGTTTCGACGACCGTCGAAACACCCGTGTGGCAGAGGTATAAATTGATCGTGGAGCTTTCGGGAAATATTTTTCCTCTCTAAATTTGGGAGGTAAAAATCGGGTAAATCAAAACATGTTCTCCAAATTCATACAAGTTTGGGTGAAAAAAACTTCCAGCACGCTAAATTTGGGGAGAAATTGGGCTCAGTTACTCGAACTAACTAAACTGGTTCGGTACAAATGGTGGCGTAACTGCGTTTGCTGCCGAACAAGTTAGTATGCCTTCCTAGAGACGTCTCAGTGAGGGCGCCCCAAAGAGGCAACCTTGAATTCGGGGTGCAAATTCGGGGAAGAATCGGGTGAAACCCAAAAACTTCAGGCTAAAAGGTATAAAGCTTTACTTGTCATCCCTGCCCTTGAAGTACTACTGTATCGCGTTTATTGCGTTATGTACACATTATTGACCATATGTTCACCATTTGGAAATCATGGGTTCATAACCAGAGTGAGAAAAGCAAGAGGAGGTGTCTTCTCATGGTGAAAGGCCCTTGCCCTGGTGACATCATTTAAACATTTGTGGCTGGTGTCACATACGAGTGAATGAGTAGTGGGCTAAAGTAGTAATGGGCTAAAAATTGTCGGGCAGCCACGAATGCAGCAGACACAGGGTCAGTCCGCTGGAGATTGGCCGTGTTGCTTTTACTAGTCCTCAGAAGGTCCTGAAGAGGTTGTAATAGGGATGCACAACTCTGTATCTGTATCTGTAGAAGTAGTATCTGTATCTGTAGTATCTGTAGAAGATTAAGCTGCCCATTACCAAGCGGAAACTCTGTGAATTTCTTGGGCTGCTTAACTTCTACCGACGGTTCTCGCAGAGTTGTGTGCCCCTGTTACATCCTCTCCAGGACCTCCTGAGGACTAGTAAAAGCAACGCGGCCAACTTCCAGTGAACAGACCCTGTGTCTGCTGCATTCATGGCTGCCAGACGATCTCTAGCCCATGCTGCACTACAGCACTGCAAAGGGCAGGGCTGGCCCGAAAGCCTGAGCCTGGCCTGCAATCGGGCTCCAAAGTCGTTCTGCTTGAGGGCTAGGGTCCAGTCCGAGAGTTCCCGGTGCAGAGTCTGGCCGAGCTTTTGTACGCCATTCTTTCACATTATTTAATCCACAACATCCATCCTCAAAACAAAGCGACCAAGTACCTGGGCCCTTCCTCCATCTTTCTGCTAAAACGCTACAACACAGCCGTCGCGTTATTCTCGACTTTGCTACGTTGAGTATTACACCGTCAGACAGGCGCACAAGACTTGATGTCAACGTTTTGCTACAAGCACAAACTGCATCAAAGGTTGCGCTTGCATGTTCCAGGCATGTGTGGTTTACGCTGCGTCATGAGTCTCTACCGCATGGATCGAACCTGTTGGGCGGATCGCATCACAAATCTGCCCATGTAGCTGCGGGCCGGGCTAGGTTTTCGGCAGCTGGGCCGGGTAAGCCTCTGTGGCATCGGGTGGAGGCTGGGGTGAGTTTCCTGAAGATTGGTCATGCTAGGGTCGGGTAAGACTCCGTGGCTTCGGGTACGGGCCGGTAAATTCAGGCTTGTGCAGTGCTTTATACTGCACTACTCATTCACACGCTTCCTGATTAATCAATCAAGCGCTGATAGATTGTTACTAGGCTTTTGAAAATAAAAGTTAAGGTGATGCAATCAGATAAGGATAAGGTATAATTAGGGTTCTTCGTTTTCAAGATTTATGATTTTTCAAATTCGGGTGCCATGATCTTTGTTTGATGTGTCACTGGGGAATTTTTGGGTGCAACGAAAGGCATAAGAAACAAGCCACTGCTGTGACACTAGTACGAGAAACAATAATCTTTATATTTCCGCTCGGAACTGGGATAGCGAATGACCGCGGTATCCAAACACTTGCCCGAGCTCCACAAAAGCTCGTCTTTGACTCTCCTGCAGGAGGGGATCGTAAACAGAGGACAAATAGGTTGCTGATATTATGATTCACGCTTCCGACAGTTTACCGAGAATGACAGGTTGAAGGACCGCAAGGATTTCAGGTAGATAGTGGGTTTTACCTGGGGTTGCCACCAGGCCGGTACTATACCGGCACGGCCGGTTATTTGCTTCCTCTGCCGGTTGCCAGTAGGAAGGTGATACCGGCAGAGCGTTTGCCGGTATTTGTGGCTCAAGACCTTTCATAAGGCTTTTTACGGGGTTTTTCCTTCAACATTCCACTACAGCTTGAATAAATGTGGAGCACAGACCAAACTCCGCAGTCACCAGTCGTTTTCTTAGTTATTCATTGTTATTATTATTATCATTGTCATTCATTACATCTTGTGTTCGGAGGGTACAAGAGCAGCACAGTCCGTTGTGGTTGTGCAAAGCTGTTGGTGGCTGTGTCGAGTCAGCTAGAACGTTCCTCACCCACTTTCCCTTTCCCACGAGCATTTCCTCCTTTCCCTCAATTCCACCTCCTCTCCCTCAGCCCGTATTTTTGACTCCGAAAGGTGGCAACCCTAGCTATACCCGAATTCTTGAAAATTTGTTGGGGGGGATATCGTGAAAAATCGGTTTTAACCCAAAAACAAAGAAGCCTAGGTATAAGTCATAACAAGTAGCAACAACAATGTACCAAAAACACTGCTCAGGTACTGTCCAATTTCTAGCCTTAAAATGCTTGTATGTTAATACTGAAATGTAAATTTTTTGCAACTTTAGTGTTCACCTGATTATACTGAGAAAGCGTCATATTCGTTACACGTTTTGGTTACGAGTCTCCAAGCTGATACTATGTTATGGGAAGCGTCTCACTATGACAGCCGCCGCTATTTTGATCAGAGACTTTTCTTATTCTAGGCCCAGAAGAACAACAGTCTCTGTTCGAAATATCGGTGGCTCTCATCTTGAGGATCTTCCCTCGAGATTTCCTGACTAGTTCACTGAATTTTCTGACTCCCAACAAGCTGATACCAGTTATTTGCGCTTAAATAAACAACTGTTAGTAAAATGCGAATACTGAAATGTTAGGGCACGAATATTGGCAAGTAAAGTCTTTAGACATCAAGTGACAGCAAAGTAATATTATGGTACCAATATAATGTCAAAGTCATCTTTTTTGTATAAAACTGATTTAGAAAAATAATTTAAAAAATAACACACCACAAATTTAAGTACCTGCAAAATGTATATATCCCACTTTCGATATTAACTACTGACGATGAGTATTGCACTGCCCACACAACATACTGCGCAGTCCCCAGCCACACACAAGGTGTAAAAATCTGTAGGGTCTTTGTACGAAACTAGTGACTGTTGTAGAGCTTGGGAGTTGCACGCGTTATAGAAAACTGTCCAGTCAGGCCGGTGACAAGCTGGGAAATGTCCTAGACTTGAGTGCGTTGTTGCCCCCCCGACTCTCTCAAACAAAGGGAAACATTCGGATGTGCCTTTCCGGCAATGTAACCCGACCTGGGATTGGCCTCCCGACCGGAGAAAAACACCCGAACAATAACCCAGACATCTCTCGCGAAGTATGGTTCCCAAATCTCATTTCCGCTTAGTCCTACCCAAAAGTGCGAAAATAATGACTTTACAGTATCAATAGAAATTATTCCATAGGAAAGTACTGAGGTAAAGTTGAAATGACTCTGACTAAAAGTCCAGCGACCTCCAATTTCCCCCATACGAATGTTACAGTACCCGCTATGCGATACATAATGAATATCGTAGGGTTCGGGTGTTATTATGTTTTCCGTTGGGAACAACCTTAAACTCTTCCTGTCACGTTTCGGGTGTACTTCGCAGAGTCATTATATGAACGAGAATAAAAGTGTGGCAGGACCCTATCAATTGTGCTACCTAAGACAAAGTTGAAAGGCAAAATAAAAATGACTTCTCAGTTCATCACCTTCGCAAGAACACGTTGAACTCCGTAGAAATTAAAAACTAAACGTTAACAAACAATGCGTCACGAGGAAATGTAAATATAACAACGGTAAAGCAATGAGTAGAGATCCTAAGTATAAATATAAATACGTATCATAAAAGAGCTGGCTGCTCAAAAAATACAATTCTAAGGGTCGATTCACTCGATGCAACTTCAGTTGCGTGCCACCAGGTGGCACAGCGTGAACGGTGACGCTCCGGTTGCACAACCCGAGCTGCAGGAGTTGCACGGCCGGCGGTTCCGCGAGCAATTTCTCCTGCAACTCTAGGAGCAACCCGCCAGTCACATGACTCCTTCTTCCATGCGCGTCCAATCGGAACGACTGGCTGCCGCGTGCGATTTCCGTGACGACACTTCCGCGGTTCAGCTGTTGCCGCGGCGGTACGGACGGGACGCTGAAATTACGGAAGTGCTTTGCTCATCACTGGAAACGCCTTCCAAAAGTGCGCGCAACGTAGCTGACACAGCAAACAATACGGCTGCGGCTATGCGGGACACAGAGATGTTCCTTAGCGCCCTCTGGCGAGCACGGTGACTACTACGACATTCAGAGTTGCTCACCGTGTAAAAAGGGCGTATTTTTTGCAACCAATGCAAGTGGGTTGCAGCTAAAAGGTTGCACCGTGTGAATCGTCCCTGACTTGACTATGGTCAGGCTGTGGGTCTGCACATCAACAAACGGTGTGCAGACACACGAACCTGAGAATGCTGGATGCGTAGTGGTCGTGTGTGTATATGTGACACTGGCACGCTGAATTTCAGAAAAATCTGAAGCGAAAATGCCATACACAATATGAGGTAGAAGGTGTACATGAACAACCCGAGGTCAGGGACAGATGTTGTCCTTGTGCAATGGAGGTGTTGAGCATTACGTTAAAACTCTGATGGATGACCAGAATCTAGGCCGGAATGCTGCCGTGAGCGAAGCACACGAACCAGCCTAATACGGCTAGAGGAAATGAGAGGCAAACATGTTGATGTTGAAATATGGTCTTCTGTCATGACTTCAGTGCCATGTCTTCTTACGAGGATCCATCTTATAAAAGATTCCTTGATGACAACATCGCTGATTCTCCGTAGGCGAAAAAGCGTCCCCACGTCCGAGGTTTCGAGGGCCCACGCGCGATAAAACAGTGTTAAAAGAAACCAGCAATGGCTTCCACCTTCTATACTTACCACATATCCAGCACTGTAACTTTAGATCCGGAAATTCTTTGTGCTTGTTCCTTCTTGAGCAGCAAACACAAAAGTATCTTCTTCTTCTTCTTCAGAAAAGCATATCTTCTTGTCAACATGGGGCTAGACCCTCGAATAAAATCTCATGCCAAATGAAGGCACAGTGTGTCTTCAACATGGACAGGGCCCTTTTACTTTTCCTGACCATTACCAAAGACCTGTGCTGTGTTTGTAAATGCTAAACGAAAGTGTCAACACAGCATCAAATCGGTGGCTTTCCGCTGGCTTCACATCCTGAGGAACTTGACAGCAGCGTCCACCTCGTGGCCATGGACGTTGATGAAACGCTTACTTGATAACAAAGCCAGAGAGATGTGCTGAGAAATCAGGTTCAGTGGGTTGCCTTTCGAGTATCTTCAATGTAGAGCAGTAGTTTGCTGAGGTTCAAACGCAATAAATGGGGCACAGTAGGGCAATGAGCCCTACTGGTTGCACCTTCATTTTAACTTTATCGGGCATGAGCTTAGCCACTTTGTTTGCACATCTTCTCCAATGACAGGATTGACTAGATGATCTGTACAACTCAGCAGTCATCAAGCCACGCAGAGGTATTCGACACTCACAAAAGTGAGCTTCCAAAAAGAACCCCGCGACGCTGTGGTCACATGGTTTAAATCTAGTAGTACGAGGACATGAAGATCGAGCGTAGACAGCTTCTTGTTCATTGTGCTTTTACAAGCTCAAGGGTTTGGTTGCGGTGCTGCAGGTGGCCAGTAGGCTGTCAATCATTTCGAACTTGGGTTCACTGTGCACTTTGCTGCATGCAATAACTAGAAGGTCAAGATGAGTCCAGTACACCAATGATGGTCTGTACACGACACTCATGCAAAAGTAGTCATGAGGAACGCAGTTGTGCACGGTGTCAACTCTATACAGCTGTAGTTTCTCACAATCTCTTCCAGTGTACAACGTTCCACTGCTTGCCGTGCACAGCAGTTTAGTTGATGACCTTCATGTAGCACCTCTGCCCAAAAATTGAGGCGTCGGTTGAAAATTCACTTCTGCTGCCTTTTCTTCACTGCCTCTACTGCTACTTTTGCTACTACTGCCTACTACTTTTCCAACTGCCATCTTTTAATTTTCGTTGATGCCACCTGCGTCATTACACTAAAAGGCCCCTTCGACTTGGCTGCACTCACTGCACCAGTTCAGGCAGTGCAGCGCATTGCAGTATCAAATAATGCTGCACACTCTATGCATTTTCCTATAGGTTATGTAAAAGTGTGCACCTAGGTCTGGACGTGCTCACGACCGGACTGCACTTGCTTGAAAGGATGTGCAGCAAGAGTGCAACTACGTCAAGCAGACAATATTACGGGTCCATATCGGCGGCGTAGAAGAGAACGTCGTCGTCGTAAAAGACAAAAAAAATATGAAAACAAAAATCAACAGTGTGAACACAAGGAGCAGGACTGAGGCAACGTGAAGTGTAGATGACAAGGCTTCCGTACTCACTCTTTCGTCCTGAAAGCGACCATGGAGCACTCACTAGCATTGAAGCTATGCATGAACTGCCTTTGCCGGAACTACACTCGTCGTGGCGCCATTGCAGAGCTTCCTGGAACTAGTGCAGCAAGTGTAGCCATATCGAAAAGACCTAAAGTAACGTGGTCTCTCGACAAAGCTGGAAGCGTTTAAGTGCTATAGGCCAGAAGTTCCTACGGTGAACCACCGCAAACTGAATGGCTGTGGATGATGTTGTGAACTCTTCCGCGATGGCCCCGTCTTGGTGCAACGAACAACGTCTGAAGCCTCGTAAAAGAACTCGTTAAACGGGAGCGGGGATTTCGTACCTCCTTGGCAAAGCAAGAATGAGGAATTTGCCAGCCCGAGAGGGCTCCTAGTACAGCTCCATTGCAGAAGGACCGCATCTCTCGTGACCCGCGGAGACGGGCGGAAGCAATCGGCTGCACGCCCGTGGCCATGAAATGCTGAAACGTTATCGGTGATTGTTTGACACTCGTACCTTTAATGAACTACAGAAAACGAATGAGGAAAGAGTGCGAGATCCTCATGGCACGACCTTGACCGCTACGAGGGAAGATCTTCCAACGAAACTCCGAAAATCTTGCAGACTTTTCAGTTTGTCTCTGATATGCAGTACTGCTACAGCTTGGCTGTAGGTGCACACCGTCACCTGAGTCTTTCTTCTCCGCAATGCAATGAAGTGAGGAAACCCCCGTAGGAAATAAAAAGAATATGGAAAATTAAAAAAAAAAACTTCGGGCGCTCTTCTACAGCTCAAGCACCCCCAGTCGACCGAGGTACTTCGTATCGAGTTCTAACCACTCAACTGTGCAGCAGCTCTCAAAATCGTGTAACTGTGAAGTGTACCGTGTCACATGATGACCAAGCGGAAACAGTGGCTGGCAGGCAGCCACGGCCTTCCGCGACAACCGGACAACAGTCGGGTGACACAGAAAACTGGGACATGCTGGAAACCGCAAAAAAGGGCTCTAGTGTGTCTCTCGAGTGTTTTTCGGTTTAGCAAACCAGACGGCACGAGAAGCAGCAGCAGACGTCGACTGGGCAGGTCCTCGTATGTCTACTGGTGGAGTCCAATGCAGTAGAGAACGAGACGGCCCTACCTCCTCCATGTTGAAGACGACGAACTGGCTACGACGACCTTTTTTGTCAGGTGAGGAACGGCCCAACTCTGTAGTTTTCCTCTTCAGGGTGGAAGAAGGCTCACCTGGATCATGGACAGGTCAAACATGTGCCTAGAAAGTAACGGGTAAACAACATTACAGCAGAGCAAATTAGTGCAGAGCAAATCCGTGGCTTAGTCAAAGGCAAAGTGACTAGGGCCAGCAATGGGGCAGGGTATGTATAGGGCCTGACTTTTTAGGGTTAAACCCGTATCCGCCCCATATTTACCCCCCGAACGAAATGTGTAAAAGTCGGGTTTAACCCGAATCTACCCGAAAACATAAGGGTCGCGTGGCACACTCATAAGCGTGCATTAAAATAAAGTTTGATAACATTGCTAAACATCAGTTCCATGTTAAGACAAATTTTTATTAAACAAAAAAAAAATCACCCGAATTCCTGACGACAGAATATGCCGTAACGGGATTTAACCCGAATACACCCGAATTTTCGAATGAAAAATATCACCCGATATTTACCCCCCGAATTTGGCCAAAAATAAAACCCGAAAAAGTCAGGCCCTAGGTATGTACAGTGGCGGTGAAACTCCCCACTAATCATGATTTAAATAAAGGTGGTGTTGTTTTGTCAAGGCAAAACAGGATGAAAACAATGCATATTTTTACTACGCAATATAACTAGCTCCCAACTTTTTAGGGTCATACCCGGTTATGCTTGCTATTAAACGGGCACTAAAATGCAAAAACAACTTGCTCTCAAATGAAAGTCCATGTTTCGATTAGTGTCATGCGAGCAAAATTAGTTGACGCAGCGCCACCGTTTAGAACAGTGGTTCTCAAACTGGGTTCCGCGGAACACAGGGGTTCCGCGAGCTGCCTTCCCGGGTTCCGCGAGAAGGCTGCCGCCTCAGCCCCTATCCATTCACAGAACTTGAATTCCCCCGCCCAAGCTCGCTCGGCAGGCCAGAAGCACGCGCACCGCGGCTGCGGAGTTCGTTCACGGCCTCTTTCCGTTGTTTATGGGCGCTTTGACCCGTTGACAGACCCCTTACTAGGCAAAGGAGTAGGCCTGGAACGTGCCAGCGAGAAGCTCCGTGACTTCTTCGTGGAGGCCTGATGTACGTGATATCTGATGTACTGCTCATGTTTAGGAACAGGGGTTCCCTTGTCCTTCTGGCTAGGTCCAAAGGGTTCCCCGGGCCAAAAAAGTTTGAGAACCACTGGTTTAGAAGACAAACGCAATGAAAACAGAGCCGTCTATGGCGCTAACGAACGGGACCTCCAGGAGGCAAAGGCTGGTGGCATCCGATGAGACAGCAGGGGAAGCGCCCGCATACCTATCGTGGCCGTGTGGATCTGGAATGGGTCTGATCGTAGTGTTCCGTATATGCGCACTGCTGCATTTTTCAATGCCGATTCACTGAGTTGTAGCCCACAGCGGTTCTCACGAATGTTCCACTGACAACATTTATCTTCACGTCCTTCGGACAGCAACGCCGGTCCGCTCTGCAACGCGCACTATGTTTTTCACAGTGACTGCTCCATGACGCGGCCTGCGCAGCATGGCACGAGCTGAAATGACGTTCACTGTTTAGCGCCAAAGCAAGAAAGAGTCTGATATAATTTCGATTGTAGATCCGTAACGGAAGCCAAGTTTTGGATTATGATAACAGGGTCGAAAATTAACATAGCGTGTAACGTAACTTGAAGTGAACTTGTTTGTGCATTTTAGCGCCCCTTTAAAAATCGGGTTTCAACCTAAAGAGACAACCTTCAATTCGGGGTGCAAATTCGGGGAAGAATCGGGTTAAACCCCGAAACTTCAGGCTCTAGTTATGATATGTGTGTCTGTGGTGGCGCTGTAGTTCTATCCATTTCCACACAATGTGCAATTGATTGTGGTCGCGCGCGATAACCACAGAATCAAACGGCTTCTTTCAATCTACTAGCTCGAAATTCCATTGTAATAATGCTGACTTTCCACCCATGCTACGCTGTTGCCCCCACATCTCTATGATTTATCATTCGCTCCAGTTACATACCGCCAAATCTAGCGGATTTGGGCATGCGCCAGGCAACAGTCATTGGTGAGAAGTGACAAATATCTACAGGGAGTAGATGCAAGATTTTGTAGCTATGACAGAGCTTCCTTGTCGCTTGAGTAGTGGCGCCACCATCGAATTTGTTACTTGTAGCGTGTTGTGGGGTACAGGCTTTAGCGAAGTGATCACCAGCAATGTCTGTTAGACAAGATTATTTAATCTTCACTGTTTACTCGATCAATTCACTCACCTTTGGTATTTCTTCTGAAATGTAAAGGCCTGCTGCTGATCCTGAAAGCCAATCACGGCTCTTCTCTGGTTGCGGTCCAGCACTATACCCTGGCAAGAGCATCCCAAAATTTAGTCAACATCTAAACGGCACGCGAGTGCCCCAGCTCATCAAAGGTCCTTGTAGGCAAACACAGGCAGATAATTAACCTGCGCGTGCAAAGGTTCACACATTTCCAACATAAATTTTCAGTGCCTTTATAAGTGTATTCCATTTGTTGAAAGAATTTCAATATGCACTGCTCATTCAAATATGAAAGAAAGGTAACGCACAAATACGCTAACGAGCGCTCATCGGCACTTG
Organism: Ornithodoros turicata; assembly: GCF_037126465.1. Taxonomy (NCBI): domain Eukaryota; kingdom Metazoa; phylum Arthropoda; class Arachnida; order Ixodida; family Argasidae; genus Ornithodoros; species Ornithodoros turicata. The sequence goes on from NC_088208.1 coordinate 14,292,387, forward strand.
TCCACGTTTCTCCGGGCGCTGTGATGTGAACAAAGTTACATGGTGCAACAGAGAAATACGGCTAGGAGGTGAAAGTCTCCAAGGCAGCAAGCATGGGCGCGGGACCAGAGAACGTCACATTGGGAGAGAGAGAAAAAGGCTGTTGTACGAAAGACAGACAGGTGGCGACGACTTCCCGACACAGAGAAGAGACGCTCACTTGATGCCGATGTGCCTCGCACAGAGAGATACTGCTGAGAACTGCACTGTGAGGACGCCTGCAAGTCGACTGCGACCATTAGCGCAACTTTAGCTTGATTGTCCAGTGCCCCTTTTCTCCGCGCCGGGAGTCGATCTTTTGGGCTGCATCATGTCAGTCATCTTTCACTGATTTGTGTCTGTTGCACTGTTCCCTCTCCTTCTCATAAACGTTGAAAGCCGATCCAGTCGGCATGTGTTGTGTTGCGCCACACGTTTTACATGTTACGGCGGTTATGAAGTAGACAAGAGCATTTCCATGTGGCACTTCTCCTTTTTGCCAGTGGCTCGTCAAGCATCTCCTAGTCCTCCGCACGAACCATACTACGGCAGTGCAAGATTTCCATGTCGCACACACGCACGCACAGACCCACCATGATGGTGATGGTGATTGCGATGGCGATCGGGCCGAAGCACTCCAACAGAGTAGCACTGCAGTATGCTCCAGAACTATTCGAAAACTGTGTGTCCGCTTTTGAGCTACTTCTCTTGATCGAGCAGCATACCCGCCTGCAAGGAGTGCATGTTGCTCGATCATCCCAAAGCCACCCTACATGAGCTGGAGGCACTGGGAGACGCAAATGCAAACCGCCGCGCCAACGGTATCGAGCAAGGAGACGATGAACAGCGCCCGAGCAAGCGGCAGCATCACATCACCGCAAGCTTCGTAAGATTTGCGTCCTCGTGCAACAGATGACGCTGCGGGCTCGAGCTGCTCCTAATACAGTCTCTGGTCGTGGGAGAGAGAGTGATGTTTCACCTCCTAGCCTTCTTTATCAGTGCTCAAAATAAATAGCACTTGACATCATTCATCAGATCTACTTCAGCGAGGAATTTCAGTATCGGACTCTATCACAATGCATCGTGCCTAAGAGACCAAAGAAAAAACGCAGGCACTGCCCACACATAGTGCCCTGTGTTTTCGGGTTTCATATTTTTTGAAAATCATGGGGTAAAAATTGGGCGTTATTGCATTGGCCGTAAAACGGTAAAATCATGCAGTATGGTAAAAAAAAAAAAAAAAAAAAAAAAAAGGAGTGCTTCTCACGTTTTACATGAACATGAGATGCGGAACATAGCGTCCTCTAGTGCCGGTATTGGCGGCTGAATTTGCGCCTTGCCAAGTTAGCTTTCGGGTTTTACCCGAAGTGACGATGATGCAAATCGGGGGGTAAAAATGGGTTTTACCCCAAAAACACAGTGCCTTACCCATACACATTGCTGAGAGATTCAGTGTTTGCAAGCCACCAATGTACGGTCAATTGTGTTGTCAGGGGCTCAGGCAGCCTCACTCATCCTCCCCCACCCCTCTCTCACACACACACATTCACTCACCATGCAGACAGACAGACAAGGAAAGAGAGAAAAGTATGAAGTATGAACTAAGTGAACAGCCACTCACAGTGATCACTCCACAAGTGCTTCCCAGCTGCTTGAGCTGTGCTTCAGTGGTTGAGGCAGACAAGTTGTTGACAAGGACCTGCGTCGTCGGTGGTATGTGTCCCCCTTGGTGTCCAAGCCTCTGTTATAAATGTCAGACTGCCTTTTAATTTCGATGTGTCATGCACTTGGTGCTCAACGAACACATTTTAACACCAGGCCCCTCCCTATCTCACACATCTCATCGTGGCCACCATTTTCTCCAACACGGAATAAATTAAAATGCTGAAGATGATGTGAAGGAAACAGTGACATCATGATCTAGCCCACAACACTTTACTTTGATAGAAGCATCATTTGGGTATGCACAAATTTGTGTCTCGCTATGACAAACACCTCAAAAATGGTGTAAACTGTGTGGAAAAGTAGCTTGCAACCCAGTGAAAATAAAACGGCCAATAAATAAATAAATTGAAAATTAGTTTCTGAATACCCCTCCTACAAGAAACGTTGGCACAGGAATCTCCAAAAGGGACTTAATGGGGTAAAGGTCATAAGATGACAGTCATCTAACCTGTGCAACATCGCCTCCACCCCCTCGCACTGAAGGCCCCTGTATGCGACCCCTGGTTGCAGGTACGATTTTGATAACTTTCTTCGCCACATTCGGGGCGCACTGTGGCTGCTGCTGCTGCTGTGGAGGTAACGAGGGGCGCACAACACTGCGCCCTGCTCCCCGGCCCACCACAGAGATCCCACCTCTGCCCCGCAGAGGGTGCCGAACTCCTGGACCCTGTAAAAGTAAATTGCAGTTCACAGTCTTGGGAAAGCCTACGCTCAAGTCGACCTATGACGATAACAGAGGGTTTCAGAGTAGTACGCCCAAGCATATTGAGGGGTGGTCCTCGTGCTCAGGGCCCCCCACCTCACATATCGATACCATAGTCCGAGTATTTCTTCTTTATATAATTACGACGGGCCTTGGGTCGTGCGGGCCCCAGAAGCGGCATAATGCACGGGGGTTTTGTATGCTTTCCGTAAAGCCATACTGAAGATATCTGCGTAATATTAGTGCCAGTACTTCCAACCCTGCAGTGCATGTTATACATAGGGCCTGACTTTTTAGGGTTAAACCCGTATCCGCCCGATATTTACCCCCCGAACGAAATCTGTAAAATTAGGGTTTAACCCGAATCTACCCGAAAACATCCGGGTCGCGTGGCACACTCATAAGCGTGCATTAAAATAAAGTTTGATAACATTGCTAAACATTAGTTCCATGTTAAGACAAATTTTTATTAAATGAAAAAAAAATCACCCGAATACACCCGAATTCCTGACGACAGAATATGCCGTAACGGGATTTAACCCGAATACACCCGAATTTTCAAATGAAAAATATCACCCGATATTTACCCCCCGAATTTGGCCAAAAATAAAACCCGAAAAAGTCAGGCCCTAGTTATACATAGAGCCTGAAGTTTTCGGGAAATATTTTTTTCAAAATTTGGGGGGTAAAAATCGGGTAAGTAAGCGTGTGCAGTAAATTCATGCGAATTCGGGTGGAAAAACTTCCAATATGCTAAATTCAGGGAGAAATCGGGCTCAGCTACTCAAGCTAACTGTTGTGGTTTGGTACAAACGGTGATGTAACTGCATTTGCTGCGGAACAATTAAGTTAGTGCCTTCCTACAGGTGTCCCAGTGAGGGCAGTTTGACGGGTAAATATCGGGTTTGACCCTAAAGTGGCAACCTTCAATTCGGGGGGCAAATTCGGGGAAGAATCGGGTAAAACCCTAAAACTTCAGGCTCTAGTTATACAATAGAAAATCTGGCAATTTTTAAATACTGTCACAAACATATGCAAGTGCATCAATGTAGCTTTCCATTTTGTGCGTAATAAAAGCACCTAGGGACCTTTCAGTGCGTAGAACGACCAGAAACGGTGGCGGCTAAATCACAAATACAAACAGCATTACTAAAGTGGACCACGCTGTTGCTCATGCGCCGCGACAGTTACAACAATTCTCCAGCATCTTCCTCACCTGCGGACACAGAGATATGACATTTCGGTTCGGCAGCTTCTGCTGCGGAATGGCTGGCTGCTGAGACGGATTTCTTCGCACTATCACCACCTTCTTCACTGGGCCTCCCACGACTGGACTGGGAGTGTCTTGCTGCACACTTGGTTTCAGGCCCAGGCGTTGCTTGACGCTAACTGCTGGTTTTTCTGGCGGCTGTACTCGCTGTACTGGCAGAATTTGCTGTTTGTTTGGAGCAGCTGTTGCTGTGGCCTCCGCTACAACAGCTGTAGAAAGGAGACCAGGTGAGAAATGAGATCATTTGTAAATGATCTTCTTTGGAATGAACACTGTTTGAAAATACATGAGAGAGATCATGGCACTACCCCCCTTGTGTTCACCAAAACAAAATTCGAAATCTGTCTCTTGTAACCGTATGTTTCTCACCTCCACTTCGAAAATGTGTTACCGGTATGGTACAACATCAACGTTGTCATCTCGTGATTTTTTTCTGTTGTTCTGAAATCTTGATAGTGCAGAGCTCACTCTTTACACATTTTTACATAAATATGTATGTTGTCGCCCTGTATTGGGGAAGCACAGTCACTGCTCGATATTTCTGACTGCGTAAATTGTGACTTTTTTTTTTTCGACCCAATTTTTTTGACAAAACTAGTAGCTTCATCAAACTCCCTTGTAGGACCAATGTACTTCCACCGCCAACGTTTCCCTCATCCTGCCACCCCCTCCTTACTGGTATCCTCTCTCTATCTGTTCACCTCCTTACCCTGTCTACAGCACAGTTGCTTTGCGTTGATAACAGTGACATTAGTTGCGCAACAAAAATTGTAGTAATAGTGTTCAGCACAGAACAACAATCAACAGGAGACTGAGGAATGGCTGCATTGTTCGTTTGGAGTGTACTTTGGACGCTCCTGTTTCCAGTTTTCATGCTATTTGTTTTAAATTGGAGGAAAAAAACAAAGCGAAAACAATCTATCTATTTCGGGAGCGAAAACGAATCTATTTCGGGAGCGGCAAAATAAAATACAGTAAAACCCGCGGATAGCGATATCGCGTATAACGATATCCCTCGTAAAGCGATGGTTCATGATTTTACCGTCAAAATATACATTGTTTCTATGGGGAAACGACCCGCGTATAGCGATGGAGACCGTGGTTCCGAGTATTCATATAACGAGGTTGGACGCTGTCCCGTGCACGTAAACCGATAAGATACAGTAGAGACTCGATGCTACGAATCTCACGGGGTAGCGGAAAAAATTCGTGTAATCCGAAATTCGCATCAAAAGAATTAAACCAAAATAAAAATTGAGGCAAGAAAATAGACAGCGACTGTTCATTTTCCAATACTGTCAGTGAAAGAGGTAGGTGGTAATGCTTTTGTGTCTCCGTATTTGGCAAATGCTGCTCAAATTCGCGAGATGATTCAGAAGGCCTAGCACGTGCTTTCCGCCCGCACGACCCGCGACAGTGTTCTAAAGCGAACTTCTCCTAGAGCATGCAGGCGTTAGGTGAAGCCGACTTGCGGAATGGTGACGTGTAGTGTTGCCAGAAGTTGTCCTGCTATGTTGTCTCGTTCCCTCCACGAGTTCTGATCGCTGTTTTCCCAAGCCACTGCGATGTCACACAGCTTCGCGTTTTTTGTTTTGTTTTTTTTAGCATCTGTTTCTGTTTGTTTTTTTTTTGCTACACGCAGGGGACGCGCTATTTAGGTCAGCCCTCGTTTGGCGATGTACTCCGTATAACGATGGAATTCGCGATTACCGTCAATATCGTTATACGCGGGTTTCACTGTAAAATTGGAAGATATATGGTGGAAAAACAGATTTTCATGTTTTAAATCACTTCTTGCATTTCAGGTGAACAACTGGTGAGAAACAGCCGCATTGTGTGCTCAGCCAATGCTCCTACAATTCTCCAGTGCCTCACTTAGTGGCCGCATTCACAATATGGCAAGTTCGTTTTCTGTGCTTTTTGGGTTTTACTATTAGTGACAATGATGCAAACTGCAGGACAAAAACAACTTTTAACCCAGATTAGCCATATAGGGTCCTACGAGTTTTGCAAACTCGTGTCCGTTTTCTTTTTTTTTCACTGAAGTGGCTACGGGAGCCTGCTCATTTTTAACGCAACTCTCGTGAGTATTAGACACAAACCTGCACTGTCGCTCTTCTGAGCGGTATCTCCCATACCGCTATGCAGATTCTTCTCCATAACGTCCCTCTGCCTCTGCATGGCCGCTAGCTTACGGCGTTCCGCTTTGATGCGCAGGACCTGTTCTCGCAATTTCTTTTGCTCTTCGATCTTACGGCGCAATTCGAGTGTCGCTGAATCCTGCAATCGTGCGAAGGGTCAAACGTTACTTACAAGTAGCATCCAACTGCTTGAGCTACGTGTGCCTTGGCAAAACTTCAAATAACCAAAAAGTGAAAATAATCGTGGCTTTGCCATCACTCGTGCCATGGGTCATGGCTAAAATTTAAGCAAAAGGTCACGACACGAGACTTAATCCACTATTAATTTTTTTAAAACTAAAATGTATCCCATTTTATTTTGTTCCAAGACTGGTGCTCTGGATGGTATTAAATTTGACTCACTGTACCTGAGCACACTTATATGTGATGAAAGATGAAAGTCGCTGAAAAGGTTAGCCAGCTGTAAGACTCGAACCCACATCTTCTGGATTACCGGTCCAGGGCTCTACCAATTGAGCTAAGCTAACACGCCTTCTCAGGGACTTCCAGGGTGTGTCCATCTGAAGGGACAAACCAGCCACTCTCTCTCACTCATCCTCCTTTCACTCTTACATTTTTGCACACTCATACACACATTCACACGACAGGGATTGACGCAAGCGGCGATTGTTGAACAATAGAGAACTGATGTCCTGAGGCTGGAACAACATAGAAGGGACAATCACATACAATCAGTTCTTTCTTGTTCAACACTTATACGTGTTGCTGTAATTTTTTTGCCCCGTTAATAAATTCACCAGTCCATAGCGCTATATCCTTGTGTGTTTCGTGTTCATTATGCAAGTAAATACAGTACACCAGTATACATGCACACATATCATGCCAGGAACACCATCATGGCAAAAACACTATCAAGTCGCAAAATTGTAAGTCTCGCGCAGGACCGCAACAGGTGTCAAATTTCTTCCCACAAAAGTTGTGTTATACAGTAAAGACAAATACATAGGGCCACAAAAGTTTGACAGGTGAAACACTAGGATGCATCTTCTCTGATCGAAGTTAACCAGTAAAACTTTGCGGATTCTAAGTTCTGAGAACATAACTTGTGCCACCCTGCAAAAGTTTCAAGTGGTACTGTCATTCACATTAGATTATGAGTAGGGCCTGACTTTTTCGGGTTTTATTTTTGGCCAAATTCGGGGGGTAAATATCGGGTGATATTTTTCATGTGAAAATTCGGGTGTATTCGGGTTAAATCCCGTTACAGCATATTCTGTCGTCAGGAATTCGGGTGATTTTTTTTTGTTTAATAAAAATTTGTCTTAACATGGAACTAATGTTTAGCAATGTTATCAAACTTTATTTTAATGCACGCTTATGAGTGTGCCACGCGACCCGGTTGTTTTCGGGTAGATTCGGGTTAAACCCGAATTTTACAGATTTCGTTCGGGGGGTAAATATCGGGCGGATACGGGTTTAACCCTAAAAAGTCAGGCCCTAATTATGAGTCAGTACGGCCACTAAAAAAAGAAAGGAGGAAGGAAATAGGGCTACTTTTAAAGAAGCACGGGACGTATCTCAAACATTCATATTTTTTACTGTTGTGATATGAGATCAAATTAATTTGGGAATTGCCGCACAAAATATTTGCTTCGGATAGTGCACATTTCCTGGAGAGAATTACGGCTGATTCACACGATGCAACTTCAGTGGCACGCAACTGGGTTGTGCAACCTGGCTGCAAGAGTTGCATGACGTATCGCCCCATGAGCGATTTTTTTCTGGCCATCTTTAGGTGCAACCTGTCAATTGCTTGGCCCCCTTCTCCGAAGACATCGAATCACAGTGGCGTCCTGCCTGGACGTTACCTCCGAGACGTAAATTCTGCAGCCCAGACAAGAACGTCGTAGCAGCATGGAAGCTGGCCCGACGGCTCACGTAACACATTTCACGAGCCGTTACAAACTGTCAATCGTGGAAGATGAAAGTCACTGAAAAGGTTAGCCAGCTGTAGGAATCGAACCCACATCTTCTGGATTACCGGTCCAGGGCTCTACCAATTGAGCTAAGCTAACACGCCTCTCCAGCGACTTTCGGGGTGCGTCATCTGAAGGGACGACAAACCAGCCACTCACTCTCACTCACCCTCCTTTCACTCTTACATTTTTTGCTCACTCATACACACATTCATACGACGGAAATCGACGCAAGCGGCACCTGTTGAACAAGAGAGAAACTGATGTTCTGAGGCTGGAACAACATACAAGGGACAGGTAATCCAGAAGATGTGGGTTCGATCCCTACAGCTGGCTAACCTTTTCAGTGACTTTCATCTTCCATCGTTGATTTCTTAGGCAATTTGAGGCCTGTTTGTATCTGTCCCTTGTATGTTGTTCCAGCCTCAGAACATCAGTTTCTCTCTTGTCAATCGTATTTTTTTCAGTTCTCGCTCTCGTGCAATTTGATGATTTCGTTCAACGCTACGATATGGTGATTGCTTGTGTTGTGAAAGGAGCCTACTCTATGCAACTTCAATTGCGCACAACCGTTTCTGGAACGAAATTGCAGCGAGAATTGCATCGTGTGAATCGACCCTTGGTGTATGAGAATAAGCACAGCGCCCGAGGTCTCTCCCAGCTACTTTGGCATGATGTGACATCAGGTCATTGACCACCTGCATTCAGCATTGAATGCCGAGAATGTATTGTATGAATGTATGCTAAGAACAGTTAGGGCCTGACTTTTTAGGGTTAAACCCGTATCCGCCCGATATTTACCCCCCGAACGAAATCTGTAAAATTCGGGTTTAACCCGAACCTACCCGAAAACATCCGGGTCGCGTGGCACACTCATAAGCGTGCATTAAAATAAAGTTTGATAACATTGCTAAACATTAGTTCCATGTTAAGACAAATCTTTATTAAAAAAAAAAAAATCACCCGAATACACCCGAATTCCTGACGACCAGAATATGCCGTAACGGGATTTAACCCGAATACACCCGAATTTTCGAATGAAAAACATCGCTCTCTTTAACACTGGCAGGATGTCTTGGTATGGTAGTCCTAGAGCTGACTCCTCTTGTGCCCACGCTCGTCGAGCCTCACGGTCGGCTCGTTCGTTCCCCGGGATCCCAGTGTGGCTGGGGACCCAGCAGAGACAGACCGAAAAGCTTCGGGAACGAAGCTGGGTCGCAAGCGCTCGTACCCGCCTGAAGAGGTGATTCCTGCTGTCATAGCATGAAAGCAGCGCACGCACAGAGCTTAGCGAATCGGAATAAATTACTGAATTTTGGAGGTCGTTTTGTTGAATGTGATGCGACACTAAAGGCTCGCTTGCGCACTAAGATTGTGCACAGCGCTCGTACGTTTTGTGCAAACGTGTATCCCAGGGCCTGCAATTCTAACTTCTACTCCCGCTGACGTGTCTTTTTTTACTTTTTCGACCTGTCCATGCTCCTTTCAGCAGTGGGAAAAGATTTAGGAACTTCTTCAAAAAAAAAAAAAAAAATAAGAAAATAAAAAGATGAGAAAACATTACCTCTTCCACTTCCTTCGGTAGGGAGACCTTAACGGGCTCTGGAGGTGGCAGGTTCTCCACAATAGGAACTTCTTTGATGTTTGAACTGTTGACTGTACGGCCCATCGGTGGACGGCTCTACAGAAACAACGTAACGCTTTAAACACAGTTCAGCAGTGCATAAGAAGAAGTTGAAATAATATAATACAGTAGAATCTCGATGATACGATCACGGATGATACGAATTCTTTTCCGGTGCCGGCCGGAATGCCTATTCTTCCCACGTATTAGAGTTCGGACGATACGAACGCGTTATCTTGCCTTTACGGATGATACGAATGAGCCGAGGATGCGACAGAGGTCGTTCCCCCGTGACGCAAAGAGCGCGCGAGTCATGCTGCTGCGTCTTTCGAGAGGGGAGGGCGATCCTCACCACGAACTCCCTTACATCATGTAGCGCAATGCAAGCAATGACTTTCCTTTTGGTGGTGGAGATAAGAGCAAAGGGATTGAAAGGCCCGGAACCTTATCACCTTATCTCTGTTTTGACCTTTTTACCCCCCCCGCAACAATAAACCGCGAAGCTGTGTGACATCGCTCTGGCGGAAAACAGAGACCAGAACCCCAGAACACGTGCAGGGAACATATCGGGACAACTTGTGGCAACATTACGCATCACCATTCCGCAAGTCGGCTTCACCTAACGCCTGCATGCTTTAGGAGAAGCTCGCTTTAGACCACTGTCGCGCGACTCGCGGGTGAAAAGCACGTGCTACGTCTTTTGAATCATCTCGCGTATTTGGGCAGCATTGGCCAAAAACGGAGACACAAAAGCGTTACAACCGACCTCTTTCATTGACAGTAACGGAAAATGAACAGTCACTGTCTGTTTTCTTGCCTCAATTTTTATTTTGGTTTAATTCGTTTGATACGAGTTTCGGATGATACAAATTTTTTCCGCGACCCCGTGAGATTCGTACCACCGAGATTCTACTATAATCGAAATAATAAACATGTCGAAAGAAGACTGTTTCCTAATAATATTTCCGACTGAAAGAAAACCCTCCATTTCATATCCAAAACAAACACATTGCCTTCGAGATTGAAGGGACAGCTTGGAGCCATAAACTAGAATAGAGGACACAGGTCGTATTTTTCAAGTTCAACGTGCTTTACCCAAGTGCAAGAAATTTCTTTGCTGCATGGCTTGGCCCATCAATTTTGGCTAACACTAACGCAAGACCCAGCACCGACCTTAACGTGTAACCACATAGTAGTGCCCTCTCTGCCGCCTTTAAAACAACAACAAAGAGTGTATTGTCTGATGCATGAGCGGTAGCGAAAATGCTCACACAGAGTGGCGAGCTTTGACTGCTCTGTACTACTTAGCCTGAAGAAACAATAAACTCATCGCCTTGCAGTGATGGCCAGTAGTTAACTACATGTAGTTAAACTACTAGTTAAACTACCTGATTGTAGTTAAAAAGTAGTTATCAGCTACTTGCAGAAATGTAGTGGCAACTACTAGTTAAACTACTATTTTAAGTAGTTCACTACAGTAGTTAGGTTACTGAAGGCGCCAACTACTTCCGATTTTGCCGCAAGCTTTACGGCACGACTGTGCTTCCGACTTTTACCTCGAGCTACTTGTTTGATGAGAACGGAGGTGCGGAGCAATTGTGTCGTGCATGTGTACTAAATCTTCACTTTGAATGCTTGTCTAGTGAAGCCTCATTTGCTGCGAAATAATTCTGCAACTTAGTTTATCGCGTAGGCACAGAAAGAATCCCGCCGCAAGCTTTGTATTTGACGATCGTAGCCATGACTTGAGCCAAAGTTTATTATTGCTTGTGATTCATGTTTAGGTGTCCAAGAACACTACAAGGGATTGGTGTTGGTGGACAACGTTAGGTAGTTATAGATGTAGTTAAACCACATTGCAGTAGTTAAAAAAGTAGTTTTAACTACTCCCTTGAAAAGTAGTTGAACTACTAGTTTAACTACTCAATCACAAAGTAGTTAGTAGTTATAGTTAAACTACTGTAGAAGTAGTTAGTGGCCATCACTGTCGTCTTGTCAAGTATTACATTTAATGGTAAGCCATCTCCATCTTGGTGAACACAACATTTCGTGCATAAAATTGTAACATTTTACTATTAAATGGCTTCCAAAGTCGTTCATGACAACACGTGTCAATTGCGGCATTACTTTAAAGTACATAAAGCCGAGCCTGTTCCTAACAGTTGAAGGGAACGCGAAATTCGATCGTTGTTATCAGAGCGTCACCGCACACGAACACTCGTGACATGGCCAGCTGGGATGACATCCACGAAGTACGGGGGGTGTGCAGAAAAAAAAAGCCCCACATTTACGCATGTACCACGTTCCCCGCTTACTGTGGCGCACGCCCACACATTTATGCATTTATGCGGTGAAAACCATTTTCAAAAATCGTAGTCACCAAATTCTGCGTAACAAAAAGTTAGCCATGCCACGGTTCTCCCTGTGCGTCCCAAACTGCCTACGCACTAGTCAATGCGGTGTTCACGACACAGTCGCGCCTAGCTATCGTTAGGTGTGCCAGGTTTCGTTTCGGTTTCTGCACGGTTAAGTGCACTGCACACCTACTTCAGCACTCTCCTGAAAGCACCTCCTTCCTTAGTTTCAATGATAAACTAGAACCTTGAGTCTCAATTTTCGCGTGTTTGTGGGGTTGCGTGCCAATGCAGCCCCTCGGGGGGGCATCCCCCTGGCCGATCGCAATGACCTTGTGGTGCCTGTTATCGTGAACACCAGCGGGACAGAGGGGTTTGGGGAAGCGACTCCCCGGAGTCAGTCGGTGCTCAGACGAAGACGTGAGAGGCGGGGGAAAAGAGGAACAAAGGGCGATATGCAAGTTCTACTTTCCGTGTCAGAATCATTCTTAGTTGGCAGCAGGGAACGAACTGGGCCATTATAGCCCACGGTCGTGGGATAGGCTACCTAAATAAGAGCAGATCCCACATTTGGCGCCCAACGTGGGGCGCAAAAAATTAAGCATTTAACATTTGAAAGTTAAAGGAAATAGTGCACCTACCGTATTTTCTCGAATCTAAGACTACCTCGAATATAAGTAGGGCCTGACTTTTTAGGGTTAAACCCGTATCCGCCCGATATTTACCCCCCGAACGAAATCTGTAAAATTCGGGTTTAACCCGAATCTACCCGAAAACATCCGGGTCGCGTGGCACACTCGTAAGCGTGCATTAAAATAAAGTTTGATAACATTGCTAAACATTAGTTCAAACATAGTTAAATTTTTATTAAACAAAAAAAAAAATCACCCGAATTTCTGACGACAGAATATGCCGTAACGGGATTTAACCCGAATTTTCAAATGAAAAATATCACCCGATATTTACCCCCCGAATTTGGCCAAAAATAAAACCCGAAAAAGTCAGGCCCTAAATATAAGACGACACCCCAAGTTTAGGGTGCACAAATTTGGAAAGAAAGTTGACAGGGATTGGGAGGCAGAATATCAGTTGGAATCAACGCACAATACTGTTTATTTATCGACACTTTCTACACTACTGTATTCTTTGTTGCTAACTGCGCACAGCTCGTCGTCCTCCGTTCCGTCCAAAAAATTTGATACACCATATTTCTTAAAGGGACTATGAAATGATTTTTTTCTTCGTTTCGTTCGAAAGAAGACATTTTTCTGAGTCTAGAACCGAAATTTTACTTTCGTCGCGCGAGCGGATTTCTCGGGAGCGAATTTAAACGGAGCGGCGAAGGGAGGACAGCTGGCGCCGCGCCGTGACGAGCTGCCGAGCGGAGACACAACGGGCAACTTGACGCGACCACGGCCGGCTCAGCAATACGTCATCGTGACGTGTTGCCGAGCCGAGGAATCCCGCCAGGAGCATGCGCCGTAGGATCGCGCGTATGCGTTCATCGGGAGTGGAAATCTCCATGACAGCAGCTTTCGTGCGATCGGCAGATTTCGGCAGTGGCGGCAGCCACAGCGCGAGCTCGCGGCATTACTTGCCATTGTGCAACACCGGTGACGTAACGGGGAACCGAAGAGCGGTCCGTACAGTTACACCATCGGCAGGGAAATATGCGCGGGAGAGGAGGAACGCGGAAGAGACATTTCCAGCGCGCGCTCCTCGCAGAGTGGAGCGATTTCGTCCGGAAAAATTTGTGCCATATTAGTTTCTCTGCAGGAAGAACAGTTTCCATCCAAAAAAAGTATGGGGGTTCGGGAAATTTCATAGTCCCTTTAAGAATGTGCCCGACATCGTCATCAGGCACATTGCACCAACTGTCCAAAATCCACTGCACTGACACAATTCTTGATCTCTCCCTGTTGTTTTAACCACTTTTAACACTAATTTCCAATACTTGAAAGCGCCTTGCCACCGCTAAACTGTTGCTGTATTTACGAAAGTGTTGACTTTTCATCAAAACGCCGGAGACTGACGCCGTGACAGTGAATGAAGAATGAACGCCGCCACAGCCGTCCCCCCCATTGTGCCCGTATTGCCGTATTTGCATCGCACTGACACCGTAACACGTGATACCGGTCGCGATTCGCTATTGGCCGATCCCGTCATGCGCTTCTGCCTCTCCCCGGACTTCGCAGTGGCACGCATATTCGAATACAGTCGCCGACCGATTTTTCGGACTCGTTCGTGGAACGGCCGCCGCGGGTCCCATAGAAGTGATGGATAAGAACGTCGAAAATTTTCGGACGCCGTGCAGCTCCGTTGCTCGATATTTCGGACTCTGTTTGCCCAACCCGCGAATTTCTCTCATGGGGTGACGGAAAACATTGGCATCATCTGAAATTCGTATTGAAAGAAATCAACCAACTACAATATTGAAGAAAAAAAAAAAAAAAAAGGGCAGTGATGACTGTTGATTTTCCATTCCTCTGAGTAGAAGAGGTCTGTCGTAGCGCTTTTGCGTCGCGCTGTAAAGTGAGCTTCACCTAAAGCTCGCATGCGTTAGGTGAAGCCGACTTGCGGACTCGATGACGGCGGTGCCTTTGTCAGCGTACTGACAGCGACGAAATGTCGCTTCGGGAAATAGAAGCTGACGTTATCAGGCAGAACTGGAAGGGCGTTAGGAAAGCATCGACAAATTTTTCCAGCCTACTAGGACTTAGTAAAGTTTATTTTGAAGCAAAATTCATTTTTTCTGACTGCTCGATTATTCGGACTCTTGCGCGATCCCCGCCGAGTCCGAAAAATCAAACAGTGACTGTATAAGACGACCCCCCGACTTTGGAACACTGGATTTTTTGAAAAAAAAAAAAAAAAAAAAGTCTGGTAATCGAGAAAATAAGGTATGTCAAATGCCAACGGCTGTGACCCTGAGCCCAGCCACTGTTACCATCTTTTAGAATGAGAGGCAAACTCACGGATCGGGGACTGTCCATTCGCCCAACCTTGGGTTGGGGGCACGGCAGCAGGGGTCCCTGTCCCGCCCCTTCGCTAGGGCTGCCCCTTTTCCTCAGTACGCCCCGCACCTGTCTCCCAAATGGGGGCTCTGTTGCTGGAACTGGGGTCGCCCCAAATCCTCCCCCGGGGGAGGAAGCTGGATGCGAGGGTGACAGAGGCGGCTGCATCGGAGGTGGTGGTGGCCCGTGGTGGTGGTGCGGAGGGTGAGGTGGCGGCGGGTGGGAAGCGTGCATCATCTGCGGAGGAGCACCCTGCTGCTGATGGAAATGGGGCGGCGGGCGATGCTGGTAGTGCTGCTCCTGAGCCGCGAGAAAATTTAACGAGATTAACGCTTTCACCAACAACTACAGTCACACTGACAGATTTTCTGAGTTTAGGAAATCAGTTGGCATTTTTAATGAGTGGTATAAATTCACTTTACTTCAAAAGCCTTCAGTTAAGAGAAAAAGGAGTACGCATTAAATTTCGGATATGCACAAGATGTCGAACTGCAGTACTGAGTGCATAGTGTTCAGCGTTCTCCAGTGCACGTACGGGTGATCAAACAGTTTACGGTAATTACTTGCGGAGGTTGGCCAGCAGACTGGGAAATCTGCGGTGGAGGACAATGCTGATGCTGCGACACCACGGGGAAAGGGTGCGCTGGGACAGGTGAAGACATGTGATGCTGCTGCGGTGGCTGTAGTGGGGCGTTGGTGTAGTGTGGAGGACTTCCAAAAGGCTGAGACTGCTGTCGAGCACCTGGGATAAGTCACGCACCATAACGTCAGTAAAAATTCACTGAGCCTGCAGCGTTATTAGAGACTGAAGTTTTAGGGTTTGACCTGATTCTTCCCCCGAACTTGCACCCCGAACTGAAGTTTGCCTCTTTAGGGTGAAACATGGTTTTTACCCGGCAAGTTGCCCTCACTGGGATGTCTGTAGGAATGCACGAACTTGCTGGTTTGGCAGAAAAATGCAGTTACATCACCGTTTGCACCAAACCACTACAGTTAGTTTGAGTAACCGAGCCCGATTTCTCACGCAAGTTCGTATGAATACAGTGCACATGTTTATTTACCCAATTTTTACCTCCTGAATTTAGAAAAAAATATTTCCTGGAAACTTTAGGCTCTAAGCATTATTGATGAGGCTACTAAAAAAAAACGAAAATGCTCCTTGATAGAAATATGCACAGTCGACGTTGCAGGGCAGTGAATCACAGTGAGGTGACATACAAATGTTCAGTTGTTAATTACAGTCACAATCGATTTTTTTGCATTCCAAAGATTCTGATTTTTTTTTTTTTATCTCATGGACAATGCATTAACACCAGCCATTTTCATGACCCTTCATGGGACCAATGCATTTCCACGTCCAGTATTTCAGCTCAAGGACAAGTCAAGGAACCGCTCAATTTTTCGTTTCTATTTTGGAACTTCAATTTGCATATTCCAGAGACAACCTTCCACATCTTCCAAGCTGATTCCTCCAAAAGCCGAAGCAAAGCACTCGTGATATTCGAACACACACATTGTCCATGGTGATGAGCACCGAATCCAGTAACAGAAGAAAACATACCAGGGGCGATGCCATGATGTCCGCTGCCTGCGGGGTGTACCCAGGGATCGATATCACGGCGTGGCTGTTAACGAGGTATCAAGGTGTAAATATTAGAGCCAATACTTCTATTGCCCAGTGTGAAGTACTCACTGGGAACTCTCCATTTCGTCCTGGCCCAAAGTCAATGTGAGGTGGAGGCATCTCAAATGGTTCCAGTCCAGGCCGCGAGGTAGGAACGAATCGATCCATTGCCTAGAAGATGAGAGGGGTAGAAAGAGATGTTAACATAATCAGGAGGGCTTCTGTGTGAGTAAAAGTTACAAAAGCTACAATCCTTCAGTTATTGGAACCCATTTACATTGCTGGGGTCGATTTAACTGTGACCGAGAAACAGCAGATTCCGCACAGTGTGTTAGATTTGCATCACACAGCCCAGAATGTATATACAGTAGAACCTCTTGTAGTAAAACTCTGCTTATAGTAAACGAGAACTGCGGTCTCGATAGAATCCCATACATTCAATGGCACACCTGATATAATAAAACACCTGATCTAGTAAAATTTCATCATGGTCCCAGAGAGTTTACTACAAAGGGGTTCTACTATATTCCTTTTTATTCGAGGTGTGCCATTATTCGAAAATTTCGAATACGAAGAGAATTATTTCTCATATAAAGAAAAATTTACTCGATGCCGATTCTACTGAGCAGGTCACAATTTCTATATGTACTTTGGGACGTATTCTTCATGAAAAGACTCTTCACTTCATTCAAGATCATAAACGCGCGGTTTTGCAGAAACAACAACGTCCACCAATGCTACATAAGTAGAGACTGAAGTTTTCGGGAGATTTTTTTTTTTCTTCAAAATTCTGGGGGTAAAAATCGAGTAAATAAACATGCGCATTAAATTCACGCGAATTCAGGTGAAAAAAAATTCCAGTACGCTAAATTCGGGGAGAAATCGGGCCAGTTACTCAAACTAACTGAACTGGTTCGGTACAAATGGTGATGTTGTAACTGCGTTTGCTGCCAAACAAGTTAGTGTGCATTCCTACAGACGTCTCGGGGAGGGCAACTTGCCAGGTAAAAATCGGGTTTCACCCTAAAGAGGCAACCTTCAATTCGGGGTACAAAACTCGGGGAAGAATGGGGTGAAACCCTAAAGCTTCAGGTTCTATACATAACACATGCTCATTATACTGACCGTTGAAAACTGTGCGGGTGCCAGAGGATGTGGCCCATTGTTAGCATATGTCGTCTGAGACGCATGAGGGGGTCGCTGGAACCCTCGTCCGTTCCCTGGATTCTGGGAGAACGGCGGTACCCTCTGCTCAGGTCGCGATGGGACTGGAGGCCTCATGAAGGGAAATGACTCGGGCCTCATCGGGTACAGGCCACCTTGCTGATGGGGATGATTCAGTTGTTGGTACGGAGGAGGTCGACCCATCCCCACACCTGAAAGCGATTCGTCGATACGTCAAGAAAAATCCAAACCTACAAACTACAGTCAACCCTCGATTTATGAACACCCTCGGTTCCCCGAAAAATCGTTCATAAATCGAGGGATTCATAAATCGAAAATTCCGTTAAGCGAGTACTATCGAGCAAATGGAACAGTATTTCCGAGTTGGGATTGTGTTTATAATGCCATATATTGTGTAATTTTGCTTTGGACCATGCCTTCTGCTGTATCAGTCTCACAAAACACAGATGTTAGCGCATTCACACTCTGTTTATTATGCAATACTAAATAGTTTAATTTTGCTTTGGACCATGCCTTCCGCTGTGTCAATTGAGGTCAGGAACACTTCTGCAAAAACCTGTTTGTTGTTCGGATTTCGAGGGGTTAAGAACCGAGGGTGCAATACCTCGAAAACGTTTTGTCTGTTCATGCATCATTCATAAGACCACGAATAATCCCTTTGAAGGTTTTCGTTGACCTCGGAACAATCCGTTCATAAATTGAGGGCAAAAACGATGGGCAACTCCTAGTTGGTTCCCAGAAATTCCATTCATTATTCGAATATCGAGGTTCATAAAACGAGGGAAAAATGCATGTAAAAAGTTTGGTTCCTCGTGCTAGTGTTCATAAAACGAGGGCATTCATAAATCGAAGGTTCATAAATCGAGGGTTGACTGTATATCAGAGCCTAACTGAAAGTTGTAGAAAAACTGTTTTTCCTAGGGGTGTGCGAATCCGAATAGTTTAAGTCAAATCGAATCGAATGGGGGAAAAAATTCTGAATACCGAATCAAATATCGAATATTCGTGCAAAATTTACAATATAAGACTTTTGCACTAAAAGTTTCCATTTTGTGGCCCATGGCTTTAGTGTAACTTTTCTGGCATTAACTGTCAGAAGAGATACATGCAATTCTTCTGTTTAAAGCCCATACTCTTTAATTTTGCATCGGAGTGGTTCCTGCTTTTCAGGTGAGCCTACACTTACTGGAGTTGTTACCTTCATTTCAAAAATTTTATGTCAGGTGGTAGCATGTTATACGGATGAGGCTATAATTGTTTCAGACAACCACATGCCATTTGTGAAACAAACGAATTGGCATCCTGCCTCAGCTTTGCCATGAACACCCTTTAGTTTCTGTGCTCTCACCCGAGGAAGTTGCACTGCTGAAATTTTAGACATGAAGGACATCTTTAAAACACCCTTCTTGTTTGTGGGCTGTAGTCATTACTCAAGAGTCCGAACTTTTCAAAGGCAACCTCACAAACATCAAATTAAAGTCCCCCATCGGCACCGCTAAATTGTATGTGGGAGGGGCGCCATCCTTTCCACAGACGATGTCTACTAAACTAAGTTTGGATAACGTTATCTTAAACTAAACACCATCCGGCCTGTGTTGGTCCTGCAGCAAGGGCAAGTTCATAGAGCAGGCTTCACCTCATGCACGGAAGCATCAGGTGAAGCCCACTTTCGGGTTGTGTCGTTCATATTCGTAGAATAGTCGAATATTCGAAAAATCGAACATTGGATATTCGATTCGCGAATCGAATAGTTTGAGCGTTTGGTATTCGATTCGAATTCGAGAACTCGAATATTCGCACACCCCTAGTTTTTTCCCCAAAATGTGGTTACGTAACGTGCTCCAGACTCACATCCTCACTTGCACTATTTCTGGGGGCACTGCACGGCACAGCGCTTACCCAAAGCCACAAGGGCCTGACAGATTTCCACGGTGCAACTCCCGTTAATTTGAACACTCCGGGTAATTAGAACTGACAGTTTTGTCCCGTACAAGCCACGCGTACCTGAGTGGAGGAAAACCCCCAGTAATTTTTCTCCACATGAACCGCACAGAAAGTGTCAAATCTATCTATCCATCGCTTAACATAACCCCCTAGAGAAACTTACACATGTCTGTGCCTTGCTACTAACCCACAAAAAACTGCACAGCCGGCTTACGATACCACAAATCGTGCTTACACACATACATCTTCATTTCATTCATTCAAAAATGCCTTACACCAATTCCTTTTCACTGCATCGTAACCTCGAACATACAGAATTGTTTTGTTAGTGTATTTCTTAGCTGTAAGATCCATATTACTACTGTGCTAATCACCATGTGCCATAATATTATTATTATTGTTTTCTCTCTTAATACACGTTACACCTAATTCCGAGAGTTGCTTTTACACTTGTAAAAAAACACGAGATCCCGTAACAAGCTCCAACTATGGGACCTCTGTCTGGATACAATCTATGATTAGGGCCTGACTTTTTAGGGTTAAACCCGTATCCGCCCGATATTTACCCCCCGAACGAAATCTGTAAAATTCGGGTTTACCCCGAATCTACCCGAAAACATCCGGGTCGCGTGGCACACTCATAAGCGTCCATTAAAATAAAGTTTGATAGCATTGCTAAACATTAGTTCCATGTTAAGACAAATTTTTATTAAACAAAAAAAAAACCACCCGAATACACCCGAATTCCTGACGACAGAATATGCCGTAACGGAATTTAACCCGAATACACCCGAATTTTCAAATGAAAAATATCACCCGATATTTACCCCCCGAATTTGGCCAAAAATAAAACCCGAAAAAGTCAGGCCCTATCTATGATCTGCACTACAATGCATACACGAAATAAAATGTGAAAAATGTGAAAATTCAAACTCATCAACATGATCAACAGTAACGTAGCTAGCATGGAACTATGCTGCTCACGATCCTTCCTCTTCGCTACACGGCCAATGAAGGGGACGCAAAGCCGCGGTTGAAGGAACTAATGGCGAATTCGACTGGTCGATTTGGAGCATACATTTTGTTATCCGCGAGAAAGCGTGTTTCGCTGCTCGGTTCAGATTGGATCCACACGCTTCACTGGTCATTTCAGATCAACTCGCTAAGTGACAGAGTGCACCCTCGTATCTTGCTGAATCCCTCTTACCCTGCTGAATTGAATGTCATTCCCAGAGACATATGCACTGAATGACATTTGTTGCGTGGCACACGGTGAAAACCAAATGGCATTCACCCAGTGAATGAGTCGGAGGAGCTCATTCGCTTTTCCTCTTAACTCTTCACCTCCGCGCTCGTTTTACAGCAACAGCTGTTAAGGGCTAAATTTTCGTGAAGATCTTGTCCCGTACGTCGCATTGCCGAAACACAGGAGAGAAGAAACGAGGTGGAGGAGAAGAAAAAGAAAAAGAGAAAAAGAAATAGAAGAAAAAGAAGAAGAAGTCACCTTGATATAGGCACGAAAAACGATGGAAATACGCAGGCATTTAGCAGTGATGGCCAGTAGTTAACTACATGTAGTTAAACTAGTAGTTAAACTACCTGATTGTAGCTAAAAAGTAGTTATCAACTACTTGCAGAAATGTAGTGTGCAACTACTAGTTAAACTACTATTTCGAGTAGTTGACTACAGTAGTTAGGTTACTGCAGACGCCAACTACTTCCGATTTTGCCGCAAGCTTTACCGCAGGACTGTGCTTCCGACTTTTACCTTGAGCTACTTGTTTGATGAGAACGGAGGTGCAGAGCAATTGTGTCATGCATGTGTACTAAATTTTCACTTTTATCACTGCTTGTGATTCATATTTAGGGGTCTAAGAACGCTATAGAATGGGATTGGTGTTGATGGACAACGTTAAGTAGTTATAGATGTAGTTAAACTACACTGCAGTAGTTAAAGAAGTAGTTTTAACTACCTCCACTGAAAAGTAGTTGAACTACTAGTTAAACTACTCCATCGCAAAGTAGTTAGTAGTTATAGTTAAACTACTGTAGAAGTAGTTAGTGGCCATCACTGGCATTTAGGCCCTCAAAAACACCAGAACGGGCAATAAAATGCAAAAATAGGCGCGTTAATGTGGTACGCTCTTTGGATATGCTAGAGTTTGAAAATGCTCCACCCACAGGAAAATGTGCTCACTTAAAGGCTACAGCACGGGACAAGCTTGGACTTGTGGTACATTAATTCTGAGGTGGCCTAGAAGCAAGCTATATTTAGGGCCCGACTTTTTCGGGTTTTATTTTTGGCCAAATTCGGGGGGTAAATATCGGGTGATATTTTTCGTTCGAAAATTCGGGCGTATTCGGGTTAAATCCCGTTACGGCATATTCTGTCGTCAGGAATTCGGGTGATTTTTTTTTTGTTTAATAAAAATTTGTTGTAACATGGAACTAATGTTTAGCAATGTTATCAAACTTTATTTTAATGCACACTTACGAGTGTGCCACGCGACCCGGATGTTTTCGGGTAGATTCGGGTTAAACCCGAATTTTACGGATTTCGTTCGGGGGGGTAAATATCGGACGGATACGGGTTTAACCCTAAAAAGTCAGGCCCTAGCTATATTGAATAATACTTTTAGTTCTCCGGTCTCGATGATCTTGAAAGATCAAGAGAGAGAGGGCAAACCCTTAGGTCAAATATGCATTAACCCTTCTAGCAAACCAAGATACTGAAGAAAAAAAAAAAAAAAAAAACACACACACACACACACACACAAAAAAAAAGAACAAAAGGCACAAACACGCAGAAACGAAAAGCAACATGCCGCATTCAACATGAGCCTGAAACGCGCACTCGCACTTTCACCCTTAAAAAAGGCTGTTACGTCATCTAAGAATGCTAAAGAAGGCCGCAATTCAATAGAGTCCGTGAAAACGCAGGCATTCCGGAGAGTGTCGCATTTATAGGTGAACGCCTAAAATTCTGGGCCCTACTCACTGTGGTCCGTCCTAAGAAGTACAGTCACCGTCCGATTTTTCGGACTCGGCGGGGATCGTGCAAAAGTCCGAATAATCGAGCAGTCCGAAAAAACGAATTTCGATTTCGAAATAAACTTTACTAAGCACTAGTAGGCTGGAAAAATTTGTTGATTCTTTCCTAACGCACTTCAAGCTCTGTCTGATAACAATCAGCTTCTATTTCCCATAGCGACGTTTCGTCACTGTACACTGACACGGGGCCCCGCCGTCATGAAGTCCGCAAGCCGGCTTCACCTAACACACGCGTGCTTCAGGTGAAGCCCGCATTACAGCACTGTTGCGGGAATCGCGGATGGGCAGCAGGTGCTGGGCCTTTCGAAACATGCTGCTGGCTAAAAACGAAGCCTCAAGAGCTCCGCGGCCGTTCCGCAAACGAGTCCGAATAATCGAGCATGCCCAAAAATTGGGGTTCTAATTATTGGTCGACGACTGTATACCATAGATTGAGAAGTTACCCATCAAAAAGAACTCGTTACAAGTTAAGTTACCGTGTGAAAAATGTAACTAAGGTAATAACGAAGTTCTTCAGCCTGAAATGTAACTCGCAGTTACTGAGTTACTTAAAAAAAAGTAAGAGTTACTTCCAAGTTACTTCGGACACAAAATAGCATTACGCAGGTGCAGCGCACGTGAGCAGTTGAGTTAGACCTTGAGTTGCCTGCGGAGGAGTGCAACACGCTTAGATAATTTTCGTTTATGTCCAACAATAGACCTCTCCCTGTTTGGAAACAAATGACGCCATAGTGTTCAACAGCGCCACAAATTTGGTAGAATTGAACTACGCTCGAAGCTAGAAGTGAACAAGGTTGTGCCCGAAAGCCACGGTCTTGAGGGGATTACGATATGGTCCCTTAAAGCAGTGGTTCTCAAACTTTTTTGGCCCGGGGAACCCCTGTTCCTAAACATGAGCAGTACATCAGATATCACGTACATCAGGCCCCCACGAAGAGGTCACGGAGCTTCTCGCTGGCACGTTCCAGGCCTACTCCTTTGCCTAGTAAGGGGTTTGTCAACGGGTCAAAGCGCCCATAAACAACGGAAAGAGGCCGCGAACAAACTCCGCAGCCGCGGTGCGCGTGCTTCTGGCCTGCCGAGCGAGCTTGGGCGGGGGAATTCAAGTTCTGTGAATGGATAGGGGCCGAGGCGGCAGCCTTCTCGCGGAACCCGGGAAGGCAGCTCGCGGAACCCCTGTGTTCCGCGGAACCCAGTTTGAGAACCACTGCCTTAAAGGGACGCGACCCTCGGTCCTGCTTTTCTTTCAATGGGAGGCAGCGAACAAGTGCCCGTTCGTGGAACCCAGCCCTCTCCTTCCGATTTGTTTCGGTTTCAGTCTGTCTACCAATGTCATGATGACGTTTCTCTGGTAGAGGTCCATCCGAACGCTTTGCATCTTACTCCCTGTGGGCGCACAATGGTTCAGCTTCATTTCAATGGCGGCGGTTCTTACTTCCTGAATAAAATACTGTGACTGATTGAATATCACATTTTATGGCAAAAAATGCCATGAAGGAACTGGAGAGAAAGCAAGAAAATATGTGGACGTGAGTGAAGAGCGAGTTAAAAGAAACTTGGAACTTAAGTTACTTTTGCAAAGTTATCTGAAAAAGGAACGAGTTCCTCTGAAAGTTACCACGACGCAAAAGTAGCGAGTTAAGTTACAAGTTACCAAAAAAAGGAATTTAGTTACAGTAACGAGTTACTTCGAAGTCTGCTGTACACGTCTCCCCAAGAGCTTCAGCTCTCTCAACGTCTCGGCTCATAAAACGACACGTAGCAAAACACGCGACGGACAAGCTCAAATAAACAACTCTGTCGCTGTCGTTGATTTGATCAACAAACTTGCATCACATCCGCCAGCTTTCTGAAGTGGCATGTTATCGTAAAGGAAGGAAGCGCAAACTTTTCCATTTACATGGTGCGGTGACGTAAGCAGTTGTAAAGGGGGTTTCCTGTCACCAGAGAACGGTCTTCGGGTGAATTGTGCAAGAAACGCGTCGCGGATCGGTGCTACCTTGAGAAACGCATCGAGTGTGAACCCAGATACAGCTTTCATTGTTCAACGGTACGAGGTAGAGCCCTGCGCGGATGAGATTTTTGGCATCCGCATCCGACCCGCATCCGCGCACACGTTATCCGCATCCGATCCGCATCCGCACCGTACACAACAGTTTACATCCGCATCCGATCCGCTGAGCAAAAAGCACCATCCGCATCCGATCCGCAAAATCCGCACGTTTCGAAAGACGCGTAAAGACCGCCGGAAGCATGTTGGTATAATTTCGGATGCCTCCATGCTGTCACGGAAGGACTCAGTCATGACGACAAGCAAAGGTAAACCTTTCAACAAACGCGATATGGAGAGACTTCTGGAACGCGTGGAACGCTACCTCGTCGGTGCTCGCGCGGTTCGAGACGCCAGAATGCCTCCTCTCCCGTCTTGCCGCCGTGCATGGTCAAAGGTGAACCCGAGCATGCGCTCTCTGTCGGCTGTCGGCGAGCAATACAAATAAATTGCTGGTGGAAAAATGACAGCACGCGGTATATCCGCATCCGATCCGCTGCCTTCGTATCCGCATCCGAACCGCATCCGACCTTGCGCCATCCGCATCCGATCCGCACACCGCAGAAAGTGCTAAATTTTCATCTGAATCCGCAAGTATCTTGCGGATATCCGCGGATGGTGCAGGGCTCTAGTACGAGGGTCTCACCATCATTATGCATCCCCGGTCCTCTGGGTGGCATGCTACCATTGTGGAACTGTGGGTTGACAAAGATCTTCCCTCGCATGTTGTTGTCATTCATGCACGGCACTGCTGGAAACCTCCTCTGTGGACCTCCTCCCAGGTTAGGGGAAAGAAACCGTCCCTGCTGCAAGGCCAGCGGCCCGGAGTGTGGCATCCACGGGTCAATGTGTGGTGGCAGAGGCTGTGTGAAAATAGAAAATGGGGAGTACATTTTTAATGTAAGTAATGTAGTAAGAAATGCATACTTGCAAAAGATACATATTTTTTCTCTACTCGCAATAAGAGAGGTTAGTCTGAAGTATTTAATGCTGTCTCTCCTGCAAGATCGGCATGTGAACACTTCTAAAGCGCATAATGCAGCATCTTATAACTAGGGCCTGACTTTTTAGGGTTAAACCCGTATCCGCCCGATATCTACCCCCCGAACGAAATCTGTAAAATTCGGGTTTAACCCGAATCTACCCGAAAACATTCCGGTCGCGTGGCACACTCGTAAGCGTGCATTAAAATAAAGTTTGATGACATTGCTAAACATTAGTTCCATGTTAAGACAAATTTTTATTAAACAAAAAAAAAAATCACCCGAATGCACCCGAATTCCTGACGACAGAATATGCTGTAACGGGATTTAACCCGAATACACCCGAATTTTCAAATGAAAAATATCACCCGATATTTACCCCCCGAATTTGGCCAAAAATAAAACCCGAAAAAGTCAGGCCCTACTTATAACGTAGAATCTCGATGGCACGATCACAGATTAAACAAATTTCGGAATGATACAAATTCTTTTCCAGTCCTGGCTGGAATGCCTACTCTTCCCATGTATTAGAGTTCGGATGATACGAGCGCGTTATCTTGCCTTTACGGATAATACGAACGAGCTGAGGATGCGACAGAGGTCGTTCCCCGGTCACGCTGCTCCTCCTTTCGAAAAGGGAGGGCGATCCTCACCACGAACTCCCTTACATCATGTAGCACAATGCAAGCAATGACTTTCCTTTTGGTGGTGGAGATAAGATCAAAGGGATTGAAAGGCCCGGAACCTTATCACCTTATCTCTGTTTTGACCTTTTTACCCCCCTCACAACAATAAACCGCGAAGCTGTGTGACATCACTCTGGCGGGAAACAGCGACCAGAACACGTGGAGGGAACATATCAGGGCAACTTGTGGCAACATTACGCGTCACCATTCCGTCGGCTTCACCTAACGCCTGCTTGCTTTAGGAGAAGCTCGCTTTAGACCACTGTCGCGCGACTCGCGGGTGAAAAGCACGTGCTACGTCTTTTGAATCATCTCGCGTATTTGGGCAGCATTGGCCAAAAACGGAGACACAAAAGCGTTAAAACCGACCTCTTTCATTGACAGTAACGGAAAATGAACAGTCACTGTCTATTTTCTTGCCTCAATTTTTATTTTGGTTTAACTCGCTTGATACGAATTTTTTCCACGACCCCGTGAGATTCGTATCATCGAGATTCTACTGCATCATCCTGAAATTCATATAATCAAGATTCTACTGTATGCAAAATTTTCTCTTATCGACATTTTGCGTGCAAAATTACGGGTGCGTAAATTATGCGAGTAAATAATGTATGCCCTCTCTCATTATATGCAATTAGCATATTCCCTCTCCGAAGCTCTGGGTTTCAATATATCAGCCTAAATCCAGGGCCATCAGGGAAAGTCCCGTTATAAACTCTGTACCTTGTTGCCACCAGCACCTCTGTGACATCTCTTCTGGAAGGATCTGATACCCCTGGCCGTTCCGCCGCGGCGACTCCTTTTTCTCTCCTCCTCTCTGCTCAGGTAAGCATCCACCTTGGCTGCATCTTCCGCACTTATCACGGCGTCTGTAACGTGAGGCATCGGAGAGCCTTAGTAAACAGGTTTTACCAGGTTCGACTCCAAAACGCAAGACCCTATCCATTAAAGTAGCCGACCGTTTTTTTTTTTGCGGACTCGACGGTGACCGGAAGAAAGTCTGAATAACCAGAAGATCACTAAATTCAACATGACAGTAGCAATGTGTTCACCACGCCTGCCATCGACGGTAGAGGGCGATTGTCTGCAAAAATACTCACTTTTTACAAAAATTTTAAAAAATTTACAAAACAGACGTGCACGTAGTGTCAGCCGTCGCCGTCGCCAGTGAGGCAGTGCACGAGAAGTCACGCGCTTACGGCTACCAATGGGAATGGATGCAGCTCTGAGCTCTGTGACGTCTGCATTTTGCTTGGGAGTATGTTCAAGGGATTGTATCTCCCTAAGTACGACACATAAAAGAATAACTCTTTTTTTTTTGGATGCAGCTCTGAGCTCTGTGACGTCTGCATTTTGCTTAGGAGTATGTTCAAGGGATTGTATCTCCCTACACATAAAAGAATAATTCTTTTGTTTTTCCTTCGTATTCTGGCGTGCAGCACGATGCATCCATGATGTGATGCAACCGCATCTACGAAAGTGTCCCGACCCCTTTAACCCCGCGGCGAAGGTCATCGTTCCCCGTGGGAGTCCGAAGTATCGAACGAGCCCAAATGATCGCCACCCGAAAAGTCAGTCGGCTACTGTAAGACATCTGGTCCAGGAACAAGGAAGAAAAAAAGTTTCTCGTACCAAGTGAGTCCTTGCGACTATCCTTGCCTTTGCTGACCAAGAGCGAGGGAGGCTCAGCCTCCTGGACGCCAACCTATAGGAGGACGCGGGGGGCAGGCACTTCCCAAGCCTCTGCCCTCGCCTAAGAGATGGCGCAGCGTTACTGTTGATTAGCATGTAACAAGGCTTGAGCCACGGCACACCTATCTAACCAACGGCAGAGTGAGGCTTAGACAGGAGTGTAAATACCGTTATTTCGCCTGCCGCAAGGCTTCTGCCATGACACGCCAATCTAACCAACGGCTTCGCTGTCCGTCAACATGGGAACGAGGCAAAGTGGGAGTCGCGTGTATGCCGGTTAATAGACGGTGAAGCCGTTGGTTAAGATTGGTGCGCCGTGGCAGAAGCCTAGCGACACGCGAAACAACGGCAACGCTGCGCCATCTCTTAGGCGAGAGCAGAGGCTTGGGAAGTGCCTGCCCTCCGCGTCCTCCTATTGGTCCGCATCCAGGAGGCGGAGCTTCCCTTGCTCTTGGTCAGCAAACGCAACGATAGTCGTAGCGACTATCTATAACAGTCACACACCTATGCACATGATAGTGTCCCAACACCTTTAACCCCACGGCGAAGGTCACTGTTCCCCGTGGGAGTCTGAATTGTCAAATGAGTCCAAGTAATCGGCGCCCGAAAAGTCCGTCGGCTACTGTTAGACATCTGCTCCAGAAACAGGAAGAAAAAAAAAGTTTCTCGTACCAAGCGAGTCCGGAATCTCTTCTCGGCGCTTTCCTGTTGATGACATGGCGGGGTTCTCTCGCCTTTCTGCCCGGAAGCGCGTCCTCGTCTTCTCTCCATCTTCGTCCTCGTCCTCATCGTCGTCTCCGCCTTGTGTCTCCTCATAGCTGTCTGTCACATCGGCTGTGTCGCGCGACGCGCCTCCTGCATCGTCCTGACCGAGTCCTTTCTCGGAGCTTTCAGTTCTCGCGCTCGGTGTTGATGGATGACGTGGAGACATGGCGGATGACGCGCGGGACGTCGACGGCGAATGTGGAACACGTTGTGAAGTTCGCTCACGGTCACGTTCCGGGATACTCCGTGGAGGCTGGACATAATATAAGAAGAAGAAGAAGAAGAAAAAACGGAGTGTAAGAGGCACGATCAAGAATGCCTGTAGTGTTAAATTACAACATTGCAAAGAACATTTTCCAAAAATGCTCACATCAAATTCTTCTGTTTCTTGCCCAAGTGCATCAAATTCTGGGTCGATGCCAACTTCCAAAATATCTTCTTCTTCATTATCACTGCAAGACACAAAAACATGTCATCCTTAAGGGAGCACGGCACTCTCGAACATGTGTTTACCGACCAAAGATACGAATGTACAACCTTCAAGAATTGCCAATAAAATATAATATTGCCGTTGGTGAGTACACATTTCTTGAGAAAATCAGTTTACAAGACTGCACACGGAAGCTGGCATAGCCCTTTAAATTTCGATTCAATCTGCAAAAAAAGTATGCAGGAGCGAACACTAAGGGTTTTACAGACCTGCATCCACTTAGCTATGCCGCTCTAAGCAAGCACCAAATGCTGCTCAGGAATATGCCACTGCAGTAATCCAGAAAACCAGGAAGGGAAAGAAAGGGAAGAGAAATGCTTACGCTCCGTCGGATCGGTAGCCATAACCCTCGTGAACGGCCACCACCTCGAGAGAACGCCCCTCGTGAACAGATACCGGATTTCCATCTTCGTCCACGTACTCTACTTCACCACTTCTGTCACCTGCAATTCCCATACGTCTGTTTGTACGTGGCAAAACTATCATTTCATATCAGGTAATTATGTATACCTATTGGCAAATAATAAGCTGGCAATAATTTAAAAATATTGGAGTGTCGGGGCCCCTTGCTTTTTCTCAATATGTTTTTATCGACACCACAAAGACTGCTGTCGAGGCTATGCACTCGGTTTGCCAAAGAGAAGAGAAGCGAGTTTGTGGAACTGACTACATAGTCAGTGCACTTTCTTCCAAGTGCCACTGAAAGATACCTTGTGACATACCACACAAATGACACTAAGTGTGAGTGTCACTCATTGAAAGTGACATTAAATTAGTCAGCGTGACAGGGGCATGAGACACAGGTCTGTGTAGGGTGCCCGAAAACTAGCTCCCTCTGTGTACGGTGAAGACAACCGCGTCGTCTGCTACAAATTTCTGCCACCTTGACACTCACGCACAGCTCATCACTACTAAACCTGCAGCTATACGCATAGCTACACAGCTGCGTGTATACATAGCGCAGGAGGTTTGGAAAAGTGGGCGAACTTGGAACACAGCATCCATACATGGTTAGGATGGGCTTCAAAATGGCGGCTTTGCAGCCTTCGTTTCTGCAAGGGGTGACCCCACACAGCAGGAGCTGCTCTTCAGGCACCCTAGGTCTGCCGTAGAAACATACGGCTAACCTCTCATTGGAATTACATCACTCATGCGTGTTCTTTTTGGACAACTAAAGGGACACTGAAATGCAATAATTTGACCACATGGAATAAAAGAAGCTGTTACCTTAACACCAACACAAAAGGAACGGAATTCATCCACTGCATCGTTCGTGATTTATGAGTGGAAAAAAACCGCTACGCTTTTCTTTCTTATTCTCCTTCTCAAGAAGGTCGACCATGCGCAGCGGGCTCCCATTGGTCTCCTCAAACAATCTGTCTAATCATCGCGAGAGATAGTTCGAGGAGACCAATCAAGGCGCCTCTTCTTGAGGAGCGAGGAGGAGAGGGTAAACGTAGATTGCAGTTTCTTTCACCCGAAAACAACAACAGCGGATGAATCTTTTTGCGAGAATTTTCCCCGGCTTTAGTTCCCCCTTAAGGTGCTGTATTGTCAAATCGGTATTGGCTCGAGACTGGGAAGAAATTTTGTGTGTGTGTGTTGTGTCTTTCTTCCCTGTCTTGGGTTTTGTCCTCTTAGCAGTTCCAGGTCTTCTACTGTCAAAAAAAAAAAAAAAAAAGACAAGCAAAAGCAGATATTTGGGTATGTACAGGTATGTCATAGAAACTCTATTGTGCTTCTTTCAACTGAATTCATCACAAAAGTAATACTGAGGTTGTACATGGAATCTCTATGGCCATTTAAACCAATGGACATGTGTATTAGTGCCACCTAGTGTATAGCGTGAGAACCTCTCAAGGAACATTGGATCATTGCTCCTTGAGAGGTTGATGTCTCACACACTGGGGTGCACTAACGCAATGTTCAATGGCTGTTAGTTTAAACGACCATTGAGACTCCCAGTGTTACCTGTGTTCCTTCCTTTTGGGAGATAACATTGTATTGTGAGGCTGCAAAACATCAGCCTAAATGTCCGGTTCAATGTTGCAGCAAATCGTTGGGTAACCATTAAGGATCGACAGGCCGTTTGTGGTTAATGGCATAACAAAGGTACCGACTTGAACACGTTATTAACTTACCACAACCCTCAGATGTGGACACTTCGTCATCATTTAGTGCCAGTAGAGCATCTTCTTCTTCCAAGTTGAGTTCATATTCATCCTGCACCGCAAAGGTTGTCAGCACTTCAGGGCAAGTGCTTAGGACTTCGCTTACAAGAAAAGCGACAACTTACTTTGAACTGTGCATCATCTTCTAGAAGGTCATCATCATTGTTTCTGCGAGACAAATATGCTTGTAAAAACACAGCATGAACGCAACTATACCTCTGATGACACTAATGATAGAAACTTAATTGAAACCGTGGGTAAGATACCGCTTCACCGCGCATTGACAGGCAGACACACTGTACAAATACTAACGGCTAATTAGTGGAAACGGTGGACAAATATATGTGCACTTGAACAGCTTGTGTTGACTTATCCACTCTATGGAATTCACTTTTCAGATTGTCCACAAGACGCTACTTACTTGGCCATGATCGTGAACTAGGCTTAGGCAGATAAGGACCCCCTCCGTCGCTGACCACATCAAACTTCATTAACCCAAGCTTTATCAAGGCATCCACAAAGCTAGTGTCACCAGTTTTTCGCGTGAAGCTCTGCGCGTAAATACTACTCGTATTCTTATTGCACAAAAACCGCCAAAAACTTAAGCTACAAATTGTTTAAGAGAGCCCATCACTTGCAAAGTTGTCAGACTTCGACGATACATCCATACTTGCATTCAGACAAGCAGGGGGCGCTAGTGATTTCTCAGATTCTGTTCTTCAAAGTTGACATCGGCATTGCAAAAAATTTTCACAGAAACAGCGCACAAGTGAATTGAAAATATTTTTTATTAATATCTATTATGGAAGCAGACTATAAAAAATTCACAAAATGATCACATCATCACACCTTTTATAAAAGGTGGAACAACAAATTACAGCAGGAGCAGAAGTTGCTGTTACTGCACTGGCACAATAATTAAAAAAAAAAAGTAATAAGAAAGCCTCCTGTAAATTTTCTTTGCGTCCTATCGTCACCATACTCTTGCTCTTCCAGTGGCCAGTAGCTAGCTACTGCCACTCTCCTATGAAGCATAATTGAAGTAATCTAGGCAGGACGACTTTGGCTCATCACGCTGAGCTGAATTTGATGACGATGCAGCCGAAGAATTTGCGGATAATCCAAAAAAGGCACTAGCTGGTTGCTGATCACGTCTCCAAGCCACAGATACAGGAGCGGGACCTTTACGCTGTCCTGTCTCTCGGCGGACCAGAGACATGAGGTTCACGCTTGGAACGTGACACTTTTCCCTACGAAAACAAAGGACAGGAGAGTTGGTACGCCTGTATTAGACACCTTATAAATCGTGGTTCACATTCTGCTGATCAATCAGCGTACGAGTGTGTCAAAACAAATTCGTTTCTACCTGTGGGCAGTGACTACAACGTTGCGGTGAGGCTCAGCGTCGTAGCTCTGTGTTTCGCATCCAAAGGACTCTGCCAACTCATGGACTACTCTGCGTTGATCCCTGTTCATCGAGGGAAAGGAGTGGCTTCGGAACTTCTGCTTGGACTGGAACAGTACATGTAATATCGTATTAAGGAATAGGTGATGGTATATATGAGTAACTGTGCCACAGGAGTGGCATATTCTGGGTAAAACGGTATGTAAATGCAAATGTACGCCCAAGTTGGTAATTGTTTAAATAATGAAGACAGTAGCAGACCCAACTGGACTGTCTGTATAGCTAGCCATGGTACTAGTACCTTTTCCAGAAATCAGATTTTATCTCAGTCACAGTCACCTATACTAGTGTTCAACTTAGCAAGGACAAGAAATCTATCAACTACATATGCTGTTGGAGATAAGGAGCCGCAATGGCACGCCAGGAGACAGAGCCGTATATTAAAAGGGAGTCTGGCCATTAATGGGTCATGCCCATACCTGAAGCTCCGCCCACTTTTTCAGCTTTCTGACCAATGCAGCCTTGAAATATGGGCCACTATCAATCAACCTATCCTCACTATTTGTCCCCGTATCCAACATATATTTACAGCGACATTTTAATCAATGAAAGATGAGGAATCACCGAAAAGGTTAGCCTGGTGTAGGACTCGAACAACGAAATCTTCTGGATTACCGGTCCAGTCCTACAGCTGGCTAACCTTTTCAGTGACTTTCATCTTTCATCGTTAATTTCTCATGCAACTTGAGGCCTTGTATGTGATTGTCCCTTCTATGTTGTTCCAGCCTCAGAACATCAGTTCTCCATTATAATCAACTTTTTAGTTGTTGACTTTAGGGAGCACATTGCAACTGTAATATTGAAGTCTGATCTTCACATGATGCGCTCGAAACACTGACGAAGCACAAAGGTAATTGCAGCTCGTGCCACAGACTAAATTATTTCAGCTCTGCCGTCTGTTGCCCACCTAAAGTTGCCGGCAAAAGAACGGCGGTGACGTCGATATCTCCGCCCTCAATTAGCGTCACAGAAAGACATAATGTTTCACGACCTTTGTTTTGCTTTGTTCTTCCTCTTTTTTGCTTTGCGCACCACCATTACATATCAGCGCTTATCACACTGGGGAAGGACAAGAGCTGTGTCCGGCAGGATGAAATGACTGATATAGCAACCGACTGTGAACACACGAAGGAACGAAAGGAAGGAAAATGAAGAACAAAGCAAAGATCGTGAAACACAACGCAACAAGGGTTTTCCAAAATCGCATATGACGTTCTTCTGTGACGTTAAGTGAGGGTGGAGATATCGACGGCACCGTCGCTCTTTTGGTGATCGCTTTCTGTTTCCAGCGGATGGTCGAGGCGAAATATTTCGGTCTATAGCACGCGATGAGATTACTTTAGTGCTTCATCAGTGGTTCAAGCGGATCGTGTGGTGATCAGGCTTTCAGTCAATAATTACAAAGTTGATTGAAATATTTCTGTTAATTAGTCCCCTAACTGAGCAAAAAAATTGGTTTCCTAGTAGCAGCACCGTCGAGTAATCCAATGGCGAAAGTAAAATGGCCCTAAGGCAACTCCCCTTTTTAGGAAAATTTGTTGCAGATAACAGGAAACACAATGCATATTGTCTCTTTCCATTAAACTTCTGCTGGTTGCGAGTCTGCAGGTCTACCCGTCGTATATGTATTAACCCGCCTGTCCGCGTCCCTTGCTGCAGTTTCCACTCAAGTATGAACCTGCTAGACATTCTTGCGTACAGTACAATGCTTGCATGTAATGACTAGGGCCTGACTTTTTAGGGTTAAACCCCTATCCACCCGATATTTACCCCCGAACGAAATCTGTAAAATTCGGGTTTAACCCGAATCTACCCGAAAACATCCGGCTCGTGCGGCACACTCATAAGCGTGCATTAAAATAAAGTTTGGTAACGTTGCTAAACATTGATTGCATGTTAAGACAAATTTTTATTAAACAAAAAGAAATCACCCGAATACACCCGAATTCCTGACGACAGAATATGCCGTAACGGGATTTAACCCGAATACACCCGAATTTTCAAATGAAAAATATCACCCGATATTTACCCCCCGGATTTGGCCAAAAATAAAACCCGAAAAAGTCAGGCCCTAGTAATGACTAATGAGCCACACACACCAGTGTCACAGCCCGTTTGAACACAGGATCAGTGGCTAACACATGATTTCACTCAGACCACAGTGACCACTCAGACAATGGAGCACGTCACGCGTTGTTTTCTGGTCGTCGGGAATAAAACAAGTTCACACCGCCGCAGCCAGAAACACAGACAAAAGGCACACACACAACAGGACGAACTGCAACTCACGACTACTTTACTGTTGAACACACATACACTCTTAAATACCAGAGCAGGCACCTGTTCCCCTATGTATCTGACCTATTTTTTTAGATAACAAAATTCCTCCTGTATGAGGGCGATAGAGGGAGCGCTGACACATTTTTCTCCTTTTTCCTCAATCAAGAATGCTTCGTATATCTCTCGATCCTGCTGTGATCGGAGATTAATTTCTATTGAGGTTTTATCAAAGGCAGGCGAGCATCCACATCTATCGCAGTGGAATGCCAAGTGGCCCGACGGTGGCATCCCTTTCAACAACGTCGCGTGCTCACGTAACCTAGTATTGATACACCTGCCCGTCTGGCCGATGTACACTCTTCCACAGGATAGCGGAATACAATAAACCACACCCTGACGGCAATCAACCCATCTGTTTTTGTGTTTGGTGTTACACACATGTCTTTTTTGTCGCTTGTTCACCTTAGGGCAAAGACTATACAACTTGCAAGGGGCTGAGATCACAACAGGAACATTATGTCTGACACCTACTTTCTTTATGTTATGTGCAAGTCCGTGAAAATAGGGAATTGAGACCGGTCTACCCTCCACCCGGCTCCCACCAAGCTTCGGTAAGCCCTTACATTTCCGAACAAGGCACTCTGCCACAGAGATGAGTAGATCCTCGGGATAACCCCCAACCCGCATTTTTTCTAGCTGAGACTCGAAACTCCCCTGAATTGTATGTTGACAGGACTTCTCCAAGGCAGCCCCCAGGCCTGAAGTGGCAATAGCCCTCTTAACAATCTTGGAATGCGCCGAATCGTACGGTAGTACCATCTTTTTTGATCTAGGGTGGAAAGCCCAACAAATATGGTCGTGTCCCACTCTTAGCTTCAAATCCAAAAATTGGAGGGTACCCTCCACCGGTAACTCAAATGTGAACCTCAGGCCTGGAGCACAGGATCTAAACACATCTAAGCAGGCCTGAACATAATTACCCAAAACAGGTGACCCTAAACTTGAATCGAGAAAAATGAGGAAATCATCAACGTAGCGAAACACTTTCACTCGCCGTTTGGCATCCATCATGTTCTGTATGGCGACGTCACATTGACCCAAGTATATGTCAACTAGTAAAGGAGACAAACAAGAACCTATGGGGGTGCCACTCTTCTGTAGAAACAATTGACCTTCCACTTCCACCACAGTTGCAGTGAGGTACCCTCTTAACAACTCCAAAAAGGTAGACAGACTGATTCCTGTACTATTCTGAAAAGTCACCGTCCCCGAACTCTCAACTCTCTCTTTCGGGGACGGTGACTTTTCAGAATAGTACAGGAATCAATCTGTCTACCTTTTTGGAGTTGTTAAGAGGGTACCTCACTGCAACTGTGGTGGAAGTGGAAGGTCAATTGTTTCTACAGAAGAGTGGCACCCCCATAGGTTCTTGTTTGTCTCCTTTACTAGTTGACATATACTTGGGTCAATGTGACGTCGCCATACAGAACATGATGGATGCCAAACGGCGAGTGAAAGTGTTTCGCTACGTTGATGATTTCCTCATTTTTCTCGATTCAAGTTTAGGGTCACCTGTTTTGGGTAATTATGTTCAGGCCTGCTTAGATGTGTTTAGATCCTGTGCTCCAGGCCTGAGGTTCACATTTGAGTTACCGGTGGAGGGTACCCTCCAATTTTTGGATTTGAAGCTAAGAGTGGGACACGACCATATTTGTTGGGCTTTCCACCCTAGATCAAAAAAGATGGTACTACCGTACGATTCGGCGCATTCCAAGATTGTTAAGAGGGCTATTGCCACTTCAGGCCTGGGGGCTGCCTTGGAGAAGTCCTGTCAACATACAATTCAGGGGAGTTTCGAGTCTCAGCTAGAAAAAATGCGGGTTGGGGGTTATCCCGAGGATCTACTCATCTCTGTGGCAGAGTGCCTTGTTCGGAAATGTAAGGGCTTACCGAAGCTTGGTGGGAGCCGGGTGGAGGGTAGACCGGTCTCAATTCCCTATTTTCACGGACTTGCACATAACATAAAGAAAGTAGGTGTCAGACATAATGTTCCTGTTGTGATCTCAGCCCCTTGCAAGTTGTATAGTCTTTGCCCTAAGGTGAACAAGCGACAAAAAAGACATGTGTGTAACACCAAACACAAAAACAGATGGGTTGATTGCCGTCAGGGTGTGGTTTATTGTATTCCGCTATCCTGTGGAAGAGTGTACATCGGCCAGACGGGCAGGTGTATCAATACTAGGTTACGTGAGCACGCGACGTTGTTGAAAGGGATGCCACCGTCGGGCCACTTGGCATTCCACTGCGATAGATGTGGATGCTCGCCTGCCTTTGATAAAACCTCAATAGAAATTAATCTCCGATCACAGCAGGATCGAGAGATATACGAAGCATTCTTGATTGAGGAAAAAGGAGAAAAATGTGTCAGCGCTCCCTCTATCGCCCTCATACAGGAGGAATTTTGTTATCTAAAAAAATAGGTCAGATACATAGGGGAACAGGTGCCTGCTCTGGTATTTAAGAGTGTATGTGTGTTCAACAGTAAAGTAGTCGTGAGTTGCAGTTCGTCCTGTTGTGTGTGTGCCTTTTGTCTGTGTTTCTGGCTGCGGCGGTGTGAACTTGTCATGTACCGACTTCCCCAACTTCGGACCCTCAGGGAATAAAACACTCACCTGTTTAGCAGTTTGGACCAGCTCAGTCAATTTCTGGTAGACAGCAGCGACGGAGGCCGGGTTTTTACGAGCCTCCTCCTTGAGAAACTCCGAGTAGCAGGACGTGCCAACCTGACTCGAGAGGTCAGCGTTCTGAATGTGAAGGGCTGCAGCGAGGCGACGATTTCGTTCCACCAGCGCACACTCTTCATTGCATTCTAACCTGCAATGATGAGAATCTGTCATGACTGAGTGCCCTGGGGACCTTGAAGCTAACAACAACGGCAACTTTATGCGATGATGATGATGATGATGATGATGTCAGGGGAGTTTCATCACCAGAGGAGATACTCTACCCAACAACACCTAGATAGAGAAAGCCTGCGCGCTCGTCGACGTGACGTAAAAGAGTCAGTCAATCAGGATCGTGTCTTCAACGGCCGTAGCCAATCACAAACAGGCTTTCTGTGGTTATTGCCATGGAGACGAACAACCATCGTCTGCGAGTAGTGATTGAACATTCCCGCATACTAAATGAGAAAACTTGGAAATAAAGCGCAAAACGGTCTCAATCTTTCTCAAAACCGATTTTCTGGAAAGCGCCTAGCACTTTCTGTCCAAATATTCAAACCACAAAGAATATCCTGTGGCTTCAGTCACAAGATATTCTCTAGCAGACGACAGGGCCAAAGGTGTCGTCTGCCGTGCACGCAGCAGTATGCCGCTCCCCAAACTCCGGCGGCGATTGTATGCTCAACACAAGTCGCGGCAGAACTTCCACGTAGTGAGACGTGTTTGGCCTTTTCTTTTGCCAGAATATTCTGTGGCGATGCCGCTAGTATGAATGCACTGTATAGAAGATGCGGAAGTTCCAGCTTTAGATAACGTTATCTTAAAAGGAACGCCGTCCCACCTCTGTTGGTCCTGCAGCACTAGTGATTTCGTAAAGGAGGCTTCACCTCATGCAAGGAAGCATCGGGTGAAGCCCACTTTCGTGGTGGTGTCGTCCATATTCATAGAATAGTCGAATATTCGGAAAACCGAATATTAGATATTCGATTCGCGAATCAAATACTTCGAACGATTGATATATATTCGACTCGAATTCCATAACTCGAACATTCGGACACCCCTACCAGTGAACAGTAATCTTCGATGGATCGTTACCATCCACCCAGCTACTTCAGTTCAGTACAATTCAAACGCTAGAAAAAGGGAGAGACCTCGAAGGCTTGGTCTTTGAGAGGGCCATAACTTCACCAATGTCAACCGATTCTCCGAGCTGGATGCCTTGAAGCTTGGTGGCCAGGACAGAGGCTGACAGCTGGTTGTAAGCGGGGCCGCCTTCTCCACAGCTCACACGTTCTGAACGGTGACCGCAGGCACAGGTAATGGTCACCTACAACAGAAATTCTCCATGTAACCATGCCACAAATAGCTGAAACAGATCATCTATGTCAGCAGCTCTCAAGCAGGGTTGAGAGAGCCCTGTGATGAGGTTCTGTGAAACTGTCTTGTACTTGCAAGTGTAACTTGAGCTTGTACCGGTACTTGACCACTTAGGCCTAAGCCTTGGTAACTCACTGTGTCAAACATGCCATCTTTGCAGAAGAGCATTGCAAAGAGCAGGTTCCTTGAAGCCGCGCCGGTACCGCTGCAGGTTCCCCCGCACAACGTAACTTGAGGAACCACTGATCTATGCAATGTAGCGGGAACTCATGCCCTCCGACGCATGACACAATCAGGACCTCTTGCTGCAATGGCATGTGCGCTTTTCCAGATTTAATAAATCTACAACATATTTCTCGTTTTTCGAATGTAGATCGTCTCGCATTTAGTTTCTTTCTCGTAGATCTCATCTTTATTCAGCAGTGTGTGTCATGGTCAACGAGGCTGGCTACTAGCGGTCTGTACCACAATTCATTTATGGAAGATTGCTATGTACAGTCACTACCATTTCTGCAAGCAAATCACAAGTGAATGCAGTTGTCTGCTTTAAGCTGTCTGCTATCACTGCGAAGCTGGCCGACCCACATCCCTCCGTAATCAAAGCTGCCTTGTTGTATGAGTAAAGTTGCAAATTTCACCGAGCACGCCTTGCCAAGCGATGGCTTGCGGCTGTCATATCTTTGTTATAAAGCTTCGGAAAAAATCAGTTATTTAGATTGGAATAGTATGCTATGACCACTGGCTTCGGAATTCATAAAGAAAAATGTTACCTATGCTTCGCTAATTTTTCAGTTCAATTAGCAGTTGGCTAGGTTAGTTTTGGGTAGAGCTGTGCGAATATTCGAATGTGAAATGAATTTCAGATGCTATTCAAATGATATTTGCAACCTATTTTCAGTATTTGAAATTTTCGAAGATTTTTCGAATAGTACTGAAGCGCATACGAAGAGGGGAGTCAAGTCCTGTAGATCACATAAACAAAATACAGAAACCGACACTGAAGATAGAATAGTACTGAAGCGAGATATTGTTATTGCCATTCTGCAAGTGGTCCATCCAAGTACATCCAAGAGTTAGGTGAAGCCCACTTTACATTACTGCCACTGTTTTTTTGGTGTGCCTGTTCTATTCTGCAAATCGGCTTCACCTCATTACTCTCGAGCATTAGGTGAAGCCCGCTTTACATTGTTTACAATATCCTGTCATTAAAGTCTACAAATTTTGTGAGCTCATGGTCAACAGTGTACTCTGGACACTGCACGTTCCAGTAAATGTACTCCCAACTTTGAGAGTTATGTTCAGTAACAGATGGAATGATGTGCAGTTTCTAAAAAAAGTACAAGAAATTCACAATGTAAACACAGAAATGAGGAGATGCACACTAAGCAGGCTGCATGGAACATGTTGACTAACTCTCAATGCAGTTCATCCCACTAATGCAGTCTACCATACACAACACAGAGGGATCGTTCTCTCACGATATGTTATGATGCATGAAAAGGCTCACATGTTTGGAGCAGAACATCATATAATGAGCAGAACACCACAAAATATTTCACCATGAGGTATTTGAAATTATTCAAATTAGGCCTTTTCTGATTATTTGAATTCAATTTGCCATCTGAAGAAATTATTCGGATTCAATTCGCAGCGTAAGTGGTTCGTAAACAATTCGCATTGGAAATTTTGCTATCCGCACAGCTCTAGTTTTTTTTTTTTTTTTTCAGGCTTCATCCGAAGTGACGCTGATGCAAATTGGAGGTAAAAACCAGGTTTTACTAGGTTTTAACCCTAAAACACACAGTGACAATAAGAGCAACGAAGAAGTACAGCAAGGCACGAGGGCAACTATAAAGCGAAACACGTACAGCTGCCTTGCAGGGCGTACTGGGACAATTTCCCGTGTGGCAAGCCTCAGCACAAGGGTGGCCACAGGAAGGTCTGGGTCTTGGGCATGGCTGCTCACACGCATCGCTCGTCAAACAGGGTCCCGCATGGCACGTACTCTTGCACCGGTGCAGTCCACAACCCAGCTCTTTGTTGCAGGGCATGCCACAGGATAGACCCTCGAGGAAGCACGGCACTGCCTTGCGTTTCTGTAAGCAAAGCGAATATGTCGAGTCGCGCATAAAGATCGTTTTACGTTAGTAAAATTAGTAAATCTGACAGTGAACCCTCTGTGCCAGTACTAGTAAAGCTTGTGCGCTATATGTGGAGAGCCTGAAGTTTTCGGGAAATATTTTTTTCTAAATTCGTGGGGTAAAAATCAG
The DNA here is from genome assembly GCF_037126465.1 of Ornithodoros turicata. NCBI lineage: Eukaryota > Metazoa > Arthropoda > Arachnida > Ixodida > Argasidae > Ornithodoros > Ornithodoros turicata. Next base: position 14,333,968 of record NC_088208.1, read on the forward strand.
GTAAATAAACATGTGCACTAAATTTGTGTGAATTCGGGTGAAAAAACTTCCAGTATGCTAAATTCGGGGTGAAATCCGGCTCAGTTACTCAACTAACTGTAGTGGTTTGGTACAAATGGTGATGTAACTGAATTTTTCTGCCAAACAAGTAAATTAATGCATTCCTACAGACATCCCAGTGAGGGCAATTTGCCAGGTAAAAATCGGGTTTCACCCTAAAGAGGCAACCTTCAATTCGGGGTGCAAATTCGGGGAAGAATCGGGTAAAACCCTAAAACTTCAGGCTCTAGCTATATGACAGCTGTCAAACTGCCCCTGAGCTGCATTTGGAGTGCTTGATATTTTCTTGTAGCGTGAGTTAAACAACCTCAAGCTTGGTGAGTGAATTCCTCAGAAACTTTCCTCTGATACCTTGCAGCTATTATATTGACCTCAATTTTCGAGCAATAACGAGAGCTAGAGAACTCATGCACAAGATTTTTCCTCAGGAGTCCGGGTGAAGTCATGTAACGTACCACAGAAGATCCTATCAGGAAATTAAACTTCAATGACACATTGTACTTTCCGACGAATTTGTTAATCACTCTGTACACAGAATGAAGCCCATTTCTAGTAGCGGTGGCTTTCATCGCGATGCTCGTTTTGCGTATCACCAAATGCTAAATTCTTATATACGCATCATATGTAAATCGTCCACTACCAAACATACACAAAAACAAACATTCCCCCACAGCAAAAAAAGAGGAAATAAGGCATTTCTATTTTATGCAACAGAGTTCACATCACAAAGCGGGCACGAGAGCAAAAAACTGCCAATTTGTATGCCGATAATTACAGCCTGAAGTTTTAGGGTTTTACCTGATTCTTCCCTGAATTTGCACCCCGAATCAAAGGTTGCCTCTTTAGGGTGAAACCCAATTTTTAAACCAGCGAATTGCCCTAACTGGGATGTCTGTAGGAATGCACTAACTTACTGGTTTGGCAGCAAGTGCAGTTCAATCACTGTTTGTACCAAACCACTACAGTTAGCTTGAGCAACTGAGCCCGATTTCTCCCAGAATTTAGCGTATTGTTAGTTTTTTTTCACCTGAATTCGCATGAATTTAGTGCACCTGTGTATTTACCAGATTTTTATTACCCGAAATTCAGAAAAAAAAAATTTCCCGAAAACTTCAGGCTCTACTGATAATTAGAGCCTGAAGTTTTAGGGTTTTACCCGATTCTTCCCCGAATTGAGGGTCACCTATCTTGGGTTAAACCCGATTTCTACCTGCAAAACTGCACCTAGGCTAGGCACCTCACGGCATCGACATATTAGTTTCTCACAAAATATGCGACTGTCCCTTACTTCCGGCACTCTGGATAAACGGTACCAGTGAACGTTTATTCTACAATAATGCCCGATTTCTCCCCGAACTCAGTCTGAGGGTAGTTTTTCTGCCCGAATTTGCGCGAATTTTCAACATCAATTTATTGACCCGATTTCTGCCCCCCCGAATTTGGAAAAATATAAAACCCAAAAACTTCGGGGTCTCCTGATAATGCATACCTCGTGTCTCCCATAGCACCACTTCTCAGTTAAGGCTGCGCAAGGTGGACAGAAGTCTTCGCTGTGGCACGTGTGCGTGACGGTATGGCCACATGGGTGAGGCCGTAAGCAAGGTTGACTGCACTCTGGTGGCCGCGTGCCGCACGGCACTGGAGGACTAATGCTTGTGCTTCCGCAATGGCAGGCCAGGTCTTCAAAGCCTGCATAATACACAGATATGATTAGAGCCTGAAGTTTTAGGGTTTTACCCGATTCTCCCGCAAACTTGCACCCCGAATTGAAGGTTGCCTCTTTAGGGTGAAACCCGATTTTTACCCGGCAAATTGCCCTCACTGGCATGTCCGTAGGAATGCATTAATTTAATTGTTTGGCAGAAAAATTCAGTTACATCACCGTTTGTACCAAACCACTACAGTTAGTTGAGTAACTGAGCCCAATTCCACCCCGAATTTAGCGTACTGGAAGTTTTTTCACCCGAATTCGCATGAATTTAGTGCGCATGTTTATTTACCCGATTTTTACCCCCCGAATTTAGAAAAAAATATTTCCCGAAAACTTCAGGCTCTAGATATGATGCAGATGCCCAATGAGAAAGCAAGTGCCACACGGTTAATTGTGAAGTAAACCACGAGTCTGCCTTGGGAAAGAAAGTGTGGTACTCAGTTCGTGCGTAAAATAAGAGAATAATTGAACCTCTGTGTGCAATAAGGGGATGAGTGGAAAAATCCCAAACCGAGAAAAGGGGCCAGATCTGATTGTCCGTCCTATTGACACGCACGCATTTCACGTTTTTTACCATCCTATAGCGGGGCAATAAATTGCAATACGGTCCTAAATTTTCATTGACAGGTGCATACTGGTATGTAGATGTCATTGCAGCAAAAACAACAAAGAGGGGATAAGTCGACTGGTCTCCTTATCGCATACAGAAGTTAAATTGTCATGTGTATCAGCATTGTGTATAACACTGTACTCATTGTGTTTAAAATGATGGGACTCAAATCAAAGGTTAAAAGAAATGCTCCCACACGGTTCCTTAAAATTAGGGTTTGTGGTAGGAATTATTTCTTTCAAATTCGGAATATTACGAAGCACTCCGAATATGCCGTACCATGTTAGCTGCCGTCCTTTGAATGGGAAAAGGAAATCCCCGTTAGAATGCCCCACTTGTGGACAGCACTTCGAGCGTGGCATTAGAAAGTTTTAGTGCATCGTATGCCTTTGTGTACGTAACAGATAGCGTTGGTGGTCTCAAGCATGTGTAAAACATAAAGAGAGCTTCGCACAGTGCACAGAACCACCATGAGAGATCGAGAGATTCCTTGAGGTCGAGGAACAAACAAGACGACGAGGACAACAGCCTCGCGTTGTCCTCATCGTCTCATGTGTTCCTCAAGCACAAGGAAATGCCACCTCTATCTAGCAGATCTATGTTGCCAACAAAAGCGTGGCACAACGCAGGCAGTTGGAACGTGCTACTCACTGACGTTCCAACAGGTGTGGCAGTTTCCCCGATGGCAGGGCTCTTGGCAGACGTGGAGACCACACGTGAGCCTCTTCCCACAAGTGAGGGGGCAAGGATGTTCCGTGTCCACGCAGCACATGACCAGGCACTTGTGACGACCGCACTGACGCCGTTTCTGACAACGCCGTTGGCACGTCTGCTCTTCTAAGCTCGCAGCCTCCATGCAGAGAACGTCCCGGGAGGTCGCGCCACAGCGGCAGCGGATCAGCGTGGACAGGGGACAATCCGGGCAATCCCCCTCGTGACACTTGGCCTGGCAGCGGTGGGGATTGTCTGAGGAACATGGGTATGCATGTACGGTGCTGCCATAGATTAAAACTTTGCAGGCACTTTTGTGCCTCTTACAAAGACTTCCATGGACACACTCACGTGTCATGACTAGAGCCTGAAGTTTTCGGGAAATATTTTTTTCTAAATTCGGGGGGTAAAAATCGGGTAAATAAACGTGTGCACTAAATTCACGCGAATTTGGGTGAAAAAACTCCCTGTATGCGAAATTCGGGGATAAATCGGGCTCAGTTACTCAAACTAATTGTAGTGGTTTGGTACAAATGGTGATGCAACTGCATTTGCTGCCAAAAAAAGCAAGTTAATGCATTCCTACAGACATCCCAGTGAGGGGAATTTGCCGGGTAAAAATCGGGTTTCACCCTAAAGGGTGAACCTTCATTTCGGGGTGCTATTTCGGGGAAGAATCGGGTAAAACCCTAAAACGTCAGGCTCTAGTCATGACGTACAAAATTACATAAAGAAAGGAAAGACACTGTGCGAACATTGGGAATTTCGAATCTGAATTGACCACAGTTGAACCTCTATGTAACGAATTTGTAAATGCTGGCTCTTTGTTTAGTTAAACAGAGAAATTTGTTGAATGGAACACGCCAAGCGAAACAAAGATGGCCGCTGAAGCTACCAGCGCTGCGCGTACCGCAAAACGCCATTTGTCATAAAACAGGTATCAAACTATGAAGGGCGCAAGATACCGAGCTTTATTCATCATGTAACGCTAGGTAATCCGTAATTTATGCACAGTATCGCTTGGAGCATTCGTAACTTTTGTATTTCCGGGTGACCTCTAATGCTTTCTCCTGCGCGCTCGCGTATCGACGTTTCTTTGGTTGGTTCACTAGCACTGCTTGCACTCATGCTGCACAATTCTGGAAAGAACGAGAGTACACCGCCGTTGGGTACCGAAATGAGAAATGGGTACATATTACGTAGACGTTTGCGCCGATGGAACTTTGAATGGCGTTGGCGTCACGCACGCACATTTTGCCACCGTTGGCGTGAGCGCCCATGGTGCAAAGAAAAACAAGCGGAAAACGGCATAAAACCGTAACTTGCTGTCATCGGCATCAACAAAAGCAAATTATACCTCTGTCAGACGGGCACATATACGGCCTTTAAAGTTTCGGCATTAAGAAATTGCCGTAAGTTAGATACGACCTTAAGCTCTGGGAAGCTGCCAGACGGTATCCGTGAAGCCATTTTGTCGATGATGTCCACATCGATAAACAAGTCTGTGAATGTTGAATGTAATGTAGTGAAGTCACGTTTTTTTCTTACTGAGAGTACACGAAAGCAACGTTTTGTTGGTATTTTGAAAATACAAGAGCAAACTACATTTGCTTTGAAGTGCTTTTGATATTTTTTTGAGTGGCGTCCGACTTTTTGAATGCAGACGACGCGGTGTGATGCCGCGCGCAGTGGGTCGAGGGTGTCCCTACGAACTTAACACCTGTACCGACGAGATAAAAAGCGAAGCAAAGTGCAAAAATGCCAGAAAAACACAAAAAGAAAAACAGATGACAACATTACGTCGGGTAAAAAACATTTTATTTCGAATTGAATTAAATGTGCGAAATCCTGCTTTTATGGCGCTTGGTGACGAGGCTTGAGCAGTTTCGATGGAATGCCGTAAACTGTCTTGCGGGAACGCCATTGCCCTTCTATCTCAGTTTTGTCGCAAAGGCCGTATTGCACCCCGTCTGGCAAGGAGTTAATGACAGTATGCACTTACGGCCGTGACCGTTAAGGCCGTAAGTGCGCCCGTCTGACAGGGGTATTAGACTTCACGAGAGGCCAGCAATGGGCGTTTTCGTGTCAGAAAACAGGTGCGAAGAGGCCCTCCACCTCTCACGGCCCTCTCGCCGGTTTCGAAACGGCATCGGCGCACCGAAAATTACCGCCGGTGGCGGCGCACATATCCACATGCTCGTGTCTACAGCACGTGACAACCGCAATAACAATAAATTTTGTTGGTGTTGAGCTGAACACTGCTGTTTACCGCGCCACTGCGTGCGCAGCCAAAACCCGCATCTCAAACGTGCTTTTTCAGTTTCGACTTACGGTAGTGACCTTTTGCGTTGCTATACTTTGAAGCGTGCGATTACAGCGAGATAATCGAGGAGTGGAATGTGTTGATATTTACGTTGTCCATGGAAAGAGCATTAAAGAGGCGTAACACAAAGCAGCGGTTCTCAAACTTTTGTGACGTCAGGGAACATCATGGGATGTCGCCTTCCCTCCCGCTCTCTCCTTGTCAAGAGGATAGCAATGCGGAGCCCGCTCTCATTGGTCTCCGCAAAGGATGCGTCCAGTCAACGTGGGAGATTGTTTGAGGAGACCAATTCGAGCCCTCTCTGCATTGTTGCATTTCTTGAGAAGCAGGGAGAGAGAGCGTACATTGCGGTTTATTTCGCTGTTTCTTTTCTTTGGAAGTTTGATTTATTTTTCAACGTTTCATTTCCAATCAGCGGTTTAGTCAATCAGGTTTATATCAGCGTCACCCCCTTTTTCCGGTGTCATTCACTCCTGGGCCGTTTCTCCGGGATCATTTTTTCCTACACATGGGATGTCAGAAGATTGAGAACCCCTGAAACAAAGCATTAATTAACAGCTATGAGAGTACCCACCAATGGGACCACACTGCAATTCTTTCCCGCAGGTGCTTCCACAGAGAGGCACTGGGTCAGTACACGTCGTCCGTGGCTTGGTCCCAGCAATGTCCTCGAGTAGTGTCTGACCGCACGGACAGGACAACACCAGGTGGGGCAGTCTGGGACAGTCGCCGCACTCCCCGAAGTGGCACGGCTTGGAGCAGTCGTGGCTGCCGCATTCGAGTGGGCGGCCGCACGATTCCCCGCAGGAGTATTCGCTCGACACGTTCATCTCTTTCGTACAGGTCACCTCTTTGCTCTTCTTACTACAGTAGCACCCTGGAGCCAGGTAAACAATGGTTAGTGCATACAGTACCTTGACATCATCAACCCTGCATTGCTTGAAACAATAAAGGAGACAAAAGAATCGGCGTAAAAAAAAAAAAGAGAGAAAAGGATATCATATGAAAACCTTTCAATAGATGACAAAAGCAGCACAGTAGAATCTCGATGATACGAGTCTCACGGGGTCGCGGACAAAATTCGTATCGTCCGAAATTGGTATCAAACGAATTAAACCGAAATAAAAATTGAGGCAAGAAAATAGACAGTGACTGTTCATTTTCCGTTACTGTCAGTGAAAGAGGTCGGTCGTAACGCTTTTGTGTCTCCGTTTTTGGACAATGCTGCCCAAACACGCGAGATGATTCAAAAGACGTAGCACGTGCTTTCCACCCGCGAGTCGCGTGACAATGTTCTAAAGCGAGCTTCTCCAAAAGCACGGAGGCGTTAGGTGAAGCCGACTTGCGGAATGGTGACGCATAATGTTTCCACAGGTTGTCCTGATACGTTCCCTCCACGTGTTCTGGTCGCTGTTTTCCGCCAGAGCGATGTCACACAGCTTCGCGGTTTATTGTTGCGAGGGGGATAAAAAGGTCAAAACAGAGATAAGGTGATAAGGTTCGGGGCCGTGCAATCCCTTTGATTTTATCTCCTCCACCACCACCAAAAGGAAAGTCATTGCTTGCATTGCGCTACATGATGTAAGGGAGTCCGTGGTGAGGATCGCCCTCCTTTTCCAAAGAAGCAGCAGCATGACTCGCGCGCTCTCGCATCACGGGGGAACGACCTCTGTCGCATCCTCGGCTCATTCGTATCATCCTAAAGGCAAGATAACGCGTTCGTATCATCCGAACTCTAATATGTACATGGGAAGAATAGGCATTACAGCCGGGACCGGAAAAGAATTCGTATTATCCCGAAATTCGTATCATCCGTGATCGTACCATCGAGACTCTACTGTATATTAAGGGCTTGCACTTTTCGGGTTCAATTTGGTTCCTCCCAATTATTCTGTCCATAATATGTTTCGGATCAATTCGGATCAATTTCAATTTCTTCAGTCCAGCCCAATTCAGTCAAGCGTCTGTGTGTCTTCTTCTACAGGGTTCGCCAATATAAACTTCGAGGTTTGTAACGAAGATAAAACAAATTAGAACAGTGTCGGAAAGACAAAGTAGATGTTAGAAGACGTATTATGCCCCAAAATTTTATGTTGATACTGCTATTTGGTCCGTTCCTCTGCGGATAAATCGTGAAAATTAAAAAATCGCTGCTGCCTAAACGGCTATACCTGTGTTTCAGCTCCTTTCCGTCAGATGGCGAAACGGTCGAACGCGGCGTTGCAGACGACATCGAAATCTGAACAAGTGGAACTGAATGCAGAATCGTACTCTGCAACGCCGCGTTCAACCGTTTCGCCATCTGACGGAAAGAAGCTGAAACACAGGTATAGCCGTTTAGGCAGCAGCGATTTTTTAATTTTCACGATTTATCCGCAGAGAAACAGACCAAGTGGCATTATTGACATAAAATTTTGGGGCATAATACGTCTTCTACTTTGGATTTCCGACACTGTTCTAATTTGTTTTATCTTCGTTACAAACCCCGAAGTTTATCTTGGTGAACCCTGTACTTCTCTTGTCGTGTTCTTTACTGCTGATTACCTTTTCCATGACTATGTACCAACAGGCCCAAACATTCACCCTTCCAAATTTCTTGCCGAATTCCAGTCACATTACAGGGTTGCCAGATTTGGCTACGTTACGCCAAGTAGACCTCTCCCTGTTTGTAAACAAATGACGTCATAGTGTTCGACAGCGTCACGAATTTGGTAGAGTTGAACTACGTTCAAAGCTAGTGGTCGCGCCCAAAAGCCACGGTCTACGATGGTCTCTGAAAGGGATGCGACCTTCGATCCTACTTTTCTTTCAATAGGAGGCAGCGAACAAGTGCCCATTCGTGGAACCCAGCTCTCCCCTTCCGATCTGTTTCACTTTCGGTCTGTCTACCAACGTCATGATGATGTTTGTCGGGTAGAGGTTTATTGGCTACTTTCTGACAGTCATTGCGCTGAAATTTGGGCAACGGTGACCCGGCTATTTTCTGGCTACTTCTGCGGATACTTCCTCGCACTGCATTTTTGAGACTCCTACACACGTAAATAGGGATACCTTTCATCGCGCAACCCATAAAGCCGAAGTACAGTAAACCCCCGATAACTCGAAGTCGTAAAAACCGGAAAAAATTTCGAGATAAGCGGGGTTTCGAGTTAAGCGAACAGCGAAAATTACGTTGCCACGATGTTACTAGTACAATGCGCTATGTTATGAAACGTAAAAAAAAAAAGCGTTCCTACAGTAATAGGGCTCGTAAACAATTCCGAAGCCATTTATTTTTTAACGTCATCTGACACTGAATAACTCCGTAATAGCAATCTGCTTGGCATTTGCGTCTGTGAACAAGAAAGCATCTTCAAGCACTTCAATGCAACGCATGAGACGCTGCTCCCGGCACGTCACTACCGCGGGCACTCTCGACGATTTCTGTATCACTCAGTTCACCGCTACTGGAACATCGCCGTCGTAAAGCGCATAGTCCTCGATGTTCAAGTCCTAAGTCACTCTCCCCAAAACATACGTGGCGCATCACGTCGTTGCACAATTCATCACAGCCACTGAACTAGTCTGCTGGCTCTGGTACGGCGATGGAAGACCAGAAACCCGCATGAAAGAAAGAGTTCATGCTATTGGCTTGATGAACTTTCTACCAGGCCTTTGATAAATGCCACCTTCCGCTCCAAAGTCAGGGACTTTCATGCGCGTTGTTCAGCCATCATGGCGGCGCGAAGAACAAAACGAAGAGAAGCTCGGACGAATGCAGAGGAGGAGGAGGAGGAGTGACGTTGGGTGGAAAGGGTAGTGCTGTCTGCCTGCCACAGCTAGCGGCGCGTGAGGCGTGAGTCACTAGGACTGAAACGCTTCGACCTTGACCTAGCCTCTTGGACCGAAGAATGCACGTTATCAGCCGTAGGTACGCTGACCTACCGGTGATGGGATTTCGAAATATCCGTACTCGAGCAAAAAAAGGCTTCGAGTTAAAAGGGCCCAAATATATAGGAAGCATTGGGACATGGATCGGGACGCGAAAAATATTCGAGATAACCGATATTTCGAGATAGGCGAGTTCGAGTTAACGAGGGTTTACTGTACGCACAATTCGTTCATTCCTGTCCCCCTTAACGATCAGCCTTCTCTCAGCCGGCACTACGTCCTGTGGACTGTGGTGTTGTCTACTGGAATTCTAGCACTCGTTCAACAGCCTTGATTCAATATATGATGCCTGCACACCACTGTCTACAGAATTGGCTACACACAAGGCAAATTGGCTACGTTTGGCTACTTTCACAAGCTGCATAAGTGACTTTTCAGGATTTTGACCTGGCAACCCTCGTCACGTGTCATGCGCACTATTTAGTAGCAATCTGTATGCATGTCAGATGTAACAAATATTTGTGTACAACAATAATCTATGCAAAGCACACATGATGTTACAACATGTGGTTACAAAGTTGTTGTTGCTGTTTCGTGCATGTGTCTACAATGTGCAAGGAACGCATGTTTAACCGCCATACGAGTATGCACTCTAACTGCAGCTGGAGTGCCGGACAGAAAGAAAGAACAAACTACGTTGTAACACCAGACTCCACCCCAAACTACAGTCAAACTCCTTTATAGCGAACACCTTTTTAACGAAAATACTATTACAGCAAATTTCTTTGCGGTCCTGCTGGAGCCCTATAGGTCCAATAATGGACATCCTTTTTAACGAAAATTCCTTTACTGCGAATTTTTTTTGCTGTCCCCTGAGTTTCGTTGTAAAGGAGTTTGACTGTACATGTTTAAAAATAGCACCCCCCCCCCCCCCCTCCCCCGAGCCTGGGAAAGGCATTTGACACAATAAAAGTCAGACACCAAGCATACCGTAGTCACTTACTCTGTGTTACGATCTTTTCGCAAGGTTTACAGCCCCCAGCATGGCACGGAACATCACACGTGTGAATCTCACAGTTGAGCAACTGCCCGCAGGGATCCCCGCAACTCAGGTCCTGTTGTTGGCTACATCGCACGCACTGCAACGAAATGGCACACGTATCTCTGTCACCACTTTCTAACGTCAAATTGTCCAGGACTCTACAAATAGGTGGATTTTTGCGGATGCCGAGGTGAATAATTGTATACAGTCAACCCTCGATTTATGAACACCCTCGGTTCCCCGAAAAATCGTTCCTAAATCGAGGGATTCATAAATTGAAAATTCCGTTAAGTGAGTACTATCGAACAAATGGAACAGTATTTCCGAGTTGGTATTGTGTTTATAATGCAATATATTGTGTAATTTTGCTTTCGACCATGCCTTCTGCTGTATCAGTCTCATAAAACACAGATGTTAGCGCATTCACACTCTGTTTATTATGCAATACTAAATAGTTTAATTTTGCTTTGGACCATGCCTTCCGCTGTGTCAATCTTAGAAAGACGATATGTCAGCACATTCGCACTCAACTGGTCTCAAATTTCCTCTGGGGTTTTTAACCTACGTTTATTAATCTCAGGGTGACAGCGGACACCTTATTCATGAATTGCGGTCAGGAACACTTCTGCAAAAACCTGTTTGTTGTTCGGATTTCGAGGGGTTAAGAACCGAGGGTGCAATACCTGGAAAACATTTTGTCTGTTCTGGCGTCATTCATAAGACCACGAATAATAATAGAATAATCCCTTTGAAGGTTTTTGTTGGCCTCGGAACGACCCGTTCATAAATTGAGGGCAAAAACGCTGGGCAACGCCTAGTTGGTTCCCAGAAATTCCATTCATTATTCGAATATCGAGGTTCATAAAACGAGGGAAAAATGCATGTAAAAAGTTTGGTTCCTCGTGCTAGTGTTCATAAAACGAGGGAATTCATAAATCGAAGGTTCATAAATCGAGGGTTGACTGTATTCGATTTGAATTCCGAATCAAATATGGAATTCTATATTATTTGAATTTACCCTGCAGTCCCACTTCTTCCATGTTTTCCTTTGCATAAGATTGCAAATAAAGGAAGTTGAATGATTTTGAATCGAAGCGATATCTGCGCTAAACCAAGTATATTCGAATGGTTCCGAAATGGCGCTCATAAGCCGAAAAGCACCAGAAAAGAGGGTATAAAACAAAGTGAGTGCGGCTTTATACAAAGATTTAAGAAAGTTCCTGACAACTGCTTTCCCAAAAACTACAGAGTTTGTCCAGTCAGTTCAATTACCAAAGTTTGCAATAAATATGCTTTTGAAAACCTGAAACTGATGTCACCACTGCTTGCTTTAAACTTGTTTTTCAAAATATTTGAGAATTTTTTACTATTTCAAGAGCCACATCCCCAATTAAGTACTGAGCTTCAACTCTAGAAGGTACAAGTTGGCGCAACACGACATCTCATGTTGCGAGACAACTAAGATCATGAGAGAAGTCACAAACACACGCAAAACAAAAGGTAGCCTAGCTGTGTATTTACACGAGGAAGATCCCCATGGAAAATTATACTAAAAGAAAAAGCTGATTTCGGGGAAAAGTTCTACTGTGCCTTGTGTAGCAGACACAGCAGACGACATGACCAGCCCTGTCGTCTGCTATGAAATATTTTGTGGTTGAGTCCGGAAGATAAATCACACGTAGTAGTTAGAAGAGCGTGAAAAGATACGATGCGGAGTGCTCGCGCTCACGTGTCAGCGAGAGGTTACGACGCATGTTCCACCGGATCGCAAGAGAAGAGGACGTACCCTCGTAATCCGTCCGCAGTGACAGGGCCTCCGTACAGTTGCAGAACACGGAGGGCACGGTCCCGGGTGGCACTGAAGGGTACAGCGATGGACGCAGCCCCTGTTACGGCCGCACATCTCTCCGCAGCTGTGTGGGACTCCGTAGCGGTTCCACTCTGGATCGACGCGCTTCCCACAGAAGCAGAAATACTGATGCGGCACAGCTTTGGTTGTGTGCTGGCATGCCGGGCACCGCCAGCCACCCTCTAAATAAAAAACACAGATGGAAAAAAAGAAACAGAAGAAGAAGAAAAGAAAAGAAAGAAAAAGTATCGCTCGTAAAACAGGGTGTCCACCAAACTGCAGCCTTCAAATTCCCTGACTTTTCCAGGTTTTCACTGACTATTTAAAGCAAATTCCCTGACAAAAACAAAAGGTAACTTGGTGCCTGCTCATACGTTTTGATACCAGATCCAACATAAAACGGACCATTTATTAAGTATTAGTGAGGCTACCCTACTATTCTGCGTCAGAGCTTGTCATACTGGTGAACTGCTACTCGCGGTAACGTTGCTGCGGCATCGCCTCTCAACCACCGGTCGGCACTCGCGATTCGCCGCGCATCATCACGACACTTGCCTGCGATTTTCCCTGACTTCAGCTGCTTTTTAGCCAAATTCCCTGACAATTCCCTGACTTTTCCAGTCACATCAAAATTCCCTGACTATTCCCTGTTTTCCAGGTTTTCCAGGTTGGTAGACACCCTGGTAAAAGTATCGACCGTAAGCACTCTAGGAAAACTACGTGATAAAGGAAGCTGTAAAATCAAAGATAATCAACGCGATGTTGTCCACTTTAGAGGAACATGGCGATTGGCATATTGTGTCTTTGAAACAGTTATCGTGAGCGCCTACCGATCTACTAGAAATCATTAACAACATTTAAAGTCGGCAGGGAAGGCAGTGAATACAAATTTTAAGCGTAGAAGCACTGTTGTGATTTGTTGTTCCTTCAACATATCGTTCACGTGTCAGTAACGAAGGTAAAGCTCCGGTCTCAGTCTGCTCCAGAATATTATCCCCCAATGTTACTCTATATGTACGAATATTCACATCTATACGCAACATCATCGTACAACACATTCACGAAAAAATCACGAAAGAAGCTGTACCTGTGAATACATAGGACCTGACTTTTTCGGGTTTTATTTTTGGCCAAATTCGGGGGGTAAATATCGGGTGATATTTTTCATTTGAAAATTCGGGTGTATTCGGGTTAAATCCCGTTACGGCATATTCTGTCGTCAGGAATTCGGGTGATTTTTTTTGTTTAATAAAAATTTGTCTTAACATGGTACTAATGTTTAGCAATGTTATCAAACTTTATTTTAATGCACGCTTATGAGTGTGCCACGCGACCCGGATGTTTTCGGGTAGATTCGGGTTAAACCCAAATTTTACAGATTTCGTTCGGGGGGTAAATATTGGGCGGATACGGGTTTAACCCTAAAAAGTCAGGCCCTATGAATACATAGTCGTGGTTATAATGACCAAAATACAGTCTTTTGTTGACTTATGAATGGTTAATCTTTCTCGAAAAATCCTCGGTAAATCAAGGATTGAAAAGAGTGTTAGAATGACAGGAAATGCACTGCATTACACCCCAATATGCGTGCATTTCCAAGTTTGGCTCTAAAGTGACAGCTGCTATCCCGACCACGCCCCCCAGAACAATGAGTCATATTTAAAGCCTGAAGTATTAGGGTTTAACCCGGTTCTTCGCCGAATTTGCACCCCGAATTGAAGGCTGCCTCTTTAGCCGATTTTTACCCAGCAAATTGTTCTCACTGAGATGTCTGTAGGAATGCACACTAGCTTGCTTGGCAGCAAATGCAGTTACATCACAATCTGTACCGAACCAGTTCAGTTCTGAGCCCGATTGCTCCCAGAATTTAGCGTACTGGAAGTTTTTGCACCCGAATTTGCGTATTTATGTATTTAGAATGTTGAATGTTAGAATGTTTAGAATTTTGAATTTATGTATTTAGAGCGCATGTTTATTTACCCAATTTTTACTACTGGAATCTAGAAAAAAAAAACAGTTCCCGAAAACTTCACGCTCCAGTCATATTTCATGGGTTAATCGCCTCTTCTTCTTTTTGCGTTTTGACAGTGGGACACGGAATGTTCTACGTTTCTTACTTTGTTGACCTCCATTGGCCTGTTATGGACCTGGACAACTGTGCCTACCCCAGTTCATAAATAGAGAACAAAAAGAGTGGGGTCCTTCAAGGTGTTTCCCTGAAACATGTGTTCACTGTTCAGAAATCGAGGGTTCATAAATAGAGCCTGAAGTTTTAGGGTTTTACCCGATTCTTCCCTGAATTGAAGGTTGCCGCTTTAGGGTGAAACCCGATTTTTACCCGGCAAATTGCCCTCACTGGGATCTCTGTAGGAATGCACAAACTTACTTATTTGGCAGAAAAATGTAGTTCCATCACCGTTTGTACCAAACCACTACTGTTAGTTTGAGTAACTGAGCCCGATTCCTCCTCGAATTTAGCATATTGGAAGTTTTTTTCACCCGAATTTGCACGAATCTAGTGCACATATTTATTTACCCGATTTTTACCCCCCGAATTTAGAAAAAAATATTTCCCGAAAACTTCAGGCTCTATTCATAAACCAAACAGGAATAACGAAGGGAGGCGTTTTGTCCCAGGATGCAACGTTCGTAAAGCGAAGGAATTCGTAAGTCAACGGTTGACTGCGGAATCGGCGCTGGCCAAAGGCGAGCCCGTGTATGCACTGAGGTGCCACGCGTGGGAACTCTACAATTTCGTGTTTGCTGAACCCCAGCTGAGAACCACTAGTCTCTTCTAACCAACCCATTGTTACCTTTAACAATGGCAGAAGGTGAGGTGGCCCACTTGCGGACACAGTGCAGGTGGTAGATATGGTAGCAGTTGCAGCACGACCAGACGGGGTCCGATCCTCGCATCCGCTCGCAGCAAATCATGCACTCGCAGTCGCCATTCATCAGCTGTTCCGTCAGGCGATCTGCAACGGAACGTGAATGGGGGAAAACCGGTTACGACGACGCAGGAGATTAATACGCAAAACGGCACAGGCCACATTCAAAGTCCAGGATCAGGAGCACGCTTTCCCGCGGGCCGAATGCAAATCCGAAAGGTCCAACAACGCGTGTCATTTGTCCGGTCATTAGTCGAGCAAACGCAACCAGTTTTGCATTAATCGGAGATAGCCTATACGGACAGAGAAGTCTCGGGTCACGGATCGATACTGCAAACGCAGTGTGTTCTTCTTCAGCGCGCTGAAGAGCAGACTGTGTTCTGTCCAACCTGGGAATAGTGGCGTGCAGACCTTTTACAACTCGCGTAGTCTGTTTCCATCAGGGGACTTCCTTCTTTCATCATTAATTTATTAGGCACTTGAGGATTTGTACGTATTTGTCCTTTCTATGCGTTCCAGCCTCAGAACATCAATTCCCATCATATTCCCATCAGGGGGTATAAAGTTTGCTTCGAATAAGTGTAACACATTTTCGGGTATTATTTGTTACATTAGTTTCATAATTTGTATCTGCGAGATGATGTACCCGCCTCCTCGCACTATTTTCAGGGTGGTCAGACCACAGCTGTCATTTTTGTCTGCGGCTTCGGTGGAAGTGAGAGTTTTTCTGCGGCTCCGCAACCTCACCTTTCTGCGGTGCGTCGTCTGCCCTGCTGACTGAAGAGCTCTGCACTTTCTTGGGAAAGATGCTCCTGTCGATCGCAGATTCTCGCAGCCAAACCATCGGGAAGTTGCATCCCTTCTTCCATTTCATTTCGTCCTGCTTCGCTGTCCTTCGAGGTTCCGCGCTCCGCTGTCCTTCCTCTCCCGCGTGCCTCGCCACTTCGTCTTTCCACCGTGCGCTGTCCTCGTGATTTTCTTTCGTCCTCCACTTGGCTCTTTGGTCTTGACGTGCAGCAGCTGGAGGTCCCGGGTTCACACGAGGACTACGATTCTTTCTAGCTGTGGCCCCTTGCGAAGTTTCCGCTGACCCAGAGGTTGAAGCTCCTCCGGGGCCTGCAGGCGGATGTTGCTCCTTGTCTTTTTCAGCCCTTTGAGGACCTTGGTTCCTCTCATATCTCTGTTGCGACTGCTTCCTCGAAGACCTGACGTTAACGTTTTGCTGGCTGCAGTGATTGTAGACTTCTTCAACAACGTGAACGCCATTTGGAGGCGGCTGATTCGTGGGATTCCTTCTTTCTCTCGCAGATTTCCTCGCTTTCCTGGCGGAAGGTGTACCGGGTGATATTCCATCACCGGTGCATTTCGGAGAGGAGTTATTGCTATGAGAGGCCTCACTATAAGGCACGCTGCAGGGCTGTGCCCATTCATTGTGCGTGCGGTTATAAAAACGCCGGTCGTATCGAAAGGGTTCGCCTTTTCTCCGGCTTCGTTCCTCAGAACCCTTCTGTTTGCTGGCCCTTACGTTTGATCCGACGTTGGCACATTGATTAGCATAGTGCTTAAAGTTGGAAGAGTTTCTATTTAGAGACACAGTTGGAATACCTATGCTTTGCGGGGTTCTGCAATCGCCAGTGCTCCACACGGCCGAACTGACTGGTTGGTTCAGTTGCGGGTCGAAGTAATAAAACCCACGGTGCTCCACGGGAGCTGAGGCGGCTGAAGGAAGCTGGACATCGCTGGCTACGTACGATGTGCGTCTACCGTCGTCGAAAGTGTGGTACAACTCGCTTTGCGGAATGTATGCACCGGAACACATGGGAACGTCCTCCATTGCCACAACAGCAAAAGTCGGTCGGGCGCTTTTAGGGCAAGAAATAAATGTGCTAGCGAAAAAAGTCGTTGCCACAAGACGCAAAATACCGTCACTTATCCTCACGTAAAAACACGGACAGCTGTCGTGTTCCTAGAAGTGATTTATGGCGCCCTTAAGGAAAATAGCTGAATGGGCAGAGAGGTATACACCGTTCCCCGTGAAATTTCTCGATTCAAGCACAAGATGACGAGACACCTGCACGAAATAATCGATTAAATAATTGATTCTCGTGCTACTGATGCGTCAGCCGGAAGATCAGTCTGATCGGATTTGTACGATATTAAATAGGTGTGAAGCACAGAGAGGCTAACAAGCAACAACACTAGAACAAGAAACAAAATCCACTGCACTGGATTGGATTGGCTACATCTGAGCAGAAGCACAGTGCCATAAACCATAGCCTCATAGCCTCCTATATACCATACTGATCATGCCTACTACGTGGCGGCGCCGCACTACGTGGGGGCGCCAGTTTCTCAGAATACACATACACAGAGCCGGACTCCTTCATAAAGCAGAGCTGCGACAACTTCCTCGGTAACTAAGACGTGACACGTTGCCGTTGATCGCACTCTCTCAATTCCCTCCGTCGCCAAGTCGCCAACTCAACTTTATGGCCAGTTCTCACTTGGCGACGCCCGACGCGGCGTCGTGAGCGCGCGACGGAAGTAGAGGCGCATTTCCGCCGCCCCGACAGCGCGCACAATTTTCATGTTCCCACCACAGTGGCCTTCCGTCGTCCAAAGCAGACGAAAAATCAGGGGGCGTGACCTTTCTGTGTCACCTAATTGGTCGCCAGCCGTCGTTCTCGGCAGCTCTCGCCGACGTCGTGAAAGAAGTTCGGCATGGCAGTTTTTTTGGCTCGACGTCTCTCCTCTCCCGACTCCGGAAATGCGCGTCTATTTCCGCCGCCCGCTCACGACGCCGCGTCGGGCGTCGCCAAGTGAGAACTGGCCCTTACGCTCTGCGCATCGCTTCTACCGCGGAAGGGCAGCCGCGCAAGGGTGGTTTAGAGGCCTTTTCGGGCCCCCACAGCTGTGCTGTGCTTTCAAGCGTATTTGCAGTTTGCAGCGTGTAGGTCAGTTTTGACATAAATGTTTCGAGGTTTTGGACTGCCACTCAGCTGTAGCATGTCAAAGCCATTAAATTATTTAGCTCCTGATGTATGATAATACAGCATCGTATCACTCATCAGAAATTTCAGCTTACTGCACATTCGGGTGTGGAGAATTCTCTACGGCTTTCTACCAAGGCGGCTGAAGCTACGTGAACTCTGAAACAGACCGCCAACGCAGTTGCGTTCTGGCTTTTTTTTCCCTCGTCTTTTGAATTGTTTATATTGCTTCATGAAACTTTTCCAACTCTCTCTTCCAACTGTTTATTTTTGTGGCTTGTACAGACATGTAAGTATATATGTTGGATGCTGAGAAAACCATGACTTGCGTGTTCCACCCACGGTCACACGTACGCACCCTGTTTGGGCTGTCAGCACAGCCAGAGCGAAGGAAACGTCTGCGACTATGGCATTGCTTCCAACGTCTGGACGTGTGACAGTAGCCGGGCCCTTCGCCTACTTTGTGGCAGTATCCATCATGACAATTGCTCATGTCTCAAGTGCATTGGCGCGTTATTCCACGTCCGTCCCAGTAAACCACGAATATCCTGGAGACGTCCAAAATGTGTCGCAGACGTCGAAGACGTCGAGACATCCTATGTACGTCCCATGGATATTCTTGATTGGATTAAAACTATGTCGCATGTCACAACTGTAGCTATGTTCCATGGACGTCACATAGACGTCCAGAATGTCTCCTCAAAATATTTTAGTTGTTGGGGATATCCAATTCTGTATATCCCCTCTACGTCCCAAAGAGAATATCTTGGGTACATCGAGATTTGGATATTCTGAGGCGATCGCATCACGAACCAAAAAGGATGTGCAAACCGGGGCTGAATTACGTTTATCGGAAACAAAGAGCGGTCCTGTGCAAGATTGCAAGATTTCGTTCCTTCCAGAACTGACCGTCTATGTTACGTTGAGCACTCATTGAGAAAGAGGCAGAGATGCGGAATTCTGTGGCACTCTCCAAATTTGACTTTGGATGAACCTAGTGAGTGTGTCAGACCAAGAGCAGTAAGAAACAGAGTCATTACCTTGTTGCAGAATTAATACACCACGTAACCCCTCACTTGACTGCTGTTTTTGTACGTAATCGCATTATACTTAGGCAGCTCACCCTCCGTTTTGTTTCGGAGGCGAGCAGTACCCTCGCATTCGCGGAAGTTCGCGCGACAAGCAATATATAGTATTTGCTTGCTCTTGGAAAAGAAATGCTAGTACCGTTCGAAGATTTTTGGACTGTGAGCTTTTCCATTTCTCTGTTTGCTTTATTTAAACCACCGCGCTTTGTGTTCTTTATGGGAAAATTCCAGAAACAGGCATATAGGAGAAACGGGGAACGAAATAGTTATGTGGTGGCCACTCTCTATATATTTACGGGTCCGTTAATGGTGCCGACACCAGCCCACCCAAGACTTCTACAAAATGTTTCAAGATATGCATGCTTCAGTATATTGTATTAGTAGGAAATTTGAGTAAGGCTCTGCAGCTAGCTAGCTTTGAAGATGATAAATGCAACTTCAAGCTTCCAATAAACGTCCATGCGGCGTCTCGATCTCAAAGCTGTCAATATCCCATGGACGTCTACTGTACGTTTGTGGGATGTTCGTGGAATGTGCAACAGGGGAAGATTTTTTCGTCCCCTGGACGTACAGATGATGTCTATGGGATTTCTGGCATGCTCCCTGGGACGTTCAGACCTCCGAGTCAGGACATCACATGGATGTTCACTGGACGTCTCTGGTTTACTGGGGTGCGCGTTAATCCGCGGAACGAACAGGGCGTAGCCTCACGGCACGAGCGTGACAGGATTTTGAGTTTCTGCACCCGTAACTATGTTAAAAAATGTTATACGATACACTGCAAAAAAATTATGTGTGTGGTACAATAAAAGATATGTTACAGCATATTCTTGTTTCATTTTGGGTGAATGTCAGCATAAACCACTATAAATATTCCAAACGACAAGAAGCATGCAAACGGGAATATCCTCTGAACGTCCGAATATCCCGTCGCGATATTTATAGGACGTTCTTGAAACGTACAAAAGCGGGTCTTTTGCTAGTCCTATGGATGTACAAAGGACTTCTACGGGCTCTCTGGGCAAATCCCTGGGATATCCGAACATCCACGCCGGGATGTTACTGGGATATCGCTGGGATATCTGTGGTTTGCTGGGACAGTGCTTGTGAGCTTTTACAGTGCGTGCTGTGCTTTGCGCAGAGACGATTGTCCCTCACGCGAAACTTTGCGTCAAAAGCAACAATGACTGAGAGAGAAGGAGAGATTGAGAGGGATTAGATGTGAGGCAGTAGTCGAACAGCCGAAAAAGGTCCGTCATCTGCATATGGAAGCGAAGGTAGATTAAGATGACATACGAGGCAGGCGAGATGGTTGTCGGACTCCACGCAAAGAGACAAACAAATACAAGCCTTAATTTGGGCACATCAGAAACCAGCGAGTTCAAGCAAAACCCGCATTATTTCCCAATTTTCCGAATTCAAGCTCAATTTTAATTCTTGTTGCTGTCGTCGAATACGTTAGTTGTGCTGGAAGGAACGTTGATTGAATTGCGGCCGTTTTCTTGTTGTACGCGCTTAAGTTGAAACCCCTAGTCATTGTATTGCAATCGTCCTAGAGATCGCACTGTAGTTATCCCCATCCCACCCCATCTCCCAGGCCCTTAAGTCCATCATATCAATTTCATGTTTACTTCACATGTTGTCGTAGCACAATTTACTTTAAAACAAAAGTTCGTTTTGTGCAAGCCGTGTCCCCGTTACGTCTGCTTTGTCACGAGTGGTCACCGGCCATCCCAAACGTTTTCGGGTGTCTCTAGGACTGGGAGACGCACACAAATGTAATGAGAAAAGCACGGGAGATTACAGGCATAATTGAACGTGTGGCAGGCAATGCCATGTATCAGAAACCCGTACCTAATGAGAATACGTGAGAGAACTGATGTTCTGAGGCTGGAACAACACAGAAAGGACAAATACATACAAAACCTCAGTGACTTTCATCTTTCATCGTAATGAGACTACCTTAAGACATTCTTGCGCGGTTACCTAAAGCAACGGTTTTTAGGCGCGAGGCACACGTGACGCACATTTCAACGGAGAGTAGCAGACGACAAAGCGCTCATCACATAACAGCAAGCGCCGTTCTCCAGGGAGCACACACATCGGTATGACCATCACGATCCTGGGAAACTGGCGCCACCAACGTGAACGGTCCCTTCGCGTGTGTTTCGCGCTCAGCGGGCAGGCATGATCAGTATATAGGAGGCTATGCACAAACACACACACTTTGCATTAGAAATATTCCAAGTGACAAGTACAATAAACTCGAGAGAACTGATGTTCTGAGGCTGGAACAACATAGAAGGGACAAATACATCCAGGGCAATCCAGAAGATGTGGGTTCGACTCCTACTGCTGGCTAACCTTTTCAGTGACTTTCATCTTTCAACAATAAACTCGTTTATTCTCTGACACCACCCCTCCAGAGGGCACTAGCACTAGCCCGTTGCTCGACGTTTGGGGGCGCTGCGAACCATGTCCTTCAGCGCCACATATGGCTGAAACCGCGCAACTCGGTCGCATACCCGCGCAAACCGAGCAGTTTCGGAATCCTGTTGCTTCTGTACACTGCAGGCTTCTGGAGATGAAATCCCTGAGTAAATCTTTAGGGACCCGAACTCACAGAAATGAGAGGCGCTAATTAACCATGTCTACGGATCAGAAGAAGAAATTGATGGCTATGTGACGCTAATCAAGGAGAAACGCACTTCGCAAGTGAAAGACAGCGCCAACTTGGTTTCTTTGAACGTAAGCACCACTTTCCCAAATCGATCACATAAAAGCGGGCGTGATCGGTAAAAAAAACCTTTCGGAAGTCCTAAAGTCGTATTCCGTTAGAGCGTAGCGCACCTCTCTACGTACTGCACGTGCACTCACACGCACATGTAAATGCCTCCGGCGCTCAAGCTACAGCATGGGCGTTCCCAGGACTTTTTCTATTTGGGGAGGGGGGGGGGGACCTCTCCTTTCCAGGAGATGGGCGCTGCGAACTGTGCGGGTGTTCATAGGTTCATATTATGACACCAGAACAAACAGAGCAACAGTCAGAGCAAAGAATGCGCAAGTACAGTACAAGTATCGAGGTACCCTACAGCCGGCGAGCCGGCGCCCTATTGGCGCTATCTATTGAATATGTAGGGAATCTTATTCGGCATCGTCAGGGTCACAGAGCATGCGCAAAAGCGTTGTGAAAAAGGTCCATTCAGCCCAATGCTCGCCCACGTCACATCTCAAAAATAGTACTGCCCTACTACTTGGCACTACTTTATCGCCCTCTAAGGCGATCATCAGAACGCCAAAGGAGAGGGCCGTTTCGAGCCTCCTGGCTCTTGGTTTGCAGGAACGTGGGACAAGTGGAAGATGTGACGAGTCACAACAACGCTTGACCAAGCTACTCTCGCCCTATAGAAGATCAGAAAGCAGAGCATTGGCAGCGGAGCGGGAGACCAGTCACACAGACTGGAGCAGGCTCACTCGCCCCTTTTTTTCACAGCACTTTTTTTCAGCAGGCGCACTCACCACTTGCTCACTTTTCAAACCCACTTGCTCCGCTGTCCGAATTTCAGTACGCGCATGGAATGCTAAAGTGAGGCTGCCCAGAGAGGACCTGTAAACGAGAACAGGGATGAAGTGGGGCTTTGCGCAGTTCGCGGAGCTCTTCGCGGTCTCTCCAACGCAAGAACAGCGCTGCACCCTAAGAAAAAAAAGAAAAGAAAAAGGGTGTGAAAAGGTGGTAACTTCTATAGTTACCACCTAGGTCAACATGGCGTCTGATAACGGGTGTAAAAGTGTGGTAAAAGAAATTATCGAAATTGCTACAACTAGGCCGTCGCCCCCCTCGCTCAGGATCATTCGTGGCAATGGACAGCTGCTGTGCGGTGAAGTTCTGTTTTGAGAGTGAGGTAGTATAAGTAGAACTTTGCAACCTTTTAGGCACAACATATGCGACAACTATCACCTCCTAGAAGGTGTAGCTGCTCCACCCCTTTTTCTAAGAGTGTGTATCTTCATAGTCTATAGGGATCATCTTCATATGAATCTTCGGGATCACACGGTCCTGGAGCGCCCTTGCTGAAATAAGGATGAGCAGGCAAGCGAGCATACCTTCAGCTTGAGGGGGACGAGAGGACGCGCAAAGAAGCTTCGTCTGTCTACTCCTTTGTGCGTCCTCTCGTTCCCTCAAGCTCAAGGTATGCTACCGTCGGCGCTCTTGAAGCTACACATTAACCGGTCGTTGCTTGTGTGGCATGTGATCTACTTCATGTTCACGAAGAAGGAGGTACTCAAGGTCGACAAGTTGTGTCTCCGGGATTTTGGAATGGGAGCGGTGTGGTTCCCCGAAAAATGAAGCGTGTGAGACAGCGATGGGTTGTCCGTACGGCAATACGAGCACTAGCAGCATTTCGCTTATTCTATACTGTGAACCCTGGTTGGTGGCGTGTTTTACTGAGCGGTTTGCCTGCCCTTGTTGCGGCATGCTGCACGGGCAGGTGGGGGGGGGATTCGTGCACCCTGGCCCAACTTCGTGGGAAGTATGCTGACCTTTGCCTTACAGCTAGCGTCTAAGCGAAAACCAGGAAAGACGTCCAGGACAGAACAGCCGGTGGCGGGTTTCGAGTACGGTTCACCTATCAGCCTCGACTTGGTAGGCAATCCATGACCTACTACTAGAGTAGGTCGTGAGGCAATCATCTCAGCCACTAGCCAACTGGATGTGGCTACGTCTTGGCTTATGTGCTACCTACTGATCTATTGTCAGCCAAGGCGTAGCCAGATCCCGTGGCTGCGCTGATAGTGCTGCCAAACAAGGAGGAACCACTATCGACATGAACGTCTTTGCTGCTGTTGTATTTCCGCGTGCTTCCGCCGCGTGTCATACCCAAGGTTATTCGAACCATATCCTCTCTCGGCGCGGGTCACTACTTTCTGGACTGCAGCACTTCATAATGTGAGTACATTGCAAGCTTTGAATCCTTTTGAAATACGAGTATGACTTCTGATTACGTACGTTGATGCGCACAGAGTGGGACTACAGTGGCGTTTCACGAAATTGCGCGTTCAGCCCTCTAGAGGTGTGACACGAAAGCGGTTCGGCTTGTCCCTTCAGCGAAAGCTCAAACAAATTTCTCCTCAAAAGCGTGAATTGTGATGCGACATCTTTTACTCCACGAAGAGAAACTTTTCCACTTTAGTGCTCGTCCGGGGTATATCTATGCCCCAGCTACAAAGTGAGTGGTCGAGCCTGCCGGACAGATTGATATCCACTATGTTCTATATCCGCACACGTAGATCAGCGTGACCGTCCGCATCCATTCCATCGTCAACTTCTCTTTATTTCCTCTTCGTCTTTTACCCCGTTGGGAAAACAAGAAAAGTACAACTATAATAGCCCCAAACAACAATAAAAGAACTGATTGTCTCGCGTGCTACAAGTGTCCTATTGAAAATCGAGCACGAAATCCTTCAGCGACGCCGGCGACTTCTTGACGCGACGGGAACGGCGCACTGGCACGTTTTGATTCGATGCACCCTTATCCGGTTGCGGATGGCACTGTCGACTCGTGGTTACAGCGTCCAAGTGCTGTTCCTCTCCATCTGTGGCAATCTCTGGTTCAGGTTCCACATCCAGTTCCGGAGGTCTCTGACTCGTAGTTGCAGCGTCGAAATGCTGCTGCTCCTCTCTGTCGGGTATACGCTGTGGTACAGGTTGTGGATGTTGAACTGGTTCCGCCGACTTAAAGGCTCCCAGAGGAGGCCAGAGACTGCGACCAATGCTAGGACCATCTTTCCAATCGTGAGTGTATGCGCTCGGAGTGACGAATACCAGTTTTGAACAGTTCCAGACGCGATTATCTTGTAGCAAGAAGTTTTTTCCACATTGCTTCTAAACTCGGAGAGGTCTCGAGTAGGAGGGTATTCCTTTACTTCTGGGCTTTAGCCGGATCCGTACAAGATCCCCTGGCTTGAACGTCGGTACTTTAGCGTTACGCCGCATATCTGTGTACTGCTTCATTTTCCTTTGGCTCTGTTGCACTGCCTGCCGAAGATAAATGTCTGAGCTGCCAGGACCGAATGACCTACCGCGTTGACCGTGACTTAACCCTGCTACGTGAAGTGCAGTACGTGGAGATCTTTCGTGAAATAGAAGTGCAGGAGCACAACCTGTTTTCGCGTGAGGTGTTGTTCGGAAGATCGACAGGTACTCCACAACAGTCTGACGGATAGGTTTCCTCTCCAAGAGGGCTAACTGAATGTAATCTTTCAGCGCCCTATTAAATCGTTCGATAAGTTGGCCTGTGGGTCGTAGACCGACGAAAAACAATGTCTAATGTTGCGTTCTTGAAGAAATTTCGTGAAAACTACTGACGTGAACTGAGGTCCCCTATCTGAGACCAATTCATCAGGATATCCTTCCCTGCTGAAGACACTGTTCAGGAAGTCGATAACTACTTGAACAGTGACACTCGAAGAAAATCCCACTTCCGGCCAGCGACTGTAATAGTCCATTAACGTTATTATGAATCTTGCATTCTGTGGTGCTGCTTCATGATGATGATGATGATGCTTCAATTGGCCCCACGATGTCGATTGCAAGTTTTTGCCAAGGCTTTTCGGGCCACGGAACCGGTTGTAGCGGTGCTGGTAGAGGGTTTGCAGACTTGTCTGCCGCCTGACAAATAGTACACGTTCGCACGAAATCTTCGACTTGTCTGTCCATGCCCTGCCACCAGAATAGCTCACGCAAGCGTTGTTTTGTACGAACTATTCCGGGATGAGACTGATGAGCCGCGGAAATTTCTCGCTGCATCAAGCATGCCAGAACGACTACCCGGTCTCCCCGGAAATGATATCCTCGACGATAGAGAGCTCGTCGCGAATTTGGAAAAATGACATCAGCTCTGCTGGCAGTTCCTTCTTTGGTGGCCATGAAGTGAGTATGAACTGCTTCACTTGCTGGAGCAGTGCATCTTCCTTCGCGGCATCTTGCATGTCTCGTTTGTTCAAAGTAGCGCTTACCAGGGACACAACTTCCGCCTCAAAGCTGGTCTCCTCTGATGACGGTAAGGGTAGGCGAGAAAGCGCATCAGCTACCAAATTTTCAGACCCCTTCTTGTACTCCACTGTGAAGTTATATGCTAGAAGATGTGCAGTCCACCGGGCAATGCGCACTGGTCGACCTCTACAGCCGTGGTGCGAAAACAACGGAATCAGCGCTTGGTGATCGGTCCTAAGGGTGAAATGCCGGCCCCAGAGATATATGTACCACCTCTCGCAGCTCCACACACAGGCCGAAGCCTCTCGCTCCCCTGCGGAGTATTTAGTTTATTTAGTAGTATTTAGTAGTATTAGTAGTATTTAGTTAATAAAGCTCGAGATGCAAAGGCGACTGTCCTGATTCCTTCTGACCCCACTTGCTGCAGTACGGCGCCGAGACCTTTCTCGGACGCGTCCGTTGTAACCATAACATCCAGGTCTGGGTCAAAGGGCTGCAGTAGTTCCGCTTCGGTGAGCAGCTTCTTAAGTGTGTTGAAGGTGAGATGCTCTTCCTCGCTCCAAGCGTATGTCTGTCCTTTTTTTAGCAGTCTTCGAAGAGGTTCTAGCACGTGCGCAAAGCGTGGCACAAACCGAGCATAGTATCCTGCTAAACCGAAGAACGATCTCAGCGTCTTTGCATCCTGAGGTACTGGAGCACTGGCGATAGCATCAATCTTTGACTGTAACGGTGCTATCCCTTCACTTGAAACTTTGCGTCCCAGGAACGTAATTTCTGTAGCATCGAAGCAGCATTCGCGGTTTAAAGTCAGTCCTGCATCCGAGATCCGCTTCAGTACAGCACGTAAATTATTGCGATGCTGGCTCGCTGTTTTCCCGAAGACAACGATATCGTCAAGGTAGACGAGTACCCCTTTACACCCTTTAAGTATACTCGTCATCATCCTTTGAAACACCGATGGTGCCGACGCTAACCCAAAACTTACTCTCTTGAAGCGGAAGAGGCCTTCATGGGTAATGAAGGTAGTTAAGCAACGACTTTCTGGGCTTAGCTTCACTTGGTGATACGCGCAAGTTAAATCCAATTTGGAAAAGTGTCGAGCTCCGGCCAATGAGTTTAACAACTCTTCGGCGCACGGAAGCGGATGAGCATCAGCTACGATTGCTTCATTAGGTGTTTTGAGATCCACACACAGCCGAATGGTTTATTAGGTTTCTGAACTACGACGGTTGGAGAGATCCACATTGTGGCGTCGACCCGTTCGATGATATCTTTCTTCTCCAACTCTTGCAGCTCGTCCGATACCTTGCTTTTCAAGCTCAACGGCAGACGACGAAGTTTGGCTGCCACAGGTTTAACATCAGGCTTAACCTGCACTTTGTGTACGAAGCCTTTTGCGAGACCTAGGCGTTCACTGAATAAGTGGCCAAACTCATTCCTCAAGTCCTCTGGAAGTATGTCGGCATCTTTGTAAATACTTGCGCACTTTGAAGCTCTTCCCTGAGTAGCAATGTCCAACTTCCGAATTGCATCTCTTCCTAGCAGGGTTGTCCCCCTTGGTACAACGTGAAACAGGACCGTATCTTCCTTTCCTTGAAACTGTATGGCTGCACGGAAGCATCCTCGAACATAGATCCTCTGGTCATTATAGTCCACGAGTGACGCAGTAGGCTTCTTTAGTGCGTACTTGTGTTTGAATCTTGTGTCGTGGAGAGTTCCTGCCATTAATGATGCTGCAGAACCCGTGTCAACCAACGCATGTAGCACTTCAACTTCAATGGTGACATCCACAAAAATCAGATTTTCTCGTATCTCAGCGAGGTGCACTGGTCGTACCGCGAGAATTTCCTCTTCCTCGACCAATTTCACGTAGGGCCTGCTACGGCACACATTCTTGAAATGCCCACCGCTGACACTTTCCGGACCGCTGACACTTCTGACCCAGTGCCTTGCATCTCTTGTCATTTCGCCAAATGCTGACACGATCCACATCTATAGCAAGCAGGTGTCTGCTTAGACTGTCTGTTGCCAGAAGATGGCTGCGGTTGTGACGACTTGTGCGGTAGACTCCGTTTGGGTTTCCCGTCGACTCGTTGCACGTCCGCTGCATCAGTGGCCTCTACTGAAGCTCTGGATTCATATGGTCGTAAAAATTCATTAGTTGCTGAAGTGGCGGCTGCTATGGTCGTCGCCAAGTTAACTGCCTTCTCCAGTGTGAACGCTTGCCCTTCAACTAGCAAGCGTTCCCTAAGTTGCTGCATTCTTGTTCCTTCTAAGAGTTGCTGCTTAATTGCTTCTTCTTCGAACTGTCCGAAGTTTCACTGCGAAGCCAACGAACGCGGCTCACCGACGAAGAATTTGGTAGTCTCACCCGGTTGCTGCATGCGACCGCGAAATCTGTGTCTTTGAAGTGACACGTTCACTTGTGCTCCAAAACGCTTGTCCAGATGGCTCAATGCCCCTGTGAAGATATCAGTCGTGAGAGTAGTAGTTGACGTTGGAGCCGTAGTAACTGTACTTGAAGACTGCGCATTTGAAGGCTCTAACGAATGAAAAATCCTCTGACCTTCCGCTCCCAAGCAGTGTAGCAGAATGGCTCTTTTCCTGGCCGGCGGGTAGCCATCTCCATCAACAGCCTTTAAGAACGTCAGGAACGATTGTTTCCATTGCTCCCACGGACTTGATGGCTCCCCTGGTGTTGGTAGGAAGGTTGAGGGAGGCAAGAGTCCGGCGAAATTCATGTCGACATGCACGTAAACTGCTTTTAAAATTTTACCATCGTCGCCATAATGTCCTATATCCGAACACGTAGATCAGCGTGACCGTCCGCATCCATTCCATCGTCAACTTCTCTTTATTTCCCCTTCGTCGTTCATACACAACACACTACTCCACGAAAGACTCCCCTACCCGCGTATTCACACGAGCGACATCCCCACGGAAGATTCTAGTGGAAGAAAAAGCAAAAACACTGCTCACGGATCCGAAACTCCGTCCCACGTTATGTTGAGCATTCACACGGTGCCGGAATATCGGGAGTGCCGTACTGCGCACTTATCGGACGACACTTAGCAGACGACACCATCAGTGTCTTTTCCTGTCGTCTGCTACGGAATGTCCTGCGGCTGTGTCGCAGGATATTCCCCGTGGATATAGCAGTGTACGTGAAGACATGACGTTGAGCGTTGGTGCTCACGTGACAGCAGAAAGCTATGACGTTTTTTCGCATCTTTCGCTCTAGCATTCTGGGGAATGTCCACTCCCAAGGCCCTCTTGCACCGCATTGAGGCAGCTACTCCCATCAGACTGTTCAATTTAGAGTGCTAGAGGACACAGAACATACACTGCGCTCAACTTCACTGCGCGCTTCAAGGGAAATTTTCAGGTGCTTCGGAGTGCCTTAGACAGATTGAGCCACATTCGTTTTCATATTGGGGCACGTGTTCCTTGTATTTTGTAATGGTTACTATTATTTTCTTGATTTATATCTTGATTCCTGCTTTTACCTCCCCAGCTTGGACCATATAATTGACCTGCTGTACCTACTAGGTAAACGTTGTCTCCATTTATGTCACGTGAAGGCTTCTTCGGTTTGCCTTGCGATCCTCGCTCAATGGTTTCTTTGCTTATTTATTAATTTCGCTACTACAGAGCTACTAGCAATGGGCAACCTAGCCACCGGCATGAGATCTATAGGTATATAAAGTCAAGTAGTATAGGTATAAGTAAAGTAGGTATAGGCAAATGTATAAGGTAGGCATAAAGTCGATAAAGAATAATACGGTCAATTAAAACATATTATTCTATAAAGATATAGTAAATAAAAAAGTGAAACATAGCACGACGCAGGCAAGCTGGTGGATGAGATCCATGAAGGAAATATCACGAGCTCTAAGCGTTAAATGAGAAAAGGGCAGGTGCTCTGTTTAAAGGGAACAAAGGTCGGCTTTCTCCGTAAAAAAATGCGAGCCATGTGAATCACTCAGTTTGTTTTCCAATATGTTTCTTTGTTGCCGCATACTACAGTGACTGTACTTAGCACATTTTCTTGATCATTCAATAGTTTTCGCAATCCTTCTACCTTTCATCCACAGCCACAGGGATGGGCATGCTATCCCAGCTGTCCATCTTCCTGTGGAAGAACCTGTACGTCCAGAAGGTAAAGCGCCACTACGTCCTGACCGCGGCAGAGCTGGTAGTGGCGCTAGCAGCCTTCGTCATGGTGGAGAGAGACCGACCCTTGCCACCCGACAACATCCCCTTCCCTCCTTACCTGGCACCGGCCTCCGTGTACAATCAGCAGAGAGAGTTCATACTCAGCAAGCCCAGAAAGGTGCTCTACTTCCCGAACACTCCTGACGTGCAGCTGCTGCTCATGGACGCCTTCCCTGGCATCGAAATTGAGGGCTATGCCAACCACGACGCTATGATTGCGGGCTACCAAACGCAGGCGCCAAAGCCTGACTTGGGGCCCGACCAGAATATTATCACCATACAGATCGACACCTCGACCAACCAGACCAACCTACAGTAAGAACTTTTGTCGTTAGTTGTAGGAGAACCGGACTCCGCAGTGCATCTGCTGGTAGCGTGCCCGCTTATCGATGGTAAGGTCGCGGGTTCGTTACCCGGACGGAGGACGCCGGTAACTGTGGCAGAGTACCTAGATAGAGAAAGCCTGCTTACTCGTCGACGTGACGTAACCACTAAGTCAGCCAATTAGGATCGTGTTTTCAACGGCGGTACACTCTTAAAAATGAACTTCACCTCATAGCACGCTCCTAGCCAACCATCATCTCGAATGATATCGTTATCTGCCCTGATTTGTTGAAAACAGGAGGCGTACGCCTCCCGTTTCCATCAAATCAGGGCAGATAACGATATCATTCGACATGGTGGTTGGCTAGGAGCATGCTATGCGGTGAAGTTCATTTCTAAGAGTGTAGATCCGCCCCTGACCCGTAGTCCACTCATTCTTAGGGAGCCTTCGTTTCGTCACCACTGTTTTCCAGACCTCTTACGTGGTTCAATCCGACTACCAGCCAGTTTCGCTGTCCGTCGTCCTGTTTGAGCCAGTCTTCCCCGCACTCTCTCACAGGCCACGGTCACACTACGTGACAGGCAACGTTGCTTCCTTTCTTTTCTTCCCCTCCTTGTTTACTTTTTTTCTCGCATTCTTTCCTAGCTTCACATTTGTTCACTCTCTCTATTTACATGTCACATGGTTATCTTGTATGTTGTGTATATTCATGCATCATATGTTGTACCTTTACACCTGAAGGAATGTAGTCTGCTACATGAAAGCTAGTGTCCATTAAAGAAGTGTTCATTGTTGGTTCTCTTTTGTAAGCTAAAGTACAAAGTATTGGCAGAAATTGAGGAAGCAGTAACCGGGCCGATGAGTAGTGCCACCGCTAGCCTCGAAGTGCGATGCTGGGAAGAGATGTAGCAGACGACGTGTCACGCCCCTCTCGCGCTCCTGGTGCCTGCGACCCCCTTTTCATTCTTTCGTGGTAGTTTGTGGGAAACGGCCACGGTATTAAAGCGGCCTTGTCCTTCCTGCCTTGTCTGTCCATCAACTACATTGGTGACCCGGACAAAACCCGACATGGACCCACCGTCAGCAAACCCCGCCGTTAACGTACCCGGCGCCTTTCCGCCTGCGGCCTCACCGTCCAGCACTGCCCCGCCCACCTCTGCAGCCGTGCAGCATTTCGCCGTTCGGCTTCCCCCCTTTTGGCCCCAGAACCCAGCTGTGTGGTTTTCGCAGGTGGAGTGCCAATTTGAGCTCGCGCACATCACCACTCAGCTCACCAAGTTCCGCCACGTTGTCAGCGTTCTTCCACAAGACATTGCCGCCCAGGTAGTCGATATCCTGTCTGCTCCTCCAGCGAACGCTCCCTTCGATGCCCTGAAGACTGCCATCCAGGAGCGCACTACAGCATCGGAGCGTAAGCGCCTCCAACAGCTTCTGACCGCCGAAGAGCTTGGTGATCGCCGCCCGAGTCAACTCCTCCGCGACATGCAAAATCTCCTTGCCGATCGCGCGGCGGCTTTTGATCCCACCCTCTTAAAGGAGCTCTTCCTGATCCGCCTGCCCGCGAACGTGCAAATGATTTTGGCCACGGCAACCACCCTCCCTCTGCAAGACCTGGCCGCTCACGTGGACAACATAATGGAGGTCTCCCCTCCGCAAGTCGCTGCAATTCCTGCTGCTGCCTCCTTCTCTCACGCCGTTGCGTCTGAACCAGCCACTTGCGCCGCCATTACTGACACCCATCCTTCGAACCTCACGGGTGCTGTGGCGCAGCTCCAAGCCGATCTCGCCCGTCTTTCGACCCTGGTAGTTTCCTCACTCGCCCGCAACGACCCTCGGCGGCGAGGATCAAGATCCCCACGGCGTCGTTACAACAGTCGTCCCCGTTCTCCCGCACCTACGCCACAACAGCCATCCCGTCTCTGCCGTTACCACCGTCGTTTTGGCTCCAGCGCCCAGCACTGCATTCTTCCTGGGCGGAAAACTCCAGCGGAGACCGCTAGTGGCTGCGGCAGTCTCCGGCAATCCAGGCAGCCGACTTTACTTCGTGGTGGACCAGGCATCCCGCACCAAGTTCCTGGTCCACAGGGGCGCCGAAGTTAGCGTGCTCCCTGCCTCTGCCCTCGACAAAAAGCGCCCCCCGCTTTTTCATATCACTGCCGTCAACAATACCGGAACTCCCGTGTACACGCAGCGCTCCCTCACCCTAAACCTCGGACTGCGACGAAACTTCCCATAGTTATTTTTGGTGGCCGCCGTCGACAGAGCCATTTTGGGAGCAGATTTTCTCCATCATTTCCGCCTCACCGTCGACGTCGCCCGCAAGAGACTCGTGGACACGTCCACCTCACTCTCCGTTCCAGCAGCCTCGGCTAGCGACCTTCCCCCTCCGGCCGGCCCAACCATCTCTGCACTTATGTCGCCTTATGCGGCCATCCTGTGCGACTTTCCTAGCCTCACTCGTGCACCGGACGGGACGAAACCTGTGACGCATGATGTCGTGCACTATATCAACACCACTGGTGCACCAGTCTTCGCTCGCCCGCGTCGCTTGGCGCCCGAAAAGCTCAAGATAGCTCGCGCCGAGTTCGACCACATGCTCTCCATTGGTGTCGCCCGTCCCTCTTCTAGGAACTGGTCATCCGCGCTTCATATGGTGCCTAAAAAGACGGGGGACTGGCGCCCATGTGGGGACTTTCGCGCATTAAACATGGTCACAACACCCGACTGGTATCCCGTCCCTAGGCTTCAAGATTTCACCAGCAACCTGCACGGCGCCAAAATTTTCAGCAAAATAGATCTAATGAAAGCTTACCACCAGATTCCCGTCGCTCCAGAGGACATCATCAAGACTGCTATTACGACACCGTTTGGCGCATGCCCTTCGGCTTACGAAATGCGGCTCAAACGTTCCAACGTTTCATCGATTGCGTCGTCCGAGGGCTTCCTTTTGTTTTTGCTTATACAGTCAAACTCCTTTATAGCGAACACCTTTTTAACGAAAATACCACTACAGCAAATTTTTTTTACGGTCCCGCTGGAGCCTATCGGTCCAATAATGGACATCTTTTTAACGAAAATACCTTTACAGCGAATTTTTTTTCCTGTCCCCTGAGTTTCGTTGTAAAGGAGTTTGAGTGTATAGACGATATTTTAGTGACAAGCTCCTCGCCTCAAGAACACGAACGCCACCTTCGCCTGCTTTTCCAGAGCCTGGCTGACCACGGCATCGTCGTGAACGTGGCAAAGTGTGAATTCGGTGTCGCCTCCACTGAGTTCTTAGGCCACCGAGTCACCTCTGAAGGCATTGCCCCCCTGGAAGGCAAGGTCAAGGCCATAACCAACTTCCCCCGTCCTGAGTCCCTCCGACAACTGCGCCGCTTTCTCGGTCTTATCCCGCACTGCGCAGAGACCCTACGTCCTCTTGAAGAACTGCTCGCCGGTGGGAAATCTAACATTTCTCCTTTACCGTGGACCCCGACAACCGAGGCCGCCTTCAGCAAGATCAAAGGCACCTCGCCCAGTCGACGCTACTGGTATCACCCGCAACATGACGTCCCAACAGTACTCATGGTCGACGCGTCTAATGTCGCCGTCGGGGCAGTCCTCCAACAGCAGATCGACGGCGATTGGCAGCCCACGGCGTTCTTCTCCAAAGCCCTCCAACCTCCAGAGAGAAACTACAGCACTTTTGGCCGTGAACAGCTGTCTGCCTACCTTGCCGTACGGCATTCCCGGAATTTCTTGGAAGGCCGTCGGTTTTCCATCCTTTCCGACCACAAGCCCTTGACGCATGCCCTCCGTTCCGCCAGCAGTCGGTACTCCCCCCGAGAAATCCGCCATCTCTCCTACATCGCGGAGTTTTCCACTGACATCCAGCACGTCCGTGGGGCGGACAACTCTCCGGCCGACGCATTGAGTAGGCTTGCGCACCTGAACGCCATCGACCCACACTCTCCCCTGAGCTTATCGCCCAGGCCCAGACCTCCGATGACGAGCTCACCCGTTTGCGCGCGTCCAACACCACCTCTCTGAAGCCTACCGACGTCGCCATTCCAGACTCTCGGCTGACGCTGTGTTGCCATACGTCCGGGGCCCAGCCCAGGCCTTTCGTTCCCGCCGGTCTTCGTCCAGCGGTCTTCAATTCCCAGCACGACCTTGCGCATCCCGGCGTAGGCGCGTCCCAGCACATGATCAGCGCACGTTATATTTGGCCCTCGATACGTGCCGATGTTCGGGCTTGGGTCCGCGCCTGCCTGCCCTGTCAACGATCAAAGGTGTACCGAGACACCCGATCGCACCCCATGGCCAGTTTTCCCTTCCCGACACTCGCTTCGACGTGGTGCATCTGGACATAGTGGGCCCCTTGCTTCCGTCATCCAGTTTTCGGTACATGCTGACAGCGATCGACCGGTTCACCCGTTGGCCCGGGGCGGTGCCAATGCCCGACATGACTGCCGAAACTGTCGCCGCTACCTTCCTCAGCATGGATCTCCCGATTCGGCGTTCCGTCTCAGGTCACTACTGACCGCGGCAGACAGTTTGAAAGTGCACTCTTCTCCGCCTTGACCAACTTGCTCGGAACTCCCCGAGTGCGGACGACATCATAACATCCTGCATCCAACGGCATTGTCGAGCGCATGCACCGTCATTTAAAAGCTGCATTCATTGCTCACGAAGACCGAACGTACTAGTCGGCCCACCTGCCCATCGTCCTTCTTGGGCTCTGTGCCGCGCTCAAGCCTGACCTTGGCGCCAGCCCGGCGGAGCTCGTCCATGGCAGAGTCCTGCGCCTGCCCGGAGAATGTTTCGCCCCCTCTTCAAACCAGTGGAATGCATTAGACTTTGTACGGCACCTTCACGAGTTTTTCAGCTCCATTCGTCCTGTCCGACCTGGCCCATCCTCGTCATACAGGCGCTACGTTCCCCAAGACCTCCAGAGCGCCACCCACGTTTTCGTTCGCACTGACGCTATACGGAAATCCCTGACACCGCCTTATTCCGGTCCTCATCCTGTACTTGGTCGCGCCGGCAAGAACTACCGTGTCAATCTCAACGGGACTCACGACATTGAGTGTCGACCGTCTAAGGCCGGCCTACGGTTGAAGCTTGCCCGCCAGTCGTCGCGGCTCTCCCCGACGTCCCGTTCCCCCTTCAACGTCGTCGGCCCGACATTACTCCTCCGTCCCACCAGCCTGCAGCCAAGACCGTTACATGGTCGGACAATTTTGCACTGACTCCAGCGGGGGGGGGGGGCATGTAGCAGACGACGCGCCGCTCCGTGACGCAGACGAAGCAAACACCTGTGTCACGCCCCTCTCGCGCTCCTGGTGCCTGCGACCCCCTTTTCATTCTTTCCTGGTAGTTGGTGGCAAACGGCCACAGTATTAAAGCGGTCTTGTCCTTCCTGCCTGGTCTGTCCATCAACTACAGATACATATGACATGGTCGCTATAATCTAAGAGGTCGTGGCAGAAACAATGCCTGCTGTATTTCTGTAATGCATGACAAGACTGTCGTTCCATACTCTAGTGCCCCTTTCCTGCTCCTCGTCTCCTGCGGCCCTTTTTTTTTCAGCGGCGTTAGTTCTCGAGGGTCGTTCACCATACCAACGCCCCCTAGATACAGAAGGCCTGCTCATTGCCTCCTCTCCCTCCTTCGCTGCGTGGACATCAATAGTCAAGAATTCGTCTGCTACTGCGATTCACCGTTCTGCGAATTCAAGAACCTGCAAGTGACTGCAGCTAACCTGGAACCTGCAGACCTAAATATTTCGGCAAAAAGTACAAGACGCTTTCCGGAAAATCAGTTTTGAGAAAGATTGAGACCGTTTCGCGCTTTATTATAGGTTTTTCTCATGTAGTACGACGGGACGTTCAATCACAACTCGTAGACGACGGTGGTACTTCTCCGTGGCCACGACCGCTGAAAGCACGTTCGTGATTGGGTACTGCCGTTGAAAACGCGATCCTGATTGGCTGACTCTTAACTGTTACGTCATGTCGACGAGCGCGCAGGCGTTCTGTATATCTAGGTGTTGACCATACCCCAGGGTCACGAGAACTGTGGTCTGCTACCGGTTCGTCGTTTTTCGAACTGTTTCGATTTTTTCTCGAATTGAAGGCTCTTGCCGCAACGCGAGGCCAAAAATTGCTGGCTATTAGAAACAATCGCCACAAATAATTGTCAGTGAATTTAACTGAAATATTTTGCACGGTAGACATTAGACTGTAGGTAGACTGTAGGCATTAACTGCACATATATGCTGTACGTATATACCCTACATATTTTGTGCGCATATGTAGTCTTCTACATGGTGTACATAAAGGTTTATGCAAGTTTGTATAGCATATTGTACGTGTATTGTGTGGTAGTCGCCATGGAAGTCTGAAGCGTGGATAGCACCTGGATAGTACGGCAGCGTAACAGAAGGGGGTGACGGCACTTTAAAACGTTTGGCTTCGGTCCAAACTGGTGCACATTTGTCGGAGCTCACGAAGTTGCTCACACGGAAGGAGATACGTAAACAAGGCAAATGTCGACGACGTTCTTGCTCACGATCGTGACGAGGGAGGGGGCTTACAGCAGGAGAGTTTGGTGAACATTACATTTTTCCATTCGCAGGTACATCATAGGATTCTACGACAACACCAACTTCCTGTCACGGCGTCTCAAGAACAACCCAGTCTTCGAACCCCTCCCAGACGCAGTGACCCAGCGGGTGACCACAGCGTTTGCGCAGATAGCCGTCAACCGAGCGCACCGCAAGATGGTCCAATCACGATCGAAAGGCGTCACTGCACCAAGCTTCGAGGTAGCCATCCAACGGCTCCCGGAGGGACCGCATCCACTGGAGTCGGAGAGTCGACGTAGCTTCATGGCCACGAGGATAGGCCTGGCATTCATCTTGCCCTTTTGCGTCTTCATTACGCGCCTGGTCAAGGAGACGCACACGGGCATGAAAGAGAATATGCGTCTCATGGGCATGAGGGACTTTGCCTACTGGATGGGATACTACCTGACTGCTATCATCTTTGGCATGATTATGAGCACGCTCATCATCGCGTACATGTCCTTCGTCCCTTATCACAATCAGAGATTTCTGGACGGCACCAGCAAGACCGTTGTAATCGTTATCTTCTTCCTCTTCTGCTTGCAATATGGCAGCTTAGCCATGTTTCTGTCGCTCTTCTTTACAAGCATACCGGCGTCCATTGTGTTCTCTTTCGGATTTTGGTTGACATCTTACGTGGTGCCCACGGGGACGCTCGAGGTCTGGCATGGTTACTCTGCCCATTACCTGTTGCTGAGCCCGAGGACCAAGCTTGTGAGCTCTTTCTTTCTCCCCTGCATGGGTCCCCACTGGTGCTTCAGAATCATAGGGTGCGCGAACCTCGTCGGCGAAGAGTACGGTTGGGGTTCCGTTTTCTCACCAGTACTCAAACGGGATAACGTCTCCATGATCAGGATTTGGATTGCGATGCTGACAAGCACAATTTTGCAATGGGTACTGTTGTGGTACTTCGGCAACGTTCTTCCATGGGCTAAAGGTGTGCCTCGATCGCCTTGGTTCCTCTTGTCGCCTCGTTACTGGTTCGTGTCGGGTCCCGGGTCCTACCAACCGCTGGAGCAGGCCCTGCCTGATAATGTGCGCTTTGAACTTGATCCTCCGGGTGTTGAGGCGGCAGTGTTTGTAAATCGCCTCGAACTTGAAAAGACTCAAGTGTTCATCTTGCACGAGACAACTTTCAAGGCTTTTCCCGGTGAGATCACGGTTGTGCTGGGCCCGACGGGATCGGGCAAAACTGCACTTGTGCGTGCCATTACAGGTAAGCTCACTGTACCGTACTGTACTGTACATTTTTACGGTAGGAAACTAACCGGCAAAAAAATCTAGCACTCGCAAGTGAATAAAATAAGTATTTAAAGAGATTGAAACATTTATTTATTTATTTTACTGAAAAACAAGCTTTCGGACGGAGTCCGTCCTTCATCAGGTGCGATCTTCCGTCCGAAAGCTTGTTTTTCAGTAAAATAAATGTTTCAGTCTCTTTAAATACTTATTTTATTTTTACGGTACTGCACTTCTGAGAGTATATGCACACAGGGTTGCGGAGTTGCCACTCCGGGGTTGGAATGATTCCGGAATCATTCCAGATTTAGCAGAGCCCGGAATGGAATAGAATGGCGGAAACTGCCCTAGGAATGGGATGGAATTAGGCATATTTTCGCAGGCGGGATTGGAATGGACTGGTCTGGGTGCCACACGGTGAAGGGCGAAATAACCTTGTCGTTTTGCGTTTTCCGTGGTGGGTAATGTCAATCTTCTCTATAGCACTGCTGGGCTACCCAGCACGGTTGGCTGCCAAGCCATTCCAGGAGTGGGAATTGGCCATACGTTTTCATTCCGAGGAATTGAAAGGAATGGAATTATCACAAATCTCCATTCCTCGGAATGGAATGCGTGATCCCGTTCCGCAACCCAGATGTGACTAAGTTCGCTACGGGCTCTCTAATTCAGTAAAAAAAAGTAAAGTAAATTTCTTTTAATTAAAATCAAACGAAAATATTTTTGAAAGATGGCAAAATCAGTTGGCACACAAATGCCGTTCACCCCGTATTTTTCCGTCGCCCCGTTTTTTTTATAAAGTCCGAATGACACGTTTTTTGAAACACCCCGTATAATTTGATTTGAAAGCTTCACAAAGTAGACACATAAGGGGAACGCTATGACGCACGCAGTCAAGTATGCTATTAAAAAATAGCAGAGAAGCAGACATGTAGCCCGTGCAATGTGCATCAGGGCACACGGTTGAGGGTAACATGACTATCATAATTACATCGGTGGTCCAATTTAGTGACAGCAGGGTTGAAACATGTAGCGGCCATTATGGGCTTCGATGTTCGCTGATGGACACTGGAAGTCCATCCAAAAAGGCGTACACCTCCCGTTTTCAACAAATCAAGGCATATAACGACATCATTCGAGATGATGGTAAGGCTACACTCTTAAAAATGAACTTCACCTCATAGCACGCTCCTAGCCAACCATTATCTCGAATGATATCGTTATCTGCCCTGATTTGTTGAAAACGGGAGGCGTACGAATTTTTTGTGACACCTATGCTGTTCATAATTGTCACAAAAAAGGCGTACGCCTCCCGTTTTCAACAAATCCGAGCAGATAATGATATCATTCGAGATGATGGTTGGCTTGGAGCGTGCTATGCGGTGGAGTTCATTTTTAAGAGTGTGAAGGTGGATGTTCGGGACCGCACAGCCAGAGCTCTCTGGGGTGCGGTCGCACCCTTTGCCTCCTATCTTCCGATGTCCCTACACGGCTGCACCCACCGCTACATTTTACATTCAGGTGCTCATATGTATCTGTTCATTTAAGCTTTTTCCTCCCCGCATATTCCAGGCATGCTCGTGCCAGCCAGTGGGCAGGTCATCGTGTGTGGATTTGACATGGCACAAGACACTCGCGAGGCTCGACAAAAGCTGGGCCTGTCTCAAAAGCACGACGTACTTTTCGACGACTTGACTGTTCGGGAGACACTGCGATTCTTCGCCGTACTGCGAGATATTGAGGGTGACGTCGACGCACGTGTCGCGCAGATATTGGTGAGATATCGCTATACTTATCGGATGAAGGTGTCTCTCCGGCTGGTCTGCCGACCTCTCCACACTCTAGGAACGTAACTTCACTACATAGGGCGGTGAAAGCCAGACGCTGACGGAAAAAAAAAAAGAAGAAAGGAAGAAAGAAACCTCCTGCGTCTTCCTTGACGACAGTGGATCAAGGCCCTCTAAACAAAATCGCACGTGCTGTGACTGTCAGCGCGCTGGTACTCGCGATGTGAAATAAGTTCTGCCGCAGCATACACTGTTAAAACAGACCTTCCCCACATAGCACGCTCATAGCCAACCATCATCGCGAATGATATCATTCTGTGTATTGATTTGTTGAAAATGGGAGGAGGTGCCTATCTGGGACACATTATCTTGTCCCAGATAGGCGCCTCCCCCCTGTTTTGAGCAAATCAGGACACAGAATGATGTTCTTCGGAATGATGGTTGGCTAGGAGCGTGCTATGTGGTGAAGATCTGTTTTAACAGTGTACGGTCGTTTTACCAGGGCGGAGAGCAACCGCAGTCGTAAAAATGAACTTCACCGCATAGCACGCTCCTAGCCAACCACAACCCCGACAGCCCATCGGTCTCTCCCCTGATTTGTTGAAAATGGGAGGTGTACGCCTTTTTCTTGTATCGCTTAATAATTTGTACAAAAAAGGCGTAGGCCTCCCGTTGTCGACATATCGGGGTTGAGAACGACGTCACTATGGGGATGATAGTTGGTTAGGATCGTGTTACGTGGTGAAGTTCATTCTTAAAGGTGTGCGGTTCCACTGTGAGTGTCAACAAAATGTCGCTGAGTTGCAGATTTTGTTCAATGGGAGAGCGGCGCTCTCAATGTTGCCAGACGGCTATC
This sequence comes from Ornithodoros turicata, assembly GCF_037126465.1. Taxonomy (NCBI): domain Eukaryota; kingdom Metazoa; phylum Arthropoda; class Arachnida; order Ixodida; family Argasidae; genus Ornithodoros; species Ornithodoros turicata. The sequence goes on from NC_088208.1 coordinate 14,375,133, forward strand.
TGCATAGTGCCGGGAAAAAAGAATGTAATATACTCCGAGCGAAGCTATTCAATGGCTCTATATAGCTACAACCATTGATGCACACAGCACTTACCCCGCAGGAGCTCGTTGGGCTGCGCGATGTCTGGTCTACCGCGGTGTCCAACACCCTGAGCTTGACGAATCGGCGCTTTCTTTCCGTCGCCATAGCAATCGTGGCTGCACCTCGTGTTGTTGTGCTCGACGAACCTCTCTACGGGCTGGACACTGTTGATCGAAGACGATTATGGGGTATACTGCAAAAGGTGAAGGCCACCGGTCCTACGTCCCTGATCGTGACCACATCCAACGTGGAGGCCGAGATGCTCGGAGACCGTATTGCCATTCTAGGTTACGGTTCCCTCAAGTGCCATGGCAGCCGGGCGTTCTTGCATCGTCGTTTCGGGTGCGGATATAACATTCGTTTTACGAAGCTGCGGAAATTCCAAGCCAAACAGTGCGTCGACATAGCCAAGTCTCACGTGCCTGAAGCGTATATCCTATCTGATCACAAAGACGCTCAAGTGGTAAGCCTAGGGGAAGCTGCGCCTCCTGAAAAGATGGCGGCTTTGCTTCAACGCTTTGAGAAGGACAACGTCAAATTGGGGATCGGACACATGTGTGTCTTCGCTACGACCATGGAGGACGTCTACATTCGCCTTGTCCTGGAACTCGAGGACAGACCGGAACGTGTCAGGTATGCCCGTACCTTCGTTATCAGAACTCCTATACCATATCTCCGCACAACAGTGGATGTAGTCCCCACATTGAGAGTGGGGGCGTACGAGAAGATGGCGGGCGCCAGGGGGACTGCGAAGGCGTTTCACACATGTTTTGTTAACGCGAACATTTTATGTTTGCTTTAAAACGTGCAAATGAATATTCGTCGACTGCGACGAGAGTTTTCGCAACATGATCAGGGCACAAGCAACATGAGAATGCACTACACTCTTAGAAATGAACTTCACCGCATCCAACCATAATCTCCAGTGATATCGTTATCTGCCCTGATTTGTTGAAAACGGGAGGCGACTGTGCTGTATGTACAGCACAAGTGTCACAAAAGAAGGCGTACGCCTCCCGTTTTCAACAAATCAGGGCAGATAACGGCATCATTCGAGATGATGGTTGGCTACACTCTTAAAAATGAACTTCACCGCATAGCACGCTCCTAGCCAACCATTATCTTGAATGATATCGTTATCTGCCCTGATTTGTTGAAAACACGGGGCGTACGCCTTTTCTGTGACAATTATGAACAGCATAAGTGTCACAGAAATGGCGTACGCCCCCCGTTTTCAACAAATCAGGGCAGATAACGATATCATTCGAGATAATGGTTATCTAGGAGCGTGCTATGAGGTGAAGTTCATTTTTAAGAGTGTAGGAGCATGCTACGTGATGAAGTTCTAAGAGTGTAGATGTCACTGAATGTTCTCTTCCGGTATAGCCGTCTTCCAACCCGGCTCTCTGCAACCTTAAAAAGATCAGTGAATATTAACACGAAATCATGGTTGAAATGTAGATTTATGGGTGACAACCATCTTCGTCGAAACCTCTTCACGGTACGCTCCCGCGTCACGGACTTATGCCACTTTAAATATGAGGAGATCCTTTCACTCTTGGCTGATCTCTTCCTCGCGCGATCTCGGTATGACGTAGTACATAAGCGTGAAACGGATGTGCGTAGTTACCGTCGTCATGACGACGCCCGTAAACAGGGTCGCGGCAAACGCTGGAACGCGGCGGGGAAGTGCTTGGGACGAAAGCGGAAATAAGCGGAAGCGCTATGACGTAGAGCCATTGAGCAACCGGTCAAAGTGTTTCATGCAGGTGCTCGGCACCGCTTGCCGCCACAGTCGGCGGGACCGCCGAAAATGGGAGATTTTTAAAACTCTGTAGCATAAAAAAAATCATAGGATGTGGGACTCTGCATACGAAGTGCGAGCATGGAGTGAGGCGTACAGACCCTGCCAGAGACTAAGTTATATCCATGTGGTTTCTCAACCCCTTTAAGGTGCGGGTGGGTCCAACCGGAGTGGAGGGTGGAGGGTGGTGCGTAGGAGCGCGGGAGCTTCCACGCTCCGCAAAAGGAGATGTAATGTTTAGTAAGCAGGAACGCGCTCCTCGCGGTCCGGAGCCACTACAAGGTATATCTTAACTGGTAGCGAAAACAAGCGAAAATACCAAATCAGACCCATCGGCAAGGCCACCAGCAAGAGGCGCGAGCGATCCTGGGTGTTGACAGTAGAGGTACGGTTGTATACAGAAAAACTTCACTCTAAGAAAAAAAGGAGTACTTTTACTCCTTTTGGGGAGTAATTGCATTGCCACAAAAAATAGTCCCTTTCGGGAGTAAATGCACGGGAGTAAATGCACGGGAGTAAATGGATGTCACAGAGTGATGTTCGAGATGATGGTTGGCTAGGAGCGTGCTATGCGGTGAAGTTCATTTTTAAGAGTGCAGGACTCGAAAATGATATCGCTGTCTCTCTTCTGATTGGTGAAAGCCGGGGGCGTACGCCCTTGGACGTGCGCGAAGTGTCATATAAATGGCGTACGCCCATCGTCCTCATGACTGTCGGGAGCCATAGCCAACAGAAAGTCCTCCCACTACGTGCTAAATAATGTTTGTTTTATTTCGCATTATAAATCGACTTTGCTGAAATTCTGAGTACGAAAAATATGCCGTCTGTGAACACGGCGCGCTCCCACGAGTTTTCGATAGAAGCCGCGAAACTTCATAGTTTCGGCCTTTCCCAAGGGCAGGTGACGTCACAGGGGTCTCTCGCTTATCTTTCTCTCTCTCTCTCTTTTCTACACTCTTCACCACTTCACAGTACTCCACATCACAGAATTTCACTACATAGCACGATGAAGGCCAACCATTGCACAGAATGGTACCGTTATCACTGCTGATTCGTGGAAAGCCTGGAGCGTACGCCTTTTTTTGACAATTAACATGACTGCCACGAAAAGGCGTACGCCTCCTGTTTTCAACGCATCAGGGGCGGAACGACGTCTTTCGGGATGGGTTGTTGGCTAAGATCGTTCTTATAGGTGGAGTTCCGTTTTAATAGTGTAGTCAGACGCGCGCGTCTCCGCTCCCCGGCTCACGTTGTAAGACTGCCAGCGGCTGTAGTGAGGAGACCGAAATGGACCTTCGAGGGGCAACGTTGCCAGACACGTGGGTAAATTGGACCCGCCATGACGTCGTATTCCTCAAAACCACAAAATACAACGTGAAACACGTGTATCGAAAATAACAGTCAGCATTCTGAAGGCATGAGGTTTATTAGTGCGCGGTGGGCGCGTTCAAAGGACAGAAGGTCGTGCCCCCATGGAAACTCACCACAGGTGATAATAGAAAAAAAAAAAAAATACGAGAGCTAGTTTCTAACCCGTAATTCTTACGCAGGGCCGGAGGAAAATCAGTGCTGATGACACGGCGTGGCAGCAGACGTATGAGCTTGATGACTGGCTTTGCCGGTGACCTGGACCTGTCTGGCGAAAACGTTGCCATAGCTACGAACAGGTTCATAGCGGGCGTGGGATCCCAGGAAGAATACTACGAGTCCGAAGTACAGGTTGAGGCCCACGTCCAGGAACTCTGGGAACTGAAGCCCGGGCGGCCGGGCACCCTGCAAGTCCTCAAGGCCCTGCTGCTAAAGCGCTTGTTCTACACGCGGCAGTCATGGGCACTGCCGCTCTTTTGCTGGCTGGTGCCGACGGCGTTCATGTTCTGGATGTGTTATTTCGAAAAATCGAGGTACGGAATCGTAGAGAGCAGCGTAGAAGTTTCCCCGGACAACATCGTCTATGATTTGGAGCTGGTTCACCCGAACGCGAAGGTGTTCGTGTCCTACGACATCAACGGCATGGCGCTGGCGCATAACATCTACATGCCGCTCGTGGAAGAGCACACGGGCCAGGTGACCACGAGGGAGGACATAAACCAATTTCTGGACGCACTCTCCAAGGAGACAGCTCCCGAAATGAACTTCTTTTTAGGAGCGCGGTTCACTGAAGACAAACAGCAGAAATCCGGTCAAGCCATTGCGTACTACTATGGTGACGCGTATCATACGGAGGTGAGTGGAAGAACAAGAGCTTTATTGTCATATTACGATTATAGTAAGTGCACGAAGCGAGATGAAAGTTGGTGCGAAGCGAGTGGTGGTGACCAACTTTCATATGGTATGTGAAAAAAAAAGCAGAAAAAAAGAAAAACGAAAGGAAAGTACTATTCCCTCCTCTCTGACGTCGTCTAAGAGTTGCCAGGGCAAACGCGCCGTCTACCTTGGTAGACGTTCGCTGTCTCGGGCCTTTGAAAGGTACACTCTTAAAAATGAACTTCACCACATAGCACGCTCCTAGCCAACCACCATCCCGAATGACAACGTTCTTGCCCCTGATTTGTTGAAAACGGGAGGAGGAGCCTATTTTGTGCTCATTATGCACGGCACAAAATAGGCTCCTCCTCCCGTTTTCAACAAATCTAGTGCGAGAACGTTGTCATTCGGGGTGATGGTTGGCTAGGAGTGTGCTATGTGGTGAAGTTCATTTTTAAGAGTGTACTTCACAAGGGGGGATTACACATTATGCTCAGGTAGCGAATTCCATTCCTGGATAGTGGTCTGCATTGGTGGACGATAGGACAGCGCCTACTGAGTGGTACTCGGTAGGCGCTGCAGTTTTAATGAGTGATCAAGACGCCTTGAGGGGTGATGCGCCATAAAATGCAGCCTTGCGCCTTTGTTACCGCCTTCACAGAAGGCACAACAGGGTGAAACAGCATTCGTACTGGAAATGCTGGGCGTGGCGCACATAACTTACCAAACTGTCCGCGTTATTTCCTGTCGTTTCCTACAGAACATCTTTCGGTTGCGCTGCAGAACCTTCCCCACGTTTAGCAGGGCATGAAAAGAAATGACTTTGCACGGTTACGTGGTAACAGATCTCTATGACGTGTCTTCCGCTGGGGTATATGGCAGAATGCCTCTCCTGCGAACCTAACTTCGCCACCATAGGTCTAGAGCCCCCTCTGATACCGTGCGCATAGAACGTGAGTGCCGTTTTGGCCGTTTGGCGTGATTTGTGGTTGCCAAGTGAAATGTGCGACAGTCGATAGGCTAGATGTACATGTGAGATGATGTACGTGTAAGATGTAGATGTGAGCCTGGCCATGAGCGGTGAACAGACGGAGCGGGAACCAGTGGGAGGCTACGGTGTTAGCATATGCGTCATGGGCGGACTTCATGTGGAACGTCCGTCTGGAAAGCCTGGCGGAGAACCCAGAGTAGCCACAGCTGATGGTGGGACGCGAACACGGTACCTTCTAGTGTTTAGCTTGAACTTGGAGTTGATCATGTATCTCTCTGACCGCTGATATAACCCTAGCCAAAGGTTAGAAGATCGAGGACATTCCGTTCTTTCTAGAGAAGATAAAAATTACAAATCTTTGTGGTCACCTTACGCAAGGGCCCCCAGATTGACACGCGAAATCGCGAAAGTCGCATAGCGGCCTAAGGGTGACTCTCGGTATTGCTTTCTGGGAAGTGCGGTAGATGCGTGCAATGGCGTGTGGCCCACCGGCCGGCCCAACCTCCTCTCCCTTGCCTGTGCATAGCCATTCTTCAAGCAGAACGTTACCGCTGAAAAGCAACCACTGCACAGGATGACATCGCTATGGCCCCTGCCTTACGTAAAATTCGGAGCGTACATCGTTTTCTGACAGTTAACATATTGCGTTGCGAAGAAGGCATTTGCCACAAACCATGGTGTTAGAAGTAATGCACGCACTGTTCTCCATTTTTCAGTCCCTCTCTCTGAACCTCGTCCACACCGCCCTTCTACGCACCGTTTCTGGAGAGCCCACCTCCAAGGTGACCGCCGCGTTCCGCCCCATTCGCAGCGACACAGTAAAAGAGGACTCCATCCGGCTCATTCACAACAATCGCACTAAACTGCTGTCCCACATAAGCGCCCACCGAATAATACGATTCATCGTCATCCCCTGCGCAACGGCTACGTTGCTCGCCAGCTTCGTGTTCTTCCCCATCGACGAGCGCGTCACCAAGGCAAAAAGTATGCAGCTCCTGTCTGGTGTCTCTCCCCTGTCCTACTGGATGGCAAACTACCTTTGGGACTTGGTGTTGGCACTGGTCTCTATGCTCTGCATGTTCTTTCCGGTCTTCATGTGCCATCCCGGCACCGTAGCTATCATGGGCCACATTGTCTTCCTAACCCTCTCCTATGTCCACTGTATGGTGCCCCTCGTCTACTACTTCTCATTCGTGACGGACTCGATGGCTGCTGGCTTTCTTGAGCTGGCAGCGTTACTGAGTTTTTCTGGAATCACGTCGACGCTGGGCTTCCAGCTCCTGATGATCAAGACCGACGAAGGAGTCTCTCTCTTCGCCCCCGTCAAGCGGTACCCTTTGCTCTACCTGTTGTACTTCGTACCGCCATTTAGCTACCACTGGTCGCTCGTCAAGGTGGCGCAGTTGACGTGGGAGAATTATATTTGCTCTACGAGCGCCCTCTATGAACTGCACGACATCTGTACCTTTATACAGGTAAGTCTTACGTACAGTACGGGTTCTGCGTTTTCGGCATTCATTCCTGGAGAGAATCGGCGGGTGTTTTTCGGTATTTGTATGTTTTGTCAAATTCGGATATTTTCGGCATTTTAAAACTATAATCCTTAGGGATAAGGACGAGGGTTCGAGGAATTAGGGACCATAGTTCCTCCGTGGGTAGATCATGGAGTGCGGCGCTTGTAGAGAGACACCGCGGCAGACTGTTTTCAAATGGGCATGCAATGCGCTGCTACACTTCGACCGTGCGCAGGGGAGAGGGTCAAGGTTGCAGAAGAAACGTGACAGGGCCTATGTTCGTAGACCAGAATTGATCTATAGAAGAAAAGGTTACCGCGTTATGTGAAAGAGGGACCAAAGAGATCGCTTCAGGGGTACAATAGTGCATGGAGAGAGGTATGCTGCGCAGACAGCTGACTGACTTGATAAGCGTATACTGAAACTACCACGGTGGCGTGTGGCAGCGCAATTTTGCTGCATAATGTCAGATCAATTGTAATTTCGCAATGCCTATACAGGGTCATTCAATTCTAATGAAAACTACATCACCTAGAATCACGCAGTCAACGGCATTCGTTCCTATTACGTTTTGGCACCTGCTGCATTTTTGCGAAGTGAACTCTGAAATTTGCCAAGTAGAGGTCACTTACCCCACCAACATGAACAGCGTGCCGAATTCAAATTCATGATATTCACAGTGATATTCAGGATCTATCCTGTCGGGAAAAATAGCCGAACATCATGGTTCTCGGGGCGCTTTATAACTCGCGAAGACTTTTTGAACGCACCAGTGATTTCCCCAGAAATTCACTGCTGGGGGGGTGCCGAGCTTTCAAGGGGGGGGGGGTATGCTTGGTGAAGGTTGCACTTAAGGAATTTTCTTAGACATGGAAAGAATCGTGGAACAATGGTGACATCTCTGCACAGCTTTCCCGTTTTATTTGTAAATGTTACTACGTTAGAACGCAGTACATTAGAATACAGATTCATTATGAACGGCATTTCAACATTAAGATGCATAATCACACGACGAACAAAGACTAGCACCTTGTCTCACGAAGCTCAATGAATACCTAGCACACAGATTGTACAAATGCATGGTACGGTCATTTGTATGACTGTGGTCCTACAGCCCAAGTTTGACAGTACAGGATGTAATTCGCTGCACCGGACTCTCTACCAGAACGTGTTGGTGGCCGAGCTGGGTGGGGTCACCTGAGAAATTTCAGGGGGGGGGGTGTTGCAAAAATGCAGAGGGGGTGTAGGGAAATCCCTGGAACGCACTCGCTGTCAGTAGATAGTAGTGATAGTAGAAAAAGTGATAGTCCCTGAAATTGGGTGAGGGAAGGTATGGTCCCAGCCGAAGCCGGACGCGATAAGCTACGATGAAAGATGATAAGCGATAAGCTATGTCTGTGTTATCTCTTTCTACCATGCCTGGGTGGGCTGGGTTTCCAACCTCCTTTCGTCGGACTGACAATGATTTCGCTGAAAAAATCGTCGCGCGCTGTCCTCTGCGAGCTCCGTAGAGCATGATTTTCGGCTATTTTTCCGACATGATAGCTCCTAGTTGTCATTATTTGAGTAAATTCGGCACGCTCTTCACATTATAGCGTGGTAAAAAAGTGGCCTTTACTTGGCAAATTTCCGAGTTAGCTCGCAAAAATTTAGGAGATGAGACGAATCCAGATTTTTACGAATCCGAATCCGGATCCGAATCCAAGGAAGGTTCTACGAATCCACGAATCTTGCGAATCTCGATCCTTTTTTAAAAAGAGTTTGAAAGGCCAGAAAATTCCTACCGAAAAGTGTTTTGAGGCATAATATGGTACAGGAGCAAATGCAGGAGAAAATATACCCGTATAATTCTTCTTAAACGTAATGTATTTAACATTATTGTTCAACGACTACAAGTAAGTTCTCGAGTCTGAATTATTTCCATAAAACCAAGCAACGAACAGAAGCAAAATCATGTTACTTTGAAACCTGTAATGTAACAGTTCCTACCTGAAGTCTTTCACTCAATGTAAACAATGACCGACAGGTGTTTTCTTGTTTCTTTGTTTACATTGAGTGAAAGGGTTCAGGTAGGAACTGTTACATTACAGGTTTCAAAGTAACATGATTTTGCTTCTGTTCGTTGCTTGGTTTTATGGAAATAATTCAGACTCGAGAACTTACTTGTAGTCGTTGAACAATAATGTTAAATACATTACGTTTAAGAAGAATTATACGGGTATATTTTCTCCTGCATTTGCTCCTGTATCATATTATGCTTCAAAACACTTTTCGGTAGGAATTTTCTGGCCTTTCAAACTCTTTTTAAAAAATGATCGAGATTCGCAAGATTCGTGGATTCGTAGAACCTTCCTTGGATTCGGATCCGGATTCGGATTCGTAACAATCTGGATTCGTCCCATCTCCTAAATTTTTGCGAGCTAACTCGGGAAATTTGCCAAGTAAACGCCACTTTTTTACCACGCTAATGTGAAGAGCGTGCCGAATTTACTCAAATAATGACAATTAGGAGCTATCATGTCGGAAAAATAGCCGAAAATCATGCTCTACGGAGCTCGCAGAGGACAGCGCGCGACGATTTTTTCAGCTTTCGGTGGACTTGTCCTGAGGCGACAATTTTGAAAAAGAAACAAACAAGCGTGGTTGGTGGATTCGAAAGAATCTATTCCCTGTTTTAGGCACTGCCTAGGATTCGAGGATTCCATTGGCACATCCCTACTTTTTTTTTTTTTCTAATCAACACATCCTTGGATGCAGGCGAGCAAAGACGACGGAGCAGTGTTACTCACAGGATTGCGCTACTGTTGCGGGGAATTCTTCAGGCACAACTTCACGTACTTGTCGACTCTGGGTTCACTCTCATTCCACCGAGACTCCGCTGCAGTGGAGTTGATAATACTAATCCTCGAAGGTATCGTCTTTATGATGATATTGGTATCTGTGGAAAGTGGTGCTCTCAAGCCTCTGGCTGGTTCCAAAAGCGGTCCATCATCACCACAGCAGCTGAACGCGGACGTAGCTGAAGAACGGAGGTACCTGGCATACTACTTCTGTTGCTAGTCACTTGTTGTGCTAGATTTGATTAGAAGTGGAAAGAAAATATTCGAAACCTACGTCCATGACGCTTGATGTGTGAAAGCATTGACCCAAGCAGCACAATGTACTGAAAGTCGAGTGCAATAGGGGTGAACGGTATGTGTCTTATCAATGTTCTTTAGTTTCACGAGTCTCTGCAAGGCCTTCCACCTACCCGTCCACCTCTATTGCACTCGACTTTCAGTACATTTTGCTGCTTGGGGAGTGATTTAAAAGATTACTTCAGCACAGAGGCAGTTCGCCAGGGCACACAGCGCAGGTTGTTGGTGCTAACAGCTCCGCTGTGCCTTCTCAACAGTAAAATGTCGGTCGTCAAGTTCAGTAAGGGCGTTCTTCAGTGTTTACCTACTATAGAGTCGGCAGGTGAACAGCACAGGCTCCGTGTTCTTACACGGTTCCGCAAGTTGAACAGTTCGGCGTTCTTATGAAGGAATGCTGCAGCGAATGGGAGTTTAAGTCGCGTGTTGTGCTGGTGTCTGCATGTGAATGTACACTGTAAAAACAGAATATCACATAACGCGTTCAAAGCCAACCCGTTTATCCATAGCTGAGGACCAGAGGAGCGTGCCATTTTTGTAAGAGCACTACGCCCCCTGTTTCGAAGAGTCAGGAGAAGTAAGAGTCAGTGCGTGTAAAGGCCAGTTCGATTTATAGCGCTAGAAAATAGCTCTCAAAATCTGTTTTTCTGCTTGCCGTTCTCACATATACGAGCACAGAGCGCTATACTGCTGCAGTTACGGGATATCTCGTTGACACGTGATGCACTGGTACAGTTTGGGACAAAAGTTTGCGGAACACGGCATCAGCGTATTTGTTCATCCGAGCGGTCTCCTGCAAGCTGTCAGGAAGAGATCGAATAAGAAACGGGTGACAGACTATTCTATCCATCTCATAGTATGCATGTCCGCTCCTGTTTGCTGACGGTGTTTCGTTCCAATGGAGAAATCCGTGTTCGTAACACCGTTCCGGTGTCCCGTAAACTTTTGTCCCAAGCTGTACTACAGTGATTGACAATGAAAAATGGCTAGGAAGCAAGCGAGCTGGTGAAGATGATGCATAATGTAAAAACCCCTGTCCCTTCGTGTTCCCTAGTCTCGCATACAGTGACGCATACGCATACGCATATTACAGTGATTCGCGTCGGGTATCCGCAGCACATGAACGCGGCTGACACTTTCGATGCTGTGATCTCGATACCGAACTCTAGTAACTAAAAAGCCATGCATCGGCAGATGAAACTCGTGGCCATTTTCACGTCGTCGTCGCCTTCCCGCTTTGCTGCTTCGAGTAATCGGAAGCAAAACAAACCCCAGCTTCCGCGACGTCACGGCTGAAAGAAGCTCTCGATTGGTTAACACAAACTCACCGCTCAGAATAGCGCTAGAAAAGTTGATCGGAGCTCTACTTCGACAAGAGTGGTTTTATAGCAGTTCGCAGCAATGCGAGGAGGAAAATATAGCGCAATTTTCTAGCGTTATGTAGCAAAGCTCTATATGTGGGAACTGGCCTTAATGCCGCCTGAGACACTAAACTCTATAGTTGACACACTATACGCTTGCTGGCGCTACATGCGTTTTGCAAGGGAGGCTTCAACGGTCGTCGAAGGCTGCCCGTGTAACAGGGGTATTAATCACCTCATCGATGAAGTGATTAAGGCAGTTAATATCGTGAAGGCAGAATGCAGTTGGAGGCAGAAGGCAGGCGCCTGCTTTCTGTCACGGTGTGTTTCTAGGACATTAAGGGTGCGTGCTTCTTCTTCACCGTGTTGACATGTTGCCTTCAGGTATATCGCTAACGCGTCTACTTGTCTTCCCATCCCCTTCCCAAGGGAAGGGGATGGGAAAACTGAAAAATTATAACTGTAATTGTAACTGACCATTAGAGGTTTTTAATAGAACCCGAGGAGGGCGCTTACGATCCGCTAAGTCACGAATGACGCAGAAACAGGAAGGGGGCAGTGAACATAAGGAATCGCTACACGAGCAGTTTCTTCGAGCGCAGACATAAATATGGATTGTCCTTTCCAGGGCAGTGGAGAAGATCGTTGCAGAAAAGGACTTTGAGAAGGCCGCCCTGATAGTTAATGACATTCAGAAAACCTACTGGAGAACTCCGGTGCTCCGAGGCGTGAGCTTTCTGATGCGTCCTGGAGAATGTCTGGTCGTACTTGGTCTTCGAGGCTCTGGGAAGAGCACGCTCCTGGATGTCCTCGCGGGTACTGAGCCTCTGAATGGTGGCTCGGCCTATATGACCGACGGCACCCCCTTGTCAGATCTGGAGATGTGGCAACAACGAATCGGGGTGTGCCCTCAGTATGACGGAATATTGGGGAAGTTGACAGTCCGACAGACGCTGTGGCTGTATGCTAACCTTAGGGGCATCGACTCCGACAGAGTGGAACAATTGGTTTCTCACGTAGTGGAGCTGTTGAACTTGCGGTATTATGATACGCTGTATGTGTCGTATTGCAACGCCTCCACGCGGCGGAAACTTGCGGTGGGCATCGCCATCATCGGCCTGCCGCCTGTTGTGTTGATGGACGATCCAGCGGCTGGCCTGGACTACTTCGCCAAAAAGAAAATGTACGACACAATTCGCCTTATCCGGACGCTGGTCAAGGCTGCTGTCGTTGTCGTCACGCACAGGTAAGGATGGCTAATGTTCGGTGATGGCCACTTCAGTAGGAAGACCAGCGTATAGGATGGCGTAACAAGATGTCTTGCAAAATGTAACGTTGCAACAAAACGCAACAAAATGCAACACGTTACGTACCCGACGTATCAAGCAGAACAGTGGCGTAGCCAGGGTCGGGTTGAAACCCCCAGAAACCGTACGTTTCGTAGTGCTTTTTGGAAAGAGAAACGAGGGTGAAATCCTCCTCCCCCATGTAAGGTTCCCATAGAACCCACCCGAAATATTTTTCTGGCTACGCTGCTGATGCAGAACCTGACCGCATGGACACGCTGGGCATCTGCGGTAATCAGTGCTTCTGAGTTCCGAACAGTGAATTAACGTGTATCCAAATTGCCAAGTTCACAAAAAATTGTGAATTGTCAGAAAAAGACGTTCGCTGTGCACCCTCCCGAGACCAAGAGTGATAACAGTATCGTTTTGCGCAGTGGCTGGTCCTTGTGGTTGGTTGCGTTTGTGGCGCATTCTGTTCTCGTCTCAATCACGCTACCCGTACTCCCTTCCCTACTTCATTGCGTAATACGCCGTGCCCCACGCATTGCACCGATACATCGCCTGAGATCAGTGTAGTCGTACTATAAGGTCAGGTCCCCCAAACTCACCTCGGAAAAGCGTGCAACGAAGAAGGCCGCCACTAGATATCCCACTGTTGCCGTTCCGGATCACTTGGGCGCGCTAAGTTTAGCGGCAGCGCGCTAAGTTTCTGCGAATGAATCTAGTCCAAATGTCGAAATAAAACGCGTATAACAACTTTCTCTGTCGTGTTTCACTTTTTGGTCCCGTTTTTAAACGTGTTGAGCGATCGGAAGGATCTAGTGCACGGCTGCGTGCATCACATAGCGTACCTGTCGTACCAGGCGCCGTAGGCGCTGCAGTCGTCCATTTCTCCTTCGGTGACTTGGCCTGGCTTGGATTGTGCTTCAACTGGATCTTTAGCGCGCTACAATCCACGCAAGCCAACGTCTGGTAACAATGGGGTATCTAAGGGCGGCCTCCGGCATTGCACGCATCGGGATACGAACAAATACATGGGAAAATGGCGACCTTGGGGGCCCTGTATAAGGTGAAGTTCAGTTGTACAGGTGAAATTGCTGGACACAAAAGCCCAGGACAAAAATATAAAATACATACGTATATGACCCGCTCCCCGCCTTTCTGTCGTATGACGGACGACCTACCCCAACCACCTACCTCTTTCCTACCACCTAGCTTCCTCTATACCTACCTACCTCTTTCCTTTTGTCACCCATATAGGCCCTCTGCGCCCGATCTACAACGTTCACATTGCGATGGTTGTCGCTATGTTGTGTTCGCGCGCCCCAAAGCCTCACGCAAGAGCCCGTGACGAATCACGGGCTGGAGTAATGCAGTTAACGCGCGTTATGGGATAACGACTAAGTTGAAGCTCAGGCCCCTGGTGTGCCATTTGAGTGGAAAATTAAATCACGCTATACGCTAATCCGTCCTCTTGCGCGCATTGTCTTCAACAGCATGAGCGATTGCCACGCCGTCAGCGATCGCATGGCCCTCATGGTGAACGGCCAGTTCCAGAGCATCGGTACCATCAAGGAAGTGCGTACGAGACTCTGCAAGGGCTGCCAGCTCAGTCTACGATTCTTTCCTGCGCAACTGCAGGATCCTCTCACTGTTGCTCACATCGATACTACGGTCAGGAAGTGGTTTCCAGGTGCCATGTTGACTGCTGCTCTCCACGAGCAGATCCTCGAGTACAGCGTGGTTTTGACCAAGAGCTGGAGCGAAACGTTCCGCTCGCTGAACGACCTCAAGGCTCAGCTGCGGGCTCAGGACCTTCTTATTGGCGAAGCGACTCTCGAACACGTCATGCTTCGGTCTGTGCGTCGAATGCCTACTCAGCCTAATGTTCGTGTCTAGCGACTTTAATGTCTAGTGCCATTAAAGGAGTCTTCTGGTATGTATAGTTCTTAATTTTGTCGAGGCACGCTATAGGGGAATGTAAAGGGTGTTACGAAGGAAGACAAAGTGTCGACGCATGAAATACGTGGCTACCATTGGCTGGCCAATGGTAAGCGGCGACGTAGACAGAAGCTTCAAGGAAAGCAGGGAACATTGGCCTGAACGGCGGTTCTGAAATGTCTGGAAACAGTGGTGGTTTGGCTGGGACTGAGGGCTTAATAAACCTACGTTCTTTGGCTACAGGGGTCCGTCCACTGCTTCAGACTCCTTTTTTTTTAACTTTTACTTTTCTTTTACTGGGAACGTTTCTCCTTGCGGCATGTAAAGCGCCTTGACACCAACACACAAGGAGCGGGAACTGTAACTTGTCAGCTTTCTTGAGAAGGAGAGGAAAAGGAAGAGCGTAAATCCCTTTCCTTTTGTATTGGAGTCAAGGTAACTACACCTTTCATGGCGCACGTCGTCTCCGCTCGTACACCTTGGTCAGACATTGATGCGTACGCTGGAATAGAAGTGCAATCTATACGTTCAAGGGTCGGAAATTTAGCCTTGTGTAGCGTCAACCACCATAAACAGGTAGTGGTGACGACACCGGTTAGCTCCATCGCATAGCACGTTCATGGCCAACCATGTTGTTGAAAAGGGGAAGCGTACATTTTCGAGAAATTCATTTCTCAAATGGAGAAAGCGATAGTACAGCAACGATATAAAAGCATTCAACGCGCGAACACCAAGGAAATTACTGATTTTTACGTGTTTCTAGCATAGTGCTTAGAGGAGGAGGGAATATGATGATTGATGATTGTGTGACGGCATGTAGTAACGTGGCGGGTGTGTATCCGCACAGCAAGCTCTGGGTAATGCTGCAATTTCTGATGTTGTCTCGACTTCCTTCGCAATGGTCCACAGGGAGTACCCTTAATACCGTGTAGGGGTGGAATAATGGGATTGAACCCGTGGATGCAATAGGATAAGTCGACTTATCCCCTTTGTAGTAATTTTATTGCTATATGACATCTACGTACCAGTATGTACGCGTCAAACAAAATTTAGGGCCGTATTCCAGTTTATCGACCCGCTACAAGGGGGGTAAAAAACGGGAAATGCATGTGTGTCAGTGGGATGGACAGTCAGATTGGGATCCTTTTCCAAACGCGCATACAAATGGTGTATAGCATAAATTTTGCGACGATACGGAAAGGAACTCTGGCTTCCCACCCGAAAAACACTTTCTTGCTACCTCACGTGGTCGTGTCAGCAGTGCTACTGAGCATTGCAATCGGAAAAACGCATGCACGAAGTGGCATTGTGCTGGTTGTCTTAGCACCTCATTTTCAAGCACAGCCCAATACTAGATGCTCCGCTGTACACACGGGTCACTTTTCTCCTACCTGGCATCACCATCGTTCATCCACCAAGGTCTGACACGTGAGAATTCTTTGTTTCTGCACCAAGTGCACCGCATGCACAAGTTATATTGCTGGATTTTATGCAGTTCCTGCTAAATCACACTCCCCGAAACGATATGCTAACAGGACATGCACGTACAGTAACAACAACAACAACTTTATTGTGAGATGAATGGGGAGTTCCATCGCCAGCGGAGATACCCTACCGGTGGTGATGCGAGAATTGCAATTACGTTACCGAATATCAATTCGAAGTTTTCTTGGTTTGCAATTTCTCCACGGGTTCAGTAGGCGCGTTTACATGAAGGCGACGAAGGAAAATTCGGAATGATGGTTGGCTAAGACCGTGCTATGTGGTGAAGTTCTGTTTTAGCAGTGTACATTCGTCACGCATACGTAACCGCGATGTCGAAGCCAGACGTGAACGTACCATACCTTTTCTTTCCTATCTTAAAGCCTCGGACATGGCATGTCGCATATGACATCTGCACGCGAGTACAGTTGTACAGAGCTGTAATATACCCAAGTCAGAATACCCATCCCATTCACTCTTCTTCGTGGTGAAGGCAGACCCATTTCCAAAAAGATGCTGAATGACACGGTTACGAGAAAATTGCTTTACTCCAGCGTTATAAACATCATACGCGAACAGTGGCCAAAGGTGAAGACGTCTGAAGGCCACTACGCAACATGACACGTTCGAGCGATGCTTCTCCAATTTGAACGTCCTCTGCTTGCAACTGCGCCTTAAGATCACCCAGGGACTTGAACGTTTTCGTCCAATTCGTCTTGAGCTCCACGGTGTATTCAATGGTGTTGTGTAGGACAGCCAGTACGGTGGCCCCAGGGAACCAAGTCTTTACGATGTTGTCTACAGCGGTGAATGCGGCGACGTCTACTAGTTTGCCCGGTGGAAACACGGCAGCAAGGTGACACCCTCTGCACAGTCTGGAGTGGACTTCTTTCGTGGTCCCGATGCTCTGAAATTGTCCGTGTGACATAACGGCCATGCGGTTTGAGATCACAACGGAGTCACTCATGCTGAAAGGAAGAGGCAGCTGGTTTCAACTCACTTTGATTACGATATACTTGCTCTGGGAACTCTGGATGATCCCAGAGGTCGCTGTGATACACGATTATGTAACAACATGCATCCTATAACTAGGGTTTCTCCCTTTCGGTATTTTCCGAAAACCGCCGATAACCGTTTCAAGAACGATCAGCGATTCGGTACTGATGGGTCCCTGGCATGCCACGCAGACAACGCCAAAAATGGTAGTAGCTAGCCTGTGCAGCTCGGCGGGTCAGCATATGGGATGACAGTGCATCCCAACAGGAACGCTTAGCAAACTACAATCTAGCTGGCCGATATATGCTTGCAAGTTGCAAAGTTCTGCAAAGTTGTGCTGCTGTACTTCCGCCTTTCACCGTGTCTGACATTTCCGAAAGAGTTCTCACCGAAAACCACCGCTTTTCAGTGTTAAATTGACGGTTTCCACACCGAAATTAGGAAAAAAAAAGGTTGCTTGCAGAAAACGGGAAACCCTTATAAATAACCAGGATCCTTTTAGTGCAGAACGCACATTCCTGAAGTTGCGTGTCGCTAACGAAGCATGCTTCGGAAGACCAAACTGTTCATCGACTACTACTATCAACGTTCATTTCCTGTAGAACTCTACCTTCGACGTTAAAGGTACAGCTCGCATCAGCGTTAACTTGAACACCACTCCAGGCCGGGAAGCGACAAGAGAGCTAGCATCGGGAACGCCTAGCTGAGAACAACACCCTCATAACGAGGGTCCCCCCCCTCTCACTGTAAATAGATGACCAAAACACACTCTCCGCCGTTACTTCTACTAAGCACCGCCAGGGTTAACTGTTAGTTAACTAAGTTAACTCCGGCGCCACCTGCACCACAAAGCAGGAGAGGCGTAAGATTAATATATTCGACAGCATGAGCCCCCAGCACTCTCACACCACAATTTTCGTCACAATTACTTTTAGAAAATTAAGAAAATAAAATTACCTGAAGTGCAGTCTCTTGCACGAAAGTTCTTGTTCAAATAAATCTTAGTTGCTCCTAACCGTTTTTCATGTTACACTGTAAACTTTTTCACACCTTTAAAGGTGTGCGCTATGCACATTCAACCTGGTTGCGTAACATTGCATCTCCAGGATGATATTTTACAAAATTCCGAAAGCATTACTAAAGATCAAGTGTCAGTGCAAATCTTGCTTTCGTGATGTCTTGGATATCGTAGGCACGAGCTAATGCATATATGCATCGCTACCGATAATCGAGCACGGGCAAGTGTCTACAAAACTGTTGAACAATGTTGAGATGTTGCAAGACTGAATTTTTGGAGGACAGACAACACTCGAGTAAAGAAAATTTGTGCAAAACCGTGCTCCATTATAATGTTACCAAAACTACACCTAAAAAGGCGTGCGCCATGCAAGTTGTTACACATTTAAAGGTGTGAAAAGATTTAGAGTGTACGTGTGTGATTCCCTCTTCGCGGGCTCCTTGACAGTGTTTCTTTATTTTTTTTTGTTGCCCTTTTCGACGTATAGAAAATTAAAACTGAAAATTACGAGCAACAATGTGTCGAAGTGGCAACCAACTGTGCACAGCTAGTCAGGTACGGCGGTAAAACTACACTGTGTGCGGACAACACTGGCTGTACAAAAGGCTGTGTCGACTACGTAGCGATCAGGAGCAGCAAGTCCTTTTTCTAAGCCTCGTATACGCCACCATTACAGCATGCTGCCAACCCTTCTTATCGGACACACTCTCTCTCTACACATCTGGACAGAAGGCCAGTGCCTGACACACTAATGAGTTTTAGTATGAGTTTAGTTATCGTCTCTATCGGAACCAATCGCACTCGTGCGTGACTCAGAATCTTATCCACTATATTGGCTCCGGTCGATACGGTGAGACGCTAGCCACGTTATCAACGGTCTGTTAAGACTCTCTATTAGGGCCAGTGCTCACTTGGTGACGCCCGACGCGACGTCGGCAGAAGTAGAGGCGCATTTCCGCCTCCCCGTCAGATCGCACGATTTTCATGTTCACACCACAGTGGCATTCCGTCGTCCAGAGCAGACGAAAAATCAGGAGGCGTGGCCTTTCTGTGTCACCTGATTGGTCGCCAATATATCGTTCTCGGCAGCTCTCGCCGACGTCACGAACGAAGTTCGGCATGGCAATTTTTTTTTGGCTCGACGTCTCTCCCGTCTCAACGCCGGAAATGCAATGCACATCTATTTCCGTCGTCCGTTCAAGACATCGCGTCGGCGTCGCCAAGTGAGAACTGGCTCTTAGGGTGTTTTAGAAGGAACTCCACGAAAACGATACGATCAATGACGTTATCAAATCGAAGCTTAGCAATGTGATGTCACCCACTCGAAAGAAACAGGGCGTGTTATCGTGAACACTTTCTAATGAAACTAAAACTCGCCCCGTTACAATCCACGCAAACGAACACAATGTATAATAATGGCATCTTTCCCAATAGTAACCGATCTATATACACTCGCACACCACTGCTTGTTCTGCTGTGTGTGCGTGTGTAAGCTACGCTTGTGCCATATTTCTACACCGAACCTACGGTGACATACATAACTCTCCGCTTTCGGAGATGACAGGCCCAGTTCGCATTCTAACGTTATGTCTTTCGGTAAACAGTAAACGCTACACAAGGTCGATGGACATAGTCACCACATGAAAGTATGAGTAGCAAATGTAGGTTACCTGGGCGTGACCACAAGAACAGCAGCGCAAACAAGTTCCCTGATGAGCCTGATAGTGTCGTAGATCTTTTTCTTAGCCAGGAGGTCCAAGCCGGTCGCTGGATCATCCATTAGAACGACAGGAGGTAGTCCGATTATGGCTATTCCAACAGCCAGCTTACGTCTCGTCGCCGGATTGCAGGTGTAAACGTACATGGAATCGTAGTAGCGAAGATTGAGAAGCTCAATAATGTGCGTCACAAGGTCATGGACCTTGGACGACTCGATGCCCCTCAGGTTTGCGTACAACCACAGTGTCTGTCGTACTGTCAGCTTACCCAGGATGCCGTCGTACTGAGGACAGACGCCTATATTTTGCCGCCATTTCTCCAAGTCTGACAAGGAGACGCCGTCTGGCATGAAAGCACTACCGCCGGACGGAGCCGTGATGCCTGCGAGGACTTCCAGGAGCAAACTCTTGCCGCTCTCCCGGAGGCCGAGGACCACCACACACTCTCCTGGCCGAAGGATGAAGCTGACGCCCTGGAGTGCAGATCTTTTGCCGTAGATTTTTTGAATATCGTGGACGACTAAAGCAGCCTTTGAGAAGTCCTTGTCAGCGAGTGTCTTCTCGACTAGTCTGCATGTCGTGGGAAGAAAACAGTAATTAAGCCGTGTTTCTGCATGGAACAGCGTCACCATGCGCATACGGTGCTGTACCCAACTGCACAGGTCCCGACAAAAGTTTACGGAACACGCGAGCGGTGTATTTGCTCCTCGGTGCGACACCCTACCGGCGAGCGGAAACGGGCTCGTGTACTCGTTCAGTTCAGACGGGTGAGCGAGCGCGCTGGTAGCGACACACAGCGGTAGTTTCGGTATCGCTTGTACGTGCTCGAAACGTGGTTTGAAGTGATGTCGCTGCCGGCGCACTCCTCCACCCCACCGCTTCCGCTTGCCGCTAGGGTCTCGCACTTGTATCGGGACCTGTACCTTCCCTACCTTGACCTAACCCGCCACACCCTACCCTACCATGGACTGCACTGCCAGAAACATAGACGACGACTTCTTGCATTGCGGTTCTTTAGTAGTCATTTTGCTTCGGGCGGCAGATGCATAGTCATTGTCACTACGAAACGCGCGTGTTTATCGGGCGCGAATAAAGTAGTAGTCGGAACTAGTCGGAACCAGAACAGTATTAGGGAGTGCTACGGGCAAATAATAATCATAAAAAAGAAAACACATTTCCTGGTGCCGATTACACCCTTAGTGCGATGGTATTATAAATATATTTTCAGCAATGCCTATAACGCATATTTTTTCAATTTATTAACGAGGGTTATTAACGTAAGTGTCCCAAAGAGGCGTATGCCTCCCGTTGTCAGCATATTAGGAGAGGCAACGATAGCAGTCGGAATGACGTTTGACAATAGGAACGTGTCACACAATCAAGTTTTTTTTTTTTTTTTTGTTAGTGCGCCTACTCGCGATATTGTGCCGTAATACTACGAAAGGATTATACACAAATGATAGACTCCGAAGTCTTTGCTGAAACACTGGCGAGCAACGAACTTCGCTGATCGCTAGAGAAGCACCACTGTGAGCACTGGGTCATGCGCTCCCCTGTAGCACCCGCTCCTTTTTTCCATTCCTTTCTTCACATTGAGCTTATTTGACAACTGTGCGTGAGCGTGTTCCTCTACTCTGGTTATAGACAGCCTCATTTGCATCAGCGACGGCAGTTGTACAAACGCGAGCCTGTTTTGGGAATCGAGCCCAATGCCCCCTCTGATACCCGGTCAGGTGTATTCTTCTGCCGTCCTTGATGCCGTACGTTGGAGAAGCCTAAATGATGTGTAGTCTAAGGTCATGGCGCATTCCATTGGCAGAGCTGGGTCAAATCTTTTGCCCCGGGAAGGGACAAAAACTGTTCCATTGGCAGAATCGTGTCAGACGCTGAATGTTTCATTAGCGGAGCAAGGGCAAAACGTTTGCTGCAAAGACCAATAGTTTTTGACCCATGAGACCAAAGCTAACCCAGGAAAGCACGTGCTGTGCGCAGCGCGTGCATCGTACCTCGAACGATTGTTAGCATTCCATTGACGAAGCAAACCCGTGTGACCCCGCCTGGAGCTTGCACTCAAGCCCCCACCAGCGCGGGGCAAAATCTGCTCTCCCAATGGAATACGCCAACTGAACAGCTTTAGAGTATTGCAACTGATGTACAACTGCAAGTCCTACATCAGGGGCGCCGTGTGTGTGCGGGGGGGGGGGGACGCCATATTGTCTACGTTAAGTTTGTCTGCTATGGATCCCGTCAGTGGACGTTCGTTCTTTCTTCTTTATTTTCTTTTTCTTTTTTTTCTTTCTTCGTTCTTTATTCGACCACGCTTTTTGGTCCCCTTCACGACATTGGATCAAAGCCCTCTAAACAGAATCGCACGTGCTGTTACGGTCAACGCGCTGGTATTCGCGATGTGAAATAAGTTGGCCGCAGGATACGGTCGTTTTGCCTGGGAGGAAAGAAACTGCACTCTTAAAAATGAACTTCACCGCGTAGCACGCTCCTAACCAACCGTCATCCCGAACGACATCGGTCTCTCCTCCGATTTGTTGAAAACGGGAGGCGTGCTAGAGGGATAATAGAGAGTTTTAGAAGACCGTTCCGTAACGGACGGAACGTTAACGCAGAGTACGTAGTTCTCTACCGTTAAACGGATAGCAAGAGAGTTTTAGCAGATCGTCAGGCAACGTTACGAACGGTACGGTAAGAACTGTGTTGCCATCCAACGGCGATAACAAGAACCACCCTTCCCAAGTTGTCTAGGCATATCTTTCTGAACGAATTGCCTAATATAACTACGTTTTCGTGCTCTGCTTTTGGTTTCTTTGCGTTTGAAAATTAATTTGTTGTTCCATCAACAAACGAAAGGACAACGAACACCCCCTGCCGGTCAGTTCATCGTTATCACCCGCCGTTATGGCGGACGATGCTGCTCACTCGGACTTGGTTGGCAGCATCCAGAGTCCAGAAAGTTCGTGTTTTCGAATGGTACAAGGAATACGGCTTCTTATAAGAAGATGTAGTCCCTCGTACTGAAGCGTAGGCTCCTAGCCTTCTCTTCGCAGTCAGTCGACGACACAGTCAACGAGGTGTTGCGGGCAGCCATGTTTTGTGCGACGAAAACAACGTAGAGGACGGAACGCAAAAAGATGTGCCGATCGTTCCAACGTGAAACGCGGAAGCCACGTTTCCTTTCCCGCGCACGCGCTCTTGCTCACGTGGAGAATAGCGCTCCTTCCGTTCGCTGCGTAACGGTAGCGTGGTTTGCGGTGAAGTTCGTTTTTAAGAGTGTGAGGTTTTACTGGCGTGTCAACAAAATGTCGCCGAGTTGCAGATCTTGTCCAATGGGAGAGCGGTGCCCTCAGCGTTTCCAGACCGCTGTCGGCATAGTGCCGGGAAAAAGGAATCCATTACTCGGATCGAAGCTATTCAGTGACTCTTCAGTTGACCTAGTTCAGCCTCTGCGGTTTGCGCTTCATAGAAGCCGATGAAGGCGCCACGTAAAATGAGCACTGGAGTGGCCCCTTAATTTTTTGTTGTTTTTGTTTGCGGGGTGTTCTGAGCTCCCGAAAAATAAAATGAGCTCCTGCGAACTGCTCCTGCGTCACCTATTGCCCTGGCAGGGCCGATTGTGTATTTTGCGACGTAGGCTGGCGCAGTCCAAGGCAGTATAAGCAGCACGTGAGTTGAGAAGTAAACAAGAAAGAAGGGCGTTGGGACTGTACGACGTAACGCGAGGCGATGGCGACGGCCATCCTTGGCCGCTTTCTCCCAGTGTTTTTGTGAACATGATTGAGCAGTGCCAATCCACGTTAACAGCGAAAATATTTTGCATGGTGACTCCTGGACTGATTGACGAAAGAAACAGGGTTTCGAGCCATGTTAAGTGTCACCTCATTGCTCACTTCTGTCTAGTTCCAATGTTCGTCTAGACTGGTACAAATACGCTTTTCGCCTCATCTGCAGGCATAGCGATGTCTCACTGCAAACCACGGAGGAAGGGCAAGGAGGCACCACCCCCCCTCCCCGTCAGAGTTCCAAAACACCTATTATAGGAAACTTCTGCGGAAATAATTGGCGTGGGGCAAGTGACTTACGGCTAAGGACGGAATTTTAGCTTCTTCGGAACGTTGTAACGTCCACTTTGCCTGAGGCGGCCAAATGAAGGCGTTGCGCACGCCACCTAAGGGTTAGGCACAGACATTCTTCAAGAATTCCGAAACCACCCTTCAAAGGGCTATGCAGCAACTGTACAACCAAAACCGAAAAGCTAGCTGTGTGAACGTAACATGGCTGCTGGTCCCCAGCTCCAGCTTCCCACTTTCCCTTCGGACAGGGGCCCTTCATCTGTTTCCTTCCTCCGCGGACTAGTTGAGACTACGAAAGAAGTGCGGAGTCAGCCTCCTATATACGTCAATGCCTGCCCAGTCGAAGCGGAACCCATGCGAACCGGCCGTCCACTTTGGTGGCGCCACATACGCGGCGTATGATCATCATATCGCTGAGTTTTCTGACGCGTGATGTTTCGGTTTCGCGTGTGACGCAGCGTTGTCTGCCTGCCAGCTTGTTCTGTCTGTCTGGTGTCAACGTATACCCTCATCTGCTTGCAAGCCTTTCCACGCGGTTTCAGTGACGTTGGGCGCGTCGAGATATCTCTGCGTATGCGCGGTGGCAGACGACGCTCAACACATTGAACACGAAATCGAAACATCACACAGCAGCAAGCGCAGCGATATGATCATCACAACCCAGGGTAGGTGGCGCCGCCGCCGTCGCATAGTGCGGTGAACGGCCATTCCGCCTCAACCTGGCAAGCATTGAAGTATATAGGAGGCTATGGCAGATGCATTGCCTGCGCCACCTGACAGATCATGAACTCCAGAGCTAAGTTTGACCGAAGGTAGCGCCCCTGCGACATCTACCGGATGTTCAGTCACCTCGCTCTTATTCAGTGTCTAGTATCCGAACAAACCTTGCATTTCCTTGCACTTCTAGCGCACACGTACCTTCGTTCATCAGCCACGTCCGGTTTAAGCTTTTCAGGCGGTGAAGGCCCAACTCGAGAAGTGACCAAGGGCCTGAACACTCCTCGCTCGACCGTCACCAGCATCATCAGAAAGATGACACCTTCAAACAGCATGACTAGCAACTCCATAGCTGCTGAATCTCGGTGGAGCGACAGGGCGCCCAGTGTCGAGAGATAAGTCATGTTGTTGCGAAAGAGCTCTCCGCAGCAATAGCGCATGCCGTTCAGCAAGACCGCCGCTTCCTCCGTGCTTCCCTGAGATGATACAAACAAGATTAGAACATCCTTCACCGCACAAGTTCCAAGCGTAGCACGATCCTGGCCAACCGTAATCACAAACGATTCAGGTGTCATGGGGGCATCACTCCGGACAAAGGGTTGTCTTCTGTGCTATGGACAACGACGTTATTCGTGATGGTTGTTGGCCAGCAGCGAGTTATGCCAGTTGCACCCTTTGCCCATCTGTCATCGTGGGCCTGCAAACAGTGTATTCAGTCATACCTGAATGAAGGAACACATGTCATGCAGCTCAACCAAGGCCTGATTAGAGCAGAGGAAATTTTCGTAGTCCAGTTGCGCCAAGTTGACCAGAGCCCAATGGTAGCTGAAGGGTGGCAGCAAGTACAGAAAGTACAGCGCAGGGCTTCTGGAGACTGGCATGAAGAGCTCAATTCCATGCTCGCTGGCCATCAATGCCCGTTGGTATCCTAGCGTTGAAGACACACCCGTGAGGGACAGGAGACCCACGAGCACCAAGAACCCCGTCGTCATGGAATCAGTGACGAAGGAGAAGATGTACACCAGGGGAACGACGGAGTGGACATAGGCGAGCGTCAAAATAATGATGTGTCCAAATAACCTCGATGCGCCCGGGTGGCATATCATGATGGGAAAGAACATGCACAGTAGGGACACAAACGCGGCTATCAGGTCCCACACGTAATTGGCGCCC
Source organism: Ornithodoros turicata (assembly GCF_037126465.1). NCBI lineage: Eukaryota > Metazoa > Arthropoda > Arachnida > Ixodida > Argasidae > Ornithodoros > Ornithodoros turicata. Next base: position 14,400,676 of record NC_088208.1, read on the forward strand.
CAGTACGCGAGGGGCGAGACGCCCGAAAGTAACTGCATTGTCTTGGATCTGGTGGCCCTCTCGTCGATCGGGAAGAAGACGTAACTGGAGATGAGCAAGGACGTTGCGACGGGTACAAAGACGAGGCGTGCGATGCGCTGCTTGGTGATTGTGTTGAAGTGATCCGTGAGGTGGTTATTGCTGATGCGCTCCGACTCTACCTTTTGGACATCGCTTCGATGAGGCCGCAGCACAGCCGTCACCTTGGACTTGTCGTTGCCGGTGAGGTAGCGAAGGAGGGCGGTGTTGACAAGGTTCAAGGAGACGGCCTGCAGGCAGAAGGAAGGGGCCTAGATTACACTAACGTTAGTTGCTTTGCTGCATCAAAACAACTGACGTACAGTTGTCGAGAGCATGACCAGTTGCCTTTAATTGCAAGGTGTTCCCACTTGAATTTAGTACGACTTGGGTTCATGCTCCTGATTATGTTAGCGCGCTGTTCCCCATCTGCCTGTACTCCTAATCTTGTACCTGCACAAGCGACATTACATGGCGAGGTATCGGTGGAGGCAGAGAGCAATGCGGAAGGCGGAATGCACTTTCTAACAGTTACCGTGTAGCCTGGCAGAGGTCGCCGCAATTGCTCAGTACGAGTCGTACCATGAAGCGGCACATATCGCACTAAGACACATCAAAGAGAGCCGCGTATATCGAATAGGTTAAAGAAGTGCGCAGTTCGGTAGTTCATATCTTGAAATCGCGAAAATCCCCCCGTGCTTGGGAGCTAAAAAGGACACTGACTGACGGGTGAAGGTCTGCATCTCGCTCGCACACCCTTAAAAATGAGCTTCACCGCATAGCACACCCCTGGCCAACCACCATCTCGAATGATATCGTTATCTGCCCCGATTTGTTGAAAACGGGAGGCGTACGCCTTTTTTGTCACACTTACGCTTTTCATCATTGTCACAAAAAAAAAAAAACGAAAAGGAGTACGCCTTCCGTTTTCCACAAATTGGGGCAGATAGCGATATCATTCGAGACTATGATCGGCTAGGAGCGCGCTATGCGCTGAAGCTCATTTCAAGAGTACGGTTTTAGAGTACAGTCTTAGAGAAATATCCAAGGACACTGCTAGTGACTTTTCTTCAACTGCCATCATTCAATAGACTTCTCCCTGTTTGTAAAGAAATGACGTCAGAGCGTCCAACAGCGCCACCAATTTGGTAGAGTTCAACTACGCTTGGAGCAGGCGAACAAGATCGCGGTCTTGAAAGCCACGTCGCGGAAGCCGCGGTCTTGAGGGGACTACGATGGTCTCTGAAAGGGACGCGATCTTTAGTCCTACTTTTCTTTCAATGCACCTTTTTCACAGAGCCGTTTATAGAGAGAGTTTAGCCATTGGGAGGAGCCTAACTTAAAGCGCGTCATGCGACGTCTCGGCTGAGCGACCTCCCTTGTCGTGCACTATTGTTATTGAGCCGTCAACCGGTCGCAGACGCCATATTGATGCTGATCGTTGTCTACAACCCAAGGAGAGAAGACACATGCGTACTTCTTGCTTCGAAAGCCTTTCGTCCTTGAACTCTTTCTGTTTGGCAACAAAGCCCCCCTTATCACTGGTGCCAGTGGGTCATAAGCCGCTTATTCCTGTAAATTGCATTCAACACGGCCACGAAGGTGTCGACAAGCTGGCGGACAGCATCAATATGGTGCGGACTAGATGGCTGATAAGCGGATTCCGCTTGGATTCAGGCTTTTTGGGCGGCGCAACGAAGACTCTGACGTCAAAATAAGCTCCTCCCATGAGGCGGCCAAAAGATCAAAGAATGGCCAAACTCTCCCTATAAATGGCTCTGCTTTTTCACATACGCGTCGTATCCTAGCGGCTATGCAATGAACCATGCTTGGCACGCGTCAAAACAAATCCACGTGGGTAGCACAAAGGACCAAAACCGGTCTTGAGTGGGGCCGACACGCTCGCGCCAGTAGTGCGGTTTCCGCCTCTCGTCCCCGATGGTGCCGTCAGAGCCATTTATAGGGAGAGTTTGGCCATTCTTTGATCTTTTGCCGCCTCATGGGTGGAGCCTATTTTGACGTCAGAGTCATCGTTGCGCCGCCCAAAAAGCCTGAATCCGAGCGGAATCCGCTTATCAGCCGTCTAGTCCGCGCCATATTGATGCTGTCCTCCAGCTGGTCCACAGCTTCGTGGTCGCGCTGAATGTAATCTACAGGAATAACCGGCTTATGACCCACTCGCCCTAGTGATAAGGGGGGCTTTGTTGCCAAACAGAAAGAGTTCAAGGACGAAAGGCTTTTGAAGCAAGAAGTTCGCACGTGTCTTCTCTCAGTGGATTGTGAACAACGATCAGCATCAATATGGCGTCGGCGACCAGCTGACGACGGGACTACAATAGAGCACGACGAGGGAGGTCGTTCAGCCGTGACGTCGCATGACGCGCTTTAAGTTAGGCTCCTCCTAATGGCCAAACTCTCCCTATAAACGGCTCTGGGTGCCGTCCTCATAGTGCGCCATCTAGTGATAATCCTCTCCGGCGCCTCAAGGTCATACGCATAGGCCGTTGTGAAAAAGGCCCATAGGAGGCAGCGAACAAATGTCCATTCGTGGGTCCCAGCACTAGAGCCCTGCACGGGCCGACTTTTCCGGGCCCGACCCGGCCCGGGCGCATCGAAAAATGGCCCGACCCGACACGAGCCCGGACCTTCATATTTTTATGCGGTCCGACCCTTCCGGCCCGGTGACCCAGTGACTAGAGCCCGGCCCGGTGGCCCGGCGAGTAGATCCCGGCATAGTATTTCCAGCCGCGACGTACGCGTCTCTGGCGATTATCAAACAAATTTATCAGTAAATTTATAAGGAGAGAAGACAAACATACAAGTGATGGCGGTTTAACACCATAATCGCACCAGACCAAATTAAATCCAGAACGTATGCGGGCATGGGCGTTATCGTTACAAGATTTTGCGGTGGTAGAGGACGCTGTCGACAAACTCCTTCTCCCAGTCCATACCCCTCTCACCAAGCTTTGCCAAGTGATTGTGAAATACGTGAGGAGTGAGGAGCAATGTAATGTGGCTTTCAGAATGTTCTAGAGGGTCGAATCATATGCCTAATGCCGTATCCCTTGCTTGTGTTTGCAAAATATGCACAGGAATGACGCAAGCGCATGATGATATGAACTAATGCATCTCCATTGTGTGGAATTAGCTGCGTGGCCCGGTCGGGCCTGACTCTCTGAAACATATTTGTCGACCCGGCCCGCGGTGCTAGCGTATTTTGTTGGCCCGGGCTCGGCCGGGCCCGAAGCACACAGCCAATAACAAGCCCGGCTCGGCCCGCGGGCCGGGTCGGGGGCCCGGGCCCGTGCAGGGCTCTACCCAGCACTCCTCCTTCCGATTTGTTTCGGTTTCAGTTTGTGCTCGGGTAGGTTTATTGAAGCAAGCAGGGACACGAATAAAACATGTGAATAAGAGACGAGAAATAGCAGGGATCATCAACACGATCAAATCAAATACCTGCGAGTGGTAGTAGTCTCCGCTGTAGAACGCAGTCACCTTCTGCAGGCGCCCTTTGTTTTCGTCCTTGAACTCAGCGCCCACTACGAGGTTGTCAACAGGGACACGTTCCTGAGACAGACGCTGCAGAAACATAACCGCGTCCCCGAAGGTTGTTACATTGGGCGACATATTCTCCAATGTCTTCTTGTAGGCTTCTTCAGTCTTGGAGCTGGTCGACGCCGCATAGGCGACAAACGCGTTCGCACCAGGGTACACCAAGTCGAGGTCGTACACAATGTTGTCGGGGGTTACTTTCAGAAAGTGCCATTCCTGGGACGAGGACTCGATGAAGCACAGCCAGAACAGTATCGCGGTCGGTAAGAGCCAGCAGAAGAGCGGGAGGGCCCACGTCTGGCGAGTGTAGAAGGCTCGCTTCCCGAGAAGAGCCTTGAAGACCTGCGAGTGACTGGACTTGCCCGGTTTCAGATTCCACAAGGCATGGATGTGATTTTCGATCTCCCCCTGGGACTCGTAGTACTCCTCTTGAGAGGTCATTCCAGCAATGTATTTCTGTGTGGGAATGATTACGTTCTGACCGGATACTTCCCAGTCCTCGGCGACGGTTCCTGCGGCGCTCATTCTTCGGCTTCGGCTCGTTCTCCGGCTCATTGTCATTCCTAATGGTCTCCTGAAAGAGAAAAGGGGAAAAAAAAAAGGAAAAATACGGATTTTCGAATAATTACTACTGTGAAGTATCTCGTTTAAATTGTTTCCAAGCTCGAAACGTTGCTCTTCTCGATACATTTTGTTACGCACTCGAAGAAAAAGAAAAAAAGAGAGAGAAAAAAAGAAAGGAGTATTAGCACTGGAAGAGTGATGAAATTTCGGCTTGCTGGTATGAGGCCATGTTGCCACTGAGCTCTAAAAAGACGAAGACATCAGAGAGGGACACAACACATGCGCTGATATGACATGAGTATTAGGACATACGGGGACTAAATGTACTTCCACAAAAAATTAGTCCCTCAGGGTCGTTCCATCCCAAACGTCCCAGGCATTGCGCTCGACCATCCCCGATTTCTTTTAAATAAATTGTGATTTATTGTTCCCATACAGTCAATGCTCTCCCGGCTTACTGTTGCCGGAATTTTTTTTTCGCGCCTCTTTCGATTTCACATTAACTCGTAAGGTATACGGACTGACTCACGGCGCAACGCTAGGCGGATTGTTGTCCAGCTCCAGCACAAGGCGAATGAAGACGTCTTCCATAGTTGTGAACAGAGGACCGCAATGCGCAATTCCCAGCTTCGGGTAGTTGTCCTCAAACGCAAAAGTGAGGTTCGACATCGTTGCTGGGCTGACGGTCTCTCCCAAGCCCAGAACCATCGCTTCTTTGTGGTCTGACAGAGCGTATGCTTCTGGCACGTGCTTCTTAGTGGTGTCCATGCACTGCTTCGCTTGGAATCTGCATGGTTAGGACATCGGTCAGGCACCGACAGGCATTTTCTCAGCATCCCTGCCCCCCACGTCCCTAAGATCTTACAACATCCCCAAAATAACGAATAAAAATACCCAAATACCCTCAAAATTAAAAAAACAAAGAAAGAAAAGAACGCAGAAAAGAGAACCGGAACCAGGGTAATGATAAAAGGAATAGCAGCTACACTGTTAAAACAGAACTTCACCACATAGCACGCTCCTAGCCAACCATCATACCGAATGATATGATTCTGCGTCATGATTTGTTCAAAACAGGGGGGAGGCGCCTATCTGGGACAAGATAATCTGTCCCAGATAGGCGCCTCCTCCCATTTTCAACAAATCGATGCACAGAATGATATCATTCGGAATGATGGTTGGCTAGGAGCGTGCTATGTGGTGAAGTTCTGTTTTAACAGTGTAGAGACAAGGGCAAGGAAGCCCACACAAGCAATCAGCAGTTCGTTTGTGCGCTTCCTTATCCGTGTCCCTGGCTGCTATTCCTTTTATATTATGTACGATTCGTTCAAAACAGGGGGAGGCGCCTATCTGGGGCATGCGTAATGTGTCCCAGATTGGCGCCTCCTCCCATTTTCAGCAAATCAGGACACAGAATGATATCACTGGGAATGATGGTTGGCTACACTCTAAAAACAGAGCTTCACCGCATAGCACGCTCTGCGCCAACCATTGCAACGAATGATAGCGTTATCGCATCTTATTCGAGGAGAGAGGGAGGCGTACGCCTTTTTGTGTCAATTATCATATATCCAAACTGCCACAAAAAGGCGTACGCCCCCTTCTCTCTCCAAATGAGAAGCGGCAACCCTATCATTCGTGGCAATGGTCAGAGCCATTTATAGGGAGAGTTTGGCCATTCTCTGATCTTTTGCAGCCTCGTAGGTGTAGCCTACTTTGACGTCAGAGTCGTCGTTGCGCCGCCCAAAAAGCATGAATCCAAGCAGAATCCGCTTATCAGCCATCTGATGCGCGCCATATAGATGCTGTCCGTCAGCTTTGTTGTCGCGATGAATGCAACCTACAAGAATAACCGGCTTATGACCCACAGCCGCCTCTGATAAGGGGGGGGGGGCTTTGTTACCAAACTGAAAGTGTTCAAGGACGAAGGGCTTTCGAAGGACAATGTACGTGTCTTCCCTCCTTGCATCGTAAACAACGATCAGCATCAATATGGCATCGGCGACTGGCTGACAACGGGACAACAATAGAGCACGGCGAGGGAGGTGGCGTAGCCGTGACGTCACATGACGCGCTTCAAGTTAGGCTCCTCCTAATGGCCAAACTCTGCCTATAAACGGCTCTGGCAATGGTTGGCACGCAGCGTGCTCCGCGGTGAAGTTCTGTTTTTAGAGTGTAGGAGCGTGACATGGTGGTGAAGCTCTGTTTTAACAGCGTACCACGCGTCTGGACGCTCGTTCGGTACAGGGGCCCTATTCTATTCCCCAAAGTAATTTCAACAGCTGCTGAGATGCTGCTGCTGCTGATGATGTTGCTGCTGCTGCTGATCTCTGGGCGCTGGTGAGTGCTTTGAGAGTTGTCGAGCGGTTCACATTCTTGCTAGTCTTAAAAACGGAGCTTCACGGCATGACACGCTCCCAGCTAGTCATCATCCCGAGCGAAACCGTTCTCTACCCTGATTTGTCGGTAACGGGTGACGTACGCCCCTTTTGTCAAAAAACCGCATATACACTCTAAAAACAGAACTTGAGCGCATAGCATGCTGTGCGTCAACCACTGCCGCGAATGATAGAGTTATCGCTTTTAATTCTAGGGAGAGAAGGAAGCGGACGCCTTTTTGTGGCAATTACCATATATCCTAATTGCCACAAAAAGGCATACGAACCCCCCTCTCTTCCAGTAAGGGGCGATAACCCCACAGTCTAAAAACAGAACTTCACCGCAATTTGGATGTGTTAAAATTGCCACAAAAAGGCGTACGCCCCATTCTCTCTTTGAATCAGAAGCGATAACCGTATCATTCTTCGCAATGGTTGGCGCACAGCGTGTTATGCGGTAAAGTTCCGTTTCTACAGTGTACGCCTCACGAAATCAGGCTCCAGGTTCAGCTTCCAACGTGATATGTGGTGAAGTTCTACTTCAACAGGATAAAGCTAGCTACACTCTAAACACAACTTCAACGCATAGCACGCTGTTCCCCAATCATTGCCATGAATGATAGGGTTATCGCTCCTGATGTGATGAGAGAGGTAGACGTGCGTCTTTATGTGTCAATTATCACGTATCCAAGTCGGCGCAAAAAGGCGTAAGCCCCCCCCTCCCCCTCTCCCTCCGAATCAGAAGCGACATGCCTACACTCTTAGAAATGAACTTCACCACATAGCACGCTCCTCGCCAACCATCATCCCGAATGACAACGTTCTCGCCCCTGATTTGTTGAAAACGGGAGGCGTAGCCTATTCTGTGCCGTGCATAATGACACAAAACACCCGCCTCTCGTTTTCAACAAATCGGGGGCGAGAAAGTTTGTCATTCGGGATGATGGTTGGCTACCATCATCTCGAGTGATATCGTTATCTGCCCTGATTTGTTGAAAACGGTGGGCGTACGCCCTTTTTGTGACACTTATGCTGTTCATAATTGTCACAAAAAAGGCGTACACGTACCCACCGTTTTCAACAAATCAGGGCAGATAACGATATCATCCGCGATGTTGGTTTGCTATGAGCGTGCTATGCCGTGAAGTACACTCTTAAAAATGAACTTCACCGCATAGCACGTTCGTAGCCAACCATAATTTCAAATGATATCGTTATCTGCCCTGATTTGTTGAAATCGGGAGGCGTACGCCTTTTCTGTGACACTTATGCTGTTCATAATTGTCACAGAAAAGGCGTACGCCTCCCGTTTTCAACAAATCAGGGCAGATAACGATATCATTCGAGATGATGGTTGGCTAGGAGTGTGCTATGCGGTGAAGTTCATTCTTAAGAGTGTACGGTGAAGTCCAGTTTGATGGAGTGTAGCGAAGTAGCTATACTGTTAAAACAGAACTTCACAGGCTCATAGAAGGCTCCTAGCCAACTATCATTCCTACTGATATTGTTCTCTCCCCTGACTTGCTTTTAAACGGAAGGCGTACGTCTTTTTGTGACATTTATCAAGGTATGCTAATTGTCACATAAAAGCTGATCCCTCACTTTTAAAAATGAACTTCACCGCAATGCACGCTCCTAGCCAACCATAATCTCGAATGATATCGTTATCTGCTCCGATTTGTCTAAAACGGGAGGCGTACGCCTTTTCTGTGACAATTATGAACAGTAGAAGTGTCACAAAAAAGGCGTGCGCCTCCCGTTTTCAACAAATCAGGGCTGATATCGATATCATTCGAGATTATGGTTGGCTAGGAGCATGCTATGCAGTGAAGCTCATTTTTGAGAGTGCTGCTTTGCACAAATCTAAAGTAAGAATGATATCATTCTATGCATGGTTGACCTTCAACTTGTTATGCGGCGAGGTTCTCTTTACGGAGGGCATGCACTCTAGAAGCACTCTAAGAGCAGAGCTTCCCCTCACAGCATTCTCCTAGCGACCTATCATCCCGAACGACAACGTTCTCTCCCTCGATTCGATGAAAACGGGGCGCCGGACGTTTTTGTGACAATTATGAAGCACATAATGCAACAAAAATGGCGGACTGCCCCAGTCTTCAGCAAATCAGAAGAAAGGAAGGCAGTGCTCGGAATGATGTCTGGCTAGGAGCATGCTATGGGGTGAAGTTCATTTTTAAGACTGCAGAACGGGAGCGTTCAGTAGCGACTCCGGAGCGAAAAAAAAAAAAAATGAAATGAGAAAAAGCTGCGATAAAAAGGAGCTGTCCCCATCTCCTTTTTACTAAACGGGACATCGCCTTATTTTTAGCAGATCTTCCGGAGCGAGAGGGACAGAGTGGACGGAGCGTGCTCTGCAGAGCCGCTATGTAACGCGCCCAGCTACAGGAGCAGCTAGCCAGCTCGCCTAGGCTGACCACTCCTTAAATTTCCCATCACGAAACAACTGCATCGACAAGAGACAAGGCCGGCAAGGCGCAAGGTAGCTAGACCAGCTGGACAAGCACGCAGGATGTTGGAGGAACCCAAGCAGCACAACATGTTTGGCCAATATTGCACCATTACTGGAAATGTCTGCCCGATATTGGATCAGTATTGCCAATATTGGTCCAATTGTTGTGCTGCTTGGGAAGGTCTTTCTGATGGTCCTTTTCGTCGACTCTGGGGTACTCCTCCACCATCGCCTTCAACTACTTCACGTAGCGCACTGAACGCCAACCGTTGCACGGGATGATATAATTGGCGATCGTGACTAGTGGAAACCTTTGGTAACACGCCTTTTGTGATGGTTACAAGTGTAACAAAAAGGCGCTGCGCCTTTTTTTTGCGGTGAAAAAGACGTTACGCCTCACGGAGTCAACGCCATCATACAACCCACCGACTTAATCAAACCCCCTCCGCCCGCAAAAAATGAAAGAAGTCATGCCAGAAAGGGCATGCGAGCAAGCAAGCGAATACAGGAGAGATGACGTCACCCCTTGCCTAAATTCCCCTCCTCAGAGATGACAATCCTTGCGCAAATCTCTGGGTTAACAGTGGAACGTTGTGGTAGTCGGCAAATCATGCTGAGAAGGCACAACGCGCAGACGACAGGGACGGAGGTGCGAGACAACAACACAGCGCTTATGTTGTGTCTCTTGCTTCCATCCTGGTCGTCCCTGGTCTTGAAGGACCATGGAAACAAGCAATTTCGTTTTGTCACTTCACTCATGGAACAACCTAGCTAGAAAGCAGCAACAACAGCGCGTATAAAGCAACAAATAAACGGTTACCTTTTCATCTTGATGAAGCGGAAGTTGTACCCGCAGCCGAAGCGATGACGAACGAAGGCCCGCGTTCCGTGACATTTCATGGCACCGTAGCCCAGGATAGCGATTCTGTCTGCGAACGCTTCGCAAGCTACTTCCGATGTCGTAATGATGATAGATGTGGGGCTAGCAACTTTCACTTTTGCAAGGACGCCCCACAAGAATTCCTGCTCTAAGGGCCCCAGACCATGCGCCGGGGCGTCCAGGACAATGACGCGGGGCGTCGCCACTATGGCTACTCCAACAGAAAGGAATCGTCTGTGGGCGGCGTCCAGAGATCCGGCCAGAGTTGAACTGAACTCTGTTAGGGCAACGATGTTCTGCGAGGGAAATAAATCGGACGCTTTAGTTACTCACTTCGATTAACTTTTATTGGCTCCAATGAACATGTGCGGTGTAATCTGGAAGTTCCTGGACTCCCATTTCCACACTCTTAAAAATGAACTTCACCGCATAGCACGCTCCTAACCAACCATCATCTCGAATGATATCGTTATCTGCCCTGGTTTGTTGAAAACGGGAGGCGAACGCCTTTTTGTGACACTTATGCTGTTCATAATTGTCACAAAAAGGCGTACGCCTCCCGTTTTGAACAAATCAGGGCAGATAACGATATCATTCGAGATTATGGTTGGCGAGGAGCGTGCTATACGGTGAAGTTCATTTTTAAGAGTGCATTTTCCACTTGCATTTTATTTTTACAAAGTTAGATTTTTGAGGCAATCATGAGCTGCGTAATGCCACAAAAATGGCGTACGCCCCCCATTTTCAGCAAATCAGGGACGAGAACGATGTCACTCGGGTTGATGGCTGGCTACACACGTGCTGGAAGGCAATGTGTGCCTCTCCTACACTACTACCGTCCTCGGCGAGAATCGAACCCTCCACCTTGCGTTCAGCTAGCCAGCACGTTACTGACTGAACTACCGAGGCTTGCACTGTAACGTCGTTGATCTATAAGCAGATGATCAACCTCGACCCCAATCAGCTCTCCAGCGCTGAAGAGCTCCTTCACTCTTAAAAATGAGTTTCACCGCATAGCACGCTCCTAGCCAACCATTATCTCGAATGATATCGCCATCTGCCCTGATTTGTTGAAAACGGGAGGCGTACGCATTCTCTGTGACAATTATGAACAGCATAAGTGTCACAAAAAGGCGTACGCCTCCAGTTTTCAACATATCAGGGCAGATAACGATATCATTCGGGATGATGTCGTGCTATGCGGTGAAACTCATTTTTAAGAGTGTTCCTGCTGTATCTTCTTTCCATCTGTACACTCTCAGAAATGAACTCCACGCACCATGAATAGCACGCTTCTAGCCGATCATCATCTCGAATGATATCGTTATCTGCCGTGATTTGTTGAAGGCGGGAGGCGCACGCCTTTTTTGTGACACTTATGCTGTTCATAATTGTCACAAAAAGGGCGTACGCCTCCCGTTTTCAGCAAACCAGGCCAGATAACGACATCATTCGAGATGATGGTTGGCTAAAAGTGAGCTATACGGTGAAGTCCATTTTTGAAGTCCAAGTGAAGTCCAGCGCTGCTCTTCGATATTCGTTTCGCGGCAGCACTAATGTTGCACCGTTGAACTGGAGCTGGCCTAGTGCTGCGCTAGTTCAGAACTGGCCCTGCACCGCCCGGGACTGGTTCAGGGAGTGTAGGCGTAATCGAACGTACCTTACTTTTCTCTAGCTTTCGCGTCACGTACACTCTTAAAAATGAACTTCACCACATAGCACGCTCCTAGCCAACCATCATCCCGAATGACAACGTTCTCGCCCTAGATTTGTTGAAAACGGGAGGAGGAGCACAAAATAGGCTCCTCCTCCCGTTTTCAACAAATCAGGGGCGAGAACGTTGTCATTCGGGATGATGGTTGGCTAGGAGCGTGCTATGCGGTGAAGTTCATTTTTAAGAGTGTAGAACCAAAATACTTCGCAGGAATTTAAAGTGAGACAAGAACATTTCAGTAACGAAACTTTGGTAGGATTCTGAAGACACGAGATTTAGTCCGTTAAAAAGCCATTCTTTATTTCTTCATATTTTTTTTCTTTTGCAAGTCTCGTTTTTTTTAGCTGTGGCACTGCTTGCAATGACCGCAAGCTCCCTATCCTGCGTTACGAAAACCCTATTTTATCAGCTGTGCGCAAGGAGCGGCTGTATTGTAGCGATAGTGTTTTAAGCTGATTAATTTATCAGCATACAAGCTTCAGTCGGAACAAGAAAGTGCCGTACCATTGTCTCGGTGATCTTCTGTCTTAACAGGTCGTGTTTCATGTCGCGCATCGTTCCAAAAAACCAGAGTGTTTCCCAGACTGTGAAATCATCGAAAAGGATGTCCCGCTTCGGGCACAGTGACAGTTGGGACCTCGCTTGCCGCGTCTCCTCAGTCATATCGAATCCACAAACAATGACTTGGCCTCTGGCTGGCTGCATCACACCTGCAATATAGTGATGAAATCCTACAACACAGCCTTGCACAATATCAATGCAAAAAATAAATAAAGGTTACACTGCAATCACCAACGAAGGTTTGGCGATCGATTAGGCACCACTAGGGACAACTTAGGGGTTCACCAGGTGCCATCAATAAGGATTTCATTATCAATCAGGTACCATTAAAAAATAAATAAATAGTGGCACAATTGAGCCTCTGTATGCAATAAGGGGATAAGAGGAAAAATCCGAGACCGAGGAAACTGCAAGCGAATATTTGGTAAAGTAATTGCAGAGTTGCAAGTTTCCTCGAATAACGCAGATGCAAAATGTGTAACACGTATGCACGTATCTGCTCTACGTGCATGTCCCATTCGCATCATTTCTGTGTGTGTGTTTTAGCAGAAATTGAACAAAATCCAGCAGCATGACATATCCCCTTTTCCTATATAACAACGCACGTGCCGGATTTTCGTGCAGGAAAAAAAGTTTTCACGAGTCGAGCTTTCATAGTGACGGCAGGATGGCCGAAGTTACCTTTGTGCAGTGGAGCAGCCTAGATATGATTATAGCATTACTAAACGAGCACAATCTCGAAAATAATGTTCTGCATGACCAGTAAAATATGACTTATTAGCACAGTGCGCACGTTTTTCCGATTACAACGCTCAGTAGCCCTGCTGACACGATCACGTGAGGTAGGGAGAACATGTTTTTCGAATGTAGATGGGTAGAAATCCAGCGAACCGGTAGAGATGTAGGAAGGGAGTTGCCTCAGGACAGAAGCCGCCGATATTTCGAACAGAGACTGTTCTTCTTCTGGGCCCAGAAGAAGAACAGTCTCTGTTCGAAATATCGGCGGCTTCTGTATTGAGGCAACTACTTTCCTATGTTTTTCGAATGGAAGTCGAAGTTCATTTCCGCATAGCAGCAAAATTTAAGCTACGCCATTTGTATGTATGTGTAGAAAAGGTGCCTGATCTGGCTGTCCATCCCATTGACACACATGCATTTCCCGTTTCTTACCTTCCTGTAGCGAGTCAATAAATTGCAGTATGGTCCTAAATTTTATTTAGCAGGTACATACTGGAATGTAGATATCATTGCAACAAAAACACTATAAAAAGGGGATAATTCGACTTATCCCCTTATTGCATACAGAGGTTCAATTGTACTGGTGGCGCTCTCAGCAATATACATGACATCGTCGGGTAAACATAAACAAGCCCCGCCACAACTTCCGGTGCCACGAAGACTTCCGGTTCTTCTGCGACTAAGGACTCTCGGAACTAGCCGTCATGCAGAATTATATCTTTCGCTTTCCTAATTTGTTGAAAGCGGGAGGCGTATATAACCCTCTCTCTCCTCACATCAGAAGTGATAACTGCATCAATCGGCGCAGCGCAGAGCGCTATTAAACCAGATGTCGTTCTGGCACATGGAAGCGATGAAAACGGCATGCTTTCGAGAGAGTTTCGTCAGTCCTTTCTGTTGGAAGGTACATAGAGGAACAAAGCGCACGCCGTTCCAGAGCAAGATTGCGATAGCGATATCACGAACATGATAGCAAGATTACGATAGCGATATCAAGAGCACGATATTCGTTAACAGTAACGTAAAGCACACTCTTAAAAATGAATTTCACCGCATAGCACGCTCGTAGCCAACCATCATCTCAGATGATATCGTTATCTGCCCTGATTTGTTGAAAACGGGAGGCGTACGCCTTTTTTGTGACAATTATGAACAGCATAAGTGTCCCAAAAAAGGCGTACGCCTCCCGTTTCCAACAAATCAGGGCAGGTAACGATATCATCTGAGATGATGGTTGGCTCGGAGCGTGCTATGCGGTGAAGTTCATTTTTAAGAGTGCACATTAAATTGCGCACTGTTACTGTTCTGTGCACCTTAAGTTGCGCAGAACTTCACCACATAGCACGCTCCTCGCCAACCGTCATTCCGAATGATATCATAATGTGCATAATGTGTGCCCAGATAGGCGTCTCCTTCCATTTTCAGCAAATAAGGACACAGAATGATATCATTCGGAATGACGGTTGGCTGGGAGCGTGCTATGTGGTGCGGTGTGTGGTGTGTATAGTGCTCTCAGCATATGCAACACGACCTTGAGTCTAAGGTCAACGACGAGACAGGGCTGACGACGGAACACACACAAACGACGACCCGTCCGTCCTGTGTCATCTTTGCCCTTACACTCGAGGTCATGGTGTCTCTGCAAAGATTACACCAGCTTGCTGCATACTTCTATTGACTTCAACGTAGTGCTGTCGTTAACATATCATGGACTCATTTAGAGAGACACGGACTGTTCGTCACTGGGCGTACATGTGCCGCTTTTTAACGTTACTCCGTGGACGCTGGTGAAGTTTAGATGCTATTTGTTCTAACTGCCGTTTTGGCCTCAGCAAGTGACGTTATCATCTTTAGAAAGTGCCGTCTGCCTCGGTTTGTTCGTCTGCGCGTGAATGTGCGTACTTGTCTTTCTGAACGCTGCCTTGGTATGCTGACGAGGGTGCGTTGTCATCACTCCTGAACCCCAATAAGATACATGTGGGTCCGGATCCCGCCACCTGCACTCAACCGTCAGCTGCCGTCATTGCGGCTCCAACCAACTTTTTTACGCTTCTTGGGCGTTGGCCGTAGCCCTGAATGCACACGCATTTTATTTCAACGTAAATCAATCTATCACTTTTACGGGACTCGTCCTCAGTACTGTTGAGAACTATAGCAAGCTTTTGTTGAAGTTACTGAATAGGTTCTTAAGTTTCCGTTGCACTCAACTGAGACAACTATAACGCGAGGGCAATGTTTCCCTCTAAACGTCGACTGTCCAAGGTGCAACGCAAAACCATAACGACGCAAACACGCGAATTTACAGCTTTTCTACTGACCTGCAATAGCGTTCACTAGAGATGTCTTCCCGGAAGCCGGAGGACCGAGCACGACAGTAATCTCTCCGGGAAAGGTCTTGAAGTTTGTTTCGTGCAATATGTACGTCTGCTGCTTCTCGAGCACTAGCCGGTTCACGAACACTGCGGGCTCGACATCAAGCGGATCGGCTTCGAATCGCACACCGTCCGGCACGGCAGGTTTTTCGTGCGTCCCAACCCTAGCGGGACACCAGTACTGAGGCGTGAAGGGAAACCACGGGGGTCTCGACAGACCTTTGGCCCACGGGAGCACGTTGCCGAAGTACCACAACAATATGCAGCTACATATTATACTCAGAATCATCATCATCCAAATACCAGCCATAGTCACGTTGTCCAGATTCAAGACGGGCACGGAAATCGATCCAAAACTGTAAGGATCACCCGCAAGATTGGCGCAGCCCAAGATTCGGAAGCACCAGTGCGGACCCATGCAGGGTAGAAAGAGAGAGGTAAGCGTTTTCGTGCTATGCCCCAGCATAATGTAGTGCATCGAACGACCCGACCAGTCTTCGATGGTGAGGAAGGGCACGACACTGGACAGGACCCAGTAGCAAACCGCGAACAGCAAAGCCGGCACGGTGTTGGTGAAGAAAACGGAGAAGAACAAAGCGATTGCGGAATATTGGGCGCAGAAAATGAACATGAACACAAACACCAGGAGAGAATTTGTGCCTTCCAAGAAATGGTGGCCCTCGCGATCAGCAAACAGCATGTACAGCATAATCACCGAGGTAACGATCATGCCGAAGATAAAGGCTGGAAGAAAGTGTCCGAGCCAGTAGGCCATATCGCGCATGCCCATGAGCATGAGGTGTTCTTTCATGCCGGATTGGTTTTCTCGCACTAGTGTTAAGATGATGATGATGAAGGGAAGCCCGAATGCCACAGCCAGGCGTAAGACCATGAGATGGCGACGACTTTCTGGCGACGAGTCCAGAGGATGCGGGCCCTGCGGAAGCCTTTGTGTCGAGACCTCAATGTCGACCAGATTAGACACGGGCATCAGTTTCCGATGGGCGCGGTTGAGGGCGATCTGAATCCGGGCAACGGTTACGCGCTGCGTCACGGGATCTGGGAGAGGTTCGAAGACCGGCATGTCCTTCTTGCGTCGATCGATGAAGTCAGTGTTGTCGTAGAAGCCGATGATGAACCTGAAATTTGAGATGTGTGACCTTGGAATGCCTCGCCCAAATAAAACAACAACAACAACAACAAAAAAAAAAGTGTTGTAGGAGAGGCATTTTGGATGCAACTGACACGGAGTTTTGCGCCGGGAACAGCACAGCGGTTACTCGACATTAGAGGGCTGCGCTCGCCAAGAGCGTTTATGTTTGACTTGTTCTAAGTAGAGATGTCGCGAACCTTTCCGAAGTTCGTATTCGCGAAAGTTCCCGAAGTTAAAAGTTTTCTCGGGAAAATTTGAAAAAGTTCGTAGAAGTTTGACTTCGACTGCGCATGCGCGCGAGCCTTCTTACCGGAAGCGGAAGCATATGTTTGACGACTCGAAAAGCCGCTAAGTACACTCTTAAAAATGAACTTCACCGCATAGCACGCTCCTAGCCAACCACAATCTCGAATGATATCGTTATCTGCCCTGATTTGTTGAAAATGGGAGGCGTACGCCTTTTTTGTGACACTTATGCTGTTCATAATTGTCACAAAAAAGGCGTACGCCTCCCGTTTTCAGCAAATGAGGGCAGATAACGATACCATTCGAGATGATGGTTGGCTAGGAGCGTGCTATGCGGTGAACTCAGTGGCGTATCTAGAGCTACCTGCGCCCATGGCAACCAATGAGTCTGCGCCCCTGTTCAGGCACATATCGAGGACACAGTTGGTCATGTTTTGTAAATACTTTAATGAAGTCCACATAACTACTACACATGCAAATGGCCCACTAATGTCACATGATAGCCTTTTTTGGCTTTTGCTGCTGCAAATTTGTCGATAATGTCACTGAAATCATTTTTTTCTGTTTCTTCTCCTTCAACACTTAGGACAGCAAGGTCGGAAAGCCTGTCCTGGCCCATTGATGCTCTTAAATACGAAAGTATCAGCTTGCTAAGTATAAGCTTGCTAAGCTTGCTTGTAAAGTATAAGCTTGCTAAATGACCGCTCACAGCTGGCAATTGAAACCGCGATTGTAAGCATTATCTGGACCGCAACCCGAAGGTTCGGGAAGACATTCTCATCTCCATAGTGAACAATAAATTCAAGAAGCTCTTCGGGTCTCGATATTTTGTTTTCTGAGCGCCTCGCGAGCAACATTCTGCAGTTCAAAATTTCTTCGTACAGCTCGTTGCCGTCAACATCGGAAGCGTAAAATTTGCCGAAACCGCCCCTACACCTTTACACCTGCCCCAGCCCGACACACGGGTTGAGGTTGACCCTCTTGTTGGTTCGCCCGATACGAACTCCTCTTTTCGTCGGGTCGATTTTCTTGCTCAGATATCTCTCTCAAAGTCTCACTGCTGCGATCGGCTTGCTACCTAAACATCCTCAAATGCTGCTGTCACGTCTCGAGTGGGATTTACCTTTTGTTTAGGCTGCTTTGGTCTCCGCTGTGACAGCCGCTCACTGAGCTGGTTCGGTTTGCTCACGGTGCCCCGTTCTCGTCAAATACGTCACGCGCCCAGTTTAGCTACCTCGTGGTTAACATGATGTCCTTGGGGATGCGTTTTCGTGTGGTCCGCACTACGTTTCACACTACAACCTCTCTAATGGCGGGTGCTTTAGATCATTTATGAATGTGCCAGGTTGAGTGCCCGACCTGGCACATTCACACCCGACCACATAATGGCGCCCCTGTTCACCTGGCGCCCATGGCACCTGTCCACACCTGCCACACCCTAGATACGCCACTGGGTGAACTTCATTTTTAAGAGTGTACTTGTGTTATGGTTATGTTATGACGTTCTACATTTTTCTATGCGCTATATATTTATTACGTTAGCGAGGTGAACTGGAAACCTGACAAGAAAAAAAAAAAAAAAAAGAAAAAGCCACCTGCTGGCGCGACTGAGACGCCGCCGGGCGACAACCGTGGTATTTTCTTGTGCCGTCGCTTGTCATCATGACAAGCGATTTCAAACTATTCCAAAGCTGTAGCATACAGACGACTTAAGGGGTAGGTTTGATAGATGCGGCTGCATTATTACAATATCGATCGCACTTCTTGCGGTAGTGATTGAAGAACTGTTGTTTTCAAGAAACTGTCCGTCGTTGCTAGGCTGCGCCTGCGTGTCGTCGTCCCTTCTCCGTGCTGCGTTCGTTTCACCCTGAACTTGACTGACTAAAAATGAAAGATGGAAGTCACTGAAAAGGTTAGCCAGGCTGTAGGACTCGACTCTTCATCTTTCCAGGTCTTCCATCTTTCATCGTTAATTTCTTAGGCAATTTGAGGCTTTGCATGTATTTGTTCTTTCTATATGTTGTTCCAGCCTCAGAACATGAGTTCTCTCTTGACTGACGAGCCAGACCACTGTTTTGTCATGCTCGACAAACATGCATTTCAATTTCAAGAGCTATATCAGCCATAGCATTTTCAACGTTTCACGACAAAGGCCAAGTCGCGAACCTTTGCGAACCTCGGCGAAGCTGGCTCGAAATTCGAAAGTTCTTCGAACCCCGCGAACCAGCGGGTTTCGACTGAGAACCTAACGTTCGCGAAAAATTCGCGACGTCGCCGGTTTTAATACGCAACTCCGCCCGCCTTTTTCAGGAACTTAAAAAACTTGAAGCACATCGAGAAAGTTACAATGGGAGCGAAGGCGGCGCTAAAGTGTCAAAATATATCCTTATGTGGTATGAACGATGCCGTTACCTAGACATCAGCATAAAATGAACGGGATGCATTCGCTGGGTCATTCGTTACGTCATTCTTGTAAGGGTCAAAGAAACCGCAATGTGCGCTTTCCCTCTCCTCCTCAAGAAGCCGGACAATGTGGGGTAAGCCCGGATTGGTCTCCTCAAATCAGTGCGTCGAACCGCAAAAAAATTCGGGTTCGGTTCGGGTTCGCGTTGCTTAGATTTCATTTTCGGGTCAGTTCCGGTTCGGCCGCGCGAAAAATCCCCCCCCCCCCCTAAAATGAAGTTGAACCGGTTCGAGAACCGGTTCAACGCTTCCGTGTTATATCTAATATAGAGCCGCTTTTATCAGGAACTGTGGGGTTGCTGCTTACTACTGTTGTCTGTATTGACATTTTTTAGTGGTCAGGTACTCCAAAGGAGAAATGGATAAGCACTTGCAAATATGCAAATACCGTCCACGTTGATGAAGCGGTGCAGTCCTGCTACTCTGTTCCCAAAAACGATTGTTTTCCAGTTTTGCGCCCTTTACCGAAATGCGGTATCGCGATACCGATACTCGTTACTTCAGTAAAGAGTATCGAAACACCGATATCGATAACTCTTTTTTAAAGTAAGGAGTACCGCTACCGTTACTAAAAAAAGTAACGCGGCATGTTAAAATGGGCTCTGAAAGCACATTACACGCCCTCGTTTGACTCCTAGATGAAAATTTACGAAATCCACGATATGAAGACCAATGTGTCCTCGTTCGAAGATTGAGATGCACTTGAACTCTTATGCTGATTTCTTTTATGTGCGAACCGGTTACCCCTATTATTTTTTTCCGGTTCTGCTCCCGTTCGGTTTCAACAGCGTCATGAAAATTGCGGTTCGGATTCGGTTCCGGCAAAAATGACGTTTCCTGCATGGTTTCCGGTTCGGTTTTGGTTCGACACCGTTCTTCAAACGATATCCCGCGATGATTGGAGTACATTGTTTGCGGAGACCAATGAGAGAGTGCTGCGCATTGGCGACCTTCCGGAGGTAGAGGGAAAGCGTAATCGTGTATTCACACGAGCGACATTCTCCACAGTACTCCGGGGGAACGTCATTATTTTCTGCTGTCACCATTGCTGCTGCATTTTCTGCTGTCGTTACTTTCTGCTCGAGCACCCAATGTCATGTCCTTTCGTGCTCATCTAACCGGATGAATACCATGCCGCTCAGCCCAAAGATATTCCGAAGCAGACGACAGGACCGATGGTGTCGTCTGCTTTTTGAGCGGTCAGTGCGAATGCTCGACATCGCGGCAGAACTTCCGCCCCAACGAGTAGTTTTTCGCCATTCCTCCCAGTAGAATATTCCTTTTTGCGATATCGCTCGTTTGAATACACGGTAAATTGCAGGTTCTTTCGCTCATAAGTCACGAATGACGTGAAGGGAGCTCCCGTTACTTTCGTTTTAAAGTCGTAAGTGCTGTTTTGGCACTTTAGTACTCCTCTAAAACGTTTGTCGGACTTTTTCTTTAGCTCCGAGATAGATTACTGAATTTGCCCTAGATGCAGGCTCCAGTTCCTGTTGTGGTCTGTGTGTTGCTATCAAGCGCACCGAAATTTAGACGAAGATAAATCACTCACTGGAGTTGACTGTTGTTATGCACTTCCAAAAACAACGTTACGACGTGCTGGTCTGGACCACTTGCTGGTGCAGGTGCCATCTTCTTGAACGCTACCATCATCTCAGCATGGTTGGCGTACCCAAGCAGCTCAACGCCGGACGAAGCATTGAAGGCCTCTTCCAGGAGCCGGTCGTTCTCCCTGTTCGCTGGGGTATAGAGCAACTTCGTGGGGTGCTCAAGATATTCCTCACCTCTGTTCGGGTATTGCGACTGTAGTGACAGGTACGGAGCTTCTTTCATGTTGGCGGGCGGCAAGGGCCTGTCGTGCTCCACCATGGCGAAGGCAGCAAGTGCCACAACCAGTTCAGATATGACCAGAAGATAGTGGCGTTTTACCTTCTGAACATACAGGTTCTTCCACAGGAAGACGGACAGCTGCGACAACAGGCCCATCTCCTGTGGCTGTGCATGAAAAGAAATGGTAAAAAGGTAATTGGTGATTTCATGGCAGAGGACGGAGGATACATGAGGACGGATGATGTCCGTGGCGCGGCCACAGTGGTCGACCTGTGGCTTCATTTTCCCCATCTTATGGTTCCCTAACGTGCGTCAAAGTGTCGCCAGGCGGCGCAGCAATGCTGTGCATAACAAATGAGGGTCTTCCACTTCAGGGGGCACCCCATCCCACAGGCAGTAAAGGAACCTAACCTAACATGAACCTCACCTCACGGAGGCAACCGAACCTAAACCCAATATAATGAACTCATACGCTATGTGCAGACAAGGAGTTTCGCTTTCTTTGTTTTTTACAACACAGAAAAAAAAGCGTTCTTCGAGAGTTCTTCATAGTGCAAGAATCCGGCGGCGGATCCAGGATTTTTTTAGGGGGGCCTGCCACGGACAGCATGCTAGACACGCGATCTAGGGTCAATTACGCACAATGTGAAGACAGAAATTGAGGAGGGGGACAGGGCATCCAGACCCCCAACTCTAGATGCGCCCCTGCAAGGATCTTTCCTTGAAGGACAGAATTGCTATAAGGATCTCCTGGCGTCCTACTTTTGAAGAACCTTTTCAAGGGGAAAATACGAAGTTCTTTCGCGAACGGTTATTTTCCTGGGTGTGCATTACTGACTTTGCACAGGGCTCAGGGCACAGGACTTTGCAGGGATGCTGTCGGCCTGTCGGGGGATATAACGTCTTACGAGACCTTCCGATGTTGCCCACTGAACCCACTCAAATGTTGCTTGCCTTTACACGGCTGATGATGAACCAATGAGACCGAAACAGCTGTCGAGTGCTGGCACGACGACGTTTGATTACTTACAAATTAATATAATCTAGCCGTAACTTCTACATCCGTTAGAATTACTTAGCCAGCCTTAGCTGCTGCTGATAAAATTCTTCATACGGTGTCACACAAACGCACATAAAACGCTACCTACGCCACTTTACCACACAATTTTTGTAATTTTCTTAGACCCTCTTTCACGGTAATGCAAGTCTGTTCGCAGGTCTTCACACGCTTTCGCTTAAAACTGGATCATACTGGGCTTAAAAGCTCAGTGGTGATTAGGTACGGAGCTGCATCCCTTATTTGCTAGAACCAAATGGACGCTCCCGTTCGAATACAACCGCAATCAGGGGCAGGCCAACATAAATTTGGGGTCAGACGATATCCGCATTTCGAACAACTGGACTTTCTTCAAGTATGCTCCTAGGAAGCCGACTGACGGCACCATAAGAATGCTTACATTAAAGAGTGCTGTTCAGAAGGCAGTGATCATGTGGTTGACGTAGTGCCAAAGGTCGCCTATGGTTCGAATGAGCGGATGATGATGTTACGGTAGCGGTGATGATGGGCCGTTGATGTTGATGACAATGTGGCGATTTCATTCTTCCTTTTCAACGGACGCGTAGGGTGCAACGCAAGCCCCCGTAATGGTAATGTAAATGAGTCTTCTGCCTTGCCTGTGTCAAATCACACAGCCGACACTCTGTATCGCATTTATTTTTATTTTTTCAGTGCCCATATGTATTACGGGGACAGTGATGTTACTAAGACAGAGAATCGTGTTTTTTTTTTTTTTTTGTGGTAACAGCTGACCATTGTGGCCCTTAAGCAGAGCGACACAGACAACGCTGAACTACCAACTCTTGGTTTATTGTTAGAGAGAGGCCGTTTTTACATCTGCTCCTCAGAGCCATCTGCGATATACATCGCCACGCTGTTATCAATCTTGAGAAATCTCTCCTACTGTGGAGATAGTTGCACTAATGAGCTGACCACGCATTTACATGTGTCCTAGTTCCCCAATGACAAAAGCCTGGAAGGCTTTACGGTCGTAGTTTTGTATTTTTTCACAGACACCTTCAATCTGGGGCGTTCAGATGAAACAAACAAACATGCCCCACCCTAGGTACATGGCCCCATGCCCACCCCAAACCCATGCCCACCCATGCCTAGGTACATGGCAGAGGCGGATCCAGACGCCCGTTTTTTTTTGTTTTTTTTTTTTGGGTGGGGGGGGGGGCGGTTGCTTTGCTGGGACTGAAGTAGGGGAGGGGATGGAGGGAAATCCAATGTATAAACTGGGGGCGATCGAAGAACCTCCCTCACACCTTTGATCCGCCACTGTACCTAGGGAGGCTCTATGTTTTTTTTTTTTTTTTTACCTCACGGTAATGTGCCCTTTCTGTTTGTCAAATGTAAGCTCTTCCACAGCTGAGAGGAATATTATGAACCACATGGTCTTCCACCACGTTCTTCCTTCTTTGAACCACGTTCAAAAAAAGAAAAAAAAGAGAAAAGTTTTTGGGAGGACTAAAAGTCTTCATGCAGGGCCCACCCAGCTTGTGTGGCAGGTCATATTTCTTCCATACTTTCTTTAAATTGCTGGACATGAGAGAAGCACTAGTTTTCATGTCCTGCTTGTTTCGCTGGTGTAGAGATGTTGTAGAGATGCTGGCTGTTGTTGTTTGGTTGAGATTGATGCCTTTTTCTTTTACAACATCCTGCAGCAACAATAACGGTGGTGTAAAGATTGACTGGGCGGCTTGCTGTTGATGTGGTTTATGAGCATGACCACACGACCTTAGTTATTCACGTATCAGCCCGATTGCGAGATCTTCTTGCAATGACAACCCACTGACAACAACGGAAAGGCGACACCTGGTATTGAGCGAGTTAGAACCGTGTTACAACCTATAGGCATTTTGCGGGGCCTCCTGCAACGCTTCGAGACAAATGTCACCACGGTTCCGTGTAGCAGTGGTCATAAACTGGGGTTCCGCCGCCACCCTTGTCCTGAGGTTCCACTAACATTATATCTGTTGACCAGCGGTATGGTCAAGCGGCTGAAAGCATGTCCGCTTGTTGGTGGGAGTCAATGTCGTACTGAAGCGAGAGAGGCGGTGGGTTCGAATACTACCATCTGCTGTGATTTCTGAGGTTTTCCCTGAGTTTCGGCAGACTTTCCAGACGAATGTCGACACAGCTCCCCCTGAAGTCAGTCCAGAACGCACACTAACCTCCCCTGTCCACCAATCCTTTCTGCTGTCCTCTCTCCATCTGTCGACGTCTGTACACCGCTCATAGCCACAGTTGCTTCGCGACGCCTACACGGGACAATAAAAAAAGGTATCTGTCGAACTTCCGCCAGTGAAACCAGTGCCTCGCCTTCGGTCAGCCTAGACGTCCAACCGTGCCAGACATTTCACTGTTGGCATCGCCCGACGTCGCGGCTGACACTCGCAGTAGAGAGTACAGCCAGTAGCTCTCTTCTAATTACGTAATCTAATTAGATAAAAATAAACCATTCAAAATCAACAACTCGCCACTTGTACGGCATACATCGCGCATGACCTACTTCTCCACAGTTACGTCTACTATTGTGTGGTAGAATAAGGTTCCTTGAAACCATGCAGGCGCCATCACGGGATCTCAAAGTCCCTTGCGTCCGACAACGAATGTCAGCATCGTGGAACGTACCGCATTTTTTTTCTCGCGCTATATGGTACCGATGGTTGTGTCACACGTCTCAAAGGCCTCATGTCCTTCAAGGCCTCATTGGTGAGCGATAGCAGACCTCATCAGTGAGTGTACTCATGGCACTACATAGCCAACTTCCCTTCACTCTCCTTGACCTCATATATTGAGAACCCTCACCTCGACGATATGGGGAATCGTATAGCTGGAGCGTGGCAGGCTGCGCAAAACATCGTGGTACTGGAACTCAGCCCGGAACGCAGGGGTGAAGGCGACGTTGAGTAGTAAACGCCGCACAAGTGAAGCAAGGCTGCGAGGGAAGACACTGGCACCTTGAATGATAAGGTCGGGCAGCCGCATAGAGGAACGACAATTGAGTGATGTCCTGGCACCATTGCTGGCGAGCCAAGGGTGATACCGACGCAGACAAGAAGAATCGCCTATCACCGTTGGAGAGGATGATGGGCACAGCAGTGAAATCTGTCACCTCGTTACCATGAATGCCACTGTGGCTGTAGGACCAACCGGAAAGAAATTTCAACGACCTTGGATGTTCAGCGTTCTGTGACAGTGACGGCGTGACTGCCGTATCCGCATTTAGCGTTCCTCTTTGTGTCCCACGCGTACTTTGTATTGTTTACTCTATGAGATGAGCCACAAAGATTTGTGTACTCATCCCCATAAACTTTCCCGAAACATTTAGCCCCCTCTCGTTAACCCGGAGTCAAGAACTGAGACGAGTTCTAGAACTTTATAACATTGCTGTCGCACTGAGGTGCAACATTCCATCCTATACACTCGAGGAGTACCAGCACCGCTGTGCTTCACATTTAAACCACTCCGCGATATACTTACTCACTGAAGTGAAATGATGATCCCATCCACGACCCCAGAAGCCCTGGTAGAGCCACTGTTTGGAGAAATTCTGGGGCTCCGGCGGTAACCTTTCCCTCCCAAGCCACGTACACTCATAATAGCTGATGCTCTTTCTGAAACTATCTTTTCTCCAACAGACACCTCCATGAACAACTCTACGCCTGTTTAGCCAAACTTGATAGACGACTACGTCGGCCATCAATAAATAGAATCTTTGCTCTGCTTTTTAACTACCTGCTCGATATGGATCCTCACAGGTTGTTCAGAATTTACCACTTGGCTCGACTACTTAAACCAAAATATTCTTTTAAACATAACCACAGGCGCGCAGGCATTTTACACTAAAAACTTGCATGGTTGTATTGCCATTTGTAGGATAGGACAAGCGCAACGCTTGCCCACATTACATTGCAAAAATAATATACTGCCTTCGCAAAAATAGTACTGCCCTCGCCCTAATAACGAAGAGCAAGCACACACTGCTTTGTCTGTTTGTGTTCGTTTGTTTATTTTGCTATCTATAGGGTGGGGCATGTTTGTTTGTTTCATCTGCATGCTTGCATTGCAATGAGGGGCTTATTCTTGTCAGAGTAATTGACATTGATTACTTTGTGTCTCGCCTGTCATTGGTCGTTACGTGAAGAAGGCGTGAAGAAGTGAGATGAATGTCACGCGCCCTCAACCGACAGTCGAGCTCTTGATCCTGCAATCTTCGTGATCAAGTATGCACAGTTTTCCCATGGACGCCGCCATATTGAAAGCGCAGCGCCGTCTAACCGGTTTACATCGACTGCCGTGCTTACATCGGTGGAGCGTATAGGAAATGCATGGAGACGAAAGTGTGCGTGGTCGTATTTTTCTTACGCAGTGCCTGGTAACCACAGTTTTACCGTGTCTCTAGCATAAATTATTCACCGCGTGGAGCGGAAGTCTGTCAAGTAGGTACAGCGTTACCTGCGAAAATGTGACTGACCTTTTAGAGCACCCACTCTGTATCACCATAGCATCGAGACAGACAGGGAACCGTCCCTTCTACCAGCACTGCAGCACACAAGACGCTCGTTGCCATCCATCATCTCGAATGGCATCTTTGTCTTGAGTTTTTGTCAGGAAAAACGCGTCCCGCGCGTTCTACAAATCAGAAGCGACAGCCGTATCATCCCGTGGTATGATTGGCCATCAGCGTGCTTTGTGCTAAAGACATCGCTCGATGCACAGGGTACGTATGATGGGTTCTATGTAGAAACGGACAACATTCAAATTTTATTATAGTAGGGCGTGAGAAAAAGTTGTCATAAAAGGCTTAGTCGACCACAAGGCTGTGCACCTGCGTTAACAGCGGCCAAGCCGGACCTAGACCACCGGAGAAGTCATCCATCTCCAGGTCCCACACAGCAATACCGGATGTTTTCCTGACGAGTGGTCTCTTTGCACTGATGCTCTTAACGTCCTCGAAACCTATCCACGTCCCCGCCGAGAACGCCACCGAGCAACCAGAAAACCTGTGGTAGAATTTGGTCCAGCTGGAGTTCTTGTGAAGCGTTTCCATCACCTCATAGTAGCTCACTTTACCCATCCTGCGAAGGAAAAACACAACGTTCAACCACGAAGATGTAACAACAAGAACTTTATCTTTGGTGACGATGAAACGTCCCTTCCATCCAAGTATATTACTAAGTATGTTCGCCCATGGCACTATTAGAGGTCTGAAAGGGTAAGAAGGCCCACGGTACGAGATGGCCGAGAAAAATTTGTTCTCGCGGAATGAAAGATGCCATAAACCGTGTGTTCACACGAGCAACGTTCTCAAGAATACTGCACCGGAACATGCCTAAAACGTCATCGATTTCTGCTGTCATGTGTGCGCGAGTGCTGAAAGTAATATCTGTTCGTGCGCTTCTAAACATGGGAAATATGGCGCAGCCGCACGATTTTACGTAGCAGACGACAGGGTCAAGGGCGTCGTCTGCTATGGGCGCACTATGCCACTACCGGCATTCCTGCGCCATGCGAATGCTCGATATTAGACAAGGGGGAGCATCCGCCGCACTAGCGGTGTTCCGCCTTTTCCTCATTTTCTACGACTTTTTTATACGCAGTTTATAACTGTCACAAAAAAAAAGGCGTACGCCTCCTGTTTTCAACAGATCAGGCCAGCGAACGATGTCTTTCGAAACGATGGTTGGGCTACATGTGAAGTTATACGACCGTTCCATTAAGGGCCTTCGGTTTGCCGTCGGACTAGGATATAACACGTCTGCAGAAATGGCGCTTTTACAACACCGCATATTTCCCATGAAATTCCCCATATTCCCCATATTCCGCATATTCCCCATGTGTGGTCACTCACTTTTTTGTATAGTCCATCGGCCTCGCTGGTCCAGTGGCGCTCATACCTACTCGATGGATCATTGGCTTCCACACGGTGAAGGACACACCACCAAGTGAAATGCTGAGCGCAGTTCGTTTCAGCGAACCGGACGACTCCAAAGATAGGTCGTCCAGGATGGTCGCCAGCCCCGGTTGTCCTTGGTGCCTGGCCCGGAACACAGACCTGATGGGACTCTGGCACGTTGTCACCGGGAACAGGTACGGGTCGACAGTTCTGTGACTATCGATGAAAACGTAATCGAAATTGTTGAATATGGATTCCACGTAGTAGGCCTTTTGTCGTACACTGCTGTGCCAAGGCAGTACGACGCACGCGATCAAGTTGGATTTGGCGAACATCGATTTTGCACTTGTCAGCAGCCTGCTAAAATTAGTCCTCACTTCCAAGTTGGGGTACCGCCAGTAGAGGACGACACCGTCGAAGCCTTGCTCCCTCAACCACGCGATTGTGTGACCGATAAATGAAAGCCTGGTCTCGCGACTGCTAACGGCTTTACGGAAGTGTTCGGAGTCCCTATCGTCGCTGCCGATGCATAGCAAAATCGTGAGGTCCTGCCGGGTCTTTTTAAGACCGACGAACCTCTTGATTCCTCTAGCTGTGAAATCAACCTCCGGGTTTTTGCTGCGAATTTTAGTTCCGCTTCTGTCAATACCCAACGACGCGTAAACCAGAGTACTACAGTAGGACACGCTCACGTTCTCGATAAAGAATTTGTAAGGCGAACCGGACTTGGGGTTATGGTTCAAAAAGCAGAAGACATTCCTGGAGACCTCAATCTTCTGCATCGACTCGCGTGGTAACTGACGTCTCCTTGGAACTATGGGGTCGTCAGTTGGAAGGTCGACGATTGTCTGAAAATGCTCGAAGACAGCGTAAAAGATTCCAGTGCACGCTCCTGCTATGGTCAGAATTGCTACGAAGAGAAAGAGCAGAATGCATGGATTGTGTTTCGCCAGGATGTTCTGCAGGAAGGAGGGTTCGTCGGCGAGCACACGCGTAGACCCGGAACGCGGCTCTTGTGGTTCACTGGGCTGGACATCATGGTCCATGCTGTACTCTCAGCACAACGGTGCACTTTGGATGTCTTCGTTAAAGTTCCGTCGTCGTTCTTCTTCTTCTTCTTCGTCCACGCAGAATGACCATTAGCCACCAGGGAGATCGGCCAGGAGACATGACAGTGACAATCTGGGTGGAGAATGTGATGGTTGAAGTGATGGACGTGGTGAATGTGGGCCACTTAAGTTTGCTTGTTTTTGTTCTATGGCCCAGGGGCAAGTATTGTCCATGTCCAGATTATTTGCAGAACTCACATGTAGAATTATTGTAGAGGTATGTCTTTATGTGTTTGATCGTAGTTTTACATTCTAGGTAAGTAAGAGCTCTCGGAGCTAGATACTCTATGCTGAAAGTCAGGCAGGGAGTGACACTCGGGGTAATCCAAGTCAAATGCAAAGCAGATGCCATTGTGTCCTTCGGCAACATGCAACCCTTTTCAGACCTTTGCTGCTATTTCAGAGGTACTCAAAGCTTCAGGAGTCGCCTGGGGAGAGGGAGCCTACGGAATTCTTCTATCCTAATGATCCACTTCAGTGTGCGCGTGATTACACTCTATGGATGATTACGCAGGTGTGATTGTGGGAAGATAAGGGATGATGCAAAGGAGGGCTAGGAGCGGCACGAGCGAGAAAGGAAATACGAAAGCCCTACCGCTACCGATCTGTCCCAGCTGGAAATGCAGGAGGCTCCAAACGAAAGGAGGGCTTACAGGGGCACGGGAACCCCCAGAAGACGGAGAGGGGGACTTATATAGGACTCTCGTAGCCTAGCGTAAACGCTGCAGTGCATGAGGAAGCGTTCAACCATCTCGTTCTGGCCACAGTGGGGAAACGCGGGGGATGAAGAGTGGCCGACTCGGTGAAGATACAAGTTGAGAGGCAGGGCGAGGCAGCGAGTCTTGTGACGGCCGAGGACAGGAAGCCGGCTTCCACGAGAAGGACAGGTGGGCGTACGCAGGGCGCAAAATGGGGCCAGAGGATAGCTGTAAAAACTGTTTGTACACAAACATGTAGAAGGGGAGGCAGCAGGCCAATAACCGCACCAGAGAGAGACATTTTTGCGAGGGAGTCAGCAGTCTCGTTTACAGCAAGCCCACAGTGACCAGGAACCCACGTAATGATGATATCGCGTATGTGCGAGGGAACAAGCGGGAGCAGAAGGGAGAGCAAGGTCTGGGAAGGGGTCGCCAAAGCGGAATCGACTGAAAGTGAGTCTGAAAGCAAGATCACCCTTTCCCAGGAGGGAGGGACCCTTCTGGGAGCTAAAACTATGGCGAGGAACTCGTTATGAAATGGAGGGGTGAAATCTGGGAGCCGCCCCGGGAACTGGAAGTCGAGCTGAGGGAAGAAAAGGCCGACACCAGAGCGCTCCTCTAAGACAGAGGCGTCAGTTGCGACCACTAGACGTAGCGGAAACGGATAGAGATGGCTCGTTAGCACTGTCTACAGAGTACGCAAATGAGCATGACGAACACTCGTGGGGAAGGTGTCGATGACACGCACAGAAGGAGGGTCCAGCGGGGAATCAAGTGGGAGGACATCCAAGAGCGAGTCTTTTCATAGCAGAAGGAGTTGCTGGGCGAAAACTAATTGCGGAGTACTGTATTTCTGTGGTGCCGCTGCCGACTTACACGACGTTGCACTTGATTTTCCACTCGCAAGCGTTCATGAGACAAGCAGTAAACCGCGAGCGTACACAAAGGCGACAGCGTACGATCTACTAAAGCTCTCTATACCTGACAAGAGAGGGAGACGGTTGGTGACGGAGGTAAGAGCGAGAGCAAGCAAACACAAGAAAAAAAAAAAAAAAACAGAAAGAAAAAAAATCAGATTCATGGGCTTACGCAGCACAAATAGGCAGCACGTTACTTTTGGTCGACAACGTTCCTCTGATGTAGCATTAGGCCTTGGTTTGTGCCGCGTATTTGGAGTAAAATAACTCTTCATCCTCGTATCGGTTTGAGTCACATTTGTTACACACGTCAGTTAGAGTCACAGAGGCTACATTTCGACGAAAAAAAAAAAAGCTTGAAGTATAGGCGTTTTTCCATCGCAAGCGGCACATTAGGCGCATTTTGGACGAATTCAATTGGAGGAAATGAGTTTTCCTCAATTAAACATTATCCAAAGCCTTCCTAAATGACGGAAAAGTTTCGCACAGGAGGTAATTGCAGCAAGTCCCACAATCCACCGGCGAGTACGTCGCCAGGTAGAGTTTTTTATCACGTTAGGTGAAACATCCTGCATAGGTTTCATACTGAGGGCACATTTCTTCTTTTTTTTATTATTATTTGCAAAGTTTACACCTCTTTTGAGTATTTCACTGTCATCAATAAAATCTTTCACTCTGAAACATGGTGTGATTATTGAAATGCATTCTAATACGTAGAGGTATGGGTAAAAGTACTAGGCCGGAGAGGGGAAGCAGCGAATCGGGTGCTCGTCGGGAAGCCGTTAAGGCGCCACCCTAAGTTCGTCGCATCCCAACTTCAGGCCTTTAGCGGCCCGGTGTTGCAAAGCGTCGTATGGTCGGACGTCGGGAGACAATGTCGATCGGGACGACAATAACTGCGTTCACATGGGCGCGAACGTCGACTGAAGTCCCCAGTCGACTGATCGGGAGCGTCGACCGTCCACGGTTTACATGGCAACTAGATAAGCCGCCTTAGCGCTCCCGAAATTCAGTCCACCTTACTCGCCAGCAGCAGCGCCGAAAATATTATCTCGGAAGTAAATGTATTTTATTTTCGCAGTATATTTATTTACGAAGTGTCTTATAACGCATTGTACAGGCTTTTCGCGGAGTCTCCTGTGCCATTTTTCGTTCCACAGTCTGAAACTTAACTTGGTTCCGCTGCCGCTTCGAATCCAGCTGCGATGCGATGTCTAATTCCCGAATAATGGACAACATTAATTTAGTGCTTTCGCCGGTCCATGCGCATCGCGGTGGGTTCGAAGGGGTAGCGGGAACATCGCTTGCTTCCGTCGCCATGCTTGCTTTCCTCCGAGAATCCGGAATTTCGCGGGCAATATGGGAAGGGCTCGCTGGTGACGTAACGGACATGGATCGCCAGGTCGACTGCATGAACCGGTATACATGGCGAAGGAAAGTCGACCATTGGTCGACTGAACTACTCCCTCCTAGGGACCTCCCTCCTCTGCGTCGACCTCCCTTTTCAGTCGACGTAGGCTGGTTGACATGAAGAAGGGAGGTCGACCTATCTGGCTAGGTCGTCCTTTGTTGCCTTCATGTAAACGCGCCTAATGTCGATCGGGTCGCACCCCGCTTACGCCACGAATGTGGGTCGAGGGTCTATACTGCCTGGGTTCTATAAGAAAAAGATAAGCGGGAGCAAAGATCGCCCGATAGAGATGCCGCTATCTCTCAAGTATAGGTTTACAGCAGGGTCTGAGTTGAGAAGAGCCTCGCGTGTGCGACAGAAGCAGCGTTTACATGAATGCGACAGGAGGTTTACCAGCTCCGGTGGCGCAGCGGTAACGCGTGCGCTTGGAGACTGGGAGGTCCGCGGTTCGAATCCGCGGGCCGGCTGTGCCGTCTGGGGTTTTTCCTGGGTTTCCCTCAGATGTGTAATAGGCGTATGCCGGCACAGTTCCCCTGAAGTCGGCCCATGGACGCAGCTATCCTCCCCCCGAGCGAATTCCGCTCGGTCTTCCACTTCACCCTTTCCTCTCCTCCTCTCCACCACCTTTCCCTTCCCGAGAAACATGCCGCCTAATCAGGCAGGCAGACCTCTCGGGTTCCTCCCAACGACACTCCTCCTCCACTCCTCCTCGACAGGAGGTTGTCGTATCGACTTACCGCAAGAAATCCGCTCAAACAGGGCCAAGTTAACCAATCTGCTGATCAGATGAGTGCGAGGGGGCTTGATAGCTCCGTGCGACGCGTTCCTGTCACACTCATGTAACCGCGGCTCTTGTCCGCGACTATAGCTTTGCTTCTCCGTACGGAACGACAGAAACGTCGCTTCAGGTAAGCACAGTATTCCCTGGACTTGAGTGCAATATACAAATGTTTAATTCGCCAGTGTCTTGTGGGTTAGGAGCGCAGGAGGGCCGCACTCCGCAAACGGAGATG
Source organism: Ornithodoros turicata (assembly GCF_037126465.1). Classification (NCBI taxonomy): domain Eukaryota; kingdom Metazoa; phylum Arthropoda; class Arachnida; order Ixodida; family Argasidae; genus Ornithodoros; species Ornithodoros turicata. The sequence continues at coordinate 14,433,764 of NC_088208.1, forward strand.
TCCCGTTCAGTGAAAAACAGAACGTGCCATGCGCTTCTCCTTATTCACGTTTTCTTCTTTTTTTTTTTTTTTGCCCTGAACTAGAGCCCTGCAGTAGACGGTCAACTTTTCGTACACATACATACATAGAAATACATGTACACGTGTCGTCAGAGCAGGAGTTCCTGTGTCTTTCTGCTTTCCCATAGGCATAAAGTACAGTGGCCGCCCACCGACAAATGTAGTCCAAGTTCATTAGCGGTAACTGTTCTCTAACCGTGCGTTTTTTATTTTTCATTTATTAATTTATTCGATTTACGGCAGTAAACCCAGGGAACGGGGGGGGGGGGGGGGGAAGAAAACCCACACATTGTGTCTTGACGAGCCCCAGCCATAGCCATGGTTCCTCAGCTATAGGCAAAAAAAAAAAAAAAATACAAATATTACGAAATACGCAAAAAAGTGGAAAACGTGGACGTGCACATCAACTTATGCATATTCCTATCACTTGATAACATATACGTTTATACTGCATATAACTTTTACGAAATACTTTGCCTGTACCAGTTGCGACTATTACAGGTACGGGTACTGGTTACGTTATTTTCTTCATAGACAAATGACCAATTTGTTTGCAGCACTACATTTCAAAATCTCTCGAGCCTAAGGGCATCGATATATCGGTAATAATATATTTTATCCTCTTCCCAACCTTTTTAATGTATGCATATTCATGTCACGAAAGCGAATATTGATAGGTGATCGCTTATGTCTCAATGTCAGCTTTAGTTTGGACTCATGACAGTTTGTTGTTACTAAATCAATAAGAGTGGATATCTGTATAGTGTCACGGGTGTTGGTTCGGTTATTACATTTCTAACGGCATGGGATTTTAGCGATATAGCAAAATCTCTTTCACGCGTTGAACGTTCTAGGATATTCACATTGAGATCGCCACCAAGGCATAGACATATCTATTTAATTTTATAAAGTACAATAATTGAACCCCTGTATGCAATAAGGGGATAAGTCGACTTATCCTCTTTTTACTATTTTTGTTGCAATGACATCTACATACCAGTATGCACCTGCCAATGAAAACGTAGGACCTTATTGGGATTTGTTGGCCCGCTACAGCATGGTAAAAAACGGGAAATGCATGTGTGTCAATGGGACGGACAATCATATCAGGCCCCTTTTCTCATTTTGGGATTTTTCGACTTATCCCCTTATTGCATACATAGGTTCAATTGGTCCACGTACGCAAGGTAGCTACTAAATTAACCGTTTGGATGCCTGTATACTGTGGCGACGATGGGTCGTTATCATTTCATAGAATTTCAATGTCCGATGTACATGCTGTGAGCTCTGACACAATTTCGTAAAGTAGATTTCGTTGAACATAAACGACGACACCGCCACGTCGTTTTTTTTGGTTCTGCACGTATAAAATATTTTGTAACCATCTGTGTGGATTGGGCTAATATTTTCCGTATACCATGTTTCGGTCATCATTATGAAGTAAATAGTGAAAAAGAAACAAATCTAACAATTTGCCTGCCTTGTTGGTAAGACGCTTCAAATATGCTTTTGGGGGTGTTAACTGAGAGAGCTGTTGCGATAAAAACATGTTGCTGCAGTTATATCAATGATTGAAATCTGCATGGTCAGATCATCTGCATGACTAACCTGTAAACTGCAAAACAAGGCTGCCAGATTTCGGACAAGAATGCCTCCCTTGGATGCAGGCAGAATGTGACGTACCGCATTCTGCCGGCAAATAATGCCGTTGACCGCATGATTCTAGGTGGTGTAGTTTTTTTTTATTTACTATTATTCAGTGACACATTTACTGGGATACCCTGTATAGGCCAGACCGGGCGCTGTATCAACACGATACTTAAAACATATGACGTTGGTCTGGAGCACCACTCCGTCAGGACACCTGGCTCTTGACTCCAGGACTCGTGGGTGCTCCCCGCTATTCAGTGATACTACAATTGAGGGTGCTTCGAAGGGCGCGCGCTGCTACAGAAGATCTAGAGGCTCTCTTAAAGGGACTATGAAACGATTTTTTTCTTCGTTTCGTTCGAAAGAAGACATTTTTCTGAGTCTAGAACCGAAATTTTACTTTCGTCGCGCGAGCGGATTTCTCGGGAGCGAATTTAAACGGAGCGGCGAAGGGAGGACAGCTCGCGCCACGCCGTGGCGAGCTGCCGAGCGGAGACACAACGGGTAACTTGACGCGACCACGGCCGGCTCAGCAACACGTCATCGTGACGTGTTGCCGAGCCGAGGAATCCCGCCAGGAGCATGCGCCGTAGGATCCGGCGTATGCGTTCATCGGGAGTGGAAATCTCCATGACAGCAGCTTTCGCGCGATCGGCAGATTTCGGCAGTGGCGGCAGCCACAGCGCGAGCTCGCGGCATTACTTGCCATTGTGCAACACCGGTGACGTAACGGGGAACCGAAGTGCGGTCCGTACAGTTACACCATCGGCAGGGAAATATGCGCGGGAGAGGAGGAACGCGGAAGAGACATTTCCAGCGCGCGCTCCTCGCAGAGTGGAGCGATTTCGTCCGGAAAAAATTGTGGCATATTAGTTTCTCTGCGGGAAGAACAGTTTCCATCGAAAAAAAGTATGGGGGTTCGGGAAATTTCATAGTCCCTTTGATCACAACATCGGAAGAAGATCGCTGTTTGAGCACCCCTTCTTTGGCTCTCTTATCAACCGAGATGGAATATCTTTGGACGCCCCCGGATCGCAACCCGCGTGTGTTGTGTATCTATAGTATTTTTTTTTTCCTTTTCGTATCGTGATAAGGTTTTGGTGTGAACTTCCTTGTATCTAGCTTTTGTATACCAACTTGCTTTGTATTTAAGCCTGTAGAACAAATAAGCTTCTGTTAGTTGAAAACCTGCAGTTCGTTTGTACGCTTTATTGCCCTTGCCCAGGGCTGGCACTGGACAAGGCAAAATACATGTTTTTATCATTATGCATACAGAGGACAAGGCAAAATACATGTTTTTATCATTATGTATACAGAGGACAAGGCAAAATACATCGGCAACATGGCCGCGACGCTCGACGACCTTCTGGACAAACTCTGCCGATGGCATCTTTTCCTCAACCTCATCGCCTTACTCCGAGGATTTCCCGCCACATTCAACATGATGATGCCCGTATTCGTGGCACCCAGGAACCTGGACTACTCTTGCACCAATTCCTCGACCATGTGGTTCAACTAGAGCCTCGCCGTAGGAGACAAGTTGCTCCCGAGCCAGTGCTATTATGTGCCCGACTGCAACGGTAGCTACAAAGATACAAACGAGCTTGAACCCTGCCAGTCCTGGACTTACGACAGAAGTGTTTACGGCCGCACTGTCGCTGAAGAGGTACATTGCTGCACGCCACGTACGTTTACTGTGGCGTCTTATCTGACAATAGAAAGTTTTGCTAACCTTTGTTAAAGTGCCACTCGGGACTCGGAAAACAGCGTTTGTTTTATTCTATAGCCCATGAAAACAAGGTGCCTCAAGGATTCTACACGCGAAATTTCTATCCTGTTTACGAGCGCTGTGCATTTCTGTCAATTTTTGAAAATCTGCTGAGCCTCCACAAGTTGCGATGACGTGACGAGAGAGTGACGTAATCATAAGCCCGCAAATTGCAATGATGTCATGTTCTGGGGAGGGCACTTGTCTCCTTGGGAGAGGACTTCTCCCTCCTTTGTGTTTTCTGGAAGATCGGAGCGGTCGAATAATATATAACGTGGGGCTCCGCTAACGGAGTGCAAAAAGTGAGCCCCATGGAATACGCGAAGGGCAACGACGTTGCCAGATGAGAGCCGGGCGCTCCGTTGGAGCCTAACATGACGTCACAGTTTTTTAAAAAAAGTTCTCTGGCTTTCGCGTTACGTAGAGCCAAAATATTCTGCAGGAATGTAAAGTGAGACAAGAGAACTTCAGTAACATAAATTTGGCAGGATTCTGACGGCACGAGATTTAGATCGTAGTGGCACTTTAAGGAACTGCAGGTGGTCGTTATCCGCAGTCCCACACTGCCGTGCGTGCGGAATGTAACCACAGATCTGCAGGTGAACTCGTGTTACATGTAAATGTACTCCCACATATAGTGTAACAGCCTTGGCGGTTACTTTAAAGGTGCACTAAACAGGTATGCAAGATGTGCTTTTTGTAGATGCATTGTTCTACGTTCACGGCGGTGAAGCGTTTCCAAAAATTATTGGCACTAAAAATAAATTATGGCTCTATGCCGACAAAATATTCACTGTACTCTTTCCAGATCATGTCCCGCCCTGCAGTGTCCTGCCAACAGCAGCCACACGTCATTTTAACGTCACGATCCATCAACCCACGTGGCAAACCACGTGGTTGCGACGGATTAGTGTACCACGGCCACAGTTATTACGGACTCGCTTGCACGAGAAGGCGATAGATATGCGAGGGGCGTAAAGATTGCCTCTAGTACAGGTTGGGACAAAAGTTCACGGAACACGCGAGCGGCGTACTTTTTCTTTGGTGCGACACTCTAGCGGCCGCCGGAAGTGGATGAGTTCACTCTTTTCGGAGGGGTGGAAGGGTGCGCTGTTACCGACACACAGTGGTAACTCCGGTGCCGCTTGGGGGCTTGGGTGTGTCTGGGAAGTGGAAGCTACCGCTGTGTGTCGGTAACAGCGCACGCTTCCAGCCCTCCGAAGCAGTGAACTCGCCCGCTTCCGACGGCAGCTAGGGTGTCGCACCGAATAAAAAGTACGCCGCTCGCGTGTTCCGTAAACTTTTGTCCCAACAGGTAAGAGCGTAAGTTCAGCGCACCTCAGGAACCACGGGATGTGGAGAACGGCTCGTTTTACGTGTCAATATACACCATGGCATATATTGCTATTAGTAGAGTACAATAAATGCAGGACACAACGGTTGAGTCATGTGGAAGTAACGGCTTTCCTTGTTCTTCTTTTTTCTTTTTTTTTCAGTGGGACGTCGTGTGTGACCAGTCCCGGAAGCTGTCCCTCAGCCAAAGTCTTTATCTGGCAGGCCTTATGTTCGGGACATTCATCGCAGGACACTGTTCAGACTGGTAAACTCTGCATTTTTCAGTGGCCACAGTAGACATAATATAGGCAGTTCAAGGATATCGCCCGCATGACTGTACGACACGTTTCTAATATGCTCATAACTTTTTTTAGTTATATGCGATGGTGCGTAACCATGTGAGAACGCCACTTGGCAGAAAGTTATCTCCGACTATAATGAAAATTCGTTGAAGTACGTATTTATGCCAGACTCCGCCGGTAGTCGAATTTCTGACAATCTCCTTGATGACATTGTGCCTTATCGCACACAGACTTTCCGCTGTATGTCACTTGATATCAACGACCTCTACTTCTCCATCGACACCGCAATCCTATTTTCCAGATTGAGGGAGATCACGAAGAATAATTTAATTTGTTTTCAAACAAATGCAGGGATCCCACTTTCCTATTTTCTCGCACTTGCCAAACTTTACCTTTCCTCTGCAGTTGTCAGTTTCAACGATAGTCCTTCCATGCAGTCGAGGGGAATTTGCATTGGTCCTGCTGTCTGACGCAAGCTCAATTTACCTCTCCGCACTTGACAAATCACTATCCTCCTTTTTCAAATCACGTCTTAGCACAGCTCCTCAGGTCCCCCAAACTCACCTCGGAAAACCGTGCAACGAAGAAGGCCGCCACTAGATACCCCACTGTTGCCGTTCCGGATCACTTCGGCGCGCTAAGTTTAGCGGCAAAATGTTTATGTTGTTTCTGCGAATGAATTTAGTCTTTATATGTTCAAATAAAACGCGTATAACAACTTTCTCTGTCGTGTTTCACTTTTTGGTCCGTTTTTAAACGTGTTGAGCGATCGGAAGGATCTAGTGCACGGCTGCGTGCATCACATAGCGTACCTGTCGTACCAGGAGCCGCAGGCGCTGCAGTCGTCCATTTCTCCTTCGGTGACTTGACCTGGCTTGGTTTGTGCTTCAACTGGATCTTTAGCGCGCTACAATCCACGCAAGCCAACGTCTGGTAACAATGGGGTATCTAAGGGCGGCCTCCGGCATTGCACGCATCGGGATAGGAACAAATACATGGGAAAATGGCGACCTTGGGGGACCTGCAGCTCCTATTCGACGATACGTTGATGATAGAGTTAGTTTAGCCTCACATTCAGACTCCGCAACTGAACTCATGGTCTGTGCTCAAAGGACGTGTCCTGAATTGGTCTTTACTTCAGAAGTCCTCTCAAACGGCCGCCCCAAGGAACCGGCTTCCAGTCGGATGCAATATACACACCTGCAAAATCTCCTCATTCCCCCAAAACCCGTGAACCTTGAACTCTCAGTGAACCGCCGCGTTGTCCTACGCTTTTACCACGGTATTTCACATGCCTTAGGAAAATTTGTAACCTCGCAAGGAATCAGAGTAGCCTACTCTGTTCACAACAAGCTGTCCTCCCTCACACCCTTCATGAAATGTGGTCAAAGCCAGCGGTGCACCACATCCCACGTAAAAAAGTTCTTAGACCGCAAAAAGTCGTGCGGGTACCGTATACACCTTCGGTGTGGGGATTCCTACATTGACCAGAGTGTCCGTTGCCTGGACAATAGGCTTGGTGAACACGCTAATAATGTCAGAAACAAATGAAGCCTGGTTCGAACTCAAGGTAATGTTACCATCAACTCAACACCAGCTAGCCTGCCTGTTCCTGGTATGTCCATTGACTGCTATGTCCGTTGTTTCCCTGCAAGGCCCATTTACCGCTACCGCCTGTCTTGCCCATGTTTTTCACACAGGCAAATCAGATCCATTGGAATCTACGGAGTGAGAGGAAATGAAACTAGATATCTACCATCTTAAAACAGGTGGTAGTGGTTGTCGTGGTGGGGGTGGTAGTGATGGAACTGCTTGCCTTATGCCTGGTTCACACTGTTGCATTTTCACGCGGTACGAATGCGGCGCGGCGAACCGAAAAGCATACGCACCGCAAGTGTTTTGCTCGACCGAATTCCACGCGGTACGGATTATCTCCGGCTACGCAGCTGACCAATGAGCGAAGGCGCTTTGGAGAGTTGAGATAGATGAATAGACAGATGGATAGATACACTCTAAAAAAAAGGCGTACTTTTACTCCTTTTGGGGACTAAATGCATTGCCACAAAAAATAGTCCCTTTCGGGAGTAAATGCACGGGAGTAAATGAATGTCACAGAGTGGAGACTGCATTTCGCGCGCTGTTGTAAGAGTCCCAAGTACATAATTCTTGTGCTTGCATGAAAATACTTTGAAGCAAACCGTGATATATCGAGTGACATAAAATCTTGCGCCATACATAGGGCATAATTTGCGAAGAAAGATGCGCTAACTCTTTCTTACTCTGTGTGGCTGGAAAATTGCTACGTTGGCTGGGTTATACAGCCTTATGCCGCTCAAATTGACCAAGGGCACAGATTTACTTAGACTGTTGCATTCAGGAAACCATTCGCGAAGTTCAGTGACAATTTGCAGTCCTGGGGAGTAAATGTCGGGTTAGGGGACTAAAATGGGGAGTAATTGCAGTCTAGAGGAGTAGAAGCTGCAATTGCTCCCTGTTTTACTCCTTTTTTTTTTCTTAGCGTGTAGGAGTAGAAAGAGTGGCGGCATGATTGGTCAAACACAGACGCTTTCCGTATCAAGAACGCATGTCTGAACACCGTGTCGTACGACAACCACATCCACGCTCAATCTGCACCGTACCCGCAACGCAGACTTGGACGTATTTGGAGTATTGTATTTAAAATACCGTATTTTAAATACAATTTGCGGTATTTTGGTATTCTACTCAATACTTTTTGTTTTGTGTATTTGTACTCTATTTCAAATACATTTTATGGTATTTTATACTCAATACTCTAATTACATATTTTGGATCTCCCTCTCAAACTTGCTGTGTCTCGTCTTTCCATTATCTTGCTTGTTCAGTGGAAATTTCCGGAGTCCCCCGGACTTGACCTGGACATTGGCCCTTCTTGGAAGTCTGCATTTAGAGATCCTGCCCCGTGTGTCTTAATCCTCTGCCAGTGAGGGTTCTATTATGTGTACCCTGACGCGCTGACGCCGAATTCTGACCTCGCAGAGCGGGGACCTGCTAAAATTTTGCTTTGTTCTGGGTCACATATACTTATTGGAGTTATGTGGTATCTCTTTGTCATCTTTTTGGGACTTGTGTTTAGATGACTCCTGCCACACAGCGGCGGCTTCCGCTAGTGCGCAGAGTTTTAGTGATTCATGTCACATAGCGACGATTTGCCGCATTGACCAGTGACCGGTGACTTTTTGCGTTCAAGGATAAATAGTATCTTAACTGTATTTCAAATACTTTTTGAAGTATTTTGTACTCTATCTTAATTACTTTAATTTTCATGTATTTATACTCTATCTTAATTACATCCTAACGTTAGTATTTATTATCTTATCTTAAATACATTTTTGAGTATCTTGCACATGTCTGCCGCAACGGAGAGAAGTGGCAGTGTAAACCAGACATTACGCGGTACGCTCAGGCGTGCAATGTCACTGCTATCGCAGGGGGAGGTCGTGCGTCAATGGAACCGTGCCACATCTGTAACTTAGCGTCTCAAGAAAATCAACACTCTTAAAAAATGGTGGTGGTCGTGATGGCGAGAGGGCTCGCCGTTGTCGGCAAAGTGAACTTCACCGCATAGCACGCTCTGAGCCAACCATCATCCTGAACCATAGAAATCTTAAGGAGTATGCTAGAAGGAAACCTCCGAAACTGGGACGTACGGGCGAGGGGAGCGCCATATTGAATCAGCTACTGTTGCCGCGGCGCATGTAAACAAAGGAATCCAGTAAGCATGCAGCAAACACAACGCCAAAAATGTTTTTCGAAAAGTAACATACAGCCAAGAACCCATGAAACCGTAAGATATATGAAAACACACACACATACACACACGAAGAAACAAAGACGCGACACGGACGCCACATGGGGACGCCATCTCCGCCGCTGCCTCAACCAGCCTTGACTACAAGCCTGGATAGGGGCGGACACTGACAAAATACGTAGCCGACGGAAGCAGAGGAGCAACCGAGCAAGTGTTGCAACAGGTTTCGGAACTGTGGCTGCTTTCACGGGCTAGAAATACGCGACGGCTGATTCAATATGGCTGCCTCCGAGCGCATACACTGAGAGAGGGAAGAGCTCCGTTCAAGTCGTTTGCTCTCCTTCAATCCTCCTCCCGCCTTCCCTTCTAGCCTCTCTCCGTAAGATTTCTATGTCCTGAACGACAGCGTTCTCTCGCCATTTTCAACCTTCATTACTTAACGACGACGAAGCGACTAAACCGGATGAAGCTTGCTGAAAAACGGGAGGAGTACGCCATTTTCGTGTTAATTACGAACTGCACAACGGCACAAAAAAGGCGTACGTCCCCGTTTTCAGCAATTCACGGGAAAGAACGGTGTCATTCTGGATGATGATTGACTAGGACAGGGTGTCTACCAACCTGGAAAACCTGGAAAACAGGGAATAGTCAGGGAATTTTGATGTGACTGGAAAAGTCAGGGAATAGTCAGGGAATTGTCAGGGAATTTGGCTAAAAAGCAGCTGAAGTCAGGGAAAATCGCAGACAAGTGCCGTGATGATGCGCGGCGAATCGCCAGTGCCGACCGGTGGATGAGAGGCGATGCCGCAACAACGTTACTGCGAGTAGCAGTTCACCAGTATGACAAGCTCTGACGCAGAAAAGTAGGGTAGCTTCACTAATACTTAATAAATGGTCCGTTTTATGTTGGATCTGGTATCAAAACGTACGAGCAGGCACTAAGTTCCCTTTTGTTTTTGTCAGGGAATTCGCTTGAAATAGTCAGTGAAAACCTGAAAAAGTCAGGAAATTTGAAGGCTGCAGTTTAGTAGACACCCTGCTAGGAGCGTGCCATGTGGTGATGTTCATTCCAGGAACGAACGGTAAAATAAACGAGACATTTTCTGTTGCACAGGTTTGGTCGGAGGCGGACGATACTGGCGGGAATCCTAGCAACGGCTGCGTCGGGGGCTTGGGCAGCCTTTTCGCCCACTTTTATCATCTACACCGTGGCCAGAGTAACCCTTGCATTCGGAGTTAGTGCCTTTCGAGACGTCACGGATGCTCTTGGTATGACATCACTGTGCATATGTGCACAAATATAAAGCGGCGCTTTCGTACATGTGAGCCGCTTAAGTTAGTCACACTCAAAGGGTGACGTCAAAGTTGAATTGAAAGGCGCCTCACTTATAGTAGATTCACTAAATAGGGGTACAGAGTATCGCATTGCTTTTTCCGCGCCGGAGCCGCCGTTCGGTGTCTGCGATTGGGCCAATCGTGTCACGTGGTTTCTCCTTCCAAGAACTAGCCGCCCGTGTTGGGTCACCTCCATGCAAAACCGGTTTATTGGGTTGCGAGCCGGCTCGACACTAACCTCTATAGCTCGACTGCGCGTCCACTACTTCAGCGTCGTTCTCCACCAGAGAAGGGGGAGTAGGAGTCCCATATTTCTATAGGCGACGCAGCCAGCCGCTCCTTGACTCAAGATGGCGGGCTCGCTCGCCGGCGTGGCTCAGTGGCGCTACTCTGCTTCCAATTTGGTGACTCTAACTTATAGGACACGCACAAGTACACGTATGACGATAAATCGTAGCGCGCTCGGGACGGAATATAAAGTCCTGCCAGCGTGAAGCGTTTTCTGAATGGCAGCGAGGGGCAGCGGAAGACAAAATAAACGCAAGGTTCATATCACCGCGCAAAGAAATCTCTTTTTAAGACTCCTATGGTCCTTGGAGAGCAGATATCGCCGGTAGCAGACCACCGAAAGGGCCAATCAAACACCTGTTTCTGGTTAGCACGGGTGCTTTCAGGTTGTGGAATGGCTGGATGTGGAATGGTGTGGGTGTTGCGAAGGTCTTCCCAGGAGTCGGATTTCGCCTGATCAGATTTCCCCTTGTCGTACAGCGGACGCGTGGGCTGGCAATGGGGAGTTCCGCTCGTTGATCTGGAGCGGGCACCTGAGTCTGCTACAAATAAACGATTCTGCAAACCCCCCATCCGGTAAACTCAGCGAGTCGTTCCGGCGCTCCCGTTTGTGCTCGGCTTCACAAGATCTGGAGGAGATGACCGCGTTGATCTTTTCACGTTGGTAATGGTGATAGAAACAACAAAAAAAACGAGACTTATGTCGCGACCACGATCTACTAGATTATAACGACCATGTCATAGGCACCACTTCCCAGCGCCGCATTTGGAAGCTAGCGGTGGCACTACTCATCGGCCCGGTTATTGCTTCCTCAATTTCTGCAATACTTTGTACTTAAGCTTACCTTAGTACTTTTGCACAAGCGGTGGATGTCCCACGGGAGATGCTTCTTTCTAAAGTTGATTATCATCATCATTCTACGCGTTTTCATAAGAGCTGCTGTTGCTGTCGTCTGCTACGGTAGTCGGTGGTGGTGGTGGTGGTGGTGATAGGGCTTGCCGTTGTCGGCCTCACGTATGTGGGCAACGTCACGACTCACGCCCTGGGGTAGTCGGAGGTCCGCTTCTGCGCGTTCAAAATTCAAATTTCCATTGTCCAATCGTGATGCAGATCTCGCGGGCCGATGAGTAGCGCCCCTAGCGGATCATGCGGACGGGCTCCTCATTGGGTTTGCCGATTATCACATGGTCGTTATAATCTAGTAGGTCGTGGTCGCGACAAGATAGGACTGGCTACCCCAGTATCGTTGAAGTTCCGGCTCAGTCCGACCTTTGCAAATCAATTAAAAGAAGAAGCGCTCCGTCGTGGAGTGTTGAGTTGATCTGGACGGAACACGCGAGACCGATCCGAATCGACCAGTGGAACGTAAAGTCTTCGGGAGGGAGGAAAAAAATTGCTCGAGATCTGCCATTTGCTCCATCGATATACGATAAGTAGAGGTTGAGCGATGTATAGATGTTGTACGTAGAAGAGTTTGACACGCCTTTTACTCGTCCCAGTGATGGAGACGGTATCGCCCCGGTTCCGATACCTACCTACAATTTCCCTGGGTATAGGATGGAGCCTGGGCATGTTGGCTCTGCCCGGAGTGGCCTACATAGCGAAGGACTGGCAAGCCTTGCAACTCTACGCCTGCGTCCCTCTCGGTGTTATGTTCCTCGTCTGGATGTACGTATAGCTAAACACATTATCGTGCCAAAATGGTCGATCGATTATCTACAGCTTCCGCGTTGTGATACGCCCGTGCAGATTTCTTCCAGAGTCTCCACGATGGCAGTTAGCGAATGGTGAATACGACGCTGCCCGAAAGAATCTCATGAGGTTGGCCAAGTGCAACAACAGCCCAAAGGAAAGCGTTGAGGAGGTCATTGAAAACGCGCGGGAGAAAGCGGGAAAAGTGAGTGCAAAATGCGTGATAGTCTTTCTATATAGCAGATTGCTGCCTTGCACACAGGGTGATCGCTTCCCCACTCTAAAAACAGAGGTTCACCACATATCACGCTCCTAGCTAACCATAATCCTGAATGACAACGTTATCTCCCTTGATTTGATGAGAGCTGAGGTAAATCCAATGGGCAGTCAGCGTCCATGATGCACAAGCACGATGAAATACACGCAGTGAAGCTTTCATTTGTTTATTGGCATCCTATGTCATCATCACTTCTTCATTTATTGTTGTTGTTGTTGTTTATTACACAAGCTTTCATGCAGTGGACTGCATTTAATCAGGCGTTTTCATCCGATTGGATGAAAAAGGGGGCGTACGCCGTTCTTGTGTCAATTATGAACTGCGTAACGCAACAAAGGTGGTGGTGGTGGTGGTGATAGGGCTTGCCGTTGTCGGCCTCACGTATGTGGGCAACGACTCACGCCCTAGGGGAATGTGCGTCCTGGGCCGACTTCTAAGGGAACTGTGCCGACATATGTCTGAAAGCGTCTGACGCGTAACGCAACAAAAATGGTGTACGCCCTCCCGTTTTCCAGCAAATCAGGAGAAAGAACGATGCCACTTGGAATTATGGTTGGCTAAGAGGCCATTTGGGGGCAATTCGGATGTATGAAAATTGCCACAAGGGGCGATGGTAACGACAGGATCGGCTCGCCGTTGTTGGCAACACAGAAGTGGGCGTCGTCACGACTATAGCCAAAAACAAAGACGGATTGAGGACGAAGGGTGGAGATGCGTAGAAGGTGCGTGAGTTCGTCGGGGAGTGCAAAGTGTTAGAGGGGTCGTTGAGCAAGACTCGCCTCCTGGAGAAAGAGAACAAGGTTTCTTGCATTAGCGGAACGTTCGGCATAAGAACCACCGGGGAAGAGAATGTCCGCTAGCGTGCAAGAGCTCAAGTGAGGGAGATGTGCTTCACGCGCAGAACGGTATGCTCGACAGTCTCGCAGGACGTCCTCGATTATTTCAGGTTGTTGACATTGACCACAACAGGCATCACCCCTAGAGCCGATCTTGAATAGTTGAGAGTTGGTGAACGCAGATCCTGTGCCTAGCTTATGCGGCATTGTCTGTATGCCTCGAGGGAGGTTTTCAATTGTAAGAAGGGGGTGACGATGGTGGATGATGTCCTGTATCCCAGGGTGGCGCAGTTGAACAAGCTGTTGAACCGCCATGTGCCTGTCGGTGTCGTCCAGAGTTGGTAAACAAGGACCACAGTTCAGGTGTGCCGAGGACGCTAGCTGATCCGCCCTTTCGTTGCCGCCGGTACCGACGTGGGACGGGATCCATTGGAAGGCGATATCTCGTCCGGTTTGTGTATGCTGAGCGCACGATATTCTGACGCTTCGTGCTAAGATGTTGTCACACAAGGTGTTCATCACGTCCCATAGGGCGCTTCTCGAGTAAATCAGTAGGACTGCCCTGGCGAACATTCGCACCTGGACCGCAGCTGCTGCGTGCAGTAGAGCCAGGAGTTCATCAGTTGTAAAGGATATCAGGTAACGCAATGTTCTCCCTTGCCAGGCCACGTTCACTGCCATGGAATGTAGAACGCGCAAGTAGCACTTTTGGTACGGTCGTCAATAGAACCACCTGAGAATACTGGAGCGTATGAGCGGTAGACATCGCTTATCAGGTTCTCAGCCGTCACCCTAGCGACCAGGGGGCTACATTGCCTCCTTTTGTGAATACCTGGAACGTAGAGCGTCGCAGCTGGTAGAAACTCCCGCCATGGCGCCGAAGGTGGTTCACCGGGATGTTGAGGCCGGCTCTGGCTGAGGGCCACGGAGCTAGTAGCGGCTAGTAGCGTATACGCTGGCCAAATGGCCAAGGGACGTGTGCGACTTCCTCCCGAGGGCAGAGCGGAGGCGGGCGAGGGGAGTGCTTGCTTCCGGACGTCGCCAAGTTGTCCAAGTACAAGGGTCCCCTAAGCTCGGAATGAATATTAACATGCTTTTCCTCGGCTACCAGGTAAGTCTGGGTAAGTCCAGAGATGTTAGGTATTCCGATGGCGTGCTTATTCCTGCTCGACGAATTTGCTCATGAGCCTGCCATTGTGTAGGTCCTTTGGGGGACACCGGCCATAATCAGTTTGACTAGCGTGGGCAACAGAAAAACTTCCCTGTGGGACACCGCGCTCGAACGTTTTGTGGGAGCTGAAGCAGCCATTGACACACACATCGAACGTACGGGCTGATAGGAAGTCCCAGAGGTATCTCAGCAGGAGGCTCTTGATACAAGCACCTTGTGTTGCAGCCAAACATGCCGCGTGAGTTACAGAGCCATAGAAATTCTTCACAGCCAGGAACAATAAGAGGGCAAATGCATTTGATTTCCTCGCTTCTTTGAGCGATGTAGTCACTTCAGGAATGGCGTCAGAAGCGGACAAACCCTTTCGAAAAGCTGTAATGTGTTTAGGGAAGTGATTGTTGCGTTCAAGGCCCTGCACAGCCTCTTGTGGATTATCCGTTCTCATAGCTTGCCGACACATGAGGTTAAAGCGATAGTACGGTAGGAGGACAACTGCGCGGGAGGTCTCTCCCCTTGTTCAGGACAGGTATCACCCTAGCATGCTTCCAGTCAGGTTGTATGGCGCCAGAGGCCCAGGCAAGAGTACTGCACGGGCCGTATTTGTAGGCCCAAGCCCGGCCAGAGCAGAGCCTTCCTTTGATTTACCCGCCCGTGCCCGGCCCGATGGCTGCCCAGCCCGGGCCCGGTCACGGGTTCTAAGTTTCTTGGCCCATGTATAGGCTATACCCGGCCCCGCCCCGCCCGGTTCACTTCACAATTTGACCGTGGCTAACTAAGAAAGGGGTAACACAGCCTCGAGTCCAGCCTAGGCCCGGCAATCTACGGGAACGAGCCCGGCCAATAATGGTCAAACCCAAGCGCAGCCCAGGCCCACGAAAGAAAGCTTTACCCTGCCCACGGGCCGGGCCAGGCTCGGGTTTTCGGGTAAGCCCGTGCAGTGCTCTAGCTCAGACTGAGTTGTACAGATGGAGAGCCTCCAGCTGCTCTTCACCCCCGACACATAATTGTCACCAAAAAGGCGTTTGTCCCCTCTCTGTTCGAATGAGAAGCTGTGTTTTGCTCCGCCTTCATCTGTCTCAGAAGAAAAAATAATATCTGTTCGTATGTGTGAATGTGCAAGAATGTTGATGCATTTCCCCGTGGATACGATGCTCATAATACGAATATTTTTAAAACATATCGATTATATCGACTCGGAGAAATATTGATAATATGGTCCCATCCATGCTATAGACAATGTGTGATGCGTGACACTTTGCCGTCCTTTTGATGAACGCAGGCGCAAGAGACCAGAAAGGGTTTCTTCATTGACCTTTTCTCAACTAAGCGAAGGGCGCTCACAACGTCGGTGTTCAGCTTTCAACTGTAAGTATGTGGTGCGGATGTGTAGCATGTTGCCCCTCATACACTCTTAAGACTTCACACTTAGCATAACAAGGCCCTATAGTCAATTATCATGCCGAATGACCTCTTTCTCTCGCCTCAGATTTGTTGAAAACGGGAGGGTTACATTTTTTGTGACACTAATGCACTCATATGAACTGCAATAAACCGGTTTATGCCATGCGCTTTTCGCGAATCAGAGGCGAGAAAGATGTCGTTCGGCATGATGATTGATTGACCCTATAGAACGATAGAATATCCGCTTGGCTATAGAACCCGCCTACAAAAACATTTTTAATCAATAAAAGAAGCCTGTACATATGTTCGCATCCACCGCATGCCATGCACACTCATCGTCATTAAATCATCATGCCCTTCATCATGATCATCATCATTACACGATAAGCACATGACGCTGCGCTGCGTCGTTGCGTTTGGTGGAGCTGCTGGCTCGGTTCCCCTCATGCTCCCTACAAGAACATTTCCACAACCGGCGACTCCTTTCTTATGCTATTACTGCGGCTCTGGCCACAACGCTGCTGTCGTGGCCATCAACGCCCCAGCCAGCTCAGACAACGGAAGGCCTGACAATCCAGAGCAGACGATGGTCCCCAGCCCCATGGATAAACGGGACAGCAGCGTACAGTGGCGGTCAGGCATGGCAAGCCGACCAGAGGCAGCTGCTGCGGGCATCTCGTCTTTCGTCCACATAACCGAATGACGTCCACGCCCATGACATATGACATACTCGATCATTCACATCAGCTATCGTGCCCATCGTCATTAAACTATCACCATCATGACGCTGTGCTGCCTCGTTGCCATGTTTGCAGGGCAGTGTCCTCCATGGCATGGTACTACATGACAGTATCCACCGCAGCCGTCGGTACCAACCCATACATCAGCTTCGCAGTTGCTGCTGCGTCCGAGTTACCTGTCAAGCTCATCAACGCGCTATTGATAAGGTTCTGTCGCAGACGATTGGCGCTTCTCGGATCGTTCTTCCTTATCATGCTCGTGATGATCGCACTGATTATATTGCCTAGAGGTAAGTCGACAGCATCCATCAGTCAGCAGGGTCACGGCATATACGCGGTTCCACGCTGTGTTCCCCACAGGAACAGGAAATGATGGAAATGGTGCAGGAAATGATGGATGCAGATGATGGAAAGAGTGTACGATTGAGGGTAGCCACGACACCACGCGGCCGTGGTGATGTATAAGCATATTGACGTTGTTGGCCTTACAATGACTGCGGGCAGCGCCGCGACCTTAGCTTGAAATGAGGGTAGAATGCGACCAGGAGTGTTTGACGGTTGACCGGTTCGAAGCTACGAGAGGTCAAAAGCCTTGACCTGGCATGTCACTGAAGTCTTTGTACAAGCCAGTTTCAGGGTGTATGGGCTAGATTCTGCGCTGTCAAACGACCCGTAGAGAACGTACTTTTGAAGTGCGCAGTTCCGTTCACAGTACCGCTCTGCTAGGCAAGTTTTTTTTTTTTTCTATTCGGTGTTAGCGCCTCGAATCAACTGTGGCTACGAGCGATGTGCAGACGTGGGTGGGTGGAGTGCGAGACAAAGGAGGTTACTATCAGTCATGGGCAGACCTCAGGAGTAACTATACCGACATCCATCTGGAAAGTGCTCCGCAATACACAGGGACTTGGGCAGGACTTGCATGATCAAAAGGGTGTTGGAATTCTGTGGGGGGAGGGGGTATATGTCTATTAGAATAGTAAAAGGAGAGGGAAGGTCAGTCAGACGCCAGATGGGCTTGCTATTCTATTGGAAAGCAACACCGAGAAAGAGAAAGAGGAAAAGAAGAGTAAGCAAGAGAAGGAGAAAGACAGGGAGGGGATGATACCCGTATCGCCGGTTTGCGGGCCCCGGTGGCCTTTATAGCAAGCATGTGTGATGGAAAGTTGCATAATCTTCGGCGGTGTTTTGGGGGCTGCAGAGAAAATCCCTGCGGCGCTAGGTGTTTCCGGCGCATACCGTCATGTACGTGCAGCAGCCGCTTCGAATGCGGTCAATATGAAATCGGACTTTCGCCGTGCCCCAAAACTCTTGTGCGACATAGAGTTGAGCGCTGATACGGTTCGTAGAGCTCTGACGTTGCAATCGTTATTATAACGAATTCAAACAACTGAAGGAGAAGAAGTTCTGACGCCAGGAATTTTGGGTCTTCTGATCTCCGGTCAGATATGCAAATCGTCCCTGGTATCCTCTCTAATTGTGTACTGCCTCGGCCAATTCTCGTTGTATATGTTGTCGGTATAGACTCTAAAAGCGGAGTTTCACCGCATAGCACTATCCTAGCCAACCATCAGCCCGAATGACAACGTATATATATACTCTCTTGATTTGACGAAAACAGAGGGTGACGACATTTTTGTGGCGATTATGAACCGCGTAGTGCCACAACAATGGCGTACTCCCCCATATTCAGCAAATCAGGGAGCAAAAAACGTTGCCGCGCGAGATGATGCCCTGTAGAAAAACAAACAAACAAACAAACAAACAAACAAACAAACAAACACACACACACACACACAAAATCAGTCGTTCATATAGCACGTACAACTTGGCCGGTTGACACAAATCCTTTGTAGGCGACAAAACGAACATACGGACCAATGTAGTAAAGACCACATATAGTCTTAACATCATGACACGACTATTCGTGGTCTTCAGTGTATTAGTTCGTATGTTCACTTTGTCTCCTGTAAAGGATCATCTATATTGGTCCTGTATGAAACTGTATAGGATTATATAAGGTTCATAAAGGTTATGCGGAAGCCTATACAACTTCCGTGTTGTTCAATATGGAATCCCATACGAAGCCATGTAGGAGTATGTGGAGTCCTACATCGATCATGTAGGACCGTGAAGGAGTCATACAGGATAGTATTCTGGCCATGCAGTAGTTATAGGTGGTCCTATATGTAGGTCACGTAGTAGTCATACAAGGTCCTATATCTGCCACATATGAGTTTTGTAGTGTCCAATGACGACCAGTTACGAGTCCCTGGAAACCTGAAACAATTGGGGATGTGTGGTAACACATGAGAACTCTGAAAATTGATATAATTTTTAAATGTTAAAAAAGTGGTGTTGCCTTAATTTTTGAAAGATGCACACAGTACGTCCAGTATTATTATTATTGTTGTTGTTGTTGCTTGATTTCGTGTTAGCGCCGTGAAGCAACTGTGGCTATGAGCGACGTAGAGACCTGGACAGATGGAGAGAGGACAGCAGGGAAGAGAGGGGGACAGGGAGGGTCCATTATTAGTCGACCAAACATGAAACATACAATGATGCGTGCATTCCTTGAGAGGCACATATGACATATTGACATATGACCCCATCGAGCGACACCGAGGTGTCGCTCGTTGGGGTACCGGTTCTAATATGGTCGGCTAGAAGCGTGCTATGCGGTTAGTTCGTTTTTAACGGTGTATTTAAATTTCGCGCGCTCCAAGGCCGTGTTGGTAGACTCTCGAGCAAGAGCTCGTGGCGAGTGACGGGTCAAAATATGGAGACATGGACAAGTTGAAGGTCGGGCTGAAGATTCCTGGGTAGTCTTGTTCAGGGTGTTACCCCATAACTGTCTACCTGCACCGCCATGCCGTGCTCGCCAATTACTCAATGAAGGCGGAACATTGTTCTATCGACATAGAAAGCTTATAAGCACATTCCATCATGGTGAATTACGAAGTGACCGAGCCCTGCCGCGCAAGGGTATAACGCGAGACATGGGATTTCCATAGTCAGAACAATCAAGATGGCGGTATTACGAAGAACAGTTAATTAGCAGTTAACGAGGAATATAATTTATTCTACAGGACCTCTTCAGCACTGTTGATCTGTTACACAGGTTACCCATGGGTGAAGCTTGCCTTGCTGATCGTTGGAAAGATGTGCACCTCTGCTAACGGCGTCATCATCCGCGTTCATGTCAGCGAGGTTTACCCAACTATCGTGCGCTCTGTGGCTTTGGGCGTCTGCATCACAATTGGAAGAGTGGGCACCGTCGTCTCACCCTTCTTGGACGACTTGGTGAGTTTGTTTAAAGTGACTTGGCAATAAAAGCGCCAAAAAAGGCGAACACAGACGACACGACATTACGACTTCAACAATGAAACTGTTGAAAGTACTATTCTATGGTGTGTCATCTGCGTTCCTCTTTTTTAGCGCTTTTATCGTCAAGGAAATGTACCAACAGAGCCAAATGGATGTTTAAGCGTTTAATGTGACACTGTACACTACACCCTACTATGGACTAAAATACCGATAACTATGAGTTCCGCTAGTTCACACAGTCCTTGTCAATCGTTTTTCGATGTGGTCGACGATGTGGTCATCCCGTGGCATTCAAATCTTTAATGGCACTACTGCGTCCCTAAGCTTCTTCAAAACAGCGCGCTGAACCCAATTCGTATCCACAGTCGATTACATGCACGACGCGCGATGAAAACATTACACCATTTCTCTTTTTTTCTTCTTTTTTTTGTGCGCTTGGATGGTAAGGTTTATATCCCTGTCACACGACAAACTGAATGTCATTTCCACCGATTGATATTCGTTTCGTGTCACACGGTGGATCCAAATGGAAATACATATTCGCCCAGCGATAAAGTACGGGGTACGCTTCATCCGCTTGTACCTCTCGCTCTGACCGCGTACCGTCGCAGTTGAGAGATAGCAGTGAGCTTTAGTGTACCGTGGATAAAGTTACCGTGCCTATCGGGACCGATCGCAGTCGTGACCAGACTTGTGCCCGTTACTCGAAAAAAGTAATTGGTTACCGTTACTTGTACGGAAAAAGTAATTGATTACCGTTGCCAATTACTGGACTCCAAATGTAATTGAGTAACGAGTAGAAAAGTAACGCGTTACTCCGGTCGTTACTCTGCATTCACGCAAATTATACCCGTCTTTGTGTGCCTCAGAGGGGGAGGGGGGGAGAAAGAAAGAAATCGTTCAACAGCGGAAGAACTGAAATAACACGAGAAACAAAAACCCGCAGGACAAGTAGATCTGTACGTCTACTGCATTTATCGCCTGGGAAGACGTTGGCCCGATTGTGGAAGCGCATTGCGTGGATCTTCCCATGACTCACTACACCTCCAAAGCTACCGCAAAGGTACCACCACACTGGTGTAGTAAGAGATTAGGGAGAGAGACCCCAAAATTCCATAACCTTATTGCAATGACTTCCGCTCACTGCACGAGGGTCTTGACTTGGGGCAGAACATCTGAGAGATGAGTTAATCTCTACCGGAAAAGTAATCAATTACTGAGTAATCGATTACTCGGAAAAGTAATTGATTACTCTAAAAATTACTTTGACAGTAAAGTAACTGATTACTCTAAAAATTACTTTGACAGTAAAGTAACTGATTACTCTAAAAATTACTCATAAAAGTAATTGATTACAAGTAACGCAATTACTAGTAACGCGTTACGCACAAGTCTGTGCGTGACTCAATGTTATCCACCGATTGGTTCCGGTTGATACGGTTCGACTAAGTCACCTTATCAACGGTCTGCTAAAACTCTCTAGCAAAAACAGCAACAATAAACCGTTAGTAGAAACTAAAGTACGAATGAAAAGTTGCACTCCGATATTTTATCAGGAGTTTGATAACTTTTGACGGGAAGGAAGGACGGCTATACACTGTCTTTCGGACGGCTACCTTCGTTCCCAGTCGCCATGTTGCCAAGTGCGGTGCAGATAGGTTGCTTACGTGTCTTTTGCCGAGTAAGGTTTGTTGAAAACGCGACGAGTTTGTGAAATAATCTAATGTCACGCTAGTTTCTAGAAAAATAGATAAAAATGTAACTAATGTACCTGTATAACGCTTCACATGTTCGACAGTGACACCAATGGACGATTTTAAAAAGATGCGCGCGCCATCAAGCGCGTGGCGCAAGGCAGCATGGGAACTTTGAGGGACACTGCTCCGTCGTCTGCTTCGGATATGCTTCATATCGGCTGACGCTGTGGCTGCGCACACCGGGAATGTTGTTGTTCTTCTGCCTCCGCCTCTGGCCATATCGTAATGCTTGAAGGCGCTCTAAGTTCCCATGAGCCCTTGCGTACCACAGGTGGCGCTTGCTTTTCTAAAATGGTCTATTGCGAATGCCATTCCGTCTCGTTGTGTAGCTCGATGCAAGACAAACGTAGGACATTGTGTGCAGTTTCGGAAATGGTCCAATAGGAATTCGATTTGGAAATCGAATCGCTTCGGTATCTGAAAAAAAAATAAAAAATAATAAAAAAGAAAATTCGCGCATGCCTAACCTTTAGTGTATTGTGCTGCCTGGGACATGGCATGTGTTCATGTAACTGTTCATGACACGGCCATTTTCCTTTTCAGGGCCTGATAACCTTCCCGTGGATGTCCAAAGCAATTACGTCCGCCCTGTGCCTGTCGTGTGCTTTGGCGACAAGGTTGACGCGGGAGACCTTCCAGAAAGCTCTTCAAGACAACTTCGACACGAACCAACAAGAGTGAGTACTGTTGGGGACACGGTTGTCTAAAATCTCCAGCCCGTGGCCGAGCAGTCCCCTATCGGCGATGTCGCGCACGAAGGAACTATACCATTACAGTCTCCGAGGTAAGGCCACGCAGCGCCGCCTGTCGGGAGCGAGTACCATCGCATTCTCAGCGTCGTCTGCTACGGAGAGCAGGGAGCGAGTACCATCGCATTTTCAGCGTCGTCTGCTACGGAGAGCAGTTCAGCGCAGCCTCCCCTCGGGGAGGGTATTGGTGTAGTTCCTTCGTGTGCGACATCGCCGACAGGGGATCGCTCCGCCACGGGCTGGAGATTTTAAACAACCGTGTCCCCAACAGTACATGGCTTTTAGAGCTCTCTGTTCTAAGTGATCACATGACCATCTTACTTTACAGAGCGACACAAAGTCTGACAAGTCGCAGTCAAAGTACGGGCTGCACCACAAAGTTATGATGCAACGTCATCTTCTAGAAGGCCATGTGCGGTGATGCACGAGCGTTGTATATAGCGGATGCTCTTACCCTTCACGTTCGGTTAATGTGCATTCCCGCTTGTATCGCTGATTTTTTTATTGTGCTGTTGTATTTCACTCGAGTGTCGTACGATCTTGAGAGAGAACTTCACCACATCACACGTTGGAGACCAACCCATGCAAGGAATAAAAAGCATAGAAAAAAAAATCTGTGACGATTTAGCGGTAATTACCTGGGGAATGCTGACGGCATTAAAATATAATGGTACTCCGTTGCTTTACGTCGCCAGAAAACTGGGATCATGAGAGACGCCACTGTAGTCCATCTGTGGACTAATTTTGCTGATGGCCGAGGGCTGAAGGGGCTGTTATTTCAACACACTGCACACTCGATTTAACGTCCTTCGTGAAAGAGGCTATGTGCCAGCAACTTGTGCCCTGCCTGACACCCAGTTGCTGGCGTCCACGGCCGTGTTCGAATGTGCAGCCAGCAAAAATTGAAGTATCTGTTCGAAATACGCTTAATAAAGTGAAAATCCGCAATGACACCAGAAAGACTGCGGTACATCCGTTGCCTTTGGGTTGTCAGGAACATGTGCACGAAATGTGTATTTCCAAATATTATTAAATTTTCCCAAATATTAAATATTGTTCGAACGAATTTATTAGGAAGCGAGCGCTTCGCCTCCGTGAAGCGAGAGGGCGCTGGATGACACTAAATGTATTGCTCCGTAGACGAAAGCGTGTGCTGGGCGAACGCAACGCATCCTGGGCAGGTCCTGGTCGCACGTTACAACAAACGTCACACGTGACCTTAAAGATGGCGGCGCCCGTGATCGGCGGCCAAAACGTTCGTAAAGAACATGGTTGCTGTTTCTGCGCGATGTTTCGGGTGTCTTTCGATCACGGTAATTATTTTTATCCGATAACCTAGAAGTAAAACGCACAGTTTTGCACATAAGGCCTCCTACTGTTTACGACTTCCAAAGATGTGATGACGACCGCGCGGTAAGACACACCGAGGCAATGCGATGTATTTAAGCTAAGGAGAAATGGGGTACCATTATGCGGAAGAAGCACCGCCTGGTTTGCGCTGCACCAGCTCCGGTGGCGCAGCGGTAACGCGTGCGCTTGGAGACTGGGAGGTCCGCGGTTCGAATCCGCGGGTCGGCTGTGCCGTCTGGGGTTTTTCCTGGGTTCCCCTCAGATGTGTAATAGGCGTATGCAGGCACAGTTCCCCTGAAGTCGGCCCATGGACGCAGCTATCCTCCACTTCACCCTTCACCCCTTCCTCTCCTCCTCTCCACCACCTTTCCCTTCCCGAGAAACATGCCGCCTAATCAGGCAGGCAGACCTCTCGGGTTCCTCCCAACGACACTTCTCCTCCTCCTTCCTCCTCCTCCTCCGGTTTGCGCTGCAAAATACGTTCATTTCTTGGCTTTATGACGACGGAGATATGTCGGTAAGCGGCCAAACGATATGTGAATAATGTCGCATGACCTCAAAATGAGTTTTTCTATGACGCGACCAGGACAAGATGTCAGTTTTGCAAAAGGCACCCGCTTGAGGGTAGTTACAACAATGGCGGGTTTGTGTCACCCCTGTGCTGTTGGCATCATCTGGCAAGAGAAAAGGCCGGTTTCAAAGCAGACGACAATGCTGGGTGACGTCACGGTATATGCTCCTCCGGACGAACCGCCATAATATGAAGCTCTGTTCTCTGCTCTTCGCATTTCGGTTTCGGTTTGCTATTGTCATCTACTAATTCATTACTCGCGCAAAATGAATGCAAACTCGGTATCGGGGGATGGTTCATGATTTTGCGGAAAACGAGGGGCGTAAGCCCCCTTTTTTTAAAACTAACATAATTGCAAAGCATCACAAAAACAGCGTACGCATATCATTTTCAACGAATCAGGGACGGGAACGATATCATTATAGATGATGGTTTGATAGGATCCTGTTATACTGTGAAGTTCTCCTTTGAGAGTGTAACGCCGGTATTTTTAAGGGCGGATAGCAACCCTGTTCTAGGCGCTTCATTATCCACGAAATATATACTGAGCAATAAAAAATTAGAAACCTGTTACAACGATTTTGTACTCCGTTCATCTGTAGACAAGTTTCAGGGCGCGGCCTGATCGGTGGTGGTGGTAATGGTGTAAGGGCTCGGCTGATAGGCATTCGCATCAAAGACACGACGTTTACCAACATACAATGATTTCTCCTCACGCAATGGACGACGCCGTCATCTCAACACCAACACAAAAGGAATGGGACGCATGACTTGCGTTGTTTGCGAACTATGGGCGAATAAAGAAGTCGCACTGTCCGCTTTCCCTCTCCTTCTCCCGGAGGACGATCGTGCGGAACGCCCTCCCATTGGTCTCCTCAAGCCATTCGTCCAGTCATCGCGGGAGATCGTTTCAACAGACCAATCAGTGACCCCTCCGCATGGATATACCGAAAGCAGATACCGAAACCCATCCGACAGTGAGTTGGTCGCACAGGAGAGGTTGCCTGCTTGCATAGGGTGCGTTTTCGTATTCAACTCTGGTAACTCCGAGTTACTTTCAGCCGGCGAAAAATAGCCAGAGTAGCGGAAATGACGTCATAACTGTGCGGCGAAAATTAGCCAGAGTAGCCAGGGAGTGACAACTCTTCTCTACTCGTCGTTCTGACGTCACACACAAGATAGCAGACGACGATGGGTCGTCTGCTACCAACCGTGCTGTTGACAGACAATTTGGGTGGTGTTCAATTTGGAAATGTAGGACTTGTTAAAAACTGTTGAACATTTATAAAATCTGCTAGAAGAGGTGGTGGTGGTGATGGTGAAAGGGCTCGCCGTTGTCGGCCTCACACATTTGGGCAACGTCACAACTAATGCCCTGGGGGAATGTGCGTCCTGGGCCGACTTCTAAGGGAACTGTGCCGACATATGTCTGAAAGCTTCTGAGGAAAACCCAGGAAAAACCTCAGACAGCACAGCCGGCTAGAGTGCACGCATGTGCGGTTAGTTGTTAAACCGGCAGTATGCCACCACTACCACATCGTTTCGCCCGTCAGGCCAGTCCGCCATTTTGAGCGCAGAGTAACTCTAGCCGTTCGAAAATTACGGTCAAAGGTGGCTACTCTGGAGTCACGTGATGATAAAGGCTCTGACGTCGTTACCCAATTCCTGGCTACTCGGGTTGAATAAGAAAACGCACCCATAGAAATCATGAGGAGAGAGACTAGAAGCAAAGCTGGGGGACAGAAACAGAGGAGAGCAAAGGACTTGTACGGAGGCGATGATACCTCCTCCTATCGTCGAAGTCTGGCAGCCGCCATGATGGGTCGGGTGGTTTCGGCGGCGGCATTTCCCCGCGTGAATGACAGTCCGTTTTGGCACTCTGGTATCCAATCCAATCCAATCCAAGTCGGGCTTTCTCCCGCCGGGCTCCGAGTGTTTTCGTCTGCTAAGAGAACGGCGCGCCGAGATCCCGTTCGAGTAGGCCTGCCATATATCTAACATGGCAGCTAACTTATTGGGAGATGCTCCTCTTCGCGAGCATTGCATCATGGTATTACAAAAGCTCAGTGCATGCTTACGAGAACCAATACCCCGGTTCTCGGTCGCGGACGCGGGAGTGAGTTCCATGGTTTTCATCTGCAGGTCCGTATTGCTGAAAGCCAGACCTCTCTTGTTCTAATTTTTTTTTTGTTCTACGGACCTTTGTCAAACTATGTATTTCTAACCCCACAATGTATTTCTCTATTTTACTAGTGTAATGTTGAAATTTTCAGAGAGGCCACCACCGCATCACCACCAGCAATGGGGTAGAGTATCGCCCCTGGCCATGAAGCTCCCCATCTCCAAATAAAGTTGTTGTCTCAGAGAGATGTCCAGTTTCAGTACAACTTGGTTGCATTACACATCAGGGAAGCTGAAACATATTTCGTACATTCTTCCAGCCAACAAAGGAAAAGTAACTGTAAAAGTACCGAGGGTGCTGTTGAGGGCAACTGTATCTGGGTATTTTTTTTTTCGTGCAATGGTATCTCTAACTGCAACTTAGATACTTTTGAAACCATCTAACTGTTACAGCCCTGGATAGGAAACACCCTTTCTGACGTAGTGCTCGTCGCTGGCACACAAGCACATGATGACACATGATGTTCTAAGGCTGGAACACATAGAAAGGACAAATACGTACAAAGCATCAAGTGCCGAAGAAATTAAAGGACAACGGAAGCGAAAATAAGCTAAAAAGCTGTTTGCCTCATATTGCGATGTGTACCAAAACGATCCGGAATTCGACTTAGATTTACGTATATTAGTTGCAATGCCGCCAGAATCGCGATATAAAATTCGGCCGCGGAGCACTCTGAGCCCCTGTCGAGCGTCGCCGCGCAGCCGTAGCAGACCACGGAAGTGACGCACGTTGTCTCTCCTGTTTGAGTTCCGGACTTTCATTTTGCGGTTGTTTTGCGATCGGAGGTTGATTTTCGCGACAAGAAAAATTGTACATGCTTGTGAAGTCTTTCCTGGCTGTGCTACAACTAGGGTTACCACCTTTCTGAGTGCAAACTACCGGCTGAGAGAGAGGAAGTGGATAGAGGGAAAGGAGGAAATGTTCGCGGGAAAGGGAAAGTGCGTGAGGGGTGGAGAGTGTACAGAGAGAGAGAAAGAAAGAACGAGCGTACTCGCTCAAGACAACAATGATAATAATAATGAATAACTAAGAAAACGACTGGTGACTACGGAGTTGGGCCTGTGCCCCAGGGTTTATTCAAGCTGTAGTGCAATGTTGTAAGGAAAGTTCCGTAAAAACCACTATGAAAGCTGTTGAACCACAAATACCCGCAAAAGGCTGCCGGTATCACCTTCCTACCGGCAACCGGCAGAGCGAGCAAATAACCGGCCCTGCCGGTATAATACCGGCCTGGTGGCAACCCTAGCTACAACATGTTGCCGGCTTCCTTTCGGCAACCGGAGGACATAGCGTTCCTTGCACGAACGACACACGGATAGACATCACAAACACAGCGTCAAACATCGAGTGACGTTTATTACAAAGACAACACTACCGAGGCTGGCCCCCAAAATCCATCCGAATGAAGGCGATCTCATTCTCTCTCGGGGTGAGAGTCTTGCTGCTTACATTGCTGTCTGTCTTGCCTTGCGTTCGGTCAGGATATGTTTCAGAACAAACGTGCTATACCAGTCTCTGGTTGTTTCCGTGGCCGTATTGGCCATTGGCGCTCGACAGGCAATCGAGAGATGCGAAGTTCAAATTCTGCCGACGTCTGACTTTTTTTAATGACTGTCAGTGTCATATTTCAATTGTTTCCGAAAGACAGGAATCTTATTCTCGCCGCGAATCCGTCTATGCCGACTTGCAGACAGGTGAAACAAGACATGTAGTGTGCAGACATATTGTTGACGAATGGTTCAAAACAAATCCAGAGGTACTCATTAGCCTTGACTTGTCAACGAAGTACAGCAGGCTGAAAGAAGGACCGGCTCCTTCTGTATTTTGACGAAAACGGAAGGAAAAAATCTTTACCTCCACTTGGCGTTTCGGCGTACGTCTGATTCCCGCTACGGGGAAAAAACGAAGTCGAAGAAGCATGTACGAACCCATCTCTCATAGGATATATCGCCTTCAGACTTCCACGAGATCTCCGAATCGAACATCTTCAGGCGTTATTCGAAATTCGCCGTGTTTATCCCGTTCATCGGGCAGCCGCACATGGAGCTCGAGATATATTTGACGTCACGCGCTCCTCAGATTTTCCCGCAATGCTTCGCGGCAGCGCGTGCTCCATGGGCGATCGCGTCGGGTGGGCGACCCAGTGCGCTCGTAATCGTCAAAAATATGCCCATCCGTACAGCGTACTCGCAAAATACTAGTGGCACCATAATTCTACGTAATATTTACACCTTGTTCGGGCCCTTTTTTGCAATGGACAAATTTCGCTTCCATTGTACTTTAATGATGAAAGAAGGAAGCCACTGAAAAGGGCAGTCAGCTGTAGGATTCGAACCCACATCATTGTTGGATTACTGGTCCAGGCCCCTTACCAACTGAGCTAAGCTAACACGCCTCTCCAGAGACTTCCAAGGTTGCGTCATTTGAAGGTTCCCTTCAAATGACGCCCCCTTGGAAGTCACTGGAGAGGCGTGTTACCTTGGCTCTGTTGGTAAGAGGCTCGGCTAAGACCTTACAGAACTTGACCTCGACCGCAAAAGCAGCGTGGTAGCGCTTTTTTCTTGAACACGTTCTGTTTGTCCTTGTCTCCCATGGTTTCAAGAACAAGTACCAGAATCGCCAGCTGATGACAAAACATCCCGCAGAGGGGCGCAGAACGCAAGGCGCCACATGTGCGGTTGCTCTGGGCCTTAGCAGCAGCGGAGGTGGTATTACGTGTGTGTGTATGCGGAGGCGAATAGCGGCATTATGGTCCGTCCTAGGAAGTGTACATCTTCTGAAGAGCTTCGGGGACGCCACATTGCATAAGCACGGGAAAGACGCGCCAAAGCTGCAGCGATGGAAACCCCGCTGGAGACCTGGCATTAGCGATAAGCGAGCTGAAATATACAGCAGGAGAACCATATGTATAGAGGAACAACTATGGAACTGTGTTCAGCTCTCCACAATTTTAACGCGGCCTCGACCGGCGCAGCGGGAACAGAGCCACCCCAGTAGAATTCAGCTTCACCATTGGGAGAGCGCGTTCGGAGCTGTTCTATACTCCCTGTGTAGGGGCGTCCGTTGTTACTCAAACGATACGAAGTCCATACAGAATCACTAATGATCCATTCGGGTGCACAAGATCGTTCTTAGCTCCTAACGCGGCCACGCTCCGGATATCTCCGATATTAGCGATATCACATATAGCCCGCATCTCGCATAAGCACGAACAAGCATCATCTCAATAACAGCGTCTTCAGAAAGCAACGCCCGTCATCGAAGCATTTGAGTCATGGAGGAAGGATACACTGTTAAAACAGAACTTCACCACATAGCACGCTCCTAGCCAACCATCATTCCGAATGATATCATTCTGTGCACTGATTTGTTGAAAATGGGAGGAGGCGCCTATCTGGGACAGATTATCTTGTCCCAGATAGGCGTCTCCCCCCTGTTTTGAACAAATCATGACACGGAATGATATCATTCGGTATGATGGTTGGCTAGGAGCGTGCTATGTGGTGAAGTTCTGTTTTAACAGTCTACACAAGGAGCGGCTCTACCTTCCAGACTCGCATAGCCACCCTCTAGCGGTCGCTCGAGTCACAATCGCCATTGCGTCCTGTCGACCACGTGATCCCCTCTAAAGTTTCGGTTTTGCAAAGCTTTGTTTCTCGCGCTGTTCTCTGTGTGATTTTGCTATTCTAAGGTAATTTATTGTAAAAATGTGAGCACCACTGTAGAAACGAAGTAGGCTAATGCGTTCCTGTCCGGTCTGCGGCTCTCGTTGAACGGAAAGCAGCTCTATCACCGGAGCACATTTTGTTCGTATAAGTACAAGGTCAGTTGTTTCAGTCGCCTGTGTGCGTTCGAGTCATCTTGAATTGTTCGTTTGGGGCCTGATACTGTGCCGCAGATTCATTTCATGTCCTCTGTTGTTGCACAAATCTCATTAATGGTGTTCTGAGTACGGCATTCTTTACCACTTAATCAAGAAATGTACATAACGAAGGAAGTCACCGCTGGCACACGTGATGCTTCCTATCCCGCGTATTCCTTTTGAGTTCTGCACACTGTGACTGGTCTTCTAATAGAAGAGTAAACATCCGAATACACAGAAGTAAAGTGCAAGCCCGCGTTCAACGTAATAGTGCTATCCGAACTGTGACACAACTTCAGCTCGCGTCGCCTGCTCTGGGGGAGCAGTGCTGTCTGGAGCGTCATGTGAGCGGTCACGTGGTAGACAGGAGCATCCCAGAATGCAATGCGAAGTCGGCTACGCTCGTCCCAATAGAAAACTGTCGGAGGGGCCGCTCCTTGTGTTTCCTACCTCCATGGTTTGAGTAGCAAGATGAATCCCACTGGGGTGTCTCCGCTCCCGCTCCGCCGGTCGAAGCCGCGTTCAAGTTAACGTTGCGGGGAACTGTACCTTAACGGTTCTGTCGCTGTCGTTGGCTTGAAACCACTGTGACTTGCACTCTAAAAACTGAACTTCACCTCATAGCACGCTCTGCGCCAACCATTGTCGGGAATGACAGGCTTATGACTTCTGATTCGAGGAGAGAGGGAGGCGTACGCCTTTTTGTGTCAATTACCATGTATCCAAATTGACACAAAAAGGCGTACGCCCCCCTCTGTCTTCGAATCAGAAGCGATAAACCTATCATTTGTGGCAATGGTTGGCGCAGAGCGTGCTATGAGGTGAAGTTCAGTTTTTAGAGTGTGCATCATATCTGCTTTTTTTTGGGGGGGGGGGCGGGTTCACCCCGCCAAAACTAATCCAGAAGATGTGGGTTCGAGTCCTACAGCTAATCTTTTCAGCGACTTTCATCTTTCATCGTTCTAAACAGATATATCTATCGCTGAGCGCACGCGCTGACAGTATGATGCGAGTGTGGGCGAAATGTCATTAGACATTTCCCAGGCGCGCGGAAAAGATAAGCGGGAACGAAGGTCGTCGGATGAGGCAGCAACTATCTGCGAGGGTTTACAACGGGGTACGGTTTGGCAATAACCCTGCACGTACGGCATGGTTTACGACTAGCTCTGCTTCTCTGCGCGGAACAACAGAAACGTCGCTCCAGGTAAGCACAACATTCTCTGGTCTTGAGTCTCACTACTATGAGGTTTAAGTAATAGATGTAAACTTCGATTGCCACTTTGTAAACTAGTGGAACATAAAGAGCGGGAGAAACATCGACTGAGTTCTTTGGCTCCACCGCTACTAAAGCACTAATTGTTCGAGAACAACACAAGATTCCAGAACACGGCGAATTTACAGCCATAGAAATTTTTGCTTGGCTGTAGCAATGTGTTCGTGTTCCATGCGGTGTTTGCGTCTTGCGAGAGCACAGTCGTGGATGAATGTTTGAAAAAAAAATGCAAATTTTATGCAGAAATTTTTCGCAATCCCAGCCTGCGGCACGCATTGGACGAAGCCACAAAAATATGGGCGAGCTCACTTTGCGTACAAATCTAGTCCTAATTATTTTTTTTTTTTATGTCGTGGGTGCATGTAGTTGAAGGACATCGTTGGATCATTTCATCGCAAATTTTTGAAGGTTTTGTTATAATTAGGGTTCTGCTTTTCAGCATTTGCCGAAAAATGACGGATTTTTCTCGAAAATGCGCGCCGGATTTTCTTAAAAATTCGGCATGTTCCGGAAAACTAATAATTATACACTTGCATATGGCGCTACATGACCAAAAAGGCCGGTTCCCGATTGCATTTTTTTCCTCCAGGGCATCGCGTTTTCGTTATGTTCCCTTTATCTCGTTTGAGTCGTTTCCAACTGGAGCGCGGAGCATGCCGCCCTGCGCAAGAGTTAGCCTTGAGTTCGTGGAAAAAGCATTCTCCTGCAACACTGGTCAAGAGGGTTCAAGTACTCGTGGAATCCTTCGACAAAGGAAAGGAAACTCTCTGCCTTCTCAATGTCATCCTATGTATAGACGAATATATCAAGCTGCCGTCCCTCAATAGCCCTTCTCCCAAGTGATTATAGCCGCTGATTTTTTGGTATCTATTTTGAGCTCGAACGTTCAAAATGGCGAATACCTTGACAACAACATAAAAGGAACGGGATTAATCGGTTGCGTCGTTAGTGATCTATGAGTATATGGCTCGCAGTTTTCAGCATTTAGTTATCGGGAGATTCGGCGGATGTTTTTCGTCATTTTTATGTTTTGTCAAATTCCGATATTGGCGCAATTTTAAAAAGTTTGCGCAAGAGATAAATGGCGAAAAATCTGCAGCTATAATAGCTCATGGAAAGGGGCGGAAACCTAGGATGAGGAAATTGAGAACGCGGACGATTCGACTTTTTCTGCATTTACAAGTTTGCCCTAAAAATAAATGGCAAAAAAAAGAAAAAAAAATCGGTAGCTATAATGACTCATGGGAGGACTGCAGATTAATGGGAGGGCGTTGAGAACACCAACAACTTGTTTTTATCACTGATAAGAAAACGTGTTAGAGGGAGTGGTTTTCCTCAAAGGCTACACTCTAAAAACAGAACTTCACCACATTGCACGCTGTGCGCCAACCATTGCCACGAATGATAGGGTTATCGCTTATGATTCGAAGAGAGAGGTGGGCGTGCGACTTTTTGTGGCAATTTGGATATATGAAAATTGCCACAATAAGGCGTACGCCCCCCTCTCTCTTCGAATCAGAAGCGATAACCCCATCATTCGTGGCTATGGTTGGAGCACAGCGTGCTATGCGGTGAAGTTCTGTTTTTAGAGTGTAGGGTCCCCGCATTCCACCTGGAAGCGAGGGGAAGGAAAACAAAACTGTGATGCCGCGGAGGAAAAAAATTACACTCTAAAAACGGAACTGCACCACATAGCGCGCTGTGCGCCAACCATTGCCGAGAGTGATAGAGTTATCGCTTCTAATTTGAAGAGAGAAGGGGGCGTACGCCTTTTTGTGGCAATTTTCTTATATCCAAATTGCCACAAAAAGGCGTACGCCCATCTTTCTCTTCGAAACATAAGCGATAACCCTATCACTCTCGGCAATGGTTGGCGCACAGCGTGCTATGCGGCGAAGTTCTATTTTTAGATAGTACAATTTTATGAGTGACATATGAATCGAATTGATGGAACACGCACGCCAAGGTACAACAACAACAACAACTTTATTTTCGGTCTTGGAGAGTGGGGAGTTTCATCGTAACAGGCGATACTCTACCCCAGTGCTTGGTGGAATGGGGGGAATAAAATAACGAGCCCCTTTACAATAACGATCGAAGTCCGATGGTGTCCAGAAATGTCAGAAGAGCTTTGAGCGCAGAGCGTTGCTGGGCTGGATTGGGCCAGGGACCAAGCAATTTCGGTAGGGAGAAAGGGCCAGAGTCCAGCTGACGAAGAGACTCGGAGAGTGTGATTCGGGAAGGTTCGTAGTGAGGGCAATGAAGAAGAATGTGCTCCAGATCCTCAAGAGCACCACAGTGGCAACAGGTGGGAGAATCAATTTGTCTCAAGCGGTAACGCCACTGAGCTGTAAAGGCCACATCGAGGCGCATGCGGTGGATTAATGCAGCATCCTGACGAGATGTGTTTCGTGGCACGCGGAAAGCGAGCATGGGATCAACTCTGTTCAACATAGAGGGGGGAAGAATGTCGGTTGTCCGTTGGCGGGAAGCCAGGGGTGTCACTAGACGTCGCAGAATTGAACGGCGGTCTCCTCTGAGCAGAACAATACGGGTCCGGTTCCGAGACGAGAGTGCTGCTTCTGCGGCGCTGTCGGCCTGCTCGTTCCCCACGACACCACAATGGGCTGGAACCCACTGGAGAACGAGCCTGTGGCCTGCGGAGTAGATAGTGTGGTAAGCCATTAACACGTCGGTGACTAGGGGTGCGGATGGGCCTCGTATGCCGGAAGTTTCAATTGCTTGAAGTGCAGATTTGGAGTAAGGTACCAAGCCAAGCTCACCTGCCAAGGTACACATGGCAGGTGAGCAAGCATATATCACAGCACAGGGTGTTTAAAAAACGTGCTATCCATCATATGCAGGGTAGCGCAGATAAACCTAAGTGGCATTCGCACACGCTGAACCTCCGATGGCTCACGATGGCACATTTACGCGTGCGAAAGCTACAGACAAAAACCGTGGAAGCCATACTCAGCGGGGGAAGACAAACAAACACAAAACTAATAAATAGAGCAACGAATACATCGGCCTCCGTACATTGGAATAGGGAACATGGCGGCCTCGGGACAGTTGTATTCAGATAGCGCTATGGGAGCTGTCGGTGCAGAAACTTGGGAAAGAAATGAAAAGGGCGCGATAAGGTGGCTACTCGTGCACTCCAAATGAAGTGACTCTGTTTACCCTCACAGGGAGCCTCTGCTTAACGCTCCAAATCCTCGCCTTCTTTCACCGTTTGTTAGTCATCTTTTTTTTTGTCATCTTTGTCTTTAATCTACCTCATCCTTCTTTCGTCATCTGTTAGTTTTTCGTTTTTCCTACTTCTTTTTCTTTATTTCTTATTTCTTAATCTTCTTTATTTATTTATTTCTTATTCCTTCCTATTTCTTTCTTTCTTATCTTTTCTTTTTATTTATTTATTATTATTTCTTATTTCTGGAATAGCAAGCCGACGTCCCGTTTGGCTGACCTTTCCCAGTCTTTTTTTTCTTTTTCGTCTAATAAACATATCCCCCCCCCCCTCGCTTGGCGAGGATCCACGCTTCCGTTCAAACCTATTTCCGCTTCGGGGTTTTGAATCTCTGTCGGTGTGTTCAGGTCTGAGTTTGAATGGTGGAGTGAAAAGCAGCCATGGCAGCAACCGAAACCGCGGTGCTTTGTGCTTGCACGAACGGGCCTACATGCACGAATATTTGCACAAAGTTTTGTTTCTGTGGAGCTGCTATTTCTCTCATTTTTATGTCGCGCTTCCTGCAGCCGCCGTGAGAAGTGCACTCTAAGAAAAAAAGGAGTACTTTTACTCCTTTTGGGGAGTAATTGCATTGCCACAAAAAATAGTCCCTTTCGGGAGTAAATGCACGGGAGTAAATGAATGTCACAGAGTGAAGACCGCATTTCACGCGCTGTTGTAAGTGTCCCAGGTACATATGGCCACGCATGCATGAAAATACTTTGAAGCAAACCGTCAACTGTGATATATCGAGTGATATAAAATCTTGCGCCATACTAGGGCACAATTTGCGAAGAAAGAAGCGTTAACTGTTTCTTACTCTGTGTGGCTGGAAAATTGCTACGTTGTCTGAGTTATACAGCCTTATGTCGTTCAAATTGACCGAGGGCACATATTTACGTAGACTGTTGCATTCAGGAGACCATTCGCGAAGTTTAGTGACAATTTGCAGTCCTGGGGAGTAAATGTCGGGACTAAATGTTGGGTTAGGGGACTAAAATGGGGAGTAATTGCAGACTAGGGGAGTGGAAGCTGCAATTACTCCCCGTTTTACTCCTTTTTTTTTCTTAGAGTGTGCAGCGGCCGCTGGTGTGCACAGACGACAAGACAAACGACACGAGCAACATGGCCGCGACAATCGACGACCTTCTCGACAAACTCTGCCGATGGCATCTTTTCATCAACCTCATCGCATTCCTCCGAGGATTTCCCGTCACATTCAACATGATGATGCCCGTGTTTGTCGCTCCGAAAAAGCTGGACTACTCCTGCACCAATTCCTCGACCATGTGGTTCAACCAGAGCCACACCGTGGGAGCAAAGATGCTCCCCAGCCAGTGCTACTACGTGCCCGACGCCAACACTAGCTTCAACGACACAAATGAGCTTGAGCGCTGCCAATCCTGGACCTACGACAGAAGTCTTTATGGCCACACTGTCATTGAAGAGGTACAGTGGTACATTCCGAGCACATTTACTGTGGCGGCTGAATCTGACTATAGAACGTTTTGCCCACAAAGTTAACTCCGTTTTAGGAGTCTCTGGATGAGGACGGAAGCGATGTTGGGGAGATAAACATTGCTTCCGGCAACCGTGTGTCGAGGATTTCCAGCTTACGTTAAAGGTACCGTAAGGCAGTTCATGTTGCTTCGAATCCCAGCGCAACAAGTTGTATGTGACAGATAACGGTTGATATTTTTAATTTGCAAACAACATTGTGGTACAACAGTGCCGCGTATTAAAAGGGAGCCTGGCCATTAGGAGGAGCCTAAAAAGAGGCGCACTGCCAATCAAACTAGAGCGTTTTTCATTGGCTGCTGTTTTCTGTTATGGACGCCACGTCACCGACATTTTCCGGAAGATGGCGCCGTACACTCCTAAAAATGAACTTCACCGCATAGCACGCTCCTAGCCAACCATCATCTCAAATGATATCGTTATCTGCCTTGATTTGTCGAAAACGGGAGGCGTACGCCTTTTTTGTGACACTTATGCTGTTCATAATTGTCACAAAAAGGCGTACGCCTCCCGTTTTCGACAAACCAAGGCACATAACGATATCATTCGAGATGATGGTTGGCTAGGAGCGTGCTATGCGGTGAAGTTCATTTTTAAGAGTGTAGCTTGGAACGGCGAAGCGAGAATTTCATGACAAAATTGTTTCACAAATTGCTTTAACTGAGTTCCGTAAGTATATATTATGATGTCATTATCTTGGAAGTCACCTTTAGGTTACGCTCCACTATCGAGGTTTGCGTGAAAATA
This sequence comes from Ornithodoros turicata, assembly GCF_037126465.1. Classification (NCBI taxonomy): domain Eukaryota; kingdom Metazoa; phylum Arthropoda; class Arachnida; order Ixodida; family Argasidae; genus Ornithodoros; species Ornithodoros turicata. Next base: position 14,470,972 of record NC_088208.1, read on the forward strand.
ATGCGTGACTCTGTCCTCATTAGGCCTAGTAATGACAACGATCGCAAGAAAATAGCAAAAAAAAAAACGTTGCGTATGTCCAAAAATTTGCATTGCACGACATACTTTTACTCACACACACGATTTCGCGTTCTTGATTCCATCTTGTTATGTTTCGCAATTAAAATACTAATACCGGTAGTTTGTTCCAACAAGCGGTTCTGCCCGTTCTACCGTTCTGGGTCTTCCGGACATGCTCGTCTTCATCCAGATGACGTCGATAAAAGCGAGCGCGAAATCCATGGCGCAACGAATATCAATTTCAATCCTACCCAATCCGATTTCCCGAAAATAGCGGCATCGCAGGTGAAACATAGCTTGGATAGCCCGGGGATTAATAATGAGCTGTATTTCGGGGGTGTGATTGGCAGGAGAGCTCAAAAATGTGTGCGGAGCTTCAGGTATAGGCAGGTCCCATTGGTTACCCGAATCCCTTTTATTAGGGAATGCAGGTGATCATTTCGTGGCAACACAGCCTAGCACTCGCAAATCGCTACTCCGGTGTCCACGCCGGACCACATGAACGTTGCCACCCGAACATGAGTGCCAGGAATGTAGCGGTTTTATAGTCGCTTGGATCACGCTAAGGAAATCACGGTTCGCTCGTCTTCGGCTTTCGTTGTCTGCTAACCCGCGTGAACTTCGGCATGCGTGCCAACTTGGTACTTATGTGACGACCCAAGATATACATAGGCAAATCGTTACCCGATCGTATCGAGGCCTTGCGGAAAAAGTGCTTGCAAATTGATCTCTCCCTGTTTATAGACAGATGACATCATAGAGAGATATTACCATGTGCCTATCGTAACATCTACTACTTCGATAATCTTTCATGTCTGTTTTTTGGATTTTTCATATAGTTTTTATGTAGGTTTCCTTTTTATTGTTCGCATCTTCTTTAGTTTTGTTCACTTATCTTGCTTTCTTGTAGAGTATTTTGTATCTCATTTTAACATGTGTGATGTTGTGTGCGCCAATACTAAGGCCTATGAGGCTGTTCTTGGGCACCAATAAAACAACAATTTCGATTTCAATTTCTGCAGCACCACCAATTTGGTAGAGTTGAACTGCGCTCGAAGCTAGAGGCGAGCAAAGTTGCGCCCGAAAGCCACGGTCTTGAGGCGATTACGACGTTCCCTGAAGGGGACGTGACCGTCGGTCCTACTTTTCTTTCAATAGGAGGCAGCGAACAAATGCACATTCGTGGAACCCAGCCCTCCCTTTCCGATTTGTTTCGGTTGCAGTCTGTCTACCAACGTCATGATGACGTTTCTCGGGTAGAGGTCTACTGCTGGCGCTCGGAAAGCGCCACGCTAACATGTGGCATTACTGGGCTTTGGCCAAGCGAACGTGACTGCTCTGGAGGTGGCAAAAAACGTTACAACGAAATGATCACCCGAATTCGCCATATACACGGCTCTGTGGTAGAACGGCCCGGGGTGACGTCTGGGGGCAAATAATCCCCAATTCGTCAGGTAACGACGGTCAGGCAACAATACATGTTGCCGACAGACTTTGTGATCGTGATGGCTACGTAGCCGGCATGTAGCCAACTTCTTTCGTTTCAGACCAAGTTTTGTCCGCATGCAATCTAGTTTTGCTCCCGTACTTACTAGCAATGGGCAATGAGCCACTCACTATTTACAAACAAATGACGTCAGATGGTACAACAGCGCCGCGAACTTGCTGACGGCAACTACTATAATAAAAAATAAGTGACAAGAAAATCACATTAAAACATAGCATTTCATATTCGAGAATTTCATGTATTTTCTTATATATTATTGGTTGTGTGGCATTAGTAGACCTACACTCTTAAAAATGAACTTCACCGCATAGCACACTCCTAGCCAACCATAATCTCAAATGATATCGTTATCTGCCCTGGTTCGTTGAAAACGGGAGGCGTACGCCTTTTTTGTGACAATAATGAACCGCATAAGTGTCACAAAAAAGGCGTACGCCTCACGTTTTCAACAAATCAGGGTAGATAACGATATCATTCGAGATAGTGGTTGGCTAGGAGCGTGCTATGCGGTGAAGTTCATTTTTAAGAGTGTATCTTTCCGCTAGCTATTTCTAAGGATACCTACTGGGTTCCTTCATGTTCAAGAGCCCAAGGAGTCTCCCGGAGTACACGTGGTATTTCTCTACAAGACAAGCGGGAAGTATAGTCGTGTTAACCGATCAGATCCCACGCAGGACTACCACATTGACTTTCGAGACGATGCAGCTCTCGGGTGGAGCTTTTTCTTTCCGCGGTTGACTGGGAGCGCTAGGCGCAAGCCGGTCAAGACACCAAAGCGACAAAAAATGTGATCTCATTTGTTGTCATTATTGCAAAGAAGCGACCCGTGACCTTTGTGAGAGTAGAACGGCTTCGGGAAACGGCTGCGCTCTCCGTCCGTGTTGTTGAACCTAATCTACACTGTTAAAACGGGTAGGTGGTAGGTAGGTACACTCTTAAAAATGAACTTCACCACATAGCACGCTCGTAGCCAACCATCATCCCGAATGACAACGTTCTCGCCCCAGATTTGTTGAAAACGGGAGGAGGAGCCTATTTTGTGCCGTGCATAATGAGCACAAAATAGGCTCCTCCTCTCGTTTTCAACAAATCAGGGTCGAGAACGTTGCCATTCGGGGTGATGGTTGGCTACGAGCGTGCTATGTGGTGAAGTTCATTTCTAAGAGTGTAGTGGTGATAGGGCTTGCCGTTGTCGGCCTCACGTATGTGGGCAACGTCAGAACTTCACCAGATAGCACGCTCCTAACCAACCATCATACCGAATGATATCATTCTGTGTCATGATTTGTTCAAAACAGGCGGGAGGCGCCTATCTGGGGCAGATTATCTTGTCCCAGACAGGCGCCTCCCCCCTGTTTTGAACAAATCATGACACAGAATGATATCATTCAGTATGATGGTTGGTTAGGAGCGTGCTATGTGGTGAAGTTCTGTTTTAACAGTGTACTAACGTCATGATTACGTCACGGTGACGTTTCTTGGGTAGAGGTCTATTGGTGACCACTTCGACACAGTGTTGCCTGTGATTTTCAATTTTAATTTTATAAAATCTACGGGTGCAGTTGCGACGTAAATTGTGACGTAAGACCAGTGAGAGTGCTCAGGCAATTGAATAGAATATTCTGCGATTGCACATCTCCTGCTTTACGGTACCTTTACCGTGTCATCACACGAGCGACATTCCCCAGAATACGCCAGCAGAAGATGCGCAAAGCGTCATAGCTTTTTACTGTTACGTGAGCGCAAGCGCTCAACGTCGCGCCTTCACGTGTATACTGCTAACCTCGGGGAATATCGCCCTGCGAGACGATATTCCGTAGCAGACGACAGGAGAAGACGCTGATCATGGCATCTGCTGTGTGTGCCATATTCCACTTCCGATATGCGCACCGTGTGATTGCTCGACATATAACACTGGGCAAAACCTCTGTGAGCAGTTTTTTTTGTTTTGTTTTTTCTTCCAGCAGAACCTTCCGTGAGGACGCCTCTCGTGTGAATACACATACAGGGTGTCCCAGAAAACCTGTCATTGAATTATAATAAAAAAACTACACCACCTAGAGTCATGCGGTCAATGGCATTTGTTCTTACTGGGTTTTTGCCACCTCCTCGTGTAAATGTCGTGTAACGTAAATTTAATGATGTAAATTTTTGCGAGCTTAAGTCGGAAATTTGCCTAGTAAAGGTCACTTTTTTACCTCACCAATGTGAAGAGCGTGTCTAATTTAGTCAAATTAATGATAATTGACAGGGATATTCAGGAGCTATCCCATCGGAGAAAATAGCCGAACATCATGCTCTACCGAGGTCTCACAGAATAGCGCACGATGAATTTTTCAGCGCAACCTTTGTCAGTCCGACGAAAGGAGGTTGGAAACCCAGCCCTCCCCGACATCGCAGAAAGAGATAAAACTGGCACGGTTTATCACGTCCGACTTTCGCTGGGATAATGCTTTCCCTCTCCCAATTTTAGGAACTGTTACTTTTTCTACTAGTATCACTCTGTGGGCTGGCTTCGGAACCTCTTTTCGTCGCACTGCGAGCGATTGCGCTCAAAAAGTCATCGCGCGCTATGGTCCGGTACTCCGAAAAGCATGATATTCGGCTATTTTTTTCCGATGGGATAGCTCGTGAGTATCACTGTGAATTATCATGAATTTGAGTGAATTCGGCACGCTCTTCATATTGGTGGGGTAAAAAAGTGACCTTTACTTGGCAAATTTCCGAGTTCAGTTCGCAAATATTTACATAATTAAACTTGGAGTACATGACATTCCCATTAGGAGGTGGCAAAAACCTAATAAGAACAAATGCAGTTGACCGCATGATTCTAGGCGGCGTAGTTTTTTATTATAATTCAATGACACGTTTTCTGGGACACCCTGTATAACGAACCCCAGCTGGCCAAAATTGTCCGCAGTCCAACCTTGCCACGCGTGCGGAACGTCGTCACAGAGATGTAGGCTGACTCGATCATCTTACCTGGAAATCTACTCCCAATTATTATCGTGCATTACAACTATTCTGTATGGATTAAAACGAAGCATAGCTCTTTCGCTTGTTGATGCATTACGTTAGAGTGCCAGTCAATGTCTTTACCCGTTGTACCCGTGTTCTGCAGCGCACCCTTCCCGCTTTCAGCACTGTGTTGGCAGTACTTTAAATGACTAATAGAACTTACTGACGTTCCACTGCCCCGCCAGCGCCTGCCAAGACTTCACTCGTTGAACCGTTGAGTTTTCCCGCCGGTCACGTGATTCAACGCAGCACGGAGAAGTGACATTCCCTGTGCAGATGCAACGGGGTTTCCTTGGGACGGACTAGTGCACCACAGCCAGTATCATTAGGGGCTCACCCCCACGCGGGAAGTGTGGACCCACAGGTTCTGCAAAACGACTCCGTCTTACGTGTTACGCTTCTCTATACGATTAAGTATTGTTGATACAGTGCAGTAGATGAAGGACAAAACTGGTGAGTCATCTGAAACGAAGTGCTTTCCCTGTTTTTGTCCCAGTGGGATGTCGTGTGTGACCAGGAGTGGAAACTGTCCCTCAGTCAAAGTCTTTATCTGGCCGGTCTCATGTTAGGGACCATCATAGCAGGACACTGTTCAGACTGGTAAGTTCTGTGTTTTTTTTTAATGACCAATTACGGATATCATAGATCGAGAAGTTACCCGCGAAGAAGAACTCGTTACGAGTTAAGTTACCGTGCGAAAAATGTAACTAAGTTAATAACGAAGTTCTTTACCCTGAAATGTAACTCGCAGTTACGGAGTTACTTAAAAAAAAACAACGAGTTACTTCCAAGTTACTTCGGACACAAAATAGCGCTACACAGGTGCAGCGCGCGTGAGCAGTTGAGTTAGACATTGAGTTCCCTACGGAGGAGTGCAACACGCTTACATCGTTTTCGTTTATGTCCAACGATTCGAACGCTTTGCATCTTACTCCCTGTGGGCGCACAATGATTCAGCTCCATTTCAATGGCAGTGGTTCTTACTTCCTGAACAGAATACTATCATTGACTAAATACCACGTTTTATGACATAAAATGCCATGGAATAACCGGGGAGAAAGCAAGAAAATATGTGCACGGTGAGTGAAAAGCGAATTAAAAGTAACTTGGAACTTAGCTTAAGTTACTTTGGCAAAGTTACCTGAAAAAGGAACGAGTTCCTCCACCACGGCACAAAAGTACCGAGTTAACTTACAAGTTACCCAAAAAAGCAACTTAGTTATAGTAAGGAGTTACTTGTAACGAGTTATCCCGAACTCTGACGGATATACGTACAGGGTGCCCCAGAAAACGTATCATTGAACTACAAGAAAACACTACGCCAACTAGAATTATGTGGTCAACGCCATGTGTTCTTACTAGGTTCTTGCCACTTCCTGATGTGAACGTCATCTAGCCTGAGTTCTATTATGTAAATTTTTACAAACTGAACTCGAAAACTTGCCGAGTAAAGGTCGCTATTTCACACCACCCATGTGAAGCGCGTGCCGAATTTACTCACGTTCATAATAATCGACAGGAATATTGAGGAGCAATCCCACTGGAAAAAATAGCCGAATATCACGATGTTCGGAGCGCCCAGGGCCTATAGGGCTCGACGACTAATTGAGCGCCCGCGTTGTCAGTCCGACGAGGCGAAGTTGCTGAACCCAGCGCACATAAGGATAGTACAAAGTAGTAGTATTGAAATTGGGAGGGGTAAGGTGTGATCCCAGCAGAAGCCAGATGTGATCTTATCTCTTTCCACTATCGCTGTTGCATAAAAAGAAGAAAGAAAACAGTAATTAGCAAGTGCTGTTAACCGCATGGTTCGTAGGCGTAGTCTTTTATTATAATTGAAGGTCACGTTTTTTTGGGACACCCTGTATAGTTTAAGGATATGTTCCTGGTTTTACATCCATGAGTGTACGAAACGTTTTTACTGTGTTGTCAACTCTCTTCAGTTATATACGATGGTGTGTAACCATAATGTCACTCTAAAAAGTGAACTTCACCACATATTACACTTCTTCCCAACCATCATCCTGAATGGCAACGTTCTCTCTCCTAGTTTGTTGAAAACGAGAGGCGTACGGCACTTTTGTGACACTTACGTAGTCATGTTAACAGTCACAAAAACGTGTACGGCCTGTAGTTTACACAAATCAAGGGTAGGACATGACAACATACCCGGTTGATCGAAACCCTGCTTAATTAATTAATTAAGCGATCTATTATGAGCGACCATAAAAAATATCTTCGTTGTACAGCGTCCCATCACTGCGCAATTCCATTTGCAAAAGTGAAAGTGGCATCGCACACAGAAACGTGACCTTGAAGGTGCTTGCCGACCGCGGCCGTGACGTAAGAAGCACAGTATCAACGATCCATCCAATCGGCGCTCCCATTGGGTTCCCGTCACGTCACAGAGTGACGTCAACCACACTCATTCTCTTTCGACCCTTTCAATGAGTTGATGGGTGGGGCGACCAGCTCCGGTGGCGGAGCGGTAACGCGTGCGCTTGGAGACTGGGAGGTCCGCGGTTCGAATCCGCGGGCCGGCTGTGCCGTCTGGGGTTTTTCCTGGGTTTCCCTCAGATGTGTAATAGGCGTATGCCGGCACAGTTCCCCTGAAGTCGGCCCATGGACGCAGCTATCCTCCCCCCGAGCGGATTCCGCTCGGTCTTCCACTTCACCCTTTCCTCTCCTCCTCTCCACCACCTTTCCCTTCCCGAGAAACATGCCGCCTAATCAGGCAGGCAGACTTCTCGGGTTCCTCCCAACGACACTCCTCCTCCTCCTCCTCCTCCTGGGTGGGGCGCGTCCAAATCCAAGCTCCTTGCGCATGCGCGACAGGGTAGCTACAGTCGATGCTTTTCTGCGAGAACGCTCGTTAGTTCTAGTGCAACCCGCCGCAGCGAGAAGCAAGGAATTTATCCAGAGGTGCCCAACTGTTCCTTTGAAGTGCACAGGTGATCGCCCCATTATTACCGTTATGACCCTTATGACCATTATGACCCTTTTCATTGTAATGCATCACTTATACAGGATGTTCGTTCTTCGTTCCCAGGCGGGCATGATGTGGGCAAGAGCATGCAACAACTAGATCACTAATTACCAAACGTTCCTCAATTAATAGCTTTTAATTTGCGGATTTTGGGGTACCTGAAATAGCAGAGTTACAGCCTGTTACCTCGCACTTCCCGAAGAATCCCACTATATAATTAAAAAGTTCATTTACAAATTTTAGGCTACTAGTCACTTAATTGCTACATGCGCAAAAACCAGACCAATTGCCGGGGGTGCACATTCTTTATTACCAGTATAGGTAACGCACCGGCCGTAGGAGGGAATGTTAAAAACAGGAACGTCGCGAAATGCCACGTTTTCAATCTGTTTTTAGCCTTTGTTGTACTGCCGGTGCGTTACATACTGGTATTAAAGAACGGTACATACGCTCTCTGACACATTGTCCTTCTGGTCAGACTGACCTGCAAAACCTGTGCACCTCCCATGGCCTTTTTATTAAAAATCTGCAACGAATAAAAAAGACACCCTGTATGCGTCGTTGTGTGTGCCTTTCTATTCAATGTATGCCTTGTCTCGTATATGATGACGATATCAGGAACGAATGGGAAAAAGAAACAATACATTTTTGTTGCGCAGGTTTGGTCGGAGACGCACGATCCTGGTGGGCATTATAGCAACGGCCGCTACGGGCATTTGGACAGCATTTTCGACCACTTTTATCATGTACAACGTGGCCAGGGTGGCGCTTGCGTTCGCAGTCAGTGCGTTTGGAGACATCACCTACGCTCTTGGTATGACATCATGACGTCATTGTGCATGCATATGTACAGCCCCCGTCAACCTTAGCACTGAAAAAGAATGTGGTCTCGTTCCCCTGCGCGATTACGGGAACTCATGGGGCAATAAGGAAATTTTAATTGAACAAAATTATTGTGTTAGTTTAACGCAAGCATTTTGCTCACTTAATATTTTCCCAGTACACCCAAGGTGGCTGTTATCGCGCTCGGTAATGGGAGCAAATTTTTCCTACGTTAATAATAAGGTTGACAGGAGCTGTACATAAAAGAAACCGCTAGTGTGCAAGTAATATCTGTTCGAAGTGTTCGTACGCTAAAGGTGCAAATGTGCAAAGGTGTAAATGTGGACGGCGAAGGGTGCCCCAAGTTGAACCACATTGGCAAGTACTCGTAGGGCAGTAGTATGAAGTCCAAACCGCATGAGGCGTTTTTTGAGCAGTAGACCGCCGTGCTTTTCTCAGCGGCAAGCCTTTTTTTTTTTTAGGCTCCTCTCATTGGCGAGACTCCGTTTCAATACACGGCACTGTCACTGACCGCTTGCGCGCGCCGCTTCCGTTGTTAGCCGTCGATACCTGCTCGGATACCTGCGTCGATACTTGCTCAGACTTCAAGGACGGCGACGCAACCGTAAAGCCCGAATCCCATAACAAGCGACACGCGGCAGATACAGGCGAGAAGCGACAAAATCGACGTCACTGCCGCCACACGAGCGTCAAAAAAGCTTTGTCGCGGCTGAATATTTCTGCATCTACTCAGAGTAGATATTTGTAGCATGTCGCTGAGTTTGTTGCCTGTTGTTTGACGAAACCAGCTGGATTTGACGGCGTGAAACAAGAACTGAACGCGTGGGCAAGAGAAAGGGTGGAGAGGGCAACCAACAAAAGTAGCAGACGAAGAAGTGGGCGGGGCGTTGGGAACTTCAACCGCAGCGCCACTGCGTTACGGCGAATATTACATAGCACCTTCATTACAAGTTCTCCTCGTTTTGACGAATGAAATACTATTTTTGGTATAATTATGGCAATTTACAACTTAGCTCGAATAAAATAAGCAATGCTTCTCCAAAAACATCATTTCTCGGCGACGAAATATCGCTGCTCAAATGGACCAGGAAGTCGCGCCATGACCAGACGCGACAGCGACAAATTCTGCAGCGCGTCGCGTGTCGCTTGTTATGGGGTCCGCGCTTAAGCGTCAATCGCATACGACGATTTTTCGACAGAAAACCGGTCACCGTCACCGGTTTTCCGCTGAGTATACGCGAACAATGGGAACGTCACGGATTACACGACGACGGCGGTAGACCGAAATATCCGGCGAAAGGCGGAAGCGGCCGCTCGCAGCCAGTAGTACTGCAAACGGAAGTGACGTCAGGCGGCCGCTACACGTGGGAACGCGGCGGGCATTTCGGATGCCCGTACCAACCTAGGGACAATTTCGAAAGCTAAAGATGCCGTCTTCGGAAATGACGCGAGCTCAGTTTTAAATATTGATCAGTTAATTTGAAGTCAATATTTAACAAAGAGTAACGAAACGCCCGCTAGGGCGCCACCGTACACTCTTAAAAATGAACTTCACCGCATAGCACGCTACTAGCCAGCCATCATCTCGAATGATATCGTTATCTGCGCTGATTTGTTGCAAACGGGAGGCGTACGCCTTTGTTGTGACACTTATGCTGTTCATGATTGTCACAGAAAAGGCGTACGCCTCCCGTTTTCAGCAAATAAGGGCATATAACGATATCATTCGAGATTATGCTTGGCTAGGAGCGTGCTATGCGGTGAAGTTCATTTCTAAGAGTGTACGCGCAGCGGAAATCAGTGCGTGCGGTTCGTCCCGCCGTTTCTCAGCCGAGATGTGCCGCCGCCGAGTAATCTTCGTACGCTGTTGGGCTTGTATTGTTCGCCACCGCTGTGGCTTGCCGGTCGACAATGGCGACGGCCCCGCGTTCAGAAAACGCCTCATGCGGCTGGGCCTCGAAGCCAGGGTGTCGAACCGAAAGGTTTTTCATTCCGGTTTTCGTTTCGGTTCAAAGAAAACGGTTCAGTTCCGGTTCAGCTCCGGAGTAAAAAACTGGCTCAAACTGGTTCAATTTCACATGGTGTAAGGAGAATTGACTGCAGCAAAAATAATCCCCTTTATTCTTTCCAACAGAGAGAAAAATAAAGAGAGAGGTTAGTAGAAGGTTCTACCATGTGAGTTGCAGACAAAAACAAGGCGGCCGTCTTGTGCTCTCGCACATTGTTGTAACGTGGCGTTTCTGGAGCTTCCTACCGAAACATCCATGGATGCCATGTAATGTGCACTTGAGGTCTTGCGTTACGTACTCTTGAGGGGAAATAGATCATTGTTCGATTTGAACTGAAAACTGAAGTGATATTTTCGGTTTCCTTTCGGACCATAAAATTTAATTTTCGGTTTTCGTGCTGTTCCGGTTTGTCCAAAAATAACGTTTTTTTTCTTTTCGTTTTTCAATTCGCTCCGGAACTCTGCTCAAAGTTCTGACTGCATAAAAAGTTCTGAGCATTTTCTGACAAAAAAAAAAAAGTGGTCCGGATACACCGGCGGAATTCGCTATAAATGCACGACAAAGTTTAGAACTTGAGGTGATAGATATCGTACAAGATGTCAATATGGTACGCCTTATTCTTTTTAGTAATGGAGACTGTGTCGCCACGATTCCGATACCTGCCTACAATTTCCGTGGGTATGGGATGGAGCCTGGGCATGTTGGCTGTGCCTGGAATGGCCTACATAGTGAAAGACTGGCAAGCCTTACAACTCTACGTCTGCGTCCCTCTCGGTGTTATGTTCCTCGTCTGGATGTACGTACAGCTAAACACATTATCGTGCCAAAATGGTCTATCGAACATCTGCAACTTCCGCGTTGTGATACGCGTGCAGATTTCTTCCAGAGTCTCCACGATGGCAGTTAGCGAATGGTGAATACGACGCTGCCCGAAAGAATCTCATGAGGTTGGCCAAGTGCAACAACAGCCCAAAGGACGTTGTTGAGGAGGTCATTGAAAATGCGCAGAAGAAAACTGGCACAGTGAGTGCTAACTGGCACACGATTGCATTACTCTGTCATTACGCCTTGCATTACGCTTTCAAAACATAATGTCACTGCCTAGCACGCTGCACGCCAACCACGAATGACAGTGTTATCGCTTCTGATTCGAAGAGAGAGGAAGGGTACATCTTGTTGGTCACAATTATCATACATCCAAAAGGTCACAAAATGGCGTAAGCCCCTCTCTTCTTTCGAAACGGAAGCGATGATTCAATCATTCCTGGCAATGGTTGGCGCAGAGCATGCTGTGCCGTGAAGTTATGTTCCTTTAAAGTGCACTCTAAAAACAGAGCTTCACCGCACAGCACGCTCCTAGCCAACCATCATCCCGAATCCCAACGTTATCTGACTTGATTTGATGGAAGCGGTTGGCACACGCCATTTTTGTGGCAATTGTGAACTGAATAATGCCACAAAAATGGCGTACGCCCCTGTTTTCAGCAAATCAGGGGAAAGAACGATGTCAAAGGTCAATTGGGATGATGGTTGGCTGGGAGTGTGCTCTGTGGTGGAGCTCGGCGCTGCGAAGTGTACATGTTGCGTGTTCACCCCTTCTATGGCCCATTGGCTTCATCTGCCAACAGTGTGACAGATGCCGCCCGCCTCGATTGTGTTCGTCTGTGCGTGAAGAGAGAGTGTTGGAGGTGCAAAAATGTCGACACGCACCTTCATAGATATTGTAGTTCATCGATGTTTTTAGACATCGATATTAATGGGTTTTAGTGCGTCGCCCGCTATCACATTTGTGTACGTAAGTGATAGCGTGCTGCTTTTGCGCACTCTTTACGTTTTGCGCGTGCGCAGAACCACCGGCGCTATCTCTTACGTACGCAATGACGACATCGTACGATCAATCAGATATCAGCAACGTGATGTCACTCACTCCAAACGAATCAGACGACCCAAGCAGCACAATGTACTGAAACTCGGGTGCAATAGGGGTGGACGGTATGTGTTTTATCAATGTTCTTTAGTTTCACGAGTCTGTTCAAGGCCTTCCACCTACCCGTCCACCCCTATTGCTCTCGACTTTCAGTACATTGTGCTGCCTGGGGATATATTATTCTCAGCGAACCCACACAGGAGTTGGCTTATCGTGTTTTCGGAAGCGTTACGGTGAAACTTGTGCGTTTTCCTAAAACTCTGTAGGGAGCTTTAGTGCGCCCAACGAATCGTGTTCCCACCCACAACTGTCGCAGCAGTCACAACAAAAACGAAACGACTCATGATTCGGGAGCTATTTCGGCGCCTCGCCATTTCCGTGGTTTAGCTGGAGGCGCGAAAACTCTCCGATAAAGCACATACGACTCGGTCCAGCGGAGAGCCGTTCATAGAGGCCGCATTCTCTGACCTTTTGCCGCCTTGTGGGTGGAGCCTATTTTGACGTCAGAGTCGTCGTTGCGCCGCCCAAAAAGCCATTCGTTTCATTATGGGAAATTTAAGGAGAGGTCAGCCTAAACAAGCTGGCTTGCTACTCCGAGCTACCTGACAACCAATCCCTTATCTAAGCGTAATCCGTCCAGAATCCGTTTATCGGCTATACGGGGCGCGCCATTTTGATGCTGCCGGCAGGTGCTTTGTGTCGCTCAATGTAATCTAGAGAGATACCCGACTTATGCCTCTTGTGCTATGGGGGGCTCTGTTGCCAAACTGAAAGAGTTCAAGGATGAAGGGCTTTCGAAGGGCAAAGTACCCACGTGTCTTCCTCCCTTGAATCGTAAACGAAGCTGGGCATCAAAATGGAGTCGGCTACTGACGGACGACGGGGCAACAATTAATAGAGCGCGGCGGGGGAGGCCGTTCAGATGTGAAGTCGCATGACGCGCTTCAAGTTGGCCAAACTCTCTCTATGAACGACTCTGGTCCAGCATGGCCTCGTGCGCCATCCTTGGTGAGCCTTTACACAAGATAAACTGCTGTTTTTGCATTAAAAAGCCCGTAGGTGACATTAAATACATTTTTGACGTTTCGTGCGGCTGGGGTGAATGTTAGTGATTAGGAAAGGTGGCAGGTGAAGATTTTTTCCTCTTCAACAGCACCGCGGGCACACTGTCCGCCAGCCTACTTTCAAAGTTTTCGGGTGACGGAGGCACGCACGAAAGGCTTCCGATAAATCCCGAATGAGTGTGAGCGCGATACCTTCTCCCACTCACCCGGAGCATGCGTAGTCGTGGCGGCACTCAGTCGGAGACTTATCGAAAGTGCCAACAACAACGAGCAACTAAATCTCTAAACTTGTATTAGGGAGCATTAGGAAAAGATAAGGGAGTTTTAGTGCGCCCAACGAATCGCGTTCCCACCCATAAAAGCTCCGAAAAAGAGAAACGACTCACGATTCGGGATGCATTTCGGTGACTCACCATTTCCGTGGTTTAGCTGGCGGCAAGAAACTGTTCCGATATAACACACACGACCCAGTCTATGGCGCCGGGAAGTTTGGGAGTCGCCCCCTCGTGTTAACTGAACGAACTGTGTCGGGGGGATATTCCCGGGCACTATTTGCACATTGCGTTCAGTATCAAGACATTGCACGTGTAAGAGGCTGTCCAGCGTTGATCTTTCCTGATAGTGCATGACGAAAACGATATACGTTTTCCAAGTAAGTCGCATGCTCGTTCCAATATGACAGTTTTTACTGTAAGTAACCGAAACGAAATCGAAACGAGGATCCCCACCAAGAGGCGGCACAGCGAGCGGGGCCCCTAGTGAGGGCTTCGTCGCCAGTAGCGCTATCTGTCATTACATTTTTGATGCCCCAGACGGATGCGTGAACATTGGTGATTGGGAAAGGTAACGGGTTAAGCGTCGTGTAGTTCAGGTACCATACAGAGTAGCACATTTTGACTTCGCCTTCGTTCGCGCCGATAAGATTGTGCAGTTTGTTTGCCGCTATGGAGTCTGGTCTTGGACGACGTCCCTGAGCAGTAAGATAATTTCGTCGTACGAAAAGCGCTTTTACTGACGATTTTGCGTGCCACAACAGCACCCGGCATACTGTCCGCCATTTTTCTTTCAAATTCTTCGATTGACAGACGTATGGGCCTGTTGCTGTGGGCCAGGTGGCGCGAGTGAGCAGCAGCGTCAGCGCCCCAAATCATGCAACACTCCCTAGTTCAGCAGACGACGAGGCACTTTCAAATACACGGTCTCGAGTTGTTCGCGCTTTTCAAGAAGCACCGGTTTTTCTGTGGATTTCCTACAGGTTTTGTAGCTTTCCTTGGCACCATACCGTTTGACACACCATACAAAACCCACTGATGAAACTACCTACTGTTTGGATCCGTGGCCGTTTGGGCCCGAAATGGCACAGTGCAAACTTCACAGCAACAGCCCTATACGAAACGCTTGCGATAAATCTCGAATGGGTGGGAGCGCGATAGCTTTTCGTACACGAAAGCATCTCCCACTCGGTCGGAGCATGCGCAGTTGCGACGCCGCTGAGTCGGAGACTCATCAGAAGTGCCAAACGGGAACATTAAAACTCCCATAGTGTGTCTAACGACAACATTTCCGAAAACAGGATAAGCGTGATTACCTTAGAGGGGGTGACATCACGTTGCTGATATCTGATTGACTGACAGCGATACGGAAGTGGAAGACGCTTACGGCTTCCCAAACTTCCTAATGTGTGTGTGTGCGTGTCCTTGTGTATGCGACCACAAGGTCGTGACAAAGCACATTTCCGATGAGCTACGACCCAAGCAGCAGAATGTACTGAAACTCGGGTGCAATAGGGATGGACGGTATGTGTTTTGTCAATGTTCTTTAGTTTCACGAGTCTGTTCAAGGCCTTCCACCTACCCGTCCACCCCTATTGCTCTCGACTTTCAGTACATTGTGCTGCCTGGGGATATATTATTCTCAGCGAACCCACACAAACTCTGCATGTACACTCTTAAAAATGAACTTCACCGGATAGCACGCTCCTAGCCAACCATAACCTCGAATGATATCGTTATCTGCCCTGATTTGTTGAAAACGGGAGGCGTACGTCTTTTTGTGACACTTATGCTGTTCATAATTGTCACAAAAAGGCGTACGCCTCTCGTTTTCAACAAATCAGGGCAGATAACGATATCATTCGAGGTTATGGTTGGCTTGGAGCGCGCTATGCGCTGAAGTTCATTTTTAAGAGTCTACTTTTAATGAACGCAGCCGGAAGACACCAGAAAAGGTTCCTTCATTGACCTTTTCTCAACTAAGCGATGGGCACTCACAACGTCGGTATTCAGCTTTCAACTGTAAGTATGGAGCCATAGTTGATCTGTAGCATGTTACCATGTACAGGGTGTTTTTTTTTTTAAACCGACGCTGACATTTTGTAAACAGGCTATATGAGAGCGGCACAGATGCCATTTTTATAACTAGTCGAAATAGAAACCAAGCGCATCAATAGCGCAGGAGGGACACACCCATTCCCATCGTCGTACTTTGGCGTCGGAGGGCCACGTGCTTTGAAGCGATGGAGCTGATTTGCTGGCCAGATAAGCCGCTTTGAGGTCATGATTAGACTCCATCGTCGCCGCAGGTACACTCTTAAAAATGAACTTCACCACATAGCACGCTCCTAGCCAACCATCACCCCGAATGACAACGTTCTCGCCTTAGATTTGTTGAAAACGGGAGGAGGAGCCTATTTTGTGCCGTGCATAATGGCACAAAATAGGCTCCTCCTCCCGTTTTCAACAAATCTAGGGCGAGAACGTTGTCATTCGGGGTGATGGTTGGCTAGGAGCGTGCTATGTGGTGAAGTTCATTTCTAAGAGCGTCCACTCTTCAAAACGAACTTCACCACATAGCACGCTCCTAGCCAACCATCATCCCGAGTGACATAGTTCTCTCCCCTGATTGGCTGAAAACGGGAGCCGTTGTGCCTTTTTGTGACACTTATGCTGAAATGTTAATTGCCACATGAAGGCGTACACCCCACGCATTCCACAAATCAAGAGTGATAGAGGTACCAGTCTGTACAATGGCTGCACTCTAAAAACAGAACTTCATCGCATAGCACGCCGTGCGCCAACCATTGCCACGAATGATATGGTTATCGCTTCTGATTCAAAGAGATAGGTGGGCGTACGCCTTTTTGTGGCAAATTGGATATATGAAAATTGCCACAAAAAGGCGTACGCCCCTCTCTTCGAATCAGAAGCGATAACCCCATCATTCTTGGCAATGGTTGGCGCACAGCGTACACTCTTAAAAATGAACTTCACCGCACGCTGCTAGCCAACCATCATCTCGAATGATATAGTTATCTGCCTTGATTTGTTGAAAACGGGAGGCGTACGCCTTTTTTGTGACACTTATGGTGTTCTTAAGTGTCACAAAAAGGCGTACGCCTCCCGTTTTCAACAAATCAAGGCAGATAACGATATCATTCGAGATGGTGGTTGGCTAGAGAGCGTGCTGTGTGGTGAAGTTCTGTTTTTAGAGTGTATGCTATGCGGTTAGTTCTGTTTTTAGAGTGTGGCCTTCAGCGTGCTATGTGGCGAAGCCTTGTTTTAAGACTGTAGTGTCCTTCCTGGGCTCTTGATGGACTTGGTTTCAATCTGGCCTGTACATGTGCACACATAGTATATTATTTAAGTGCAGGACTAGCCTCGATAAAGTGCGGTACTGATAAAATAGGCTGTTAGGCACAGTGGCGTATTCAAGGGTTTCGGAGGTTGAACTCCCACCATGAGATTGTACCTATGTGGTGGAGCATATGGGAGAGGTGAACAGATGGTGAGATCAACGTGTCTCAGATAGTCGCCTCCTCTCAATTTCATGAAACCAGGACACGGAATGATATTGTTCGGAATGACGGTTGGCAAGGAACGCGCTATGTGGGGAAGTCCTGTCTTAACCGTGTATACGCAGACATACACTGAGGACGCGAATAATTTCCTTTCATTTGTCGGAGGGTACCACGTGATCAAAGTATTACAGGGGAAAGCTGTTCCTGATAAAAGTGTTATAGAGGAAGCCCTTAAGGAAAGAAACATACTATTGGGTACGTACCGTCATTTTCAGAATGGTAGCGCCATATGCAGGAGTATAATTCGGAGTGTTTCGGAATACGCTGAATTACAAGAGTGGAGGCGGAGGCAGGCTGGGAGTGCGAGCTCAACTAGTAAACATATGCTCCACGTGCAGCCACAGAGCTTCGGCTATTTCGACTTTGTATATATATGTGTATACATCCGGCAGGCGTCTCAGCCGAAGGCAACAGAGTAGCCTGATTGACATAGTTGCTGAAAAAAAAAAGTAGTCAAGTAACAAAACATTGTGGTTATGGCATCTTCGACTGGCAGTACCAATGCTATGAGCAGGGACAGATCTGGGCCCTCGTTTTCTTCTCTTTTTTGGGGGTCGGGTGGGGGTGGGGAAAAGTTCCTTATTGAAGCGTTTTACGGGACAGGGGAGAGAGCGAAATCCGACGTATAGACTGTTCTTTGCGTGCGATCGCCCCCCTTCCTGGATCCACCACTGGCCCTGAGCCAGCGCGCTCAGATCTTAAAGCACACGCTCGGATACTACTGGCCAAGCTGTTGCCAGGGCATCCCGTTCTGATGAGTCGAAGATCGAGCGAGCGCTCTAGGCGATCGGCGGCAGCCAGTCGAAGAGCAACGTGGAAGGAGGGTACATTATATGGAAGCCCTCCAAAATGAAGTATTTTTGCAGGGCGGTATCCTCCATGGTATGGTACTACCTAACAGTGTCCACTGCGGCCGTGGGTAGCAGCCCATTCATCAGTTTCTCAGTCGCTGCCGCGTCCGAGATACCTGTGAAATTCATCAACATGCTATTGATAAGGTTCTGCCCCAGACGACTGGCCCTCTTCGGAACGTTCTCCCTTATCACGCTTGTGATGATTGCACTAATCATATTGCCTACAGGTAAGTAAACGTTTCATCCACGAGTCCATGGGCGCTTCCACGTCGTGTTTCCTGTAAGATTTTAGGAAAAAATCTTCCCGGGAACAGCACCGCAGAAGGATGCTGCCCCGACGACCGTGTTATTGGCCGCGCGTTCAAGAACACGGCCCACCAGGGGGCGGACCGCGTTATCAAGGGGCCCTTCTCCAAAATATGAAGGACAGGCTCCCGTTTGCCTCCCTCCACCGCGTAATGGTAAACCCCGTAAGATACTCGTGCGGTCGAGTACTCGTGTCATCTACACTCTTTAAAATGAGGGGGGGGGGGTCGAGGTAGCTTGCCGTTGTTGGCCGCACTCAAGTGGGCAACGTCACGACTATAGCAAAAAAAAAAAAAAAAACTTAAAATGAAACTCTCGTTTCGAAATTGAGCCGCTCGCTGTTAGCCCTGCCGTGAGGGATCATACGCCTACACTCTTAAAAATGCCGCCGCAGCGTCTGATCTAGGTACACCTGTAACTACCAGGAACTTGCAGACACATTGAATTTCTCTTCGCAGATGTCAGTACAGCAAAACAAATCAGAAAAATCAAATCACCAAGTTTACTTATTCGAGTACTTTTCTCGGTGAGACTTGGGGAAGATGCCAAAATAAAATAGGGTCGCAGATTGTTAGCCTAGGGTGTGAGGAAAATGCGGGTCTTCCCGCACTATTCGCGGGCGCATTGTGGGTCACCCACATTTTAACCCCCCCCCCCCCCGACCCGCAGCGACAGTGAACTTCTATTCGCACATTGCAAAACTACGCGGTCATCTGCAGGTAGACGCGGATAAACCCGCATCCGCGCATACCTGTAGCAGTCCTCTAGGTGACCACGACGCCACGTGGTGGTGGTGGTGTGAACCTCTTGCTGTTGCTGGTCTTACAATTGCAGGCAGCGTCACAGCTATAGCTGGAAGATGAGTGCATAGAAGGCAGTTAGGCGACACCGATGGGTGACTGGTGTACTCTATAGGATCCAGTCTGAGCTACGAGTTGTAGTTCAAGCTACGGAAAGTCTACTATCTTGACCTAGCACGTCGCAGAAGTCTTCAGCTCTGTTTCAGGAAACAAGCGGATAGATTCTGCGCTGTCACGTGTCCCTCGAACACATGCGCACACACATACGGGAGATGATGGGATATTCGCTGCCGTTGTGGCAATACACTGCCCCCTTTTCGAAAGCGCATGAGGGGATGATAGAGAGGGCACCAGTCCGGTTGAGCGCGAGAAGTTCACAAGAGCGTATAATAATCATGAAACAAGAAACAGGAGAACATAGCTCTAGGGTACAAAATACCGTCAGAATACCGCTCGCGCAGTCTCTATTGCACGCATTTTTTAAAAATTCCGTGTTATCGCCACGAAGCAACTACGAATCTAAGCGACGTACAGATGTCGACAGATGCAGCGAGGCAGCTGGGAAGAGTTAGAAGACAGGAGGTTATTGCGTCCTGAGCCGACATCAGGGGGAACTCTGTGACATTCGTCTGGGAAGTTTGATGGAAATCCCAGGGAAAACTCTCAGACAACACAGGAGTTTGCGCAGGATTTTCTTCTCACGAGGGTGGTGGCATTCCGTAGGGGGCAGGGGGTGATACCCGTATCTGCTGGTTTTTGTATCTGCTTTGTCTGCAAGCATTGGTGTGGGGAGTTGCAAGACCTTTGGGGTTGTTATGGGATGCGGGGAGAAATTCCTGCAGTTGCCAGCTGTTTTCGACGTACGCCGTCATACTTGCGCAGGTGTCCCTTCGAATGTGGAGAATACGCTCTCGGGCTGACGATATAGCTCGTCCAATTTGCGACTTCCGCGGAGCTGACTTGTGTAGCAGCGAGTTCACCGCTGACCCGGTTCGCAATCTATATAGTGAGCGTCGTTTTTACGTGTGTTGGGAGACCCGTTATGCGTACATCCAGTCGACGACTAAGCATACTATTCCAGATTATGGATATCCCGTTTGAAGCAGTTCCCCAGCTCTCACTTGTCTCCCAATATCTTCTTGAGTTGGTAAGGATGGGCTGTACACTCTTAAAAATGAACTTCACCGCATAGCACGGTCCTAGCCAACCATTATCTCGAATGATATCGTTATCTGCCCTGATTTGTTGAAAACGGGAGGCGTACGCCTTTTTTGTGACAATTATGAACAGCATAAGTGTCACAAAAAAGGCGTACGCCGCCCGTTTTCAACAAATCCGGGCAGATAACGATATCATTCGAGATGATGGTTGGCTAGGAGCGTGCTATGCGGTGAAACTCATTTTTAAGAGTGTAGCTGCCGTAAAATGCACTTGCTAAACGTGACCTGCGTGTTCAGTGTTGCTGATTAGCAGTGATGTCCAGTAATTAACCGCATGTAGCTAAACTACTAGTTAAACTACCTGATTGTAGTTAAAAAGTAGTTATGAACTACTTGCAGAAATGTAGTGTGCAACTACTAGTTAAACTACAATTTCGAGTAGTTAACTACAGTAGTTAGGTTACTGCACGCGCCAACTACTTCCGATTTTGCCGCATGCTTTACGGCACGATTGTGCTTCCGACTTTTACCTAGTGCTACTCGTTTGATGAGAACGGAGGGGCAGAGCAATTGTGCCGTGCATGTGCACTAAATCTTCACTTTTATCACTGCTTGTGATTCATATCTAGGTGTCCAAGAACACTATCGAATGGGATTGGTGTTGATGGACAACGTTAAGTAGTTAGAGATGTAGTTAAAATACAGTGCAGTAGTTAAAGAAGTAGTTTTAACTACCTCCCCTGAAAAGTAGTTGAACTACTAGTTACACTACTCCATCGCGAAGCAGTTAGTAGTTATACTACTGTAGAAGTAGTTAGCGGCCATCAGTGCTGATTAGTACGTGTGAGGAAATCCAGTTCAGGGATTACGACGCAACCAAGTAGAACAAGTTCATGACAAGCTCAACCATGGGCTAATAGCGTATATGACGGCATCCCATTAAAGACAGTGCTACCAGCTTTACTCATGACAAACTCATCCTGCTGCTTGAAATTGTTTGTGTTGTTCTCTCGCTTCGCTTTACATCTCCCTGTCGTTTTTCGTACATCCCGCGAGAACAGCAAGTATCTTTTATGCTGCAGCACCTCTTCAGCACTGTTGATCTGTTACACAGGTTACCCGTGGGCGAAGCTAGCCTTGCTGATCGTTGGAAAGATGTGCACCTCAGCTAATGGCTCCATCTTCCGCGTGCATATCAGTGAGGTCTACCCAACTGTCGTGCGCTCTGTGGCTTTGGGTGTCTGCATAACAATCGGAAGAGTGGGCACTGTCATCGCACCATTCTTCGACGACTTGGTGAGTTTGCATAAAAGGACACTACGGACTATATCTCACTACGGACTAAATCTCGCGTCTTGAGAATCGTACCCCATCCATGCCATTGCAATCCCTGTGGCTCCCACTGCAGTGTTTCTGCAAAAAATATTGTTTCGCTATGCGAGGCGGAAGAAGTGCTTCGAGAGAATGCCTGAGGTACACGTCATCAACCGGGTAGCACCTGAAAGAAATTATGTCCAAGCACCGTTCCCAAGCACCGGTTCTCTCCACCGCAACTGCTGCAAAGCAATGTTTGTTATAGTCAGCCAAAGCAGCACAATGTGCTGAAGCTAGGAGCGCGTAGTGTGGACGGGTAGATGAAGGTTGTTCACTTCCTGGGCTGAGCTCTGTGAACTGAAGCGCTGCGCTGACAAGGCAATCCATGTACCTTTAGTGGGCATGTGCCAGTACTTAGCGCTGGACAGGATACACATAGAGCAATATGCAAGGATATAAACATGTGTACAGTATATGTGTATACGCGATATATTCGTACGGGCCAGCATATGAAGCAGCGCTCACTTTTGTTTTATGCCATATCTTTTGTGCCATTTTCGGCCTCGCGAGCGTGCAGGTTCAGAACTGTTCAAAAAAATTCGGTTCAGAGGAAACATAGATTCGATTCGGACATAGAATCCAATATACACTCTTAAAAATGAACTTCACCGCATAGCACGCTCCTAGCCAACCATAATCTCGAATGATATCGTTATCTGCCCTGATTTGTCGAAAACGGGAGGCGTACGCCTTTTTGTGACAATTATGAACAGCATAAGTGTCACAAAAAAGGCGTACGCCTCCCGTTTTCGACAAATCAGGGCCGATAACGATATCATTCGTCATGATGGTTGGCCAAGAGCGTGCTATGCGGTGAAGTTCATTTTTAAGAGTGTAGGAATTATCGCTCCGGTGTCCCCAAAGCTTGCCTAACATTTAATATTGCGCTATTTGGAACATGGCATATGTCCATGTAACTGTTCATGACACGGCCACTTTCCTTATCAGAGCCAGATAACTTCCCCGTGGATGTCAAAAGCAATTACGTCCGCCCTGTGCCTGTCATGTGCTTTGGCGACAAGGCTGACGCACGAGACATTCAACAAAATGCTCCAAGACAACTTCGACACGAATGGACAAGAGTAAGAAAGCACGTCCATGATTTTTAGCTCAGTTCCAAGTGATTACACGACCTTCTTACTTTTCAGAGCGGCACAAAGTGAGACATGTCGTAGTGGAAGCACCGGCGACGCGGCCAGCTCATGACGCAACGTCATCTTTTAGGAGGCATATGCAGTCATGCACGTGGCACGTCCAGATTAATGCCCCTTCCATACGGGTCATACGATCATTGAAGTCAATGGCCATTGAGCATGCGCACAGCGCCACCTACCGTGTAACGCGTCGGTCCGCCAGGGAATATTGAACCTAATGCTGTGTGAGAAGATGACACGTTGTCAGCTTGGCGCCGATATGCGCATGTTCAATGGTCATTGGTCTCAATGGTCATTGAGTACTTCCCGTGTGGTCTCTGTTTGTGCATGTTTGTGTGTTGTGCACGTGCTTCGTGAGCCCGAACTGACGTGTCCCGGGGTAGGCAGTGGAAGTGTTTTGGGACTTAGATCTCCACATTTTCTATTTGCAATACATCAAACAAGCAATGTCTGTTCGAAATATCGGCGGCTCTCGCCTTCAGCAGTTGGTCCCTTAGCAATGCAACGAATAATACCGCTTAGTACTCCAGGTTCTTTGTAAAGCCGTACGCCATTTTCGCGCATAACAATTAGCGTAGTTGCATGAGGGTCACGAAAAGGATGTATGTTTCTCATTTTCAACGAATCAAGGGAGAGGATCATTGAGGATAATGTGCTAGGAACGTGTTATTCAGTGAAGTTCTTCATTAGATAGCAAAACCACGGTTATTATGTGCTTTGTTATGCACTAAACATATCCTGAACAATAAAAATACTGCAAAGTACAAAACAATTTAATTTAATTCTTTCATCATAACTATGATAACTGAAAATCAGTTTCTGGACACGATGGCACTGATCGGCACTCGAATGAAGAGTGCAAAAGGGGTGTAGAAGGGGTGTAAAGCCCAAAACTTTTCCGTTACTGCTCGAAGAAAAAAATGGTGTTCCTTCACGAATTTTTTTGCGGACGATTTATCGAACGGATTTTTGTTCTGAACGGCTTTGGTATCTGGTGACCGAAGAGATCAGATGTTCTCATTGGAGCAACTTCGTAGCTTTTATAATTAAAAAGTTAATTATTGAAAGTTAATTAAGACATTGCCTTGGGAGTCTGTTAATGCCTCCCTAGGGAGTGCCCTTCAGCATATGCTATATTGCAATTGATTTCATCTCGGAAAAAGTGATTGATATATTTTTTAAAAACCTGTTCGCACTTAGCGTGGACACCCTGTATACTTGAAACAGACGCAGACAAGTTGAACAAATGTACCATGGTTGAGGTTCTTTAGCCGACGACACAGACAGGGAACGTTTTATCGTCTGCCTTGAATGAAGCAATCATATAGTTGTAAATCCACAGCTAATCTTTATCTCTGAGTCCGTGCGATGTACATGCGTTATCTGACTGCATCGAACCCTTGGGGAGCTACTTGAAGGCAAGAAGTGCTGAAAGCAGCGGAAAGGACAATAAGATTTTGCACAAGAGGTACTGCTTTATACGGTACAAGACACGGTACCTCATAAACTGACCGTGTACCCCATAAATATGGTTGTACCTCATACATACAAAGCTGGATCCTTTGTCTCCCCCAGTACCTCTTAAAGCAACTGCGGAAGAGCACTGATGTACCTGATATTTACCAGGTACAGTTCGATATAAGGTACGTTATAAGGTACCGAATTTAGAGTGTAGGGACACTAAATTCCAACTAGAAACAGGCCGCGTAGCGAGCATTCTTCCAGCCTGCATCCAGTGTGGGACCATCACTTTCCACCCAGGGTCGAGCCTGACACTAGGCCGGATCCTCTCTAAGGCAAGAGTGGATACATTATGAACCCACCCTGAAACCAGTCCCATAATCTAGCCTGTTCTTTTTTTTTAGTAGCGAAGAGCAGCGGATAATAGATGTATCCCCCTCACGGGACGCCAACAACCTCCGAGAAGAAATTTCTGGGCATATCCCGGATCGAAACCCAATTTCCGAAAATTCCTAATCGTTCCTCTTCTTCGAATCACCCGAAGCCCAAAACACTACCCTCGAAGGGACGAAACTTTCCTACCTCCAGTTGTGACACCTCAAATATGAATACAACTGCCCACTTGAGCCGATTGACGAACCAAATGAATTTTCAGAAATGTCTTTATTGAACGTTTATTATGGAGTTCGCTGTGCAGGAATTTGACATGAAAAGCCAAACTCACGATCCCAACATTCGGCATTAGAAGCACCAATAGAAGCCAATAGAAGCCATTACAAGCCAATAGAACAGCATCGCCAGTAACCACAATGACACTGAAAAGCATTTGCAGTGTCAGCTGTGTGTCAACCAATCTTTCATGGTTTTTGGAATACAATGGTAGAAATGGTCCATCATTACACGGTGACTCTCGGCAATGCTACGCTCTCTCGCTGCCAGTGGTGCGCAAAGTACCTCAAAATTGTACTTGAAGGAAAGTACCAAGTTTCTAGCACCTGTTGTACTTTCAGTACAGTACAAGGTACCATGTTAACCTACCTAAAGTAAATTACAAAGTACTTTAAAGTACTCATCAAGTACATTGCAAGTTTAAATGGCATCACTGGACGTTTAAATATTTGGTTGTGGTATAACTAGAAGCAACTGTGTGTAGATCGTTGTCGTTAGAAAGCCTTTAAATAGCATTTTCTCAAGTGGTAGCCAAAAAACATTGAGCATAGCCGCATGGGCTTCGGTATTCGCGGTGCGCATTGCTCCGCTCTTATTACCATCATCGACAGGAACTTGCAATGCAAGTTTGCCTCTGTGGAAATAACAGTCTTCTAAGTTTACCTGGAACAACGTGGAGTGACATGTCGCAACCCCTTTAACAGCTGACGCTGTGAAGGAGTTGCGACGACGTACAACACATGGCTTGACGGGTAACGGTAACTGTGCCGTCAGAAACAGCGATTTCAGCTGCAACCTTTTAGGTCGGGATTTATGATTACATTTTCCTCACATTTCAGGTCTGTAACATTACGTAGCACCTTTATGCAGTCTTTATGCACTCCACGCACAAGATGTTCCTGCATCCATGGTCATTTGCCTCTGAGAACACGGTGATCACTGGCTTTGAACGGCTGTTTTCACCGTGGAACAGCTATGGATGAGGAAACACCCAGCCACGTATAAAACAGGCGCCTCTCTGTCAACAGCAGGGCCCTTGTCCTGGAGGATGACGTACAGACAGCCGCACTATTTGACCGCAGTTAAAGGCGCAGCCTCTGAAGTCAAACATGAACGCCTATAAGTGAAAAGAGAATTTCTTACATTTTATCAAACACTTTGCGTTTGACGTGGTTTATTTAGCACTTTGCGTATGTACGTTTCGACATTCTGAGTAAGCTTATATCGCATACTTCGAGGCAACGTAAGAAGTACTGTCCCAGACGTCTATACAGGGTGTCCGGCGAAAATCCCGCAGCTGAATAATTCGTGAACAGGTGGCGCTATCGAAGAAATTTCTTTTCGGTAAAGACCGTTGGGACATCGGCCATGAACTGGGTAGTCAGCGGCTCATTTGCATACGTTCACTAATTAGATAAGCGTCTTAACTTTTACTTGGCACGCTTATGGAACCTCTGTTTTACGCATTGGGACCTTCAGCGAAAGATATTGCAAGAAAAAAACGCATCGACACTCAGTGATTTTTTCGAGTAATTAGTCGGTTGCGGTTTACATATTTCTTGCGCGCAGCAGTGCACCAATGTGCTCTTTCGATCAGCTATCCGGTTGTCAATTTCGTGTTCATCCGCATGGTTGACACACGGGGGTGATGAACGATAAGGAACAGCCGCAAGACCGCACCCAAGCAGCACAATGTACTGAAAGTCGAGTGCAATAGGGGTGGACGGTATGTGTCTTATTGACGTTCCTTAACCAGCCTCGATGGCTCAGTCGGTAGCGTGTTCGCCTTCTGATCCCGAGATCGCGGGTTCGAACCCGGCCGAGGACGCCAGCAACTTGGTGGCAGGGTACAAGTTGCTTAGACACGCTGTCTTCCGCGAGGGACGTTAAATATGGGTTGCCGTGTGATGAGCTTTCATCGCACGTTAAAGAACCCTCAGGTGGGCGAAAAGCAATCCACAGACCGACCGCTGTGGCGTCGCTCATGATCTCAGTAGTCTCGCGACGTAAACCCCCAATTATTATTATTATGATGTTCCTTAGTTTTACGAGGCTGTTCAAGGCCTTCCACGTACCCGTCCACCGTACCCGTACCCGTCCAATTCGTTGGTGGATAAAGGAGTGGAAGAACGTCCTTTTGCGCTTCACCGCGACCAGCCGCGACAAAAATATGTAGACCGAAACCAATCAATTACTGCAATAAATGACCCGCTTCGGTGGCAGATTTTTCTCTAAAAAGTGTCCACCGAAAGTCCTTAAAGGAGTAGTACCCATTTTAATGCCTACTGCGCTCTGCTTTAGAAGTCATGTTTTCCAAGAAACTCATTTGAATTTTTATTTAAATAATGAGCGCCTCACACTCATTCACACGGTGCACAGCCTGTAGGTATAGTATCGGACAGATACTACCTAGAAACAGGTTCTTCGACTGGTGCACCCATTCGCGACTTATTTAGCCCGGGGATTTAACTGAGACACCCTGTATACAACGAATACTACATCAGACAACGTATACACATATACATATATACAACGTATACACCAGCAGACAACGTGGACCGCACATTGGGCGTGGCACATAGATGAAGGCGGTAGACGCCGCTAAAAATGTCTCATTTTTGCGACGTGTAGCAGTCCATATGTATTGTAGACCATACTTCAACACTATCTCAATGTCGTGATTTGTTTTTGTTTATATGCGAGGGGATATGTAAATTTAAAATACGTGGAGTGGTTCGTGACAGCTACGAGGGCCTGCCACGCCGCATTCGTTTGCAGTGGCTGGAGGCAGTACACATCGAAATACACGCGCCTCTGGGACACTGGATTAGTGACAGTGAAAGAGTGCCAAACTCAATAGAAGCCCAGCCCGTGCATGACATGATTCGTAGAAGGTAGACTAATGCAAAGCGTTGGGATGATGGTTTGTTCCAGGGCCCTGGCCGAACTACTACGTATCTTTGTATTATCTGGCGACGCGTAATGAGCGTTTTTTTTAATAGAGAAAGTGGCTGAGGTAGCATTGCAGCATTGCATTAGTATATGCAGAAGAGCGAACTATCTGCAACAGAAGTAGAGACGAATATATCTTTTGAGGCAAAAGGCTACATAAATAGCTTGCCGTCTACAGTTTTTGTGCTCTGTCGTTTTTCGAATATAAACAGGCGCGTAGCTGAATCGCGCGCAAAGAAAAAAAAAAAGAAAGAACAAAACATATATGCTGCTTGTTCCCCGAGCTTTCGATGCAGTAGTACCATATAAACATGGCCACAAGACGCCGCCATTAATGATAATAATGTAGCTTCGCTGGTGGTGAAATCACAAACATCAAGGTTCCCTTTTAAATTGGTCGCCCACCGCCGGCAAACCTTCCCCCATAGGGTCTGAAGTGCCTCAGCCTTGAGAAAACACAAGGAAAAAGGGGACCTGATAAAGGATAAACCAGATAGGTGTCCCTATCAGGTTTATCCTCTTATTGTGCTTGTCTGGTTGTGAATCTGAGGCCGTTCCAGAGTTCGTCATAGCATTTTAGCCGTTTTTGAGGTGTAGTCGACGTGCCGGATATGCTTTTGTCAGCGGACTACAGTCCCGTTCTTCTTCTGCTTCTAGTTCTGCTTGAAGGCAGTATGGGCGCTGGGGAGATCGCAAAATGCAATGCAGTGAGACTGTTTCTAACAGCGCTTTGTGTAGGCAGTTACACTTCGATGACTCCTTTACATAGCGACATGTTGTTCTGGAAATGTGTTTCGAAATGATACTTCTTGGAAGCTAAGTTCGAACGACGCGGCAAGCAATACATCGCGAGGTGGCAGGTGAAAGTCAATATCGCCGAAGTTGGTTCGAACGAAGCAAAGTGAACGGGAAATCACGAGACCACAAGTCTACGAAAAGACAGACGAACACTATCACCGATGGGCCATTCTGTGTCTATTATGCCAAACTCTCAATAGCATGCCCACAACACGTCGCACAACGTGCTCGGCCCAACGTTGTTCGCCAACCACCACTGTGAGCGACATTTGACCCACGTTGGGCCATGTACTTGTCTGTTTGCTGTATCAGTTGTTTGAAAGACCTTGCATCCAGGAGATTTCTACGAATCAACACAGTTGTGTTCCGGGATACACAAACTGTGCACCTTCAACGATGAAAAGTTCTCTGCACTCGCGAGAACAGCCACAAGCACGTTTAGATGGCACGCCTAGTTGCTTGCGTTTTCAACAGGCGGCGCGCGAGTCTGCTCAGCGTTGGACCTAGTGATGGGCGAGTCCTCCAAACACTCTCGGTAGTACTATCGATGATTGGCATGACTTCTCATTTGACTATTGATAGTCTTGTTCAAAACTCTCGATATTTCAGCTACCGAGAGTAAGCTGGACCCAGTCCAAACTGTATTCATGAGGCTGAGTATTACACTGAGGCTGCTGTATTCATTTCAGTATACAGCAGCAAAAATATGGAATACGTTACCACTTCATATACAAGGGAGTAGATCAATATATAGTTTTAAAAGGCATATTAAAAGTCATTTTGTGCCCATATCTCCTTGTGATGCTAACTACATGTGAACAACCATGACCAGTACTTATGCTACATTGTTTATTCACTGTCGTTCATTCTGTATGCTGAGGTCGTTGCATTGCTGCCGTTCTTTTCTCGTTCCGGTCTTGTTTTCTTGTATTTTTGACAATGATCTGCGGGAAGTTGTGTCGGTTACCTGTTGTTCTGTTATTATGCCGTATGTTAGTAATTCTTATTCATATTTAGTCGGATCAATTACACGCGAATAGCGTTTGATCTCTTTATTTTAAAGCCCTACGTCAATTATTTTTTCCTTTACTTCTCAGTATTTTCAGCACTGTGCAAATTTGTTATGGAAATAAAAAGTACTCTCTCTCTCTCTCTCAAACCTGCTTGCTGCAGAAATGCATGGGTCACTGCTCCTAGCTGTATTAATAATCTAACCGCCAGTAGGTATAGTTGCACAGTCGATGTTTTTCCAATAGTTTCGCGCCATTCGCATGAAAAAAAAACTATTACATAAAACGGAAGAGCTGTTTGGAAAAACGGACGGGAGCTTCTGTTCTGCTTAAACCAACAAAGCAGAAAGAGATTACAGATTGTTGTAAGCAATGCTCGTAGTTCATATTATTCAGAACAGCCACATACGCTATGAGACTATAAGTAGCTTACGTTACTGTCACAGTAATACGGGTTTGTGACAAGGGCCACTAATTCCTCCTCAAATGTTAACTTAATAGCAGTTCTGTTATTTCATATTTCATGAACTTTTATACATTTCCTGGAGGTAACCATCAATCACAAACGAACCACGATCATCAAACTGCATGCGAAAAACGAGAATTCTGAAGTTTTTTTTTCAATGGAAATGTGTTCAAATAGCGACTAAACAATAGTTTCCATGAGCGAAAAGCGATCTTAGCCGGTTTCGTTTATAAAGCAGCCTGTGTAGATTTTTAAATTTGTTGTAAACAACATATCGAGAGTTTGCATGAGTAAAACGCGACTTGAGGAAGTTTAGTTTTCAAAAGAAACCTGCTCAAATTTTAAATTTGGAGTAAACAAACTATTAATAGTTTGCAGGAGCAAAGGCGAATACAGAAGGTTTTGTTCTTAAAAGATACATGCTAAACTTTTAAATTTTTAGTGAACAAACTATCGGTAGTTTTCAAGAGAGAAACGCAAAATCTCAGAAACAAGCTTAGCAGGTCCTCAAACCTGAAGAAGTGGGGCCTACTGCATAAAAGTCTCGTTTTTCGCAAAGTCTCGTTTCCGTTTTCTATGTACTTGTGAAACAAGCTAAAATTTGAAATTCGGGGTGAATAAAGCCAAGGGAGGAGCAAAATGCGAATTCCAAAGGTGTCCTGGATTGGGTTGGCTTACGCGACGTGAAGTTCACGACCGACTCTATACTAGAGACCTGGACAACTGGCGATCGCCTATGGGAGAGCCTGGGTCACGGGATAGTTATGGCATTGGTCACTGCAAGCGCCACATAGCATTATTGGGGAGAGGGAATGACACTGTCACTCTTGCCACAGTCCTTCGTGCTACACAGGCTGTTGCTAAGCATGCGCTACGCTTATTGCTTCGTCATCGTCAACACAGCCTACCTTGCATTGCCACGGTTTCGGCAAGTCACGTGGCAACGAATAGTGCGAGCTAGCGCCAAATCCCATAGCCAAGCGGCGATTGTCAGAACTACAACCCCGGTGCTGGGAGCTTTGCGGATGGCCAGGTCTCTAGTATAGTAGTAGGTCACCTACATGCCACGATTGTATCTAGTCCGAAAAACCATGGCTGTACTATCGAAATTGCGGTCCACTAAATAGTTGTACAATCGACAGTAAAAAACTATCGACATTATCTAAAGTTTCGACAGTATCGCCCATCACTAGCTGAATGAAGCCAACTGAACAGCGTTGACCCAAGACCCACGACCTGATTAATCAACACACAACTATTTCCATAGGAGGAGGAGGAGGAGGAGGAGGAGTGTCGTTGGGAGAAACCCGAGAGGTCTGCCTGCCTGATTAGGCGGCATGTTTCTCGGGAAGGGAAAGGTGGTGGAGAGGAGGAGAGGAAAGGGTGAAGTGGAAGACCGAGCGGAATCCGCTCGGGGGGAGGATAGCTGCGTCCATGGGCCGACTTCAGGGGAACTGTGCCTGCATACGCCTATTACACATCTGAGGGAAACCCAGGAAAAACCCCAGACGGCACAGCCGGCCCGCGGATTCGAACCGCGGACCTCCCAGTCTCCAAGCGCACGCGTTATACGGATGCCATCTTACTGCATTCCCCCACCCCCAGCTCAAGCGAGACAGACGCTCTCTCTTTCAACGGTCTCGGTTATTGGCTAACCAGGGAGCGGAGCCGTCAGTGATTGAGCGAGCCCAATGGTACCGAACGTGTGGGAAGAGAATACTACTGAATGGAAGACTCTAACGAATCTATAAACTTAAGGGCGACCCGCATACGAAGTTTTCTCGACGCAAGAACGCCCAGCGCTCTGCATTTTTACGTTCAGCTCCACGAACAATAGCCGTCGAGCGGGGACACCGACATCTGAGGTGAACAGATCGGAGCGGCAAGCGCAGGAAGCGACGTGTCCGTCTTGACCAATCGCATGCTTGGCCAGAAACGACTGTCTCCACAGCCGCTCAGCTGTGTGGGCATAAACGATGTGGTCGCGAAGTACGCGCAAGTGGAAGACAGAATGAAGTGGACCAGGCAGAATTGGCTGGAAATGAAAATGAACGCGGACACGGGAGCGACAAAACGCATACCATCCCACTTGCTAGCCATTGTTCGATTGTCGTTTCCCTCTGGCCTAGATATCGCTGCACCCAGTAGAGTGTTCTGGACGGTCTTCTTCAATCCTTCTACCGCAACAGCTGTCGCTTTTAGAGAAGAAGCAGTTGTTTTCTTTTTTAACAGCAGCAGCAGCAGCAATTTTCGCCTTTGGTCCATATTGGGAGACACGGGAGAACAGCGGACGGAAGCGGAAGTACAAGCAAGAGATTTCCACGTTGATGGTCGGCGCGCCTTGGGGTTATTGCCTTTGGTTACCACATTTATGCAAAGTTATACTGCATGTTTTTCAAGTGATATCTATCGCGTATATGTTATGCCAGCCTATAATAGCTCGTACTCATGACGAGAAATGCCGCCAGGGGCCTCGAGTACAAACTTTGCGCCGGCTCCTAGGTTGCGCCGAGAAAACGCCGTTTGCGGGTGGGCCCGACGTTTGTCCATCGGGAGTGACGTCACGATGTCAAAGCTCGGCGTATCCGCGTCGAGAAAACGTCGTATGCGGTTCCCGCGTAAGGAGAACCATTCATTCACTAACTGATCCGAAGAGCCGCATAACCGGTTCGCTACCAGACGGCTCACCTACTCGGCACTTCGCAGTTTGTTCCCGTGGGGAACCGATTTGTTCTCCAGTTGACCGTTTTATGGTTCTTCGCTTCTCGGCGGCGTTCCACGAGTGTCTGCGCAGCGTATCGTGATTGAATTGCAAACATTTCGAAAACCTTGACTGACTAGTTGACTGATCCTTGACTACTCCTTCACTAGTCCTCGCTGCTCGTCAGTTAATCATGTGTCTGTCGCACGTTTTTGTGTCGTGATACCACGTTTCTTTTGTAATCACTTGCCATCATGGCCATTGTGAAGAGCCTTGATATTAACTTTGGATGCTGTACCGTTGTCATCGGACGCATTTTTGCTTTGTTACCGACCTGAATTAATTTCGAGAGTACCCAATTTTATAAAGTGAGACTTCCATACATTTAACACAAGTGACCAAAATCAAGTTTTTTTATTATTTTAAATGGATC
The DNA here is from genome assembly GCF_037126465.1 of Ornithodoros turicata. NCBI lineage: Eukaryota > Metazoa > Arthropoda > Arachnida > Ixodida > Argasidae > Ornithodoros > Ornithodoros turicata. Next base: position 14,504,380 of record NC_088208.1, read on the forward strand.
GCTGAAAAGAGTGTGTAGTTCAGCAAGGAAACAAACCAAAACACTTACGACCAAAATGGCGCAACCGATGAGACATCCTTTGATGTGGACGTCCAGGTTAATGGGAAAGGAGACGCTGATGACCTTATCTACTAGTGATGCCCTTATCTCGCCCACTACAGTGCCTGCCATTGTTTGCACCTGCAAGTGGGTAAAGTTTAGGTATCACAAGGATGGAGGAATGAGAAGGTCCGCCCTGTCACTGCAAGGTGAAGCTGTGGTTCGCGTCCAGCCACGTGACGTCATTCCTGGTTTCGATTTCATAGTTGCCTATATTGCATGTAGTTTCGGAATTCACGGAGAGGTGTAATCGCAGCGTGCCCAGGTGCCTAGTTTTCTCGGTTAACGGCAATCTTACAGAACATCCGGTGAGCCCAAACGGACCCTCTGTTCACACGTCACTTCTGTAAGCATTTCTCACCCGCCAGAGCCGTATATTAAAAGAGAGTCTGGCCACTAATGGGCCTGAAGCTCCACCCACTTTTTCAGCTCTCCGAGCAATAGAGGCCTGAAATATGGGGCGTTATCATTCAACCTATCCTCACTATTTTTCCCCATATCCAACATGGGAAGCGCCATTTTGGGTGGCAAGTAGCATGACGCAGGTGATCTTAACCGACTTCACTCATCTTAGTCATTTTAAGTATGAGGTCCTCTGTCACCTCAAGCTGTGACTTGGTGCACTGCTGCATAGACACTGCTCTTTGCAGGCACCTTGTTCACTAAAGAAGTATCATCATCATCATTATTATTATTGTTATTATTACTTTGTCTACGACAGTAAACAGAGGACGTTAACAGTCTTTATTGGGGATGTACTGCCATGAGCGTGAGTCGTGGAGCGTCCAAGGTGTATCTAAACAGGTAGCGCAACTCCCATAGGTCCCTGTGTCTTCAGAATGACGCCACGATAGAGACGGTCAGCGCCATCCATCCGTTGAGCGGACTACTACCATTGTAAATAAATGACGTCAGGGATGACGTCACCACTATGAACAATATGTAATGCATAGTTAGCCATGGCACGTTTACATTCGGGCACGGTGTTTGCGTCGTATACACTTTCCCTCACCCAAGCAACAACACCAGACGAGAATACAGAAAAATAAATCACATCAGGTTTAATTAAACATATCAATTCGAAATACATAGAGTTATCACAGATTTATACAATTCCAGACTTAAGGGCATCGTGATGACAACTACAGAAATTAGGAAGGTTCACTTAAGTTCCATTTCTCTCCTAGAGCTACACGTACACGTAGCGATTAGACATTTGCATTTATTCAGTGAGTGACTATTATAGGTAAATTGCAACGAAACGTGGCATCGTTGATGCACAGCTGATTCCTGCTAACACTCACGCTATCATGGCCGCTCGTCCCATGACGAAATTTTTTTTCGCGGGGCCAGCAACAGGGGATGCATTGTATTTTTCTGCTCACACAAGTGGTTCTCGGTCTACAGCTCCGAGGTGTGAACGTCGTTTCCTGTTTAACCCAAAAAGTGTACCAACTCAGTATTACAATGCACGGACACACGGCACTATGCACGGCACGGACACAGAGAAGATGCACGGATAAACACCGTAAACACGCCCACTGTGACACATGCGCAAAAGGAGCAGGGGAGCAGGACACGGAAATGTACTCGGGTGGTAGATGATTTTGTATATGTGCACGAGCGGAGCAACAGAAAGTTTTTTTCTACATTGAAATTATGAATAACCTATTAGTACACACACAAGCCACGCCCATGTTGTGAAGTTTTTCTGTATACAACCGTACCTCTACTGTCAACACCCAGGATCGCTCGCGACTCTTGCTGATGGCCTTGCCGATGGGTCTGATTTGGTATTTTCGCTCGTTTTCGCTACCAGTTTAGATGTACCTTGGAGCATCTTCACATTGATCAAACTGAGTCGGTTGTATCATGTACTCAAACGCTCAGAAACATAAACTTTTCAAAGTACAAATCTTTAAAGAAGATCTCAATGTTATGAATTGTCTTAGAGCGCAAGGTGCGGCGAAAGATGTAATGAAAAATTGGCTTTAAAAACGAAGACTGTCAAACGTGCTATTTCTTGTTCAACCAGAATGTTTTTCTACGGCTTACCCAGAAGAAATTTGACGAAACTACTGCTTCGCGGCACAGCACAGGTGGAATCCTTGTACGCGTGTTACTTCTCTTAGAAGCCATATAAAGCAGTGCAAGCCTTTCACTACGTTTGGAAAACGTTACTTCGACGGAAATCAAAAGAAAGAAGTTTCGGTGTGAGTCAATGATTTTTTTAACATACAAAGACTTCCAGCTCTATCTGACGTGGCAGCCTGAAGAAGGCACTTGATGCTAGTACTGTTTCCTTTCTTTTCTTTGTGCGATACCTTGTTTCTGAAAAGTGTTGAAGCTATCGGCGGTAGCAAATAGTATCCCCTTTCTCATCAACAAAAATATAGTTTTATTACAAGCTCGCGACTCAAGGGCCCATTCATGGCCGTGTATGACTCCATAAAAATTGCCGCTCGCTATTTGAGCTGAAAGGCTGGAATCGCACAGAAAATTTTCTCCCTTTTGCCCTGCTTCTCTCTTTCCAGCTCTTATTTATTTGTCAGCAGATGTAACCACGTTGTTCTCGTAAACATCGTTTTTAGGAAATCCCAAAATCTCCTCGCGAGGTATGAGAAGAGGACAGTGATCGTTTCCAAACAAAACCCTGCCTGTAATTCCACCATTTTTTTTGTATTTTGCTGAGAGATATATCCTGCAGCTCGTCCTACTCATGTACCCAAGGCTATATGGAGAGTGAAATAATAATTTCCCCGCTGAATTGGACATCCGAGTGCTGTCAGCCAATTTCTTATTGGATATTGCTATGAGGACTTTGGTACAAGTGCAGCCTATCTTGAATATCTCTGTCGCTCTCTGGTGTACTAAACTCTGCTTAAATCATATTGGTATCTCATTTAATCAAAATATGGCGTGTCAGAAAAGGTAACGAAAGTCGCTGCTTACATTGACAGTTGACAGGCCAAAAGGCAAAAAAATGTACTCAGTCGGACTGATTCACACCGATTGAAAGCAGTCCGAATGTATTTTTTTCTTTTCTTTTTTCTTCTCTGTTTCTGAACCGAATCTCCAAAAATAACGGCTCCAATGTGCACTCGAACATTTGCGGTGCCGCGAAACAGTATTCATGCCAGCAGTCACGGTGTTTAAAAACTGCGTCTATATTTTACATTTAAATACCTCATTCAACAAGGTACTTTGGATTTGTATTTAAATACTAAAAAAAAATTATCGACATCCCTGACTTCGACCACGCATTGCTGACACTACGGTAACATACCTGGAACACTTCCGCGGTGAACAAGCCGGACCAATACGACGGGAGGATGGCGCCAATAATCTTTAATATAGGTTTTCCCTTGACGTCATAAATTGTGAGGGATGTACCCAATATGGTCCAGTCCTCGGAAATAGACGCTATTTCTCTTCCTAAATGTGCTTGAATTGTCATCTCCTGAAATGAACAATCCAATGCGATAATTAAAACTGGATATCTGGTTGATTCGATTGGGTCTTTATTGGCGCATCAGCTACTAAGGCCATCATGCGCTAAATATCACTGAAGACTAGTCAGGTAAGAAGTGCATGTTCAAGACTAAAACTAGAGTAACTATTACATGAGTATTTAAATTCATAGATCTTTTAAGCAGGGAAAGGTATCGGTAGTAGTGACGGAAACAGAAATGGTATATTACCCAAATTGGAGATGGTAACGATAATGGAAACGGAAACGCATACCACGGTCCTCCATTACCGGAAACACAAACGGAAAGGAAAATTATCGTCCGGTATTGAATTCGGGAAACGGCTATTCCTGTTGTGCGATGATATCTGAATGACGTGTCATTTTACTTTTGTATATTGACGACTCCATTTCCATGTAATGCATTCCATTTTCATCTTGCACCACCACCGAGCTCCAGTCCCCCGTAGCAACCCTTGTACAGAGGCAGCTCGACATCGTCGGGCTCCTTCAAGCAAATACCGGAGCAATATTGATGTCATGTCGTTTTCGTTACCGCAGACATGTTGTGTACGTCTTATGTGCATAAACGTATACAGCACAATAAAATACTTAAAAACAACAATACTGACAACAACAGCCAAGGCCCCGTCGTTTTCTGTAACTCCCACTGCATTCCGATAAGCGTGAACCAAAAAATAACGAAGGGGATAAACATGAAACAACAACAACAAAAAAAGAAAACAGAAAAAAGACGGGAAGCAGAGCAGAAAGGAGGAAAGCAGTGAGAGAGAAACGTCCGGCACGTCATACTACGCCACTGGCGACATAATCAAAAAAAGAAAAGTAGGGTGGCTAGACCTCAGTCATTGGTCCAGCTGCGGAAGTCACGTGCGTTTTCAGCTACAATAGATTTCTATTACAGCTTCGCACCCCTGGTTTGGCTATGAGTGAGGTACAGACCTGGACACACTGGGTTGACACAAACTCGCCATTATTGTAACTACACTCAAGCAACTACCTTTTTTTTTTGTATTCCAGTTTCGGTTGGAAACAACGGAAGTGAAGAACACCGCATTTTGCCCCACATCTTGTTATTACAATATTCTGAGAACTCGTCATAGTACGCGCAGTGCATCGTAATTACTTGCTTTTGCGGATTACTGTACGTAATCAGCATAACGCGTCATGTCCTGCAGTTGCCTACTTGAAGGATATTTAGGAATGGATATATGTGCTGCACACTTTTAAGCTTTTGCAGACCACATCTGAGCACGTGGGCGCAAAGAACGCTCTTACAATGTTGAGAGTTCAAAAATAAAAGGAGAACGAGAGGCAGGAGATTTGGAGGCATTTCTGATGTCAAACTCATAGTGGATGACAAAGGAATAGTCAGAATAGCATGGCAACAGCAGTAGTTCCCTTCTGCAGTATAAGGAGCTACTGTGGTTGAATTTGCAGCTCCTACAGGATAGCCCATGGGCCATTGACTTCCTCTATATACAATGCAGTCATCGACGAGCATTATGTGACACTCAAATCTGCACCGCGTGAATATCTCCAGGCCTGCACGTCATCCGCCTCAAGCATTCTTGCTTGTTCTCAAATAGCATCGCTCGAATGCGATGTGGCGTGTTGCTGTTACTACGTTGTGCGCACTCGGGTGATTCTATTCAGGGATGTCTTCCAGCACCAAAACACCAGTCACAGACATCTTACCTGTCCCAGGCAACAGCAGAAACATCCCTTGACGCCGCCCTGAAGTCTCAGAAGGCGTTGGAAACTCATCACGACAGTGCCATCCATTTGACACAAGTAAGCAGTGAACGATGAACTTGAAAGACCGAAGCACCCTTGAACAATGAGGCATGGTGCCAAATCTGCATCACGAAAAAACGTGAAAGGTGTATGATACGAAGATGATGTTCACGGCGAACAGATACTAAACACAGACAGGCGATTGATTGACGAATAACCCCAAACATCCCGTAGCACGCTCTTTCATTACCAGATTACAGAGAAGAGATAGAAGAATGAGGAACGCTTCTGGTTAAAAGCAGTTCTGTCCTTCAAGCCCCGAAACTAGCCTGTGCCACGGAACAACTCTCAACGAGGCCTCGTGTATCGGAGCGATAAAGCAGATGATCACCCAAGCAGTACAATGTACGGAAGGTCGAGTGCAATATAGGGGTGGACGGGTAGGTGGAAGGCCTTGAACAGACTCGTGAAGCTAAAGAACTTTGATAAGACACATACCGTCCACTCCTATTGCATTCGACTTTCAGTACATTGTGCTGCTTGGGCAGGTGCTAGATGGAGGAGGTGCTATAATCTGCTGGCTAGATCTGCCGCCTTGCTGCCCACATAACATCCGTCGGTGAAGGACAAGCCCGCATGAAAACGCGCGGTTTTGGTTTCCAATACAGTCAAACTCCGTTATAGCGAACACCTTTTTAACGAAAATACCACTATAGCAAATTTTTTTTGCGGTCCCGCTGGAGCCCTATAGGTCCAATAATGGACATCCTTTTTAACGAAAATACCTTGACTGCGAATTTTTTTTGCTGTCCCCTGAGTTTCGTTGTAAAGGAGTTTAACTGTATAGGGAAATTCATAAATTGATATTATACGGTACGCGTCCAAGGGTTTTTACGATACAGAATGTCTTTCAACGTGGATTGTTTCCCACACTACTGTCGCTTTCGCGCGAAATTTCTTAGTTCATAGTTAATTGCGCACTGACAATACGCCGCAGATCGGAAATATTTCCACGGTGACTCCTTGAGGAGAGCTTCACAAATGAAGGAGGATTTCGAGTCACGTTAAATGTCACTTCCATGCTTATTAAGTAGGTCGTGGGGTAAACATGCTGTAGACTATAATTTAGACTAGAACCTATAATCTGGAAGATTTTCCAAACGATTGCCTCCGAAGCTGGCAACCGACGCACGCCAACCCCTTGCTGTCTTCTGTCCCCGTCTGCATGCTGTTGTTGATAGCTGCAGTGGCTTCACCGCACGAACGCGGAATATTAAAGAGAGTCGAATAATGATGCGCAACAACAACTTTATGGTGAGATGATGAATCGGGAGTTCCATCGGCGGCGACGATGACTACCCCATTACAGGTAGTGATGTGGGGAATGAAAATAATGAGCCCCTTCACAATAAGGATTGGAGTCCTAAAGTGTCCAAAAAGTTCAAAGAGCTTTGAGGGCAGAGCGTTGATGAGATGGATTTGGCGAGAAACACAGCAATTTTGAGGACGCCACAGCCTTGATCGAAACCAGATTTTACATTGCCACTTGGAAGACAAATGCTACCACGCTACGACAAAGCTATAGTACAAAAGCTACCAGCATGCAGCATGTTTCTGCCAACCAGGACGGCGTTGCCGTCACTCTGGATCGATAGTGACCACACCATGGTTATAGGGGGGGGGGGGGCGCTGCTCCCTCGCGACAGTGCCGCCAGTGGTGGTGTTGGAAGCATCCGACGTGATATCACGCCGCCCGTTCTGTGCATTCTCAAGTGGAACCGTATCCATTGAAAGAGCCATCGTTTATAAGAAGAGCCATCGCGTCATCCGTATGAGCAATCACACAGTGCTCACATGTGTGTTTACTGTATGAGCCTCTATAAGCATGTATGAACTATATATAGAGAAGCATTCTCATACAGCGTATCATTACGCATGGATGCACATAAACGTGCAACATGCGTGGTTAAGCTAAAATGACCAACACGTGATTACAAAATACCGGTTTATTTAGGTACTGGCACGACGTAGGCCCCGCAGAAAGCTTGCCAAATGCTTTTCGATAAATATGGGACGAACCCAGCATTTCCCGAATCCGGACCCGAATCCAAGGAAAGTTTTGCGAATTCACGAATACTGCGAATCCCGAACTTTTCGAACCCTTTCTCTTAAAGGGACTATGAAACGATTTTTTTCTTCGTTTCGTTCGAAAGAAGACATTTTTCTGAGTCTAGAACCGAAATTTTACTTTCGTCGCGCGAGCGGACTTCTCGGGAGCGAATTTAAACGGAGCGGCGAAGGGAGGACAGCTGGCGCCGCGCCGTGGGGAGCTGCCGAGCGGAGACACAACGGGTAACTTGACACGACCACGGCCGGCTCAGCAACACGTCATCGTGACGTGTTGCCGAGCCGAGGAATCCCGCCAGGAGCATGCGCCGTAGGATCCCGCGTATGCGTTCATCGGGAGTGGAAATCTCCATGTCAGCATCTTTCGCGCGATCGGCAGATTTCGGCAGTGGCGGCAGCCACAGCGCAAGCTCGCGGCATTACTTGCCATTGTGCAACACCGGTGACGTAACGGGGAACCGAAGTGCGGTCCGTACAGTTACACCATCGGCAGGGAAATATGCGCGAGAGAGGAGGAACGCGGAAGAGACATTTCCAGCGCGCGCTCCTGGCAGAGTGAAGCGATTTCGTCCGGAAAAATTTGTGGCATATTAGTTTCTCTGCGGGAAGAACAGTTTCCATCGAAAAAAGTATGGGGGTTCGGGAAATTTCATAGTCCCTTTAAGAAAAAAAGAAAAAAAAAAGAAAACAAGGTTTAGAAAATCAGGAAAAAACGCAACGAATGAACAGTGTTTTGAAGCAGAGTTAGAAATTTGTTTAATGAAAAACAAGTTACTTCTCTCAGGAGAAAACATACCATACAGTTTTTTCATGCAGTTTATGTGGCATGTTGGTTATGTGGCATGCAAGAAATACATGAACTCTCGGGATTGGATCCTTTCCATAAAAGTAAGAAGCAATGAAGAGCAAAACCATGTTACTTTTAAACTTGTAACGTGGACAGAGTTTTATTTTGTGGTCTTGGCGCGCCCCGGGTCCCGCCAACCAACCAGGCTTTCAGCTGACACCGGAGGCGCCGATTCTAAAAAGAAACGTACGTGGTTGGTGAATTCAAAGGATTCGATTTGTCGTTCTGGACACTGGGATTTGGATTCCCGTGCCTCACATCCCTGCCTATAGGATTTTAGGATTCGCGGATTCGTTTGGCCTATTCCTACGTTTTGGTGGTCTTTTCCTGTTTCTGTGCTGGCGCTTTTGATGACGATGGTTTAGTTTCAGCACATTTGACGAAGGAATCTGTTGAAAAAAAAAAAACACTAAATCAGAACTGTGGTAAACTTCTGCGTATAGAGGTTCCTGAGAGCCTGTTCTCACAACTTATACGGCGGCATGGATTCATGCTGAAATGAACATGACTAAGGCCCGTTTCACATCCCAACACATAGTCACACCATTTAGTCAGTCAGAATAACGCACGGGGTCATTTTGTCGATTAGTTGAAGTTGCACGTAACCGTCCTCCAATGCTGGGTAACATTCAATGAACGCGGTTCTGAAACGTTTCACTTTGTTTGCGTGCTGCTTGCACAACTGAGTGCATATATGTTAGAAGAAGTCGACATGCTAACCTTGTTGCGTGCGCACCCATTCTGGCGCACCTGACCCACTTTCAGAATAAACCCGTCCCGTGCACACGCACTGTTGCCGCCTTTCAGGTTTACTGCTTTCTCACAGGTTATGGGCCCAGAACACTAGAACTGTGGATATGGGAGACAGCGGCAAGTTTACGGTTGCAAAGCTCACGGACAGCAATTATCAGGTCTAGAAGTTCAAAATGAAGATGTTGCTGACCCAGGAAGGAACGTGGACGTACGTGGACGGACCTACTCCACAGACACCTTCTGCAGACTGGACGGCTGGCGATGAGAAAGCGCAGAGCACGATTTGCCTCAGCGTTAAGGACAATCACATTGTGCACATCTGTAATTGCGGCTCAGCGAAGGCGATGTGACAAGAGCTACGCAAGGTTCATGAGCGAGCAAACCTTAGCAATAAGCTCTACCTGTTAAAGAAGCTCTACCAATCCAAGTTAGCGGAGGACGAAGACATGCAAGACTATATAAGGCGTACCCTGGAGTTAGTCGAGCGGCTGAGAGGGGTCGGACGGGAGACCACGGATTTCCAGGTAGCGGCTCTTTTGCTCAGTGGTCTCCCGGAGAGCTACGAGGCGCTCGTGACAGCCCTGGACGCACGGCCTGACGACGACCTGACGCTGGAGTACGTCAAAGGAAAACTCGTGGACGAGTATATGAGAAAGCGAAGGAAAATTAGTTCAGCGTCTGCGTCAGCAACGAAGAGAGACGACAGTAGGAAACCACAGTAAGCATCGCTACTACTGCAAGGAGGTAGGCCACTTGAAATGGAACTGCCCCCGTTTGAAGGGGCGCAGGAAGCCTCGGCAGCGCGCTATGGCAGCGCGCTATGGCAGCAGCGTCCGACCGCTCCGTCATCGTCCGAAACTGCATTTCTCGCCGCTCCCGAATTGCCAGGTAGACCATGGTACGTTGACTATGGCGCTACCAGCCACATGTGTAACGACAGGGATTTCTTCACGGGGAATTATCGTCAGTCAACAGAAACTGTTACCGTGGCGAATGGTCAGAGAATTTCTTCACATGGAATCGGTGATGGCATTCTACAGTGTCGCATTTCTGACTCCAAGTGCAAGTCGGTCAAGGTGAACAATGCACTCTACGTATCCTCCCTCGAGAGTAATCTTCTGTCTGCCAAGCGCCTCACGCACCAAGGCAACGTGGTGACATTTCACGGAAACCACTGTATCGTCACTAGGAGGCAGGAGGTGTTGGCTAAGGCAAGAGTGGAAAATGGCCTCTATCGCTTGTCGACTTTGAGTTCTACGGCTGCCAATGTCTCTCGGATTTCTAGTCACAGAGTGTGCGTACACGTATGGCACCTTCGTCTCGGGCATAGAGACGGAGTAGCAGCCAAGCGTTTACAGCAGGAGGATTTGGCAGATGGGATCCTGATCGGCGACTGCGACCACTTGGTAAAATGTAACAGCTGTATCAAAGGAAAGATGAAGAGGGCGTCCTTTCCTAAAGAGACTTCGTCGCGAGCGGGAGCTGTTCTGCAGCTTGTCCACACGGATGTCTGCGGCCCCATGAGAACTCTAACGCCTAGCAAAAACAAGTACTTCCTCACTTTCATCGACGATTTTTCACGATACACTGTCCTGTACCTGCTGAAATCTAAGGACGAGGTATCTGCAAAGCTGGAGGAGTACTTGGCCCTGATGCACACAAAGTTTGCACGTCATCCGCAGGTAATTCGCGCCGACAATGGGACAGAGTACATCGGTGGCAAGACACAGGCCCTTCCGCACAAGTACGGTGTAACATTCCAGACATCAGTTCCGTACAACCCAGAGCAGAATGGGGTCGCCGAGAGAAAGAACAGGACACTCTGTGAGAGCGCAAGGAGTATGCTTTTCGGGGCAGGCCTTCCGAAGTTATATTGGGGCGAAGCTGTTACGACTGCCTGCTACCTTCAGAACCGGCTGCCTAGCAAAGCGGTATCGAAAACTCCTTACGAACTCTGGACTGGCAAGAAGCCCCACCTGGAACAATTGCGCATGTTTGGGAGCACGGCCTATCTTCATGTTCCTAAGGAGAAACGAGACAAATGGGACGCTCGGGCTCTTGAGGGTGTGCTGGTCGGCTTCAGCGAGACGCAGAAGGGGTACCGGGTGCTTCTTAAAGGTAGTCACAGTGTCAAATTGACGCGCAGTGTGATCGTTGACGAAAGCCCGATCATGGAAGCATTCTGTGGAGAATCACCCGCTTTCCGGCGTTCGGGCACACAGCGTTCGGAGCAGTCGCCTTCTGGTGTTGAAGTGGAGCTGCCTAGCTTTCGCCCTCCTAGCTTGCCCTTGCGCGGTGACAGCGTTGGAGATGTTCCGGTGACTGACAGAGTTGTACCAGGGTCCGGTGCGATGAGATCGATTCGCTTCACCAGCTCAACACCTGGGTTCTTGCAGAGTTACCGGAGGGCAAGCAGCCCTTCGGCTGCAAGTGGATTTTTAAAACTAAACGGGACAAAGATGGCAACGTTGAGCTGTACAAGGCAAGACTGGTCGCTCAGGGGTTCTCCCAGCAGTTTGGGAGGACTGTGATGCCACGTTTGCTCCAGTCGCGAAGCTCACCACACTGCGGATTCTTTTAACAGTGGCAGCTGCCGAGAACCTGAGAGTTCGTCATTTCGGCGTAAAAACCGCATTTTTGAAGGGCGAAATCGAAGAAGACATTTATATGCAGCAACCGGAAGGGTTCATCGCTCCAGGGGAGGAACATCTCGTGTGTAAGCTTCAGAGGGCGTTGTGTGGACTTAAAGAGGCTGCCAGGGCATGGAACATCAAAGCCAATCAAGTACTACTTGGAGCGGGCTTCACACGGAGCCAGCCAGACCCCTGTTTGTACACCCAAGTAGTGAACGGATCCCGGCTATATGTACTTGTATACGTGGACGACATGTTAAGTTCCCATCGAGACTATCCTACCATAACGGGAATTTGGCATCAGTTGAATAGGCACTTTGAGCTGAAGGACCTTGGACATGTCTGCCACTACCTTGGTATCGAGATAGAGAAACTACGTCACGACTGTTTCCTGCTGCATCAGAAGAACAAAATAGATGCATTCTGCATGCAATGCTTGCAGAAATATCACCTCAGTACTGCTAAGAGCAGCTTCACATCAATGGATCCAGACAATCTCAAGTTTACGGGGGAAGATCTACTGCCCAGCAACGGTCTGTATCGGAAAGCAGTCGGAGAGCTGCTGTATCTGAGCACGACGACACGGCCTGATATCGCTGGCGAACTGGCATACTTTGTCGTCGAGTGAGCAATCCGCATCAGCGAGATTGGGGGGCCGTGAAGAAGCTGTTCAGGTACCTGAAGCATACTCGGGACTTAAGCTGAGCCTTACAGGCCGACGAAGCTTGGATTTGACAGGATATGTCGACGCAGACTGGGTCGGCAATGCCACTGACCGCAAGTCAACAAGTGGCTACATCATCCTGCTTGGAGACAGCCCGGTCACTTGGTCCAGCAGAAAGCAGTCATCTGTTGCTCTGTCGAGCACCGAAGCAGAGTACATTTCCGCGGCTTATGCTTCACAGGAAGTTTTGTGGCTGCGTCCATTGTTGGAAGATTTCGGACTAGTCATTGATCAACCGACACCCATGTTCGAGGATAATCAGGGCTGCGTTAAGCTTGCCCTTAGTGAAAGGATCAACTCCAGGACAAAGCACATCATGAACTTTCAGTACCGCGAGTCGCGGACGCTTTGACGAAACCTTTACCACGACAGAGACTGGAAGCGTTAAGGCAACGGATGGGGCTCATCAAGGGATGACCTGTCGAGGAGCGGGGGTGGGGGTAGAAGAAGAAGTCGACATGCTAACCTCGTTGCGTGCGCACCCATTCTGGCGCACCTGCCCCACTTTCATAATAAACCCGTCCCGTTCACATGCACTGTTGCTGCCTCCCAGGTTTACTGCTTCCTCACAATATACTTGTTCACTGGTCACTACAGCAATAGGTTAGTCACACTCCGTGTTTGTTACTTGCTTCGCGTTTAGGCATCCGAAGACACACTTTTGGAGCACCTTGAAACATGCAACGTGCGATTTTGGTGCGTCCTGGAGCGCGTAGCCTCAATTGCACGGCATTATTTTAAACGTGGTATGAACACACAACTATCAACGCACGCTTTGCATAACGAGTCACAAACCGCATGGATATGCCAGTTTCAGACAGCTAACCCAAGGGACATAACGAACGATAACGACAAAACGCGAAAGTAACGTACCTGTAATGCGTCATAGGGTGGTTCCACGGCACACACAAAAAACACCTTGAGCGATCACTGAAACCGCATAAAAACACTGTCACACCATCGCAGCATGAAGATTGCGACGAAAATACGAATCTCACGCGCAGAACGCAGTAAAACAAAGGATGTCAAGACGGCTCCGAGAAACAGGGTCGAGTGAGCAAGAACGCGCTGAAGCACTGAGATGGCACACACAACCACTTGAATCGGAAGATGGCATGAAGGTGCCAATTAGAATGTTGTAGCGCACGAAACGGACAACGTGCACCTAGGATTTCGACGGTATCAGACGAAGGGGAGTGGGGTTACCGGTACACGACCCGCCGAAAGTGACGCGTCTCCTGAAAGGTTGCTACCAGACGCTGTGGCGCCTGTACTCCTATGCGAAAAAAGAAACAGGGCGATTAGCTTATAATATATATAACACTTTCTGCCGTAACTATATTACTCCGGCTGAGGGTCACACGCGCCGTAATTTGTGTTTACTGCCATCATCTGATGTCAGTAAACATACACACACACACACACACATATATATATATATATATATATATATATAAGGTTTTGAAGGTCTTGAAGATTCAGACGGCGCCGTATTAATACACAGAAGAAATAAGTTCACACAGAGCACCACCAAAGGAATATTTTCAGATGACTTCATTTAATTCATTTTGAAATTACACAGACACGACGTTTCGAACGGTGGACCGTTCTTTTTCAAGTGAAAAGATATAATGAGTTGGTGAGTTGGTTGACCAACTCATTATATCTTTTCACTTGAAAAAGAACGGTGCACCGTTCGAAACGTCGTGTCTGTGTAATTTCAAAATGAATTAAATGAAGTCATCTGAAAATATTCCTTTGGTGGTGCTCTGTGCGAACTTATTTCTTCTGTATATATATATAACCCTGGCAACATTACTATGCTGAACGATATTACCATATGCTTAGCAGAAATATATCGAGGCTATCGGGCGATACCCTCTTCGAGGTGGCAGCCGACACAGACATCTGAGCGGTGTTCATGACAGCAAACGCTGATAAACGTGACGCACCTTTCGTCACAATGAATAAGTCGTTGTCCTTCGAGCCTTTAACGTTGAACCGCCATGAAGGATACGCTGCATGAAGAAACGAGTGAATTACAACACTCGCCCACTACGTATGTCGTCAAAAGAAATGTGCCTTCCCTGTGAACGTTCGCTACAGCTGACACGCGGAAATATTCGTCAGTGTAGCTGAATATCAGAATCTTTACGCAGTTGGGTGTTCGTCGGATGACAACCAAGAGTTGTGAATCTGTTTGCAATTGACATGTGTGAAGTATCTAGAAATGTCTCGCGTGTGTTGCACTAGGACGATGCGTGGATGCGTCGTTTACAGGCGGAACTACAAAGCACCGCGTTAATAACGTCGCCAGCTGTACTGGCTGTCCATATGGATAAGAGCCGCCGGATTTTCCGTGTAAGAGCGCTTCATCCGGTCACGACACGTTACTCACCTGAACATCAACTGAGTACAGGTTGGGACAAAAGTTTTACGGAACGCGCAAGCGACGTACTTTTTCTTCGGTGCGACACCCTGCGGCCGACGGAAGCGGGTGAGTTCACTGCTTCGGAGGGATGGAAGGGTACGCTGTTAGCGACACACAGTGGTAGTTTCGGTGTCGCTTGGGTGTGCCTGTGAGGGAAGCTACCGCTGTGTGACACTAACAGCGTAGCCTTCCACCCCTTCGGGAACTCACCCGCTTTCGGTGACCGCTAGGGCGTCGCACCGAAGAAAAAGTATGCTGCTCGCGAGTTCCGAGGTCACATTGTAAATGAACCACAGCGGAGACAGGGGTAACTTTACCAGAAGATATATCTGCTTGCTCAAGTGTCTCGTCCAGTTTCGCTCTTTCTCATTCAGTTTATATTTCAAGCCTGTTCGAAGCTCGGCTGTACGGATACAACCAATGTAAAACAAGCCCCATCTGAAATAATGACTAAGTCACATCACAGTGGGCACATGCTGGAAAAAGACCCTTCCTGAATTGAAATGCTTTCCAGCACGTCGTTGGCACATTTTTTCTCTTTACAGACGTGGACAAGACTTTACTCCATCATTCCTGGATAGATGAGCAGTCCATCATGAGCGCGAACGCACCACCGAAGACGTGCCGGAGCACTGCGCTCATTATCTTGTTATATCTTGTGAGATCTGGCATGATCTTGTGTGTTATATTTCTTTTCTTGTATTATCTTGTTATATCTGTTTCGTGACTGGTCATCCTCTCCCAAAATCCCTTCAGGGCACTTAAGCTCGCTGCAACCTACAACCCGATTTGAGCTTGAGTGGTTGTGCTGAGAGAACAAGGACCAAGCTGCGTTGACCTTGTTTCGTTCAACCTGGACTTTTGTCATTGATGACTCACTCCATGTACCTGTTCTCATGGATAATATGTCAAGCTGCTGAATGGAAGAGGGAGTCAATGTCTGTCCTCCTCACATCACAGATATCGTGTTCATTCTAATTCTTTGGGCCCTAAAGACATCGTATTCTCATGTAACCCGGCTGCCTTTTCTTCCGAAGACTTAAGATGGGAGCTGCGATAGATATAGGGCACTGAATGAGCATTTTAGCATGATCCCACAAGGCAATCATTTCAAAAATATAAAAGACAGCGATGGACGTGAGGAGCTAATGACAACGCCATGTATTGGACCACATACACAGCTCTTGCACAGCGATGAAGAAAGAAATTTTTTTTTAAAGTTACGCATACGGAGTTCCAATACTTTGTATCACGAATAAACTTGCTTTCTTTAAAAAAACAGGAAACTTTCCAGGACGTGCATGCGTCCTTCATTTCTGAGCTTCTGTGGATTACACGAAGCAGTTTCATCTTGAAAGTCGATTTTTTCCCTGGACGCGCTAGGCCCGTGTTTGGCTGCAGACGTGTAAGCTAAAAAATGTCCTATGATCGAGCATCTTCTGTCTGTTCTCCGGACTCAGCGAAACGTTATCCATGCGAATAGATTTCGGCAGGCTCAACAGTATCTCCAACGACCAGTCCTACGCTACCTTGTATTCTTGACCTTCGCAACGTTTTCGAATCACATGAAAGGCTACATAAGTTCCACTCACCATACATACTGTTCTCCTGCGTAAAAGTCCCAGGACGTGGTTCCTTCGCGCCAGGACCTGAAAAAAAGACAGTGACCTCAATATTGGAAACGGAAGTATAGAAGCGTACCCGCTCCTGCAGGTATACATGTTGCCGTCCGCTGCGGAGAGCACAGCGATTCATGTGTCAGCAGGAAATGCTTCAAGCACAAAAGTGAATGAATCTCATAACGAAATGGTACAAATAAATTTCTGACATTTTCATTACAGTTGGCGGACCGACTCGATAACAGTAGAATCTTTCAAGACACCTAGCCAGCGCCGGATCTATAGGGGAGGGAGATTTTACGCATTGCTCTCGTGCTAATGAGAGCATTTGATCCCTTTGGTTACCTGATACTGTTACCACTTTCAGAACAAAAATCCTTTCGATAGATCGTCCGCAGCAAATTCGTGAAGGAACACAGTTTTTTTCTTTATTTTGTTCATTACGCGTATTCAGAGACGCGTCTTTCCTTCACCTCTAATATGAGAGGGTGAAAGAGCACACTATCGCTTCTTGCGTCTTTGCTGGAAAAAGATTACGACAGGCCGCACCTGTCCGTATCGAGGCAGAGCGGCTGAGCATTCGCCAGTGTGACGTACCACTTCCTTAACGAGCTTAAAGGGACTATGAAACGATTTTTTTCTTCGTTTCGTTCGAAAGAAGACATTTTTCTGAGTCTAGAACCGAAATTTTACTTTCGTCGCGCGAGCGGATTTCTCGGGAGCGAATTTAAACGGAGCGGCGTAGGGAGGACAGCTGGCGCCGCGACGAGCTGCCGAGCGGAGACACAACGGGTAACTTGACGCGACCACGGCCGGCTCAGCAATACGTCATCGTGACGTGTTGCCGAGCCGAGGAATCCCGCCAGGAGCATGCGCCGTAGGATCCCGCGTATGCGTTCATCGGGAGTGGAAATCTCCATGACAGCAGCTTTCGGCAGTGGCGGCAGCCACAGCGCAAGCTCGCGGCATTACTTGCCATTGTGCAACACCGGTGACGTAACGGAGATCCGAAGAGCGGTCCGTACAGTTACACCATCGGCAGGGAAATATGCGCGGGAGAGGAGGAACGCGGAAGAGACATTTCCAGCGCGCGCTCCTCGCAGAGTGGAGCGATTTCGTTCGGAAAAATTTGTGGCATATTAGTTTCTCTGCGGGAAGAACAGTTTCCATCGCAAAAAGTATGGGGGTTCGGGAAATTTCATAGTCCCTTTAACTTGCGCAGTTGAAGCTCTGTGTGTCGGCGATAGCTCAGAAACTGGCGCATGCGTTACAGCAGTTGTGTAGGTTGCTCTGTCGCTGGACACTAGGATGCCGTTGATACGGGCACGTTTTACGGACATGTCCTGGTGGTATCCGACGCTCCTACAACATACCTCCGACGAGCACTCCACTGTCACGTGTTTGATGCATTTCACGGTTTGGCTCATCAGAGTACTGAGAACCCCAAAAATATTTCTATTTAGTTTTTCACTGCGTCGAGCTCTGTAAGGAATCAAATGAGCTCCTGCTAGGGAGCGACGAACGCAGGGGACGTACAGAGGTTAGAAAGCGATAGAAACCGGGCTGTTTGGTGCTTTTGGCAAAGACACCGCTTAAGTACACCAACTGCGCACAACCGACTCCTAGTGGCAGCCAAGGCCATCATAGTGTTATCACAAAGATAACTAACTCGAATTCTGGTTCTTGGAAGGCGTTTACTTGATGCTCCTGGTTGCGTGATAACTTTGTGATTACAGCATGATGGCCTTGGCTGCCACTAGGAGTGGATGGTGTGCAGTTGGTGTACTTAAGCGGTGTCTCTGCCATGAAAGGTGTTTGTCAGTCCCCAAGCAGCACAATGTACTGAAAGTCGGGTGCAATAGGGGTGGACGGGTAGGTGGAAGACCTTGAACAGACTCGTCAAACTAAAGATAATTGATATGACACATACCGTCCACCCCTATTGCACTCGACTTTCAGTACATTGTGCTGCCTGGGTCAGTGCTTCGTCTGTTTTGTCTGTCTGTGTCCCCTGCACTGGGGTTTTATCGCTTTTAGGACGTACAGAGCACGCTCTAGGCTTAGAGGCGCATGGAAGTTACATTTAACATGGCTCGAAACCCTGCTTTATCTATGAAGCTGTCCACCAGGAGGCGCCATGCAAAAGTATTTTCGCTCTGCGGTGTATTGTCACTGCGCAATAAAATTTACAAAAGACAGTCGGACAAAACAGTAGCGGACGAGGGACATGAGCCTCGCGTGACGTAGAAACTGCTCAGTGCCTTTTGGAAGAGTGAAAGCGCATTGTAGTGATTTAGGAGTACAGTCCTTTGTCAACTGTCGACCTCAAACGTGCACGTAGCCTTGCAGCCGATTATCTCCCCCACCAATGAACGTGGCAGTCGCATGCAGACGACTGCGCATGCGCATATGCTCACTCGAAAAATGTCCATTTCCGCTCACCTGCGTCGAACCACAACCGCACTCTGTTCTCCCCCGCCAGCGCCTCGAGACCAGTCTTTCGTTGCATTAAGACACGCCCTGAAACACACGCATTAAACTTAACTGAAAGGACTTACTCGAAGGACGCACACAACACATCAACGTATATTGATATTACCAGTTACATTCCTGCCAGAATATCTGAGCAAACCCTACATGACCCGCAATTTGTAGCATCGGTGCCTTTAATGCCAACAGAAACTGACTAGTTCAGTTCAGTCGCAGAGTTGCGGGAACTCCCGAGTGTATTCTAGCAAGGATTCTCCGAGTGCAGGCGTCTTGAAACGGACCCATTTCACTGGCCGTTTTCCGCAGTTGACAATATCCTTGATGCCTATAACAGATGTAACTGGTTGACCTGCAGTGCGGCGCACCGACAGGAAGACGCGCACTGAAGTTGGTGCCGCTTCGTTGCATATACTCACAGAAACGAAACGGATCAATCAACGCTTACATCCTTTACTGAGCCCCTTAATTTGCCAATATTACCCTTACTGAGCGTAAATTTCGACAAAGCGGCTGACGCCGTGTTCGTCAAGCTGTGTTTTATTCATGGTACCCGTCAAGGTGTCCGCTGTAAGCGTACAGGCCGTAGCTTTATGCGTTAATGGCACGGGAAACGGGATTTACTCTTATATTCTGACGCATAAGATTTCGCTTTGACAGATAAACTCAGGCTTTGCGTTGCAATATCAGTCCTTCACGGCTATATTGACACATATCGTTCTTCAAATGTTATACGGGCCCTGCTGCCTAAGAGCGCGTGCAAGTATGTTGTGTCTTCTGTAAACTGCAAAGCAACTAAATGTTACCGACTTATTTCATGTCAAACGTAATGCGGGAAGAAACGGCATCGAACGAGAAAACTTGCACAATTTAGTCAGCCAAGCACGCCGTCGGCCAGCAACGGCCAGAGTTGATTATCCCGGCTATCTCCACGCTGTAAATGCGTACGCGTACGCCCATTGTTCACTGGGGCTGGTATCTTCATGTGTGGTCTTCTACAAGCAGATCATTTTGGTACAGGTGACTCTCGTTTCTTTCGTTTTTTTTTTTCTTTTTCGAGATGCGTCTCCCGCCGTTGAAGCGTATGTGTTAGTGATTCAGTTGCAAAATATTTCTTTGAAATTGTAGTTCAAATTATTATTGGAGATTATAGCTCAGCATGATGTGTTCAAGCAAATGCATCCTCAGGAACAGGAGACACTCCTCGTAGCCATGCCCCACTGCCCAATACCTCGCATGCACCCTCATCTGCCTCAGATCCTGCTCCTAAACAGCAATTGTATCATACATGAACAGTGAACATTGAGCATACGTGAATATTGAATATACGCTCGAGTGTCGCTTTTTGTACTCTCCTTTCAATTCTCAGTCTTTTTTCTTTTTTTTTTGCATGAAATCTGTTCTGAAGATTACGCTGGTACAAAGTAGTTTACCTCGCAGCGACAAAGTGGTCGGTTGCACCTATACAGCGTTCTGTGTTGACGTATACTATCCGGTATAACTAGTGGTATATGGCCGTAATAAAGGGAAATATAAGGATAAAGACTATACGCATAAAATAGAAATCAATGGCTCACTTCTAAAATAGCCGTCTAAAAACGATCAAATTCTTGACCTTTACTATCGTTTTTTAACGCTTACTATCTGTTCTTTTTTCTTCTGAGAGTGTACTTATGGCGGATGAAAGTGTCTGAAGATACGTATGTTATCGCGATGTACTGTCGCGTATGTTGCCGCGGTAGATAAGTATATTGTAGCGGTTGTCGCGAAACGTATGTTGTACGTGTTCCCCAAGCAGCACAATGTACTGAAAGTCGAGTGCAATGGGGGTGTGCGGGTAGGTGGAAGGCCTTGAACAGACCTGTGAAACTAAAGAACATTGATAAGACGCACACCGTCCACCCCCATTGCACTCGAGTTTGAGTACATTGTGCTGCCTGGGTCGGTACCTGCTGGATTAAAGGCGGGCATATGACCCGCTTCCCCCACCACTACAATTGTCACTGTTTCTACTGCAAACGATACGGCATGAGCTTCTCGCCAAAGCACATGCGTAACAAAAACTGTCGTGCGCTTGGAGAATGCTACGACAGTTGTAAGATTCGTAGACTCCATGCCTTCTCCAGCGCATGATCATTTTCGAAGCACATGGCATAGACATCAACGACTGTCGCGGATAGAGTCACTAAATAAGCTACGCTTCAGAGTAACGACACTGAGGCAAAAACAGCCGCCATGTTGTTTCGGA
This sequence comes from Ornithodoros turicata, assembly GCF_037126465.1. NCBI lineage: Eukaryota > Metazoa > Arthropoda > Arachnida > Ixodida > Argasidae > Ornithodoros > Ornithodoros turicata. The sequence continues at coordinate 14,525,575 of NC_088208.1, forward strand.
TGACCTCCAGCCCCACCTCTATGTTGGCAGTAGAAATAGATGAAGATGAAGTTCAGCAGTGGAAGAAGACAACACTTCGAAGAGTGCTAAATGGATGGCGCTGGAGGTCATCCGAAACCACATGGCGGCTCAGTGTAGATACTCTGAAGCGTAGCTTATTTAGTGACTCTAGTCGCGGAGAGTCTTATTGTGCCAAAATCAGCCGACGAGCGCTGCCCCCCAGCTGTTTCCTTTTTCGGGTTACTGGAGCAGTAAAGAGTTTTTTGAAGCCTTCATGCATAGGCACAATGTGGTGAATGACATCACCATGACAGTTTCCGGCGACTGCCCAGAAAAGCAGCTCGAAATAAAGAGTCGCCGACGCATAATGCTCCTGCAGAGCGGCCGCTGTGAGAGCCTTAGTCAAGTACCACTGTCTTTTCTTAAAAGTGCTATAAGTCATTGCTAGCGATCAAGATCTAATGGCTGAAGTGTTTGTTAAAGCCACAGTCCGGATTTCATGAGAGTATTCGGACTTAGACTGTGTCCGATTGTGCTCCACACGTACATGGTCAACGCAGAATATAAAGGCCGAAAGCTTCCCCATTTTAGAGAGAATAAATTAAATCCTACGGTTACCCCATGTCCGGTTTCGTTTTCTCCATGACGTCATTCTTGTTCCCGTCACAACTGCGCAAAACAACACAACAACATTACGCGCTTGGTTGGGGTGCAAAGTGAGATTTTCATGTGCCATTTTCAGGTGAGACTTGACCCAGTTGACATTGGCGAATTGATTTAATAACTTATGTTATCCCGCACTATCTAGCGTGTTACATTTGTTACGCAAGTGTTGATCCTGTAACTCGGAGAGACACGTCTGACAAACGTTTATGCTGCGAAGGCAAAATCTGTCACGAGAACGAGGTCGACACTTTGTAACACTTACTCGTGTCTTCAAGAGGCATTGGCATACGGCACCGAACTTTTATCCAGGACGGTGAATACTGGCTGTCCGAAACTGTTTTAGGGATGCGGTCTCAGCAAAGCCCAAAAACGACACGTTCTTGTTCTCACGATGCACTAACCCAGACAACACGAAACGTTATTCGGACGTCCGAAGAAGATCCCAACGTCCCACGTTCCAGAAGGTGCGTCCCTGGACGTGTCCGTCGTACAGCGCGGCTGTACTTTCTTTCTTTCCTTTTTTTTTCGATGAGGAAGTCCCAGAAATGTCGGTCAGCATGCGAAGTAGCGATATGGGCACTCCCACTCTTACGTGTTTGTTGAGAGGAGGAGGGAGGAGGAGGAGTGTCGTTGGGAGGAACCCGAGAGGTCTGCCTGCCTGATTAGGCGGCATGTTTCTCGGGAAGGGAAAGGTGGTGGAGAGGAGGAGAGGAAAGGGTGAAGTGGAAGACCGAGCGGAATCCGCTCGGGGGGAGGATAGCTGCGTCCATGGGCCGACTTCAGGGGAACTGTGCCGGCATACGCCTATTACACATCTGAGGGAAACCCAGGAAAAACCCCAGACGGCACAGCCGGCCCGCGGATTCGAACCGCGGACCTCCCAGTCTCCAAGCGCACGCGTTACCGCTGCGCCACCGGAGCTGGTTTTGTTGAGAGAAAGAGTGAAAGTGAGGCGTTCGCGCGGCAGCCGATCTGTGACGCCATTTGATGAGTTTCCATCGCATTTCCGAGTAGAGTATGTAATATTTGGAAGAATACGAAGCACCGCTACGGTAAACATTAAATCGAGATGCTTATTCCTTTGTGGAAATAATTGGAGGTGTTTGTGTTCGTGGTGAGGATTATGACGAATACAGGCGTGTGGCTCGCTGAAACTGACCCTTGAAAGTGGCGGAAAGGCAAATTCCCGTTGACGTCCTTGTCCTGCATGTTAGGTGTTCGTGTGCCTGCTTAGCTTGTGAGGTACAGGCGAGAGCACTGACACCTGCACTCCTGGTCTAGATGCACAGTCTAGAGCTTTGGCAGAGTCGCTCCGTTCTCCTCCACACTCCGAAGCGTTCTGTCTGTGGGCCGTAGAGGAACCCAACATCTCCTAAAATAACCCGCACATATTACCACGTGAGCCTCCACCACCTCCTCTACGGTCTGCATTGTGTCGGCCCTGTTGTGCATTCTGCCCCTGTGCAAAGTCGTTGCCGTTTTCGAGTGCTGGACTTACCTTGTACTTTTGCCGGCAACTGCCTGCACTGCACTGTCACTTATGCACGATCTTGGTGCTGGATCTTCCATGAGCTTTGCAGCCCGACCCGGAACTAGAACATTCTTCTTCCTCCTCCTCCTCATCATCATACTTTCTGGGCCTTATTCACCAGTTCCGCTGTCGCGGGAACTTTTTATTTAGTTATTGTTACTACATGCTTTCTTACGTGGATTCGGAACTTCCTTACAAACAGGAAACAGTATGTCGTTGCAAATGGTACCACCTCCAGTCTCGCTCATGTAGCTTCTGGTATTCCGCAGGGTTCGGTAATAGGTCCACTTCTTTTCTTGATTTACATCAATGACCTGCCTTGTGATCTATCGTGTAGGGTGAGACTGTTTGCAGACGACTGCGTTATATACCACCCAACTACTAATTTCTCTGACATCCAATTACTACAGTACGACCTTCAGAAAATTTTTCAATGGTGCACGGCCTGGCAACTCCCTGTTAATTCCGAGAAGTGTAAGGTTTTGTCATTCTCTCGCCGTTCAAGCTTAAATCACCCGTACAACCTCGGACCCTGTGAACTACAACATGTAAAGACCTACAAATATCTTGGCGTCCACCTCACTTGTGACATGACTTGGACTGAGCACGTTACATACATCACAGCGAAAGCTAACCGCTCCCTTGGGTATCTCCGCCGCAACCTTCGTTCTTGTCCACCTATAACAAAAAAAGCTGCCTACACGAGCTTCATCAGGCCCATACTTGAGTATGCCTCCCCCATCTGGAGTCCTTACCACTCCAACCTCTCTTGTGCAGTTGAGGCGGTGCAGAACCGCGCAGTTCGATTCATTTTAAAAAATTTTTCTCCATATAGTAGTATAACAACAATGAAGTCGTCTATTGATATCCCAACATTAGATTTACGTAGGAAAGTATCCAGTCTCTGTCTCTTTCATAAGGTCTACCACAACACAATCTTAAGCACAAACTTTTTAAGAAATGCGGCGTTTATCTCTGCACGACTGGACCATGACTACAAGGTTGAACTAACACATTGCCACCATGATTTCTTCCTTAACTCATTTGGTTGTTACATAGCGAAATGTTGGAATGATTTACCTCGTAACATTGCAGTGCTTCATGATCCTTTAGAATTCAAAAAAACAGTCACCGCACTCATCATAGGGGACAATGAAAGAACAGTGTGTAGCTGAAGTCTGTACCTTTTGTGTCTTTGTAAAAATTTATTTATATAACCCATGTTAACCCATACAGTATGTACCTAGTGTGTTCTTATATGTGCTGTGTCCGCCGTCCGTTATGTAGTGCCCAATGGCCTTTAACGTACCATGAAATTAAACATGCACTGCTACCTGCATGCGTAGAGGGGGAGGGGGAGAACAAGTAACTTTTAAACAGAGCCGTATAACCCGTGTTGCCGCAGGACTGGAAGACAATGATCGTCGATTGTCGTCCCCATTCTCAAATGTGGTAACAGTGAGTATGTTAATAACTATCGCCCAATTTCTATCACACGCATCGCGTGCAATATTCTCGAAAACAAGAATCTTCTCGAACTTAGTCAAGTTCCTTGAGGAAAAACGGTTTTTTCTACCCACTGCAGCACGGAAATACGTTTTTCGGAAGTACTATTCTTGTGAGACGCAACTAACACAACTTTTGTCTCATTGGATGCCGCCAATCTTTGCCACCAGGGGATCCCATTCGTTGCCGCCAAAGACGGCTCTGTTTTCATTCCGTTTTTCTTCTAAACGGTAGCGCTCTGTGAACTAATTTTGCTTGCATCATACTAATTGATACATAAACTTTCATTTGAGGGCAGGTTGTCTTTGCATTTTAGTCACCCTTTATATCTGATAAAACTGCTCTGAAGCACATCAAATACGGCGTGCATTGTGCTGAGCTTTCGGCCATCAAGCCAATATCTGCATTTCCAGGAATGGGTTTGGTATCCAATGGCCCGGCCATATTCCCGTACCCCACCTCAACTATTTTACTTTTGCCTTCCTTTACATTATTTGATAACCCACCTTCACTGAACTCCCTTATCATTACCATTAGAATTTCCGATCGCCAATACCCGAAACGCAATATTTGTTCTTTGTTACGAATGACTGCCTTCCTAGGCGTTGTTGGGCCCTGTTTAAAAAAAAACAAAAATTTTTTTGGCGCCCTGCTACGCATGCCAGTAGCAGTGCATGCAGTAACAATTGTTAACCCCGAGCCGTTTTAGCGAAGCCAGGATTTCCCAGGATCGTGGGACGGGATTGTGGCGAGTTATGTGGTGGATCCGGTTATAGTCTCGGACGGGTCGGAACTATCTGACCCGCATCCGATTCATACCCGCAGGTGCAAATCCGCACCCGACACCCCGCTTCCCGTTACAAACTGAGACCCGCATCCGACCGTGGCCTGCACATTTTTTTTTTTCAGAATTTTCACTCGCAGCCGACCCGTAACGTGATGAACGTTGAGAGTACTCCCTGGTCCATGTCTCACTATTAGATGTGTCTCTGTACATGGTCTCTTGGATCACATCAGCGCAGGAGCCAAAAAGATGGGAAGGCGTGGTGGGTTGTTCCTTGAGGCATGATGATACGAAACGCGACATGGACAAAGAAGGACAGAAGAACAGACGCTGTTGCACCCTCAACCGGTAACCGCATACGACGAATTCTCGACGCAAAAACGGCTAACTTTCCCGCCGGCACGACAACTTGCCGGAAAAACGGCGGGACGAACCGCAGGCACAGATTTCCACTGCGGCAGTGCCGTGTATGCCAAAGGGAGTCTTGTCATTAATGGGACCTGTATATACCTGGAGCTCCACCCACTTTTTGAGCTCTCTGGCCAATCACGAGGCAAAATACAGTTCGCTATTAATCCCAGGCTATCCAAGCTATAAATTATCTGTATTTACTGGGTGCCGACATTTTCGGGAAACTGTATTGGATTGGATTGAATAGGATATTCCCTGACGACCAAGTAACATAATGGATTTTGCGTCCACTTTTAACGGCGCCATCTGGATGGAGAGCGGCATGTCGGGAAGACGCGGAATAGCAGAAGGCAGAAGTGGCAGAAGTAGCAGAAGCAGAAGTGCATGCTAGCAGAATTGATTGGCCGGTAAAACCGCCAGTTGGAACAGACTACCTGTATTATACGTATTTTAACTATAAAACATAACATGATTGAATCGAGAATGGGCAAAGGTGCGTACATGAATAAAACTATGTCATAAAATGCAAATTTTTGGCAATGCGTAGCATTTTTCTCGCTATTTGCCCGTGATTGCTGTCGGTACTAGGCCTAACAAGGACGACAAAACATGCCATTTTCAGGCAAACATTGACACTGGAGCGTAATTTAAAGGTGATTTGCAAGATAATTGCAACAGAATCGACACTTAGGGAATAAAATTGATGTAATTTGTAAAAAAAATGGCCAAGAAATCTTCGCTTCGCCGTTCCAAGCTACGCCGCCATTTCCGGGAAAATTTTGGTGTCATGGCGGCCCGCATAGAAAACAGCAGCCAATGAAAAACGCTCAATTTGATTGACAAGTCGAGCCTCTTTTTTAGGCTCCTCCTAATGGCCAGACTCCCTTTGGCATACACGGCACTGCACTGCGGCGGACGATCGCGACCTAGCGGGAATTTCATTAGTCGTGCTAAATTTGACTTCAAATAAATATTTTGCTAAAAAGTTATAGTGGCACCCAGAGGTTCACGCAGTCAATGGGTATCCGCACGAGCGACTTTTCCGAGCAAGATCTAGGTGAAGGCGCGAGGGCGACAGGAGTGGCGTCCTAGTTTATTGGGTGCACGTGAGCAACGTCACGTCTTCTCCTGCACTCATCTACCGCCGAACGAGAACCTGTGCGTTCAGCGCCGTACCAGGGGAATGAACGTGTAGTATATTTCTATTGTCGGGAAAAACTCACGTGACCTCAGACGTCGGGCCAATCGTTGGGCCTCGGTAGAGTAGTTTTTTGCTTTGTTTTATTTTGTCTCCATGGGTGACGCGTGACGTAAAGCGACGCTGCCGAGGGGTTCTCTTTCCCTTTCCCCTCTGTTCTCTCCCCGCTTTGGCGGTTCTGGATTTTCGTTCGCATCCAGTGAAATAAATAAAACGCGGAAGCGTTGGCTCTTTCTGTTGCACAAGGTGCTTTATTTTTCGGGATTGGTATTTCCAAATCACACATATGCAGTCTTCTGTATCTGCGCCAAACACGAACTTGACATGAACATTGTTTCTGAAGTTCGAGTAATATGCCGAAGCAACTTCACATTCACTGTTAGCTGATGTCTCAAGTGGAAGACTTCACAGTAGATCAGTAAATTCAGTGCACAGGCACACACATTCACAAATCCAGCATGACAGGAAACATGTCCATATCCCTTTGCTGCTTGTATAGTGTCACATGTCAAGGCTGACCCGTCACAAAGGAACCTGTGCAGCTGCTAAGCCAAAAGATGATGTTCCAACCACTCAGAGTGGCATATCCATTCTATTGCGTCCATGCCGATGCTTTTCTGAAGCAGATATGAGTTGAGCAGTACCTAGTTGATACCTGAGCAAGAAAGACCAGAACTGGGATCAGAAAACGTGAAAACTAAAAATTATACCGGCCGAAATGCTGAGTATATGCCACAGGTGCGGTGCTATGCTATGCTACGCTAAGCGGCAGAATAGGAATAGGCAGGAATAGGAACTGACTTACCTGCCATCGAGTGGAAAAACACAGTATTGATCCTCCTTGAATCGGTTGTCGCGCCAAGCAAGCGAAGCAGACCTGCGCCTTCCACTTATCTATCTCTGAATTTACTTGCAGAAGTATCCAAGAGGATTCGAGTTTTGCAGAGTCGGTATCGACGGGCACTAAAAGCCATCCAAAGCGGTACCGGCAAAGATGCTTTGCGTGCGTCCCTGCTGCACCATATTTCGAAACTTTACGGCGAACTGCTCCGGCACCCCAGCCCCAGACACGGCGGAGCCCGCTTTCCCGCGCCACGGAAAGGTTATAATTTCAAACCGACCAATGAGCGCTCGCATACCAGGGGAGCGGCCGCAGGAGCCAATGGGATGCTCTCGGTAGAGAACTCGCGCTTCCACGTAAAAATTTTGACGTTTCATGACGTTTGATGACGCGAAAGGCTCGCAGCGCCTCACTTTAGTCCGCAAAGGAACCCGCGAGTTTCAACCCCTTGGCCGTACGATGGCCGGATGCATGGTGATGCAAGCGTTGTGCAACTTGCCGGTCATGTCTCCATGTTTCTAGTGTTTGTTTCGTGTGATTTTTGCCTGCGCGTCGCGTACTGCATTGTCACGTTTCTCTAGTGACAGGTACGTACGCTTTTGGAACGCTCTACGTAGAGATAGGCAGTGTCCGTTAACTGAAACGCTGTTGGTGAGTCAGTTCCACATGGGCCGGTGCTGCGTTCCTCGCTGCCGAGACAACAACTACGAGGGCCCCATAGTGCATGTGTTCTCGTTTCCAAAGGATAAAGCTCTCAAAGAATCGTACCTGAAGGCGATTCCACGCGCAGATTTTAAACCGAGCATTCTCTCCAAGGTATGTACGAAGTAAACTTGAAGCCACTGCCGCTGGAATGCGCTGTGGGATCTTGCTTACATGCTTGTTGTAATACGGTTGTCCTGATTCTCTCGCAGGTCTGCGAACTGCATTTTCAGCAATCGGAATTGTCGCGAAACTCGCGCGCGGCGATGGGGCGCTACTGGGAAGACGACTGAAATCGAAAGCGATCGACTACGATTGGTGCTAGGTGCTGTGCCCTCGGTTTATTCAAACTGCCCCGGCCTGCATGTCATCTACGCGTGTTCGTCACAAATCAACGAACTCCAAACGCGCCAAGATGAGGAACAGGACCATTCAGAAACCCGTAGAAAATTCCCTAGGAAACCAGAAGAGAAGTAGTGATGAAGAATTCAGTGTCTTCTATGATGACTTCAAAAGCAAGTTAGGAGGCATCTGCAACACCAATTTTGGACAATGAGTGTGACCGACAAGTGTGTGATGTTTCTCCACATTGTAAGCAACCCATCATCACTTAGTTATAGTGTTCGAAGGAGTAAAGTGGCATTTTCAACGTTCGGATAAATATACAGTGAACCCTCGTTAATATGACCGCCTCTGTTCCCGCAGATTTTGGTCATAAAGCGAATTGTCATAATAACGAGAAAGCGGTCCAGTGGGGACCAGAGGGCATGCACGGCAGAACAAAACGTACGCATGATGCTGTACAACAATTTATTTAATAAAAAAGTCTGTCAGCAATGACTGCTTGGAGTAGCTTGCAGTGATCAGCTTTTCTAACTATACAAGAGTATTATCGATCACGCAAACATTATTAATGTCATTGTGTTGCTCAAAAAACAATAAGGCAACCTTCAGTGCTTCACTGCTTTAGCAATCCGAGAAGAGGTATGAGTAATCTCGAGGTCAACAACGCCTTGCGTCACCCTAATACTTTGCGCCCCACTTTAACTGTGTCACTTTGTTCCTGAGAAACTTAAGCAGCCACTCAAAGGGGTGCTTGACGCGGTCATAATAACCGGAGGATAATACGTGTCTTTGACCCCAGCTGTGCCCAAAAATCTCGGTCATAGTCCGATAAGCGGAATGTCATATTAACGGGAAGGATTTACATGGGGAAAAAACCGTTCCCCAGGAATTCGGTCATAAAGCGTGAATGTCAGATTAACGGGGGTCATAATAACAAGGGTTCACTGTATAAACTTAGAAGTGCTTCATTCACCAGTTGGCCTTGTTCCTCAGTTGATGCTAAATTCCATTACATTTGTTGAAACACCGCTTTCAACAACAAGAGCGCGACGTCGCTTACTTAGGCACGCTCTGGCGACCGTCCAAGTATCAGAGGGAAGCAGCGGAGGGACAACTAGCGTGACGTCACGGCGTGCATGATGAGGCCTTCTGTTATCTAGGTGGTGTTGTGCGGATACCTGGTTAAAGCATACTCGCGAAGCAAGCGCTACAAAAGCGCCCTCAGACGTCCGCCCGCTGCTGGGCGGACGACGGCACGCTTCCCAGTTCCCAGGTTGGTCATACGGGCATCCGAAATGCCCGCCCTGTCCGCTCCTGGAACGGTAGTACCAGCTCCGGTGGCGCAGCGGTAACGCGTGCGCTTGGAGACTGGGAGGTCCGCGGTTCGAATCCGCGGGCCGGCTGTGCCGTCTGGGGTTTTTCCTGGGTTTCCCTGAGATGTGTAATAGGCGTATGCCGGCACAGTTCCCCTGAAGTCTGCCCATGGACGCAGCTATCCTACCCCCGAGCGGATTTCGCTCGGTCTTCCACTTCACCCTTTCCTATCCTCCTCTCCACCACCTTTCCCTTCCCGAGAAACATGCCGCCTAATCAGGCAGACCTCTCGGGTTCCTCCCAACGACACTCCTCCTCCTCCTGGAACGGTAGTGCAGCGGTCCTATTGGCTGCCGTCGAGCGGCCGCTTCCGTTCTTCGCCGGATTTTTGAGGCCGTCGCTGTCGTCGAGAAATGCGGTAACCGCATACGACAAACTCTCGACGGAAAACTGGCCACCGTCACCGTTTTTCCGGCGAGCCGATGCAAGCAAGCGGAAGCGGCCGCTCGACGGCAGCCAATAGGAGCGCTCCACGCGCTATCGTTCCACGCACGGACGCGGCTGACATTTCGGATGCCCGTATGACCAACCTGGGAACTGGGAAGCATGCCGTCGCCCGCGCGCTGCTGTCTGAGGGCGCCTTTGTAGCGCTTGCTTCGCGAATATGCTTGGACCGCAAGAACTTCTGTGTGCCACTATAACTTTTCTATGTGTAGCAAAATGTTTATCAGTTAATTTCAAGTCAAAATTTAACACGGACTAACGAAACGCCCGCTAGGGAGCCACCATCCGCCGCAGTAGCTAGAAATCTGTGCATGCGGTTCGTCCCGCCGTTTTTTCGTCCAGAAATCTTCGTATGCGGCTCACCGGAAAAACGGTGACGGTGGCCGGTTTTCCGTCGAGAATTCGTCGTATGCGGTTGCCGTTTAACGGTGTGAGCGTTTGTTCCGCCCTTGTCAGCGACGTTTTAAGTCCTATTTCGAGCCACTGCAGTACAGAGGCGTAAGAAATTGAGCAGCTTGGTGTACTTTCTAATAGTACTCTGGTAAAATGAGTCAACCGCACACGACCAGCAACTTTAATACAAATCTTATTTGTAGACTTCTGCCAGGCATATTCCCATCTTCCCTGATGTCTTCTCCGAAGAGACAAAACCTCGACGTCACTTCTTCGTACCCGGCCAACCGTTGATCAAGAGAAGAGAGGAAGTGATCTATTGTCGACAAGCAGTTATTTATGCGGAACTCCTCTGAAGGGCAACTAAACAACCATGCTTCGGGGGCAATTCCATAGCCTTGTGGACTGGATCGTCGATTTTCATTTAAAAAATTGAATTCCCTCGTTTCCATTACATATTCCCCAATCATATGGTAGAGATCGAATGCTTCATGATTTGCGGCAAAGCCTTTCGGCGATCTGAATAAGGCAATTAAGCTGTTCAAGGCCATTGTGGCCAAGGCTGATTTTGCAACGTTATGGTGTTCTTGCCGTTTATGTTTAAAGGAGCTGTAAAGTGAATTTCAACCCAGGGTTATCTTATGATTTTATGAAATCTAGGAAGAGTACATCTCAGTTAAGAATTATTTCTTTTCGAATCCCATTTTTCTTTGAGTAATTGAATTTCAAAGATTGCATTCGAACGCAAAGCTCAGTACACTCTAAATCTTTTCACACCTTTAAAGGTGTAATAACGTGCATGGTGCACGCCTTTTTAGGTGTAATTTTGGTAACATCATAATGGAGCACGGTTTCGCACAAATTTTCTTTACTCGAGTGTTGTCTGTCCTCCAAAAATGCAGTCTTGCAACATCTCAACATTGTTGAACAGTATTGTAGACACTTGCGCGTGCTCGATTATCGGTAGCGATGCATATATGCATTAGCACGTACTGACAATATCCAAGACATAATGAAAGCAAGATTTGCACTGACATTTGATCTTTAGTAATGCTTTCCTAATTTTGTAAAATATCATCCTGGAGATGTAATGTCACGCAACCAGCTTGAATGTGCATAGCGCACACCTTTAAAGGTGTGAAAAAGTTTACAGTGTACTCCCTCAGCAACAACACTGGGTTGGCTCGTGTCGGCTACGGCTAGTCTCTCCTTTGTAATCCGCTTCCCGGTCTGTGGCGGAGGCATAATGTTGCTTTGACGTCCACGTCGTGTGATGTTGATTTTTCCAAACCTGAACGCCCTCGAGCTTGCGATAGTCCAGCAGTCACGCCCGCAAAACTTTTGTTCTTACGAGCGCACGCGGTAGACGCGGCAACATGACACGACATCATCCGCAGAATCGCCGACGGAGGATGAATTACCGTCATTGCAGTCATCTGGCCGCCGTGGGAAACACTCTTCATGTGTAATGAAAATGTTGACAACCTCGCAGCGGAAATATAATGCATTGTTCTTCCGGTCCACGTGTCCTTGCGGCAAATGCGTGCAGGTGCCGACGGCAGAGGAATGCCTTTGTTGCCGCGAAACGAGACGTTACTGAACCAGCGCATCGGTTGCATTTCGAGAAGTCTGTACTTTGAAATACTGTGGCTGAAGACTGAGTTGCTCCAGGTATCCTACTGCTACGGGAGAGAAAGCGACCAGTACGTGAACGAGTAAGTGAACAAGTGAGTTCATTCATGCGTACCTTCGGTTTGCTATTAGTAGTTACTATCATAATTTTACGCTGTTCATAGTACATGCAGGAAGTTTCGGTACGTTGCCTACAAACATTTTACCAGGTGGCTCTGGGGACCATTAGGAAAAAAAGCACTGCAGAAAAGTCCTCGAAACGTGTGCTGTACATGCCGTAAGGGAAACTTTCCTCTGAAGCATACAAAGGTTTTTTGCCTTTTTGTTGTGTGATGCAGTAGGTGCTGTCTGACCATGTGTTTATCCGCTTTCACTGAGACGAAGCTCTCACTTTTCTTTCAGGTGCTTGTAGGCAGCTTTGAAGGCCTCCCATGTTGACGGCAGTACACTGGATGGTTTGGTCGTGAACACTGCTTGATCACAACAGCATCCCTTTCATGAACAATAGAGGTCTGCCATATACCCTTCTGAAATAACCAGACAGCCACTACGCAGCAAAATACATTCTACAGACATCAAAGCTTGTAATGTTGCTTTATTGATAATTGTGTTTATGAATGAGCATACAAGTGAGAGCAGTACACGAGCAAACAATGAAGGAGAACATCCCCATACTGTGTTCATATCAATTTGCAAGTGCTACCTCGCACCAACCAGTAACACAATGTATGTATGCTTTTTTTCTTCTTCTGTTCGGCGCACAGGTGTTTACCACAAACACGTTCCAGTCCATTAGCTCTAAGAGAACATAGGCTATCGCCTTGCCTATAATCGATATATATATATAGATATATATCGATTCAGCTGTGATCGTATCGAGGCTCAATTTCTATGTTCCACATTGCAACACTAGAACCCACAAAATATTTTATGTATGTGGTAACTCCCATTCCGAGGTTCTTGATCTGTTCAGTGGTGACCTATATGTGGCACCGTACGCAAACTTCGATGCGTTCTTCATGATGTGTCCAAAGGTAGGCCGGTTGTAGCCTCGCGATCTACAATAAAGAATGCAGAAAGCAGTGGCCATCCAGAACAGGCCACTGCTTTCTGCATTCTTTATTACATGCCACAACTTTGTATTACAAAAAAAAAAAAAAAAACTTTGCTTGTTCTGGAATTTTCCCCACGTAACCACTAACCTCCTTATCTTTCGCTATGCTTGCCAATTCTTGCCTGTTGTCCCGTTTCGTCCACGTGTTCGTGAACCTTCCATTTTCTGTAACCGGTCTGTAGCCTAGATCACTACGTTCACATAATCCCCTCCACACCCTAACAAAGCAGCCATTCACTCCGGCCGTAGAAGCCCGCAGGGATCCTTTCTTCCCTCCGGGCTGTTGACCCACAATTCGCATGAACCTTTAAACACGTCACACCTAACCCTTTAAATACCATGCCAATGATGAGGACGGTGCCCAGAAGAAGAACAGTCTCTGTTCGAAATATCGGCGGCTTCTGTCCTGAGGCAACTTCCTTCCTACATCTCTACCGGTTCGCTGGATTTCTACCCATCTATATTTGTTTGTTTTGTTTTATGTAATTATAGTGTTTTAATTCACTTCTTTATATTGGCTGTTTGTATGGTGCTCCATTATGGAGGCCCTCGGGCCAGTCATGGGCACTAGAAAAGTAGAAATAAATAAATAAATCTCGAGTTCGGGACTTTATTAGTATAAGAAGGCCTCAGGTGGGGTCATGCCAGTGGCATCAACGAGAGGCTTCTCTTCAGAGGCATCCCTATCGTTGACAAAAATTTGACGTTTTCTGTGCACATCCATCTTTGCAATACTTTTTCAATTTCCTATTATAAATTTCCCATGTTTTCCCTCATAGCAGTCCGATTGTAGCCATTGGTGGGGGCTCAGGCCTTTTGCAGGCCACTACTATTTCACTGTAGCTCACATCTTTGCAAATTGTTGGTGTTTCACTCAGGAGGTGATCTGCATCCTCTGCGAAGATAAGATATGGTCATGGCTAAGTGTCTTCCCTGTGCTCTTTATATCGAAACATAGTCCCTCATGGCTGTCATGGCTGTTGAAAGCGTGCCAGGTCAAACCTAGACACCTCAAGGCTTGTATACATTGTTTCCTGAATGACAACTGATTTGTATATGTAAGCTCATAAGCTGCATCCATGGGTTTAGCTCATGCTTGTGGACTACATGGCCACTAAGCATTCCCGAGCATATTGCAATGTGCACTTGCATATTGCAATTGTACAAGCTTGTTCTTTTTACCTTTTGCTGCATGTACCTTTTATGTCATTGTTGCAGATAGAATTATTGTAACAGAAAATTCAACTACGCAAAGCCTGTGTGCCTTGTTTTGTATTACTTTTTGTGCCCTCAATACTTACAAGAATTTGGATTTCCTTCTCACTACCTTCTTTGTTCCCTTTCTCTAATGTACATCAGTATAAATATCTGTACCATGTGTGCCTGTATCACGCATAATGAAGGTCAGACACAATTCGAAACTTTGTGTTTCAGTAAGATTATTTGGATGTTTCAGTCGCTCATGGCTGTGAGTTCTGATAATCCTACCTGTGTCGCAAAAAGGGAGCCTGCGACCTTGCTGGTAGGTGTTGTAGGTGAGCTCTGTTGAGGTTACTTTAATAATAATCAGTTCGAGTAACCTGGGGCCTGGTAAACAGCAAATACTACAAGGTGTCATTTGAATCTGTGAAAACATAAGCCGCTATGAATTCACACCTTGGTTGCACTGGCCCAATTGAAAAGAATTGTGCAGGACAGCAGGATGTTCCCTGCAGCCATCTTGTTCACTTCTGGCCGACGTTTCCAAGATAAAGTGGCACTCGGCTTTTGTGGTGAGAAGCGTGACGCGAACATCTGTGGCCACTTTGTGAGATGCACCGGAAGTTCTGGTTATGATGCACATTTGATGTACTACTTCTGGTCTGGTGAAGCAGAGGGCACAATACTGCAAAGTAGAGAGCTTTTAGTACCTGCAAACTTGCATCAGCAGGCCATTCAAAACTGTTGTCTTGAGATTTCCAGAATGACTCGACAGCTGGTTCCACTAGAGGTGCACATATTGTCATATCATGCACCTGCAAGCATAGGCGCCGACTGCGGGGGGGCGCGGGGGCCCTTGCCCCCCCGGAACATGAACTAGGGGGGGCGCCGCGTCCCCCGGGAAGTCCCGCTAAGAGACTGACACCAACCTTTGGGGCTCGGCGCGCCCGGGTCAAAAGAGCGAAGAGGAACCAACCCAAAAAAATGTATCTTGCAATTCGTAAAATATGTATCCGCCCACCATACTCATTATCACAGTAGAAGGTGAGGCGAAGAAACACAGAGGATGACACAACACATAGCTTGAATTTCGCCCAAAGCAATCAGATCAATGAAACGAAGCAGTCGAAAAGGTACCAGCAGCTGCCAGTGAGGTGTAACGGTAGAATCTTCGGAACGCATATTCGTTGGGAGCGGGTTCAACTCCCGCTGCTCCATTTTATTGACCATATTCATAACATTGCGCGCATTTCGGGTCAAACACCGAGGATTCAATGCATTTTGTTCCTTTTGCACTCAGTTTTCAAAGGCGTAATGCCTTCAGTTGTGCACATGTTCACTGTTTACGTTCTCTCTGTTTTTTCTTTTTTATTTTTGTTTCTGTTCTTCCTTCCTCTTATTTCTATACCAGTTCTGCATACATCATAAGATCCCACCAGAGTGTGTGATTCTTCAGCTTTAGTTTTGTGTTCTTCATTTTTCTTTTCCTTGTCTTTCCGTCTTTTTGTTTTCTTTTGCTTTCTTTTTTCTTTGCCTTTTTTGTCTTCCCCATTTCACTCTTTTTTTGGAATAACACACCGACATCCATCTGGTTTACCTTTCTTTTTTTTCTTAATAAACATATCGCCCCCCCTCCCCCCGCGAGAGTACTTATTTCGCGGTGCGCCCTTGCCCCCCCCCCCCCCCCCCTAGGAAGATGAAAACTCTCCGCCTCTGCCTGCAAGGCATGCAGAAGTTAAAATGTTCAACAAAACAAGAGCTTGACCCACCTGTGAGCATGTGTGTGTATAGACAATAGGTGTTGAATTCATCACTGGATAAAGGTTGAGAGGGTAACACACTTTTACTTCCGAGTTTCACATTCTTGTTAGTCACTATATGGAAGCCTGTGTCGCTCATATGAATGAAGAATACGGTGAGTATCTATAGTGCATAATTTATTTTAGACTTATATTCTCCTGCGCGAGCTCACGGCTCCCCAGGGGAAGGGGGATATTGCACCGGGTACATAACGCACAGTAGGCATCACAAAAATCGATTTCAATTTCAAGTGAACCACATACAGTCAACGCTCGATTTATGAACCTTCGATTTATGAATTCCCTCGTTTTATGAACAATAGCACGAGGAACCAAACTTTTTACATGCATTTTTCCCTCGTTTTATGAACCTCGATATTCGAATAATGAACGGAATTTCTGGGAACCAACTAGGAGTTGCCCAGCATTTTTGCCCTCAATTTATGAACGGATCGTTCTGAGGCCAACAAAAACCTTCAAAGGGATTATTCGTGGTCTTATGAATGACGCCTGAACAGACAAAACGTTTTCGAGGTATTGCACCCTCGGTTCTTAACCCCTCGAAATCCGAACAACAAACGGTTTTTTGCAGAAGCGTTCCTGACCTCAATTGACACAGCGGAAGGCATGGTCCAAAGCAAAATTAAACTATTTAGTATTGCATAATACACAGAGTGTGAACGCGCTAACATCTGTGTTTTGTGAGACTGATACAGCAGAAGGCATGGTCCAAAGCAAAATTACACAATATATTGCATTATAAACACAATATCAACTCGGAAATACTGTTCCATTTGCTCGATAGTACTCACTTAACGGAATTTTCGATTTATGAATCCCTCGATTTATGAACGATTTTTCGGGGAACCGAGGGTGTTCATAAATCGAGGGTTGACTGTATATGTATTATTCCTGTGTATCGGTAAATACAGGGTGGGTGCTACGAAAGGTCAGTCACCTTTTCGCGCGTGGAATGATACCTACATGGCGGACAGACTTCCGCTACCACAGGGTGCGTAATTTCTGCCAGAAAAGTCTCAGAAAAAATCGTGGTTACCAGGCACTGCATAACAAAGTAAATACGACCACGCAAACTTTCGTCTTCATGCATTTCTTATGCGCTATACCGATGTAAACACGGCGGTCTGCCACTAGTTCACTGTTAAAACAGAACTTCACCACATAGCACGCTCATAGCCAACCACCATTCCGAATGATACCATTCTGTGTCATGATTTGTTCAAAACAGGGGGGAGGCGCCTATCTGGGACAAGATAATCTGTCCCAGATAGGCACCTCCCCCCTGAGCGTGCTATGTGGTGAAGTTCTGTTTTAACAGTGTTGAGTGCAGCTTCCGCCCAGGAGCGCTAGCGGCGTCAAAACCAAAAACAAATTCGTGTCGGCTAGCGCCTCTATGCGGACGCGGTACGCAACAATTCACAGACCGTCGTGCTCACATCGGTATGGCGCATAGGAAATGCATGATGACGAAAGTTTGCGTGGTCGTATTTACTTTGTTATGCAGTGCCTGGTAACCAAGATTTTTTCTGAGGCATTTCTGGCGGAAATTATGCACTCTGTAGCATAGCGGAAGTCCGTCCGCCAAGTAGGTATCGCTCCACGCGCGAAAATGTGACAGGCCTTTTATAGCACCTACCCTGTACATTCCTCGTGTGCACTGGTGTTCGCATCGTCAGATGTTACAAGGTGAAGCACTGGTGTTCGCATCGTCAGGTGTTACAAGGTGAAGCACTGGTGTCGGGACTGCGGTCCGTGTGAGAAGTTTTCGATCTTCCGCTGCTACCATTTCGTACGACTTGTCAGAGAAATGGGTTGAGCAAATGCGACATGGCTCACGAATGTCTTGACCAAGCGCTTGCAACAACTTTCGTTTCTGTGCATTTTCGTTGGAATCTTGTGGTACACAACGTCCCTTGTCGAAAGAGCACACTTGGTGTATCCCAAAATATTACAGTAGATACCTGGCATCGCTGTCAGGTGAAGCTTTGTTCAATTTCGGAAGGAAATGAACTTTTTTGCGTACACAAACCTCGCAAGGCCCCAATAAACGCCGTCGCCGTGTGTGGTTGGGAGGGGAGCAAACAGAGGGCGTTGACCGCGCTGACAGTATTTTGGGATACTCTTTCTTCGATATATTGAAGAATTGTCTCAGTAATTCATGTGATTCTAAAAGTAGTGTTTATTGGAGATTAGTAGCCGGTCATAAGTTCATTGTGTATTACTTAGGTATCACGTGACGGGAGTACTCCCATCATGACATTTTGAGCTGTTACGGGGCGCAACCTACCGTCCGATTTATTTTTCTAATTTATGCAGTGTAATAATTAGCGCGCTTTGATTGCTTAGGCTCTAGGTGAGGCATCACACAGGCAGACACTTCCAGGTCGCACAAAAACAGGGGGGTCAAATTTCACTTTACAGTTTCTTTAAAAAGCTTTTAACAAGCATTTTCTCACGTGCTAGCTAGGAAACAGGCAGAGCCGGAGGCCGCCCTTAGATACCCCATTGTTACCAGACTTTGGCTTGCGGGGATTGTAGCGCGCTAAAGATCCAGTTGAAGCACAATCCAAGCCAGGTCAAGTCACCGAAGGAGAAATGGACGACTGCAGCGCCTGCGGCGCCTGGTACGACAGGTACGCTATGTGATGCACGCAGCCGTGCACTAGATCCTTCCGATCGCTCAACACGTTTAAAAACGGGACCAAAAAGTGAAACACGACACAGAAAGTTGTTATACGCGTTTTATTTGGACATATAAAGACTAGATTCATTCGCAGAAACAACAAAAACATTTTGCCGCTAAACTTAGCGCGCTGAAGTGATCCGGAACGGCAACAGTGGGGTATCTAGTGGCGGCCTTCTTCGTTGCACGCTTTTCCGAGGTGAGTTTGGGGGACCTGATGGGGATGACCTGTCGTAGCCCCTTTAATAGATGAAGCTGGAAACCACGGAGTTTGTTGGACGTGTAACCGCAACTCTATCATTAGAAACAGTGATTTATAGCTGTGACGTTTAGCGCGGTTTTTCTACTTACACTTTCATCACATTTTTGATCTGAAATATTACGTAGCACTTTTACGGAGCCTTTTATGCACTTGTCGCATAAGATACATCGATGATCATGTCGCACTCAGTATATTGTTTGCCTCCGAGAACGCTGTAATCATAGGGAGTGAGCGGCTGGAATCGCCCAGCCATGTATAAAACAGGCGCCTATCCGTCACATCGTCACATGCCGAGCCGTTGCATTCAACGACCACTTGCGTACATTCGGAGGACTTGGATGGTGTTATAGGCGAAACCTCTGAAGTCAAACATGAAAGCCTGTAGGTGAAAAGAGAATTTCTTATTAAACATTTATTGTTTGACTCGGTTAATTTAGCACTTGTCATGTACAGGATGTCCCAGCTAAATGCGAACATATTTTGAAAATCTATCTATCACTTTTTCCGAGATGAAATCAATTGCAATATAACATATGCTGAAGGGCACTGCTTAGGAGGGCATTAGCAAACTCCTAGGGCAATGTCACTCATCTTCCTGTCCTGCCTGCCTGCGTACTGCTGATGATGGCCCAACAAGGCCGAAACAGCGGTCCAGTACTGGCATGGCGACGTTTGACTTACAAACATATGCTATACGTGCGGCCAAATAGCTCCTGCTAATTTTTCCCTTATACACTTGACTGGCTTTGCACTGGGCTTCACAGGTGTCTTAGGACACCCTGACAGGAGGCATCACGTGCCACGTGACCTTCTGACGCCATGCGCTCAAACGTTGCCTGCCTGCGTACTGCTGCTGATGGCCCAACAAAGCCGAAACAGCTGTTCAGTATTGGCATGGCGACCTTTGACTTACAAACATATATATATGTATATATGTGTATGTATGTGTAAGTATATGCGTATTCAGGCTGTTTGCTCTAACGTGTCCAGAAGTTATATTTTGAAGCGAGCGATGAAAGAAAAGCAAGTGGTACATTTCTGCTACTTGAGTAAACAGGTACTGCTTCACCTGTAGCAGTCAAGTAGCTGAAAAATAACGCTTGTTTCCCTTTTATCGCTCGCTTTAACTAAAATTTTTGGACACGTTAGAGCAAGCACCCCGTATATATGAGTATGTTTTCACACAAGGCGAACTATCTGCAACGGAAGCAGAGACATGAGCGGCCTCGTTGACTCGGTCGGTAGCGTGTTCGCATTCTAATCCCTTGATCGCGGGTTCGTACCCGGCCGAGGACGCCAGCAAATTTGGTGGTAGGGTACAAGTCACAACACACAACGGCTTCCGCGAGGGACGCTAAATACAGGTGCCGTGTGGTGAGCTTTCATCGTAACCCTCAGGTGGGCAAAAGTAATCCCGAGGCCGACCCCTGTGGCGTGGCTCATGATCTCAATTGTCTCACGACGTGAACCCCCAAATACCATGTAGAGACGAAAAGGTATAGCTTACTGTCTGCCCTGTTTGTGATCTCCCGTTCCGTCTTTCGAATACAGGGTGTTCAAAATTAAGCTTTCACTAGCACTTTATGAATAGGCGAACAAAAGGAAAACTGGTGCTATTTTTGTTCCTTGAGTAAGAAACAGGCGCTATATGATTAGCAGCACCTGTTTCTTACACAAGTAGCGTAAAGTTATCATCCGGTTTCCTGTCATCGCTGTGTTTGCGTAGCGCTCGTGAAAGCTTAATTTTGAACACCCTGTATAAACAGCGGTGTGTCAAAGGACACAAGGTGGTAGCAGAAACAAGAAAAAAAAACACGTGCTGCTTGTTCCTCGAGCACATCCACAGCTTTCCATGCAGTAGTACAACTTGGGCAAAAGCCTACGTAACGCGGCACTGGTGTACACTTCATCGGATCGGCCCCTGCTAGATGTCAGGAAGAGGTAGAAGAAACGGGGGGCAGCCAATTCTATCCAGCTCTCGGTGTCTGTGTCGGTTCCTGTATGCTGCTTGGGTGTAGCGAAAATGTAACAAGGTGTTCTGTAAACTTTTGTCCCAAGTTGTACCACAGGATGATTGCAAGAGCATGCCACTGCCAAGTTAGCGCCCTGCTGCCGGCAAACCTTGCTCCGAGGTCCGAGCTTAGCGGTTCGAGTGTAGCCTCGCTGCAACCTAAACAAGCAATGGCCGATGGCCGACTGTTGGCAAAAAGTCGGATGACAGTTGGCCAACGACTTTTTGCCATCCAACGTTGGCGCAACGTTGCATAGTAATTGGCAGAGCAAGGATTAGAAAGCAGTCGGCCAGGGTACAGATCCGTATCAAGAAATGAGCTCGTTGGCCAAGCACTTGCCAAAGCTTAAGCCAATATCGCCTGATGGAGAGGGTAACGTAGAATGGTGTAGCGCTACATAGGTTCGACTTTCGATGGACCAAAGGAATTTCTCAAAACTAAAGTAGTAAGAAGCAAAAGAGTTACCCTCATGGCGAGTTAATACGACAAGCAATTCATCATTTCAGTGTAGTTAATTGAGTATGCGTCAAATTAAACTTAGACAGCTCACCTCATTCTGACACACACGCGAACAGGACTCTCCAATTTCCGGAAGCTCGCGAGACAAGCTAGGTATAGTATGTTTTTCCTCAGCAAACATGCCGTTGTGCGTTTGGTCGTATTGTGGTCTCGGGCATCTGACGAGCTTTTTTTATTCTCTTACACAGCTCTCTATTTTTTCTTTTTTTGCATTTTGAAACGTCTTGCTCACTTCTTGTGGGAAATACGAGAAAAACAAATAATGACATATCGTTATTTTACGCCGCGAGACAATTGGGTAAGACAATGAGAGACGCCCCAGGGAAGTTTTAGTCTGTATCTTGGCACAAGCTTAGCACAATGATTTGCCAAGCATTGGCCAGGGTACAGATCCGTATCAAGAAATAAGCTTGTTGGCCGATGATGTACCAAGCAAGGCAATGTAGGTCAGCCTAACTATTGCTAAGCTTGGCCCAACCTTTCTTTGTTGCTTCGGAAGTGAACTTAGAAATATCAGGGATACCCTTTAAGTTAGCGCCCAGCTGCCGGCAAACCTTCCTCCGAGATTCCGTGCGGCCCGAGCTTCGAAAACAAACAGGAGGGAAATGGGGACACCCCTCTGGTTTACCCTCTCTTTGGATCAGCGCTACGTGACGACTTCACCACGTGACCTTTTGGATTCGCTAGTTGTTACAAGTAGTATGGGATGGACACTGAATGCCGCCAACACACAGCTGGATTGAAGATGATTAAATTAGCAATTAGAGCCAATTGGGTCCCCTCACAGTAATTAACTCCAGAAAGTCACCACACTAATTGGGGAGCATCTAACTCGTGTCCAGTCCACACACTGTGTTGTCGGCAACCAGTGTCCATAAAAAGAAAAAAAGAGAAATGGAGAGTGGAGAGAAACAATTTATTCGAAAATCCACTATGCTGTGACAAAACTGCTCCGGACTGACCAGCTCCCGCCATGTTGCTTGTTGACGGCTGGTCGATGGAGAGATCGACAACATGTGGCCACCTAGCTGCAAGGCACCACTCCAGAAGGTGCCACCATCACAGCTCTATGAAAAAAAGAGAGAACAAAGTACTAGCGACAGGTAAAATTGCAGCACTGCTCAAAAGTATAGGCACGCGAGTGCAGAGAAAAGGGCTAACTGCTACGGCAAACATGCGACAGCTCCGAGAAAACACTATACATTGAGAAAAAGGCTTGAGGCGCCAGATTAGGTCTAACCACAGCGTCACCTCACACTGCCACAAAATTCAATGGCTACCACAAGATGACAACCACAAACCGCTAGGCGCGTAACGCTAAACATGCGACAAGACGAACAACACCCTTAGGATGATACGGGTGTGGAAGTCACTGAGAAAGATGTGTAAGCATGTGCGTACAAAACACAGGAAATAAGGCCTATCCACTGCGGCAAACATGTGAGAAAAGGCTTAACACAAGCGCATTAAAACACGAATAACATCGGGAAAAACCGCCACAGCAAATCGCTCACCTTTTCCCTCGTGTCGACGGAGCATCCGATCCCAATGACAGCCAAGTCTCAAGTGACGCGGCGCGGGGATGGCGTAGTGACGGACTGCACGTTCTCACTCCACGAGAGCCAGCGTACGAGTGACTGGAGTTCCTTTCCGCACCACCGTGCCCAGCAGGCCGGCATCGAGTTGTCATCTCAACGCGGGGGCTCCCAGTTTCGGTTTCACTCTCTCCTTCCACTGTGCGTGCATACTCCTTGCGGCAACGGATTGCTTCTCCATTTTCGTTCGCTCTCGTTTCTTTGCACGTGTTTATTTGAAAACGCTGTGTAAAAGCAGCACGCACTGTGCTCCCATCATCATTCTGACCGATACCTGGCAAACGCCATGTGTGGTTTCTTCTCCTGCATTTCTCGCCAACAGGGAAAGACAAAGAACAAACTTCAGGAATTTATTCGTGGCATCGTGGAGGAAGCCTTTCAAGTTCACCGCCTGGAATGGTTGTGTGGTGTGAAGCAGAGAAAAGTAGACAGGGAGACATGGGTGGAAGAAAGGCAACAGAATGTGGCTGCACTCGGCTCACTAAGAACTGGAGCCCATGAGCGCGCATCAACATTTATTTTGGGGGCGTATTTTTCAGTGGCGTAGGCCGGTGGCCGCTACAGTTGCAAGCATGTCAAGAAATGTGTCAGGACAAGATCAAGACACTCAACCGCACCTTGGCGTTGGACAGACTGACGTAAAAGAAGTCCAATCTTAACCTGGATAATCTGTATTGGGAACACACTACCGATCAGAGGACGACATGTAAATAAAAGAGATGCATTTCTCTATGAGTCTCAATCTGTTTCTTCGTGCAGCATGTACACACGCATGTGCAGTAAATCCATGCTCATTGCGAATGTGCTGAGGATTGTGAACGAGGTTGTGGACAAGCCTCCATGACAAATATTCTACGTGCAGAAATATGCTTCACCGAGCATGCAGGATGGATTTGGGGACTCTGTAAAATTTACCAAAGAGCTATCAAGAGAGTGCTACACTTCACGTGCTACGCTCATCGTCGTAGACGATTACACGACCGACGTCAATTCTTGGAGGTTGCCAATCTATTCATACGGGGTTCTCACCACGCCAGTGCATGATCTTCTTACTCGTTTAAAACATCTTTTTCAACTGTAGCTATTTTAGAACTATATTCTACAATGACAGTTACGTCGTCCTGTGGCGCACTGTGTGCAGCGTCCACCAGATGGAACATTTTGGGCAACAGCTATTCTGCAGAAAAGGATTGGAGCATTTTTTGGACACATATAAACAAGCAATGTCATTGCCCCACACTTACTTACTCGTAGATCTTCACAACTATACGCACGAGGATTACAGGTTGTATAGCAATATCATTCCGTGAGAACGTCAATATATGTATATTCTGAAATGAATTTCCATCCTCGCCTCACTTTACTCAAAGTGCTCTCCACTCTACCCCCTCCACGACCATCTTGAGACGTTCTTCCTCGCCCGAGATAAAACAAGTCTCTGAAATTTGTCTTAATGTATTGATAGAAAGGTGGCTCTAAAAAGGGTGGCCTACCAAAAGATTCACAAGAATCCGCAACGTTTGAAGCGCTGTCTCAGTAGTGAGGGCAAGGCATTCTTTCGTCGGTGGTTTCTTCCTGCTTGAAGTGACCGCCTTCATCGGAAACATTTTTTCCTCGAAGGACAGTGACGACGTCAAAGTGAAACTCATACTGCAAGCACTCTATCACATACTCAAGCAATATGTAATCGATCCCTACGACAATAGAAAGAAAGCATCCGACGTCTTAAATGACTGACTATTCACTCCTCTCTCCAGAGGTGGACGAAAAGGAAGTGGAAAAGGTCGTCTCGGAAGAAGGTTATTTTGTGGGACCACGAGGGTTGTGTCTCTGTGTCGGGCAAGCCCAACACGTATTCCTCTGTATATGAACTCATCAATGATTTGTTGCAACGTAAGATGGGAAAGAAACTTTCCTGGTTCCCGAAGTCCTGAAACTATTGCGTCTGATTCCTCTGTGCAAACCTCGCGAGCTTCAGAAGCAGCAGCAGCAAGCCTCAATTGTGTGGATGACTTATGGAGGGATATGAGAAACCAGAGGGTGGTTTTGGGGGAGTGGACCGCTATATAAAAGCGCGTCACTTCAACAAAAAGAAGGCTCTCACCATTCTCAGAAAGCTAGATGCCGACACGCTACACCGTCCGGTGAGAAGAAAGTTTAATAAGAGACGCATCATCACACTCAAGCTCAACGACGTGTGGCAAACAGATCTTGCCGACTTCACAATATACAAGAGGTTCAATGGTGGCTACCGCTACATTCTCGTGGCAATCGATTCTCTCTCCCATTTTCTGTGAGCTCTCCCGCTAAAGAAGAAATGCCCCACCAAAATTAAAAGGGCCATGATAAGACCTTTTTGGGGCGTAATGTGGCAACACGCATCTTTCACGACAGAGGAGTGGAATTCTATAACAAGACCGCCAAGGAGTACCTGGCTTGAAAGAAGGTCGACATGTATTCCACCTCCTCTCCCATAATCAAGGCATCACAGTGTGGGAAACAGAACTTTCCCTGCGAATTTGTTGTCTCGTCACGCTGTCGGGAACTATCATGTGCGGGTTATCTGCTTTTCGTTATTCCCGTCACCACGCCGGTGATATGTTATCGTTATCTGTGATTGCACGTGCCGCTCTTCGAAGTGTTACTGGGCGCGAGGATTCTTTTCTTTAAAAGGGGACCACCGTAGGATTTTGGGGCACTCCGACTCCGAGCATTGGGCATTGCGGCAGTGTGTTCGGTAAGGCTTTGTACGTGGTGAGGTATGTCATTAAACGTTTGATTGCATTCTTCCTTTTGAGTTGGTTGCACTTCCTTCTGGTAGCGAGTGGGTGGAACGGCCCCGGGTGTGGGACCGCCGGCTCTGGGAGCCGTGAGGCGGTCGCCACATTAGTGGCGATTAGTGCGTAAAGATTAGTGCGGTGGGGTTGTGGGTATGAATTTTCAAGTTTTGCTCTCGTCTCTGTTTTCAGGCACAACGGGTCATAAGGACTTTGCGCGACGAGTAACCAGAAAATACCAATCTGTGGCTCATAAGACCGTGCACGCAGCTGGACCCCTTGTCGAGCATGACGAACATTTAAAAAAACGATTACGACGACACGTCTCGTGGTCTAGAACAGTGTTTCCCAAACTTTTGGCGGTGACGGACCCCCGGAAGCGATGAGAACCAATTCACGGACCCCCCACCCGCAAACACACACCGTCACAGCCAGTGTATAACCAGCAACCTCGTCAGCTGCTGCGTGCTTTCGATACAGCTTCAGAAACGATTCCGGACCGGTTTCTTCTTCTTGTTTGTATGTGTATGACGCGGACAAACGTGCATTGCAGGACTTTTCTGTCAGAAATTAGAAGCTAGCCGTTGAAGCATGCTTGTAGCAATTTTGGAAGTTCTGGGTGCTTGGAAATCGGGCGGCATGTACGAGCGCGTGTTTGTGGGGACGAAAATCCTCACTGAAATGTGAGAGACGGTCGCGGACCCCTACGGACACTGTCGCGGACCCCCAGGGGTCCGCGGACCACACTTTGGGAAACACTGGTCTAGAACAACGTTATGCAGCGACGAAGGGTGGAAAATACGTTAACTTGGTCGAACAGATCAATACCGACCTGTTCCAACAGCCGTCGAAATTCGCGTTGTTTCCCTATTAAAGAACGACGTATTTAAACTCCTCGGCCCCCAATGACAAGAAAGCGTATAATTACGAGGTGGACATTAAAGAGATGACGTTGCACTTGAAAAAGGTGATGCTGGCACGTTCCCCGTCTTTTAAATACGAGCGGCGGCCCAGTCATACCCAGATTTGAAACCAAAGTGCGAGGTTTGAGTGCCGGGAGCTTGGACGCTCACTTTCAAAACGTTTACCGGAAAAAGGTGTCTTACAAATTATGCATCGCCTTGCTCGCTACGTCCGACTTTCTTGGCGACATCCGATCGAACCTCTACAAATTCCGTCATTAATGAACTGTCCCATTCAACGCTCTTCATGGACGGCCAGCAAGGGCGAGCAGAGTACGACTTTAAGAACGACCTCATCAAAATCCCCTAGTTTAACTTCTTGCAAGAACTGGGTGACGTAGTGGCGCTGCAGTCCCACCGGCAGCGATGTTGAAAGTGAAGACTGGCGAGTCCCGTGAGCAGCTGCCGAGCAGCTGGCACTCAGGTTGTGACCTCCGTGCACTAAACAGGTACTACCCACATAGTCCAGTAACTTCAGGTGAAAAACATTTTGTGCAGGGTGTCGAACCGAACCTAAACCGTTATTTTTGCCGCGAACAAACCAGAATCGAAATTTTCATGACTCTGCTGAACCCAAACTGGAGCAAAACCGGCAAAAATAATAGAGGTAACCGGTGCGCAACGAAATGGTTCGAACGTAAAAGAAGTCAGCATAAGAGTTCATGTGCCTGGGTACCCAAACGAGGAGACAGTGGTCCCCATATCATGGATCTCACAAATTTTCATCTACCTGTCAAACAACAACTTTATTTTGGCTTTCGAGAGTGGGGAGGTTCACAGGCGATACTCTACCCCATTGCTAGTGGGAATGTGGGGAATAAAATAACGAGCCCCGTCACAATAACGATCGAAGTCCGATGGTGTCCAGAAATGTCAGAAGAGCTTTGAGCGCGGAGCGTTGCTGGGCTGGATTAGGCCAGGGACTAAGCAATTTCGATAGGGAGAAGGAGCGAGAGTCCAGCTGACGAAGAGACTCGGAGAGTGTGGTTCGGGAAGGTTGGTAGTGGGAGCAATGAAGAAGAATATGCTCCAGATCCTCAAGCACACCACAGTGGCAGCAGGTGGGAGAGTCAACTTGTCCCAAGCGGTAACGCCACTGACTATTACTACCTGTCAAAGAGGACGTATAATACTCTTTTTCAGCACGCTGAAGCGCAGTTGTTCCTATGAGCGGGTTTTCACCCACTTCCTGCAAGAAGTTAAAGTAGGGAATTTTGACGAGGTCGTTCTTAAAGTCGTACTCGGCTCGCACTTGCTGGCCGTCCACGGAGAGCATTGAATGCGACCGATCGTAATGGCGGAATTTGTAAGGGTTCGATTGGATGTCGTCGAGAAAGTCGGATGTGGCCAGTGTCACATGCACGCGCTGTGGCGCCTGCGCTTCAGAGAGGCGCCACGTGGACGCGTGTCAGACGCTGTGTTTTCAAGCAACCGTTGCAGCCTTCCTCTGCTAGCAACTGCTCTATTTTCTGAAAGGTGAGAGGCTTGCCATTGTCCATCGATTGAAGCAGGAATGGAGTAGGTCAGTTGTGTAGCCCTATAGGAAGAATATGCGACTAACCAAGCACCCATAATTTCTCTTTACATATCAGCAGTATAATTTAAACGAGTAAGAAACATGCAAAGTGGAGGAGCACACGCAGAACAGTGGTGTGACAACTGATAACGCACACACGTCATCACCTCTCAGTTCTACATACTTTTCACACTTTCAACACATCTGGAAACTGAAAGTGGCGACTCTGGACGCTCCCTATGAAAAAGGCTGGAGTCGGCCTCAGATTGGCGGAGATACTGAGAAGGAGGAGATAAGTGGTACTAGTGTACTTCGTAACACGTTTGATACAGGTAACATGACCTGCGATCAGCGCCACCTGTTGGCCTTTGTCTCTCCACGTATCCGTGTCGTCCGCTCGCTGGTCTACGCTGCTGTCTTCCGGTATACACAAACCGTGCACATTCGACCATGAAACGTGGTCTGTACCCGTGAGAACAGCCACAAACACGCCTAGATGGCTCGCATAGTTAGTTTCCCTTTGTCGCCATCTGTTGCTCTTTCAACAGATGGCGCGCGAGTCGGCGCGAGCGTTGCATGAAGCCGTTTCCACAGACCCTGCGGCCACCCGCAACCTGGGGCTCATAGCTGGCATCGCCTGTAGATCGCAGCATCGTAACGCCCTCCATGCTCGAGCAATGAGCAAAATTTCAGCAAAATTTCTAGACATGCAAAATTTCTGGAAATTTTGAACCGCTCGGAAAGGACGTTTTTTTCGTTTTTTTTTCGAAAAAACGGACGGAATGGAAACAAACGTGGTTACTGCTGAGTCGAAGCATTGCCGAATTGCCGACCAAGCCACAGCATACAATGAGCTAGAAACTTTAGTAGTCTTCACCCTCTAGGCATAAATACAGATCAGAGCATCCCATGAGACTGCTGTCTACTCAGCAATAGGTAATTAACAACCCGTCCACTCCAACCAGAACTCCGACGTTATGCGAACGCGATGGCGATCACTTGGAGTAGCCAGACGGAGTTAACATAAGTTGGTGGTTTTTAGCGGATTAAAGGCACCTAAGGCGCTATTTGCGGGTTGGAACGCATCGAAGGAACGAAAATTTACAATTTTGAATTTTGTTGCCAGGAAATATTGGGCAATTCAAAGACGAGGAAAAAAACGAATGCAGTTTTTTCCCCAAGATTTCAGGTCTTTTGGGGGGCTTCGTATCTCTAGTTAGAACCCTGCAATCTTCAGCAACAAGCCCCTGATGACTGAAAACACAAACATATGGATGAGGATGCCATCTCATGGCATCACCCTCAGCTCGAACGAGACAGCGGCTGTCTCTCTCCACGGGCTCGTTAATTGCTCCACAGGAAACATAGCCGTTCGCGATTGACCGAGCCCCATGGTACGGAGCCCATCGGATATGCAGACCGCTGAATCGGTGGAATCGAAGAACCGCATAATCGGTTCGCTCCCAGACGGCTTACTGACTCCGCGGTTCGCTGTTCGTTCCCGCGAGGGACAGATTTGTTCTCTTGCTCACTGTTTTACTGGTTCTTCGTTGCTCGGCGGCGGTTGATGAGTGTCTGCGCAGCGTATCGTGATTGAACTGAATACATTTCGAGAACCCTTAGGCTAGTTTTCCCTGCTCCCCATCATTACTGTCGCTTTTTTCTTTTTTGTCATAATATAACGCTTCTCTTGTAGTCACTCTTTAAAATAATATGACCACAACACGATCACATAGACATTGTAAACCCCTCCAGCTGGACTTCGGATGCTGTACCGCTGGTATCAGACACATTTTTGCTTTCTTACTGACCTGGATTACTTTCCAGAGCGACCAGTCTCATCAAGTGAGACTTCGTTGTACTTCAGACGAGCGTCTAAAGTCAAGCTCTTTTATTACTTTAAATAGATCGCTGAGAAGAGTGTGTTATTCAGTAAGAAAACGAACCAAGACACTTACGACCAAAATGGCGCAACCGATTAGACATCCTTTGATGTGGACGTCCAAGTTAATGGGGAAGGAGACGCTGATGACCTTTCCTGATGACCTTATCTCGCCCACTACAGTGCCTGCCATTGTTTTCACCTGAAATGGGTGTAAAGTTTTATTTATGTGTTTCACCAGGTAAAGGTGCGCATAACTGTGCGCACACCAGGGATGAAGGAATGAGAGGAGGCGCCCTGTTACCGAAGAGTGAAGCTGTAACTGGGCGCCAGCCGTGTGACTTTACCGCGAGTCTTGTGGTTCTTACGGTTTCGGTTTTACATTGCCTCTATTGCATGTAGTTTCGGAATTCACGGAGCTAATTGATGAGCGAAATGAGCACTATGTTGCTAAATGAAGTATAAGTCCAAACTCTCAGCGCCAAATGAGGCCCTTGAGAACCTATCAACAAAGGTCGTCACTATTGAAAATGACTTATAGTCCCAGAATGATATCGGCCCTGATATACAGAATATACAATCTGTTTCTGCGCAGCTTACATATAAATATGTCTACAATAGAAACTCAGATTAAGCGAAAAACCACATGCGCCGATCTAACCTTGTCTTCTAAGGTATTGATGACGAAGCTTCCGGAACATGGACGCATTCGGAATCAAAAAAGTTTGCGAATCTGGGTATGACTGTGTCGAGCTCAGTGACACCGAGGAAGCTCACCACCTTCGGCGATACAGTCATAACAGAAACCGCCCGCTGATCGTTAAATTCAAGTCATTCACACTACAGGAAGAAATCGGAAAATCCTGAGCAGCGTCACATGGTAACGAACACTAGCTTATGAATTAGGCGATTATTCTCATGAGGTATGCCATGCCGGGAAACGTCTGCTTGCATACGCCAAGAGTCACGAATATCAGTTCAAGCTGTGCTTTGGTAAGCTGCTGATGAATGAAAAATATTATAACTTTGATCACGTCACACGGTTGTTGATATCAAGCCACTAGGTCTTCATCAGCAGACGCAACGCCTCATCCGTTCTCCAGTCCCCTGAATGTGTTGTTTCTCAGCATTAGTCTGCTCCATAAAAGAGATATGACCAGCCTAATTTATTCAAGCTAATTAGATATTGTTATTTTAGCTGAGACATGAATGTATTCAGGAGTGCTAGATACTGATGTATTACGGCCTAATCCTGAATTTCCTATCTATCGCAAGTACACAGTTGAGGGAAGACGTGGCGGCGTGCTGATCGCTGTTAAGAATCATATTTCTTCATATCATGTCCATTTGCAGTCCTCCTTAGAAATATTATGGATTTGCCCGAAGTGTCCTCACAACATTGTTTTGTTATGAGTTCGTTTTAGAGCACCTGACTTCATTAATGACTTTTTGCTCAACCTAAATGGCGTTATGTCCGAAATATCAATACAATTAGTTGCATGTAAAATGTTGCTACTTTGTGACTGTAAAGCAGCAGGCAAGCTGTTAATATTGGCAGCGGCATTTCAAATCTTATGCAGAAAGAAACCTACAGTGCAAATTTTATGTGCGACAGAGAATTCTAAATATTTTTTAATCACTTCCGAAATAGCCGTGAAAGGACGCGGTGCGACGCCTGGTGGGAAACAGTCGCGTATTCGTCGAGCAACAGCTTTATATGTCCCCAACCCTCTAACGGCTAAGCCATCCGCTAAATAGCCGGCTTCATGAGTTTGTTAAAAGTTTGTTCAAAAGAGTTAGTTGCTGTCTCTCAAAACACAAGGACATTGATACATTGTGTAAATGAGTAACAACCTGCCAGCAGAATCACCATGAAAGCCACCTACACAAAAATGCACCACGTCCGACAAGCCGGTGTGGTGATGGTAGCGGTTTACAGATATCGCTGTACAATTGTTGTTTGCATGTTTATGTCAGCCGCCCTATACATGGCGCGAACTCCAGCGTTCGTGTCGGGTCTTGGACACAGAGTTGCCCGTAATATTGAAACTTAATTTTCTAAAAACTATGTGTACTAAGCACCCAGGCTGTCAAATGAGCCAACAATATAAAATGGTATGCCTGCTGCTTTACAGTACCTTTAGTCTTTCCAAGTGCTAATTGGGAAGCAACAAAGTGCGTTAAGATAGGCGCCCCCTCAAGTACACGGTATTTCAGAAACTTTTCGGCAGGGTTTCAACCTCAGTCAAATAGTTCGATTCTCAACTAGGGGACAAGTTACCACTTAGTAGTTTCCTTTTCCCTAAACGTATAGTATGTATTTATTTACAATAGCTCCTCTGCTCTACCTTAGTGACAAGTATCCTAAACGTAACAGCACACACACACACAAAAAAAAACTAATCACAATTGTTTGATAGCGGTAAATATGATGCCTTTAACGGTGCTCTATCCGAATATTTCCCACATTTCATACGAGATTTCCACTATTGCGCGGTAGACCACAGCTAGGTGCGCGCTAGATACAAACCTCTGTGGTTGACTAACAAATAGATTCCTACGATATCCATTCTAGCATATAGCCGTTCAGCTAGGTACACCAGCTCATTAAAAGCAGGAAAAAAAAAAGATGTGCAAAATCATTAGGTACTGAACGTGAATGGAACGCTTATTACTCTTCTTCGAAATACTACAAACGGCTGCTTCGCACCACAAAGGAAGAACTTCCCTGTCCCCTAATGTCTGAGCCCACATAGTTCTGGAAATCCTACGTCCTGAACAGCAGATCGATCTACAATTACTAGATGACACTGGCGATCCTATGACTGGCAACGCCGCCAGCAGCGAATTTACTCGGGCATTTTCCAGTGCATTTGCTACGGAAGGCACAAGTTACATTCCGTATCCCTTGTAGCGCAGTACCAATGCCACACATGAACATATCAATGGCAGGCACTTGTAAAATAATCGATTCATTAAAAATATCTCTCGCTGGGTTTGACAATACCACTTCTACGCCTTCAGCTAAGGAAATTTGGGCCGCATATCTTACTGCTATATTGGAACAATCATTGTATCATTCATCCGTGCCCCACGGCAATCACACGCTTAAGTAATTGCCCTCCGTAAAACAGGCTCGAAACATTCCCCACTTAATTACTCTCCGATATCGCTCACAAGCGTCGCATAAAAATTGCGTATAAGTCGATTGACAGATATCCCCCAACCAACATGGCTTTCATGAAGTCCATTCATGTGAAACTCAGGGATACAAGTCGCTCGCAGTCAGTTTCTCCGCCTGTAACATTTGGTGCAGCGCAGGGTCTCGTGTTTGGGCCACTATTGTTTGTAATTTACATTAATGACCTTCCTTGTGCGCACTCGGCGTAGTATATCACTTGCAAGACATCTCTTTCGCCAGCATGCATTGAAGGTATGTTATGATGGCGCCAGGGTGCGCACGATACTGGAAGGGCTCAGAGCCGTATAATGAAAGAGAGTCTGGCCATTGGGAGCAGTCACGAAAAGAGGCTCGACCTGTCAATCACAGTTTCGGTCCTCTGACTGATTTGCTTTTTACCAAGGGGGTCGCCATGACATCTCACTGCCACCCAAAATGGCGACGAAAACAAACACAGTGAAGCGGGGAATTTGTGACAATTTTTTTTCACAAACTGCCCTGATTTTACGCTGCAAAGTACATCCTCAAATACGTTTATCGGAAATCAGTTTCAACGTATGCTCATCTATCATATCTAATTGAATATAATACGATTTGTCGCCGGTGTTAGGCCTAGTGAACACGGCGATCACAACGAAATCATAACAAAAACGGCGCTGTGCTGTACAATCTTATATTTAATTGCTGGATTTCATGTATATAAACATTCTTGCCTCTTATATTCCAACTTTACATGTAGATTTGTTTAAAAATCATACTGACAACACAATGTGTCCAAGCAGGCGGTTCTTCCGGCAGCGGTACAACGACGGAAGCAGACGACAATTCCCGACGTGCCTTACGCTCCCTAGGTCGGGTTCATCAAATTTGCACCAAAAATCCAGTAGTTTTGGAGACTGCGAGAGATATCCATTTCAATCCCATCCAATCCACTTGCCACCCAAAAAGGCGCTGCTCAAGTTGGATAAGGGGGTAAATAGTGAGGATAGGCTGGTTCACAGCGCCCCATATTTCAAGACTTCATTGGTCGGAAAGCTGAAAAAGTGGGTGGAGCTTCAGGTATAGGCATGTCCGATTAATAGCCAGACGCCCTTTTAATATACGGCTCTGGAAGGGCTGTAAGGTCGCTCGCCACAGAAGCTTTGAAGAAACTCGCAAGAAGCGACAAAATACCTCAAATTTTTATGCATGTAATGCTTCACAGTCAATAGGGGAGAAGGAATCGCACTTTGACGGACCACAAAAAGGGGTGCATGGAGCGAAAAAGGTTGAGAACCATTAAACTGTATCACATTACTATCATCAGCTGTTCAGTAGCTCTAACGCTGTAAAGCAGCTATAACACGTTACTGCTCTCGTTTCCGTTTCTGGTTGGCACAGGTTATCGTGATCACTGGAACTTCAATTGATGCCACAGAACTTCTTCACAACAGGGACAAAGCTGTGTAGTTGGTCCAGGGGAGTTGAACCAGGGAACAGGGGAGTAGTGTCACAACTCCTTACCTAACTTCAACTTTAACCACGTACTGCTGTCGCTACGGTAACACACCTGGAACACTTCCGTAGAGAATATGCCGTACCAGTACGACGGGAGGATGGGGCCAACAACCTTTAATACAGGTTTTCCCTTGACGTCATAGATTGTGAGAGAGGTACCCAGTATGGTCCAATCCTCGGAAATAGACGCTATTTCTCTTCCTATAGGAGCTTCGATTGTCATCTCCTGAAATGAACAGTGCCATGTGATAAATAAAACTGGAAAAAGATTCAGAATTTCATAAAGCAGAAAACGAAATTTAGTCTCTGGGCTTTTGGAGGGTAATGTAGGTAACCAGTTCACCCAATTGTGAACAG
This sequence comes from Ornithodoros turicata, assembly GCF_037126465.1. Classification (NCBI taxonomy): domain Eukaryota; kingdom Metazoa; phylum Arthropoda; class Arachnida; order Ixodida; family Argasidae; genus Ornithodoros; species Ornithodoros turicata. The sequence continues at coordinate 14,560,779 of NC_088208.1, forward strand.
CAGTACGGTACTACAAGGTAACAAGGACTGGAGCTATCGTGAACGTCAAGCAAATTAAACGAAGTGTCCTGCACAGATAAAGCCTGAAGTAACATGCAGAATAGTATCCGAATGCGTGAAGGAAGCACAAACACTATTGTTCAAACTCAACTTCACATCGAGGAGCTGCTAACCAGTGGGTTTTCCAGAATTGCAGACAGGGGGAACTGCCAAAGATGGCGTTGGGATCTCATTCTTATACTTACGTTGGAACAGCATTATGTATGATTGCTGACATATCTCTGCTGCTCCACACCCTCACCATCCGACGAGGATCCTCAGCAAAAAAAAAAAAAAATAAGATGATGACGTGGAACATTTGGAGTCGCTATGCATATAGGAGGTTCTCAATGAACCATTGCTGTTCACTCTGTTCAAAGTAATAGTAGTAGTAGTACTAGTAGTAATACGAGAAGGGAGAAGAGGACGAGGAGGAGGAGTGGTGGTGGTGGTAGTAGTAGTAGTAAAGTAGATTCAGCCAACTACACTTGTTTGTTTATGGGCATGGTGCAGTGCGCGTGAGCAGTTGAGTTAGACCTTCAGTTGCCTGTGGAGGAGTGCAACATGCTTAGATCGCTTTCGTTTATGTCCAACAATAGACCTCCCCCTGTTTGTAAACAAATGATGTCACAGTGTTCGACAGCGCCAAAATTTCGTAGAACTGAACTACGCAGGAAGCTAGAGGTAAACAAGGTCGCGCCCGAAAGCCACGGTCTTGAGGGGATCACGACATGGTCCCCTAAAAGGACGCGACCCTCGGTCCTACTTTTCTTTCAGTGGGAAACAGCGAAGAAGTGAGCGTTTGTGGAACCCAGCCCTCCTTCAGATTTGTTTCGGTTTCAGTCTGTCTACGCTTTGTTCGAACGCTTTGCATCTTACCCCCCGTGAGCGCACGATGGTTCAGCTTCATTTCAATGACAGTGGTTATTACTACCTGAATAACATACTGTCATTGATTGAATATCACGTTTTATGTAAAAAAATGCCATGATGGAACCGGAGAGAAAGCAAGAAAATATGTGGACGTGAGTGAAAGCGAGTTAAAAGTAACTTGGAACTGATGTTACTTTGGCAAGTTTACCTGAAAAAGGAACGAGTTTCTCTGAAAGTTAAAAGTAAGTTACAAGTTACCAAAAAAAGCTCTCTGCAACCACTGCTACCAAAAAAACTCTGCACAAAACGGCATGGTTTTCGAGACAGCGAATAAAAACTACTCCTTTGAAGACATCCGGTTTCGTGTTTCTCCCTCGCATACTCCTTGCCGCAAGGATCCTATATGTACGTCATCCGTCACGTCAGCATAACTGCGCCGTTGTTGGGAATGCAGAGAGGTGTTCCTTTTTCTATGAGTGTGCTGAAGCGTAGGCTGCATCGTGATACCTGTGTTTACATTGACGCTACTCTGCAGTTTACTCTGCATGACGTGTGGTTGCTACTCAAAATCATCATGATGGACAAATGCTAGCACGCAACGACCAACTATCCTGCAAACAGGCATGCGCAAGTCACGTGCGGCTTTGCTCTTACGCACGTCACGCGAGAGCTCGCTGCGGCCTTTACTCAGGACCAACTGCGCCGTAGAAAAAAATCGATTATAAGTCGCGCGATACGATTTCTTCTGGAATATTTTGCACGGTTGTTGTGAGGAGTATTAGAAATCATAAGGCGTTTCTCAGGCCCATGTTTTCGACCGGACTGTCACTTTAAGCGTAAGCAAGACACATGCCAGAAACGCCTTCTAACGGCTGCCTTGATTTCGTGCGCGCCCAACCTATGGATGGAAGGAGGGTCTTGTGATGCTTATTGTGAATGACTTTATAGGGGACGAGTGCCACGAACACTTTCGCCCTTCCCGGGGCCACTGAACGAATTGCACAGTGTGGATACAACCCTGTTCGGCAGCTGGCCAAAGCACGTCAATTGAGGGGCAGTCCTAAATGTTGCTTATGCCGAAGCACCTGCCGAAGACAGAGCCAATGGCAATTAAATTACTAATGAGTATGTTTCTGTCCAAATATGTTATTGCTAGACCATTTCATGTTGCTTTCCACGATACTCAAATACACTCTGCACAGCTTTGCTTTTTCTTGGCGGCAGGAATTGCCCTAGAGCTCATAAAATGTTGCAGCTGCCACAGAGACTGTGCACTAAAGGAAAGAAGGGGTTTCAAATGGCTTGAGCGTTTTCAGGGAACCTGTGAAGACCCTAATGTTTCAATGTCAGGACCCTCCTCAACCTCAAGTCAGTAGCAGACCCAGGTGGGTGGGCCGATCGTCCCCCGAAACGTCAGTTTATACATCGCACGCGCCGCCATTGAATAACCGGATATCACATGTTCGTGCCATTTGTTTATGTACCTGGTTGAAAGTGTAGCGCGTGTCTCGCGTTTGTCCTCGTTCCTTTTTCACTGCATCGAAGGATCATGTACCAACCTGCCAATCTACTAACGGATGGCTTCACCACCACCACGCCGCCCCCGCCCACAATGAAATAATTCTGCATGTATTTTTGGCGCGCAGTTTGATTACCCTGCTTGAGCCCCTCATGCAACTTTTTCCTATTCCCAAAACGCAAAATGGTGTTGCGGGGCCGCCACCTGGGCGATATGACGACAATCAAAACAGAAACAGCATCCCTGCTGAAAGGCCTGACAGAAGACAGTTTCCAATGTGCCTCAAGCTACAGAAACAGCTGTGGGATAAGTGCATCATCGCTAACGGAGAGTATTTCGAAGGGGAACACAATGATGTGTCCTATAATTTGTAAAATAAAAGTTTCATAAACGTATTGCACGAACTTTCTGGACTGACCTGTGGAACTTCCATTCGTTCCCGTCGATTTGGGAACTATATAGTGTCATTTCATTCCCCATGAATCACGAAACACATTATCGAAAATCTTGCGCGAAATGGAATACATGACAAAAGCAGACGCCGAGTGTTTAGCGTACGCCGGAATTCTGTCTCCTAGAAGAACGAGAAATTGTCACTCCGTAAGAACCAACATGGGCGCGACATGGAACAATGGAATACCACGGGCTGTGCGGGCGTCCCACAGAGTTCCGACGCCTTTGTTATTATTCCGACCATGGGACCCATTCTATTAGTTTGTGCGAACTGGTTTTTGTCCGCGCTGTTTCAGTTTTCCTTGCTGCAATAATAATAAAATAATGAGAACATTTGAGTGCCAAATTGTGTGTTCAGCTCATCGTCATCACTGTCAGTGAGTATGGTACAGGGTGTTCAAAATTAAGCTTTCATTAGCACTTTATAAATAGGCGAACAAAAGAAAACTGGTGCTATTTTTCTCAGTAAGTTTCTCAGTTTCAGTTTCAGTTTCTCAGTAAGTTTTCTCAGTTTTCTCTTCAGTAAGAAACAGGTGCTACATAATTAGCAGCACCTGTTTCTTAGTAGTTTCTAGTAGCATGAAGTTATCATCCGGTTTCCTGTCATTGCTGTGTTTGCGTATAGCACTCGTGAACGCTTAATTTTGAACACCCTGTATAGCTGTGCGCCACGCGATCATGTAGGTATTGCTCTGTCACAATGTCATCCTATCTGGATGCATTTTTATTTGCTAATTGGGCCTATCGACGCCTAAATTGTTAGGTATTGTATTTGCTCAGGTCTTTCATTGTACGTACCATCGTACGCACATGGTGAGTAAACAACAAGAACTTTATTGTGAGTTGATGAACGGAGAGTTTCATCGCCAGACACTGAGTAAATATGTCTGTGTGATTTCTTAATTTCGGGTGATCGTAATAATTTCGCTGAATATTTATTGAGCTTGGCAGGCACAGGGAGGTATGAGTTCCATCAACGAGATATGGCTCTTGTCCGCGGCCCACAGACCGGGGATGGTTCCGTATCCGACACGCCGTAACCCGAAAGAACCCAAGCATTCCCTTACATGAAATCTGCCGTGTTTTCCACCTGAGCAGCGCCCACCAATTCAGACACAGAAAAGACGCCCTCCACGTACATTGTTTTAAATGCCCTTGGGAAGGGGGGGGGGGGTTCGTGCTGCAAGCTGTTAATGGCCACGACCGGCGGTTTCTCCTGCTTTCTAGCTTAACTGGCGACACCGAAGGAGTGTCATGTGCTGCGAGCTACCCGCAAGAGCCACAAGAGATGGCCACACTGGCCAAATAAAAATGAAAATGTTGGCAAGGTCCTACGTGTGGTTGGAGAGAATAGACAAGATCATGGATATCAGATGTGCATGAAGCATGTTCTGCTTCTGTGGATCGGCAGCTTCTGGTTCCACTGCACAAGTAGGAAGTCCCAAGTGAACCCTGGTACCGGTTACACTCGGTCTTTGCTGAGTTCGACAGGAACAACTACCTCATTGTAGTTTATGCACACAGTAAATGGCCTGAAGTGCACCTCATGACCTCCACCAAATCCACTGCGACTGTCGAAGCTTTCGAAGGCATCCTCGCTGCCCACGGTCTTCCATTCCGACTCGTTACGGAGAATGGTTTTTAATTCACCGGCACGATGTTCAAGGACTTCTTTGATCAACTGTGGGTCCGACACATTCTGACGTCGCATAACAACCAAAGTCAAATGGAGAGGCTGAGAATTCCGTTCAAATGAAGCCTGAAGGATTTCCTTCGCAGCCGAAGGAAGAGGGTGACTCGGGAACGGAATTTCGCCGCTTCTTACGGAAGTACACAGTCATGCATCACTCAACTACAGAACCACCTCCGTGCAAATAGATTAACAAGAACACCATCAGGGAGAGTTCTTCAAGAATGTAATTACGATCCCGCTTCCAGAGACAGGATCTTTGTGGATGATGAACAAGTTTCGCCACGAGACAGAACTCACAAGAAAGACTGGCTGAAAGGTAGGATTGTTGCTTGCCTAGGAGGAGTCACCTACGAAGTGCACACCGAAGATATGAAACAGCTTAAGGTCCACGCGATGACCTTAAGCAACGACCCCCCCAACTTGACTGGACACACGGCTTTCAGCCTGCGACAGCGGCTGCAGACCATCATAATTCTGCACCAGCAACGGGATGAAATCCAATTTCGAAGATATCATGGAAGGGTCTATCACACCCCAGAGCAGTATGGCTTCATCTGACAAAGAGGAAAGTGTGGTGGCGCTACAGTTGGAGACATCGAACAACTGTCATATGCTGCAAGCCACGCGAATGTGGTTATTCTCATTCAGTAGCCGTGCTGTTACCCACGTGTCTGATTGGTTATCAAAAGTGTTTCGTTACTCTGTTACACACCCCTCGACTTCCTGCCTCACAATATACCTGTCCTTGTTTGTAAGGAAGTGACGTCATAGTGTTCGACAGCGCCACCAATATGGTAGAGCTAATTAACTCAAGCTTTGAGCGTAGTTCGAACTACCCTGAAAGCTATGGACGAAAGGGGTCACGGCGAAAGTCAGTCTTGAGGTAATTACGATCATCCCTGAAAGGGTCGCGACCTTCTGTCCCACTTTTCTTTCAGTAGGAGGCAGCGAGCAAGTGTCCATTCGTGGAACCCAGCCCACTCCTTCCGAGCTGTTTCGGTTTCAGTCTGTCTAGCAACATCGTGATGACGTTTCTTCTGTAGAGATCTATTGTGAGAAACTAGTATACATTAAGTACAAAAATAGGTTATGAGGCGAATGGTCGTTAATGGCGGATGTGGTCATTAAAATGACACAAGGGACATAAAATAGATATTATGAACGCAACCATACCATTATATATACTTTCCAGCATACACTGTACAGTTTGCAAATATGAACAGATATGCTTTCAAAGAAGTAAATCGGGATATTTTTGGATTCCTGTTTCAGGTCGGAGTGAAAAACAATTCATTTCGTCCCGCACCCTGGTACTGCAAGAATATTCTGACAACTGGTTAGAGTATGTGGTGTGTTAGTGTTGCATGTAAATGTGAAGTATAGCATATTTACTTGGTTTTGTGGGGTTCTGTACATAACTAGCATAACATGGCATGTCGGACATTTTTCTACTGGTGGGATAGAAAACTGAAAAACGGCAGTGCTTCATAAAATGTACTACAGCTTTTCGCGTGGTGGACCACGTTTCATCAGGTATTACCTGATCAAACGTGGTCCACCATGCAATAGCTTGTAAGAAATTTTAGGAAGCTTCATTGACATTTTTAATTGTCTGCACTACTGTTGTATCTGATTTCACCCACTGTACTGGAGTACATCTGCTACTGGTAGGATATCTAGAAAGGGATATACGTGCTTCACACTTTTAAACTCTTGTGGACCACATTTGAACACGTGAGTGCAAGAAACGCTCCTACAGTTATGAGATTTCAAAAATAAAACGAGGACGTGAGACAGTAGATCTCGAGGCATTTCTGATAGCCAGGTCGTCATAATCTCTTTATAGTGGATGACAAAGGAGTAGTGGGTATAGCATAGCAAAGAGAATAGTTCCCTTCAGCAGAATAGAGTGCCACTGTGGTTGAAGGTGCATCTCCCACAGTATAGCCCATCAATTTCTTTATGTACAACACAGGCATCGACGAGCAATTTTTGATACTCAAATCTGCATCTTGTAAACATCTCTGGACCTGTACGTCATTCGCCACCACTATTACCTATTTGTTTCCTAATAAATGTCGCTTGACTCCGATGTGGCATGATATTGTTAGTATGTCCTGCATGCTCAGGTGATTCCATTCACTGCAGTCCTCCAGCAGCGAAACGCCAATCAAAGAATGCTTACCTGTCCGAGGCAACAGCAGAAACATCCCTTGACGCCGCTTTGAAGTCTCAGAAGGCGTTGGAAGCTCATCGTGGTAGTGCCATCCATTTGACACAATAAAGCAGTGAACGACGAACTTGCGAGGCCGAAGCATCCTTGAACAATGAGGCATGGTGGAAAATCTGCGTCAGAAAGAAAGATGAAAGATGTAACATTCAAAGATATTGTTCACGGCCATCGAATTCCACTCCACATCCAACCGCATACTTTCATGCGTAGTACATCTTCTACGAGGAATGCAAAATCACTTAGGGTGTCTCATTATATTCTGTGTGAGAATTGTCTTACCACACACTCTTAAAAATGAACTTCACCGCATAGCACGCTCCTAGCCAACCATATTCTCGAATGATACCGTTAGCTGCCTTGATTTGTTGAAAACGGGAGGCGTACGCCTCTTTTGTGATACTTATGCTGTTCATAATTGTCACAGAAAAGGCGTACGCCTCCCGTTTTCAACCAATCGGGGCAGATAACGATATCATTCGCAATGATTGTAGCTCGTGGAATTGTGGAATTCGTGGTAGCTAGGAGCGTGCTATGCGGTGAAGTTCATTTTTAAGAGTGCACATGGAATTCGAGCGAGATGCTGCAACTGCATGCACATCATTGAATAACTTGCTCAGGCTGTGTAGCAGCATGTGTTTGAACTTGTGATTCATATTTTCATCAGGTGGTGTCATAGCCTCTAGCACAATTAATGATGTTCTCCAGAGCTTCTATTTCTTGAAAGGAGACGACCAATTTGCAATCAGGTTGAAAATGGACAAATCAGTGTGCGGGGCACAGCTAACCAATCGGAAGGTTTAGAAGTCTAGAATGCAGAAGAAGTGGACGTGGAAGTAGTCTAGTCATATGGAAAGGAGGAGTCATTCAGTAGTATTAGAATGTGCCAATAAACATGAAGTGGATGGAGCTGGTGAAGGGGAGGACTGATCAGTGGTGGAGCCAATTGGCGGTCAGTAGGCTTAACATGAACCAATCATCATGAGTGGGTGGAGCCAAACCCGCTCATTAGCATAAACGGGCGTAACGAAGCCAACCAATCATTGATCGGAAGGTTTAGTGTGGACCGATCACGCGTGAAAGGGCGCAGCCAAGCCAGCGAATTAGCATAAAGGGGCGGAGCAATGGTCAACCAAACAGATGGCTTAGAATTGGCTTTGTCGGACTATAACTGGATTGGGATGGATTATAACTCTATTTTGACTTTGCACTGGATTGCGTTGGATTTGACTTGATTTCTATTGGATTGAAAAAACTGCGGCTTATCGGGATTCAATCTATACTACGGGGATGTTGGAGCTGTGGCGGATCCCCCTATGGCGGATATTTCTAGTCTTAAAGTAAGCATCACGGCATCACGGAATTTCGAACGCGAGCCTTTTCCCTAGAAGCCATAGATGTGCATTCACTTACTGTCATTTGTCAGGTTGGAAGCTTGGTTTCGCCTTTGACGCCAGTATTGAACAAACTGACCGTCACTACACGTGGTGGCTGCGTGTAAAACTATCTTATTTGAGGAGAGTATAGAAATCTGCTTCCATATTTCTATAGACAGCGCCGTATACTAAGAAAGAAATGGAAGCATCAAGTAACGCGAACGTTTTGACACTGGGGAGACCCACACCCAAACCGCGCATAAGAAATATCAGAGTCAGCACTCAGAGGGTGCCTACGCGCTCTGTCGCAACCCCAGAATGCCGTCCCGACACACCGAGTTTCGTCGCCTAAAATCCCGAAATTCCGGGAGTTTAAAACGCCAGGGAAAAAACTTCTACTGAAATGAATTTTCTTTAATTGTTCACGAAATAATTCACTTCGAGTATAAAACATACTCATGCACTACTTAAATGTAATTTATGCAACATATTCTTGATTGACTACAGAAAATACATTAACCCTTGAACCCGAACTCTTTCCATAAAACTAAGAAACAATCGAAAGTAAAACAGTGTTGCTGCTAACCTTGTAGTGTAAGAGCTCCTCCCTAATCTCTGAGTCCAGAACAATTTAAATAAACAAACATCAAGTTTTCAATTAAGGCAGATATTTGTTCAAAACACCAGCATTTGCATCCACTCAGGGCCTTGCACTGCGTTCCTTATGAGCTACGGCACACGACGTGCCGAAAAGATTACCGTCGGTAAGGGAATGATCAGGGACTTTTTAGGCCAGTCAGGCTTTTGGTAGACTTTGGAGGCACCAATTTTACAAAGAAACAAACAAACGTGGTTCGCCGTTTTCGGGACTCGGATTCTCGAGAGACCAGCGGCATGGCAGAGTGGTCTAAGGCGTCCCGCTCGTTCGTGGCAGCCAAGGACGTGCTGAGGGCTGGGAAGTGGCGGGTTCGAACCCTACAGCCGGCTGTGCTGTCTGAGGTCTTCCTTGGGTTTTCCGAAGACTTTCCAGGTGAATGTCGGCACAATTCCCCCTGAGGTCCGCCCAGGACGCATACTAACCCCCATGGCTCCCCCTCCTTCCTGCTGTCCTCTCTCCATCTGTCCACGTCTGTACGCCGCTCATAGCCACAGTTGCTTCGCGGCGCTAACACGCAATAAAAGAGAATCCCGAGTCTAGAATCACTGATCAGGACTGGTATCCGTAGTTATTATGAATCCTCAACGACACAAACACTTGGCAGAAGGAAACGAGAACCGGTCAGTGGGTGACATGACACAATAGGGAGCACTAGTACATCGGAGTACTGGTATTACTCACCCAAGAACTCTACAGAAATCCCAAGCAGCACAATGTACTGAATGTCGAGTGCAATAGGGGTGGACGGTATGTGTCTTATCAATGTTCTTTAGTTGCATGAGCGTGTTCAAGGCCTTCTACCTACCCGTCCACCCCTATTGCACTCGACTTTCAGTACACTGTGCTGCCTGGGATGCGACAAAGTAAACTAAGCTTGACAATGTGATGTCACCCACTTAAAAGAAACCCACAGGGCCACTGGCTTATAATACATTTCCGGAAATGTTATCATGAACACTTTCTGACGTACGTAAAACTCGCTATATTAGATCGGCTGAGGGTCACGCCATAATCTGTGTTTAGTGCCATCATCTGACGGTATACTTCCAGTGGCAGCCTCCTGGAGCGCGTACTTCGACGTGTCAGATCGCAGCGCTCTCCCACGGCAGCTTCGGAAGTTGTTTCTTTCCGTCTTCCTCCATCCCAGAATGCTCACGCTTAGAGCATTCGTACCGCCAGTCGAAGATACCATCTAGTTGCAAATTCACCAACTTTGGCAACATATTAGGTTGCAAAATACGAATATGTGCTCAGCAGAAATATACTGAGGCTCTGAGGGCGATACCCTCTTCGAGAAGCATGTGAGCGGTGTTCGTGTCAGCAAAAGTTGATTATACGTCACGCACCTTTCGTCACAATAAATAGGTCGTTGTTCTTCGAGCCTTGAACGATGAACCGCCATTTGGGATATGCTGCATGAGGGAACGAGTTAATTACCGTGCTGCCTTTCCTCCGAAGAGTAAAGACGGGAGCACTCCTAGGATTTTTGCATGATACAGCGACAACGAGAAGAGCTAATGACGCCACTATGCAATGCACGCGTCCAACTGCTCCTGCAAAGCGATCAAGAATGGGATTTTGAAGAATCTACGCAAGCGGAGTTGCACATTTTTGTATGACGAATAAACTCCTATAATAATAGCCTCGAAGTGCATGCGTCCTTCATTTCTGGGCTTCTGTGCGTTAGAAGCAGCAGTCTTATCTTGAAAATTGAATTTTTTTCTTGGACGCGTGTTATATGTCCAAATCAATTGGCACCCAAAAAACCCTGTAGAGGGCGTTACGTGGGTGGGCTAGGGTACAACAGGCGCAAGAAAACAACAATTTACCCTTTTGGCTAACCAACTAACAACAACATAAACAAGATGCAAAAACGCAAGATATAAGATAATGGTCGATATTGTAAGGTACTTGTGAATGAGTCACGCAGTCATGGCGACTATGAAATCACGGAAGCTGGAAGAGGGGATAATGGTACCGCCATTAGGTGGAAGGTTATCCCGTTCAAGGAGCGTTTAAGGACAAAATGACTTTGCGACGTGTCGCGCTTATGACGAACTACCCAGAATTCGTGATCAATGCGGGATGAAATCCGATGAGGTGGATTGATGTAGCACGATCGGAGGGCAGGAGTGTGGTAAGATTTGTGAAAGAGGGATAATCGGGAGGTCCTTCTGCGTACTCATAGACCGATCTTGCAGGTCAATTTCTTGCTTTAATCAAGAGATGCTGGCGTATGTCGAGTAATTGTTAGTGATGAATCTGGTAGCACGGTTTTGGGATGGATTCAAGTTGATTGGTGAGAAACGGACGCTGGGGGGTCCCGCACAGCTGAAGCGTATTCCAACTCTGGGTGCACTAATGTTTGGTAAGCTAGACGCTTAACGTTAGGAGGAGCGCGGGTGAGGTGACGTTTTAAACACCCTGTGTAAATTAAGTGTGTTAGGCACGTTATTGGTCGGAGACGCGTAGGTTAATAAGTGACATTTGATAAAGCATTTTCTATCTGTTACCCATGCGCATGGAGGAAAGAAGAAAAGGAGGCGCCCCAATGGATCTTCGACAGAAGAGAGAAACGTGGACATGAGGATAGGAGGTGAGCTGTAGGCGCAGACTTGTACGTATCTTGAGTACGTACTCAAAATACAGTATTTTAAATACTATTTCCGGTATTTTGGTACTCTACTCAATACTTTTTGCGACAAGTATTTTTAATGTATTTAAAATACTTTTTTCAGTATTTGCTACTCAGTACTCAAAATACTTTCCTTCCTCGTCAAGCCGTATCCAACACGCTTCCCGCCGTGCCGAGATTTTCAGCTCACTGGAATTTAACCCCCTTTTTCTTCTTTTTCTTTTTTTCGGGAATTCGCGAATCTGTCATTTATCCTCTTGTACAATAGGCTGGTCCCAAGCCTGGCCTTGTTTGTCAATAGCCAACTTCGTCCGAAAACCGTTCCTATTCATATTGCCAGGCGAATCACCAGGGGATTAGGTACAAGATAATCCCGGCATTTATTTCCTTGGTCATCAAAGCAATAAACACGTGCCAGAGGTTGAAAGACCCGAACAGACATACAGGAGGGATTATTAGGAAGTTTTGGGTCAGAACATATCGACAAAGTTTACTTGGGTTCACCAAAGTTCACCAAGCATTACTTGACACCAAGACGTTGCAAATGAAAGATATGCATGGCTGATGAAGTTTATTCCTTTCATTTGTAAGGCCACGTTCAGAATACGCGTTTCACTTACTGCTAATACTAAAGTACTTTAAAGAGTATCTTAAATACTTCTTAGAGTATTTAGTACGCTACTCAAATTACTTTCAGTTTTGAGTATTTTGTACTCTATTTTAAATACTTTTTTCGTAGAGTATTTAGTATCTTATTTTAAATACTTTTGCGCAGTATTTTGTACAAGTATGGCTGTAGCTTCTTTGGAGCCTTGCGAGGGTAAAGTTACCTTAATAGCACAATGATGTCTCTTTGCACGCGCCACTTTGGGGGCCACTTCGGCTCCCTACTACCACAGCTCTCTAAGTACTCCGAAACAATACGCTGGGAACTCTCCCATAGAGATGTATGTAACCGAAACCAGAAGGTGAGCGGTGATGTCACTGGAGTGGCCCCCAATCTCGGCTTCACTTCTCAGAGCAATAGGGCTCCTCCTCTCTTTCCTTCCTCCATGCCCACGAGAGTAGATTACGGCAGGCTCAGCGGTATCTTCAACGGCCAGTTCTGCATTACCTTGTATTCTTGATCTTAGAAGAGTTTTCGAAAAACAAGAATGGCCATATATGTATATCCACTCACCATATATTTCAAACCTCTTCCTACCATATTGCATATTATCTGGTTCCATCACACCAGCACCTGAAAAAGACACAGTGAGCTCTATATGGGTATTGGCAGTAAGGAGAGTGCACTCTCCTTCAGCTACACATGTTGCCGTTCATTAGGAGAGTACAGCGGGTGCATGTGGCAGCAGGAAATGATTCGAGGACAAAAATGAATGAATCTCATAATAAAAAGGCACGAGTACATATCTGCGCGGCTGCTGAAATTTATATTGCTTCTGGTGGACCGAATCTATAGGCTACAGCATCGGAACACCAGGAGTAATGAAAACACGTGAAAAAATAACCTCCGGTGGATTTGGCCGCGACTTTACCTTCATCGAGCCAAAGACAGGGTTGAAACTTGTCAGCATAGGCTCATCCCAGAGTCCCGATAAAATCACCGATGCCGCACAACGAAATCTTGACGGACGGTCAATCCTCCTTCATGTGTAATATGTCTGTAATAATGTCTCATGTAATACATCTTGGCAACAGGGATCTCCCTCACCCACTTGGAAAGAGACATTGCTTGTCCTTATCCTAAAACCAAATAAGCCCCCAAATGCCCTATCCTCCTTGGCCCTGTGTGCCTGACAATCTGTATAGGCAACCTGATGGAGAAAACGGTTTTGGATCGTCTCGACTTGTGACTCGAAAAGCAAGGCGTGTTCCATCACGAAAAGGCTGGCTTTCATATCCACCGAAGCTCCAGGGGTCTAGTTCTCGACCTAGTCTCTCGTGCTCATCCGCGGACCGTCGTTCCGATCTTCCTGGACATCAAGCGCGCATATGATACCGTCTCGCACATTTGTGCGCTGCACGCCTTGCACGTTTTTCGGGTATCCAGTCGACTCCTGGCTCCAAGACTCCCTTGGCAACCTCACCAACATGGACGCAAGACCTCACGCAACCTGGGGAAAAGTGCGTCGACCTCCCTTTCACCAAAGTGCAGGGATGGCTCCCTGTAACTAAACAATTTCTGGTTAAGGTGGGCCTATGATCAGCGCTCCCTTCTAGCAGGGCTCAGGCACGGCTTTGGTGACGGCGAATGTACGTTACAGCCTTCCAATCCTGCGCAGGGTTTCCGCAACATCATTAAATACCCTTCTAGCCTTTTTGCTCGAAGCCTTCGTCGCTGTCTTGGAATTCCAAGAATGGCTGAAACACCGCATGTCCTGGCTAAATCTGGTGAACTCCCAGTTGATGGTCTACCTGAAAGTCAAACGGCTCGGCACTGCCTACGTTGCGTGCTCACATTTCACATTCCGTCACCCCGTCAACCGCTCTTGAGGAAAATTCGATACCGTCCTGAAAACTACTTCCACCCAGTTGCGCAGAGGACACGCTAGACTCTCACGGGCTTCGTAGCTAAGGACGTAGCACCGCCGGAAGCCTCTTGGTCTCTGCTGGTGCCAGCCTTCCGAACCTTCTAGAGCGAAGAGATCAGATTCCACCCCAATCCTTCGAGCCGGTTTTATGCTCAGGTAGACGAGAATTCTTCTACATCTGCAGCAGCGTAAGCAGGTTGCATTGCTTGCGCGTGAATGTCGCCCTTCTATCCCTCTATCAATTCTCTGGTCTGCAGCATTGATGATGGTTATTTCTACAAACATTGCTATGCTTGAGCATTGCTTTGCTATGCTTGCATTGCTATGCTATGCTACTCCTACTCGATTTTTGCTGCTACTTTTGCTCGGGAGCGCTATGCTGCTCGCTCGCTGATGCCGTTTCTTGTTGGCTGCTCATGCACGCAGTGCACAGACGGAGGACACGTTGTGTTAGTTTGAAGCTGTAGCGACGTTGGAAGAGTCGACGGCGGTTGTAAAGACTTTTCCTTGTAACGGCGAATGGAATGAAAAGATGGGAATTTGTAACAGATGTCATAGGAGCTGTTTTCTGTGAAGTTGACTGCATCGCGGCAAGGAGTCTCCATTAAAGCACATTTCCGATTGGCGCTTCGCGTGGGAAAGTAGGCAAGAGGCGATTGCAAGAGGAATGAGGAAAGGGTGGAAGCGTATTGTAGCGCGTGTAAAGTAGCACAAAACGTTGTCAACTCTCGACCTCAGTCGTCCACGTAGCGTATTGTAGCGCGTGTAAAGTAGCACAAAACGTTGTCAACTCTCGACCTCAGTCGTCCACGTAGCTTTGACACCGATTGTCTTCCTCAATCAACACTGCAGTCGCCTGCAGGTGGCTGCGCATGCTCATGTGTGCACCCAGAAAAGGTCGATTTCCGCTCACCTGGGACGAAAGACAACTGCACTTGATGCTCCATCGCCAGTCCCTCAAGACCAGTTTTGCCTTGCATTATGCCACGCCCTGAAAAAAATACATTAAGCTTCACTGAAGTAATGAAGGGATGCACACAATACACCTATGGCCCGGTTGCACACATCAGAGAGAATGGGTATGCGCTTTACTTACGTCTAATTTTCTGAGATGTGTATATGTATATTTATTCCGTTTCCTTGTTTCATTGTAGTATTTTTCAAGCTTAAGATTGACGATCGCAATTACTATATATTGCTTGCTGTTGCTGCACTGAATGACGGGGATGCGCCCTCGTCAAACAGCATGATGCTGTTTTTTGCCCACCCCTATGTAACTCTGACTTGCATTGCAATAAGGTTAAATTGAATTGAATTGAATTGAATTATCGCATTCATGGATTTTAGTTTAACTGGTGAAAATAGAACGCACGGTCAAATATTTTTCTAAATGCGTTTACGAATCTTCAACAAGTCATAAAAGCGTAAAACTGGAAGCACCAGGTCGCTGTAACACTCCGTTTAGAAATTTCCACAAATTTGTGGAAATCGTGAAAATTTATACAAATCGGACGTCTCAACCGGTCCCAAGTACGCTGATAGACTGGTAATCAATGCCACCAACCCTTAGAAACAGCTAATAACAACATGGAGCATCCACCGAAGCTATGTAATTCTCACTCGCTGCATTACCCCTGAACGGGCACCTCAACAATTTCGTAGAGTTTGGAAATGCGTGTTAGCAGAGAGCCCAATAAAACAAGAGAGATGATTTTTTTCTGTACGTGCTACAAAGGCCATATTATTACCAACAAAAGTTTGAATCAATTGCCTGATCTGATCCTGAGTCTGCGGAAATGTCCTGCACAAAGACGCTCGTTCTCCAACGCGCCGTAACTTTTGGCGTGCAATCGTCGTATTTCTTTTTAGATGCCACCCGGGACACCTATCGTCACGATACTTAGTCAAACGAGAGAACATTATTTCAGAAGTAAAATGTACGTGTCGGCACTCTTCAATCGCTCTCCCCCTCATTGAACGCCGGTTTTGAACATGCTCAACAAAATTGTCCAGCAACCAGTTAAAGGTTTTAAAGAGTTGGGGTGCTGGATAACGCCACCAACAAGTTAATGAAGTTTAGTTTTCTTTTTCTTCGTTTTATCTGGGGTACGAGGCTCTCTCTCTTTGCACGTTATTCTATTCAAGTACGTTCTGCTGACAGTTTGAATGTTGAGAAAGTCGCTCAGTGTCCAGTAACCAGCAGAAACCAAAAGTTCACTTTTGATTATGTTCTAAACAGGGCACCTCTTACATAGACTAGCTCTTAACAATATAATGTCAATGAAGAGGACGGCGCCCAGAAGAAAGTTTCTGCTCGACATATCGGCGGCTCCCGTCCTGTTACCCTTCCCATAATATTTTCTTACTGGTTCGTTCGGTTTTCTACTTTGTAAAAAACGGAAATCACTGTATCGCTCGTTGTGAACGAAATGACGGAAGCGGTATCCTACACACGGTGCAACGACGGTGGTACATGGCAGGCGTGGAAGTCCTCAGCAACTGGATTGTAGCACGAATTCCGGTGTATACCCGTTACGTTACTGTCCTACACGTCTAAGTCGAAAGTGACGCGCGCTACCTGTCTTGGATAAACTGGGGCAGCCATTGTGCACTCTGATGCTTCGCGTAGATGCACACTGTTGAGCTGTGGCAGAGGCGGGAGCAGGGAACCATATGTTGAATTCCAATGGCAGATTCGGAGCGCCTTCGGAGCAAGTTCTGTTGCTCCGCCGAGAGCAAGTCTGTTCGATTGGCAGATTGGGAACAGTTCTGGAGTCTTCCAATGGGAGCTTTGGAGCGGCATTCGAGTCAAGTTCGCTCCAGGGAGCAACCCAGACTACTCCGCCAAAGTAGGCAGATTCAACCGGAACTCTGTGTGACGTGTCGCTTGTGCTTCCTATTTCCTGTCTCTGCTTCGCCAACATGGCCGCTTCCCAACGCGTCATCGCTGTGACTAGTTTTTCGCGTCGTACGTTAGCGATTTTGTTTCATGAAGGAAGCAATAAGTCAGACATTACCAGGGCAACGTTAGGAGATTAGAAGGACCTTGATGTTGCGAAACATGGCGTTATAATGGTACATGAGTACCTTCTTCTTCCTCCGTCTCTGGCCGCCATCCACCAAGGGAGATTGGCCAGAGCTAAACTCAAAGCATGACCTACTACTATACTAGAGACCTGGACATCCGCAATGCTCCCAGCACCGGGGTAGTAGTTCTGGCAATCGCCGCTTGGCTATGGGATTTGGCGCTAGCTCGCACTATTCGTTACCACGTGACTTGTCGAAACCGCGGCGATGTATGGTAGGCTGTGTTGACAACGACGAAGCAGTATGAGAGAGATAATAGCGCGTGCTTAGCAACAGCTTGTGTATCCCTGCGTAGCAGACTAAAGGCGGTGGCAAGGGTGATTCCCTCTCCCCAATAATGCTATGTGGCGCTTGCAGCGGTCCCTAACGTAACTAACCTGTGACCCGTCTCTCCCATAGGGAATCGCCAGCTGTCCAGGTCTCTAGTATAGAGTAGGTCGTGACTCAAAGTTGGGCGCAAGTGTTCCATTAGCAGATTCGGATCACTTGCTCTAGGCCATATCAAGCCGCTCCATTGCCGAGTCTGCCACTTGCTCCGACTCTGCCATTGGGATTCAACAATAGAGAAACCCCACTTGTCCTAACCGAACTCGCGCATTGCCACGTGAGCCTCCGCCTCCTTTCTACTGCCTGTATTGTGTCGGCAGGGTTGTGCACTGTGCAAAGCCTGCCGTTCTTGAGACCTGGACTTACCTTGTAATTTTGTCTGCGACGGCTTTGACTGCGCTGCCACTTATGCTCCAACTGGATGCACTGGAAGCGAACCTTCCGCGACCTTGGCAGCCCGAACGCGGAACTGGAATCTTCTTCTTCTTTCTCCCCTCTTCACATTTTCTGAGCTTTATTAACATCCCCCGCAGTCACATTAACTTATACAGGGTGTCCCAGAAAACGTGTCATTGAATTATAATAAAAAAAACTACACCGCCTAGAGTCATGCGGTCAATGGCATTTGTTCTTACTGGGTTTTTTGCCACCTCCTCATGTGAATGTCGTGTAACGTTAGTTTAATTATGTAAATTTTCGCCAGCTTAAGTCGGTAATTTGCCTAGTAAAGGTCACTTTTTTACCCCACTAATGTGAAGAGCTTGTCTAATTTAGTCAAATTAATGATAATTGACAGGGATATTCAGGGGCGATCCCATCGGAAAAAATAGCCGAACATCATGCTCTACGGAGGCCGCACAGAATACGTACGATGAATTTTTCAGCGCAATCTTTGTCAGTCCGACCAAAGGAGGTTGGAAACCCAGCCCTCCCCGGCATCGCAGAAAGAGATAAAACAGGCACGGCTTATCACGTCCGACTTTCGCTGAGATCATGCTTTCCCTCTCCCAATTTAGGAACTGTTACTTTTTCTACTATCACTCTGTGAGCTGGCTTCGGAACCTCCTTTCGTCGCACTGCGAGCGATTGCGCTCAAAAAGTCATCGCGCGCTATGGTCCGGTGCTCCGAAAAGCATGATATTCGGCTATTTTTTCCCATGGGATAGCTCGAGAAAATCACTGTGAATTATCATGGATTTGAGTGAATTCGGCATTTCAAGCGCTGACTGTGTACCAGCTGCTGTGTCATATGGCATGGCTAGATGCTCAAGGGCACCAAACCACCACAGCTGTTCTAAGTTCCAAGGATAAACACCAAACACTAAATGCGGCACTACGGCTTTCCATCTAATCACGTCCCCACAATGAACAAGCATTTTGCTGCTACACTGCAAAACATGTACCTTCTAATCTGCTACAGCAGCCTGTAGGTCAGGCTCGATGTTTCCCGGATCCAAATATGCTATGCTCATCCGAAATCCTGGACCAGTGAAGGCCCATAGCTTGCGGAAGCTGCGAACGTCTGCAAACACACAGAAACAATTACCAGGCACTCTAAAGGATGTGGTGTACATATACTAGTGGGCTCTGCTTGATCCATGCAATATGCCTCACAGAAAAGAATTAAAAAAACACACACACCTTTCCAATTTCAGGCACTTCCACCTTCTGCTGGAAGTAGACCTGGTCAGAAGGCACAAAAGTTTTAAGATCCATGGAGTCACTGTTGTTTATGACGTCGTAGTAGGGATGGGAACCACCTGCATATGGACAAGGTGATGCTGTAATGTGTGGGACTTAACCACACTGCAGGTGCAGCAACTATATATCCACACGCAAACGAAACACGCATGTGGTCACAGGACCATGTGAGCAAACATTGTGAGGGGAAGTGTGTAATAGGAAAGGATAATAGAAATGGGAAATGAATATATTTAATGTCAATGAAGTGACTTAATGTAATTTAAAAGCATTGTTTTGTTGAACTCCGCATGTCTTTAGGCTTCCATCAAAATATATATTTCCATCAAGCGTTGCTCTTTTCAGATCGAAGTGGATGAACAATATAATGCATTTACTGACAAAGGGTACATAAGATATGGTGTGGTGGAAAGACATGGCAATCCACGAGGATGATGAAGTAATGGATGATCCACTTGTTTCAACCGCTATTTCCAGAATGCCACAGCTACAGCTTCCGCAGAATATCCACAACCCCAGTTTCCAACTCCTCAATTTCAGTACAAGGTATTTTGAACATACTGTATTACAAGTAAACACAAAGAAAATGGTTGCGGGCTGTATAACATCCCAAATGAATTTTTGTGACATCACTCAAATTGGTGTGCCTGACACTTACAAATAATTTTTCAAAAAAATTTGAGACTACTCTTCCCCAGCTAAATGGAAAACAAGTAAGGTTGTACCAGTACATAGAGCCGGAGATCCTCAACTTATCTCTAGTCATCGTCCTATCTCATTGACCTGCAATTGCTGTAAGCTTAGTAAATGGATATTGTGCAGATATATCCTGATGTATTTAGAAGAAACCACATTTAGTCCTCACCAGCATGTGGCTATTCGACCCAAGCAGAACCTATACCATTTCATACTGACACTGTATATGAAATTGACCTGGCCAAAGCATTGGACAACTGTGATCAGGTCGATGTTACCTTCAGTAGTTTTGTGAAAGCTTTTAACTCCATACCTTACAGAAAGCTATTAAACGAACTAAAGTGTATTCCTAACGATACTATACCTTGTGAAATGGATACAATCATACCTTTTGCACCACAACCAGTATATTCAAATAAGATATTCAAGCTCTTATCTTCTGAAGCTTAACGTCAGGTGTACCTCATGGGTCCGTGCTAGGCCGCCTCTTGTTTAATCTACAGGGCGTCCGGTGAGAATGTGTCATTAAAATTCTAAAAATAGGTTTTACTTCAGAAAATTATGAAACCACCTGGAATACACACACACATACTTTTGCCACTGATTCAGGACGTTTGCATTGGCGTCACACATTAATTGAGCTAATTTTGCTAATTGAACTCGAAAATTAGCCTACACTCTTAAAAATGAACTTCACCACATAGCACGCTCCTAGCCAACCATTATCGGGAATGATATCTTTATCTGCCCCGATTTGTTCAAAACGGTAGGCGTACGCCTTTTTTGTGACACTTATGCTGTTCATAATTGTCACAGAAAAGGCGTACGCCTCCCGTTTTCAACAAATCAGAGCAGATAACAATATCATTCGAGATGATGGTTGGCTAGGAGCGTGCTATGCGGTGAAGTTCATTTTTAGGAGTGTAGCAGAGGTAACGTTTTTCTTGATGAATTCGGAAGCCAATGGCCATAGTACACTATTCCAACCGAAATCACAGGTTTTTCCAGAAGGTTTGTTAAAAAATTTGGCGTAGAGTGCTGGGAAGGAGAACATGCAGGGACGTTAGAAGCAACGGATGAAAGAAGTAGGGCATTGCCGTCCTCTGCAATTTAAGCTCAAGGTTATGCTCACAAGCACGGCTCAGTATAACTTGAGCGTTCGCTACTAGAGTTGTATGTACGAAAGCAGAAGCGTACCACGACGCCGGTTCCACTCCCCGGACTTCAAAGAAAGTCCACGAAATTTAAAACATGCCACGTGATTACTGCCAGCGTGCTTCGATCGTAGCGCCCTCAAGCTTGCTGTGAATGAAAGAACACATAACACGACTGTGAGACTGGAACACATACAGCGACTGCAGCATGGGCTTCAGTGACCAAGTCGGAGACCAAGCCCACCGCATCCGATCCACTGAAAGACCAAGCAGAACCGTATATTAAAATGGAGTCTGGCCATTGGGAGGAGCTCCAAAGAGACGCTCGACCTGTCAGTCACAGTTCCGCGCCTCTGATTGGTTTGCTTTTTACCAAGGGGGTCGCCATGACACCTTACTGACACCCAAAATGGCGACGACAACAGACACAGTGAAGCGGGACTTTGGTGACAAAAAGAAAAAAGGAAAGGAAGAAAACGCTGCAGATGTACATCATCGCACAAGTTTCTCGAAAGTCAGTTTCAACTGATGCTCCGCTATCGATATCTCACCGAAAGTAATACGCTGTGTCGTCAGTGTTAGGCCTGTTGAACACGGCGATCGCAACACAATCATAACAAAAACGGCAGCGGTACAACGACGGGAGCAGACAACAATTCCTGACGTGGTTTGCACAGCCTATGTGACGTTCATCAAATTGACACCAAAAAGCCACTGTATCCACTTCAATCTCATCCAATCCACTACCCACCTAAACTGGTTCTGTCCATGTTGGATAGGGGCACAAATAGTGAGGATAGGTTGATTGACAGTGCTCCGTATTTCAAGGCATCATTGATCAGAAAGCTGAAAAAGTGGGCGGAACCTCAGGTATAGGCATGACCCATTAATGGCCAGACCACCTTTTAATATACGGCTCTGAGACCAAGCAAGAACCAGCCCACCATCAGCAGTAACACCCCACGAACGATACCCCTTATTAATTCTAGACTCTTTGTCTTGACCTTCGCTTGTGGTATCCTCCATTTAGGATACCTTCCCTGTCACCTGAACCTGAGTGAAGCCAGTTCGTTGCCTGGTTCAATGGTCCCGTGGGGTGGAACACATGTTCCAATACGACAGCGTTAGGAGTGTCAAAATGGAAAAAAACTGTACGTATGTGTGTGTGTGTGTGTCAGATGGCGAAGCCTCACCGAGGCAGATGTGTACCTGGACATGTAAGGGGGTAATAAGAGAGTAATTGTAAATGAAGGTAAACGATTTGAAATCGAAGTAGTAGAAGGTAAGTAACAGTAAGAGGTAAGGGTAATTGAAAGTAATTAGAGGTAACTAAAGGTAATTCAAGAAATAAAAATAAAAAGTTGAGTTTAAAGGTAATGACTGATATATATACGTAATTAAGAGAAAGATTAAATGAAATTAAAGAATACCGAAAGTAAGGGTACCGGAGGTAGCTCGATGTGATTAAAGGTGATTAACGTCAATTAAAGTGGAAGTGAGAGTAATAAAAGCTTATAAACGTAATTCAAAGGAATGAAACGAAATTCAAGAATACCTCAGGTATCCTATGGTTACCTTCGGTAACTAAAGGTAATTGCAGAGTAATTGAAATTAATTGAGGCTAATTAACGGGTAACTAAATTAACTAACATATAGTAATCCAAAGTGTCGAACCGGAAGTCAAGTATAGACCGGAAGTCGGGTTAGACCGGAAGCGGATACCCGGAAGTCAAGTATGGACTGGAAAAGGCGCTCAATCGGCGCGTTAGGGAACATTCCCTCTTTCAGGGGATTAACACCTCCAAAGTGACTTCCGGTGCACGTTCCCGGGTGCACCCTGCACACCCCTTCTTCGGAGCCGTGGAGCCGGCGAACGCTGGGGAAGAGCGAGGCCAGTTCCGGAGCGTGACGCATGTTCCGATGTACTGCCTTTCGAAATGGCGCAACCGTTGGAACACGTGGCAACCGTCCATGATCTTTGTGTTTCCGGAATCATCGGATGTCGGCGGTAAATAGTTATACAATTATAGAGGACTGGCTATGGTCTACTGCTATGTTTACTTAAAAGCAGACGACAAAAGAAAGCTCAATAGGCGGCGCGCGCTCAGCGGCTCTGGCGCTCGGCTTCCGGATAGGCTCACAAACATCTTTAGATAGAGGCACCAAGGGTATGTTCCCCTGAAAACCCGGGTTATGGCGCTCGTGAGGCTGTTTAACGCGCCCAATGCTAACGCATTTCTCGCGCATTTACCGCTAAATCGCCACTGAATCTTGTCTTTTTTTAATGCGAAACGCATTCTACGGTTAGGGTGTGAAGCCAGACAAACGTCTCTCTCTCTCTGCACAGGCTAGAAGAAAAGCTGGGAGAGAGAGTGATGGGAGAGAGCAAAGGAGTTGCACCAAGGCAAGAACCCCTCCCAATGTCCAAGTCCGGAAGGCGCCATGATCGATATTTTGGATTGGGCCAGTATCAAATCCAATGCAAGTCGCTTCAGCTTCCGCTCTGCTCCGTATGCCATGCCGTGTGCGAAGTGTGTTTGCTTTGTCTGCCATCACTTGTGCGCTTGGATTCTCTAGGGAACGACTACCGTACGGTTTAAACCTTATGCTGCAACATCAAACAACAGCGCAGGGAACTCGTAGATGCCACCGTTCGTAACACGCTAGGCCTACCGTATCGACCATGGCGGCTCACACGCTGAGAAGCTCCTCTTCGATGGCTTGGTTTCTAGTTATTATGCGAGTTCTATAACTCATGGTGGTCTCCTGTGAAGCGTGCTATCACCACAGTGCGCGTGTGTACGAAAGAGAAGCGCCCTCTTAGTCAGCTTCCGCAAAAGTTTTAGCACAGGAGACAGAAGTGCTTGGGGGTCCCAAAGCAACAGCGTCGTTGCCACTGCGCTTGCGCAAAACCCGAATACCGCATTACCCGCATTGGGCGTAGGGGTGTGCAAGCTATCTTCGAAAAGTAGTTATTCAGCAGTAATGCATGAGACGTGCACATAGGCGGCCTATAACCCTTCGCCACGTGTGAGTCCAGTGGCGTAGCCAGAAAAACCATTTAGCGGTGTATTCTATGGGGACCTTACATGGGAG
Organism: Ornithodoros turicata; assembly: GCF_037126465.1. NCBI lineage: Eukaryota > Metazoa > Arthropoda > Arachnida > Ixodida > Argasidae > Ornithodoros > Ornithodoros turicata. The sequence continues at coordinate 14,584,850 of NC_088208.1, forward strand.
AGGAGGACTTCACCCCCGTTTCCTTCTCCCAAAATGCACTACCAGATTCGCGCAGTAAGATTTCGGGGCGGGGGTTGAACGCCCGAAATCTTTCCTCTGACTGCGCCACTGGCCAACTCACCCCCATGATATGGAGATATGATAGGAGCCCAGGAAAATACCCACAGACAAATCGTTCGGGGCCACCCACCCGCGCAGGATGAATCCAAGCCAAACAAAAGAAAAACGGTGTATTGAAAGATGCTTCTGAAAAATAGACCAGAAGCCAGGAGTCATGTTTAATAGAAGAAGAACACTGGCTTACATAACAAAGAGTAACAAAGGTTTTGGACGTTTCGACATCTCTACACTCTAAAAACAGAACTTCACCGCATAGCACGCTCTGCGCCAACCATGGTCAGTCATGGTCAATCCCATGCAATAAAAATTCCGCAAAAAAGCATAGTGGTGGAGTAGTCATTGCGGAGTCGGACGGTGTGTGCAGAATTCATTACAGAAAAAATCCACTTGACACAGCAATACAAAGAGACTAACCTGCCTTTCCAGATCGGGTGCCGGAAATGCGAAAATTGATTAGAAAAGAATACGTTGTTCTTCACAAGCAATTATGACAATGTTGGAGAGCACTGAAATTATATACTGCCTATTTACACACAGTATTGTTGCCTTTGCTCACAGACTGAACTTGGAAAAAGAAACAGCACCGGAGAAAAGCAGCTAGCGGACATTATTGACAATGGATAGCCCCGAGTATGCAACCCTATTATGACTCCTAAAAATTAAAATGCCGCGGAGTTTGTACTGAATCTCTCTACTTTTTATGTGTCACTATTTAACTTTGTGCGAAAATTAAAGCCCGGTTCACCCCAAGTCCGGATCACACTACTGCGTTGTAATGCGTGCGCCAGTTGGTTGCCATAGTAACCAACCGGTGCGTGGCCTCGCGTATCATATGCCATCATATACACAGTAAATTCAAAAACACCCTTTCTGGGTTAAATAAGGTGTTTTTAAGCAAATACACCTTTTTTAATTCCACAAAGATAACCAAAGGCCGCAAAAAGGGTGCTAAAAAAGGTGTATGAGAAAATACACTCTTTATTACACCAAGTGCTGTATCAAAAATGGTGTTTTTATGCGTTTACACCTGTCTTTACACCCTTCAAGTAACACTGGTGTCGAAAAAGGTGTTTACGTTATATACACCCTTTCTACACTGGTGTTGAAAACGGTGTTTTCATTGGTGAGAGAAAAATTACATTGGCTTGACAGCTCCGCTCATTAGGTAATCACATTATAGACGATAGCTTGAGTTGAAAACACAATATTTGACAGGGAGGGATGTCAGGAAGCTCGCTGATATCTTGACTCGTTACAGGCGTACGTGTTAATTGCAAAGGCACATGTTCGTCACCGTTACAGACGAGTTTTACCGCACTAAGCTTAGCGAATATACTCCAACGAACTGCATTTCAGTATATGATCAATCTGGTACGCCAATTTAGGCTACCGAGAGTGCTCGGGCTCATTACAGGCATCGCCTGAAGATGGCAGCATCGTAACGCCGCTCATTTCACGAGCACGGACGGCGTTACGATGTTGCGATCTTCACCTCTTCCCTTACATATGTCCAACTGTTTTGTTTTCATTTTATTTGAATTGTTCTTTTTTTTTGCTCACTCACAGTGTTGCTAGGACGATGAGGGTTGCCAGCAGCGCACTGCGCTCCAGTTTATGTTTTGCTGTGGAACCACGGCTGGAACTGTGCCGTCGCTATAGGGTGGTTGTTGCCATACAAGCAACCACGTCGGACTGCATGGCTCAGCATGCTGCCGCGGGAGCTTACACCCTTTCGAAAGGGTGTAAGAGTGTTAAACACCCTCCTAAAAGGGTGTTTAAACAGGTGTTTTTGCACAATACACCTTTTTGAAAGGGTGTTACAGTTGATGTGGTGTAAAAAAGGGTGCCAGCCATATAGGACAAAAAGGTGTAAGCGGTTTATACCCAAAAGGGTGTTTTTCAATTTACTGTGTAGGCCGCGCTCCAGGAAGTAGAAGACGTAGAATGTCGATGGGAACGTTAAGTAGCGGCTCTATCCAACGCGCATGGTGTACTCCCTCGTACTCCGGTGCCTCTACTAAATGGTCTTTCAGGGCCGCGAGCTCGATACACTCCCCAGCGAAGTTTCCGAGGCGTCTCATTGCTATTCCGACGGCCCCTTCCCCCGTACGTCACGGATCCAGAGATCCGATAGAACTGGCTGCCAGGCGCAGTGGCACGCGGCAGCTGAGGCACGCCTTCATCGTCATCCTAGGGCTGCCACAAGTAAAACGGATGCGCTCTGGAGACTCTGGACTCTTGAGAGACTACTCTGGAGCAGGCAGGCTGTTAACATTGTCAGTGGCATTTGAAAGCTTATTCCGAAAGAAGCGCCCGCGCTGCAAGTTTTACGTGCGACAGAAAACTCTGAACAGTTTATAATCACGACTGAAGTTACGGTGAAATAGGGTGCCAGAATATGCTATCTCCCCCTGCAGAGGGAGCTTGTATTGAGCCACCCTACGGTGAAAGCACACGGTGCGACGCCTGGTGGGAAATAATCGCCCATTCGTCGAGCAACAATGTTAAATGCCCCCACCCCAACCCTCTATAGACCTCTATCCGAGAAACGTCATCATGACGTTAGTAGACAGACCGAAACCGAAACAACTGGGGAAGGGGAGGACTGGGTTCCACGAATGGGCACTTGTTCGCTGCCTCCTATTGAAAGAAAAACAGGACCGAAGGTCGCGTCTCTTTCAGGAACCATATTAATTCTCTCAAGACCGTGGCTTTCGGGCGCGACCTTTTTCAGCTTCCAACGTATATCAACTCTACCATATTAGCTGTCGAACACTATGACGTCATTTGTTTACAAACATGGGGAGGTCTTTTGGCTAAGGGCCAGCTCTCACTTGGCGACGCCCGACACGACGTTGTAAGCGGGTGGCCGAAATAGACGCTCATTAGTTAAACCAGGTTGATATTGTCCAATGCGTTGTTCACCATGCAAATAAAAGATGGAATAGTTTTTGTTTGGTCTACCTCAAAGAGGCATATGTTTTGTTGATATTTTGCCATGTTTATGCATTATATCTCGCCAGAATGTTTGTTTCTATTTTTCGCGGCAGCGTGTTATTACCGAGCGATCTGCCTCCCAGCATGTTGCTCAGGGGCACACTGCATCCTGGACCGACATTTGTCTTAAAACGTCTGAACGGGAAAACCTAAAGACGGCACAACAGGCGCCCGGATTGTGTTGGAAATTTCCAGCAGTTTTTCTGGGGGCACTTTTTACAATTGAGTGGTTTTAAAACTATTTTTCAGAGAAAGCACTGAAATAAACCCATGAAGAACACACGTTCAGGTTTCGTACTCCATGCAAGTCGTCCACCATCTTGCCTGCGTCTACGCCTCTTTCGTCTTCTTTTTTGTGTCTTCGCGCTGTAAGCGCACTTATTACGCCAACACGCTGCGCCATCTGCTTATAGTTTCGTCATTTTATGTTTATTCTTCTGTTCCAAATTGCATTAAAATGAAATAGCTTCGGAGATACAGCGTTCATAACGTCCTATTTAACGTCCCAAAGAATGGACATATGACGTGTTGCAGCCTTATCACCAACGCCCGCGTAAAATGGCGGCATTAGACTCAGGCTCAACATCACCAAAGACGATGAGAAGGAGTGGCTTTTTTAAGTCTGGCTTGCATTTCCCTTGACAGCACCCGATAGCATTCCTGGCGACTGAACTCAGCCTTTCATGGAACAGAACATGGAATATGGAACATGGAACCTTTCATTCTTCTTATTCACAGATGTTCCTTCATGGCAAGATGTTCCTTCCGCAACAGCCTCCCACAAAAGTGAATTTCATGGAACAGATAAGTTCGAGTGTCATTTCATTCTTATTCTTGTTTGATGATTTCTTCTGTTCCTCTAATCTCTCTGTATGGTAATTTTCACAGATGTTCCTTCACGGCAAGATGTTCCTTCTGCAACTGCCTTCCACGAAATTGCCCACGAAATCTTCCACATAATCTTCCACCAAAGTGGAGTTGACAGTTCCCTACAGCGTTCTTGGGGAGTGAAATGAGCCTTCCATGCAACAGATAAGTTCGAGTGCTATTTCATTCTTATTCTTGCTTGATGGTTTCTTCTGTTCCTCTAATCTTTCTGTATGGTAATTTTCACAGATGTTCCTTCACGGCAAGATGTTCCTTCTGCAACAGCCTCCCAGAAAGTCATTTCATTCTTGTCGCAGCTTCTGTTGCGTTTTCGTAATGCTCCAATTTTTTTAACGATCCCGATGTGTTGGCAAAGACGTCGCACAACAAAGTACTTCGATGCCAACACGTCGGGACCGTCTACGACACAGTGGTAGTCGGTACTCTGTAGCCATTCGGGCGAGTGGGCTCCTGTGTCGTATTTTGGAGTAGATTGTTGCAGCTTCAGATGCTTTTTCGTAACTTGTAAGCTATATAACGCTAGTTGGATGCTGCAAATAACGCTTTTGAAGTAGATTGTTGCAGCTTCAATACTCCAATTTTTTTTAACGATCCCGATGTGCTGGCAAAGACGTCGCACAATAAAGTACTTCGATGCCAACACGTCGGGACCGTCTACGACACAGTGGTAGTCGGTACTCTGTAGCCATTCGGGCGAGTGGGCTCCTGTGTCGTATTTTGGAGTAGATTGTTGCAGCTTCAGATGCTTTTTCGTAACGTGTAAGCTATATAACGCTAGTTGGATGCTGCAAATAACGCTTTTGAAGTAGATTGTTGCAGCTTCAATGCTCCAATTTTTTTTAACGATCCCGATGTGCTGGCAAAGACGTCGCACAATAAAGTACTTCGATGCCAACACGTCGGGACCGTCTACGACACAGTGGTAGTCGGTACTCTGTAGCCATTCGGGCGAGTGGGCTCCTGTGTCGTATTTTGGAGTAGATTGTTGCAGCTTCAGATGCTTTTTCGTAACGTGTAAGCTATATAACGCTAGTTGGATGCTGCAAATAACGCTTTTGAAGTAGATTGTTGCAGCTTCAATACTCCAATTTTTTTTAACGATCCCGATGTGCTGGCAAAGACGTCGCACAACAAAGTACTTCGATGCCAACACGTCGGGACCGTCTACGACACAGTGGTAGTCGGTACTCTGTAGCCATTCGGGCGAGTGGGCTCCTGTGTCGTATTTTGGAGTAGATTGTTGCAGCTTCAGATGCTTTTTCGTAACGTGTAAGCTATATAACGCTAGTTGGATGCTGCAAATAACGCTTTTGAAGTAGATTGTTGCAGCTTCAATACTCCAATTTTTTTTAACGATCCCGATGTGCTGGCAAAGACGTCGCACAATAAAGTACTTCGATGCCAACACGTCGGGACCGTCTACGACACAGTGGTAGTCGGTACTCGGTAGCCATTCTGGCGAGTGGGCTCCTGTGTCGTATTTTGGAGTAGATTGTTGCAGCTTCAGATGCTTTTTCGTAACGTGTAAGCTATATAACGCTAGTTGGATGCTGCAAATAACGCTTTTGAAGTAGATTGTTGCAGCTTCAATACTCCAATTTTTTTTAACGATCCCGATGTGCTGGCAAAGACGTCGCATAATAAAGTACTTCGATGCCAACACGTCGGGACCGTCTACGACACAGTGGTAGTCGGTACTCGGTAGCCATTCGGGCGAGTGGGCTCCTGTGTCGTATTTTGGAGTAGATTGTTGCAGCTTCAGATGCTTTTTCGTAACGTGTAAGCTATATAACGCTAGTTGGATGCTGCAAATAACGCTTTTGAAGTAGATTGTTGCAGCTTCAATACTCCAATTTTTTTTAACGATCCCGATGTGCTGGCAAAGACGTCGCATAATAAAGTACTTCGATGCCAACACGTCGGGACCGTCTACGACACAGTGGTAGTCGGTACTCTGTAGCCATTCGGGCGAGTGGGCTCCTGTGTCGTATTTTGGAGTAGATTGTTGCAGCTTCAGATGCTTTTTCGTAACGTGTAAGCTATATAACGCTAGTTGGATGCTGCAAATAACGCTTTTGAAGTAGATTGTTGCAGCTTCAATACTCCAATTTTTTTTAACGATCCCGATGTGCTGGCAAAGACGTCGCACAATAAAGTACTTCGATGCCAACACGTCGGGACCGTCTACGACACAGTGGTAGTCGGTACTCGGTAGCCATTCTGGCGAGTGGGCTCCTGTGTCGTAATTTGGAGTAGGTTGTTGCAGCTTCAGATGCTTTTTCGTAACGTGTAAGCTATATAACGCTAGTTGGATGCTGCAAATAACGCTTTTGAAGTAGATTGTTGCAGCTTCAATACTCCAATTTTTTTTAACGATCCCGATGTGCTGGCAAAGACGTCGCACAATAAAGTACTTCGAAGCCAACACGTCGGGACCGTCTACGACACAGTGGTAGTCGGTACTCGGTAGCCATTCGGGCGAGTGGGCTCCTGTGTCGTATTTTGGAGTAGATTGTTGCAGCTTCAGATGCTTTTTCGTAACGTGTAAGCTATATAACGCTAGTTGGATGCTGCAAATAACGCTTTTGAAGTAGATTGTTGCAGCTTCAATACTCCAATTTTTTTAACGATCCCGATGTGCTGGCAAAGACGTCGCACAATAAAGTACTTCGATGCCAACACGTCGGGACCGTCTACGACACAGTGGTAGTCGGTACTCGGTAGCCATTCAGGCGAGTGGGCTCCTGTGTCGTATTTTGGAGTAGATTGTTGCAGCTTCAGATGCTTTTTCGTAACGTGTAAGCTATATAACGCTAGTTGGATGCTGCAAATAACGCTTTTGAAGTAGATTGTTGCAGCTTCAATACTCCAATTTTTTTTAACGATCCCGATGTGCTGGCAAAGACGTCGCACAATAAAGTACTTCGATGCCAACACGTCGGGACCGTCTACGACACAGTGGTAGTCGGTACTCGGTAGCCATTCCGGCGAGTGGGCTCCTGTGTCGTATTTTGGAGTAGATTGTTGCAGCTTCAGATGCTTTTTCGTAACGTGTAAGCTATATAACGCTAGTTGGATGCTGCAAATAACGCTTTTGAAGTAGATTGTTGCAGCTTCAATACTCAAATTTTTTTTAACGATCCCGATGTGCTGGCAAAGACGTCGCACAATAAAGTACTTCGATGCCAACACGTCGGGACCGTCTACGACACAGTGGTAGTCGGTACTCGGTAGCCATTCGGGCGAGTGGGCTCCTGTGTCGTATTTTGGAGTAGATTGTTGCAGCTTCAGATGCTTTTTCGTAACGTGTAAGCTATATAACGCTAGTTGGATGCTGCAAATAACGCTTTTGAAGTAGATTGTTGCAGCTTCAATACTCCAATTTTTTTTAACGATCCCGATGTGCTGGCAAAGACGTCGCACAATAAAGTACTTCGATGCCAACACGTCGGGACCGTCTACGACACAGTGGTAGTCGGTACTCGGTAGCCATTCGGGCGAGTGGGCTCCTGTGTCGTATTTTGGAGTAGATTGTTGCAGCTTCAGATGCTTTTTCGTAACGTGTAAGCTATATAACGCTAGTTGGATGCTGCAAATAACGCTTTTGAAGTAGATTGTTGCAGCTTCAATACTCATATTTTTTTTAACGATCCCGATGTGCTGGCAAAGACGTCGCACAATAAAGTACTTCGATGCCAACACGTCGGGACCGTCTACGACACAGTGGTAGTCGGTACTCGGTAGCCATTCTGGCGAGTGGGCTCCTGTGTCGTATTTTGGAGTAGATTGTTGCAGCTTCAGATGCTTTTTCGTAACGTGTAAGCTATATAACGCTAGTTGGATGCTGCAAATAACGCGTTTGAAGTAGATTGTTGCAGCTTCAATACTCCAATTTTTTTTAACGATCCCGATGTGCTGGCAAAGACGTCGCATAATAAAGTACTTCGATGCCAACACGTCGGGACCGTCTACGACACAGTGGTAGTCGGTACTCGGTAGCCATTCGGGCGAGTGGGCTCCTGTGTCGTATTTTGGAGTAGATTGTTGCAGCTTCAGATGCTTTTTCGTAACGTGTAAGCTATATAACGCTAGTTGGATGCTGCAAATAACGCTTTTGAAGTAGATTGTTGCAGCTTCAATACTCCAATTTTTTTTAACGATCCCGATGTGCTGGCAAAGATGTCGCACAATAAAGTACTTCGATGCCAACACGTCGGGACCGTCTACGACACAGTGGTAGTCGGTACTCGGTAGCCATTCGGGCGAGTGGGCTCCTGTGTCGTATTTTGGAGTAGATTGTTGCAGCTTCAGATGCTTTTTCGTAACGTGTAAGCTATATAACGCTAGTTGGATGCTGCAAATAACGCTTTTGAAGTAGATTGTTGCAGCTTCAATACTCCAATTTTTTTTAACGATCCCGATGTGCTGGCAAAGATGTCGCACAATAAAGTACTTCGATGCCAACACGTCGGGACCGTCTACGACACAGTGGTAGTCGGTACTCGGTAGCCATTCGGGCGAGTGGGCTCCTGTGTCGTATTTTGGAGTAGATTGTTGCAGCTTCAGATGCTTTTTCGTAACGTGTAAGCTATATAACGCTAGTTGGATGCTGCAAATAACGCTTTTGAAGTAGATTGTTGCAGCTTCAATACTCCAATTTGTTTTAACGATCCCGATGTGCTGGCAAAGATGTCGCACAATAAAGTACTTCGATGCCAACACGTCGGGACCGTCTACGACACAGTGGTAGTCGGTACTCGGTAGCCATTCGGGCGAGTGGGCTCCTGTGTCGTATTTTGGAGTAGATTGTTGCAGCTTCAGATGCTTTTTCGTAACGTGTAAGCTATATAACGCTAGTTGGATGCTGCAAATAACGCTTTTGAAGTAGATTGTTGCAGCTTCAATACTCCAATTTGTTTTAACGATCCCGATGTGCTGGCAAAGATGTCGCACAATAAAGTACTTCGATGCCAACACGTCGGGACCGTCTACGACACAGTGGTAGTCGGTACTCGGTAGCCATTCGGGCGAGTGGGCTCCTGTGTCGTATTTTGGAGCAGATTGTTGCAGCTTCAGATGCTTTTTCGTAACGTGTAAGCTATATAACGCTAGTTGGATGCTGCAAATAACGCTTTTGAAGTAGATTGTTGCAGCTTCAATACTCCAATTTTTTTTAACGATCCCGATGTGCTGGCAAAGACGTCGCACAATAGAGTACTTCGATGCCAACACGTCGGGACCGTCTACGACACAGTGGTAGTCGGTACTCGGTAGCCATTCGGGCGAGTGGGCTCCTGTGTCGTATTTTGGAGTAGATTGTTGCAGCTTCAGATGCTTTTTCGTAACGTGTAAGCTATATAACGCTAGTTGGATGCTGCAAATAACGCTTTTGAAGTAGATTGTTGCAGCTTCAATACTCCAATTTTTTTTAACGATCCCGATGTGCTGGCAAAGACGTCGCACAATAAAGTACTTCGATGCCAACACGTCGGGACCGTCTACGACACAGTGGAAGTCGGTACTCGGTAGCCATTCGGGCGAGTGGGCTCCTGTGTCGTATTTTGGAGTAGATTGTTGCAGCTTCAGATGCTTTTTCGTAACGTGTAAGCTATATAACGCTAGTTGGATGCTGCAAATAACGCTTTTGAAGTAGATTGTTGCAGCTTCAATACCCCAATTTTTTTTAACGATCCCGATGTGCTGGCAAAGACGTCGCACAATAAAGTACTTCGATGCCAACACGTCGGGACCGTCTACGACACAGTGGTAGTCGGTACTCGGTAGCCATTCGGGCGAGTGGGCTCCTGTGTCGTATTTTGGAGTAGATTGTTGCAGCTTCAGATGCTTTTTCGTAACGTGTAAGCTATATAACGCTAGTTGGATGCTGCAAATAACGCTTTTGAAGTAGATTGTTGCAGCTTCAATACTCCAATTTTTTTTAACGATCCCGATGTGCTGGCAAAGACGTCGCACAGTAAAGTACTTCGATGCCAACACGTCGGGACCGTCTACGACACAGTGGTAGTCGGTACTTTGTAGCCATTGGGGCGAGTGGGTTCCTGTGTCGTGTTTTGGAGTAGATTGTTGCAGCTTCAGGTGCTTTTTCGTAACGTGTAAGCTATATAACGCTAGTTGGATGCTGCAAATAACGCTTTTGAAGTAGATTGTTGCAGCTTCAATACCCCAATTTTTTTTAACGATCCCGATGTGTTGGCAAAGACGTCGCACAATAAAGTACTTCGATGCCAACACGTCGGGACCGTCTACGACACAGTGGTAGTCGGTACTCTGTAGCCATTTGGGCGAGTGGGCTCCTGTGTCGTATTTTGGAGTAGATTGTTGCAGCTTCAGGTGCTTTTTCGTAACGTGTAAGCTATATAACGCTAGTTGGATGCTGCAAATAACGCTTTTGAAGTAGATTGTTGCAGCTTCAATACCCCAATTTTTTTTAACGATCCCGATGTGTTGGCAAAGACGTCGCACAATAAAGTACTTCGATGCCAACACGTCGGGACCGTCTACGACACAGTGGTAGTCGGTACTCGGTAGCCATTCGGGCGAGTGGGCTCCTGTGTCGTATTTTGGAGTAGATTGTTGCAGCTTCAGATGCTTTCTCGTAACGTGTAAGCTATATAGCGCTAGTTGGATGCTGCAAATAACGCTTTTGAAGTAGATTGTTGCAGCTTCAATACCCCAATTTTTTTTAACGATCCCGATGTGTTGGCAAAGACGTCGCACAATAAAGTACTTCGATGCCAACACGTCGGGACCGTCTACGACACAGTGGTAGTCGGTACTCGGTAGCCATTCGGGCGAGTGGGCTCCTGTGTCGTATTTTGGAGTAGATTGTTGCAGCTTCAGATGCTTTTTCGTAACGTGTAAGCTATATAGCGCTAGTTGGATGCTGCAAATAACGCTTTTGAAGTAGATTGTTGCAGCTTCAATACCCCAATTTTTTTTAACGATCCCGATGTGTTGGCAAAGACGTCGCACAACAAAGTACTTCGATGCCAACACGTCGGGACCGTCTACGACACAGTGGTAGTCGGTACTCTGTAGCCATTCGGGCGAGTGGGCTCCTGTGTCGTATTTTGGAGTAGATTGTTGCAGCTTCAGGTGCTTTTTCGTAACGTGTAAGCTATATAACGCTAGTTGGATGCTGCAAATAACGCTTTTGAAGTAGATTGTTGCAGCTTCAATACCCCAATTTTTTTTAACGATCCCGATGTGTTGGCAAAGACGTCGCACAATAAAGTACTTCGATGCCAACACGTCGGGACCGTCTACGACACAGTGGTAGTCTGTACTCGGGAGCCATTCGGGCGAGTGGGCTCCTGTGTCGTATTTTGGAGTAGATTGTTGCAGCTTCACATGCTTTTTCGTAACGCGTAAGCTACATAGCGCTAGTTGGATGCTGCAAATAAAGTTTTTGAAGTAGATTGCTGCAGCTTCAGATGCCTTTTCGTAACGCATAAGCTTCATAACGCTAGTTGGATGCTGCAGATAACGCTTTTGGAGTAGATTGTTGCAGCTTCAGATGCTTTTTCGTAACGCATAAGCTTCATAACGCTAGTTGGATGCTTCAGATAACGCTTTTGGAGTAGATCGTTGCAGCTTCAGATGATTTTTCGTACCGCGTAAGCTACATAACGCTAGTTGGATGCAGCAGATAAAGCTTTTGGAGTAGATTGTTGCAGCTTCAGATGCTTTTTCGTAACGCGTAAGCTACATAAGGCTAGTTGGATGCAGCAGATAACGCTTTTGGAGTAGATTGTTGCAGCTTCAGATGCTTTTTCGTAACGTATAAGCTTCATAACGCTAGTTGGATGCTGCCGATAACGCTTTTGGAGTAGATTGTTGCAGCTTCAGATGCTTTTTCGTAACGCGTAAGCTACATAACGCTAGTTGGATGCAGCAGATAACGCTTTTGGAGTAGATTGTTGCAGCTTCAGATGCTTTTTCGTACCGCGTAAGCTATATAACGCTATTTGGATGGTGCAGATAAAGGTTTTGGAGTAGATTGTTGCAGCTTCAGATGCTTTTTCGTACCACGTAAGCTATATAACTCTAGTTGGATGCTGCAGATAACGCTTTTGGAGTAGATTGTTGCAGCTTCAGATGCTTTTTCGTACCGCGTAAGCTATATAACGCTATTTGGATGGTGCAGATAAAGGTTTTGGAGTAGATTGTTGCAGCTTCAGATGCTTTTTCGTACCGCGTAAGCTATATAACGCTAGTTGGATGCTGCAGATAACGCTTTTGGAGTAGATTGTTGCAGCTTCAGATGCTTTTTCGTACCGCGTAAGCTACATAACGCTATTTGGATGGTGCAGATAAAGGTTTTGGAGTAGGTTGTTGCAGCTTCAGATGCTTTTTCGTACCGCGTAAGCTATATAACGCTAGTTGGATGCTGCAGCTAAAGCTTTTGGAGTAGATTGTTGCAGCTTCAGATGCTTTTTCGTACCGCGTAAGCTATATAACGCTATTTGGATGGTGCAGATAACGCTTTTGGAGTAGATTGTTGCAGCTTCAGATGCTTTTTCGTACCGCGTAAGCTATACAACGCTATTTGAATGGTGCAGCTAAAGCTTTTGGAGTAGATTGTTGCAGCTTCAGATGCTTTTTCGTACTGCGTAAGCTATATAACGCTAGTTGGATGCTGCAGATAACGCTTTTGGAGTAGATTGTTGCAGCTTCAGATGCTTTTTCGTACCGCGTAAGCTATACAACGCTATTTGAATGGTGCAGCTAAAGCTTTTGGAGTAGATTGTTGCAGCTTCAGATGCTTTTTCGTACGGCGTAAGCTATATAACGCTATTTGGATGGTGCAGATAACGCTTTTGGAGTAGATTGTTGCAGCTTCAGATGCTTTTTCGTACGGCGTAAGCTATATAACGCTATTTGGATGGTGCAGATAACGCTTTTGGAGTAGATTGTTGCAGCTTCAGATGATTTTTCGTACCGCGTAAGCTACATAACGCTATTTGAATGGTGCAGATAACGCTTTTGGAGTAGATTGTTGCAGCTTCAGATGCTTTTTCGTACCGCGTAAGCTACATAACGCTATTTGGATGGTGCAGATAAAGGTTTTGGAGTAGATTGTTGCAGCTTCAGATGCTTTTTCGTACGGCGTAAGCTATATAACGCTATTTGGATGGTGCAGATAACGCTTTTGGAGTAGATTGTTGCAGCTTCAGATGCTTTTTCGTACCGCGTAAGCTACATAACGCTATTTGGATGGTGCAGATAAAGGTTTTGGAGTAGATTGTTGCAGCTTCAGATGCTTTTTCGTACCGCGTAAGCTACATAACGCTATTTGGATGGTGCAGATAAAGGTTTTGGAGTAGATTGTTGCAGCTTCAGATGCTTTTTCGTACGGCGTAAGCTATATAACGCTATTTGGATGGTGCAGATAACGCTTTTGGAGTAGATTGTTGCAGCTTCAGATGCTTTTTCGTACCGCGTAAGCTACATAACGCTATTTGGATGGTGCAGATAAAGGTTTTGGAGTAGATTGTTGCAGCTTCAGATGCTTTTTTGTACCGCGTAAGCTATATAACGCTATTTGGATGGTGCAGATAACGCTTTTGGAGTAGATTGTTGCAGCTTCAGATACTTTTTCGTACCGCGTAAGCTATACAACGCTATTTGAATGGTGCAGCTAAAGCTTTTGGAGTAGATTGTTGCAGCTTCAGATGCTTTTTCGTACCGCGTAAGCTATATAACGCTAGTTGGATGCTGCAGATAACGCTTTTGGAGTAGATTGTTGCAGCTTCAGATGCTTTTTCGTACCGCGTAAACTATACAACGCTATTTGAATGGTGCAGCTAAAGCTTTTGGAGTAGATTGTTGCAGCTTCAGATGCTTTTTCGTACGGCGTAAGCTATATAACGCTATTTGGATGGTGCAGATAAAGGTTTTGGAGTAGATTGTTGCAGCTTCAGATGCTTTTTCGTACCGCGTAAGCTATATAACGCTATTTGAATGGTGCAGATAAAGCTTTTGGAGTAGATTGTTGCAGCTTCAGATGCTTTTTCGTACCGCGTAAGCTATATAACGCTATTTGAATGGTGCAGATAAAGCTTTTGGAGTAGATTGTTGCAGCTTCAGATGCTTTTTCGTACCGCGTAAGCTATACAACGCTATTTGAATGGTGCAGCTAAAGCTTTTGGAGTAGATTGTTGCAGCTTCAGATGCTTTTTCGTACGGCGTAAGCTATATAACGCTATTTGGATGGTGCAGATAAAGGTTTTGGAGTAGATTGTTGCAGCTTCAGATGCTTTTTCGTACCGCGTAAGCTATATAACGCTATTTGAATGGTGCAGATAAAGCTTTTGGAGTAGATTGTTGCAGGTTCAGATGCTTTTTCGTACCGCGTAAGCTATATAACGCTATTTGAATGGTGCAGATAAAGCTTTTGGAGTAGATTGTTGCAGCTTCAGATGCTTTTTCGTATCGCGTAAGCTATATAACGCTAGTTGAATGCTGCAGATAACGCTTTTGGAGTAGATTGTTGCAGCTTCAGATGCTTTTTCGTACCGCGTAAGCTATACAACGCTATTTGAATGCTGCAGCTAAAGCTTTTGGAGTAGATTGTTGCAGCTTCAGATGCTTTTTCGTACCGCGTAAGCTATATAACGCTAGTTGGATGCTGCAGATAACGCTTTTGGAGTAGATTGTTGCAGCTTCAGATGCTTTTTCGTACCGCGTAAGCTATACAACGCTATTTGAATGGTACAGCTAAAGCTTTTGGAGTAGATTGTTGCAGCTTCAGATGCTTTTTCGTACGGCGTAAGCTATATAACGCTATTTGGATGGTGCAGATAAAGGTTTTGGAGTAGATTGTTGCAGCTTCAGATGCTTTTTCGTACCGCGTAAGCTATATAACGCTATTTGAATGGTGCAGATAAAGCTTTTGGAGTAGATTGTTGCAGCTTCAGATGCTTTTTCGTACCGCGTAAGCTATATAACGCTATTTGAATGGTGCAGATAAAGCTTTTGGAGTAGATTGTTGCAGCTTCAGATGCTTTTTCGTACCGCGTAAGCTATATAACGCTATTTGAATGGTGCAGATAAAGCTTTTGGAGTAGATTGTTGCAGCTTCAGATGCTTTTTCGTACCGCGTAAGCTATATAACGCTAGTTGGATGCTGCAGATAACGCTTTTGGAGTAGATTGTTGCAGCTTCAGATGCTTTTTCGTAACGCGTAAGTTACTCTAGTGCTGCCCATAACGCTTTTGGAGTAGAAAGAGGTCCCCTGTGCGAGTCCTGTCCTCGGTACCTACGACTCAGTCGGAGAGGCAGTTGGACGGCGGACGCATCTTCCTTTGGCCTAGGAACTATCCTTCGAAAAAGCCAGGAGAATGTGGAAAAACGGCATTCAGTTGGCAAAAGTGCAGCCATCGTCAGGTCTTTGCCATCAAGACCTTGGAGCCATAATGACGGTCTCTGTTAATAATCCATTATGGCGGCGGTATGAAATATCAGAGAATTGAGGCGCTTTCATCAATCCTATGATTCAAGATTGGAAGTACCAAGATATCGTTAACGCCACTAGGGCTCTTGCTAATGTCATGCGCAGCAATGCTGAAAAAACCCAGTGGCGACTTGGCGGTAAATGCTAGAGAAATGCGTGGCCATTAGGCGCCTTATCCAGTCCATATTTGACTTCCAGGTATCGACATACGGTCTAAACCAAACTTCCCGTCTCCGCTTCCGGTCTATACCTTACCTGCGGTTCGACACTTTAATAAATCCCTAATTAGCCTCAACTACTTTCAGTTAATTACCGTTTAACTACTGAAGGTAACCCAGTGTTATCCGAGACAATCTTGAATTCCTTGAAAAGATTCTTCTCGAGGCTGACCACGAGCCGGTGACTGTGTTCTTGGTAAAACATCTCGATATGACGTGGCGCTGAAGTTACGGCTCATGCGGACGCGTGTCATGCTACGTCCATACGAGGCAAAGTATGTGCACGAATGGACACACTAGCAGCAAACGTCTGGTTTGACACACCTGTCGGAAAAAACGAACAGCAGGCGTCATACTGCACGAAGTCGAGAGTTTCGTGCGCTTCGTTGAGAGGCACCTGAGGTCGAGTAGCCCATTCGCTTTTCCTCCTCGCAGCGGCTGTGTGTACTCTTCAGTGGTGAGATAGCAACATCAACAACCGTTGAGAGAAATTAAACACGAAAGACACTGTATTTTTTTATAACTACTCTCGTGCCGAGTCGTCATGTTGCCAGGTCGAAATAGGCTTCTCACTTGTCCTGTCTCGTGATATTTAGTCAACTGAGCGTCGCCCAGAACACAACAATTTCGTGAAATAATGCGGTGTTTCGCTCGTTTCGAGAAAAAAAAAATAAACATAACGAATGTATCTGTGTGCAGGTTCATGTGTTCAGTTATGTATGACGTAATCTGCGAATGACATACTGTCCCGTGAATAGTGCCGGGATTTCGGGATGTTTTGCTATCAACCCCGAGATCCCGAGACGTTATTTCGGGATTGCGACTACCCAAGCAGCACAATGTACTGAAAGTTGAGTGCAATAGGGGTGGACGGTATGTGTCTTATCAACGTTCTTTGGTTTCACGAGTCTGTTCAAGGCCTTCCACCTACCCGTCCACCCCGATTGCACTCGACTTTCAGTACACTGTGCTGCTTGGGTAGTTGAGTAGTCCTGAGCAGTCCTCGCACGTGCAAATCTGCACGCGACACACGGCCCGCGTCCTGTTACATATTGAGACCCGCACGCGGCCTGCATATTTATTCAGAAAGCTCACGCGAACCAGGCACGGAACGCGATGAGCGTTACTCCCTGGTCTATGCCTGATATGACTAGACGTGTCCGTGTGCATGTTTCTTTTCTTTTATTTCTTTGTACCACATCAGCGCAGGGGGCAAAAAAGGTGCGAATGTATGTTTGTTTGTGACTTGATGCATGATGGTACGAAACGCGACATGAACAAAGAAAGACAGAAGCGCTGTTGCACCCTAACCCTGTGAGCCGTCCTTGTCAGCGACGTTTTACGTCTTTCGAGTCGCTGCAGCACAGACACGTAAGAAATTGAGCAACTTGGTGTACTTTCTAATAGTAAATGGTGAATAGTAAACTTTCTAATGGTAAAATGAGTCATCCGCACCCGACCACTTGTGCGCTCCGCCGTCAACAATGACACCCGCACTCGACTCGCTACCCGCACGACACGGACAACCTAGACCCCGTCACCCGCAAGAAGGAGCGGGTGCCCGCGGGTCCCGTGGACTGTGCAGGGCTCTACTTCCAAGTCCATTCACCTCAAGTGACTATATCGGCGTTGTGGGCAGTTCATGAGCGCTTTGTCAGTTCTACCTTCTCCTGAAGGAAAGCACTCAAAAACTCGCAGTCTAACCAGATTGGGAAAATAGTGATGGCGAAATGGTCACATTGTAGTTGATTTCATTTCTGTTTTCTTCTTCTTTTCTTTTTTTTTTTCTACGATAATGCCATTTCTTTTTATTCATCTGCCTTTCATTGTTGCACATGAAAAGAATGCGAGTCCCGCTAGAAGAAACGACAGTCAGCAAATCTCTGTACGCACGTGTAGGCAGCGGTCCTCATCACCTCCGGTCGTAAAAAGTGGTATTTCCTTACAAAGAAGTGAGTCTGAGCCTGATGGCCTACAGGTGTCTCGTTTTCTTCTCATATTTGCTCTCACGGGATCCCGGGATTTGCCGAAAGAAATCCTGGGACTTCGGGACGGCAAAAGCTGGCCAGGATCCCAGGATTTCGGGACATCTCCATTGACAACCCTAATAGCAATAACTAGATAAAAATTCGCGCGACAGCGAGACTGGTGAATAATCCACAGAAACTGTGAGGAGGAAGATGAAGAAGGAGAAGAAGAAGAAGAAGAAACATCTTATAGTTCCGCGTTCGGGCTGGATATATCACGGAATATTCAGTTCTAGTGCGCCCAGTTCGAGCATAAGTGGCAGCGCTGTGAGAGCAGTCGCCGACAAAATCACAAGGTAAGTTCAGCACGCGAGAACGGCAAAGACTTGGCATAGGAGCACAACGTAGAACAGTGCGACAGAATACAGACAGTAGAGAGGAGGCGGAGGACCCTGTGACAATGTGCGGGTTAGGTTAAGACAAGTGGGGGTTCCTATACGGTTCCCAGAGCGCTTCGGGGGTGTGGAGAAGAACGGGGCTGCCCTGCCAAAGCTCTGGACAGTGCATCTAGAACAGGGGTGCAGGTGCCCGGGGGCCGCACTGAGCCACGGAGAAACCACGCGGGCCGGATACCACAGGCTTGTGGTAACCATACTAGATTACACAACACAGAAGTTAAACCAATAAAAAAACGTGTATATTTGGGCAGCGTAGCATTGCTCAATCACAGGGTCACCAACCTTTGTTCCCTTCTTTTTGTTTTCCTGTGTGATCTGGAAACTTGACGTACCTTGTTTTTAACTGTTGCGCCAATGTCCTGTGAATATGATTCCGCAATTGCAATATTAAGATCCGTGTTGATATTAATGGTGAAATAAGGAGATCATTGAAATGGCGCTTGACGCTTTGCATGCGTATGGCCTTTCTTTATGTTCCAGCCTCAGAACATCAATCCCCGTCATTCGTTGATGTGTTCGTTTGTTAATCGTGAATGTAACTCGATCTATTTAGATTCATCACAGAAAACACCTTCTCGCAGACATATGTTGACAGTAGCCTCGCTATGTAAAGCCACTAATTATCCTTATTAAACATAGAGAGTACCGAACAGCGCCAGGTTGACAGTGGTGGGGCACCGGGACAACGTACAGGATGGGTCCCTTGTGCTTGGTCATAGATTATTCTCAGATATCATAATAGGAACGTCTGAGCACCAGCACAGTTTGCAACGTACGTCTCCGGAAAAAGACGTGGATGAGGGATTGCGCGCTTGCCCCTCCCGGAAGCACTTGCCCCCTCCCCTTCGAAAAAATCCTGGGAACGGCCATGGACACATCTGAAGTCGGTGCGACTATTCCGTGCAATAATATATCAGTACATGAAAAGTTTTAATGTACTGTAGTAGCTCCATGTATGTACGTTTCTATGCAATGCTGTCACAAAGTATTAAATCTGCCGTGAGCTGTGGTATTTCGATGAATGTTCTTCTGCGAGCTTTAGCTTCGAGAATGAGCGTAGACGTATACAAAGGTAGTATTCTCTACATTCGTGTGTTGTGACTCGCCCACTTATGGACGAACCAAGTGGCCGGGTTGCCATTCCGAAAAGCGTGCAGCTTAACGCTGACGGAGGAGACGGAACGAACCGGGCTGTGGGAACCGATTGGGGGGACGGGTTGTGCGTCCCCCCCTCCCCATGGCCATGGTGGCGTAGCTGGGGTATTGCCAGTGTTCGATTTTCGGGTCACCAGTAGTCACGACTAGGTGATAGGAATCAGAGAGAGACGGGCAATCCGTTCGGCGGCCTGAACCAAACTGGCCAGTAGATTTTAAAGTGGCACTAAAATGCCGAAACAATTTGCTCTCAAATGAAAATCGTGTTTCAATTAGCATAACACAAGCAAAATAAGTTCACATGGCTGTACCGTTTACAAGAACAATGCGATCAAAACGGAGCCGTCTTTGCCGGCACCGAATGGGATCCTCAGGAAGAGTGGTGGCATCCAATGAGACAGGAGGAGAAGCGCGAACTTACCTATCGTGGCCGTGCGGATTTGGAACGGGACGGCGTTATGTAAACTGCTTCATTTTTCAATACTGATTCACTGAATTCTAGCCCACAACAGTTCTGGCGAATGCTCCACTGACACCATTTATCTTCACATCCTTCGGACAGCGACGCCAGACCGCTTTGCAACGCGCACTATGTTTTTCACCGGAACTACTCGGTGGCGTGGCATGCATGTACATATCCAGCATGGACTAAAAACACGAGTTGAAACGGTTGAGGTTGAGGTCTGTTGAAAGGAGAGCAAGGGGGAAAACACGCGCCAAAGAGATATCACAGAAGAAAGGCCAAGCACACTCAAACGACGTCAGTACTAAGGGCCAGTTCTCACTTGGCGACGCCCGACGCGGCGTCGTGAGCGGGAGATGGAGGAGGAGCAGGAGTGTCGCTGGGAGGAACCCGAGAGGTCTGCCTGCCTGATTAGGCGGCATGTTTCTCGGAAAGGGAAAGGTGGTGGAGAGGAGGAGAGGAAAGGGTGAAGTGGAAGACCGAGCGGAATCCGCTCGGGGGGAGGATAGCTGCGTCCATGGGCCGACTTCAGGGGAACTGTGCCGGCATACGCCTATTACACATCTGAGGGAAACCCAGGAAAAGCCCCAGACGGCACAGCCGGCCCGCGGATTCGAACCGCGGACCTCCCAGTCTCCAAGCGCACGCGTTACCGCTGCGCCACCGGAGCTGGTGTCGTGAGCGGGCGGCGGAAATAGACGCACATTTCCGGAGTCGGGAGAGGAGAGACGTCGAGCCAAAAAAAACTGCCATGTCGAACTTCTTTCACGACGTCGGCGAGAGCTGCCGAGAACGACAGCTGGCGACCAATTAGGTGACACAGAAATGCCACGCCCCCTGATTTTTCGTCTGCTTTGGACGACGGAAGGCCACTGTGGTGGGAACATGAAAATTGTGCGCGCTGACGGGGCGGCGGAAATGCACCTCTACTTCCGCCGCCCGCTCACGACGCCGCGTCGCGCGTCGCCAAGTGAGAACTGGCCCTAAGCTTGTCAATCCCGAGTCATTTTTGCAATCTTGGGACTTCAGGCTTTTTCCCGGAAATCCCAAGATCCTGGGGTGATATTTGTATTTGATCTGTATATCAAGTATAGTTCAAAGATGGAAGTCACTGAAAAGGTTAGCTAGCTGTAGGATTCGAACACACATCTTCTGGATTACCGATCCAGGGCTCTACCATTTGACGCTTTGTATGTATTTGTCCCTTGTATGTTGTTCCAGCCTCAGAACATCTGTTCTCCCATATTACTTCATAATTTACTCAAATGGTGTAACGTTTCATTTGAATGAAGAACGCAAAAAAAAAGGAATGGAAATAAATGAAACACTATACGGTTTACAACACTGTCACTGCGTGCTTATCACATTGTACAATGATTTTAAGCACGACGTCAGAAAGCACAGAGCGTCGAGAGTGGTTCCCCAGTTCGGAGGCTGGCTGGCTCAAATACTGGCTGCCGAACTGAAGGTACGTTCAGCTTCTGCGTTCAGATCCTGGCATATTTGCTCTCACGAAAGCCCGGGATTTTCCGGGAGAAATCCCGGGACTTCGGACTTCAAACATTGGCCGGGATCTAGGGGTTTCGGGATATCACGCTTAACAACCCTAGTCCGCAGTGACGGTGGAGAAGTTACTCAAACACACGTCGGAGGACGGCGCTGAACGCGACGTAGCTAGCAGATGCAGTTTCTCGTCGGAGAAATTCTGCGGAGCGCGCACGGAATCTCTCGGCGGCAGACGAGTGTACAAGAGGCATATATCCCCCTTTAATCCAGCAGGTACCGATCATGGTCGTACAACATACGTACGTGTCTACCGCAAGAATAAAACGAAGCCGCACCAACTACAGCGCGCGTCCTCCTATCGGTGCGTCGCACTGCAGGTCAACCAGTTGCATCTGTTAGGCATCAACAATACTGTCAACTGTGAAAAACGGCCAGTGAAAAAGGGTCTGTTTCAAGACTCCTGAAACTCGAGGAATCGTTGCCTGAATACACTCGGGAGATCACGAACTCTGTGACTGAACTGAATCGGTCCGTTTCTGGTGGCATTAAGGGCATCGCTGTTACAAATTGGACATGCAGGGTTTAGCTCAGTTATTCTGGTATGAATGTATACTGGTAATACCAATATACATAGGTCTGTTGTGTGCATCCCTTCAGTTAAGCTTAATGTGTGTGTTTCAGGGCGTGTCTTGATGGAACAAAAGACTGGCCTTGAGGGACTGGCGGAGGAGAACCAAGTGTGGCTGTGGTTCGACCCAGGTGAGCGGAAATGGGCATTTTTCGAGTGAGCATATGCGCATGCGTAGCCACCTGCTGGTGACTGCCATAGTCATTGAGGGGGAGTAATCAGTTTCGAGGCTACGCGGACGTTTGTAGGTCGACAATTTATGTTTTGTACTCCTAAGTCACTACAATGCGCTTTCACTCTTTCCTCATTATTCTTTCAATCTTCTCTTGTTACTTTCCCACGCGAAGTGCAAATACGAAAAGTGTCCGCCTTGTTAACTGGGTGGAAAGATACGACGTTCAAGATTCCACCACATAGGGACGACGCAAATATGGAAACGGTACTGTAACTCGAGACAATGTCAAAGTTGAAGAACATAGCATAAAGGGAGAACTGATGTTCTGAGGCTGGAACAACGTAGAAAGACTAATACCTACAAAGCCTCAAACTGCTTAAGAAATTAACGATAGAAGATGAAAGTCACTGAAAGGGTTAGTCAGCTGTAGAGCTCGAACCCACATCTTCTGGATTACCGGTCCAAGCCTCTACCAATTAAGGTAAGCTAACACACCTCCCCAGCGACTCCCAAGGGCGCGTCATCTGAAGCGACAAACCAGCCACTCTCTCTCACTCATCCTCCTTTCACTCTTACATTTTTGCTCACTCATACACACATTCATACGACGTGATCGACACAAGCGGCAACTGTTGAACAAGAGAGAACTGATGTTCTGAGGCTGGAACAACGCTATAATCACTAAACAGAAGATGAAGAAAGAGATGGAATTTAATGAGGCATAGAAGGCGACCCAAAAGATATTTGTTTTTCGCTGCGCCGTCTTCTGTAGCCATTAAAATGAGCTCCTGCGAAACAACAATGAGAGCATGCGACATACAGAGCACGTGCAAGGCTCTAGTTCGGGCACCTTTAAAAGAACTGTAGAGGACGATACTCTTCCTCTACATGAGCCCCGACCGGCGATGATGGTATGCCACGGAGAGGCGATGACGGTGGCCTATCTCCATGGCCGCGCCGGTGGAACTGAGGCAGGTGCTCCAGGCGCGTGGCCATCTTCGTCGCTGTCCACCGGCCGCTACATCACTCCCCCCCTCAGACGCGGAGCGGCGCTTGCGGTTGAGTGGTTGAAGTTGGCGTCGATACTAAGACGGGAGGAATGGTGACGGCACGGGGACGTGGGAAAGTGAGGCTTGAGAAGTGAGAAAGTACGGCTTGAGTTCGCGGCAGCAGGCGCGGCAGGATAGCGGGCGTGGACATTCGTTGTAGAACGTTGTTGCGGACGGTCGATTTAGTGCGCTGTGCCGTCGTGCTGCTGCGCCAGTGATCAGCTTGAGTCGTGTCAAGTGGAAGCAGGACGATGGGGGCAGCGTGAGACATTTCCACGAGCGACCTCCGGAAAGCGTTGCCGAGCTGACGCATGTGCGGCGTCAGGGCGTAAGAACAGCGACGTACCGATACCGGTAGTGGAGCGTGTCGCTCATTGAACAGTCGCTGGTGATGCCGGGGTGTGCCATCGCGAAGTACGTGGAGGCCTGAAGAAGAGTGCGGGACCACGGCGTACCGCGACCGGTACAGGGCGTTGAAGCCGAAGAGTGCCGGGTCAGAAGAAGTGAGCGTAGCCTCCGATTACGAGCCCCGGCGGAGAGACGTGCTCGGTGACTCACGATAGGTGGGCCCTAGCGCCATCATCTGCTGTCTTGAGCAGGTGAGCGGATGTTGCTGCCCCATAATAGCCGTCGTTGTGAAATTTGAGATGGTACTGGGCCGAGTTATGCCGAACATGGTGTTCATAGTTCGGGTCACCAAATGTAGAGGACGATACTCTTCCTCTACATGAGCCCCGACCGGCGATGATGGTATGCCACGGAGAGGCGATGACGGTGGCCTATCTCCATGGCCGCGCCGGTGGAACTGAGGCAGGTGCTCCAGGCGCGTGGCGATCTTCGTCGCTGTCCACCGGCCGCTACAGAACCACCTCCACATGCAAAGCACACCGTAGAGCGAAAATGTTTTTGCATGGTAACTCCTGGTGGGCAGCTTCATAAATAAAGCAGGGTTTCCAGCCATGTTAACTGTAGCTTCCATGCGCCTTTAAGCCCAGAGCGTGCTCTGTATGTCCCCTGTGTTTATCGTTCCTTCGCAGGAGCTCATTTCATTCCTTACAGAGCTCGACGCGATGAAAAACCCAAGAAAAATATTTTTACGGACCTCAGTGCTCTGATGAGCTAGACCATGAAACGCATCAAACACGTGGTGGTGGAATACTTGTTGAAGGCCTTGTCCATGAGCATCAAATACGTCCAAGACGTGTTCTTAAAACGTGCTCGTATGAGCTTGTACAAATTCATTGATGTAACGCTTATAAAACTGTTCTAGGCATCACTGCCGAATTTAAGGGGGGCACACGGGGCACTTGCCCCGGGGCCCCCACCACAGGGGCCCACCACAAAGGGGCCTCCACCAGAAAAGGTCACAAGGGAGCCCCCACAGCACAGTGCCCCGGGAAACCCACCACTGTAAATCTGGCACTGCTAGGCATAAAACAAAAACAAAAACAAAAGTACCACACCAAGCATCGGATGTGGGAAGGAAGACAGAGTTCCTCAACTCGCTCACCACAGCGCGAGGCCAACAACGCAGCACGACATTAGCGAGGAATTTGGTTAGAAACTTTATCTATGAAAGCCATCGTATGTCAATCGTGTACTTTCTTCGCCGGAGGCAAAAAATTAGGACCTCCTGCAACTGTGCATAAAGCTCCAGACCTCAGAAGGCAATCAGTCTTTCGTATCCAATATGAACACTTTTTGGGGAAGCCCTGGTTTTGACGTAATTAAATCACTAAGACATGCCGACGTACTCTGTTATGAAGCCAGTAAATCGAAAATAGGTCTCTCAAGGAAAAAAATCGTGGCGGTCTTGAGCTACCAACCCACTTGTAGACGATCGAGGAGCCTTCCGCCGTCGTGCCGATAGATGTGCACACTTGTTTCTAACCCTCAGTGCTAATGAATATTCTATGGAAAGTAGACCGAATCATAGCTGTAATAAGGGGCGTCGAGTTCTAAGCTCACGTCAACTTTAAGCGTAGGAGTCCCACAATTCCGAGAATGTGGGAATGTGGTTTTCTTCAAGTGCACAAAAGTTCTTGCCGCATACGTGATTTTTGAAACCCAAAGCCGTATCGGTTGACAGAAGAAGCAGTGAAAATTGTACTCGTGGGGGCCCCCTTTTCGTGGAGGTCCCAGGGCATGCGCCCAATCGCCCCCTCCTCCGCCTAGATCCGGCACTGGCTAGGTGTCTCGAAATATTGCACTGTATATACACTGCACTCGAAATATTGAATCTGGTCACCAGGAGTAATGAAAATATCAGAAGCAGCGCAGAAGTGTATTATTAGGTGCTTCATCCATTTTTGTCCTTGAAGAATTTCCTGCTGCCACATGTAATCGCTGTGCTCTCCATGGTGAACACCAACATACAGGGTGTCCCAGAAAACGTGTCAT